>NW_028327483.1:1028805-2228805 GCF_031878675.1 Megascapheus bottae
TCCCAAATAAACTTTTTCTGCATGATCAGATTAGAAACAAAAATTTCTCAGAAATCCATAAGAGCTGATAAAGGTATAAGAAATTAAATTCCCTGGTATCAGTAGATCTCACCTGTACTCTAAGATAACTCGGGAAGCTAAGATGTGAAAATCAAGCTTCAAATTCAGCCTGTGAAGGAAACACAGAATAAAAAACTAATCAGAAAAAGCCAGAATTGGTGTTGTGGTTCCATCTGTACAGTACTACTTTCAAGCAAAAGAAGTTCAGCATTCAGGCATAAGTTCAAGTTCCAGGACCAAGAAGGAAAAGAAAGAAAGGAAAAGGAAGGAAGAATGGAAGAAAGAAAGAAAGAAAGAAAGAAAGAAGAGAAAGAAAGAAGAAAAAAGAAAGAAAGGAGGAAGGAGGGAGGGAGGGATGGAAGGAAGGAAGGAAGGAAGGAAGGAAGGAAGGAAGGAAGGAAGGAAGGAAGGAAGGAAGAAGGAAGGAAGGAAGGAAAAAGGAGAGAGAGAGAGAGAGAGAGAGAAGAGAGAGAGAGGAGAGAGAGAGAGAGAGATGGAGGGATTGAAGAAGGAAGGAAGGAAAGTAATCTATCCCTTGATTCTATCCTTCACAGCCTAAAGAGTAACTCAATAACCTTCCCAGCCACTGAAGGTGATTTTCTTCAATATTATTTTTCATCCAGAATTTCTGTTCATAAATCTGTGGTGTTTTCTGAAAAATATTCAATTAAATTCAAATATTTTTATTCCTTTTAATGGTGTAAAGTTTCTTTATTAGAAATTTGGATCATCTCAAAACAAATACAATCAAGTTTCAGGGGTGTCTTCTTGAAACAAAAATTGAACAGTAGTCTGTCAATGGCTCCACGTATTGGTAAGGGGATAGAGATCTGAGAATGGCAGTTCAAAGTCATATAATGTAGGAAAATTCATAACATGTTAGTCTAAAGTTAACTACAAAAAAGCTTAAGGTGGAATAGTGGTTCAAGTAGTAGAGCATTATCCTGGAGGCAAACACCTAAGAGACATCTGACAGGATCTGAAATTAAGATCCTCCATGGTACTTATACTCACATGCATCTTCACCTGTGTGTGCATGCACAAGCATATGTTTGTGTGAGCACACACACACACACACACACACACACACATACACACACAAATAGAAAAGGAAAACAAGTTCCTTCACCTTTACTATTTCAATATGGCACTGCAATGAGACACACATGACCCCATACATGTCCCAACATCAATACCATTATTTTGTCCAGTTCTGTCCACTTATCAATTCAGTTGCATCATCTAGTACGTTATTCATGAAAATACTTTCTTGACACACTGTGCGACTATATCTATCAAAAGTAACTTTATCCCTAGGGTTTCACTATTTTTGGTCATGAGGAGAGAATGACCTACAAACATGTTTTCCAAATTGTGATTTTTCTTTGGAAAATCTGATTTCCTCACATGCATAATCTCAGGAAAGAAAGTTTTACACATTTCTACAGAGGATTTCAGGAAACTTATATGAGAAAAACTGTGTTAGATTGACCATCTCTATCATATAGATGACATATACACAAATACAACATATTTGGATAAACCTGGAGGAGAAAAACTAGCTTCATGCAAAGTAAAATTTCAGCTTGGCAGAGGCTTCAGTGATAATTCCTTTCAACATTTCTGTTTATTCTTCTTCAGTTTCTTCTCCTTATCAGGTTGTTGAGTTGCAATGTCTGCTTTTCCACAATGAAGCACATGGCAGACATGGATAGAGATGTGATAATTGCTGTATTTCCCCTCTCTGTAATTTGGAAACAGATCATAGTAAAAGTGATTCATTTAATTATGAAGAAAAGAGCATATGTAACGTACCATTTTATTTGCATTAAAAGTTTGTTCTGAAGATGATCAATGGCTGAGGGAACTCTGAGTATTCACATTAATGCTCTTTATCCTAACCTCCAAAGTCCTACTGCACCACAATCACTCAAATTCAGATGGCAATTTTTGCTGAGTCAATTGCATCCTATTAAGAAACTTACTTACCTCCAGGATATTGAAACAAAAGTCATATAATGAATGATGGTTGTCCTTAATGTACTATGTTGTCTCTCATCTCCTTTGCAGTCCCTTGGTTATCTCATATTGGTATAGTATCTCACTTTGTTATCTGATATATTGAATTTATTTGTATTTGGATATTTGAAATCTGATAGGGAAGGGGGGAAAACCAAGAGGGGTGGGGGGTGTGGGGTTGGAGGGAAATGGGTACCAAGACATGTGAAAGGGTATCAATGTATGTGAATTAATGCACCTTCTATCTGGCAAATATCATGTAACCCTTTTACTAATTACAATAAAAAAAATTTAAAAACAAAGAAAGTTGTAGTGTGTGGGGAGGATGATGGGGTCAAATACATTTCTTCTTAGAAATATACCTCATCTGGTTGCCCTGGGTTTTCCTGGCCTTCTTCTTAGGGAAAGGCCTGTTATACTGGATTTGTGGCTTGGCAATGATCTAGCATGTACATCTTCGAGTAAGACATCCACAACTTCCATGCCTGAGACTCGAGTTTCCTGACCTTTGGCAACAGCACAGCAACATCTTTCTTCCTCCTGAGCCACAGGCCAAGTGAGCTGGCTTGAGCTGGTTGTTAGTTACAGTGGCTTGGTTACCAGGGTTCCATATTCTGTTCCATTGTGAGGGAGGCAGGGTCACCTTTCAGGGCCCAATGACCAAAGATCCTTGCTCACAGAAGACCTCACCAAAGACATACTGGAGGCTGAATCTCTCCTCCAATCTCACAATACACATGTGGATGTAGTAAACAGCACACCTTATTTGTCCAATCCCAATGTCTTCCACTAGGCCCAACTACCAGTCTGGTCTCAGGCTCAAGGAGCCTTTCTTAAGTAAGATCCAAACTTAAGGGTCAATATTGCCCTCATCCTTTACAAAACATTTGCTTCACAGTGCCTTCTCTGCCTGCATTTTGCCCCTTGTCGAATTTTTTTTTGTTTTTGCTAGTCTTGGGACTTGACCTCAGAGTGTGAACATTGTTCTTGGGCTTTCTTTAGGCTTTAGCTGTCCCACCGAGCCACAGCACCACTTGCAGCGTTTTCTATGTATGTGGTAATGAGGACACAGGCCCTGAGAAATTAATTAATTCCACTACAGCTACTTAAGGAAGAGTGAAATAAAGTAAAACATGTCCTAACAAAAGTAAGTTACATGGGCAGGGATATTGGACTAGTGGTAAGAGTGCTTGCATAGCATACACAAAGACCCAGGTTCAATTCCTTGGTACAATATATATAGAAAAATTGCTGGAAATGGTGCAATGGCTCCAGTGGTTCAGCTCCAGCCTTGAGAAAGGCCAAGGACAGTGCTCAGACCTCAACTTCATGGCACAGGTCTGGCAAAATTAGTAAGTTACACATCATACAGGTAATCTGGAAGTAAATACTACATTCTGTCATCCTTCTTTTGAAGTACCATGACACACATTCTTTTAGTTGTTCATAATGAACCTGCATTTAATGTCTACTGAAAAATGTCTTCTAACCTATTCTGAATCAGTTCTTCCACATAAAAGGAAGGAAAGGTGAAAGGAAGGAGGTGATATGTACTTTCTTTCCTTAAACCAAGGTTATCACCTAGTCCTGTAAAAGTAAAACTGTTACTTTTTTTTCTTGGATGAGAGACATGAAATGTTTGTGTAAAACTTTGGGAGGAAATACGTTATAATAACCTATGAAGCAGAGCCTTGAAAATACATTGTATTCACTCTCCACATTGCAATAACAGTAAAATTGTAGTAAAGACTTGTTGAGAATATTTAATTCAGATGTAGAAATTCCTTTGAAAAAGAAACCTAAGACTTTTACAGCTAGTTGAAAACTAGAGAAAGAATTCTTGAAGTTATGGCCTAAGTTTTGATACATAGTTTACATGGGATTTCAAACTTATGGCATATGAATCTTAAATATTGGTCTGGTACAGACTCAAAGATCTCTGATTGTTAATAAAATAGATTTGTAATAAGGGAATAAGAACAACGAACTTGTAGAATGTTATCACAGTGACAGTGACAATTCCCTCACTACTTCTGACACTGGGGGAAGAGATAAAGAACCCATAATGAAACTTTGGAATTTTACCTACATTCTGCTGTAAAACAAACAGATTTCAAAAATGTCTGACATCCTCAAAATGTTCTAAAACCCAAGATTCCTACATTGGAAAAAAGTGATCCTGAAATCAGAACATATGTCATTTTACCATTCAAATGTCTGCTTTTAATGACAATGAAGTCATGAGGTATGAAAATAAAATGCAAATATTAATAAGTGAGTAATGATAAAGATTATTTATGGAAATTAACAATTTCTGACAATTCTAACACCTAAGACTTACTGAAAGCACTTTCTAGTACTGTCACTATTGTGATTAAGTTACTCAGAGAAACTATAATAAGGAAAAAGACCCTTAGGAACAAGAGGCACACATATATATTTGTATAATATCAATAAAGTTTAAAAGATAATCAAAAGGACCACAAATAAATTATGTTTTTATAAATTATCTTACATAAAGCCATTACTACATTTTTTCAATGTTGCAATACAGAAAAAGGAATATATCCACATGTGGAAGAGTTTACATCCATTGAGCTCCCAAATAAACTTTTTCTGCATGATCAGATTAGAAACAAAAATTTCTCAGAAATCCATAAGAGCTGATAAAGGTATAAGAAATTAAATTCCCTGGTATCAGTAGATCTCACCTGTACTCTAAGATACTCGGGAAGCTAAGATGTGAAAATCAAGCTTCAAATTCAGCCTGTGAAGGAAACACAGAATAAAAAACTAATCAGAAAAAGCCAGAATTGGTGTTGTGGTTCCATCTGTACAGTACTACTTTCAAGCAAAAGAAGTTCAGCATTCAGGCCATAAGTTCAAGTTCCAGGACCAAGAAGGAAAAGAAAGAAAGAAAAAGGAAGGAAGAATGGAAGAAAGAAAGAAAGAAAGAAAGAAAGAGAGAAAGAAAGAAGAAAAAAGAAAGAAAGGAGGAAGGGAGGGAGGGAGGGATGGAAGGAAGGAAGGAAGGAAGGAAGGAAGGAAGGAAGGAAGGAAGGAAGGAAGGAAGAAGGGAAGGAAGGAAGGAAAAAGGAGAGAGAGAGAGAGAGAGAGAGAGAGAGAGAGAGAGAGAGAGAGAGAGATGGAGGGATTGAAGAAGGAAGGAAGGAAAGTAATCTATCCCTTGATTCTATCCTTCACAGCCTAAAGAGTAACTCAATAACCTTCCCAGCCACTGAAGGTGATTTTCTTCAATATTATTTTTCATCCAGAATTTCTGTTCATAAATCTGTGGTGTTTTCTGAAAAATATTCAATTAAATTCAAATATTTTTATTCCTTTTAATGGTGTAAAGTTTCTTTATTAGAAATTTGGATCATCTCAAAACAAATACAATCAAGTTTCAGGGGTGTCTTCTTGAAACAAAAATTGAACAGTAGTCTGTCAATGGCTCCACGTATTGGTAAGGGGATAGAGATCTGAGAATGGCAGTTCAAAGTCATATAATGTAGGAAAATTCATAACATGTTAGTCTAAAGTTAACTACAAAAAAGCTTAAGGTGGAATAGTGGTTCAAGTAGTAGAGCATTATCCTGGAGGCAAACACCTAAGAGACATCTGACAGGATCTGAAATTAAGATCCTCCATGGTACTTATACTCACATGCATCTTCACCTGTGTGTGCATGCACAAGCATATGTTTGTGTGAGCACACACACACACACACACACACACACACATACACACACAAATAGAAAAGGAAAACAAGTTCCTTCACCTTTACTATTTCAATATGGCACTGCAATGAGACACACATGACCCCATACATGTCCCAACATCAATACCATTATTTTGTCCAGTTCTGTCCACTTATCAATTCAGTTGCATCATCTAGTACGTTATTCATGAAAATACTTTCTTGACACACTGTGCGACTATATCTATCAAAAGTAACTTTATCCCTAGGGTTTCACTATTTTTGGTCATGAGGAGAGAATGACCTACAAACATGTTTTCCAAATTGTGATTTTTCTTTGGAAAATCTGATTTCCTCACATGCATAATCTCAGGAAAGAAAGTTTTACACATTTCTACAGAGGATTTCAGGAAACTTATATGAGAAAAACTGTGTTAGATTGACCATCTCTATCATATAGATGACATATACACAAATACAACATATTTGGATAAACCTGGAGGAGAAAAACTAGCTTCATGCAAAGTAAAATTTCAGCTTGGCAGAGGCTTCAGTGATAATTCCTTTCAACATTTCTGTTTATTCTTCTTCAGTTTCTTCTCCTTATCAGGTTGTTGAGTTGCAATGTCTGCTTTTCCACAATGAAGCACATGGCAGACATGGATAGAGATGTGATAATTGCTGTATTTCCCCTCTCTGTAATTTGGAAACAGATCATAGTAAAAGTGATTCATTTAATTATGAAGAAAAGAGCATATGTAACGTACCATTTTATTTGCATTAAAAGTTTGTTCTGAAGATGATCAATGGCTGAGGGAACTCTGAGTATTCACATTAATGCTCTTTATCCTAACCTCCAAAGTCCTACTGCACCACAATCACTCAAATTCAGATGGCAATTTTTGCTGAGTCAATTGCATCCTATTAAGAAACTTACTTACCTCCAGGATATTGAAACAAAAGTCATATAATGAATGATGGTTGTCCTTAATGTACTATGTTGTCTCTCATCTCCTTTGCAGTCCCTTGGTTATCTCATATTGGTATAGTATCTCACTTTGTTATCTGATATATTGAATTTATTTGTATTTGGATATTTGAAATCTGATAGGGAAGGGGGGAAAACCAAGAGGGGTGGGGGGTGTGGGGTTGGAGGGAAATGGGTACCAAGACATGTGAAAGGGTATCAATGTATGTGAATTAATGCACCTTCTATCTGGCAAATATCATGTAACCCTTTTACTAATTACAATAAAAAAAATTTAAAAACAAAGAAAGTTGTAGTGTGTGGGGAGGATGATGGGGTCAAATACATTTCTTCTTAGAAATATACCTCATCTGGTTGCCCTGGGTTTTCCTGGCCTTCTTCTTAGGGAAAGGCCTGTTATACTGGATTTGTGGCTTGGCAATGATCTAGCATGTACATCTTCGAGTAAGACATCCACAACTTCCATGCCTGAGACTCGAGTTTCCTGACCTTTGGCAACAGCACAGCAACATCTTTCTTCCTCCTGAGCCACAGGCCAAGTGAGCTGGCTTGAGCTGGTTGTTAGTTACAGTGGCTTGGTTACCAGGGTTCCATATTCTGTTCCATTGTGAGGGAGGCAGGGTCACCTTTCAGGGCCCAATGACCAAAGATCCTTGCTCACAGAAGACCTCACCAAAGACATACTGGAGGCTGAATCTCTCCTCCAATCTCACAATACACATGTGGATGTAGTAAACAGCACACCTTATTTGTCCAATCCCAATGTCTTCCACTAGGCCCAACTACCAGTCTGGTCTCAGGCTCAAGGAGCCTTTCTTAAGTAAGATCCAAACTTAAGGGTCAATATTGCCCTCATCCTTTACAAAACATTTGCTTCACAGTGCCTTCTCTGCCTGCATTTTGCCCCTTGTCGAATTTTTTTTTGTTTTTGCTAGTCTTGGGACTTGACCTCAGAGTGTGAACATTGTTCTTGGGCTTTCTTTAGGCTTTAGCTGTCCCACCGAGCCACAGCACCACTTGCAGCGTTTTCTATGTATGTGGTAATGAGGACACAGGCCCTGAGAAATTAATTAATTCCACTACAGCTACTTAAGGAAGAGTGAAATAAAGTAAAACATGTCCTAACAAAAGTAAGTTACATGGGCAGGGATATTGGACTAGTGGTAAGAGTGCTTGCATAGCATACACAAAGACCCAGGTTCAATTCCTTGGTACAATATATATAGAAAAATTGCTGGAAATGGTGCAATGGCTCCAGTGGTTCAGCTCCAGCCTTGAGAAAGGCCAAGGACAGTGCTCAGACCTCAACTTCATGGCACAGGTCTGGCAAAATTAGTAAGTTACACATCATACAGGTAATCTGGAAGTAAATACTACATTCTGTCATCCTTCTTTTGAAGTACCATGACACACATTCTTTTAGTTGTTCATAATGAACCTGCATTTAATGTCTACTGAAAAATGTCTTCTAACCTATTCTGAATCAGTTCTTCCACATAAAAGGAAGGAAAGGTGAAAGGAAGGAGGTGATATGTACTTTCTTTCCTTAAACCAAGGTTATCACCTAGTCTTGTAAAAGTAAAACTGTTACTTTTTTTTCTTGGATGAGAGACATGAAATGTTTGTGTAAAACTTTGGGAGGAAATACGTTATAATAACCTATGAAGCAGAGCCTTGAAAATACATTGTATTCACTCTCCACATTGCAATAACAGTAAAATTGTAGTAAAGACTTGTTGAGAATATTTAATTCAGATGTAGAAATTCCTTTGAAAAAGAAACCTAAGACTTTTACAGCTAGTTGAAAACTAGAGAAAGAATTCTTGAAGTTATGGCCTAAGTTTTGATACATAGTTTACATGGGATTTCAAACTTATGGCATATGAATCTTAAATATTGGTCTGGTACAGACTCAAAGATCTCTGATTGTTAATAAAATAGATTTGTAATAAGGGAATAAGAACAACGAACTTGTAGAATGTTATCACAGTGACAGTGACAATTCCCTCACTACTTCTGACACTGGGGGAAGAGATAAAGAACCCATAATGAAACTTTGGAATTTTACCTACATTCTGCTGTAAAACAAACAGATTTCAAAAATGTCTGACATCCTCAAAATGTTCTAAAACCCAAGATTCCTACATTGGAAAAAAGTGATCCTGAAATCAGAACATATGTCATTTTACCATTCAAATGTCTGCTTTTAATGACAATGAAGTCATGAGGTATGAAAATAAAATGCAAATATTAATAAGTGAGTAATGATAAAGATTATTTATGGAAATTAACAATTTCTGACAATTCTAACACCTAAGACTTACTGAAAGCACTTTCTAGTACTGTCACTATTGTGATTAAGTTACTCAGAGAAACTATAATAAGGAAAAAGACCCTTAGGAACAAGAGGCACACATATATATTTGTATAATATCAATAAAGTTTAAAAGATAATCAAAAGGACCACAAATAAATTATGTTTTTATAAATTATCTTACATAAAGCCATTACTACATTTTTTCAATGTTGCAATACAGAAAAAGGAATATATCCACATGTGGAAGAGTTTACATCCATTGAGCTCCCAAATAAACTTTTTCTGCATGATCAGATTAGAAACAAAAATTTCTCAGAAATCCATAAGAGCTGATAAAGGTATAAGAAATTAAATTCCCTGGTATCAGTAGATCTCACCTGTACTCTAAGATACTCGGGAAGCTAAGATGTGAAAATCAAGCTTCAAATTCAGCCTGTGAAGGAAACACAGAATAAAAAACTAATCAGAAAAAGCCAGAATTGGTGTTGTGGTTCCATCTGTACAGTACTACTTTCAAGCAAAAGAAGTTCAGCATTCAGGCCATAAGTTCAAGTTCCAGGACCAAGAAGGAAAAGAAAGAAAGAAAAAGGAAGGAAGAATGGAAGAAAGAAAGAAAGAAAGAAAGAAAGAGAGAAAGAAAGAAGAAAAAAGAAAGAAAGGAGGAAGGGAGGGAGGGAGGGATGGAAGGAAGGAAGGAAGGAAGGAAGGAAGGAAGGAAGGAAGGAAGGAAGGAAGGAAGGAAGGAAGGAAGAAGGGAAGGAAGGAAGGAAAAAGGAGAGAGAGAGAGAGAGAGAGAGAGAGAGAGAGAGAGAGAGAGAGAGAGAGAGAGAGAGAGAGAGAGATGGAGGGATTGAAGAAGGAAGGAAGGAAAGTAATCTATCCCTTGATTCTATCCTTCACAGCCTAAAGAGTAACTCAATAACCTTCCCAGCCACTGAAGGTGATTTTCTTCAATATTATTTTTCATCCAGAATTTCTGTTCATAAATCTGTGGTGTTTTCTGAAAAATATTCAATTAAATTCAAATATTTTTATTCCTTTTAATGGTGTAAAGTTTCTTTATTAGAAATTTGGATCATCTCAAAACAAATACAATCAAGTTTCAGGGGTGTCTTCTTGAAACAAAAATTGAACAGTAGTCTGTCAATGGCTCCACGTATTGGTAAGGGGATAGAGATCTGAGAATGGCAGTTCAAAGTCATATAATGTAGGAAAATTCATAACATGTTAGTCTAAAGTTAACTACAAAAAAGCTTAAGGTGGAATAGTGGTTCAAGTAGTAGAGCATTATCCTGGAGGCAAACACCTAAGAGACATCTGACAGGATCTGAAATTAAGATCCTCCATGGTACTTATACTCACATGCATCTTCACCTGTGTGTGCATGCACAAGCATATGTTTGTGTGAGCACACACACACACACACACACACACACATACACACACAAATAGAAAAGGAAAACAAGTTCCTTCACCTTTACTATTTCAATATGGCACTGCAATGAGACACACATGACCCCATACATGTCCCAACATCAATACCATTATTTTGTCCAGTTCTGTCCACTTATCAATTCAGTTGCATCATCTAGTACGTTATTCATGAAAATACTTTCTTGACACACTGTGCGACTATATCTATCAAAAGTAACTTTATCCCTAGGGTTTCACTATTTTTGGTCATGAGGAGAGAATGACCTACAAACATGTTTTCCAAATTGTGATTTTTCTTTGGAAAATCTGATTTCCTCACATGCATAATCTCAGGAAAGAAAGTTTTACACATTTCTACAGAGGATTTCAGGAAACTTATATGAGAAAAACTGTGTTAGATTGACCATCTCTATCATATAGATGACATATACACAAATACAACATATTTGGATAAACCTGGAGGAGAAAAACTAGCTTCATGCAAAGTAAAATTTCAGCTTGGCAGAGGCTTCAGTGATAATTCCTTTCAACATTTCTGTTTATTCTTCTTCAGTTTCTTCTCCTTATCAGGTTGTTGAGTTGCAATGTCTGCTTTTCCACAATGAAGCACATGGCAGACATGGATAGAGATGTGATAATTGCTGTATTTCCCCTCTCTGTAATTTGGAAACAGATCATAGTAAAAGTGATTCATTTAATTATGAAGAAAAGAGCATATGTAACGTACCATTTTATTTGCATTAAAAGTTTGTTCTGAAGATGATCAATGGCTGAGGGAACTCTGAGTATTCACATTAATGCTCTTTATCCTAACCTCCAAAGTCCTACTGCACCACAATCACTCAAATTCAGATGGCAATTTTTGCTGAGTCAATTGCATCCTATTAAGAAACTTACTTACCTCCAGGATATTGAAACAAAAGTCATATAATGAATGATGGTTGTCCTTAATGTACTATGTTGTCTCTCATCTCCTTTGCAGTCCCTTGGTTATCTCATATTGGTATAGTATCTCACTTTGTTATCTGATATATTGAATTTATTTGTATTTGGATATTTGAAATCTGATAGGGAAGGGGGGAAAACCAAGAGGGGTGGGGGGTGTGGGGTTGGAGGGAAATGGGTACCAAGACATGTGAAAGGGTATCAATGTATGTGAATTAATGCACCTTCTATCTGGCAAATATCATGTAACCCTTTTACTAATTACAATAAAAAAAATTTAAAAACAAAGAAAGTTGTAGTGTGTGGGGAGGATGATGGGGTCAAATACATTTCTTCTTAGAAATATACCTCATCTGGTTGCCCTGGGTTTTCCTGGCCTTCTTCTTAGGGAAAGGCCTGTTATACTGGATTTGTGGCTTGGCAATGATCTAGCATGTACATCTTCGAGTAAGACATCCACAACTTCCATGCCTGAGACTCGAGTTTCCTGACCTTTGGCAACAGCACAGCAACATCTTTCTTCCTCCTGAGCCACAGGCCAAGTGAGCTGGCTTGAGCTGGTTGTTAGTTACAGTGGCTTGGTTACCAGGGTTCCATATTCTGTTCCATTGTGAGGGAGGCAGGGTCACCTTTCAGGGCCCAATGACCAAAGATCCTTGCTCACAGAAGACCTCACCAAAGACATACTGGAGGCTGAATCTCTCCTCCAATCTCACAATACACATGTGGATGTAGTAAACAGCACACCTTATTTGTCCAATCCCAATGTCTTCCACTAGGCCCAACTACCAGTCTGGTCTCAGGCTCAAGGAGCCTTTCTTAAGTAAGATCCAAACTTAAGGGTCAATATTGCCCTCATCCTTTACAAAACATTTGCTTCACAGTGCCTTCTCTGCCTGCATTTTGCCCCTTGTCGAATTTTTTTTTGTTTTTGCTAGTCTTGGGACTTGACCTCAGAGTGTGAACATTGTTCTTGGGCTTTCTTTAGGCTTTAGCTGTCCCACCGAGCCACAGCACCACTTGCAGCGTTTTCTATGTATGTGGTAATGAGGACACAGGCCCTGAGAAATTAATTAATTCCACTACAGCTACTTAAGGAAGAGTGAAATAAAGTAAAACATGTCCTAACAAAAGTAAGTTACATGGGCAGGGATATTGGACTAGTGGTAAGAGTGCTTGCATAGCATACACAAAGACCCAGGTTCAATTCCTTGGTACAATATATATAGAAAAATTGCTGGAAATGGTGCAATGGCTCCAGTGGTTCAGCTCCAGCCTTGAGAAAGGCCAAGGACAGTGCTCAGACCTCAACTTCATGGCACAGGTCTGGCAAAATTAGTAAGTTACACATCATACAGGTAATCTGGAAGTAAATACTACATTCTGTCATCCTTCTTTTGAAGTACCATGACACACATTCTTTTAGTTGTTCATAATGAACCTGCATTTAATGTCTACTGAAAAATGTCTTCTAACCTATTCTGAATCAGTTCTTCCACATAAAAGGAAGGAAAGGTGAAAGGAAGGAGGTGATATGTACTTTCTTTCCTTAAACCAAGGTTATCACCTAGTCTTGTAAAAGTAAAACTGTTACTTTTTTTTCTTGGATGAGAGACATGAAATGTTTGTGTAAAACTTTGGGAGGAAATACGTTATAATAACCTATGAAGCAGAGCCTTGAAAATACATTGTATTCACTCTCCACATTGCAATAACAGTAAAATTGTAGTAAAGACTTGTTGAGAATATTTAATTCAGATGTAGAAATTCCTTTGAAAAAGAAACCTAAGACTTTTACAGCTAGTTGAAAACTAGAGAAAGAATTCTTGAAGTTATGGCCTAAGTTTTGATACATAGTTTACATGGGATTTCAAACTTATGGCATATGAATCTTAAATATTGGTCTGGTACAGACTCAAAGATCTCTGATTGTTAATAAAATAGATTTGTAATAAGGGAATAAGAACAACGAACTTGTAGAATGTTATCACAGTGACAGTGACAATTCCCTCACTACTTCTGACACTGGGGGAAGAGATAAAGAACCCATAATGAAACTTTGGAATTTTACCTACATTCTGCTGTAAAACAAACAGATTTCAAAAATGTCTGACATCCTCAAAATGTTCTAAAACCCAAGATTCCTACATTGGAAAAAAGTGATCCTGAAATCAGAACATATGTCATTTTACCATTCAAATGTCTGCTTTTAATGACAATGAAGTCATGAGGTATGAAAATAAAATGCAAATATTAATAAGTGAGTAATGATAAAGATTATTTATGGAAATTAACAATTTCTGACAATTCTAACACCTAAGACTTACTGAAAGCACTTTCTAGTACTGTCACTATTGTGATTAAGTTACTCAGAGAAACTATAATAAGGAAAAAGACCCTTAGGAACAAGAGGCACACATATATATTTGTATAATATCAATAAAGTTTAAAAGATAATCAAAAGGACCACAAATAAATTATGTTTTTATAAATTATCTTACATAAAGCCATTACTACATTTTTTCAATGTTGCAATACAGAAAAAGGAATATATCCACATGTGGAAGAGTTTACATCCATTGAGCTCCCAAATAAACTTTTTCTGCATGATCAGATTAGAAACAAAAATTTCTCAGAAATCCATAAGAGCTGATAAAGGTATAAGAAATTAAATTCCCTGGTATCAGTAGATCTCACCTGTACTCTAAGATACTCGGGAAGCTAAGATGTGAAAATCAAGCTTCAAATTCAGCCTGTGAAGGAAACACAGAATAAAAAACTAATCAGAAAAAGCCAGAATTGGTGTTGTGGTTCCATCTGTACAGTACTACTTTCAAGCAAAAGAAGTTCAGCATTCAGGCCATAAGTTCAAGTTCCAGGACCAAGAAGGAAAAGAAAGAAAGAAAAAGGAAGGAAGAATGGAAGAAAGAAAGAAAGAAAGAAAGAAAGAGAGAAAGAAAGAAGAAAAAAGAAAGAAAGGAGGAAGGGAGGGAGGGAGGGATGGAAGGAAGGAAGGAAGGAAGGAAGGAAGGAAGGAAGGAAGGAAGGAAGGAAGGAAGGAAGGAAGGAAGAAGGGAAGGAAGGAAGGAAAAAGAGAGAGAGAGAGAGAGAGAGAGAGAGAGAGAGAGAGAGAGAGAGAGAGAGAGAGAGAGAGAGAGAGATGGAGGGATTGAAGAAGGAAGGAAGGAAAGTAATCTATCCCTTGATTCTATCCTTCACAGCCTAAAGAGTAACTCAATAACCTTCCCAGCCACTGAAGGTGATTTTCTTCAATATTATTTTTCATCCAGAATTTCTGTTCATAAATCTGTGGTGTTTTCTGAAAAATATTCAATTAAATTCAAATATTTTTATTCCTTTTAATGGTGTAAAGTTTCTTTATTAGAAATTTGGATCATCTCAAAACAAATACAATCAAGTTTCAGGGGTGTCTTCTTGAAACAAAAATTGAACAGTAGTCTGTCAATGGCTCCACGTATTGGTAAGGGGATAGAGATCTGAGAATGGCAGTTCAAAGTCATATAATGTAGGAAAATTCATAACATGTTAGTCTAAAGTTAACTACAAAAAAGCTTAAGGTGGAATAGTGGTTCAAGTAGTAGAGCATTATCCTGGAGGCAAACACCTAAGAGACATCTGACAGGATCTGAAATTAAGATCCTCCATGGTACTTATACTCACATGCATCTTCACCTGTGTGTGCATGCACAAGCATATGTTTGTGTGAGCACACACACACACACACACACACACACATACACACACAAATAGAAAAGGAAAACAAGTTCCTTCACCTTTACTATTTCAATATGGCACTGCAATGAGACACACATGACCCCATACATGTCCCAACATCAATACCATTATTTTGTCCAGTTCTGTCCACTTATCAATTCAGTTGCATCATCTAGTACGTTATTCATGAAAATACTTTCTTGACACACTGTGCGACTATATCTATCAAAAGTAACTTTATCCCTAGGGTTTCACTATTTTTGGTCATGAGGAGAGAATGACCTACAAACATGTTTTCCAAATTGTGATTTTTCTTTGGAAAATCTGATTTCCTCACATGCATAATCTCAGGAAAGAAAGTTTTACACATTTCTACAGAGGATTTCAGGAAACTTATATGAGAAAAACTGTGTTAGATTGACCATCTCTATCATATAGATGACATATACACAAATACAACATATTTGGATAAACCTGGAGGAGAAAAACTAGCTTCATGCAAAGTAAAATTTCAGCTTGGCAGAGGCTTCAGTGATAATTCCTTTCAACATTTCTGTTTATTCTTCTTCAGTTTCTTCTCCTTATCAGGTTGTTGAGTTGCAATGTCTGCTTTTCCACAATGAAGCACATGGCAGACATGGATAGAGATGTGATAATTGCTGTATTTCCCCTCTCTGTAATTTGGAAACAGATCATAGTAAAAGTGATTCATTTAATTATGAAGAAAAGAGCATATGTAACGTACCATTTTATTTGCATTAAAAGTTTGTTCTGAAGATGATCAATGGCTGAGGGAACTCTGAGTATTCACATTAATGCTCTTTATCCTAACCTCCAAAGTCCTACTGCACCACAATCACTCAAATTCAGATGGCAATTTTTGCTGAGTCAATTGCATCCTATTAAGAAACTTACTTACCTCCAGGATATTGAAACAAAAGTCATATAATGAATGATGGTTGTCCTTAATGTACTATGTTGTCTCTCATCTCCTTTGCAGTCCCTTGGTTATCTCATATTGGTATAGTATCTCACTTTGTTATCTGATATATTGAATTTATTTGTATTTGGATATTTGAAATCTGATAGGGAAGGGGGGAAAACCAAGAGGGGTGGGGGGTGTGGGGTTGGAGGGAAATGGGTACCAAGACATGTGAAAGGGTATCAATGTATGTGAATTAATGCACCTTCTATCTGGCAAATATCATGTAACCCTTTTACTAATTACAATAAAAAAAATTTAAAAACAAAGAAAGTTGTAGTGTGTGGGGAGGATGATGGGGTCAAATACATTTCTTCTTAGAAATATACCTCATCTGGTTGCCCTGGGTTTTCCTGGCCTTCTTCTTAGGGAAAGGCCTGTTATACTGGATTTGTGGCTTGGCAATGATCTAGCATGTACATCTTCGAGTAAGACATCCACAACTTCCATGCCTGAGACTCGAGTTTCCTGACCTTTGGCAACAGCACAGCAACATCTTTCTTCCTCCTGAGCCACAGGCCAAGTGAGCTGGCTTGAGCTGGTTGTTAGTTACAGTGGCTTGGTTACCAGGGTTCCATATTCTGTTCCATTGTGAGGGAGGCAGGGTCACCTTTCAGGGCCCAATGACCAAAGATCCTTGCTCACAGAAGACCTCACCAAAGACATACTGGAGGCTGAATCTCTCCTCCAATCTCACAATACACATGTGGATGTAGTAAACAGCACACCTTATTTGTCCAATCCCAATGTCTTCCACTAGGCCCAACTACCAGTCTGGTCTCAGGCTCAAGGAGCCTTTCTTAAGTAAGATCCAAACTTAAGGGTCAATATTGCCCTCATCCTTTACAAAACATTTGCTTCACAGTGCCTTCTCTGCCTGCATTTTGCCCCTTGTCGAATTTTTTTTTGTTTTTGCTAGTCTTGGGACTTGACCTCAGAGTGTGAACATTGTTCTTGGGCTTTCTTTAGGCTTTAGCTGTCCCACCGAGCCACAGCACCACTTGCAGCGTTTTCTATGTATGTGGTAATGAGGACACAGGCCCTGAGAAATTAATTAATTCCACTACAGCTACTTAAGGAAGAGTGAAATAAAGTAAAACATGTCCTAACAAAAGTAAGTTACATGGGCAGGGATATTGGACTAGTGGTAAGAGTGCTTGCATAGCATACACAAAGACCCAGGTTCAATTCCTTGGTACAATATATATAGAAAAATTGCTGGAAATGGTGCAATGGCTCCAGTGGTTCAGCTCCAGCCTTGAGAAAGGCCAAGGACAGTGCTCAGACCTCAACTTCATGGCACAGGTCTGGCAAAATTAGTAAGTTACACATCATACAGGTAATCTGGAAGTAAATACTACATTCTGTCATCCTTCTTTTGAAGTACCATGACACACATTCTTTTAGTTGTTCATAATGAACCTGCATTTAATGTCTACTGAAAAATGTCTTCTAACCTATTCTGAATCAGTTCTTCCACATAAAAGGAAGGAAAGGTGAAAGGAAGGAGGTGATATGTACTTTCTTTCCTTAAACCAAGGTTATCACCTAGTCTTGTAAAAGTAAAACTGTTACTTTTTTTTCTTGGATGAGAGACATGAAATGTTTGTGTAAAACTTTGGGAGGAAATACGTTATAATAACCTATGAAGCAGAGCCTTGAAAATACATTGTATTCACTCTCCACATTGCAATAACAGTAAAATTGTAGTAAAGACTTGTTGAGAATATTTAATTCAGATGTAGAAATTCCTTTGAAAAAGAAACCTAAGACTTTTACAGCTAGTTGAAAACTAGAGAAAGAATTCTTGAAGTTATGGCCTAAGTTTTGATACATAGTTTACATGGGATTTCAAACTTATGGCATATGAATCTTAAATATTGGTCTGGTACAGACTCAAAGATCTCTGATTGTTAATAAAATAGATTTGTAATAAGGGAATAAGAACAACGAACATGTAGAATGTTATCACAGTGACAGTGACAATTCCCTCACTACTTCTGACACTGGGGGAAGAGATAAAGAACCCATAATGAAACTTTGGAATTTTACCTACATTCTGCTGTAAAACAAACAGATTTCAAAAATGTCTGACATCCTCAAAATGTTCTAAAACCCAAGATTCCTACATTGGAAAAAAGTGATCCTGAAATCAGAACATATGTCATTTTACCATTCAAATGTCTGCTTTTAATGACAATGAAGTCATGAGGTATGAAAATAAAATGCAAATATTAATAAGTGAGTAATGATAAAGATTATTTATGGAAATTAACAATTTCTGACAATTCTAACACCTAAGACTTACTGAAAGCACTTTCTAGTACTGTCACTATTGTGATTAAGTTACTCAGAGAAACTATAATAAGGAAAAAGACCCTTAGGAACAAGAGGCACACATATATATTTGTATAATATCAATAAAGTTTAAAAGATAATCAAAAGGACCACAAATAAATTATGTTTTTATAAATTATCTTACATAAAGCCATTACTACATTTTTTCAATGTTGCAATACAGAAAAAGGAATATATCCACATGTGGAAGAGTTTACATCCATTGAGCTCCCAAATAAACTTTTTCTGCATGATCAGATTAGAAACAAAAATTTCTCAGAAATCCATAAGAGCTGATAAAGGTATAAGAAATTAAATTCCCTGGTATCAGTAGATCTCACCTGTACTCTAAGATACTCGGGAAGCTAAGATGTGAAAATCAAGCTTCAAATTCAGCCTGTGAAGGAAACACAGAATAAAAAACTAATCAGAAAAAGCCAGAATTGGTGTTGTGGTTCCATCTGTACAGTACTACTTTCAAGCAAAAGAAGTTCAGCATTCAGGCCATAAGTTCAAGTTCCAGGACCAAGAAGGAAAAGAAAGAAAGAAAAAGGAAGGAAGAATGGAAGAAAGAAAGAAAGAAAGAAAGAAAGAGAGAAAGAAAGAAGAAAAAAGAAAGAAAGGAGGAAGGGAGGGAGGGAGGGATGGAAGGAAGGAAGGAAGGAAGGAAGGAAGGAAGGAAGAAAGAAGGGAAGGAAGGAAGGAAAAAGGAGGAGAGAGAGAGAGAGAGAGAGAGAGAGAGAGAGAGAGAGAGAGAGAGAGAGATGGAGGGATTGAAGAAGGAAGGAAGGAAAGTAATCTATCCCTTGATTCTATCCTTCACAGCCTAAAGAGTAACTCAATAACCTTCCCAGCCACTGAAGGTGATTTTCTTCAATATTATTTTTCATCCAGAATTTCTGTTCATAAATCTGTGGTGTTTTCTGAAAAATATTCAATTAAATTCAAATATTTTTATTCCTTTTAATGGTGTAAAGTTTCTTTATTAGAAATTTGGATCATCTCAAAACAAATACAATCAAGTTTCAGGGGTGTCTTCTTGAAACAAAAATTGAACAGTAGTCTGTCAATGGCTCCACGTATTGGTAAGGGGATAGAGATCTGAGAATGGCAGTTCAAAGTCATATAATGTAGGAAAATTCATAACATGTTAGTCTAAAGTTAACTACAAAAAAGCTTAAGGTGGAATAGTGGTTCAAGTAGTAGAGCATTATCCTGGAGGCAAACACCTAAGAGACATCTGACAGGATCTGAAATTAAGATCCTCCATGGTACTTATACTCACATGCATCTTCACCTGTGTGTGCATGCACAAGCATATGTTTGTGTGAGCACACACACACACACACACACACACACACACATACACACACAAATAGAAAAGGAAAACAAGTTCCTTCACCTTTACTATTTCAATATGGCACTGCAATGAGACACACATGACCCCATACATGTCCCAACATCAATACCATTATTTTGTCCAGTTCTGTCCACTTATCAATTCAGTTGCATCATCTAGTACGTTATTCATGAAAATACTTTCTTGACACACTGTGCGACTATATCTATCAAAAGTAACTTTATCCCTAGGGTTTCACTATTTTTGGTCATGAGGAGAGAATGACCTACAAACATGTTTTCCAAATTGTGATTTTTCTTTGGAAAATCTGATTTCCTCAGATGCATAATCTCAGGAAAGAAAGTTTTACACATTTCTACAGAGGATTTCAGGAAACTTATATGAGAAAAACTGTGTTAGATTGACCATCTCTATCATATAGATGACATATACACAAATACAACATATTTGGATAAACCTGGAGGAGAAAAACTAGCTTCATGCAAAGTAAAATTTCAGCTTGGCAGAGGCTTCAGTGATAATTCCTTTCAACATTTCTGTTTATTCTTCTTCAGTTTCTTCTCCTTATCAGGTTGTTGAGTTGCAATGTCTGCTTTTCCACAATGAAGCACATGGCAGACATGGATAGAGATGTGATAATTGCTGTATTTCCCCTCTCTGTAATTTGGAAACAGATCATAGTAAAAGTGATTCATTTAATTATGAAGAAAAGAGCATATGTAACGTACCATTTTATTTGCATTAAAAGTTTGTTCTGAAGATGATCAATGGCTGAGGGAACTCTGAGTATTCACATTAATGCTCTTTATCCTAACCTCCAAAGTCCTACTGCACCACAATCACTCAAATTCAGATGGCAATTTTTGCTGAGTCAATTGCATCCTATTAAGAAACTTACTTACCTCCAGGATATTGAAACAAAAGTCATATAATGAATGATGGTTGTCCTTAATGTACTATGTTGTCTCTCATCTCCTTTGCAGTCCCTTGGTTATCTCATATTGGTATAGTATCTCACTTTGTTATCTGATATATTGAATTTATTTGTATTTGGATATTTGAAATCTGATAGGGAAGGGGGGAAAACCAAGAGGGGTGGGGGGTGTGGGGTTGGAGGGAAATGGGTACCAAGACATGTGAAAGGGTATCAATGTATGTGAATTAATGCACCTTCTATCTGGCAAATATCATGTAACCCTTTTACTAATTACAATAAAAAAATTTAAAAACAAAGAAAGTTGTAGTGTGTGGGGAGGATGATGGGGTCAAATACATTTCTTCTTAGAAATATACCTCATCTGGTTGCCCTGGGTTTTCCTGGCCTTCTTCTTAGGGAAAGGCCTGTTATACTGGATTTGTGGCTTGGCAATGATCTAGCATGTACATCTTCGAGTAAGACATCCACAACTTCCATGCCTGAGACTCGAGTTTCCTGACCTTTGGCAACAGCACAGCAACATCTTTCTTCCTCCTGAGCCACAGGCCAAGTGAGCTGGCTTGAGCTGGTTGTTAGTTACAGTGGCTTGGTTACCAGGGTTCCATATTCTGTTCCATTGTGAGGGAGGCAGGGTCACCTTTCAGGGCCCAATGACCAAAGATCCTTGCTCACAGAAGACCTCACCAAAGACATACTGGAGGCTGAATCTCTCCTCCAATCTCACAATACACATGTGGATGTAGTAAACAGCACACCTTATTTGTCCAATCCCAATGTCTTCCACTAGGCCCAACTACCAGTCTGGTCTCAGGCTCAAGGAGCCTTTCTTAAGTAAGATCCAAACTTAAGGGTCAATATTGCCCTCATCCTTTACAAAACATTTGCTTCACAGTGCCTTCTCTGCCTGCATTTTGCCCCTTGTCGAATTTTTTTTTGTTTTTGCTAGTCTTGGGACTTGACCTCAGAGTGTGAACATTGTTCTTGGGCTTTCTTTAGGCTTTAGCTGTCCCACCGAGCCACAGCACCACTTGCAGCGTTTTCTATGTATGTGGTAATGAGGACACAGGCCCTGAGAAATTAATTAATTCCACTACAGCTACTTAAGGAAGAGTGAAATAAAGTAAAACATGTCCTAACAAAAGTAAGTTACATGGGCAGGGATATTGGACTAGTGGTAAGAGTGCTTGCATAGCATACACAAAGACCCAGGTTCAATTCCTTGGTACAATATATATAGAAAAATTGCTGGAAATGGTGCAATGGCTCCAGTGGTTCAGCTCCAGCCTTGAGAAAGGCCAAGGACAGTGCTCAGACCTCAACTTCATGGCACAGGTCTGGCAAAATTAGTAAGTTACACATCATACAGGTAATCTGGAAGTAAATACTACATTCTGTCATCCTTCTTTTGAAGTACCATGACACACATTCTTTTAGTTGTTCATAATGAACCTGCATTTAATGTCTACTGAAAAATGTCTTCTAACCTATTCTGAATCAGTTCTTCCACATAAAAGGAAGGAAAGGTGAAAGGAAGGAGGTGATATGTACTTTCTTTCCTTAAACCAAGGTTATCACCTAGTCCTGTAAAAGTAAAACTGTTACTTTTTTTTCTTGGATGAGAGACATGAAATGTTTGTGTAAAACTTTGGGAGGAAATACGTTATAATAACCTATGAAGCAGAGCCTTGAAAATACATTGTATTCACTCTCCACATTGCAATAACAGTAAAATTGTAGTAAAGACTTGTTGAGAATATTTAATTCAGATGTAGAAATTCCTTTGAAAAAGAAACCTAAGACTTTTACAGCTAGTTGAAAACTAGAGAAAGAATTCTTGAAGTTATGGCCTAAGTTTTGATACATAGTTTACATGGGATTTCAAACTTATGGCATATGAATCTTAAATATTGGTCTGGTACAGACTCAAAGATCTCTGATTGTTAATAAAATAGATTTGTAATAAGGGAATAAGAACAACGAACTTGTAGAATGTTATCACAGTGACAGTGACAATTCCCTCACTACTTCTGACACTGGGGGAAGAGATAAAGAACCCATAATGAAACTTTGGAATTTTACCTACATTCTGCTGTAAAACAAACAGATTTCAAAAATGTCTGACATCCTCAAAATGTTCTAAAACCCAAGATTCCTACATTGGAAAAAAGTGATCCTGAAATCAGAACATATGTCATTTTACCATTCAAATGTCTGCTTTTAATGACAATGAAGTCATGAGGTATGAAAATAAAATGCAAATATTAATAAGTGAGTAATGATAAAGATTATTTATGGAAATTAACAATTTCTGACAATTCTAACACCTAAGACTTACTGAAAGCACTTTCTAGTACTGTCACTATTGTGATTAAGTTACTCAGAGAAACTATAATAAGGAAAAAGACCCTTAGGAACAAGAGGCACACATATATATTTGTATAATATCAATAAAGTTTAAAAGATAATCAAAAGGACCACAAATAAATTATGTTTTTATAAATTATCTTACATAAAGCCATTACTACATTTTTTCAATGTTGCAATACAAAAAAAGGAATATATCCACATGTGGAAGAGTTTACATCCATTGAGCTCCCAAATAAACTTTTTCTGCATGATCAGATTAGAAACAAAAATTTCTCAGAAATCCATAAGAGCTGATAAAGGTATAAGAAATTAAATTCCCTGGTATCAGTAGATCTCACCTGTACTCTAAGATACTCGGGAAGCTAAGATGTGAAAATCAAGCTTCAAATTCAGCCTGTGAAGGAAACACAGAATAAAAAACTAATCAGAAAAAGCCAGAATTGGTGTTGTGGTTCCATCTGTACAGTACTACTTTCAAGCAAAAGAAGTTCAGCATTCAGGCCATAAGTTCAAGTTCCAGGACCAAGAAGGAAAAGAAAGAAAGAAAAAGGAAGGAAGAATGGAAGAAAGAAAGACAGAAAGAAAGAAAGAAAGAAAGAAAGAAAGAAAGAAAGAAAGAGAGAAAGAAAGAAGAAAAAAGAAAGAAAGGAGGAAGGGAGGGAGGGAGGGATGGAAGGAAGGAAGGAAGGAAGGAAGGAAGGAAGGAAGGAAGGAAGGAAGGAAGAAAGGAAGGAAGGAAGGAAGGAAAAAGGAGAGAGAGAGAGAGAGAGAGAGAGAGAGAGAGAGAGAGAGAGAGATGGAGGGATTGAAGAAGGAAGGAAGGAAAGTAATCTATCCCTTGATTCTATCCTTCACAGCCTAAAGAGTAACTCAATAACCTTCCCAGCCACTGAAGGTGATTTTCTTCAATATTATTTTTCATCCAGAATTTCTGTTCATAAATCTGTGGTGTTTTCTGAAAAATATTCAATTAAATTCAAATATTTTTATTCCTTTTAATGGTGTAAAGTTTCTTTATTAGAAATTTGGATCATCTCAAAACAAATACAATCAAGTTTCAGGGGTGTCTTCTTGAAACAAAAATTGAACAGTAGTCTGTCAATGGCTCCACGTATTGGTAAGGGGATAGAGATCTGAGAATGGCAGTTCAAAGTCATATAATGTAGGAAAATTCATAACATGTTAGTCTAAAGTTAACTACAAAAAAGCTTAAGGTGGAATAGTGGTTCAAGTAGTAGAGCATTATCCTGGAGGCAAACACCTAAGAGACATCTGACAGGATCTGAAATTAAGATCCTCCAATGGTACTTATACTCACATGCATCTTCACCTGTGTGTGCATGCACAAGCATATGTTTGTGTGAGCACACACACACACACACACACACACACACACATACACACACAAATAGAAAAGGAAAACAAGTTCCTTCACCTTTACTATTTCAATATGGCACTGCAATGAGACACACATGACCCCATACATGTCCCAACATCAATACCATTATTTTGTCCAGTTCTGTCCACTTATCAATTCAGTTGCATCATCTAGTACGTTATTCATGAAAATACTTTCTTGACACACTGTGCGACTATATCTATCAAAAGTAACTTTATCCCTAGGGTTTCACTATTTTTGGTCATGAGGAGAGAATGACCTACAAACATGTTTTCCAAATTGTGATTTTTCTTTGGAAAATCTGATTTCCTCAGATGCATAATCTCAGGAAAGAAAGTTTTACACATTTCTACAGAGGATTTCAGGAAACTTATATGAGAAAAACTGTGTTAGATTGACCATCTCTATCATATAGATGACATATACACAAATACAACATATTTGGATAAACCTGGAGGAGAAAAACTAGCTTCATGCAAAGTAAAATTTCAGCTTGGCAGAGGCTTCAGTGATAATTCCTTTCAACATTTCTGTTTATTCTTCTTCAGTTTCTTCTCCTTATCAGGTTGTTGAGTTGCAATGTCTGCTTTTCCACAATGAAGCACATGGCAGACATGGATAGAGATGTGATAATTGCTGTATTTCCCCTCTCTGTAATTTGGAAACAGATCATAGTAAAAGTGATTCATTTAATTATGAAGAAAAGAGCATATGTAACGTACCATTTTATTTGCATTAAAAGTTTGTTCTGAAGATGATCAATGGCTGAGGGAACTCTGAGTATTCACATTAATGCTCTTTATCCTAACCTCCAAAGTCCTACTGCACCACAATCACTCAAATTCAGATGGCAATTTTTGCTGAGTCAATTGCATCCTATTAAGAAACTTACTTACCTCCAGGATATTGAAACAAAAGTCATATAATGAATGATGGTTGTCCTTAATGTACTATGTTGTCTCTCATCTCCTTTGCAGTCCCTTGGTTATCTCATATTGGTATAGTATCTCACTTTGTTATCTGATATATTGAATTTATTTGTATTTGGATATTTGAAATCTGATAGGGAAGGGGGGAAAACCAAGAGGGGTGGGGGGTGTGGGGTTGGAGGGAAATGGGTACCAAGACATGTGAAAGGGTATCAATGTATGTGAATTAATGCACCTTCTATCTGGCAAATATCATGTAACCCTTTTACTAATTACAATAAAAAAAATTTAAAAACAAAGAAAGTTGTAGTGTGTGGGGAGGATGATGGGGTCAAATACATTTCTTCTTAGAAATATACCTCATCTGGTTGCCCTGGGTTTTCCTGGCCTTCTTCTTAGGGAAAGGCCTGTTATACTGGATTTGTGGCTTGGCAATGATCTAGCATGTACATCTTCGAGTAAGACATCCACAACTTCCATGCCTGAGACTCGAGTTTCCTGACCTTTGGCAACAGCACAGCAACATCTTTCTTCCTCCTGAGCCACAGGCCAAGTGAGCTGGCTTGAGCTGGTTGTTAGTTACAGTGGCTTGGTTACCAGGGTTCCATATTCTGTTCCATTGTGAGGGAGGCAGGGTCACCTTTCAGGGCCCAATGACCAAAGATCCTTGCTCACAGAAGACCTCACCAAAGACATACTGGAGGCTGAATCTCTCCTCCAATCTCACAATACACATGTGGATGTAGTAAACAGCACACCTTATTTGTCCAATCCCAATGTCTTCCACTAGGCCCAAACTACCAGTCTGGTCTCAGGCTCAAGGAGCCTTTCTTAAGTAAGATCCAAACTTAAGGGTCAATATTGCCCTCATCCTTTACAAAACATTTGCTTCACAGTGCCTTCTCTGCCTGCATTTTGCCCCTTGTCGAATTTTTTTTTGTTTTTGCTAGTCTTGGGACTTGACCTCAGAGTGTGAACATTGTTCTTGGGCTTTCTTTAGGCTTTAGCTGTCCCACCGAGCCACAGCACCACTTGCAGCGTTTTCTATGTATGTGGTAATGAGGACACAGGCCCTGAGAAATTAATTAATTCCACTACAGCTACTTAAGGAAGAGTGAAATAAAGTAAAACATGTCCTAACAAAAGTAAGTTACATGGGCAGGGATATTGGACTAGTGGTAAGAGTGCTTGCATAGCATACACAAAGACCCAGGTTCAATTCCTTGGTACAATATATATAGAAAAATTGCTGGAAATGGTGCAATGGCTCCAGTGGTTCAGCTCCAGCCTTGAGAAAGGCCAAGGACAGTGCTCAGACCTCAACTTCATGGCACAGGTCTGGCAAAATTAGTAAGTTGCACATCATACAGGTAATCTGGAAGTAAATACTACATTCTGTCATCCTTCTTTTGAAGTACCATGACACACATTCTTTTAGTTGTTCATAATGAACCTGCATTTAATGTCTACTGAAAAATGTCTTCTAACCTATTCTGAATCAGTTCTTCCACATAAAAGGAAGGAAAGGTGAAAGGAAGGAGGTGATATGTACTTTCTTTCCTTAAACCAAGGTTATCACCTAGTCTTGTAAAAGTAAAACTGTTACTTTTTTTTCTTGGATGAGAGACATGAAATGTTTGTGTAAAACTTTGGGAGGAAATACGTTATAATAACCTATGAAGCAGAGCCTTGAAAATACATTGTATTCACTCTCCACATTGCAATAACAGTAAAATTGTAGTAAAGACTTGTTGAGAATATTTAATTCAGATGTAGAAATTCCTTTGAAAAAGAAACCTAAGACTTTTACAGCTAGTTGAAAACTAGAGAAAGAATTCTTGAAGTTATGGCCTAAGTTTTGATACATAGTTTACATGGGATTTCAAACTTATGGCATATGAATCTTAAATATTGGTCTGGTACAGACTCAAAGATCTCTGATTTTTAATAAAATAGATTTGTAATAAGGGAATAAGAACAACGAACTTGTAGAATGTTATCACAGTGACAGTGACAATTCCCTCACTACTTCTGACACTGGGGGAAGAGATAAAGAACCCATAATGAAACTTTGGAATTTTACCTACATTCTGCTGTAAAACAAACAGATTTCAAAAATGTCTGACATCCTCAAAATGTTCTAAAACCCAAGATTCCTACATTGGAAAACAGTGATCCTGAAATCAGAACATATGTCATTTTACCATTCAAATGTCTGCTTTTAATGACAATGAAGTCATGAGGTATGAAAATAAAATGCAAATATTAATAAGTGAGTAATGATAAAGATTATTTATGGAAATTAACAATTTCTGACAATTCTAACACCTAAGACTTACTGAAAGCACTTTCTAGTACTGTCACTATTGTGATTAAGTTACTCAGAGAAACTATAATAAGGAAAAAGACCCTTAGGAACAAGAGGCACACATATATATTTGTATAATATCAATAAAGTTTAAAAGATAATCAAAAGGACCACAAATAAATTATGTTTTTATAAATTATCTTACATAAAGCCATTACTACATTTTTTCAATGTTGCAATACAGAAAAAGGAATATATCCACATGTGGAAGAGTTTACATCCATTGAGCTCCCAAATAAACTTTTTCTGCATGATCAGATTAGAAACAAAAATTTCTCAGAAATCCATAAGAGCTGATAAAGGTATAAGAAATTAAATTCCCTGGTATCAGTAGATCTCACCTGTACTCTAAGATACTCGGGAAGCTAAGATGTGAAAATCAAGCTTCAAATTCAGCCTGTGAAGGAAACACAGAATAAAAAACTAATCAGAAAAAGCCAGAATTGGTGTTGTGGTTCCATCTGTACAGTACTACTTTCAAGCAAAAGAAGTTCAGCATTCAGGCCATAAGTTCAAGTTCCAGGACCAAGAAGGAAAAGAAAGAAAGAAAAAGGAAGGAAGAATGGAAGAAAGAAAGAAAGAAAGAAAGAAAGAAAGAAAGAAAGAAAGAAAGAAAGAAAGAAAGAAAGAGAGAAAGAAAGAAGAAAAAAGAAAGAAAGGA
This sequence comes from Megascapheus bottae, assembly GCF_031878675.1. Classification (NCBI taxonomy): domain Eukaryota; kingdom Metazoa; phylum Chordata; class Mammalia; order Rodentia; family Geomyidae; genus Megascapheus; species Megascapheus bottae. The sequence goes on from NW_028327483.1 coordinate 1,057,344, forward strand.
GGAAGGGAGGGAGGGAGGGATGGAAGGAAGGAAGGAAGGAAGGAAGGAAGGAAGGAAGGAAGGAAGGAAGGAAGGAAGAAAGGAAGGAAGGAAGGAAGGAAAAAGGAGAGAGAGAGAGAGAGAGAGAGAGAGAGAGAGAGATGGAGGGATTGAAGAAGGAAGGAAGGAAAGTAATCTATCCCTTGATTCTATCCTTCACAGCCTAAAGAGTAACTCAATAACCTTCCCAGCCACTGAAGGTGATTTTCTTCAATATTATTTTTCATCCAGAATTTCTGTTCATAAATCTGTGGTGTTTTCTGAAAAATATTCAATTAAATTCAAATATTTTTATTCCTTTTAATGGTGTAAAGTTTCTTTATTAGAAATTTGGATCATCTCAAAACAAATACAATCAAGTTTCAGGGGTGTCTTCTTGAAACAAAAATTGAACAGTAGTCTGTCAATGGCTCCACGTATTGGTAAGGGGATAGAGATCTGAGAATGGCAGTTCAAAGTCATATAATGTAGGAAAATTCATAACATGTTAGTCTAAAGTTAACTACAAAAAAGCTTAAGGTGGAATAGTGGTTCAAGTAGTAGAGCATTATCCTGGAGGCAAACACCTAAGAGACATCTGACAGGATCTGAAATTAAGATCCTCCAATGGTACTTATACTCACATGCATCTTCACCTGTGTGTGCATGCACAAGCATATGTTTGTGTGAGCACACACACACACACACACACACACACACACACACACATACACACACAAATAGAAAAGGAAAACAAGTTCCTTCACCTTTACTATTTCAATATGGCACTGCAATGAGACACACATGACCCCATACATGTCCCAACATCAATACCATTATTTTGTCCAGTTCTGTCCACTTATCAATTCAGTTGCATCATCTAGTACGTTATTCATGAAAATACTTTCTTGACACACTGTGCGACTATATCTATCAAAAGTAACTTTATCCCTAGGGTTTCACTATTTTTGGTCATGAGGAGAGAATGACCTACAAACATGTTTTCCAAATTGTGATTTTTCTTTGGAAAATCTGATTTCCTCAGATGCATAATCTCAGGAAAGAAAGTTTTACACATTTCTACAGAGGATTTCAGGAAACTTATATGAGAAAAACTGTGTTAGATTGACCATCTCTATCATATAGATGACATATACACAAATACAACATATTTGGATAAACCTGGAGGAGAAAAACTAGCTTCATGCAAAGTAAAATTTCAGCTTGGCAGAGGCTTCAGTGATAATTCCTTTCAACATTTCTGTTTATTCTTCTTCAGTTTCTTCTCCTTATCAGGTTGTTGAGTTGCAATGTCTGCTTTTCCACAATGAAGCACATGGCAGACATGGATAGAGATGTGATAATTGCTGTATTTCCCCTCTCTGTAATTTGGAAACAGATCATAGTAAAAGTGATTCATTTAATTATGAAGAAAAGAGCATATGTAACGTACCATTTTATTTGCATTAAAAGTTTGTTCTGAAGATGATCAATGGCTGAGGGAACTCTGAGTATTCACATTAATGCTCTTTATCCTAACCTCCAAAGTCCTACTGCACCACAATCACTCAAATTCAGATGGCAATTTTTGCTGAGTCAATTGCATCCTATTAAGAAACTTACTTACCTCCAGGATATTGAAACAAAAGTCATATAATGAATGATGGTTGTCCTTAATGTACTATGTTGTCTCTCATCTCCTTTGCAGTCCCTTGGTTATCTCATATTGGTATAGTATCTCACTTTGTTATCTGATATATTGAATTTATTTGTATTTGGATATTTGAAATCTGATAGGGAAGGGGGGAAAACCAAGAGGGGTGGGGGGTGTGGGGTTGGAGGGAAATGGGTACCAAGACATGTGAAAGGGTATCAATGTATGTGAATTAATGCACCTTCTATCTGGCAAATATCATGTAACCCTTTTACTAATTACAATAAAAAAAATTTAAAAACAAAGAAAGTTGTAGTGTGTGGGGAGGATGATGGGGTCAAATACATTTCTTCTTAGAAATATACCTCATCTGGTTGCCCTGGGTTTTCCTGGCCTTCTTCTTAGGGAAAGGCCTGTTATACTGGATTTGTGGCTTGGCAATGATCTAGCATGTACATCTTCGAGTAAGACATCCACAACTTCCATGCCTGAGACTCGAGTTTCCTGACCTTTGGCAACAGCACAGCAACATCTTTCTTCCTCCTGAGCCACAGGCCAAGTGAGCTGGCTTGAGCTGGTTGTTAGTTACAGTGGCTTGGTTACCAGGGTTCCATATTCTGTTCCATTGTGAGGGAGGCAGGGTCACCTTTCAGGGCCCAATGACCAAAGATCCTTGCTCACAGAAGACCTCACCAAAGACATACTGGAGGCTGAATCTCTCCTCCAATCTCACAATACACATGTGGATGTAGTAAACAGCACACCTTATTTGTCCAATCCCAATGTCTTCCACTAGGCCCAAACTACCAGTCTGGTCTCAGGCTCAAGGAGCCTTTCTTAAGTAAGATCCAAACTTAAGGGTCAATATTGCCCTCATCCTTTACAAAACATTTGCTTCACAGTGCCTTCTCTGCCTGCATTTTGCCCCTTGTCGAATTTTTTTTTGTTTTTGCTAGTCTTGGGACTTGACCTCAGAGTGTGAACATTGTTCTTGGGCTTTCTTTAGGCTTTAGCTGTCCCACCGAGCCACAGCACCACTTGCAGCGTTTTCTATGTATGTGGTAATGAGGACACAGGCCCTGAGAAATTAATTAATTCCACTACAGCTACTTAAGGAAGAGTGAAATAAAGTAAAACATGTCCTAACAAAAGTAAGTTACATGGGCAGGGATATTGGACTAGTGGTAAGAGTGCTTGCATAGCATACACAAAGACCCAGGTTCAATTCCTTGGTACAATATATATAGAAAAATTGCTGGAAATGGTGCAATGGCTCCAGTGGTTCAGCTCCAGCCTTGAGAAAGGCCAAGGACAGTGCTCAGACCTCAACTTCATGGCACAGGTCTGGCAAAATTAGTAAGTTGCACATCATACAGGTAATCTGGAAGTAAATACTACATTCTGTCATCCTTCTTTTGAAGTACCATGACACACATTCTTTTAGTTGTTCATAATGAACCTGCATTTAATGTCTACTGAAAAATGTCTTCTAACCTATTCTGAATCAGTTCTTCCACATAAAAGGAAGGAAAGGTGAAAGGAAGGAGGTGATATGTACTTTCTTTCCTTAAACCAAGGTTATCACCTAGTCTTGTAAAAGTAAAACTGTTACTTTTTTTTCTTGGATGAGAGACATGAAATGTTTGTGTAAAACTTTGGGAGGAAATACGTTATAATAACCTATGAAGCAGAGCCTTGAAAATACATTGTATTCACTCTCCACATTGCAATAACAGTAAAATTGTAGTAAAGACTTGTTGAGAATATTTAATTCAGATGTAGAAATTCCTTTGAAAAAGAAACCTAAGACTTTTACAGCTAGTTGAAAACTAGAGAAAGAATTCTTGAAGTTATGGCCTAAGTTTTGATACATAGTTTACATGGGATTTCAAACTTATGGCATATGAATCTTAAATATTGGTCTGGTACAGACTCAAAGATCTCTGATTGTTAATAAAATAGATTTGTAATAAGGGAATAAGAACAACGAACATGTAGAATGTTATCACAGTGACAGTGACAATTCCCTCACTACTTCTGACACTGGGGGAAGAGATAAAGAACCCATAATGAAACTTTGGAATTTTACCTACATTCTGCTGTAAAACAAACAGATTTCAAAAATGTCTGACATCCTCAAAATGTTCTAAAACCCAAGATTCCTACATTGGAAAAAAGTGATCCTGAAATCAGAACATATGTCATTTTACCATTCAAATGTCTGCTTTTAATGACAATGAAGTCATGAGGTATGAAAATAAAATGCAAATATTAATAAGTGAGTAATGATAAAGATTATTTATGGAAATTAACAATTTCTGACAATTCTAACACCTAAGACTTACTGAAAGCACTTTCTAGTACTGTCACTATTGTGATTAAGTTACTCAGAGAAACTATAATAAGGAAAAAGACCCTTAGGAACAAGAGGCACACATATATATTTGTATAATATCAATAAAGTTTAAAAGATAATCAAAAGGACCACAAATAAATTATGTTTTTATAAATTATCTTACATAAAGCCATTACTACATTTTTTCAATGTTGCAATACAGAAAAAGGAATATATCCACATGTGGAAGAGTTTACATCCATTGAGCTCCCAAATAAACTTTTTCTGCATGATCAGATTAGAAACAAAAATTTCTCAGAAATCCATAAGAGCTGATAAAGGTATAAGAAATTAAATTCCCTGGTATCAGTAGATCTCACCTGTACTCTAAGATACTCGGGAAGCTAAGATGTGAAAATCAAGCTTCAAATTCAGCCTGTGAAGGAAACACAGAATAAAAAACTAATCAGAAAAAGCCAGAATTGGTGTTGTGGTTCCATCTGTACAGTACTACTTTCAAGCAAAAGAAGTTCAGCATTCAGGCCATAAGTTCAAGTTCCAGGACCAAGAAGGAAAAGAAAGAAAGAAAAAGGAAGGAAGAATGGAAGAAAGAAAGAAAGAAAGAAAGAAAGAAAGAAAGAAAGAAAGAAAGAAAGAAAGAGAGAAAGAAAGAAGAAAAAAGAAAGAAAGGAGGAAGGGAGGGAGGGAGGGATGGAAGGAAGGAAGGAAGGAAGGAAGGAAGGAAGGAAGGAAGGAAGGAAGGAAGAAAGGAAGGAAGGAAGGAAGGAAGGAAAAAGGAGAGAGAGAGAGAGAGAGAGAGAGAGAGAGAGAGAGAGATGGAGGGATTGAAGAAGGAAGGAAGGAAAGTAATCTATCCCTTGATTCTATCCTTCACAGCCTAAAGAGTAACTCAATAACCTTCCCAGCCACTGAAGGTGATTTTCTTCAATATTATTTTTCATCCAGAATTTCTGTTCATAAATCTGTGGTGTTTTCTGAAAAATATTCAATTAAATTCAAATATTTTTATTCCTTTTAATGGTGTAAAGTTTCTTTATTAGAAATTTGGATCATCTCAAAACAAATACAATCAAGTTTCAGGGGTGTCTTCTTGAAACAAAAATTGAACAGTAGTCTGTCAATGGCTCCACGTATTGGTAAGGGGATAGAGATCTGAGAATGGCAGTTCAAAGTCATATAATGTAGGAAAATTCATAACATGTTAGTCTAAAGTTAACTACAAAAAAGCTTAAGGTGGAATAGTGGTTCAAGTAGTAGAGCATTATCCTGGAGGCAAACACCTAAGAGACATCTGACAGGATCTGAAATTAAGATCCTCCAATGGTACTTATACTCACATGCATCTTCACCTGTGTGTGCATGCACAAGCATATGTTTGTGTGAGCACACACACACACACACACACACACACACACACACATACACACACAAATAGAAAAGGAAAACAAGTTCCTTCACCTTTACTATTTCAATATGGCACTGCAATGAGACACACATGACCCCATACATGTCCCAACATCAATACCATTATTTTGTCCAGTTCTGTCCACTTATCAATTCAGTTGCATCATCTAGTACGTTATTCATGAAAATACTTTCTTGACACACTGTGCGACTATATCTATCAAAAGTAACTTTATCCCTAGGGTTTCACTATTTTTGGTCATGAGGAGAGAATGACCTACAAACATGTTTTCCAAATTGTGATTTTTCTTTGGAAAATCTGATTTCCTCAGATGCATAATCTCAGGAAAGAAAGTTTTACACATTTCTACAGAGGATTTCAGGAAACTTATATGAGAAAAACTGTGTTAGATTGACCATCTCTATCATATAGATGACATATACACAAATACAACATATTTGGATAAACCTGGAGGAGAAAAACTAGCTTCATGCAAAGTAAAATTTCAGCTTGGCAGAGGCTTCAGTGATAATTCCTTTCAACATTTCTGTTTATTCTTCTTCAGTTTCTTCTCCTTATCAGGTTGTTGAGTTGCAATGTCTGCTTTTCCACAATGAAGCACATGGCAGACATGGATAGAGATGTGATAATTGCTGTATTTCCCCTCTCTGTAATTTGGAAACAGATCATAGTAAAAGTGATTCATTTAATTATGAAGAAAAGAGCATATGTAACGTACCATTTTATTTGCATTAAAAGTTTGTTCTGAAGATGATCAATGGCTGAGGGAACTCTGAGTATTCACATTAATGCTCTTTATCCTAACCTCCAAAGTCCTACTGCACCACAATCACTCAAATTCAGATGGCAATTTTTGCTGAGTCAATTGCATCCTATTAAGAAACTTACTTACCTCCAGGATATTGAAACAAAAGTCATATAATGAATGATGGTTGTCCTTAATGTACTATGTTGTCTCTCATCTCCTTTGCAGTCCCTTGGTTATCTCATATTGGTATAGTATCTCACTTTGTTATCTGATATATTGAATTTATTTGTATTTGGATATTTGAAATCTGATAGGGAAGGGGGGAAAACCAAGAGGGGTGGGGGGTGTGGGGTTGGAGGGAAATGGGTACCAAGACATGTGAAAGGGTATCAATGTATGTGAATTAATGCACCTTCTATCTGGCAAATATCATGTAACCCTTTTACTAATTACAATAAAAAAAATTTAAAAACAAAGAAAGTTGTAGTGTGTGGGGAGGATGATGGGGTCAAATACATTTCTTCTTAGAAATATACCTCATCTGGTTGCCCTGGGTTTTCCTGGCCTTCTTCTTAGGGAAAGGCCTGTTATACTGGATTTGTGGCTTGGCAATGATCTAGCATGTACATCTTCGAGTAAGACATCCACAACTTCCATGCCTGAGACTCGAGTTTCCTGACCTTTGGCAACAGCACAGCAACATCTTTCTTCCTCCTGAGCCACAGGCCAAGTGAGCTGGCTTGAGCTGGTTGTTAGTTACAGTGGCTTGGTTACCAGGGTTCCATATTCTGTTCCATTGTGAGGGAGGCAGGGTCACCTTTCAGGGCCCAATGACCAAAGATCCTTGCTCACAGAAGACCTCACCAAAGACATACTGGAGGCTGAATCTCTCCTCCAATCTCACAATACACATGTGGATGTAGTAAACAGCACACCTTATTTGTCCAATCCCAATGTCTTCCACTAGGCCCAACTACCAGTCTGGTCTCAGGCTCAAGGAGCCTTTCTTAAGTAAGATCCAAACTTAAGGGTCAATATTGCCCTCATCCTTTACAAAACATTTGCTTCACAGTGCCTTCTCTGCCTGCATTTTGCCCCTTGTCGAATTTTTTTTTGTTTTTGCTAGTCTTGGGACTTGACCTCAGAGTGTGAACATTGTTCTTGGGCTTTCTTTAGGCTTTAGCTGTCCCACCGAGCCACAGCACCACTTGCAGCGTTTTCTATGTATGTGGTAATGAGGACACAGGCCCTGAGAAATTAATTAATTCCACTACAGCTACTTAAGGAAGAGTGAAATAAAGTAAAACATGTCCTAACAAAAGTAAGTTACATGGGCAGGGATATTGGACTAGTGGTAAGAGTGCTTGCATAGCATACACAAAGACCCAGGTTCAATTCCTTGGTACAATATATATAGAAAAATTGCTGGAAATGGTGCAATGGCTCCAGTGGTTCAGCTCCAGCCTTGAGAAAGGCCAAGGACAGTGCTCAGACCTCAACTTCATGGCACAGGTCTGGCAAAATTAGTAAGTTGCACATCATACAGGTAATCTGGAAGTAAATACTACATTCTGTCATCCTTCTTTTGAAGTACCATGACACACATTCTTTTAGTTGTTCATAATGAACCTGCATTTAATGTCTACTGAAAAATGTCTTCTAACCTATTCTGAATCAGTTCTTCCACATAAAAGGAAGGAAAGGTGAAAGGAAGGAGGTGATATGTACTTTCTTTCCTTAAACCAAGGTTATCACCTAGTCTTGTAAAAGTAAAACTGTTACTTTTTTTTCTTGGATGAGAGACATGAAATGTTTGTGTAAAACTTTGGGAGGAAATACGTTATAATAACCTATGAAGCAGAGCCTTGAAAATACATTGTATTCACTCTCCACATTGCAATAACAGTAAAATTGTAGTAAAGACTTGTTGAGAATATTTAATTCAGATGTAGAAATTCCTTTGAAAAAGAAACCTAAGACTTTTACAGCTAGTTGAAAACTAGAGAAAGAATTCTTGAAGTTATGGCCTAAGTTTTGATACATAGTTTACATGGGATTTCAAACTTATGGCATATGAATCTTAAATATTGGTCTGGTACAGACTCAAAGATCTCTGATTGTTAATAAAATAGATTTGTAATAAGGGAATAAGAACAACGAACTTGTAGAATGTTATCACAGTGACAGTGACAATTCCCTCACTACTTCTGACACTGGGGGAAGAGATAAAGAACCCATAATGAAACTTTGGAATTTTACCTACATTCTGCTGTAAAACAAACAGATTTCAAAAATGTCTGACATCCTCAAAATGTTCTAAAACCCAAGATTCCTACATTGGAAAACAGTGATCCTGAAATCAGAACATATGTCATTTTACCATTCAAATGTCTGCTTTTAATGACAATGAAGTCATGAGGTATGAAAATAAAATGCAAATATTAATAAGTGAGTAATGATAAAGATTATTTATGGAAATTAACAATTTCTGACAATTCTAACACCTAAGACTTACTGAAAGCACTTTCTAGTACTGTCACTATTGTGATTAAGTTACTCAGAGAAACTATAATAAGGAAAAAGACCCTTAGGAACAAGAGGCACACATATATATTTGTATAATATCAATAAAGTTTAAAAGATAATCAAAAGGACCACAAATAAATTATGTTTTTATAAATTATCTTACATAAAGCCATTACTACATTTTTTCAATGTTGCAATACAGAAAAAGGAATATATCCACATGTGGAAGAGTTTACATCCATTGAGCTCCCAAATAAACTTTTTCTGCATGATCAGATTAGAAACAAAAATTTCTCAGAAATCCATAAGAGCTGATAAAGGTATAAGAAATTAAATTCCCTGGTATCAGTAGATCTCACCTGTACTCTAAGATACTCGGGAAGCTAAGATGTGAAAATCAAGCTTCAAATTCAGCCTGTGAAGGAAACACAGAATAAAAAACTAATCAGAAAAAGCCAGAATTGGTGTTGTGGTTCCATCTGTACAGTACTACTTTCAAGCAAAAGAAGTTCAGCATTCAGGCCATAAGTTCAAGTTCCAGGACCAAGAAGGAAAAGAAAGAAAGAAAAAGGAAGGAAGAATGGAAGAAAGAAAGAAAGAAAGAAAGAAAGAAAGAAAGAAAGAAAGAAAGAAAGAAAGAAAGAAGGAAAGAAAGAAAGAAAGGAGGAAGGGAGGGAGGGAGGATGAAGGAAGGAAGGAAGGAAGGAAGGAAGGAAGGAAGGAAGGAAGGAAGAAAGGAAGGAAGGAAGGAAGGAAGGAAAAAGGAGAGAGAGAGAGAGAGAGAGAGAGAGAGAGAGAGAGAGAGAGAGAGAGATGGAGGGATTGAAGAAGGAAGGAAGGAAAGTAATCTATCCCTTGATTCTATCCTTCACAGCCTAAAGAGTAACTCAATAACCTTCCCAGCCACTGAAGGTGATTTTCTTCAATATTATTTTTCATCCAGAATTTCTGTTCATAAATCTGTGGTGTTTTTCTGAAAAATATTCAATTAAATTCAAATATTTTTATTCCTTTTAATGGTGTAAAGTTTCTTTATTAGAAATTTGGATCATCTCAAAACAAATACAATCAAGTTTCAGGGGTGTCTTCTTGAAACAAAAATTGAACAGTAGTCTGTCAATGGCTCCACGTATTGGTAAGGGGATAGAGATCTGAGAATGGCAGTTCAAAGTCATATAATGTAGGAAAATTCATAACATGTTAGTCTAAAGTTAACTACAAAAAAGCTTAAGGTGGAATAGTGGTTCAAGTAGTAGAGCATTATCCTGGAGGCAAACACCTAAGAGACATCTGACAGGATCTGAAATTAAGATCCTCCAATGGTACTTATACTCACATGCATCTTCACCTGTGTGTGCATGCACAAGCATATGTTTGTGTGAGCACACACACACACACACACACACACACACACACACACAAATAGAAAAGGAAAACAAGTTCCTTCACCTTTACTATTTCAATATGGCACTGCAATGAGACACACATGACCCCATACATGTCCCAACATCAATACCATTATTTTGTCCAGTTCTGTCCACTTATCAATTCAGTTGCATCATCTAGTACGTTATTCATGAAAATACTTTCTTGACACACTGTGCGACTATATCTATCAAAAGTAACTTTATCCCTAGGGTTTCACTATTTTTGGTCATGAGGAGAGAATGACCTACAAACATGTTTTCCAAATTGTGATTTTTCTTTGGAAAATCTGATTTCCTCAGATGCATAATCTCAGGAAAGAAAGTTTTACACATTTCTACAGAGGATTTCAGGAAACTTATATGAGAAAAACTGTGTTAGATTGACCATCTCTATCATATAGATGACATATACACAAATACAACATATTTGGATAAACCTGGAGGAGAAAAACTAGCTTCATGCAAAGTAAAATTTCAGCTTGGCAGAGGCTTCAGTGATAATTCCTTTCAACATTTCTGTTTATTCTTCTTCAGTTTCTTCTCCTTATCAGGTTGTTGAGTTGCAATGTCTGCTTTTCCACAATGAAGCACATGGCAGACATGGATAGAGATGTGATAATTGCTGTATTTCCCCTCTCTGTAATTTGGAAACAGATCATAGTAAAAGTGATTCATTAATTATGAAGAAAAGAGCATATGTAACGTACCATTTTATTTGCATTAAAAGTTTGTTCTGAAGATGATCAATGGCTGAGGGAACTCTGAGTATTCACATTAATGCTCTTTATCCTAACCTCCAAAGTCCTACTGCACCACAATCACTCAAATTCAGATGGCAATTTTTGCTGAGTCAATTGCATCCTATTAAGAAACTAACTTACCTCCAGGATATTGAAACAAAAGTCATATAATGAATGATGGTTGTCCTTAATGTACTATGTTGTCTCTCATCTCCTTTGCAGTCCCTTGGTTATCTCATATTGGTATAGTATCTCACTTTGTTATCTGATATATTGAATTTATTTGTATTTGGATATTTGAAATCTGATAGGGAAGGGGGGAAAACCAAGAGGGGTGGGGGGTGTGGGGTTGGAGGGAAATGGGTACCAAGACATGTGAAAGGGTATCAATGTATGTGAATTAATGCACCTTCTATCTGGCAAATATCATGTAACCCTTTTACTAATTACAATAAAAAAAATTTAAAAACAAAGAAAGTTGTAGTGTGTGGGGAGGATGATGGGGTCAAATACATTTCTTCTTAGAAATATACCTCATCTGGTTGCCCTGGGTTTTCCTGGCCTTCTTCTTAGGGAAAGGCCTGTTATACTGGATTTGTGGCTTGGCAATGATCTAGCATGTACATCTTCGAGTAAGACATCCACAACTTCCATGCCTGAGACTCGAGTTTCCTGACCTTTGGCAACAGCACAGCAACATCTTTCTTCCTCCTGAGCCACAGGCCAAGTGAGCTGGCTTGAGCTGGTTGTTAGTTACAGTGGCTTGGTTACCAGGGTTCCATATTCTGTTCCATTGTGAGGGAGGCAGGGTCACCTTTCAGGGCCCAATGACCAAAGATCCTTGCTCACAGAAGACCTCACCAAAGACATACTGGAGGCTGAATCTCTCCTCCAATCTCACAATACACATGTGGATGTAGTAAACAGCACACCTTATTTGTCCAATCCCAATGTCTTCCACTAGGCCCAACTACCAGTCTGGTCTCAGGCTCAAGGAGCCTTTCTTAAGTAAGATCCAAACTTAAGGGTCAATATTGCCCTCATCCTTTACAAAACATTTGCTTCACAGTGCCTTCTCTGCCTGCATTTTGCCCCTTGTCGAATTTTTTTTTGTTTTTGCTAGTCTTGGGACTTGACCTCAGAGTGTGAACATTGTTCTTGGGCTTTCTTTAGGCTTTAGCTGTCCCACCGAGCCACAGCACCACTTGCAGCGTTTTCTATGTATGTGGTAATGAGGACACAGGCCCTGAGAAATTAATTAATTCCACTACAGCTACTTAAGGAAGAGTGAAATAAAGTAAAACATGTCCTAACAAAAGTAAGTTACATGGGCAGGGATATTGGACTAGTGGTAAGAGTGCTTGCATAGCATACACAAAGACCCAGGTTCAATTCCTTGGTACAATATATATAGAAAAATTGCTGGAAATGGTGCAATGGCTCCAGTGGTTCAGCTCCAGCCTTGAGAAAGGCCAAGGACAGTGCTCAGACCTCAACTTCATGGCACAGGTCTGGCAAAATTAGTAAGTTGCACATCATACAGGTAATCTGGAAGTAAATACTACATTCTGTCATCCTTCTTTTGAAGTACCATGACACACATTCTTTTAGTTGTTCATAATGAACCTGCATTTAATGTCTACTGAAAAATGTCTTCTAACCTATTCTGAATCAGTTCTTCCACATAAAAGGAAGGAAAGGTGAAAGGAAGGAGGTGATATGTACTTTCTTTCCTTAAACCAAGGTTATCACCTAGTCTTGTAAAAGTAAAACTGTTACTTTTTTTTCTTGGATGAGAGACATGAAATGTTTGTGTAAAACTTTGGGAGGAAATACGTTATAATAACCTATGAAGCAGAGCCTTGAAAATACATTGTATTCACTCTCCACATTGCAATAACAGTAAAATTGTAGTAAAGACTTGTTGAGAATATTTAATTCAGATGTAGAAATTCCTTTGAAAAAGAAACCTAAGACTTTTACAGCTAGTTGAAAACTAGAGAAAGAATTCTTGAAGTTATGGCCTAAGTTTTGATACATAGTTTACATGGGATTTCAAACTTATGGCATATAAATCTTAAATATTGGTCTGGTACAGACTCAAAGATCTCTGATTTTTAATAAAATAGATTTGTAATAAGGGAATAAGAACAACGAACTTGTAGAATGTTATCACAGTGACAGTGACAATTCCCTCACTACTTCTGACACTGGGGGAAGAGATAAAGAACCCATAATGAAACTTTGGAATTTTACCTACATTCTGCTGTAAAACAAACAGATTTCAAAAATGTCTGACATCCTCAAAATGTTCTAAAACCCAAGATTCCTACATTGGAAAAAAGTGATCCTGAAATCAGAACATATGTCATTTTACCATTCAAATGTCTGCTTTTAATGACAATGAAGTCATGAGGTATGAAAATAAAATGCAAATATTAATAAGTGAGTAATGATAAAGATTATTTATGGAAATTAACAATTTCTGACAATTCTAACACCTAAGACTTACTGAAAGCACTTTCTAGTACTGTCACTATTGTGATTAAGTTACTCAGAGAAACTATAATAAGGAAAAAGACCCTTAGGAACAAGAGGCACACATATATATTTGTATAATATCAATAAAGTTTAAAAGATAATCAAAAGGACCACAAATAAATTATGTTTTTATAAATTATCTTACATAAAGCCATTACTACATTTTTTCAATGTTGCAATACAGAAAAAGGAATATATCCACATGTGGAAGAGTTTACATCCATTGAGCTCCCAAATAAACTTTTTCTGCATGATCAGATTAGAAACAAAAATTTCTCAGAAATCCATAAGAGCTGATAAAGGTATAAGAAATTAAATTCCCTGGTATCAGTAGATCTCACCTGTACTCTAAGATACTCGGGAAGCTAAGATGTGAAAATCAAGCTTCAAATTCAGCCTGTGAAGGAAACACAGAATAAAAAACTAATCAGAAAAAGCCAGAATTGGTGTTGTGGTTCCATCTGTACAGTACTACTTTCAAGCAAAAGAAGTTCAGCATTCAGGCCATAAGTTCAAGTTCCAGGACCAAGAAGGAAAAGAAAGAAAGAAAAAGGAAGGAAGAATGGAAGAAAGAAATAAAGAAAGAAAGAAAGAAAGAAAGAAAGAAAGAAAGAAGAAAAAAGAAAGAAAGGAGGAAGGGAGGGAGGGAGGGATGGAAGGAAGGAAGGAAGGAAGGAAGGAAGGAAGGAAGGAAGGAAGGAAGGAAGGAAGGAAGGAAGGAAGGAAGAAAGGAAGGAAGGAAGGAAGGAAGGAAGGAAGGAAAAAGGAGAGAGAGAGAGAGAGAGAGAGAGAGAGAGAGAGAGAGAGAGATGGAGGGATTGAAGAAGGAAGGAAGGAAAGTAATCTATCCCTTGATTCTATCCTTCACAGCCTAAAGAGTAACTCAATAACCTTCCCAGCCACTGAAGGTGATTTTCTTCAATATTATTTTTCATCCAGAATTTCTGTTCATAAATCTGTGGTGTTTTCTGAAAAATATTCAATTAAATTCAAATATTTTTATTCCTTTTAATGGTGTAAAGTTTCTTTATTAGAAATTTGGATCATCTCAAAACAAATACAATCAAGTTTCAGGGGTGTCTTCTTGAAACAAAAATTGAACAGTAGTCTGTCAATGGCTCCACGTATTGGTAAGGGGATAGAGATCTGAGAATGGCAGTTCAAAGTCATATAATGTAGGAAAATTCATAACATGTTAGTCTAAAGTTAACTACAAAAAAGCTTAAGGTGGAATAGTGGTTCAAGTAGTAGAGCATTATCCTGGAGGCAAACACCTAAGAGACATCTGACAGGATCTGAAATTAAGATCCTCCATGGTACTTATACTCACATGCATCTTCACCTGTGTGTGCATGCACAAGCATATGTTTGTGTGAGCACACACACACACACACACACACACACACACACACACACATACACACACAAATAGAAAAGGAAAACAAGTTCCTTCACCTTTACTATTTCAATATGGCACTGCAATGAGACACACATGACCCCATACATGTCCCAACATCAATACCATTATTTTGTCCAGGTCTGTCCACTTATCAATTCAGTTGCATCATCTAGTACGTTATTCATGAAAATACTTTCTTGACACACTGTGCGACTATATCTATCAAAAGTAACTTTATCCCTAGGGTTTCACTATTTTTGGTCATGAGGAGAGAATGACCTACAAACATGTTTTCCAAATTGTGATTTTTCTTTGGAAAATCTGATTTCCTCAGATGCATAATCTCAGGAAAGAAAGTTTTACACATTTCTACAGAGGATTTCAGGAAACTTATATGAGAAAAACTGTGTTAGATTGACCATCTCTATCATATAGATGACATATACACAAATACAACATATTTGGATAAACCTGGAGGAGAAAAACTAGCTTCATGCAAAGTAAAATTTCAGCTTGGCAGAGGCTTCAGTGATAATTCCTTTCAACATTTCTGTTTATTCTTCTTCAGTTTCTTCTCCTTATCAGGTTGTTGAGTTGCAATGTCTGCTTTTCCACAATGAAGCACATGGCAGACATGGATAGAGATGTGATAATTGCTGTATTTCCCCTCTCTGTAATTTGGAAACAGATCATAGTAAAAGTGATTCATTTAATTATGAAGAAAAGAGCATATGTAACGTACCATTTTATTTGCATTAAAAGTTTGTTCTGAAGATGATCAATGGCTGAGGGAACTCTGAGTATTCACATTAATGCTCTTTATCCTAACCTCCAAAGTCCTACTGCACCACAATCACTCAAATTCAGATGGCAATTTTTGCTGAGTCAATTGCATCCTATTAAGAAACTTACTTACCTCCAGGATATTGAAACAAAAGTCATATAATGAATGATGGTTGTCCTTAATGTACTATGTTGTCTCTCATCTCCTTTGCAGTCCCTTGGTTATCTCATATTGGTATAGTATCTCACTTTGTTATCTGATATATTGAATTTATTTGTATTTGGATATTTGAAATCTGATAGGGAAGGGGGGAAAACCAAGAGGGGTGGGGGGTGTGGGGTTGGAGGGAAATGGGTACCAAGACATGTGAAAGGGTATCAATGTATGTGAATTAATGCACCTTCTATCTGGCAAATATCATGTAACCCTTTTACTAATTACAATAAAAAAAATTTAAAAACAAAGAAAGTTGTAGTGTGTGGGGAGGATGATGGGGTCAAATACATTTCTTCTTAGAAATATACCTCATCTGGTTGCCCTGGGTTTTCCTGGCCTTCTTCTTAGGGAAAGGCCTGTTATACTGGATTTGTGGCTTGGCAATGATCTAGCATGTACATCTTCGAGTAAGACATCCACAACTTCCATGCCTGAGACTCGAGTTTCCTGACCTTTGGCAACAGCACAGCAACATCTTTCTTCCTCCTGAGCCACAGGCCAAGTGAGCTGGCTTGAGCTGGTTGTTAGTTACAGTGGCTTGGTTACCAGGGTTCCATATTCTGTTCCATTGTGAGGGAGGCAGGGTCACCTTTCAGGGCCCAATGACCAAAGATCCTTGCTCACAGAAGACCTCACCAAAGACATACTGGAGGCTGAATCTCTCCTCCAATCTCACAATACACATGTGGATGTAGTAAACAGCACACCTTATTTGTCCAATCCCAATGTCTTCCACTAGGCCCAACTGTTGGGAGCCAGAGTGGAATCAAACTGTACCTTGACTTGCATCAGACGATGGCTATATTGTCTTATTGCTTTCTGGCCCTATTCTATGTAAACGACCTGAGAATTACCATATGAATGTAACACCTGGAGGTTCCCTGGGTGAGGAGGAGGGAAGAAGGGGGAGTGGAAAATAAACGCGGCAGTCTCGGAGGTCTTTGCCTGGACTGCGGACATCCCGGACCCGGTGTGTCTGTCTCTCTTCTTTTTCCTCCTAGTCCTTGTCCCCTATTTCAGGAACCCCAATCTGCGAACCCTGGTTTGCTGCCGGTTGTCCCCGGCATCTGGCGCCCGAACAGGGACCCTGAAAATCTGGGACGAAGGTGAAGGACCCCTCCCTGTGGTGTTTAACACATCGTAGGACTATTAAGAGAGTATAGTCAGGAGTAAAAATTATGGGTCAAGCTAATAGCCATGGGTTATTTCTACCGATCTTAACAGGCCTATTTGTAGCCCACGGAACGTGGGTGGAAAAAGGGGTGCTTCAGAGCTTCCTACAGTTTGTCGAGGAGGCATGCCCGAGGTCTATAGAGGAGGAATTCCAAAAAGCCTGGCAGCGGATAGGAAAAAGAATTCAAGATTATTATAATGTATATGGCCCCGAAAAGACCCCAGTAGAGGCTACTACTGTATGGAATTTAGTAAGTGAATGCATAGATCCTCTATATGAAAATGCTGAACTTAATCTTGAATTAAGGGAACTTTATGAGTTAAAGGACCCTTCTGAAGAACCTGAGGCTGAGCCATATGCCGCAGCCCAAGAGAGTCTAAGTGAGATCTTGAAAAGGGAACAACAACCAGTAGATATTGAGTATCAGAATTCAGGTTTGAATACCAAGGAGGAAAATTATGATGAGTCATTGGAGGGCCGGGTGGCTACGATAGAGAAGAAGTTAGAAGAAATGCTACATCTTCTATCGAAAATGGGGACAGAGCAGAGAGCCCCCCCAGAAGTAGGAAAGAAATATGACCCTCAGGCCACTATGGTGTCTGATTCTAAACCTTACCCCTCACACCCACCGCCTCCGGCTGCAGCCTTACGGCCTCAATCCCTTTTTCAACCTTTAGGCAAGCCTAAAGGCCCTAGCAACAAGTCCCTTTTAACAGGCACTACAACCAGGCACAGTGCATCGCAATTAAACCTGACTCAGGCTGCTAGAGAGAAGGAAGGTATTTCAGGGCCTCGATGCTTCCCTAGTTTAGTTGATCATGATGAACAAGTAAACCATCAACCTGTTCCTGTTAAACTATTACAAGATTTAAAAAATGCCTGCTCCCAATATGGGCCAACTGCCCCTTTTACTCAAGTAATATTGGAGGCCGTGTGTGCTGGTATTGCATGCCCAAATGACTGGAAGCAGCTTGCCAGAGCATGCCTTAGTGCAGGAGAGTACTTATTATGGGAGACAGAGTTCACTGCACAGTGTCGGGCTAAAATTGAAACAAATAGGTCTAAGAACCTGCCTTACACTGTTGATCAGTTGTTAGGAGAGGGAACCTATAAAAACACCGAAGATCAATTGGGTTATGCAAATGAGGCCTATTTACAAATAAATGCTGCGGCGAGAGAGGCTTGGAAAAAGTTACGCAATTCCAATCGTACAAAAAATCTAGTAGAAGTTAAACAGGGACCTAATGAACCTTATCTAGAATTTTTGTCTCGATTAATGGAGACTGCAGACTGCCTAGTACAAGATGAGAATGCAAGGAAGAGTATAGTTAGACACATAGCCTATGAAAATGCCAACGCCGCCTGTCAGGCGGCTATCAGACCCCATAGGAATAAGGGAGGAATCACGGACTTTATTTTACTGTGTGCTGATATTGGACCCTCCCATGTACAAGGCCTTACTTTAGCCGCCGCTCCTCAAGGAAAGACTGTTACTGAGTCTCTAAAACATAGAGGTCAGCGGCATTCTCGGGATGCTAGACCCCCAGGGCGTTGCTTTTCTTGTGGACAAATAGGACATTGGATGACGCAATGCCCACGCCAGGCCAGGTTAAAGAGAGAAAAATCACCTGGCACATGTCCACGCTGTGGTAAAGGGAAGCACTGGGCTAAAGATTGCAAGTCAGCAACAAATCGCAATGGCCGCCCATATTTGGGAAACTGGAGAAGGGGCCAGCCCCTGGCCCCGCAAAACCATGGGGCAGTCCCTCCCTCTTCTCGGCCACAAGTGCATCTTCTAACAACCCCCCAAGATCAGTCTCCGGCCTCCTCCGTGCCACCCCAGGCAGTGCAGGATTGGACCTCTGTTCCTCCACCTGCTCAGTATTGACCCCAGAGATGGGGACACAAGCTCTCCCCACGGGGGTCTTCGGCCCCCTTCCCCCGGGAGTGGCTGGATTGCTGTTAGGGCGAAGTAGCTCAGCCCTTAAAGGGATACAGATTACACCTGGCAAAATTGACCAGGATTTTACTGGAGAAATCAAAGTTATGGCCTCTGCCCCGAAACACGTGGTATCGATCCCAGCCGGTCAAAAATTAGCACAATTAATACTTGTGCCTTTACCTCCCGGGGAGACTGCTAATTCCCCATGTGGACAGAGAGGATTTAGATCTTCTGATATCTATTGGGTACAAAGCATAAAACAAGAGAGGCCTGAGATGACTATATTTATACAAGAAAAGCCCTTTAAAGGAATATTAGACACTGGAGCAGATGTGTCTGTGATATCTAAAAAACATTGGCCAGCCCAATGGCCCCTGACAACCTCTATGACTTCCCTACAGGGGGTTGGGCAAGCAACTGACCCACAGCAGAGCAGTGCGATCCTTGTTTGGAGAGATGAGGAAGGGCACTCTGGTCATTTTCAGCCATATGTCTTGGATCATCTGCCAATTAATTTATGGGGTCGTGATATCATGGAAAAAATGGGAGTGTATATGTTTAGTCCTAGTGCTGCGGTCACTAAGCAGTTACTTGATCAAGGCCTCCTCCCCTTTAGGGGACTAGGCCGAGCAGCACAGGGGGAGCTAGAGCCACTCCAACCCCAGTCTCACCCTACGAGACAAGGATTAGTGTATTCTCTAACGGGGGCTGTAGTTTGTCCTGCCCCTCATGCTGATCCCATAAATTGGCTCTCTGAACAACCGGTATGGGTCGAACAGTGGCCTCTTTCACTAGAAAAGATCATTGCAGTACAGCAGCTGGTACAGGAACAGCTGGACTTGGGACATGTGGCCCCTTCTAACTCTCCATGGAATTCTCCAATTTTTGTTATAAAGAAAAAATCAGGTAAATGGAGGCTGTTACAGGATTTGAGAAAAGTCAACGCCACTATGGAACTGATGGGGGCCCTACAGCCTGGCTTGCCTTCACCCATGGCAATCCCAAAGGATACTTATAAGATTATTATAGATTTGAAGGATTGTTTCTATACTATACCCCTGGCGCCTCAAGACTGTAAGCGCTTTGCCTTCAGCGTCCCCTCTGTTAATTTTAAAGAACCCATGAAGCGATATCATTGGCTTGTGCTCCCACAGGGCATGGCAAATAGCCCAACTTTATGTCAAAGTTTTGTAGCTAGAGCCATTTCTTCCACTCGTGAAAAATTTTCTTCTGTTTATATTGTTCATTATATGGGTGACATCTTGTTGGCTTGTTCTGACCCTATCGTCGTACGACAAGCCTTTGGACAACTAAAGCAAGATCTGAGCCTCTTTGGCCTTATAATAGCAGCTGAAAAGGTTCAGGAACACCCCCCTTTTACATATCTAGGCCATATATTAGGCCCACACTATTTTAAAAGCCAAAAAATACAATTAAAAACTTCCCACTTAAGAACTCTTCATGATTTTCAGCAATTCTTAGGAGATATAAATTGGCTTCGGCCTTATCTAAAGCTCTCCACAGGAGAGTTAAAACCCCTCTTTGATCTCTTAAAAGGAGATACCAACCCTACATCCTTGCATGAATTAAATCCTGACACCAGGAGGGCCATCCAAATTGTAGAAAAGGCAATTTCCCAGCAACAAGTGACCTATTGTGACTATTCTAAACCATGGGGAGTTTATATTTTAGCTACTTCTCACTCCCCAACTGCTGTATTGTGGCAGGATGGCCCACTTTTATGGCTTTATCTACCATCAACACCCGGCAAAGTGCTGACCCCCTACTATGAATTGGTAGCTAATCTGATACATATGTGCCGAGTGGATTCCCGTAAATATTTAGGTCAGGAACCTCATTTTATCTGTGTCCCATATAATCTACAACAACAAGATTGGCTATTCGCCCATTGCGATTCTTGGGCCATTGCTTGGGCCAATTATACGGGGAAAATTTTGCATCACTACCCGTCTAACAAACTTCTCCAATTTGCTGCGTGTCATACGTTTCTATTTCCTTCCATAGTACAGGCCTCGCCTTTATCTTCTGCTGCTTTGGTATTTACAGATGGATCCTCTAATGGAAAGGCTGCTTTGACCATTAATGGGAAAACTCATTCTTGGGTTACGGGTTGTTCCTCCGCCCAAGAGTTGGAATTAGAGGCTGTTTTACAAGCACTCGTCCTGTTACAAGACGAGCCCTTTAACTTATACTCAGACAGTCAATATGTAATTCGTGCTCTTCAAGTCATAGAAACTGTTCCCTTTATTGGAACTACTAACTCCAATATTCAGACCCAATTTCGCCAAGTACAAACTTTGCTTTGTTCTCGCAACCACCCCTGTTTTTTGGCTTTGTTCGAGCTCACACTAATCTTCCTGGTCCTTTAAGTGAGGGCAATGCGGTTACTGACTCTTGTCTTTACCAGCCCTCTTCTTAATAACCTTTTTTGTAAAAGATGCCCAGGTGAAAAGCAAAGGCCTCCAGAGGTAAGCAGAAGTCGGCCGACCCCCTTGTATGTCTGCGTTTTATTTCATTTCATTTTATTTTATTTTATTTTTGTTTGTTTGTTTGAAAAGGTGCACTGTGGGCCTAAAACAGAGGCCTGGGTGGTCAAGGGATGCCTTGACCCCCCCTCCCCTTCTGAGTTTCTTGTCGATAACAAGGCATACCTGAGAGTCCCACCAGCAAGACATGTCTAAATCTAAAAATAACTGTTTGGTGAAAACATTCATTTGAGCTCATGTTTTTTGTGTTAAGTGTATCTGATTGAGTCCAATTTTCTTGTTATATGTCAATGTCTGATTATTTAAAAGTCTCCGTTTCTCTGTCTTGTTCGTGTTACATATTTTTCCTTGTCCAGTTTTGTCTTTAAAAATTGGTACCATTTCTAAGTATGGATCCTTATGGGTTTTTTTGTGCATACTCAAGCACACATCCTTGTTATTTATTTGAACATTTCTGGGCCTAGCATGGCCGCTCCCCCATGTCTGCAGTTGTAACAAGCCCTGGAAAAATAAATTCCAGCTAAGTTGCCTTGCAAAAAGTTTTGTTTTGAACCTGGTTCTCATCTATAAGAGTAAAATTGGCAAAACTCTCTTGACACAAACTTCCAGAAAACGAATGGCCAATATTAATTTTGCGCACTTTATGATCTTTGAGTATGAATGTGTGTGAATGAGTGAGTGAACATGTTCAAGGTTAAATTGTCAGCATGCTGTATAAAACAATGGTTGAACTCATTTGAAACAAAGGCAATTGGGTAAATCTAAGTCTAAACTTCAAGAAAATTATTATGCTTGAATGTTTCCTATGTCTTAAAAGTATTATTGCATTGTTTTAAAGAAAATTAGAAACCATTTCTGAACAAAATTTAAAAGTCAAGTTGTCCTAAAGCTTTGTTTCAAAAAAAGAAACAAGGAAAATTAGGACTATCAAAATGGTTGCTTAATTGCTATTTCAGCTTACTCTTGTAAGTTACTTTATAGCAATCTCCAGAAGGCCCATGGAGAAGGACAGCAGATCCTCATTCAGATGTAAGTTTGGCCCTCACCAAGTTCCAGGTAAGATCATGCTTAGAGACTATTTCTGTATTGACCACCTTGTTGCTTCTAATTGGAGTAAAGTGGCCTTTTGTAGGACTCATTGATCTGAAAGCCACAGTTTTGAGCCTGCCCGGGCAAAGCAAAGTCCCTGTGAGACTGTGGTGTCTAATCTGCCAGCAGGATGCTGGGACAGAGTTGCTTTGGAGCTCGAAGTGGCAGAGTGCTAGCTCTGAGCTGAAAAGCTGGGGGGAAGCACTCAAGCACCAAGCTCGGGACTCACAGTGGCAGGGTGCTAGCCTTGAGCTGGAGAGCTGAGTTCAAATCCAACAATCAACAAAGTGAAATGCCAATGGGATGTTTATCCCTGTGTGGAGAGACACTACTGGGACAGGAAAGCCTCTGCTTGGATGGCAGAGATGTTGTCAGATCTTAGAGTCACTTGTGCTTGGCCATTCAAATTAATCAGAGCCGGGAGGTCATAGAATAGTTTGTAAGCATGCCTTACTAATGCCCGTGCCTTTCATAACTGGGCAGGAACTTGTCAATCTTCTGTGATAGCGGGTAGTTTAAAGTCCTAATTGAGTAAAATTTTTATTTTTTATTTTTGACACCAGCCACAAATTCAGGAAAAGTTTGTGGATCTGAGGCTTGTGTCTCTATTAATCTGTTTAGATCTGACAACTGAAGCATTGTTAAGGTTGCAGAAATTTAGTTCCCCAGACAATCAAGAAAAAGCCTTTGCAAATGGGTGCTAGGTAGGCTGCGCTGTTGTGGCCAAGGATGGTTTGTGCAGTTGTTGAATGTCAAGTATGATTTCTAGTTTGGAGTAGATTGTTGTTCCTGGTGTCTAATCCTTGCAACCCCTTGATAAAACAGGCTGGGCTTCTTAAGGTCCCTGGTCAAGCGTGGAGACGGCGCCCCTGAGTCAGCTTGAAGAAGTCACGGAAGTTGAATCTCCGCCCATCAAATCCCCATTGGACCAAGGGACCAAAGTCATTTTTGGAAAATGTGACAGGATAAATTAGGGGTATAGAAAAGAGTAAAAATTGCACTTGTGTTTCTTTTAAAATAAAAAACGGGGGACATGTTGGGAGCCAGAGTGGAATCAAACTGTACCTTGACTTGCATCAGATGATGGCTATATTGTCTTATTGCTTTCTGGCCCTATTCTATGTAAATGACCTGAGAATTAACATATGAATGTAACACCTGGAGGTTCCCTGGGAGAGGAGGAGGGAAGAAAGGGGAGTGGAAAATAAACGCGGCAGTCTCGGCAGTCTTTGCCTGGACTGCGGACATCCCGGACCCGGTGTGTCTGTCTCTCTTCTTTTTCTTCCTAGTCCTTGTCCCCTATTTCAGGAACCCCAATCTGCGAACCCTGGTTTGCTGCCGGTTGGCCCCGGCATGGTGCTATGATTTCATCCAAGTCAATATGTAATGAAGCACCAGAAATGGAGTTATCTTCGATGTATTTTGTACAATACCTGTGTTGAGACACTATTAGCATGAAAGCCTCAGTGTACAGTGAAATAGAAACAAAAAACTCTATGCCTATGAAATGTCAACCAGAAATTATAAGGGTGTCACACACAGAGGATTGATTCCCACACACACAATATCCATAATAGCCACAGGACATTGCTGGTTGATCCAGGCAAGTTTCAATAGGAATTCCAAATGCAGAGGCCTACATAAATGCACCCATTTAGTACCACCTGAGGAAGAAATGATGCTGATGCTGTTACATATCAATAACGAGTGAAATTGAATTCCACTTGTGTATCCTGAACTTTCAACTTCAAACAGGTAATTATGACTAACTAGGCTAACATTGATCAAGATATATTTGCATGATGCACTGGACAGAGCACGTATGGTAACATAGAAAATAATTCTCTATGACAAACCCAATTCAATATCAAAACCAAGTCTATATTTTCTACTTAATATATATTAGACCCAAGTTCCCTGCAGACACTTCAGTGGTCCTGAAATCCAGGGATACTTCAAGGCACTGAGCATAATTGGTTCAAGACTGTACTAATGGATGCACATTTTGGTAAGAGATGACTATAAACATGAATTGGGTGTCAGAAAATATGCCTTTTTTGTGTGTGTGTCATGAGGCTTGAAGTCAGCCTGGGAGCTGTCCCTGAGCTCTTCAGCTCAAGGCTACCACTCTACCCACTTTCCATTTTCTAGAGGTTAATTGAAAATAAGAGTCTCATGTCCTTTTCTGCCTCGGCTGGCTTTGAACCTTGATCCTCATATCTCAACCGACTGAGTAGCTAGGATTATAGGTGTGAGTCACCATGCCCCAGCTTCTTATTCTTTTTATATTTTTAATCTTTTTTTAAAAAATATTTACATTGCAAAGGTGATGTACAGGGGAGTTAGAGTTATGTAAGTTAAGTAATGTGTACAATTCTTTTTCAACACTCTCACCTCTCCCTCACTCTCTCCTGGATTTTTACATATTGACTGCCTGCAACGTTGTGTAGTTTATTTCCAACATGGTCTCTAGTAATTATAACTACTAATTAGTTCACACTTTTTCCCACTTTTTCTGTGCTTCCCCTTATCTTTCTCAAGTCAGAAAACCTACATACAAGACAAAGATTACAGAAATCAAAAACGGTTAAAAAAGGTGGAGGAGAACCACAAACACTACCATAAAAAAAACTCATTTCAATTTCTTAGAGCTCAGTTAGATAGCATCATTTTACAAGGTCATGTGTCCATAGCTATTGGGCCCTTGTGATCCTCTCCAAAAAATACACTCCTCTGACCTCACTGTGTGAAAGTACAGAGTCCTGTTTAATTACTCATGTACAAGTGTGGTCTTTTTGTCTAGATTCATAGGCACATTCTAGTTACCAAGAACAAACATACAAATGAGGGAAACAATGTAATTTGTTTTTCTGGGTCTGGCTTTCTTCACTTAATGTAATTTTTTCCAAGTCTTTCCATTTGTTTCTGAATGGAGCAATCTCATTTTTTCTAATGAAAGCATGAAATTCCACTGTGGATCTACAACACATCTGAGTTAATAATCCATACATTAGCTCTGGTAAACAATGCTGCAACAAACATGGTTGTGCTAGTGACCTCAGTGTTCCCTGGTCAGTAGTCAATTGGATACATGCCCAGGGGTCAAATAACTGGGTGATAGGGAAACTCTTATGTTCAGTCTTCAGAGGAACCTCCATATTGCTTTCCAGTGTGGCTACAAAAGTTTATATTTCTACTAACAATGTAGTAGTGTTCCCTCTTGACCATATCCCAGTCAGCATCTGTTATTGTTAGTTTTCTTGATAATGACCTAGTTGGTATGTTGTGGAATCTCAATATTGATTTCATTTGCATTTCTTTATGGCCAGTGATGTTAACATCATTTCTTCATGTGTCTATTGGTCATTCTTATTTCTGTCTCAGAGAAATCTCTCTTTAAGTCTTTAGCCTATTTATTGTGTTGTTTCTTTGAGCATTTGTTGGCGGGGTAATTTTTGAGCTCTAAGTATATTTTAGATATGAGGCACTTGTGTGATGCATAGCTAGGAAAGATCTCTCAGTCTGTGGGCTTTCTATTTATCTCACTATCTATGTCCTTTGCCATGCGTAAACTCTTCAGTTTGATGAAATCCCATTTTCCAGCATTTCTTGGATTTGTTGTGATTCTGGATCATTATTTAGGAGATATCAACCTGTGACTAGAAGTCACAGTGTTTCCCCTATCCATTTCTGTAATGTTTTCAGAGAATCTGGCCCTAAACTGACATATCTGATCAATTTTGGAACTGATTCTGGTGGAGGCTGAAACACAAGGATCTAGCTTCCATTTTTGCATGTGCATAGTCATTTCTGCCAGCTCCATTTGTTCAAGAAACTGCCTTTCTTCTACCCTGTGATTTTGGCTCCCTTATCAAATATTAGGTAGCTGTATATTTGTGGGTTCATTTTTGGGTTTTCTACTCCATTCAATTGGTCTTCAGACTTAGTCTTGTGAGAAATTTTAGTAGATTTTAACTGAGAAATAAATTGGTGGGTTGTTTTTTCATATGGAAAGATTATATAGAAAATTAACAAAGAAAGGTCAATGCGATTCTGTTAGAGACTGGAATTGGGTGCAAAAATGATTATGAAAATGTCAACAAAGGGCCAGGGGTTTGGCCTAGTGGTAGAGTTCTTGCCTAGCATGCATGAAGACCTGGGTTCGATTCCTCAGTACCACATATGTTGAAAAGTTGAAAATGATGCTATGGCTCAAGTGGTAGGGCAATAGCCTTGAGGAAATCCCAAGGAAATGCTCTGGCCCCGAATTCAAGCCCCAAGTCTGGCAAAGAAAAAACAAGGAAAATGTAAGTAAGGGACAAGGAGTTTGGTCTAGTGTAACAGTGCTTATCTAGCATGCACAAAATCCGGGTTCAATTTCTCAATACACACATAGAAAAAGCCAGCAGTGGGGCTGTGGTTTAATTGGTAGAGCTCTAGTCTTGAGAAAGCACAAAGACTGTGCTCAGGCCCTGAGTTCAAGCACCAGGACTGGCAAGAAAAGAAAAGACATCAGGTATGTTGGCTCATGCCTGCAATCCTACTTACTAAGGAGACTGATATCTGAGGATTGTGGTTCAAAGCACGCTCAGGGACAAATGACCGTGAGACTCTTATTTTCAATTAACCTCTAAAAAAGAGGAAGTGGCTGAATTGTAGGGTGGTAGCCTGAAGCTGAAGAGCTCAGGGACAGGCCCAGGCCCAGATTTCGAGCCCCATGGACTACAAAATACACACACACACACACACACACACACACACACACACACACACACACACACATGTTATATGTTATATGGGATTTGTAGTCTGAGCAAGAAATGGCAAGATGGACAAATTCCTACATAACTTTTGATGGAAACACTGAATTCCGATATTCATTTATTCAATAAAATCTGTTGAATGGAGAGTTTAAGTGAGTCTTTCAACTAATTACTGCTTATTTAAAACAAATAACAATAACAGCAACAACATACTGCCACCAAATAGACATTACCTCAAATGAAACCATGGAGAAAATAAATCTGCAAAAAATGCCTATAATTAGGCAAGAGGATCTATCCTCAAATTGGACAAAGGAGATAGCAAGCCAAATTTAGTCGAAAGAGACAGAACATCTATTCATATGCACACAAGTTATAAGCAATTGAGAGAAAATAATTAACACACATACACCTAATTTACATAGAATAAATTTGTTAAAATCATTAATGAACTTGAATTTGGCCTAGTTGCAAAGTACTTGCCTAGAATGCATGAAGACCAGCGTGCAGTTCCTCAATGCCACATATGTAGAGAAAAGCCAGAAGTGGTGCTGTGATTCAAGTGGTAGAGCTCCAGCCTTGAGAAAGCCCAATGACAGTGCTCAGGCCCTGAGTTTAAGCCCCAAGATTGGAAAAAAAAACTTTGAAGAGTTTTTTTAAATAACTAATTTACTTTCATTTTATTATTGTAGAAGTGATTTACAGAAAGATTACAATTTCATGAGTCAGGAAATGTGTACATTTCCTTTCCTACAGTATCTTTTGTTCCCTCACTCTCTCACAGTTCATTCCTCCATTTCCACACTTTATATAGTTCACTTTCATCAGTGTCCAGTGACCTCTACTACTGAACCTTTTTACCCCTTTTCCCTCCAGTTCTGTGTCCTTCCCACACCCTCCCAAAGATATGCAAGTGAACACATCATACATAAACAAGAGACTCATCAAAAGAAAAAATATGAAGAATGACATTGGGATGTTGACGGGTATTGCATTGAATTTGTAGATAGCTCTTGGCAAGATTGTCATTTTCACAATGTTGATTCTTCCAATCCAGGAGCATGGGAGGTTTTTCCATTTCCTTAGTTCTGCTTGAATTTCCTTTTTTAGGGTTTTAAAGTTTTCATCAAAAAGGTCCTTTACATTCTTAGTTAAGCTAATTCCTAGGTACTTTATTTTCTTTGAGGCTATTTGAAAGGAGTTTCTTTCCTGATTATTGCCTCGTTCCTCTCACTGTTGGCATAAAGGAAGGCAGTTGATTTTTGAGGGTTGATTTTATAGCCTGCTACTCTTCCAAAGTTTTGAATCAGCTCAAGGAGCTTGGGTGTAGAGTCTATAGGATTCTTTAAATACAGAATCGTGTCATCTGCCAAGAGGGATAATTTTATTTCCTCTTTCCCTACTTGGATCCCCTTTATTCTTGCTTCTTGCCTTATTGCACTGGCTAGGAATTCTAGTACTATGTTCAAGAGGAGTGGAGAGAGTGGGCATCCTTGTCTCGTTCCTGATTTTAGAGGGAATGGCTTTAGATTTTCACCATTAAGTGTAATACTAGCTGTGGGTTTCTCATACACAGCCTTTATTACATTGAGGAATGTTCCATGGATTCCTAGTTTCTCCAGAGCTTTTAACATAAAGGGGTGTTGGATCTTGTCAAATGCCTTTTCCGCGTCTATTGAGACAATCATGTGATTTTTGTCCTTGCTCCTGTTGATGTGTTGAATTATATTAATTGATTTGCGTATGTTGAACCAGCTTTGCCTCCCTGTGATGAATCCAGTTTGATCATAGTGTATAATTTTTTAATCCAAAATTTCATATGGAATAATAAAAGACCCCGTATAGCAAAACCACTTCTTAGCAGAAAGAACAGCGCTGGAGGAATTTCAATTCCAAACTTCAGACTCTATTACAGAGCTATAATTCTCAAAACAGCTTGGTACTGGCACAGGAACAGGCCTGAAGACCAATGGAATAGAACTGAGGACCCAGATATTAAACCACAGACCTATGGCCACCTAATCTTTGACAAGGGAGCCAAAAAAATAGAATGGAAGAAAGATAGCCTCTTCAACAAGATGTGCTGGCAGAACTGGTTAAGCACCTGCAGAAAACTAAAGCTGGATCCTTCTTTGTCACCTTGCACTAGAATTAACTCCAAATGGATCAAAGACCTGGAGGTAAAAGCTGACACACTGAAAACTCTACAGAGTGGGAGAAGATCTTCACCAACCAAACAACGGACAAAGGCCTCATATCTAAAATATATCAACAACTCAAAAAATTGAATCACTCCAAAACTAACCTCCAAAGTAACAACCATCCCATTAAAAAATGGGCCAAAGACTTAAAGAGAGTCTTCTCTGAAGAAGAAACAAAAATGGCCGATAGACACATGAAGAAATGCTCAACATCTCTGGTCATAAAAGAAATGCAAATCAAAACAACTCTAAGATTCCACCTCACTCCAGCTAGAATGGTCAGGATCAGGAAAACGAATGACAACAGTTGCTGGAGGGGATGTGGCCAGGAGGGATCACTACTACACTGTTGGTGGGAGTGCAAACTCGTTCAACCACTATGGAAAGCAGTGTGGCAGTGCCTCAAAAGGCTAAACATAGAACTCCCCTACGACCCAGCAATTCCACTACTTGGCATTTACCCAACCATCCAGAAACAAGGACATACTAAACCCACTAGCACAACATTGTTCATTGCATCACTATTCACCATAGCAAAGATATGGAACCAACCCAGATGTCCCTCAGTTGGTGAGTGGATCAACAAGTTGTAGTATTTGTACACAATGGAATTCTATGCTGCTGTCAGAAAGAATGACATCGCCCCATTTGTTAGGAAATGGAAAGACTTAGAAAAAAATCATATTAAGTGAAGTAAGCCAGACTCAAAGGAACTTAGGCTCAATGGTTTCTCTCATTCGTCATAATCAGTAGAAACCTTGGGCTCTACTAGCAGAGATTTGCAATAGAGCAAAATCTTGATACAAAAGGCCATATAATGTGAAGCTAATTGAAAGGACCTCCAGGATAGTGAAACAAAAGCCATATAATGAATGATTGTTGTCCTTAATGTACTATGTTGTCTCTCATCTCCTTTGCTGTCCCTTGGTTATCTCATATTGGTATAGTATCTCACTTTATTATCTGATATATTGAATTTATTTGTATTTGAATATTTGAAATTTGATAGGGAAGGGGGGAAAACCAAGACAGATGGTGGGTGTGGGGGGGAGGGAAACGGGTACCAAGACATGTGAAAGGGTATCAATGTATGTGAATGAATGCACCTTCTATCTGGCAAATATCATGTAACCCTTTTACTAATTACAATAAAAAAATGCAGCCTTTAAAAAAAAGAAAAAATATGAAACACACTATAGAGAACTCTTATTTACATATCTTGGAATACATTTTTATATGTATATCTATATACAATTTTATGTAAATACAAAGAGTCACCTAGGCCTTGCACTTTCATGTTTATGTCTTAAGATTATCCTCTTTTTGTCTCACTGTGTGAGTATCTAAAATCCTCTATAATTTATCATATTCCAGTGTATTTTAGATCTAATTTCCACATTATCAGAAGGAATGCATGTCTTTGTCTTACATTGGCTTGCCTCACTTAAAATTATTTATTTTAGTTCCATTCATTTTCCTGCAAATGACATTTTAATTTTTCTAATGGCTTTGTAAAATTCCTTTGTGTATAAGTACCACATTTTTTGGATCCACTCATCTATTGTGAGCCATCTGGACTGTTTCCATTATCTTGGCTATCAGGAATTATGCAGCAGTGAACGTGGGTGCGCAGATGTCTTTACCAGAGTCTGACTCTGGATGTTCAGGGTAGATACCAAGAAGTAGTATGGGTGTGATATAGGAAAAAAAATCTATGCTTAGTTATTTGTTACTTTAATTTTTGATACATTTTTTTCCTAGTCCTGACACTTGAACTCTAGTCCTGGGCACTGTCCATGAGCTTCTTTTTGCTCAAGGGTAGGACTCTACCACTAATCTACAGGCATTATCAAGACACTACATGTCCCTTTATTAAGAGACAAGGCTGAAGATAAAGAATGCTGTTTGCAATATGCACAAACTATAATACTATTTGAGAAGCACTTAGTGAATCTTATAGCTATTCCAGTGGGATGAAATTAGTCACAGAGAACAAGGTAACTTATACAAGCCTCTAACATAAAATCTAATACCATATCTAACAGAATAACAGTAAATGTAGATACACTAAAACACAATGTAATTTTAAATCTCTGCATTCTATCTCAGAATATGCTATAAAAATACAAGAAGTAATGTACTCACTACCTGACAAATGTAACTGTAACCCCTCTATCTATACATTACCCTGACCATATAACACAATAAAAAAAAAGAAAAGAAAAAGGAAAAGGGAAAGTAAGCTAATATTAAAGGGTTTTGGTTTTTTTTGTTTGGCCTATGCCTTAGAAAAATTCATGGACAAGCTCAAATTATAGGACCACACATAATAGAGAGGTAAATTAAAAACATAGTTCTGACATGTATTTCTAAATCCCTTGCTTACCCATGTTTGAAGTTGAAATGTATTTTTTCTATAATTCAAAAAAATGAACATGCTATAAAATATGAACTTAAGGTCCAAAAAGACCCCAAATTGTAGACTTATTCAAGCAAATATATGACATGCAAACATGCTGACGTGATTCCCAAAAAGGTAGGAAATTCTCCCGTCCCGCGGGTTCAGTTATTCGTCAGGCTCGAGGAGGTACCTCCTAAGAGAAGAAAACCAATGGGGGAAAGAGAGGAAGGAGACCAGGTGCATAAAAAAAGACAGAGACAATCTGAGTCGCGTCAAGGTCTCATTTATTAAAAGTAAAGCAGGGTTTATATACCCTGAGTGTAAGGAAGGGAGTATAGAGGGGGGGATGGAGCGTTTTTGCGATAACAAGAATGGGAAATCTCAAGGTTAGGGGTGGGTCAGGCTATTCTTTTGGCCATTGTGCTAACCCAAGCGACACAACCTGCGGTTATTCCGAGAAGTATTTTGTGCAGATGACTCAACCAGGTGCGGTTTGCTCAAGGCTAGAGGGTCTTTACTTTGTTCCGTTTAACTCCTTGGTCTCTGACAGGAAATAGCCCTAAGAAAATGGAGACAACCTCTTGACAATCACTCATCATTCAAATGCAATTAAAAGAGACTTATTATATATAAAATATTATAAAATATATAAATATATAATATACAGTATTTATGATACATAATCAAAATATAATGAATAAATATAATCCATAAAGCATAATAAAGAATAAATTATACAATATAATCATATATTCATATGATTAAATATATTATATATTCACATAATTAAAATATATTAACATGTATATATATTATAAATATGAATATACATTTATATACATTATATATATAAATATGTTTTGTTTTTTATATGTATTTATAAACACTATATTTGTGTATATTACATATAATGTGTTTTATATATTTATAGTAAATGTATTTATACTTTTATATGTTATATATTTATATTTTATATATAGTTATATATATTTATGTATATTCATATATTTTAATACATATACACATATACATGGGTTAGCTGATACTCGGGCTTGAACTCAAGGCGTGAACATTGTTCCTTGGCACTCTGTCACTTGAATCACAGGTCCACTTCAAATGATTTTTTTGTTGTTTTTGAGTCATTGGAGATTAAGTATCTCACAGTGGCAGCTTCAAGTCTCAGCCTCTGAAGTAGACAGGATAACAGGTGTGAACCTCAGGGTCTCAACTGGACACTTCTTTTTTCTTTGGTCAGTCATGGGGTTTGAACTCAGGGTCTGGCCTCTGTCTATTCCTGAGCTCTTTCACTCAAAGCTAGTGCTCTATCCCTTGAGCCACAGTGCCACTTCTGGTTTTCTGGTAGTTAATTCAAGATAAGAGTATCACAGACTTTCGTGCCCAGGCTGGCTTTGAACTACATTCCTCAGAACTTAGCCTCTTTAGTAGCTAGGATATCAGGTATGGGCCACCAGCATCCAGCTGGACACTCTTCTTAAGGAGCAAGTTGAGGCAGGAGCTTCAGCAGCTGTCTCCTGTAGTTTACACATAAACCCTCTTCTTGAAGCAAAATAAACAGATCAGGACACATTGAGCCATAAACCTTGAGCTGTGGCTCAAGTTTTAGAGTACCAGTCTTGAGTGGAAAACATAGGGACAGTACTCAAGCCTTGAGTTAGAAGCTTAAGTACTAGACAGCACACACACACACACACACACACACACACACACACACACACATACACAATTGTTCCTCACAAGTCTGGAGGCCTGGCCTTTGTGACTAAGGAGGACCCTGCCAGTTCATGTGGCTTTCAGGTAGACCCTGCCATTATTATTACTATTGTTATTATTATTGTAATTACTATTACTACTACTACTATTATTTGTTTACAGACAAGGCTCCCTCTCATTGTGTCCTCACATGGGCCCACTCATTACTACCTATGGTTCCTGCCTAGATCCCTCTTGCCCCATCTGATTTGCACCAACATTGTTTTCCTGGAGAGACGGGCAGAGCAGTCCAGCGCCTGATTTCTTCAGAACCAGGCCCTGTGAGGTACCAGGCAGAATGGGTCTGCGCACAGTAGGTGCACACCAGATCCAAGCACCCTGTCTGCGGGTCTGCAGGCTCCCTCACTCCTCTCCTGACTCCTAAGATGCTGCTGGCTGCAGTCACATTGGGGCGCAGCGCCGCCTTCTGATTCCCCCCTGCCTGTCAGCTGGCTGTCAGAAAACCTGAAAATTTCACCAGTGGAGGACTTGGGAAAAATCCATCCCAACTTCAGCTCATGTCCTCCTGCGTGAATGGGGTGGGGTGGGGGTGTGATCAGAGCGTTCGATCTGTGGGGACCCCAGTCCTTCAGAGAGGGAGGCCTGAGTCCTCCACCCCACCCAGCCTGTGTCCCCCTGGGGCTGAGAGACCATCAAAGAGACCAGCACCAAAAAGTCAATGGCCTTTCAGGGAGTCCCATGACACACAGGGCGCCAAAGACTCAGATCACAGAGGGGGGCCACCCCAAGTCACAGAAGCCAACTTCTATCAAAGAGGCCCAGGGGAAGTTGAGGAATCCATGCTAGGCCTGGATGTCGGGTATGACTCTGAGAGACCCTCACAAGATGATGAAGAAGACACGTGTAAAGAGAAATAGAAGTTCTTTTAACTTCCCACCTCTGAAACATGGATGTTCACAAGAAAAGATTTTCTTCCATGTATATTTCCATTTGGGCCTCAAAATGGATTGAAAGTATAGCTCTGTTGGTAGAGTGCTAGACAATGAGGGAAAGGAGAAAGTACTGAGTTTAAGTTCCAGTCTTGGAGAGAAAAGGAAAGGAAAAGAAAGAAAGGTAAGGAGGAAGGGATGAAGGGAAGGAAGGAAGATAGAAAGGAAGCAAGATAGGAAGAAGGGAGACAAGAAATGAGAAAGAAAGTAAAGGAAGGAATAGGAAGGAAAGGAAAATGGAGAGAGAGAAAGAAAAGGAAGAGAGAGTGGAAGGAAGGAAAAAGGAAGGAAGGGAGAAATAAGGAAGAGAAAGGAAAGAAAGATCAAAAGAAGTAAAGAGAATGAAAAATGAAGAAAGAAAGGGAAAAGGGAAGAAAGAAAGAAAATGGAGGGAAAGGGGAGGGAAAGGAAGGAGGAAAGGAAAGAGGGAGAGAGAGGGAGATAAACAGAGAAAGGAAAGGAAGAAACATAGAGGAAGGAACAAAGAAGGAAGGAAGGGAAATGAAAGGAAAGAAAAAATGAATTGAAGAAAGAAATGAAGAAAGAAAGGAAGGAAAGAGAAGAAAGAAAAAAGAAAATGAAAGGAAGGGGAGAGGAGGAAGAGAGAAGAAGGAAGGAAGGAGGAAGGAAGGAAGGAAGGAAGGAAGGAAGGAAGGAAGGAAGGAAGGAAGGAAGGAAGGAAGGAAAGAAAAAAGAAAACTGTGCTTTGCTACTCAAGATGCTGAGATCAGATTTGAGGATCACGAGTCCAAATCAGCTCAGGTACAAAAGCCCTTAAGACTCTCATCTCCCATGAACCACCAGAAAACTGGAAGTGGCACAGTGGCTCAAAGTGATAGAGTGCTAACCTTGAGCTAAAGAGCTCAGAGACAGCATCCAGGCCCAGAGTTCAACTCCCATGACCACCACCAACAACAAAAAGGTTAGTGATAGCACCCAAGACCCTAGTTCAAACCCTAGGACTAACACACACACACACACACACACACACACACACACACACACACATTGGTAAAAGGATTGTGCAGGAACCATTTCTCCCCTGGTATCAGACCCTACAAA
Organism: Megascapheus bottae; assembly: GCF_031878675.1. Taxonomy (NCBI): domain Eukaryota; kingdom Metazoa; phylum Chordata; class Mammalia; order Rodentia; family Geomyidae; genus Megascapheus; species Megascapheus bottae. The sequence continues at coordinate 1,093,038 of NW_028327483.1, forward strand.
ACCTTGAACTCATGTTTGAGACGTTCCCCCTTTCCTATATGTTCAGTTTTGTAAAATAGAGAAATCTCACTAAACTCAATAAAAGACATCTACCACATCCCACCGACAAGTTGTCATGCATATTATCCTAGCTATTCAGGAGGTTGAGATCTGAGGGTCGTGGTTGTGTTACTCTGGGCAGAAAAGTTCATCAGCCTCTTATGTGCAATTAACCACCCAAAAACCAGAAGGTGAGGTGTGGTTTAAGTAATAAAGAATCAGCCTTGATTGAAAAAGCAAAGGAGCTCAGGCTCAGGCCTGAGTTCAAGCCCCATGACCAGCACAAATGATTTTTTTAAAATTTCCCTTTAGATTGGGGCTGAAAGTTTGTCCTAGTGGTAGAGTGCTTATCTAGCATGCACAAAGACCCAATTTTGACTCCTCTGTACCACATACACAGACAAAAGGCAGAAGTAGTGCTGAGGCTCAAGTGGTAGAACTCTGCCCTTGAGAAGCCCAAGGACAGTGCTCAGGCCCTGAGCTCAAGATCAAGACTGGCAAAAAAATTTCCTTTATATTAATTTAAATTTTGTCATTCTGAAGCACATGTATTCTACCAACAGCATAGAAATTACTTAAATTTCTCTGCATTTCCAAAATCCAACAGATATTCACTAACCTATTTTGAGTAAGTTATTCACAGATGCCAAAAACGTAAAAATAAATTTGAACTCAAATCTCATTTCCAATGCCTACCAAACTTTTTCTGATCTAAAACTGGCATTTTTTACAGCTATAAAGAAATGCATACATATTAAGTGAAGTAAGCCAGACTCAAGGGAACTTAGGCTCAATGGTTTCCCTCATTTGTCATAATCAGTAGGAACCTTGGGCTATACTAGCAGAGATCTGCAATAGAGCAAAATCTTGATACATAAGGCCATATAATGTGAAGCTAATTGAAAGGACCTCCAGGATATTGAAACAAAAGCCATATAATGAATAATTGTTGTCCTTAATGTACTATGTTGTCTCTCATCTCCTTTGCTATCCCTTGGTTATCTCATATTGGTATAGTATCTCACTTTGTTATCTGATATATTGAATTTATTTGTATTTGGATATTTGAAATTTGATAGGGAAGGGGGGAAAACGAAGACGGGAGGAGGTTGGGGGGGAGGGAAATGGGTACCAAGACATGTGAAAGGGTATCAATATATGTGAATTAATGCACCTTCTATCTGGCAAATAACATGTAACCCTTTTACTAATTACAATAAAAAACAAAAAAGGAATAAAAAAAAAGAATGACCATTATACTACTGCCATTATAAGTAATGCAATAAGATCAGCTGAAACTTACACCAAAGTTTTAGTTCTTACATACTTCAAGAAAACATTAGCTACATGAAAATATGGAACATATACATTTGGTCTAAAATGTTATTTTATTTTATATAAGGAATATAAACATCCACAGATTTTGGTATCCCATGAGAATATCTTCATGAAACCTGAACAATGACTGATACATACACCTGGCCTCCATCTCTCTATAAATAGAACTTTTTGTATAGTGAAAAAAAATTAAATATCAATGTGCAAGAAGTAATATACCCACTACTTAACAAATGTAAGTGTAACCTCTCTGTACATTATCAGATGATAAAATAAAATAAAATAAAAACACACACACAAAAAAGAAATGCATACATTATTCCTTTTTATATAAAAAGATAGGGGAGGGTGGGGGATCCTGGGCTTGATCTCTGAGGCTTGAACTCAGGGCCTGAAGACTGTCTGCTCAAGTATGGTAATCTACCACTTGATCCACAGCTCCTGTTCCATCTTTTTTAGTGCTAAAATGGAGATAGTGACTCTCACAAACTTTCTTGCCAGGGCTGGTGTTGAATCACAATTCTCAGATTACAGCCTCCTGAGTAGCTGATATTACCAGTGTGAGCCACTGAGTCTGGTAGTGGTGGGTGTCTTTTTTTTTCTTTTTCCATATATTTCTATTGTAATTAATAGAAGGGTTACATTATATTTACCAGATAGAAGGCACATTACTTCACAAACATTGATACCCTTTATCATGACATGGTCCCCATTTCCCTTCCCCCCCACCAATTCATCTTGATTTCCCCCCTTCCCTATCCAATTTCAATTAACCAATTAAGCATATATAAAATATATCAGGAAACAAGGTAAAATATTGTAACAATATGAGATAACGAAGGGACAGCAAAAGAGGTGAGAAATAACATAGTACAGTAAGGCCAACAATCACTCATTGTATGACTTTTGTTTCCTTATCCTGGTATTCCTTACATTTACCATCATACTATATGGCCTTATGTATCTAGATTTTGTTCTATTGTGAATCTCTGCTAGGAGACCCAAAGGTTTCTACTGATTATGCAAATGAGGGAAACCATTGAGCCTATGTTCCTTTTAGTCTGGCTTACTTCACTTAATATGATTTTTTCTAAGCCTTTCCATTTCCTTACAAAGGAGGCAACATCATTCTTTCTGACAGCAGCATAGCATTCCATTGTGTATAAATACCACATCTTGTTGATCCACTCATCAACTGAGGGACATCTGGGTTGGTTCTATATCTTTGCTATGGTAAATAATGCTGCAATGAAGATTGTTGTGCTAGTGGATTTAGTATGTCCTTGTTTCTGGACGATTGTTAAATGGCAAGTAGTGGAATTGCTGGATCATAGGGAAGTTCTATGTTTAGTCTTATGAGTAACTGCCATACTGCTTTCCATAGTGGTTGAATGAGTTTGCACTCCCACCAACAGTGTAGTAGTGATCCCTCCTTGCCACAACCCCTCCAGCATCTGTTGTTATTAGATTTCTTGATCCTGGCCATTCTAACTGGAGTGAGGTGGAATCTTAGAGTTGTATTGATTTGCATTTCTTTTATGGCCAGAGATGTGGAGCATTTCTTCATGGGTCTATAGACATTTTTATTTCTTCTTCAAAGAAGACTCTCTTTAAGTCTTTGGCCCATCTTTTAATGGGATGGTTGTTTCTTTGGAGATTAGTTTTGGAGTGATTCAATTCTTGGAGCTGTTGATATATTTTAGATATGAGACCTTTGTCAGTTGTATGGTTAGTGACGATCTTCTCCCATTCTGTAGGCTTTCTGATTAAGTTGCTAGCTATGTCCTTTGCCATACAGAAGCACTGCAGTTTAATGCAGTCTCACTTATCTAGACTCTCTCTGATTTGTTGTGTTTCTTGATCCTTCTTAAGTAATTTCGACCTGTGCTAAGGAGACCTATTGTATCTCCTATTCCTTCTTGTAAAGTTTTCAGTGTGTCGGCTTTTACCTCGATGTCTTTGATTGGTTTGGAGTTAATCCTAATGCAGGGTGACAAAGAAGGATCCAACTTTCGTTTTCTGCAGGTACTTAACCAGTTCTGCCAGCACCATTTGTTGAAGAGGCTGTCTTTCTTCCACTCTATTTTTTTGGCTCCCTTATCAAAGATTGCATGGCCATAGGTCTGTGGTTTAACATCTGGGTCCTCAGTTCTATTCCATTGGTCTTTAGGCCTGTTCTTGTGCAGTACCAAACTGTTTTGGTCACTATAACTCTGTAATAGAGTCTAAAATTTGCTACTGAAATTCTTCCTGCACTGTTCTTTTTGCTAAGAAGTGTTTTTGCTATACGAGGTCTTTTATTATTCCATATGAAATTTTGGATTGCCTCTTCTATTTCTTTAAAGAATGACATTGGGATATTGATGAATATTGCGTTGAATTTGTAGATAACCATTGGTCAGATTGCCATTTTCACTATGTTGATTCTTTTGATCCAAGAGCCTGGGAGGTTTTCCATTTCCTCAGTTCTGCTTTAATTTCTTTTTCAGTGTTTAAAGGTCCTTTAAAGGTCCTTTACGTTCTTAGTTAAGGTAATTCCTAGGTACTTTATTTTCTTTGAAGCTATTGCAAAAGGAGTTGCTTTCCCAATTGTTGCCTCGTTACACTCACTGTTGGCATATAGGAAGGCAGTTGATTATTGAGTGTTAATTTTATACTCTGCTACATTGACAAAGTTTTGAATCAGCTTAGGGAGCTTTGGAGTAGAATCTATAGGGTTCTTTAAATACTGAATCATGTAATTTGCAAATAGGGAAAGTTTCACTTCTTTTCCTATTTGGATCCCCTTTATGCTTCCTTCTTGCCTTATTGCTCTGGCTAAGTATTCTCATGCTATGTTAAAGAGGAGTGGAGAGGGTGGGCATCTTTGTCTTCTTCCTGATTTTATAGGGAATGGCTTTAGCCTTTTGCCATTAAGTATAATGCTAGCTGTGGGTTTGTCATACACAGCCTTTTTTATCTTTTAATGAGCATATTTATCAGATTTCCATATTTTATATAACTGAACATAGGGCCAAGAGTTTGGCCTTGTGAAAGAGGCCTTGCCTAGCGGGCATGGAGGCCCAGGTTCAATTTTTGGTACAACATACATAGAAAAAAGCTGGAAGTGGTGCTGAGGCTCAAGTGATAGAGCTCTAGCCCTTGAGAAAATCCAAGGACAGTGCTCAGGCCCTGAGCTCAAGCCCAGGACAAGCAAAAGAAAAATAACAGCAACAAAAAACCCAAACATATTGGAGAGGCCTGGGGGAGGGTTCAGATATGAATTTAGGGTTTTATGGAGTCTGAAACCCATAGGTGAAATAGCTCCTTCACAAGGTTTTTTACCAATCTTTGTGTGGTGTGGTGTGTGTGTGTGTGTGTGTGTGTGTGTGTGTGTGTGTGTGACTAAGCACAGGCATGAGTCACTGGCAACCTGGATCCACTCACATCTTTCTTGTGTCAGCTTTCTGGTATTTATTTTTTGGACTATGAGTTATCTTTTCCTAAGAAATTACACCATTGGATTGGATGCCAGTGGTTCCTGCCTATCATCCCAACTATTCAGGATGCAGAGATCTGTGGACCGTGGTTCAAAGACAGCCTGGGCAGGAATGTTCACAGGACTCTTATCTTTAATAATAATAATAATAATAATAATAATAATAATAATAATAATAACAAAACAGAAAAAAGTGCCCTGGCCCACGGGGTTTGTTCAACTAGGACGTGGGAAGAGAAGGGCAGACAAATGGAGGGGCAGGAGACACAAAGAAGGAGAGGAAGTCAGAAGGTTTGATTAAGCTCTCATTTATTGAAGGTTGCAGTACAGTTTTTATAATAGTTTAGGAGGTGGGGATTTTCCAGGCTAGGGGGAGATCAAAAACAAAAATGAGGAATTCATGGCTATGAAGCCATAGCAACGATTGTTCAGTTGTGGCAATGATGTCAACGATTATTCAGTTGTGGTAATGTCAAGCCGCAGGAGCTATTGCCTGACTTCTGAGAACCCATTGACTAACAGAAACTATATGGATGGCTGAGTTGACTAACTAGAAAACAGAACTTATTTGGATCGCTGAGAAGGTATTTCCTTTCAGGCCAGTCCCGTCATCTCCTCTCTTTTTCTTTATTTTTGTCCAGGCATGGTGAAGAGTAGTTCTGTCCATAGGGGGAAAGTGGGCATTAACCAGGAGGGGGAAACAGAGGCCTGATCCCCCTGATTTATGGGTGACTCCTTTTTGGGGGAGAAGATGTTTGTCACCAAGCTCTATGAAATCAGGAATGCTTCTCAGGGAGCCCAAAGGTACGGTGGTTTCTCCCCTGCTATACATTGCTCAGCACCCTTTCACTGGTACCCACGCCATTAGGTGAGCATGATTCTGGGTATCACACTGTCTCCAAAGAGATTACTTCACTTGTAGGCTCATCTTGGCCATGGTCTATCGGGCCCAATCAATGGTAGTGAACCTGAATAGGCTTGGCTACTAGAGCATCAATTTGTTTTCGTATGAATCTTGTGATTCAGTTCAAAGCCTAAGGTCCAAAGGCTAGTAACAATAGGAGTCCCATAAGGGGCCCTAATATAGAAGAGAGGAGAATGGTAAGCCATGGGGAAGTCAAAAACCAACTCTGAAACCATTCTTCTTCTTGCTCTGTTTTTTTGCGCTTTTCTAGACCTTCCTTGACCTTAGCCATGCTATCTCGAACCACCCCAGTATGGTTTGTGTAGAAACAGCATTCTTCCCTTAGGGCTGCACAGAGGCCACCTTGCTCTGCGATTTTGTAGTACCACTTCAGAAAGAGAAACCAGATATTTCCAGAATGGAGGTGTCCCAATGGCTAGGGTACATATATCAGGAAAAAAGGGGGGCACCAGTATTTATCAGAGGTGACTCGAGAGGAGGACCAGATGACAACTCCTTGTCCACTGCTCACCAAACAGGTGACCTTATAGGGTGGGTGGGGATTAAATTGGAGGAGTTTTGTTGTTGAGAGGGTGGTCAGGCCGAGGAGCAGCAGCAGCACATTGAATGGCATTGTCCTGTGGAGAGAAAAAGAAAACCTTCTCAAGGGCGAGTGTCCCCTTGGATGGCTGCAGATGAATCAACCTGCTTGACCAGTCCTTTTGGGAACCATCTAGCAGCACCTTCTTTGTTATGGAAGATGCAGAGTGACCCCTGACCCCATTATTAGTACAGGGTCGGATCCACTCCACTTACATGTGAGAGGATACTTCCATAGGACTGTGGCAAAGTTTTTATTAGGTTCTGGGTGCCAAAGACAGTCGGCAGCTGTTTTCCTGTCTTTGTCCAAGGTAAGGAAGTTAATAACAAACATAGCATGATTGAGAAGATTTTTTGGAGACTCCTTAACCATAGGCAATTCCCCATTCTGTAGTTTGAGAATAGTATTTTTAACAGTTTGGTGGGCACGTTCAATAATGCCCTGTCCTTGTAGATTGTAAGGGATGCCAGTAATGTATTTTATTCGTAGCTGTGAGGAAAAGTGTTGGAAATTTTGATCAGTGTAACCTGGTCCATTATCTTTCTTGATAGTTTTTGGGTTTCCTATAGTAGAAAGGCATTGTAAGACATGTGCAGTGTCATCCTTAGAGGCTTCACCCATATGTAGGGAGGCAAAGATGAATCCACTGAAGGTGTCAATGGGTACATGGATGTATTTGAGTTTTCCAAACTCAGGCAAATGGGTGACATCCACCTGCCAGATCTCATTAGGGGTCAGCCCTCGAGGTTTTACTCTGAGTTGGGGGGTGACACAGTCTGAGCATTGTTTGGCTATTTGTCTGGCCTGTTCTCCTGTAATTTTGTATATAAGGTGCAGGGTATGAGCATTAAGGTGATGCAAGGAATGAGCTTTGACTGCCTGATCGACTGAGCCAAGAAGTACAGGGAGAGAAAGCTTAGTCGCAGCATCATCACAAGCATTTCCTTTAGAAAGAGGTCCAGGCAGATCAGTGTGGACCCATAGGTGACTGACAAAAAGGGCGCTTGTGGGCCGGGAGTTTGGCCTAGTGGTAGAGTGCTTGCCTAGCATGCACAAATACCCATGTTTGAATCCTTGGTACCACATACTTAGAAAAAGCCAGAAGTGGTGCTGAGGCTCAAGTCGTAGAGCTCTAGCCTTGAGAAAAATCCAAGGACTGTGCTCAGGCCCTGCACTTAAGCCCAGGACTGGCAAAAGAGGGTGCTTGTCTAGCAAGAATAAGTTGTTGTAGTTGGAGAAAAAGAGAAGCTGCATTAGTGGAAGGCTTAATATAAGGGACAGTCCATAAGAGGGGTAGTGATTGAACAATATAAGCACTATTGGTATAAAGGTTGAAAGGGTGGTGGGAGTATGTAGAGAAGACTTGTGAAATAGCATAAAGCTCCACTAATTGGGCAGAATTATAGGAGATTTGTACAATTGAGGTTTGTTTTTCAGCAACGAAAGAGGCAGTGCCATTGGAAGATCCATCAGTGAATATAGTCAAGGCATTGAGGAGGGGATGAAGAGAGGTTACCTTAGGGAAGGTAAAGGGATGTTGTCTGGCAAAATGAAGAAGTTTATCTGCAGGGTAATGATTATCAATTGTGCCAGAAAAGGATAAGCATGCCAGGGGCCATTCATCTGTAAATTGGAGTAGCCAATTTATCTCTTCTTTTGTGTAGGGCAAGATGATTTTGTGCGAGTCCCAGCCAAAATATTGGTGGCTTTGTTCTCTTCCTATAAGGATGAGCTTAACAACTAGGGAGGGATAGGTCATTAGGACCTTAGAGGGGGAAGAAGAAAGGTGAACCCAGTGGAGTGGTCCATCCTGTCAGAAGACCCCAGTGGGCATATGGGAGGTTGCACAGATAATAAAGAGAAAAGGTTGTCATAGGAAATAAATGTGATGTCCTGTTCTTGGATTGCCTTTTCAACTAAATATAAGGCATCAAGGGCTTGTATTGTAAGAAAACAGGAGGAAGTGGGGTCAGAGTTTCCTTTAAGTATATCAAAGACAGGCTTAAGGTTAGCTGAGGTGAGTTTAAGGTAAGGTCGGATCCAATTTATATCGCCAAGCAATTTTTGAAAGTCATTTAATGTTGTTAAGTGATCTATCTTTAAATGGAATTTCTGTGTGGTTATTTTATGAGGAAAATGCTCAAAGCCTAAGTAAAAATATGGGTCTTGTAGTTGGATTTTGTCAGGAGCTATCTGTAACCCCAAATCAGTCAGGTCTTTACAGCAATGTAGTAATTGTAAGTTATTAGGAACTGCCAAAAGGATGTCATCCATATAATGTCTGATGTAAATGGATGGCCTGTAATGCCAGAGGGGTCAACAGCCTGTGCTACAAAGTTTTGACACAAGGTGGTGCTGTTGGCCATACTTTGAGGAAGAACCCGCCATTAATAATGCAGCATGGGTCCTTCGAAGTTAATGGTGGGCAAACTAAAGGCAAATAGCTGTCTGTCCAGAGGATGTAGGGGAATAGTTAAAAAACAAAACAAAACAAAACAAAAAAAAGTCTTTAAGATCAATGATGATTTGGTGATATCCTCGTGGTATGGCTATGGGAGTGGGCAAACCAGGCTGGAGAACTCCCATAGCAATCATAGTTACATTGATGGCCCTCAGGTCTTGTAAAAGCCTCCATTTGCCAGGCTTTTTCTTAATAACAAAGATAGGGGTATTACAAGGGGAGGTAGTGGGTACAATGTGGCCGGAGGTGAGCTGATGCTGCACCAGCACTGTAGCTGCTGCCAGCTTCTCTGAGGGGAGGGGCCATCGATCAACCCATACAGGATCATCAGACCTCCAGGAAATCCGATCCGCATGAGTGCAGGAATGTCAACAGCCTCTATCAAAAATGTGTTGCTCCTAATCCTAGGCGATCGGTTTTGATAACCGGGGTGATGGGGTCTCTTATGCCTTGAGAATTTTTTCCTAAACCCTGACCTGGGAGGAAACCCTGTTTTAGCATTTGATGGGTGATAGTCTCATTGCGGGAGCATCTACTGAGATTTAGTTGAGAAAAGATGTCCCATCCCCAAAGAGTTACTGGAAGGTTAGGGACAATATAGGGCTGGACCATGCCACAATTGCCCTCCTCATCGACCCAGGTTAGTATTTTCACACTTTGTTGTGGATTAGAGGTTTCTCCAATGCCTTTTAGTTGTGTATAGGAGGTAATAAGGGGCCATGGGGAGGGCCAATATTGGCTAGAAATAACAGTGGCATCTGCCCCAGTGTCTATAAGGCTCTGGAAGCTCTTTCCATCTAATTTTAATTTTAAAAGGGGTCCATCAGATGTGATTTGTTGTACCCAGTAGGCATCTGATGAGCCAAGACAGTTGGTTCTTCTAATTTTTGAGTGAAATGAATGGGGACAGGAAACCAGGGGAAGGAAAAGTAATTGGACTGTTCTTTGGCCGGCTCGTATATTAAGGGGTCCAGAAGTGGAGAAAGCCAACGTTTTTATTTTTCCTTGGTAATCATTATCAGTGACCCCGGGAATTATATGAAGTCCTTTTAGAACAGTACTGGCACGACCTAGTAGGAGTCCAAAGGTATCGGGTGGTAAGGGACCATGCACTCCAGTGGACAGAATCTGAGTTCCCATATTAGGAGTAAATATTGTATCAGAGGAGGAACAGAGGTCCAGTCCTGCGCTTCCTGGGGTGGCTCTTTGGAAGGAGGAGACATGTGAGTAAGAGAGGTTTTCTTTGTGGGACAAATCTGACAGCCCCTGGAGTTTGTCTCATGGAAGGTGCCCAGGGTTGGCCCTGCTGGAAGTTTCCCTGCCTTTGGGGGAGCGGCTTTCCTTCAATGTCTGTTTTTGAATGACATTCAGAAGACCAGTGCTTGCCTCTTTTACATCAGGGGCAGACAGTTGTTGGAGGAGGGTGTTCTGCCAGAGGGGCGGTACAGTGTCTAGAAAAACAGCCAGATTCTTTACAATTAAAGTAGTTTTTTGAGTGACAGACATTAGGAAAGTCTTTTAAGGCTGCTCCAATGGCTAAACCCATGGCATGTGCCAAGCTGATGCCGGCACATAGACGAATATAGTCAGATATATCACTGCCTGCGCGGTGTGGGTGAATGGCTGCTTAGCAGGCGGAGTTAGCATTTTCAAAATCAAGATGTTTCATGAAAGCGCTTTCGTTTTCTTTATTTGCCACAAGCCTTTCAGGTGCTTCGGTAAGGTGGCTAATGAAATTGCTGTAAGGCTCATTGGGCCCTTGTTGAAGTTTGGCAAGGGAGGTGGATGCGGATTCCTTAGGGGGAGCCATTTCCAGGTTTTTGAACCCACATGCTGGATTTGGGCCAAAAGGCCAGGGGGAAAGCGAGCCTGTTTTTCATTAGAGTCATAAGGACTTTTTCCCAGTAATTTATCATGTATCCAATTCTTGGAGGTCTGGCTCTCTGAGGTATGTTGAGCTATTTCTTCGCAATTTGCAACAAATTCAGTCTTCCATAGAACTAAATCACCCCAGACAACATGGCGTGTGCCAAGAAATACCAATCATTCGGAATCAGCCATCGGTCACTCAGATTTTCTAAAAGAGCTAAGGTAATGGGTGTGCTTGGGCCATAATTTGAAGCAGCAACTTTTAATTCCTTAATATGCTTTAGTCCTAAATGGCGACATGTTTGGTCAGGGACCTCATCAGGGTCATGATCTAGTCTCCTGAAGGTTCCTCTTCCTGATCAGAGTCTTCATTTTGGGAGGCTATTTCCTCCTCATTTAGGGGAGTGGACTCAGAACCCTGAATTTTTGAAATGGACTTGCTGCTTTGAGTGATGGTGAATATCTGGAGAGTCGAGGGGGCTTGAGATTTTTTTGAATTTCGTTTTGGAGTTTGTGAGTTAGGTGGAGAGGAAAAGGAAAGGGGAAGGTTTTGCAGTTCTAAGTCAAGATCTCTCAATTCCTTAAGTTGTAAATGTTCCCATTTTTGCTGTAAAATTTCTTTAAGGGAAGTGGCTTACTGAGAGAGTTTAAGTTTGGCTCTAGTAATGGTCCCGGAAACATAATCCGTATCAAGGATGGGGCGCAGAGGGGTGGTGCAGTAACGTAAGGGGGTGGCCAATCAGGCTTATGGTATTTTGTAGCCTTTTTTTTCAAAGAGATCATGTTGGCTGTAGGGAGTTTTTCATTAGGCTTGTCATTATCTAACTGGGTAAAAGAGGAATAAAGAAGCTTGGTAGGGGAGAGGGGCCTAGAGACATTAGGTGGTTTTAAGGTTTTCCTGATTGCCTGGGATAGGGATAGAAGTAAATTGGCATACAGAGGGGAGCTGAGAGTGTCGCGGAATACGCTCCCCATTTGAATTACCTCCTGCAAGTCTGGGGCTGGTTTATGAATATGAAGGACATCATTTATCAGGAACCAATATGAAAAAGTCTGGACAGGAATTTTTTCCGGGCCAAAAATTTTATAATAGTCCTGCAAGCAATCTCCCACTCTACCCCATCTTTTTTCATTAGTGATACCTTCCTGCAGAAACCAGGAACATATCTCAGTGACAAGATCAAAGAATCTTTTTAAATCTTTTTTCTTAACCCGAATTCCTCATGCCTTGAGAGAGTCCTTGAGACCCTTAAGAAAGAGATCATGAGTGATGAATGCCTGCCCCATATATGCGCAACTCGCCTCTTACCTTACACAGATCGAGCTCAAACGCAGGCGGTCCTGCGATGATCTCAATCGCTTCTTCACTCACACTGTTGATGTGCGGCCATCCCTGAAGTATGGGCTGATTATGTTTGACATGCGTTCGAGACCCTTCCTCATGTCCCAGACTCCACGTTGGGCACCAGGTGCCCACCAGGGTTTGTTGAACTAGGACCTGAGAAGAGAAGGGCAGATGAATGGAGGTGCAGGAGACACGCAAAAGGAGAGCAAGTTGGAAGGTTTGATCAAGCTCTCATTTATTGAAGGTTGCAGTACAGGTTTTATACTAGTGTAGCTGGTGGGGACTTTTCAGGCTAGGGGGAGGTCAAAATCAAAAATGAGGAAGTCATGGCAATGAAGTCATTGCAACGATTATTCAGTTGTGGCAATGAAGGCAGCGATTATTCAGTTGTAGTAATGTCAAACTGCAAGAGGTATTGCCTAACTTTTGAGAACCCGTTGACTAACAGAAACTATATGGATGGCTGAGAAGGTATTTCCTTTCCTGCTGGCCCCCGCCAGCTCTAGCCATCAACAAAACACCACAAGTTCAAGCCCCAGGACTGGCATAAAATGCACAAAGTCTCATGGACTTTCCTGTCCAGGCTGGTTTAGAACTGTGATCCTAAGATTTCAGCGAGCTAGGCAGCTAGAATTCTTTAGGTACAAGTTAACAGTGATTTTTTCTGTTTTGTTTTGCCCATTGGTGATTTACCTAAGGTTTTAAATCAGGGCCTAGTATACTCTCACTGAAAATTTTTCTTCAGAGCTAGCAGGCTGTAGAATTTGAGCCAAACCTTGATTGCTCATGTTTATTTTTAAAATTTGGGTGCTGGTACTATGCCTTAAACCCAAGGGCTGGTGCTTCTATCTGAAGTTTTTCTTTATTTTCTTAAGTCTACTGGTTGCTATTACATGCAATATATGTCAAGTTTGGCTTTGGTTTTGTTTTGCTTTTCCTGGATTGGTCCTACTCCTTGAACTCAGGGTCTAGCCTCTGGCTTTTAAAAATTTTAATTATTTTTTTTCTGTTTTGTGTGTCATGGGCCTTGAACTTGGCCTGAGTACTGTCCCTGAGCTCTTCACCTCAAGCCTATCACCCTAGCCTGGAGCCAAGCCCCACTTCCCATTTCCTAGAGGGTAATTGGAGATAAGAGTCTTATGTCCTTTAGTAACTGGCCTGGCTTCAAACCTTGATCCTCAGATCTCAGCCTCCTGAGTAGCTAGGTTTACTGGTGTGAGCCCCATGCCTGGCCATATAATTATTTCTTTCATTTTTTCTCCTCTCTCTCTCTCTCTCTCTCTCTCTCTCTCTCTCTCTGTCTCTCTCTGTCTTCTATCTTCTGTTTTCTGTTTCTTTCTCTTTTAATTGTACTGATATTAATGCTTTAACTTAGAGCCTGGTTGGGTTTTTTGTTATTTCAAAATTTTTCTGAAGGCTTGCAGCTTTGACAATTTGAGAAATCACTCTCTTTCAGATATTTTTTCGAGAGGGAGAGTGGTTAATAGGAGATAGAGTCCCATGGAAATGAGACTCATCTCCAATTAACCAGTAGCAAGCAGGAAGTAGTAGAGCTCTAGCCTTGAGCCAACATAGCAAGTTCAAGCCTACCACTGCCACTCACTGGAAGAAGTTTCACTGACTTTTCTGCCCAGGCATCTTTTTTTTTTTTAGCAGACGTGGGACTTGAACACAAAGCTTGAGCACTGTCCTTGGACTTTCTCAAGACTAGAGTTCTACCATTTGAGCCACAGCATCTTTTAGGATTGTGTGTGTGTGTGTGTGTGTGTGTGTGTGTGTGTGATGAGGCTTGAACTCTGGGCCTGGATGCTGTCCCTAAGCTCTTCACCTCAAAGATACCATCCTACCTCTTGAGCCACAATGACACTTCTGGTTTTCTAGTGGTTAATTGAAGGGAAGAGTCTCAGGGTCTTTAGTGCCTGGTCTTTTGAACCTCCATCTTCAGATCTCAGCCTCTTGAGTAGTTAGGATTATAGGTGTGAGTCACCATGCCGGGCTTACTTAGGGTTTTTATTTTAATGTATGTGGTACTGAGGAATCTATTCTGGATGGCACTAAGCTAAACTCCTGGCCCACAAGAGTTTTGCCTACTGGTAGAGTGCTTGCCTAGCATGCACGAAGACACAGGTTCAATTCCTCAGTACCACATACATAGAAAAAAAAAGCTGGAAGTTGTGCTGAGGCTCAAGTGGTAGAAAGTCCAAGGACAGTGCTCAGGCCCTGAGCTCAAGCCTAGGACTGGCAAGAAAAGAGACTCCTCATACATATAGTGAATGTGAGAAATCTTTCAGTAATGAAATATGCCTTACAATGCCTCAGAGCAAATCTCCTGAGTTTCCGATGAGTATATCAAGTGTGAAAATTCCATTTTTGAGAAGTCAGACCTGATGTTCCAACCTTGATCTCCAACAGAAGAGAACCTTACAGATATGAGGAATGTAAGAAAATTTCAGCCCAGAATTCAGCTCTCAGCAGGCATCAGAGACCTCACACAGAAGAGAAATCTTATGAATGGGATAAATGTGGAAAGTCCTTCACACAGAAGTCATATCTCAACATACATAATACAATTCACACAGGAGAGAAACCTTATGAATGTAGTGAATGTGGAAAGTCTTTCAGACAGAAGTCTTCCCTCAATTGGCATCAGAGAACACACACAGGAGAGAAACCTTATGACTGTGACAAATGTGGAAAGTCCTTTACACAGAAGTCAAACCTCAACGCACATATGACAGTTCACATAGGAGAGAAACCTTATGAATGTAGTGAATGTGGAAAGTCTTTCAACTGCATGGCACAACTCCGTGATCATCAGAATACACACACAGGAGAGAAACCTCATGGGTGTGACAAATGTGGAAAGTCCTTCACAAGGAAGTCACATCTCAACACACATAATATAGTTCACACAGGGGAGAAACCTTATGAATGTAGTGAATGTGGAACATCTTTCCATTGGAAGGCACAACTCTGTTCATCACACAGGAGAGAAACTTTACGAGTGTGACAAATGTGGAAAGTCCTTCACAAGGAAGTCACATCTCAACACACATAATACAGTTCACACAGGAGAGAAACCTTATGAATATAGTGAATCTAGAAAGTCTTTCAACTGGAAGGCACAACTCCATGTTCATCAGAATAAACACACAGTAGAGAAATCCTATGAGTGCAACAAATGTGGAAAGACATGCAAGTGGAAGTCACATCTCAGGAGGCATAACAGAAACCAACAGTGTGAAAAGATCTTCAGGGAGAATTCACACCTCTGCAAGCATAAGAAAATTCATACACATGAGAAAACTTAGCAGTGTAATAAATGGGAAAGACTTTTTAGTCTTTGGAGAAAATTCAGCTTGCATCACAGAATGAACACAAGATAAAACCCTTAATGAACGTAGCAAATGTTCAGTCTTAAACCCAGAAGGCAAAACTCAGGATTTATCACTAAACACCCATAGGAGAAAATCCTATGATTGAAATAAAATGGAAAGTTTTTCAACAAGTCATACTTAAGATTGTTTCAGACAACACACACAGGATAGAAACCCTATGAATGTAACAAATGTGGAAAATCCATCACGAAGGCATGGCAGAGTGTAGAATGAACATAGGGGGAAAAAAAACCTCATAAACATTACAAATGTGGAAAGTTTGACCTGGAAGGCATACCTCTGTGTTCATCACAAACCTGATTCCCATAGAAGAAAAGAAAACTAATGAATATAACAAATGTGCAATGACTTTTAATCAGAGGTCAGTCTTCAGTACATTTCAGAACATATACAGGAGAGCAAGTCTGAGTAATGGAGGGGATGAGCCTAACCCTCCCTCATCTTCCTCTTCCATTTTTGGAGAAAAATGTGTTGGCAGAAGTCCTCAGATGTGGGGCATGGCTGACCCACACCATTAATCCAGGCTGATCAGGAGGCTGCGATCTGAGTATGGAGGTTCCAAGTCACCTGGAACAGGAAAGTCTGATACATTCTTACTAAAAACAACAATAAAAAATAGCTGGAAATGAAGCTTGCGCTCAAGTAGTAGAGGGCTAGTCTTGAGTACAAATGCTTAGGGCCCAGGCCCTGAGTTCAGGCTCCAGCACTGGCCCAACAACCTCAACTTTTGTGAGATTTTAGCTTTATCCATGTAGGCACATCTCACTGAAATTTTTGCTGCTAATATCCAGAGATTGGACAACAGCATAGCAATTTATGAATTCTGTTTTTCTTGTCTACATTGAGGGAAAGGAAGAGGTCACAAGATACAGAAGCAAAGACTTCAGAGGCAAATGCTGTGAATGACTAGCTTGTAAAAAGCACTTTTTTTCTTTTCTTTCTTCTGCCGCTCCTGGGGCTTGAAAGCAGGGCCTGAGCACTGTCCTTGGATTTTCTTAAGTTTATCCTTCTGCCACTTGAGCCACAGTGCCACGACGGGTTTTTCTATCTACCTGGTACTGAGGAATCAAACCCAGATCTTCATGGATGCTAGGCAAGCACTCTACCACTAGGACAAACTCCCAACACCGATATAGTATTTATAAATATTAATCATCATCATATCAAAATATCCCTTCTCCTATAAAGAATGTACACTTATGTATGTGTGTAATGCTTTTTTTTAATTTCACCAATACTTCTGTGATTTTCACACTTGCATTTTTTACAAATGACAGCACAGATGTTCGTCAGGAAAAAAAAAAGGATACAGAACCTAACAACCTCCCAGTAGATCAATGTCAAAAATATGTGCAAGATGGCCTGGGAGTTTGATCTAGTGATAGAGTGCTTGGCTACCACGCTAAAAGACTCAGGTTTGATTCCTCAGTACCACATACTTAGAAAATGCTGGAAGTGGAGTTGTGGCTCCGTGGAACAGCTATAGCCTAAAGGAAGCCCAAGAACAATGCTCAGGCTCTGAGGTCAAGCCCCAGGACTATCAAAAACAAAGTGTTCAAGAGGCAAAATGGAGGCTGAGAAGGCACTGTGAAGCAAAATGACTTGTGCATGATGAGGGGAATAGTGGCAGTTAAGGATGGATCTTACCTAAGAAAGTCTCCTTGAGCCTGAGACCTGGCTGGTAGCTGGGCCTTGTTAAAGACATTGGGATTTGACAAACAAGGATCGCTGTTTACTACAACAATATGTTATTGTGAGGTTGTAGGGGAGAGTCAACCTCCAGTATGTCTTTGGTGAGGTCTTCTCTGAGCTAGGAGCTTTGGTCATTGGGCCCTGAGAGGTGACCCTACCTCCCTCACAATGGAGCATAATATGGAACCCTGGTAACCAAGCCACTGTAACTGACAACAAGATAAAGCCAGCTCACTTGGCCTGTGGACCAGGAACAAGAAAGATGTTGCTGTGCTATTGCCAAAGTTTAGGAGACTTGGGTCTCAGGCATGAAAGATGTGGATGCCTCACTCAAAGATGTAGATGCTTGATTAGTGCCAAGCCACAAATCCAGTGTATCATGCCTTTGTCTAGGAAGAAAGCAAGCAAAAACCAGGGCAACTCAGACAAGGTATATTCGTGAGAGGAAACCTACTTCACCCCATCATCCATCCCACACACTACAACCTTCTTATTGCTTTCAAGTGTCTATACTGAGATGAGAGCTTGTGGTGTTTTCAGTCTACTCTATCCCAATTCCTCAGTGTGAAATATGCTCCCATTTCTGTGATTGAAACATCCATTCTTTTGCCACCATATTGTGATGGTGAATCAGCTCAGACTCTGAATGAGCTTTGTAACATATGGATCCTGGAGGAAGGCCTGTTGGAGATGCTCCTGATAAAGCTGATCCCTGCCTACCAGAAAGGTGATCTCTTTTATGTGGGAAATGTCCTGCACAATTTCAGACAGTGGGGGAGAATGGAGCAGTTGCTGGAAATTATCTTAAAAAGTGAGTGTTCCCCCTCCAAACCAAGGCTTGCTCAGCCCCTCCTGGCCAAGTCTTGGAATACTTGGCAACTATCTGAGCCTGTTTTGTTTGCTGGGGTGTTCACAGGGGAGCTTAGCATGATACAAGTGCATTAGCTGGCTACTTTATTAGGACTGGGCCACCATGCCATTTCATTTCCCTCACAAGGTCCTGGAGTCTCAGCAGTGTGCATACTGACAAGTTGGATTACAGGCATGAGTGAGTGGCACCCAGTTGCAGCCCTCACCTAGGTGAGGTCGTAGGAAATCCCATTTCCCAGTAGGAAATAAGGTTTCAGTAGCAATGGAGGAGGCCTGTGAAGTACTGGAGACAGAGGAAAGGCTGGGGGCTGAATCACTTCTGAGCCATCAGGGAGGGATTGTGTTAGCTTTGCCTCAAAGCATTTACATTTTGGTGTGTAGTCCAGTCCTGCCGCTTGAACCACTATTGGCAGTGATTAGGGGGTATGCAGGTTCTGCCCAGAAAAGGGGCTTGAGGGGACTGAGGGAGAGGATAGATGCGAGGAAAGCTACGCTTGGCACTGATGGTATCACGGAAGAGGTTGTGAGAGGCTCTGAGAGTCTGTGCTAGTGCCCTCTGTGTGCTGATGGTTAAGGAGGGTGAGAGCAGAGCAATGAAACCCTGGTGGTTGTTACTTCCCCCTGGCTGGAGAAAGACATGTTTCTTCTTCCAGCGGTGGGACTTCTGGTGTGCCCCACAGTGGCCTGACCACAGGCTGCCTGTGACCCCTCTCTGCTCATCATCAGGCCTAACACCACACTACTTGCTGAGAGGAAGATTTCTTGTGTGTTCTCTGTCTAGTTAGGCCTCTCCAGACTGGTAACACTCCAACAGTTACATTCCACAAGGTCTCGGGTGGCCTGCTAACCTTTCACCTCACGTTGACAGCCCTTCCCTGTGGCCCGTAGTGCCCAAGCAGGTGCCACTGGGCCTCAGCCTCCTGACCCAGGCTCACCCTCAGCCAAGCTGTGACTGCACTGCTTCAACTGTCCACTAGATGTGGCCCCAGAGCCCTGCGGCCTGGCCTACTCTACACCAGACATGAGTCTGAGAACTTGGGTCTTAACATGCAGAAGCTAACACCACTTGGACCTCTGCCCACTCACCTGCCATCTCCCTCTCCTTGAGCTTGCTAGCACCAGCCTGGCATCCCGGTTTCCCCAGGCATGATCGCTAGCACATTTTAGCACCTGACCTCTCCGCAGCACACAATTTAGATTTGTGAGCAGGACTCTATGCAAGGACAGCACCCCAGGGACAGAGAGTCAGAGAGAGGTGGGGGGGGGAGGCGAAAGCGAGACTGACTTACTACTACTCTTGTGATAACCAAAGAAGTTTTAGCTTCATTTTGTTTCTTAGACTCACCAGGTCAGAGTCCCACTTCAGCCTCTGAGAGCTAGGCCTCTGGATGCAGCCCTTGCTGGCTGTTATATCAGTTCTTTTCAAGGCAAGTGCTCTACCACTTGAGCCACAGCACCAGTTCTGGCTTTCTGGTAGTTAACTGGAGATAATAATCTCACAGACTGTGCTGCCTGTGTGGGCTTTGAACTATGATCCTAAGATCTCAGTCTCCTGAGATTACAGGTGCGAGCCACCAGCTCATACTTTCTGGAGGAGGGGTGCCCAGAGCATTCCAGAAAGAAATGCGATTGGGAGTGGCAAGAATGGAATCTAAATGAATGGGTTTCAGCTCACCATGTAGTGGTTGTGGAGCCTGTGGCCTGGGTACGCACCTGTGTGTGGGAAATTCATGTGTGAATATATGAGAATTGTGTGTGTGTGTGTGTGTGTGTGTGTGTGTATACAAGCTAAGGTGTGTGATATACCCATGCATGTATGTGTCAGGTATCAGTGTGTGAGGGCGTTGGTGGTGTATCGCAGGTGATGTGACTGTGTATTGTTATTACCAAGTCAGAAGATAGAGCATAATTTAGCCATTGGCATGAGTGATAAGTGGTGTGTGTGTGTGTGTGTGTGTGTGTGTGTGTGTGTGTGTGTGTGTAAGCCTGTAGATGATACAACCAAAAGGCTGGACATTAACCTGACAGCCATCCAGAGATGCATGATTTCTGGCAGGAAGCAATTAGATTTATGTTCAGCAGGATCTTCCCAGTTGCCAAGGGAAAGTTGACATGAAGGGCCAGGCCGAGTTAGAGCAGGCTGCTTTCATCACTGGGATGGGAGACACCAGCATGCCCTGTAGGTGCAGAGAAATGCATTCATTGAGTGAAAACACAGAAACCCTGACTTCCTGAAAGAAAGGAAGGTGTCTGTGTCTGCTGTCCTTGCTGAGGTGACCAATGCCACGTTCCTGAGCATTCATAATTCAGCACCCAAGCCCTGCTATGCTGGGTTCTTAGTGTTGCCTCACAGGATTTTTTTGTCAGTACTGGAGCTTGAACTCAGGGCCTGGGCACTGTCCTTAGAAACTTTTTGCTCAAGGATAGTGCTCAGCCACTTGAGCCACAGCACCACTTCTGGCTTTTTCTGTGTATGTGGTTCAGAGGAATCAAACCCAGGCCTTCATGCATGGTAGTTTAGGCTATTTTCCTGGTCCCTCACAGGATATTTATGTAGTCACTTCTTTTCTTTTTGTGGGTCATAACAGAAGAAATAAGTGCCAGGATGCAGACCTTGGTGCTTATGGAGCAGATGGAGGTTAAGCCAAGACAGGATCCAAAGTGCAGGATCCCCTGCTCTTCCCCGCCTGAAATCCAACCAGGCTGTCCCTGCCAGAGAGAGGGCTGGGCTGCCACAGACACCACACAGCCATTTCCCGGAACACAGGCTCATTCCCCTGATGAGCCAGGCCTGCCTTCTCCACACACCCTTCAAGGCAGGGGACAGAGGGGCAGGCAGCAGGTAGTGTGGCACAGGAAACCAGGACAGGTGTCCAGGAGACAAGCTCTCCTGGCAGCAGGGACAGTGCCACCAGTCTCCACCTGTCAGGACGTTGGCCTGCTGTCCATCCTCCCCTCCAACCCTCCCCTCCTCTCCTCCCCTCCCCTCCCCTCCTGCTCTCCTTTTCTCTCCTCCTCTGCTCTCTTATCTTCCTCTCCCCTCCACTCTCCTCTCTCCTCCTCTCCTCACCTACTCTCCTCCCCTCCTCTCCTACTCTCCTCCCCTTTCCTCTCCTGCTCTCCTCTCCTGCTCTATTCTACTGCTCTCCTCCCTACTCTCCTCTCCTTTCCCTTCCCCTCCTTCCATCCTCTACCCTCCCTGTGAAAGCAGTGTTGAGCCTGGGGGGTGGACATGGATTAGAGCAGGAAGTCCATCACCTGAATTTATTCCTCATCCCAGACCTCCGGTGCCCTGGGAGGCATGGCAGCCCTCCCCACGCAGGAGCAGCACCCCAGCAGTGGCTCCAGGCAACACACTAACACCTGGAGTGTCCTCGTGCTTAGCGGTCCCATTAAAGACACCGAGGACACTTCACCACAGCCAGGAGAGTCCTCCTCCAGTTCTCCTCCCTCAGGACCTCCTCCTCCTCCTCCTCAAGACCTCCTCCTCCTCCCCCTCAAGACCTCCTCCTCCTCATGACCTCCTACTCCTCATCAACACCTCTTCCTCCTAAGTACCTCTTCCTTCTCCTCAACACCTGCTCCTCCTCCTCAAGACCTCCTCCTCCTCCTCCTCCTCAAGACCTGCTCCTCCTCAGAACCTCTTCTTCCTCCTCAAGACCTCCTCCTCAGAACCTCTTCCTTCTCCTCCTCCTCCTTCTCCTCCTCCTCAGAACCTCTTCCTTCTCCTCAAGAAATCCTCCTTCTCCTCCTCAGGAACTCTTCCTCCCCCTCCTCAAATTTCCGCTCTAAATTTCACTTGCCAGATCAGAGCCGCCCTCACTCACCGGATTTCCACTCAACTTTGGTCCTCCTCAATGTCTGTCCAGACTGCAGAACTTGCCCTGGAGTTCCTTGAGCCAGCTCTGCCCTGGAGCCCTGCCCCACCGTCTCAGCAAGGGCCCCACCCCGCCCCTGGATCCCTGCCCCTCTGCTTGGCCAGGCCCTGCCATCAGCCTGTCTGCTCCCTCCACCACTAGCAAAGCTCCAGCTTGATGCCTCCTACAGGGCTCTGGCTCAAGTAGTAGAACACCAACCTGGGTGAAAATGTTTAGGGACAATGTGTAGGTCCTGTATCCAAGCCCCACACAGGCAGACAGACACACACAATGTCCTGTGTCCAAGCCCTGGGCAGACAGACAGACAGACAGACAGACAGACAGACAGACAGACACACACACACACACACACACACACACTCACACACACACACACACATAATGTCCTGCATCCAAACCCCACAAAGATAGGCCTGAAATCCCTCAAAGGTAGGCTGGGAGGTTCCTCCTCTCTGGTGACAGGGTAGCCTTTCACTAGAGTTCCCACCCTGAGAAGCATCCCCCCTTCTCAGCCACATATCAGAGCCCCCCGGCGGAGGTGAGGGAGCTCTGGGGACTCTGACAGGGGCTTTGGGACTCCAGAGGCTGTGAAAGCCACAGAGCCCCAGGACGGAGGCACCCCAGAATCACAAAATGCTATCCGAATGCCTGTAACCTCAATTCATGTTTCCTAACATTAACTTTACAGAAAAATAATTCACTGCACATCAAATCTCCCACTTAAAAGATACGCTCTAATGACCTTGAGCATATGTAGATGTGTACAAACATCATCACAAATACCAATCACTTCTGTCACTCCAGAAACAAGCATCATGTTTAGCCCTCACCGCTACCCTCCCAGAATCTCCTGTTTTTGTGAATCCACCTATCATAGGTATTTAAGAATGAAGTATTTTATAACTGAGGTATTTTATGGATGGATTCTTTTCCCCCCTGTTGTGGGGCTTGAACTCTGGTCCTGGACCTGGGTGTTGTCCCTGAGATCTTCAGCTCAATGCTAACACTCAATGCTAACACTTGAGCCTCAGAACCACTACTGGTTTTCTGATGATTCACTGGAGATGAGTCTCACAGTCTCTCATGCCTGGGATGGCCTTGAACTTCGATCCTCAGATCTCAGCCTCCTGAGTAGGTAGGATTCCAGGCATGAGCCACCGTACCTGGCAGGATTCTTTCACTTAGCATCACGTTTTTAAGTATTATGCTAGACCTTGACTCAATATTCTTGGCCAGAGTAGGGAGATCTGGGGGCCTTATATCTGCATAATGTTCCATTCTCAAAGTATTTTTAAAGTTCTGTTGCGATTGTTTTCTTTCTGGTTTAGAAACTAGGGTTTGAACTCAGGGACTTGTGCTTGTTAAACAAGCACTGCCAATCCTCTTTTGCCCATGATTTCAGATACAAGGTCTCATATTTTGCCTAGGGAAAGTATTGGATTACCACACAACCCCTACACATATAGCCCCAACTCTGTCCCCCATACAGCTGGGACTCCAGGCACATGCCACCTCACTCTGCTTGTTCTCTGACATAAGATTTCATAAAAGTTTGGCCTAGGCTGGTCTTGAACTGTGATCCTACTACTTCTGCTTTCCAAGTGCTGGAATTCCAGGCATGAGCCACTGTTTCTGGTTCCTGTTGTGATTTTTCATTTGCATTTTTTTGAGTTCCAGGATCAAAAAAAAATGAGATTTTTATACGTAGAGCTGGTGGTTCACACCTGTAATCCTAGCAAGTCAGGAGGCTGAGATCTGAGGATTTTGCTTCAAGCCAGACAGGACAGGAAAGTCTGTGAGTCTCTCCACGTAACCAGTAGAAAGCACAAAGTGGAGCTCAAAGTGATACAGCGAAAGAGCTCAGGGATAGCCGAGAGTTCAAGCCCCAGACCCACAAAGAAGAAGAAAGGATTTCAGCCTCTCCTGAGTATCTGGGGTTACAGGAATGAGCCACCAGTGCAGCCCTAAGGCAGCTCTGATGAACAACTGCCCCTCCTTGCTGTGCTGAACACTCACTCATCTGTAATGTCCGCTGCCCTGTAGCAATTTTCAATTAACTCTATCTTGTATCTTGGTATGGTTATCCAGCATTCTTTTGGTTCCAATTACATAGAATGTATTTTTGTTCTTTTTTACATCAATCCATGTGTGAATTTGGGTCTAAAACTTATGTCCCCATTCTCTGGGTCATGAGTGATTTTTGTGGGGGATGGTTCTTTAGTTGGTTTTATTTTTTCATTGTGCCTTTTGATTGGAAACTTTCATACACATAAAGGAAAAGAGGACAGAAAAAAAGAAAAAACTCATGTTTGTCCTTTGATTTTGTTTTATGGTGGTGACACTGTGCCCAGCCCCCAATCTTGCCAGGCAGATACTTTGCCACTTGAACCATGCCCAACCTTTTATGTCTTATTTATTTCTCAATTTCTCCTTTGCCATGTGAGCCACACCCTGACCTTGTTTGTTTTATGTCTTATTTATTTTTCAGTTTCTCCTTTATTGTCCCCTGTATTTGGCTGATTTAATTCTGCCTTTCTCTGTGGACTTCTACTTTTCCTGTTGTTGTTTTTGGCCAGTCCTGGCACTTGAATTCAGGGCTGGGCATTGTCATTGGACAGGTTTTGCTCAAGGCTAGCACTCTGCCTCTTAGCCACAGCACTACCTCTGGTTCTTTCTGTGCTTGTGGTTCTGAGGAATGGAACCCAGAGCTTTTCGTGTGCTAATCAAGAACTTTACACTTGGCGTGCTCCTGGCCCCACTACTCTGCCACTAGGCACCACTTCCGGCCTAGTGAGGTAGCACTGAGCCACACTCCCTTCCATTTCCTGATGGTTAATTGGAGATAGCTGCCTCACAACTTTCCTGAGCATGCAGGAATACCTGGGTTGGATTCCTCAGTACCACATACATAGAATACACAGAAGTAGGTGGAGCTGTGGCACATGCAGAGCACTAGCCTTGAGAAAGTACAAGAAGAATGCTCAGGCCCTGAGTTGAAGCCCATGAGTTGCAAAAATAAAAACAACCAAAAAAAAACCAACAAGTCACCTCCTCAGTGTCATTGAAAGACATCACTTGGCAGCTTTTTCTCACCTCAGAAAAACTAGAAACAACCTGCAGCAAAACTTCACTCAACTTAAACAGATCATAACATTTTGTAATCTGCTAAAACTTGAAGTCATCTTTATCTGATTTAGGAACATATTCTTGAAGCTCAATGTGTCTTTCTTTTAAGGCTTGGATACCCTTAGTTTCAAATCATGGAAATGTAAAACCAAGTGAGAAATAAAAATCAACTTATCAGAGAGCCATTCTTTTTTCTTTCTCTTTCTTTCTTTCTTTCTTTCTTTCTTTCTTTCTTTCTTTCTTTCTTTGCTGTTGACAATGAACAGGAGGTTCTGGAAGTATGCCTGCAAAAGAAGGAAAAGGAGGTAGTCAGAATCTGTGATTTTGCCCCAGATTTTCTGCTCTAAACATTATACATAGGCTGGAAAAGCATAAAACCTTCTTATGAGAGAATAATCTTTTGTGTCTCAAATAGACTATTAAACTCTCCTCCGGAAAAGAATCCACAGCCCATTAGTTGGTAGATATATACTATAAAGCAATTCATTTCCACGTTAATATACAAGCAGAATTTTAAAATAATTGAAACAAAAAAATCCCCACATCTTCACTAAAAGTAGTTATGACTGAAATACACTTAAGGATGTATGAACTATTTTTCCATTAATGTAAAGGTATCCTAAGGTTGCATTGAGCATTTGTACTCTACTTCATTTATTTACATATTTAAATACCATGTTATAACAATATTTCTCACCCAAAGTTAATGCAGGAAAAAATAATAATAGTTGTCAAGTGGAACATTTGACAGTATTCAAATATTGAGTGTTCGCTTGTTCAATGACTTGCAATGTGTCATTTAACCTTCTTTGGCCAACGGGATATCAATAAAGAGGATATAAACCCTGGTTTGAGAATTCCCTAATGCTTACATTCTTCAATATTCATATGAAGAATTTGATCATCCTGCTAGAGATACAGAACCACATAAAGATGTAACATAAAAAAAAACTGCTCATAGGAGTGGCACAATCCTAAAAAGACATCCTCAGCCAAGGCACCAGAAGATTAAAATTTTATGTGACTTCAATAATCTTGGCCAGGAGTTTGGCCTAGCAGTAGATTGCTTGCCCATATGCAGAAGACCCACATTCGATTCCTTGCTATCACATACATAGGTAAGACAGAAGTGCTGCTGTGGCTGAAGTGGTAGAGCTCTAGCCTTGAGAAAGTCCAAGGACAGTGCTGAGGCCCTGAGTTCAAGCCCAGGACTGGCAAAAAAAAAATGTTAACACAAAAAATACCAAACTGAGGACAACCCAAAATGTAGATGGGTAAAATTTAAAAAACAAAAATTAAGAAGGGATATCAAGGTTTGTTTCCTTTTACTCTGTAGACTTCAGTTACATTGTGTTGGAAAACCCAAATGGAATCATTTTAAAACAAGGTTAACATATTAGTTGTGGGTTTTTGTACATCACAAGAATGGTTTCTGCCAAGTGCTAAAGGCTCATCTCTGGAATCCTAGCTACTGAGGAGGCTGAGATCAGAGGATCATGGTTCAAAGCCAGCCTGGGCAAAGTCCATGAGACTCTTTATCTCCTATGAACAACTAAAATACCAGATGTGGTGCTATGGCTCAAACTGGTGGAGCACTAGCCTTGAGCTGACGAGCACAGGGATAGCACCCAGGTCAAGAGTTCACTAGCACAAGGATGTTCATTGCAGCACTATTTACTAGAGCAAAGATATGGAATCAACCCAGATGACCCTCCATTGATGAGTAGATCAACAAGATATGGTACTTTTAAAAAATGGAATTTTATGCTGCTATCAGAAAGACTGACATCACCCCATTTGTAAGGAAATGGAAAAACTTAGAAAAAATCATATTAAGTGAAGTAAGCTAGACTCTAAGGAACATAGGTTCAATGGTTTCACTCATTTGTCCTAATCAGTAGAAACCGTGGGCTCTCCTAGAAGAGATATACAACAGAACAAAACCTAGATACATAAGGCCATATAGAATTAAAGGACTTCCAGGACATAGAAACAAGAGCCACATAATGAGTGATGGTTGGGTTTTTTTTTTGTTTTGATAATTATTTATTTATATATATATTTTAAAATCACAGTCTTCAGAATACACAAGAGAATTTAAGAAAAATATTTGTCTTATACTGAAGCGAACATTTCTTTGGTATAGAAATTATATCATATATGCCTTTTAGGCGAAAATAAAACAAAAATAAACCAACCAAACAAACAAAAAACCAAGAATTAGGGCCTAACTTGCTAAATAAAACCATTCTTAACTATTCTTTGCCCATCCATTTGTCCCCTATTGCAGCTCCACTGTGTGGATTTTGAATATAGTTCTTTATGCATCAATAGATCTACAAAGACTTAAAATATCACATCAAAGATGCTCAAAAGTCATAAATATATAATGTCAATGTTGACATGATAGATAGCTAAAATGAAACATGGTCAGTGAGGTCAAATCATACAAAACATTACGTCACTTAATTTGACACATTAGAAACAAAGTCTCTTCTGAAGTTATTAAGAAGCAATAACACAGATAATGTAATTCAAACATGAAAACATCAAATGTGAGAAATATTAAGTGTGAAGGCAATCAACCTTAAAAATAAGTTGGGAGCTGGGCATTGGTTATTCATCCTTCTATTCTTAGAAATTCAAGAGGCTGATCTCAGGATCTCTATTGAAGGCCAGCCCAGGCAGGAAAGTCCAAGAGAATCTTATCAAAAAGGTGGAGCTATGGCTCAAATCGTAGAGCTCTAGCCTTGAGCAAAAAAGCTCAGGAATTATAAGTATGGCCAAGTTTAAGTCTCATGACTATCAGGAAAATAAAATGGGGATAAAGGGCATATTTTCTCTAGACATACTTTTATTCCCTAAAGTAAATGCTTTTTCAAAAAGCATCACACAATGGGAAAATTTACTTATCCATTTCAAAAAGTTATCATTAGCCGGCGCAGTGGCTCATGTCTGTAAACCTACTCAGGAGGCTGTGCTCTGAGGATCACAGTACAAAGCCAGCCTGGACATGGAAGTCTAAGAGAATTATTTCCAATTAACCACCAGAAAAGCAGAAGTAGTGCTGTGGCTCCAGAGGTAGGGCAAAAGCCTTGAACTGAAGAGCTCAGCGACATCCCCCAAGCCCAGAGTTCAAGCCCCAAGAACAACAACAGCAACAAAAAGTTATCAAAATTCAATTCAACCTGCTGGGGATGGTGGTATACACCTGCAATCCCAGCACTCACGAAGGCTAAGGCTGGAGAACCTACAGTATGAGGCTAGCCTTGTCTACATAGTGAGATCCTGTTTCAAAACACACACACACACACACACACACACACACACACACACACACACACACACACCTCAAGTCGCATTGGGAGAATTTTTTCCCTTTAGTTCAGATTCACACATTTTTTTTTAAGAAAATGATCTTAGTCTTCATGCGCAAAAAAGAGGAGGGAAGATTTTAATCATATTTGCCAAGTGTTTTAATCAACAAAAAATTGAGGAATGTCATGTGACAGTGTCAGGTGCTGTAGGCCTGGAAGTCATAAACTTGTCTCTGTTTTCATAGAAGTGGGGAGCTTATTTACATAGGCAAATTTAGTCATATCGCTTGGGTTGTAACATGATCTTCTGACATGCACCATCTTTCAAAACATTTATCTCGTCATACTAAGACACTGTTAAAGTTATCTGTTGAGAGAAATCACTTTTGTAAAGGAATCTCAAAACATTTATAGAACAGAAAGTAAGGATAAACACATCTGTGTTAACATAAAAAAATCACATCAATATGCTTTCACAAAGGTCTAGAAAAAGAAGAAAAATTTCATTCTGAGTACATAGAAATGCTGGAGATTGTCCTATATATGTGGGACATGTGCAAATCCATATGAGAAGGTGAATTATACAGTCATAGTTGTCAGGTTTCAGAGAATCATAGCCTTCTTTCAAGAGGTCTCTCCACATCTTAAGGAAGTGTGCATTTTCTATACATTTAAGGGCAATCTCTTCCACTTGAGCTGATACTGCAGATGTGGCCTCAAGAAGTTTGGTTAATGAAAGTGATGCGTCTCCTATATGCCGAGCCACCTCTTCCAGGGGGTCCACCAGTCCAACTTAGAGCCCTCCAGCCCACACTCACGCAGGAGGAAAATTCCTCCAAAGAGGAAGAATAACACGGAGATGGCAGAGGCAGCAAGCAAACCTGAAGCTCCTCAGCTGAAGCTGTGTGGAAAGGGCTGGCACAGTGGAGCGGGACCTGAGCAGCCAAACCGCCACCAATTGTCTTTCTGATGGTTGTCTTTAATCTACTCTCTTTAATCGCCTCTTTTGCTGTCCCTTGGTTATCTCATATTGTGACAGTATTTCACCTTGTAATCTGATATATTGTATATATGAATATTTGGTTATTTGAAGTCGGATAGGTAAGGGAGGAAAACAAGATGGAGGACAGGGTGGGGAAGGGAAATGGGGACCAAGACTTGAGAAAGGGTATCAATGCCTGTGAATATAATGTAACCCTAACATATGAAAAAAAAGACACCCTGCAGATTGAGAGGAGGCTTTTGCACTTATAAATAAGTAAAACAACTAGTATCCTGAATGTACAAAGAAGACAAGAAATTCAAGAGGCTAACAGTTAACTACCCAGTTAATAAAGCCAAGTAGAGACTACTTTGTGTGTGTGTGTGTGTGTGTGTGTGTGTGTGTGTGTGTGTGTGTGTGTGTGTATGTCGCTCATGGGGCTTGAACTCTGGGCATGGGAGCTGTCCCATAAAAAGCAGCACTATGCTCTCCTGTGCCTAGCAAGCACCCATTGCCTCCCAACAACCATACCAGGGCACTTTGTCACCTGGGGTCAGCTGGGGAGGAGTGGCATGCACCATCGCTGCGCAGAAGGTGGGAGATCTGATGTTTGGAGTCCCCAAATCACACCCAGATAGACTGGAACCTTCCACAAGAAGGAGGATGTATAACTTACTAAGTGGAGAAGAAAGAATCCCTAGCACAGTGACTCCACTCTGCCCAACATTGGCGCTGGCCACGGTGATTCCGCATCCTTCCCCCACCCCGCAGGGAGTTGGTGGTAGCATCCAATTCACTGGAAGTGAGCAGCTGAAGTTCAGCTGAAGTGCCTGGGAGTTGGGGCTTGGCTCCTGCTACTTTCTTCATTGTGTTGACCAGCTCCACCCTGTAGCAAGAAAATGCAAGGCCGGAGGGCCCTGACTCAGCAGAAGGAGAAGCAGCTTCTGCAGCTGGTGGCACTGGGACTGGTGGCCCTGGTTTTCCTGCCCTATGTACTACTGTGGACTCTGCAGCAGCAGCCTGACTGGGATTGGGGGCTGGGCTGGTTCCTGTGGCCAGTTAGGTGAGTGACTTGGGGCAGAGGGGCCAGGGACGCTCCATCCACCTCCCCGGCAATGGTTTTACGACTTCGCCTCCTCATGTCTGTGTACTCAGAGAAGACTCTGGAAGGGTCAGTGCTTCCTCCTCCTCCTCCTCCTATTCCTCCACCTCCTCCTCCTCCTCCTCCTCCTCCTCCTCCTCCTCCTCCTCCTCCTCCTCTTCTTCTTCTTCTTCTTCTTCTTCTTCTTCTTCTTCTTCTTCTTCTTCTTCTTCTTCTGCTTCTTCTTCTTCTGCTTCTTCTTCTTCTTCTTCTTCTTCTTCTTCTTCTTCTTCTTCTTCTTCTTCTTCTTCTGCTTCTGCTTCTGCTTCTGCTTCTGCTTCTGCTTCTGCTTCTGCTTCTTCTGCTTCTTCTGCTTCTTCTTCTTCTTCTTCTTCTTCTTCTTATTATTATTATTATTATTATTATTATTGCTGTTATTATTAATGCCAGATGGGGTAAACTGAGGCACCTAGGACAGAGATTTATCCACTCGACAGAGATAGAATTAGAACCCAGGGCCCTTGATAACCAATCCAGAAATGTTGCTTCGAATTACCAGACTTTATTTAGTCTTCTTTTTTCTGTTGCCTACTCCTGTCCCCTGACCTGCTCAAGCATTCTCATTCTGGGAAGCACCCTGTCTGCATGTCTGTATCCAGGGTGTGGTGCCTTGGGTAGGACTGGTTCCCTCTTCACCTCTGCTCCCCACCATCACCCCCAACTGCTGATTCTGGTATTTCTTCTCAGGCAATCTGTTTTACAATTTACCTACTCCCCTCACCCTCAGCAGCTTTACCCTTACTATTTCTTTGTCAAGTCCCGTGGATTCCTTGGGGAGTGAGTGCAATGATCTTCTTGGAGTTTCAGATCCCTTGCATGGAGTGAAAGATGAATTTCTGGTTCCTGTCACTTTTGAATCTTCAGGAGTAGAGGTATCCCATTGGAGGGATTCCCCAAAATGTTCCAGAGTTTCAGTTCCCTGAGGGTAGAATGCCCCATGCCTTCCTTTCCTCCTCTGAACTGATGGGACTTGGTTGGTTTGGTTTTGTTTTGTTGACACTTTTGGTCATTGAACTGAGGCCTGAACACTGTCCTTGAGCTTTCTCAAGGCTAGAGCTCTACCACTTGTGCCACAGCACCACTGCCAGCTTTTTTGTATGTATGTGGTAATGAGGAATTGAATCCCCGTCTTTGTGCATGCTAGGCAAGTACTCTCCAAAACTCCTGGCCCCAGGACATGGTATTTCTTGTACTACAAACTGATCATAATCACAGATCATGGTCAGAATTGTGCCTCTTTGAAACTCACTCATAAACCTGCACAGGTGTACATGCATTTCTACCAAATTAGTATTTTCTTCCTTCATGTGTGTATGAGTATTCAGATCCTGGGTCTTGAGCTCGGGACCTGTGCGCTGACCTTTAGAAATTTTCACTCATGCTGGCACCCAACTTCTGGCTTTTTGGTGGTTCATTGGAGATAGAAGTCTTACCGCATTAACTGCCTGGGTAGGCTTAGAGCCAGGATTCTCAGATCCTAGTCCCTTATGTGAATCACTGGCACCTGGCTTGGACTAGCATTTTCCTGCTCCATCATATTACTTCAAATCTCTCATCTTCTGGCAAGTATATGGCCAGAAGTTTGTATTGCTTTGTATAGTGGGATATTTCAGATTTGTTCATGGGGTTGTGTATCAGAGTCAGACTTCAGTGAGTATTGGCTGTCCTCAAGGGAAGAGGCTGACTTTGAGGTTGATGGTTTTCTTTTCTCCTCAGTATCAGGCTGTTATCTGTTTTGGTATCTTGAGCATAGAGGATTCTTTGTCACAGACCTAATCCATAGGGGAGTAACAATTCTACCAAGTTGTTGCAAACTGCCAGGAGATCTTTATTTATGTATATTTTTGTGAGTCATAGGGCTTGACTTCTGGCCTGGGCAATGTCCCTGAGCTCTTCAGCTCAAGGCTACCACCCTACCCCTGGGCCTGTGGTTGTCCCTGATCTCTTCAACTCAAGGCTACCACCTTACCCCTGGAGCCACAGTCCCACTTTGTTGGGAGCCAGAGTGGAATCAAACTGTTCCTTGATTTGCATCAGACAATGGCTTTATTGTCTTATTGTTTTCTGGCCTTATTCTGTTTAAATGACCTGAGATTTACCATATGAATGTAACACCTGGAAGTTCCCTGGGTTTCAAGAAGGGAGATAAGCCTGGAGGGGAGAATAAATGAGGCGGCAGTTTTTACCTGGGCTGCAGACCTCCCGGACCCCATGTGTTTGTCTCTCTTCTATTTTTTCCAGTCCCTGCCCCCTATTTCAGGAACCCCAATTTGCTGCCGGTAGGCCCCAGCAACTGGGGCCCGAACAGGGACCCTGAAAATCTGGGACGAAGGTGAAGGACTCCCCCCTGTGGTGAGTAACACATCATAGGACTATTAAGAGAGGATCTTAAGAGAGTGTACAGTCAGGAGTAAAAATTATGGGTCAAACTCATAGCCATAGGTCATATGTACCGATCTTAACAGGCCTACTTGAAGCCCACGGAACGTGGGTGGAAAAAGGGGTGCTTCAGAGCTTCCTACAGTTTGTCGAGGAGGCATGCCCGAGGTCTATAGAGGAGGAAATCCTATAAACCTGGCAGCGGATAGGAAAAGGAATTCAAGATTATTATAATGTATATGGCCCCGAAAAGACCCCAGTAGAGGCTATTAATGTATGGGATTTAGTAAGTGAATACATGAATCCTCAACATGAGAATGCTGAACTTAATCTTGAATTCAGGGAAATTTATGAATTAAAGGACCCTTCTGAAAAACCTGGGCTGCAGACCTCCCAGACCCGAAGTGTTTGTCTCTCTTCTATTTTTTCCAGTCCTGGCCCCTTATTTCAGGAACCCCAATTTGCTGCCGGTAGGCCCCGGAACCACTTCCTGTTTTCTAGTGCTTAATTAGAGATAAGAGTCTCACAGACTGTGCCCTAGGGTAGCTTTAAACCTCCATCCTCAGTTCTCCACATCCTGAGCATCTAGGATTACAGGCATGAGCCCCCACACCCAGCTTTATGGTAGATCTTTACTGGTCTGAAACTGAAGAACATTAGAACACTTCTTTCCTCAACCCAAGATTCAAATCTTGATAGCCAGCCTAAGCTTTCTCCTCTCTATATCTTGTGTGTGTGTTTCTTTCTTGAATCTCTTTCCTGAAGTGGTTGGGATGCCAGGACTGGATCCTCAGCTCTGCTGTGGATTTACTGCGTGTGTTCATCATCAACCATCTCTGTCTCTAGACCTTAATTTCTCTATCTGTAGACTATGATTAATGGAGAGAAGAGCCATTAGTGACTTGGCTGCTTTTGAACCTTGATCCTCAGATCTCAGCTTTCTGAGTAGCAAGGATTACAGATGTGAGCCACAGTGCTGACAATTCTTTTTTTTTTGTAGGTCATGGGGCTTGAACTGGCTTGGGTGCTGCCCTTGAGCTCTTCAGATCAAGACTACCCTCGTACCCTTGAGCCAAGCCCCACATATGATTTTCTAGAGATTATCTGGAGTCTCAAGTCCTCAGTCTGGGCTGGCTGAGAACCTAGATCCTCCTATCACAGCCTCGTGAGTGGCTAGGATTACAAATGGGAAGCACCCCACTGACTTTTTTTTAATTCCAGTGATGTGGCTTAGCCTCTTTTTTCCCCGTCAATTTTTCCTCCTGAGCCATAGGACTACTGGAATTTTCTGAGTAATTTATTTGACGTGAGAGTCTCATGGAGTTTTCTGCACATGGTGGCTTGGAACTGCAGTCCTCAGGTGTCAGCCTTCTGAGTAGCAAGGACTATGGGTGCAAGTGTTCTCCCCACTTCATATTTTTTTGCCCGTCCTAGACTTTGAATTTAAGGACTGAGTACTGTCCTTGAACTTTCTCAATGGCTAGAGCTCTATCACTAGAGCCTCAACACCATTTCCAGCTTTTTTCTAGGTGTGTAGTACTGAGGAATTGAACCTAGGTCTTTGTACATGCTAGGCAAGCACTCTACAAATAGGCCAGAATCCTGGTCCCCTAGTTCATATTTTTATTGGCTTTTTTGGCTTACAATTGGAACCGTGTGAGCCACATCTTCTGTTTTGGTTCTCTGTAGTTTTATTTTTCCTGTTAATTGTTGATGAGTCATAGACTGGGCTGGGAATGTGGCTTAGTGATAGAGTGCTTGCCTAGCATACATGAATCCCTGTGTTCAGTTTCCGAGTACCACATAAACAGAAAAACTGGAAGTGACACTGTGACCAAAGAGCCCAGGTCCTGAGTTCAAGACCCAGGAATGGCTCATGCATGTAATCCTACCTACCCAGGAAGCTAAGAGCTGAGGATCACCATTCACAGCCAGCCTGAGCATGGGATCTCACATATAATGGAGGAAAACAAAGGATCTCTTCCACAGGCTAATGGATAAGGTCTGGGAAGACAAGTCTAAGGTCCCCATGAAGAGCAATGGATTGGATGGCGGTGACATACCATGCTCTAAGAAACCCCTGTATGGAAACTTTTCATTAGTTAGCTGAAGAAATTATTAACGGTCTGTGAGCTGTGCTCACAATCAGTGCCCAAGCTCTGAGTTCAAGCCACAGCACCAACAGCACAAAACAATACAACAAGAAAACACAACAACACAAAACAAGAACAACCAAAAACCCTTAGAGGAAAGTCAGAATTCAAACACTAGTCACCAAAAATTCCTTAACATTTTATATATGGATTTTTGGAGTGTCCAAGAAATTCATTGTTAGATTTTGCGAAATCTTAATTGACACAAGGGTTGTGCCTTATGTCTACTTAACAATCCTGTGATTTTATTTCAGTGTATACATTAAGTGTATATGAAAGCAGTGGAAAAAAGACCAAGAATTTAGTTTAGTTGCTGCAAATACTTTTTTTTTCTTCCTCCCTTTGGTCATGGGGCTTGAATTGTGGGCCTGGATGCTGTCCCTGAGCTTTTCAACTTCAGTCTTGTGCAACACCACTTTGAGCCACAGTGCCACTTCTGGGTTTTGGTGGTTAAAAAGGGATGAGTCATGGATTTCCATGCTGAGGATGGCATTGAACTGTGATCCTCATATCTGTTTCCGTCATTAGTAGCTAGAATTACAGATATGAACCATCTCACCTGGCATGCAAAGCATCTTGGTGGGGCAAAGGGAGGATCCTGGAACTTGAACTCAGCCTGGACACAGTCCCTGAGTTCTTCAGCTCAAGGCTACTGCAATACCCTTGAATCAAGCCCCATTTTCTGTTTTCTAGAGATTAATTGGAGATAAGAGTCTCAGGTCCTTTTGTGCCCAGGCTGGATTTGAACCTTGATTCTCAAATCTCAGCCTTCTGAGTAGCTAGGATTTAAAATACCTAAAGTGAGAGTGTGGAGAAGTTCAAAAAGTAAGTAAGTAAGTAAATAAATAAATAAATAAAAACAACGCAGACTTACAACCTCAATTACATTATTAGAACTAAAAATAAAAAACTCAACTCATCTAATGTTCATGAAACATTTTCATTTTCTAGTTGGTCTCACAGTGTTTCAGGAGGCAAACCGAGATTTTTAAAGAAGAACCTCGACTTAGCTCCCAGAGCTGTGAGAGAAAATTCCCCAGGCATCTGCACACTCCTGGACCTAGGGTATGGCATTGGTTTAACCTCTATAACAAGCTTACATTATAGCAAATTGTGGGAATTGTAGTCTACTTTGGAGTACAAATCCTCTAAATGTGCTGGAGTTTTTTTTGGGGGGGGATGGTGAGAAATGTATAGCCTTAACTGTAATTACCAGGGATAGCAGAAGTGCCTCCATTTTGTGTAGCAGCTGGTGTTTAGCTATAAAAAGAAATTGAAAATAACCAGCAAGATGTTCGCGGTCAGGGTCACCGAGAACTGGAATTGTATAAACAGGGAAATTCCAGGATAAGGAGTAGGATAAGGAGTATGTGAAAAACATCTTGTGACCAGAAGAAGGACACGTAAGCCCTTCTCTAGCCAAAAAGGAAAATTCCACTTCTGCCCAGAGTAAACCCCCAGCCTTATTTGAATTAATCAATCCCTACACTGTAACCATGCTTCTGCTTCTGTAACCGTGCTTCTGCTACCCATAAATACTCCCCTTCCCCAAGCTTCGGCGCGCAAGTCTTCTAGGAGACTTTGTCGCCCCGGGCGCCCGTGTACCCCGAATAAACCTCTTGCTGTTTGCATCCGACTGCGTGGTCTCGTTGTTCCTTGGGAAGGGTCTCCTTCCGTAGACGTCCCGTTGAGTCGGGGGTCTTACAATGGCAGGTAGGGGGATCCGTCTCCACTGTTGTTTTTCTCCGTTTACAAGACCTGGTTTCTCTCCGTTTGCCTTGCTGCTGGAAGTGCTCTGAAGTACAGTTTTGCCTTCTGTAGGTCAGAGCTCCAAGCCAAGTGCCCAGGATGTGTTCAGTGGACCTTGGGAGCTGTGACTTGAAGGGATCTCAGGCTACAGAACCAATGTCAGGTATGAACCACAAACTGGGCTCAGGACCAGCATTTACCTTCCATGTGTTCCTCCAATCTGAGGTGGAGGATTTGAGTGGGATTAATAAATTTGTGCTGCTATTAGTCTTAGCCTAAGTGCCTCCAGATGGCAGAAACTGGCTCCTGAAAGTCCTAGAGCATGTTGGGTGGTTCTCTAGACTAGGAGAACAGGAGCTATGCATTTATATTCCATGACTGAGTGATTGTGTTGTTAGCCCACGTGACCTTCTTATTCATTTTACCTAGCTGTATGCTAAGCACTTTAAAATTTGTAGCAAAATTATGAAGTGTGTGCCTGCCTTGAGTATTATTATAATTACTTTTTGGGGGCCAAATTAGTTTCTCCTAGAGGAGTTTCTGCTCTGCTACTCCCATGTTATCCCTCTTGTTTTTTGTTTGTTTGTTTGTTTGTTTTTTCCAGTCCTGGGCTTTCATTAGGCTTTTATAGTTTTCATTGAATAATTCCTTTACTTCTTTGGTTGAGTATATTCCTAAGTATTTTATTCATTGGGGGGCTACTGCGAATGGGATCATTTTCTTGATTTGGCCTTCTGTTTGTTTATTGTTGGTGTACAAGAAGGCTACTGACTTCTGAAAGTTAATTTTGTATCCTGCTACTTTGCTAAAGTAGTTTATTAATTCTAGAAGTTTAGGAGTGGAGTTTGTTGGGTCACTCAAGTAGAGGATCATGCCATCTGCGAATAGGGATAGTTTAATTTCTTCTTTCCCTACGTGTAACCCTTTGATATCCTTTTTTTGCCTTATTGCTCTGGCTAAGGTAACAGCACTGTATTGAAGAGAAGTGGAGAGAGTAGGCATCCTTGTCTATTTCCTGATTTAAAGGTGAATGGATCCAGTCTTTCACCATTTAGTATAATACTGCCTGTAGGTTTTTTCATATATGTCTTTCACTATTTTGAAGAATGTACCTCTTATTCCTATTTTTTCTAGTTCTTTCAACATGAATGGATGTTGTATTTTGTCAAATGCCTTCTTCACTTCCAGAGAGATTATCATATGATTCTTATCCTTAGCTCAATTGATGTGATGTATTACATTGATTGATTTGTGAATGTTAAACCAGCCTTGCATCTGTTCAATGAAGCCTAATTGATCATAGTGTATGATGTTTTAAATTTGTTTCTGGAATCTGTTGGCTAATATTTTAATGAGGAGTTTTGCGTCTGTGTTCATTAGAGACATAGGTTTGTAGTTTTCTTTTTTGTTGGGTCTTTCCCATGGTTTGGGGATGAGAGTGATATTAGCACAATAAAATGAGTTTGGTATTGCTCATTCTGTTTCTATTTCTAGGAAGAGTTTCAAGAGTATAGGTGTTATTTCATCTTTAAACATCTTGTATTATTCTGCAGTGAATCCATCTGGCCCTGGGCTCTTTTTGGTTGACATTTCCCTGATTGCTTCTACAATTTTGTTGTAAGAGATTGGTTTGTTCAGTTTGTTTAACTCATTGTTGTTCAGTGTGGGTAGCCTATATTTTTTTAGAAATCATCCATTTCTACTAGATTTTCTTATTGCTTTGAATATAGGCCCTGGTAGTACCTATTCATTATGGACTGAATTTCCTGGAACTCAATTGTGGTTGTTCCTGCAGGGCCTCTGATCTTGTTTGAGTCTCCCCTTTCCTTTTTTTATTAATCTTGCCAGGGGTCTATTTTGTTGACTCTTTCAAAGAACAACTTTTTGATTTATCAATTTTGTGTATAGTAGATCTTATTTCAATCTCTGATAATTCTGATTTTATTTTTGTTATTTCTGTCCTTCTAGTTGTTTTAGAATTAACTTTTTTTTTGCTCCTCTATGTGTTTCAGATTTTCTTTTTAGATTATTCACATGCTCTTCTTCTGTCTTTTTAATATGCACTCCTAGGGCGATAAGTTTGCCTCTTAGAACTGCCTTTGCTGTGTCCCATAAGTTCCTTTGTGATATTTCTTTATTGTCATTACATTCAAGGAACTTTTTAATTTCATGTCTGATCTGATCTGTTACCCAGGAGTTATTCAGAAGTGTGTTGTTCAGTTTCCAAGTAATTGAATGTTTTTTTACTTTGACTGCGTTGTTTAGAATTAGTCTGACTCCACTGTGGTCTGATTGAATGCATGGGATTATATCAGTCCTCTTGTATCTGCTTAAGTTTTCTGTGTGAACTATTATATGATCTATTTTGGAGTGTGTTTCATTTGCTGCTGGAAAAAATGTAAAAAGTTTCACCGTTGGTTGGAAGACTCTGTGTATATGTATTAAGCCCAACTGGGCTATGGTGTTGTTTAAGTCGATGATATCTTTGCTTAACTTTTGTTGAGTTGACCTGTCATTTGTTGAGAATGGTGTATTGAGGTCTCCCACTATGATTGTGTTTGAGTCTATCTTGTTCTGTAATTCTAAGAGAGTTTGACGAATTTGGGTGCTCCTGTGTTGGGGGAGTAATTGTTTATAACTGTAATATTATGGGCATGGATTGTACCCTTTACTCATATGTCTGCTGAGAGGGTATTGAACTTTGCTTCCACTTCTCTTTTGAATTCGAAGAGTTCCTTGAAAATTTCTTGCTTTCGTTTTGGGAATTAAGCCTTCATTTCTAAAATCAGCTCCTTGATTAGAGTCATATTTCGTGTCTCTTCACGTGTCATTTCTTGGGATGGTGACATCTCTCTTGTCCCTTTTCTCTTGTTTCCCTTTGGGTTTTGTGTGGGACTTTGATTATTTATATATGTCTTAATTCGTCTTTGTGCTCTTCTAGGCATCGAGAACTGTTGTTGTAAGTTCGCTCTGTGGTCGGTAGGTGGTGGTCTTTACTTGGATTGGGGCCGGTGGTTCTCAGCCAAATTGATTCCTCTGCTGACTAGGTCAGTTTGCAGTTTTTGCAGGTGTTTGGCCGGTTCCCACAGGCTGTGTGCCACTGTAGGACTAGTTCTCAGCCCAACCAGTGGCCTCACAGTGGGCCATGGGCTGGGTCTGCGCTCTTCAGTCTCAGCGGGCTGGGCGGATGGTTGGTTTTCCTGCCCTGTTACCAGGGGCTGGCTCCCGGCCAGGGTTCTGGGGTTTGGAAATTTTCAGGTGCTCTCTGGTAGGCCAACTGGTGTCCTCTCTGTTCCCGTGGGCGGGGCCCAGCCAAGGACGTGGGCTCCAAGGGCGGACCCGCCCCTTTCTGGTTCTCAGAAGGCGAGCTTGGCTACTGGACTGCCCTTCAGTTCCCTGC
The DNA here is from genome assembly GCF_031878675.1 of Megascapheus bottae. Taxonomy (NCBI): domain Eukaryota; kingdom Metazoa; phylum Chordata; class Mammalia; order Rodentia; family Geomyidae; genus Megascapheus; species Megascapheus bottae. Next base: position 1,133,158 of record NW_028327483.1, read on the forward strand.
TATGTTTCCACCACTTTGGCCAAGAGTCTGTGACTGTGGGGGGCCCCTTGGTGCTGTTTTGTTGGGGATTCCCAGCTGGACGGTGTCCAAGTCAAAATTTTATTAGACAGATCCTGGCTTCTAGGCTTCTACACACCCCACCCACTGTTGGAAGGTAGGGTCTCAGCACCCCACACTGTCCAGATCCAGTGGCCTGGGAGAGGAACCTGTTGGGTGGGTGAGCTGGGACACCTCTACCCCCTTTGGTGAGGTGCTGGGTCTTAGTGCCCGCTCGTTTTTCAGTCTCTAGTCGAAGGCCTGGGAGAAGAACCTGTTGTGCGGGTGGTAGCAGAGACACCTGCGCCTCCCTTGGTGGAGTGCTGGGTTTTAGCGCCTGCCTACTTGTCAGTCTCCAGTCAATGGCCTGCGGGAGGGGGCTGTTGAGGGAAGGGACAGGATTCTAAATTCCTTGCCCCCCATCCTTCCCAGTCTTTTTAGGGCAGGGTGGAGGGGTCTGAGTTAAGTTCTATAGCTTGGCACCTGCTCTGCTTTCCCGATGGGTTTGGGGACATGCTGGGCTACCCGCTGGGCTAAACACTGTACTACTCACTCCTCTGAGTTTGGCTGTGGGTGCTCCATGGTGGTGGAGAATCATTCACTCCCCTTGGATCTGCACCGCAGCTTGTGGTCCACGTCTGGGTTCTGCTGCTTGCTGTTCTGGTCTGCGCTGGTTCCTGTGTCTGGCTTCTGCCGCCTGCTGGCCCCATCCTATGCTGGTTTCTGAGCTACCCGGCCTGGGCCCTCAGGCCACCAATTTTTCCAGCTTGGAGCCGGCGGTGAAGGGTGTGGGAGGGGTCCTCACGTTTTGAATTCTTTGAGAAGTTGGATGTAAGCTTTATCTGGATTTATTTTTCTGGTTTGAGTCCTTCTCTGTTGCTTCTTGAGTTTGTTGTGGATTTCTGAAGGTAGTTGGCTCATGGGAATTCCTGGTTCTCTCTTTTTTGGGAGAAGCTAGGCAGCTTCCCTATTGTCTCGGCGTGATTTTCCGGTCCCTCTTGTATAATGTTTTGAGCAGGAAAATCTGGGGCAAAATCACACAGGTTCTTTCCTGACTACCTGATTTTCCTTCTCTTGCAGCCATGCTTCCAGAATCTTGTTTTCATTCTAGACAGCAAGAAAGAATGAAAGGATCTCTGGTGAGTTGATTTTTCTCAAGTTGTTTTACATTTCATTTTATTAACCCAGGGGTGTTCGAGTGCAGGTTTGCTTCAATTTCTACATAGTTTTTTTTTTGCTGTAAGAAAAAGTCACGACCGGGAGTTTGGACAAGTGGTAGAGTGCTTGACTAGCATTCACGAAGACCTAGGTTTGATTCCTCGGTACCACATACATAGAAAAAGAAAGTCGAAAGTCGTGCTGAGGCTCAAGTGGTAGAGTTCTAGGCTTGAGAAAGTCCAAGGAAAATGCCCAGGCCCTGAGCTCAAGCCCAGGATTGGCAAAAAAAAAGAAATAAGGAAAAAAAAGTCACATTTGTTATATGATTCAGTGATACTTAGGAGGTGAAATCTCATGGAAGGTGAAGGTACACTAGTAACTGGTCAGAAATCACATACTCATGAGTAACAGCATATTATCTTAATGAAGTCTTAGTGGAGTTGCTAAAATAGGGTGGTCACACATACCTTCTAATGTTCTAGGGAACTGAGTAAGCTATAAGTATTTGCTCTCTAAGATTGCTTCTTGGACTGTTTTGTGGTCTTTGTCTTATGTGAAATTTAGGCTATGTTTGATTATGCAGTTTGTGGTCTTTCTAGAAATCCCTCTTTTTTTTAAGGTCTTCACAAAATTTTTTTTCTCTAATTTCTGTCCTCATTGTCTGTTTCCAGCTCACTAGTTTTCTTCATTTCTCTTTGGTTTGCATCTGTTTTTCTCTGTCTCTTTTTCTTTTACCCAGTCCATCTTCCATCCTTAGGTCTTTCACTTTTTTCGTTTTCTTCAAATGATCTGTCTTGGAGCTAGTTTTCCTGCCAGATTTCCTAATCAATTTTGCTTTGTGGACATGACTTTTCAAATTGATATTTTGCTTTTTCTTTTTTCGTTTTTTTTGGCAGGTGTGGGTCTTGAACTCTGGGCTTGGATGCTGTCCTTGAGCTCTTCAGCTCAAGACTACCACCCTACCCCTTGAGCCACAGAGCCACTCCTGGTTTTCTAAGTGGCTAATTGGAGATGAGAGTCTCATGCCTGGGTTCTATTTGGGCTGGCTTTCAACTTTGAACCGAGATTCTCAGATCTTAGCATCCAGAGTAGCTAGGATGACAAGCGTGAGCCATCCACACCCTGAAAATTGATTCTTTTCTTATCAACGTAGGAAAATGTTAACTGTTATCCTAGACAATGAAGCATCTGTATTAATACTACAATCAGAGCCAAGAAAGAGTTTGGGAGAGACACTTGTTCACTTATTTTTTTGAGTCTGTAAGCTAGAGCCCAAAGAAAGTCCAGATGTGAATTTCACCTTACCTAGACTTAAAGGCCAACAGCAGGGCCATGAGTGTGGCCTAGTGGTAGAATGCTTGCCTAGTATGCAAGAAGACCTAGGTTCAATTCCTCAGGACCACATACACAGAGAAAGCCAGAGTTGCCAAGCGCAGTGGCTCACACTTGTGATCCTAGCTACTCAGGAGGCTGAGATCTGAGGATCACGGTTCAAAGCCAGCCTGGGCACTAAAGACTGTGAAGCTCTTATCTCCAATCAATCAGTAGAAAATGGGAAGTGGTCTGTGACTCAAGGGATAGGGGAGTAGCCTTGAATTGAGGAGCTCAAGGACAGCGCCCAGGTTCAGAGTTCAATCCCCAGGACCCACTAAATCATATAAAGAAAAAGCCAGAAAAGTTGCTCTGGCTCATGTGGAAGATTGCCTGCCTTGAAGAATGCCCAAGAACAGTGCTCAAGCCCTGAGTTCAAGACCAAGGCCTGGCAAAAAACAAAAGTCAACAGCCTCCAGTTTTCAGTTCGCAGCCTTTGCAGCACTCAGGAAGGTGAAGAGGGTTGGGTAGGGTCTCTTAACTCTCTCCAGATTTGTCTATTTTAACCCTTCCTTGTCCAGCTCTCAGAGTGTTGTCAGGGTGGAGTTCCAAACTCTCAGATTTTTTTTACCTTCAGCTCAAATTCAGGGCTCCCTACAAGAAATTTATTTATTTATTTAGCCAATCCTGGTCTTGAACTCAGGGCCTGAGAAGTGTTCTTCAGTTTTCTTAAGGCTAGAGCTTTACCACATGAACCACAGCACCACTTCTGACTTCTTCTATGCATGTAGTACCAATGAGTCCAACCCAGGTTTTCCTACATGCTAAGCAAGCACACTCCTGATTGTATTGCCTTTATGTTGTCTAACCTCATTGGATGTGGTACTGTAGTTTTGTTTTTGCTTTTCACTACTTTTGAAGATTCTCATCCACTGCCAGTGTAAGTTACATGATTGTATTGATATTAAATAATACAGTGAGTAGGGATTTTATAATTGAAATAGCGCTGTTGGCAAAATCTAACACACATTTGCTTTGGAATTGCTTTTTGATTTCTCAAGAAGTTCAGTACAAGCTAACATGTGTGGCATATATCCACTGGGAGAAATGATTCAGGAATATGTGATACATTTGACAGGAGTTAGTGAAAAGATACAAAAACTTAAAGGAGGATACACATATTATAATAATTTTCTCTTTTGTCCATCTGGGTTTGTTATTAATTCCATTTGTAGGTAAAAACTTTAAAATGTTTCCAAACACTTCATTTGTTATTTCAACAGGAAAAGAGACATTTATATGCCTGATAAAGTTCATAGAATTCAGATTTTTCCGTATTTTTGTCGATTTTTTTTGGGTGGGTCATTGAGCTTGAACTCAGCCTGGCACTGACCCTGAGTTCTTCAGCTCAAGGTTACCACCTTACCCTGGAGGCAAGCCCCACTTCCCATTTTCTAAAGGTAAATTTGCAATAAGAGTCTCACGTCTTTTTGTGCCAGGATGGCTTTAAACCTTGATCCTCAGATCTCAGCCTTCTGAGTATCTAGGGTTATAGAAGGGAAGTAAGCTACCACACCCTCTATGCCCAACTTTCTGAGCACTGTCCTTCAGCTTTCCTCAAGCCTAGTGATCTACTACTTGAGCCAGAATGTAGTCTAGGATGGCTAGAAATCCTTCTTGAATTTCCAAAGATCAGGGAGTATAGGTGTGTCCCATCCTGTGTGGCAAAATTAACTATTGTTTAGGGTATAGTTCGCTCTTTCTTCTATCCATCTACAGCAATTTCCATTTTCCACATATAATCGTTAAACATGCAGCTCCTGTTCCTCTCCATTCTCTGGAACCATCATGCTTTTTGGCTCAATAAGTTTGTTGAAAGCTCTGGAAGGGAAGTCATATCCTAGCTGTTCCTTTATGACTGCTGTATTTTACTTAGTTTACTGTATTGAAGATTCATGTGTAATATATAGTAAAATGTTCTTCCTTTTTAATGCACTGTTTTGCATACTTCTATCTTTTGGTTATTATGAATAGTTGTGAAGTAATGCTCCACATATTTGTTCTAGTCTTTGCTTTCTCTTCCGTTAGGTACAAATCTAGCAATAGAAGTGTTGGACCACATTCCTATGTAATTCTATATTTAGTTCTTTTTTAGCACTCTCCACGCAATTTTTGATTGTTTTATATTCCTTGCAGAAATATACCAAAGTTCTCTTTCTTCTCACAATCTTCCCAGCAATAGTTAGACTTTGGAGTTGGTTTTTGTTTGTGTGTGTGTGTCTGTGTATGTGTTTGTGTGTGTGTCTGTGTCTCTGTGTGTTTGTGCTTCTTTTTGTTTAAAACTATGATTATATTAAAATATTTAAAGTAGTTATTTCATTGTAATTCTATTTTTTCTCATGACTATTAATATTGAACTTCCTTCTATATTTTGAACCACTATTTGTATATATCCTTTTTAGAAAAGCCTCTCCAATCTCAAATTTTTTCCCTTTTATTGAGAGGGAGGAGGAAAATCATGGGGCTTGGACTTTAGGCTGCGAGCTCTTCAGTTCAGTGCTACTGTCCTGCCCTTTGTATTGCCCCTGAGTTCTTCAGCTCAATGCTCCCTACCACTCTACCCCTTGAGCCACTTCCCATTATTTACAGAACAAGGGTAATCCTCAGTCTTTTTGAAAAAGTAAAATGTACATTAAACTTGTAGTATAAAACAGCAAGAAATAAATTTCTGGCAAGGTGCAGTGACTTATACCTGTAATCCTTGCTACTCAGATCCAGGGTGATATCAAAGGATTTGGTTCAAAGCCAGGCTGGCCATTAAAAATTCTGCAAGACTCATCTACAGTTGACCACTAGAATATGGTAAGAGGCAGTGTGGCTTCAGAGGTACGGTGATAACCTTGAGCTGAAGAGCTCAAGAACAGAGACCAGGCCCAGAGTTCAAGCCCTACAACCCACAAAAAAAGAAAAAAAGTTTCTTCCCCAACTGATTATTATGCCAGACATAGGAAATTAACATTCTGGATGTACTTCACTGTATTACTACTTGATACCAGAAGAGTTTCCAATATTCTCACAGTACCAGTATATGCCATAATATAATGTAGTTTCTTTTCAAAGGAATAATTCCACTTATAACCTAAATCTACTCCCCCAGCCTTGTTGGTACCACAATTGCTCTACCACGAAATGCCACAAGCTAATGGCTTTGTCAGTACCAAAATTGCTTTACCACAATATGCCACAAACCATTAACCATTTTCTGGTGGGTAATTGGAAATGAGACTCATGGAATTTTGTGCCAGGCTGGCATTGAACCATGGTCCTCAGATCTCAATCTCCTGAATAGCTAGGATGACAGGCGTGAGCCACCAGCACCTGGCTTGTGTTTTTATTTTTGTGGGTCATGGGATTGAACTCTGGGCCTAGGCACCATCCCTAAGCTCTTCAGGTCAATATTTTTTTAAATCTAAAGCATTCATGTAGAAGAATAAAATTACAGACATGGAGTGCCTATAACTCAGGACTAATTACTTGATGGGCATGTGCCATTACAGAAGCTGGTGTCTTTTGATGATGTAGCTGTGGATTTCAGCTGGGAGGAGTGGCAGGATCTGGACAATGCTCACAGGATCCTGTACAGAGATGTAATGCTGGAGACCTACAGCAATCTCGTGTGATTAGGTGAGCAAAAGTCAAATTAACTTGCAAGGTCAAGTGCCTTGGTATTCTGGAGATACGTGAATAATTATCAAACTTTCAATGCTATTTAAATGTAAGATTCCAGTCCCTGAGCAGTATCATTTCTTTCTAAAGTAAACCTAAGATTATTTTGTTCTCATTCTTCAGGATAACTAATCAGCACTTTCACAAAAGTTCTAAATGATGTTCCCACTAATGGAGATGACATTCCAAACTTACGCAGTAATTGTAAGTGGATAAACAATCCAGAATAGAATATATATATATATATCATTATTGGAAATAAGATCTACAAATCACTAAACAATGAGTTTATAATGGAAACCTGACACTAGGTGCAATGTTTCATGCCTGTAATCTTAAAACACTCAGGAGGAAGAAATCTGAGCATTCTAATTTGAAGCCAGCAATGGCAGAAAAGTTCCCATGAAACTCTATAACTCCAATTAACCCCTCAAAAATGTTAGTGGAGGGCCGAAAGTTTGGCCTGTGGTTGAGTGCTTTCCCAGCATGCATGAAAACCCATGTATGTTAGTGGAGCTGGAACACAAACTGGTATTTTTCTAGCCATGAGCAAGACGGATAAGTGTATGCCATACAGAATGAATCCAGAACTGGGGAAAAGTCAACCATGGAGACAGTGAGAAATGAGAAAAAAGATTTAATAGCTACCTTGTGAGTGGGATATCTGTGATCTTACAGCAATGATGACACAGCATAAGCAATAATTTTCCACTGTTTCTAATTTACAGGGCCCTGTGTTCCCAAACCTGTACTGATTGTCAAGTTAGAGCAAGGTGCAGAACCATGGATAGTAAATTCCTCTGACAAGAATATCACAGGTGAGATCATACATCTTCATATTGATGTGGAGTCTGAACCCCATTGGTAAGTTCATGTTGTGATATACTGAGTAATAATGTTCTTTGTTACCCTAAGTCGTGTGTGGAACCTAGGTAATTCTTTGTGAATGAATCAAGAATCATTTTTTTTCCAGTCCAGTGCTTGGGCTCAGGGCCTGAGCACTGTCCTTGGGATTTCCAAAGGCTAGATATCTAACACTTCATCCATAGAACCACTTCTGGCTTTTTTCTTTGTATGTGGTACCATGGAACTGAACCAGGTCTTTGTGCATGCTAGGCTAAGCTCCCGGCAGCAAGCATCATATGGTGATATAATGAATTATATGTGGCAGCAGAGTCGAAGGTAGATTTCTCTGTTGAAATCACTGTGAAGCAAAATAAAATGAGAAATTCGGAGCCGATGGCTCACACCTTTAATCCTAGCTACTTAGGAGGCTGAGATCTGAGCATCAAGGTTCAAAGCCAGACTGATCAAAAAGGCCCTTAGACTCTTCTCTCCAATGAGCCAGTAGATAATGGGAAGTGGGGTGAGGATAAAGAAGTAGGGCAGTAGCCTTTATCTGAAGAGCTCAGGGACAATATCCAGCTCACGAATTCAAGTCCCATGACTACAAAACAAGACAGAAAGAAGGAAGGACATGTAGAAATGAGATTTCATTTTCTTTGAAACTAAGACTATAAAGGATTGAGGAAACCAGGAATAAGTCAGGGCTTTATTCTCTCTTAGTTTAATGGCTTTCCCCTGGCAGGCAGAGACTGTTATTCAGAACAATATCTTTCCAGCCAGGAGTTGAGCCCAGTGGTAGAGTGCTTGCCTTGCATACACAAAGACAAGGGTTCAATTACTGGGTACCACATACACAGAAAAAGCCAGTAGTAGTGAATTAATTGGTAGGGTTCTAGCCTTGAGAAAACCCAAGGACAGTGATCAGGTCCTAAGCTCAAGCCCAGGACTGGAAGGGAAAAAAATGAAGTTTTAGTCTAGAGAAGATAATTAACTAGACAATGAGCTGGAGATTTTCTGGTCTTCCATGGTTCTGAGGGATAGGAGTGTCAGAAAAAGAATGTTGATGAGAATTCAAATGGAAAGAAATAAATTTCAAAATTCCCACAAATACCTTAATTGAGACTTTAGTGAGAAGGTATAACTGAAGGGATATAGGTATAAGTCCTTCCTCTCAAGAACCATTCTTTCTTAGATCAAAGGCAAATGGACATATAAACCACTCTTGTGGCCTCTGGATCTAGAAAATATTCCTCTTCCCTACTTAATGGTGAAGAAGCAAAACAGCATTGGAGCTCGGTAACATAATCCTAGCTGGCACTAAGGATCTGAGTATCAAGTTTCAAAGCCAGCCTGGACACAAAAGGACCTGAGACTCTTATTTCTTGGTAACCTCAAGGAAACAGGAAGTGAGTCTGTAGCTCAAGGATAGGGGCAGTGGCCTTCTGCTGAAGAGTTCAGGGACAGGGCCCAGTCCTATGAAGTAGAAAAAAAAAGAAAGAAAGAAGGAAAAGAAAAAAAAAGAAAGTTTAAAATAAGCAAAGCAGCACAATACATAAATTATTTCACAAAAATAAAAGAAAGGCAGCTATTTCCCAATGTATAAACAAAACAGTATTTCAAAAAACAGCTGCAGGTATACTATACACAGTACTGAGCTTAAAACTGTTGCAATACATAGTTGCATAATATGAATAAATATTTCCTGTGATATAAAAACAAAACTAAAACACAGAAAAATATGATTGGTCATTGTAAAATATCATTTTCTTAGTATGTTAGGAGAAACACATATATTTTTTTCCTTTTTTTTATTAGATTTTTTTATTGTAATTAGTAAAAGGGTTACATGATATTTGCCAGATAGAAGGTGCGTTAATTCACATACACTGATACCCTTTCACATGTCTTGGTACCCATTTCCCTCCCCCCCCACACCCCCCACCCGTCTTGGTTTTCTCCCCTTCCCTATCAAATTTAAAATATCCAAATACAAATAAATTCAATATATCAGATAACAAAGTGAGATACTATACCAATATGAGATAACAAGGGACAGCAAAGGAGATGAGAGACAACATAGTACATTAAGGACAACAATCATTCATTATATGGCTTTGTTTCACTATCCTGGAGTTCCTTTTAATTAGCTTCACATTATATGTCCGTATGTATCAAGATTTTGCTCTATTGCAAATCTCTGCTAGTAGAGCCCAAGGTTTCTACTGATTATGACGAATGAGGGAAACCATTGAGCCTAAGTTCCTTTGAGTCTGGCTTACTTCACTTAATATGATTTTTTCTAAGTCTTTCCATTTCCTAACAAATGGGGCGATGTCATTCTTTCTGACAGCAGCATAGAATTCCATTGTGTACAAATACCACAACTTGTTGATCCACTCATCAACTGAGGGACATCTAGGTTGGTTCCATATCTTTGCTATGGTGAATAGTGCTGCAATGAACATTGTTGTGCTAGTGGGTTTAGTATGTCCTTGTTTCTGGATGGTTGGGTAAATGCCAAGTAGTGGAATTGCTGGGTCATAGGGGAGCTCTATGTTTAGCCTTTTGAGGCACTGCCACACTGCTTTCCATAGTGGTTGAAAGAGTTTGCACTCCCACCAACAGTGTAGTAGTGATCCCTCCTGGCGACATCCCCTCCAGCATCTGTTGTCACTCGTTTTCCTAATCCTGGCCATTCTAGCTGGAGTGAGGTGGAATCTTAGAGTTGTTTTGATTTGCATTTCTTTTATGACCAGAGATGTTGAGCATTTCTTCATGTGTCTATAGGCCATTTTTGTTTCTTCTTCAGAGAAGACTCTCTTTAAGTCTTTGGCCCATTTTTTAATGTGATGGTTGTTACTTTGGAGGTTAGTTTTGGAGTGATTCAATTTTTTGAGTTGTTGATATATTTTAGATATGAGGCCTTTGTCCGTTTTTTGGTTGGTGAAGATCTTCTCCCACTCTGTAGGCTTCCTGATTAGTTTACTAGCTATGTCCTTTGCCATACAAAAGCTCTGCAGTTTAAGGCAGTCCCACTTATCCAGCCTTTCTCTGATTTGTTGTGATTCTTGGTCCTTATTAAGAAAGTTTCGACCTGTGCCAAGGAGGCCTAGTGTATCTCCTATTCCTTCCTGTAGAGTTTTCAGTGTGTCAGCTTTTACCTCCAGGTCTTTGATCCATTTGGAGTTAATTCTAGTGCAAGGTGACAAAGAAGGATCCAGCTTTAGTTTTCTGCAGGTGCTTAACCAGTTCTGCCAGCACAACTTGTTGAAGAGGCTGTCTTTCTTCCATTGTATTTTTTTGGCTCCCTTGTCAAAGATTAGGTGGCCATAGGTCTGTGGTTTAATATCTGGGTCGTCAGTTCTATTCCATTGGTCTTCAGGCCTGTTCCTGTGCCAGTACAAAGCTGTTTTGAGGATTATAGCTCTGTAATAGTGTCTAAAGTTTGGAATTGGAATTCCTCCAGCGCTGTTCTTTCTGCTAAGAAGTGTTTTTGCTATACGGGGTCTTTTATTATTCCATATGAAATTTTGGATTGCCTCTTCTATTTCTTTAAAGAATGACATTGGTATGTTGATGGGTATTGCATTGAATTTGTAGATAGCTCTTGGCAAGGTTGTCATTTTCACAATGTTGATTCTTCCAATCCAGGAGCATGGGAGGTTTTTCCATTTCCTTACTTCTGCTTTAATTTCCTTTTTTAGGGTTTTAAAGTTTTCGTCGAAAAGGTCCTTTACATTCTTAGTTAAGCTAATTCCTAGGTACTTTATTTTCTTTGAGGGTATTGTGAAAGGAGTTTCTTTCCTGATTCTTGCCTCGTTCCTCTCACTGTTGGCATATAGGAAGGCAGTTGATTTTTGAGGGTTGATTTTATGGCCTGCTACCCTTCCAAAGCTTTGAATCAGCTCAAGGAGCTTGGGAGTAGAGTCTATAGGATTCTTTAAATACAGAATCATGTCATCTGCAAAGAGGGATAGTTTTATTTCCTCTTTCCCTACTTGGATCCCCTTTATGCTTGCTTCTTGCCTTATTTCACTGGCTAGGAATTCTAGTACTATGTTAAAGAGTAGTGGAGACAGTGGGCATCCTTTTCTCGTTCCTGATTTTAGAGGGAATGGCTTTAGATTTTCACCATTAAATGTAATACTAGCAGTAGGTTTCTCATACACAGCCCTTATTACATTAAAGAATGTTCCATGGATTCCTAGTTTCTCCAGAGCTTTTAACATGAAGGGGTGTTGGATCTTGTCAAATGCCTTTTCCGCGTCTATTGAGACAATCATGTGATTTTTGTCTTTGCTCCTGTTGATGTGTTGAATTATATTAATTGATTTGCGTATGTTGAACCAGCTTTGCCTCCCTGTGATGAATCCAGTTTGATCATAGTGTATAATTTTTTTGATGAGTTGTTGTAGACGGTTGGCCAGTATTTTGTTGAGAAGTTTTGCATCGATGTTCATCAAATATATAGGTCTATAGTTCTCTTTCTTTGATGAATCTCTGTCTGGTTTGGGGATGAGGGTTATACTGGCTTCATAGAATGAGTTTGGTAAGGAACCTTCATTTTCAAATTCATTGAAGAGCTTGAGGAGTATTGGTGTGAGCTCTGCTTTGAAGATCTTATAGAATTCAGCTGTGAATCCATCTGGCCCTGGGCTTTTCTTGGGTGGAAGTTCTCTAATTGCCATTTCTATTTCAGAGCTTGAAATAGGCCTGTTGAGTTGGCTTAGTTCTTCTTGGTTCAGTGTGGGTATGTTAATATTGTCTAAGAATTCATCCATTTCATCTAGGTTCTCAAATTTGTTGGCATAAAGGTTTGAGAAGTATTCCCTCATGATATTCTGGATCTTGGTAATTTCTGTCGTGATATTACCATTTTCATCTGTGATTTTGTTTATTTTGATATGCTCTCTTCTTTTTTTGGTAAGATTTGCTAAGGGCTTGTCAATTTTGTTAATTCTTTCAAAGAACCAACTCCTTGTTTTGTTGATTCTTTCTATAGTTTTTTTGGATTCCAAATCATTTAATTCCGCTTTGATTTTAATTATTTGCTTTCTTCTACTGCGATTAGGGTTGGTTTGTTGCTCTTTTTCCACGAGCTTAAGGTGGGCCATTAACTTGTTGGTTTGCAATTTTTCCAACTTGTTGTTGTAGGCACTCAGCGCTATAAATTTTCCTCTGAGTACTGCCTTTGCTGTGTCACAAAGGAGTTGGTATTTTGTGTGCTCCTTACTGTTATATTTCATAAACTGTTGGATTTCTGTTCTGATCTCTTCAATGACGCATTGGTGGTTCAACAATGTGTTGTTCAGTCTCCATGAGTTACAGGGTTTTCGTTGGTGGAGGTGTGTGTTCAGTTCCAGTTTGATGCCTTTGTGGTCTGAGAGTGTGCATGGAATAATTTCTGTGTTTCTGAATCTGTCCAGGTTTGTTTTATGGCCTAAGATGTGATCTATTTTGGAAAATATTCCATGTGCTGCTGAGAAAAACGTATATTGTGTTGTTGCTTGGTGGAGTATTCTGCAGATGTCTGTTAGATCTAGTTGGTCTATATAGCTGTTCAGTTCTAAGGTTTCTCTGTTGAGTTTTTGCCTTGTTGATCTGTCCATAGGTGAGAGTGTTGTGTTAAAGTCACCGACAATCACTGTGTTTCGATCTATGTATGGTTTCAGTGCAAGTAAAGTTTGCGTGATGAAGTTTGGAGCTCCAGTATTGGGTGTGTAAATATTTAGGATCGTTATGTCTTCCTGGAGGAAAGATTCCTTTAATAGTATGTAGTACCCTTCTTTGTCTTTTCTTACTAATTTTGGTTTGAAGTCTATTTTATCTGATATGAGGATGGCAACTCCACCCTCTTTATGGGGGCCATTAGATTGATAGAGTTTATTCCAACCTCTCACTTTCAAAAGATATTTGTTTTTTGGGTAAGATGTGTCTCTTGAAGACAGCAGAACGATGGCTCTTGCTTTTTGATCCAACTAGACAGCCTATGCCATTTAATTGGAGAGTTGAGTCCATTGATATTGAGAGTTAGGATTGAGAGATATTTATTAGGTCCTACCATTTTTAAAAGCTTTTATTTGGGCCTGTGTCTTGACAGTTCTTGTGGTCCTTAGATGGTATGCTGTTTAGGTGCCATTTCTTTCCCTGAGTTAAGTTCTATTGCTTGGTACCCGCCCCGCTTTCCCGATGTGTTTGGGAATGCGTTGTATTACTCAGGCCTCTGTGTCCGTCTGCGGGTTCTCCACGGTGGTGGGCAGCCTTTTACTCCCCTCGGGTCTCCGCCACCGCCTGTGTTGTGTGTCTGGGTTCAGCTGCTTGCTGTTCGGGTTCCGCGTCTGGGTTCAGCTGCTTCCGCTGTTCGCTGGCCCAGTTCTGTGCTGGTTTCTGCAGCCGTTGGGCTCCCAGCCTGGTGCCCTCCACTGCCGCTGCTTTTCGTGGATTATAGCTGGTGCCCGCCCCCACTTTCCCCTCGTTGAGCCCGCGCCCACTGAAGCCGCTTTTTGCGGCTTGGTCCGGCGCGGCTTTCCATGGCTTTGGGCGAGAGGTGGGAGAGGGTTCCTCGCGTTCCGAATTCTTTGAGAAAGTTGGATGTGAGCTTTATCTGGATTTCTTTTCTGGTTTGAGTCCTTCTCCATTGCTTTTTGAGTTTGTTGTCGTGGATTTCTTTAGAAAGTTGGCTCGTGAGACTCCCTGGTTCTCTCTTTTTGTCAGAGAAAGCTAAGCAGCGTCCCTATTGTCTCGGCGCCATCTTCCTTCCCTCGAAACACATATATTTCTCACAAATTAATTTCCACTTTTATATTGTAAAATATCTAACACTTAAGATGGAAAAGTAAAGTGCTTACCTTTACATTAAGGAATATTTGTATCTCATGTATTTTTGTGTCTTTTTTTCTATGACTCACTTTAGATGTCCAAGTAATGGAGAATGTGTTTAAGACCTGCCAGGAAATCCACATGAATGTCTTTATGTAGTAGCAGTTGCAAGTAGTATCGAAGTAGAGGAGAACGTGAGATTAGCAACAGTGTTTAAGTTGAGCTCCACACATAAGCCAGAGCTGATCAATAATAGTGGGAACACCTTAGGGATGAGGTCTGAGGAGTTCATTAAGTGTCAGAACATGCTTCTCACTCCTGAGCCTGAGGAGATGCATGCTGCATCGAGGTCTCGTATATCTCCTGTTGTTGAAGAATTCCTCAGATATTCAGAGAATTTTAGTCACAATTGTGACAGTCCAAAAGACCTGAAGAATCATAATACTATTCTCCCTGCCCAAGAAATTCTGCAGGGAAGGAGGAAAAATGCTGAATGTACTGTGTGTCAAAAAATATTGTACTTAACACCGACCATCACTAAACATGCGAAAATGTACACAGGAGAGAATCCTCGTACATGTAGTGAATGTGAGAAATCTTTCAGTAATGAAATACGCCTTACAATACATCAGAGTAAATATCCTGAGATATCTGGTGAGTACATCAAGTGTGAAAATTCCATTTCTGAGAAGTCAGACCTGATGTTCCAACCTCGATGTCCAAGTGAAGAGAAACCTTATGAATATGAGAAACGTAATAAAATTTCTCCCCAGAAGTCAGCTCTCAGCAGGCATCAGAGAACTCTCACAGAAGAGAAACTTTATAAATGTAACAAATGTGGAAAATCTTTCACCCAGAAAGTACACCTTCGAGTTCATCAGAGAATACACACAGGAGAGAAACCTTATGAATGTAGTGAATGTGGAAAGTCTTTCAACGGGAAGACAGGACTCCGTGTTCAACAGAGAATACACACAGGAGAAAAACCTTATGCGTGTAACAGATGTGGAAAATCCTTCACACACAAGTCAGACCTCAACAAACTTAGGACAATTCACACAAGAGAGAAACCTTATGAATGTAGCCAATGTGGAAAGTGTGTGAGACACAAGTCTTCCCTCAATTTGCATCAGAGAACACACATAGGAGAGAAACCATATGAGTGCAACAAATGTGGAAAGACCTACAAGTGTAAGTCAATACTCCGTGTTCATCAGAGAATACACACAAGAGACAAACCTTATGAGTGTAACAAATGTGGAAAATCTTTTAACCAGAAGGCAGGGCTCCATGTTCATCAGAGAATACACACAGGAGAAAAACCTTATGTGTGTAACAGATGTGGAAAGTCCTTCACACAGAATAGAAACCTCGACATGCATACCACAGTGCACACAGGAGAGAAACCTTATGAATGTAACCAATGTGGAACGTGTTTGAGACACAAGTCTTCCCTCAATTTGCATCAGAGAACACACACAGGAGAGAAACCATATGAGTGCAACAAGTGTGGAAAGACCATCAAGTGGAAGTCAACACTCCATGTTCATCAGAGAATACACACAAGAGAGAAACCTTATGAATGTAGCAGATGTGGAAAGTCTTTTAACCAGAAGGCAGGGCTCCATGTTCATCAGAGAATACACACAGGAGAAAAACCTTATGAGTGTAACAGATGTGCAAAGTCCTTCGCACAGAAGATAAACCTCGACATGCATAACACAGTGCACACAGGAGAGGAATCTTATGAATGTAATCAATGTGGAAAGTCTTTCAGATGGAAGTCTTCCCTCAAGTTGCATCAGAGAACACACACAGGATAGAAACCTTATGAGTGCAACAAATGTGGTAAGACCTTCAGGTGGAAGTCAAATCTCGAGAGGCATAACAGAATACACACATGAGGAACCTTATGAATGTAAAAGTCTTTCACGCAATTTTCACAACTCAGGAAGCATAAGAGAGTTCACACACATGAGAAGCCTTAGCAGTATAATAATGGGAAAGACATTTTAGTCTGTAGAAGAAAACTCAGCTTGTATCACAGCACCAACTCAAGGTAAAGCCCTTAATGAATGTAGCAAATTTTCAGTCTTTAACCCAGAAGGTACAACTCAGGATTTATCACTAAACACCCACAGCAGAGAAGCCTATGAATAAAATGAAATGTTTTCAAGAAGTCATACTTGAGTTTGCATGAGACCACACACACAGGATAGAAACCGTATGAATATAAGGAATGTGAAAAGTCCATCACAAAGGCATGGCGAAGTACAGAATGCACATAGGAGAGAAAAACCTTATGAATATTACAAATGTAATATTCATACCTCTGTGAAAGGCATACCTCTGTGTTCATCACAAACCTGATTCCCATAGAAGAAAAGAAAACTAATGAATGTAACAAATGTGCAATGACTTTTTTTGCCAGTCCTGGGCTTCAGCTCAGGGCCTGAGCACTGTCCTTGGACTTTATCAAGGCTAGAGCTCTACTACGTGAGCCTCAGCACCACTTCCAGCTTTTTTTTCTATATGTGGTACCAAGGAATCAAACCCGGGTCTTCATGCATGCTAGGCAAGCACTTTAACCACTAGGACAAACTCCCGGCCCTTGCAATGACTTTTAATCAGAAGTCAGTCTTCAGTACATTTCAGAACATACACAAGAGAGAAATTCTGAGTAATGAAAAACATTTAGCTGTATATAGAATCTCTGCATAAGCATTAGGGGAAGTCTTCAAAACAGAAGTCAACCTTCAGCAAGCATTAAGAGCACTCACAGAAGAAATAAATAGTATAAAGGAAAACCTTTGTCAGAAATCCAAGAGCTGACTATGTGGCTTAGTGGTAGAATGCTTACCTAGCAAGGATGAAGGCCTGGGTTAGATTCCTCAGTACTACATAAAAATAGCAAGCCAGAAGCAGCACTATGGTTCAAGTGGTAGAGTGTTAACCTTGAGCAAAAGAAGCTCAGGCCCTGAGTTCAAGCCTGAGGATTGTCACGAGAGAGAGAGACAGAGAAACTATTGAACTTTACAGAGAGAGAGGGAGAGTGAGAAGGAGAGGGAAACTAACTTCTAAACTCTACAAAGAAATCTTACATGATATAATGGAAATGACTCTACAGTTAACTTTATTAACTCAGTAATAAGAGCTCTGGCTCATTGAGACTGGAATAAGGTAATCTCCACGATGGTCTGAGGAGTGATGGATGGGGAAAGACTGTCACAATTCAGGCCAAGGATCTGAGAGCATCAATTTCTCCACTGCTCCCCTAAAGACTGCTGTGTGTGCGGTCCATGCATTAAAATACAAATGACTTACTGTTTCAAATTCAATTTTTGAATGGAATGTATGATGGAAGATACTACTCCCTGTTTATTGCAAAATTTTCACAATAGGAAAATGTTTCTCATCACTTTTGCCTCAAGTTATTTATGAAACATTCAGAAAACATGTAAGGACACACTTTTGGGGACATACTGTATATGTGTGTATCTGTGTACACAAGTCGTTTAGCTTGAACTTAGAGCATAAGCACTCCTTAAGCATCTCTGCTCAATTCTAATGCTTGCCACTTGAGACACAGGTGTGCTTCTGGTTTTTTTGGTGGGTAAAGACAAGACTCTTAAGTATTTGGTTTTGGATGAGTAAGTCCAAAATGACTTCAGTGCTTTCTTTATATTTAATTACTCACTGATGATGAATCACATGTAACTTAATGACTCTTAGCCTTTTCTTTTGTTCTGCTGAATGAGTTTTAATTAAACACCGGTGTTCAGTAAGTGAAGAACCTGTGTATTCTCACTGTTCTGGAGGTGAAGTTAACAGGAGGATGAATATCTTTCTACCACCACTAATTATTCCTTTAGCCAGCTCCCTTCAGAATTTTGTACCAAAGCACAATTAAGACATAGATTTGTGAAACTTACAGTAGTGAAAAAATTAGAAGCATGGCCAGTAACGTTGGGTCACACCTGTAATCCTAGCTATTCAGGAGGCTGAGATCTGAGGATCAAGGTTCAAAGCCGGCCCAGGTACATAAGAATCTGAGAATCTCATCCGCAGTTAACCTCTAGAAAACGGGAAGGGGTCTTGGCTCCAAGGTAGTGTCTTGAGCTGAAGACCTCAAGGACAGCCCCCAGGCCTAGGGTAGGGTGATAGCCTTGAGCTGAAATGCTCAGGGACAGGGCCCAGGCCATGGCAAAGCTCCATGACCCCCTCCAAAAAAAATTATTAACATGGAAAAGATGCAGAACAGTAGCTATTTAGAAGATGATTATGGAAATCCAAGGGATGTGGTCTGAAAGTTTAATGTAGTGGTAGAGTGCTTTCTAGCATGCACAATTACCTGGGTTCGATTCCTTACTAAGACATACATAGAAAAAGCTGAAAGTGGTGTGGTGGATTAAGTGGTAGAGTTCTGGCCTTGAGAAAGTCCAAGGACAATGCTCAGGCCCTAAGTTCAAGCTCCAGGATTGCCAAAAAAAATCCAAGTATTATATTCCATGTTTTCATTGTACAATGATTGCATATACAAAGCCATATTGCATGTTTCTTTGTCTTGAGGACAGTCTCCTGGATGGTTGTGGACCATAATATATTAAGCTAATGTACAGAACATACTGAGCAATTGTACAACATAACCATGCATTTCTATTTCCTCTTCTTCACTGCTCTCTTATTCAATCCGCCACACATCTCCTATTTTCCTACCACTTCAGCTTCCTTTGTTTTTCCATGTTGAGCCAGTTTCTTCCTCTTCAGTGATATTTTTGTAAGCAACACAGATGAGTGTCCCTAGATAACTCCTCCTATTGTTCTGACTGCTTTGTGTTCTTTGGCTTTCTTAATAGACTGAAATTCATCATCCTCATCTGAGGATTCCATGGGGGCATAATCTGGCTTCTTTTATTTCATACATGTTTATTGTAATTAATAGAAGGGTTATATTCACAAGACAGAAGGTGCATTGCCTCACAAACATTGATACCCTTTCTCTTATCTTGGTCCCAATTTTCCTCCCCCACCCTCATCCCTCATCTTGTCTTCCCTCCTTCACGATCCTATTTCAAATAACCAAAAGCACATATATACATTATATCAGATAACAAGGTGAAACACTGTAAAAATATGAGATAACCAAGGGACAGCAAAAGAGATGAGAGATAATATAGTGTATTAAGGACAACAATCACACCTTATAATGCTTTTATTTCTATATACTGGAGGTCCTTTCATTTAGCATCATTCTATATGGCCTTATGTATCTGGGTTTTGTTCTATTGTAAATTTCTGCTAGGTGAACCCAAGGTTTCTACTGGTTATGGCAAATGAGGGAAACCATTGAGCCTATGTTCCTTTGAGTCTGGCTTACTTCACTTAATATGTTTTTTTTCTAAGTCTTTCCATTTCCTTACAAATGAGTTGATGTCATTTTTCTGACAGAAGCACAGTATTCCATTGTGTATAAATACCGTATCTTGATCTGTTCATCAACTGAGGATCATCTGGGTTGGTTCCATATCTTTGCTATGGTAAATAGTGCTGTGATGAACATTGTTGATCTAGTGAATTTAATATGTCCTTGTTTCTGGATAATTGGGTAAAAGCCAAGAAGTGGAATTGCTGGATCATAGGGGAGCTCTATATTTAGTCTTTTAGAGTCACTGCTATAGTGCTTTCCATAGTGGTTGAATGAGTTTGCACTCCCCACCAGCAGTATAGTAGTGATCCCTCCTGGCCACATTCCCTCCAGCATCTGTTATTAGATTTCTTCATTTTGGCCATTCTACCTGGAGTGAGGTGGAAAGGGGAAAGAGGAATTGAGACTTTTCCTCTTTGCAGATGACAAGGTTCTGTATTTAAAGAACCCTATAGACTCCATTCCCAAGCTGCTTTAGCTGATTCAAAACTTTTGGAATAGCAGGGTATAAAATTAACCCTCAAAAGTCAAGTGCCTTCCTATATGCCAACAAATGAGAGCAACAATGCAACAATCAGGAAAGCAACTCATTTTGAAATAGCCGCAAAGAAAGTAAAATACCTAGGAATTAACTAAGAATGTAAAGGACCTTTTGGATGAAAACTTTAAAACCCTGGAAAAGGAAATTAAAGCAGAACTGAGAAAATTGATAAACCTATGCTCCTGGATTGGAAGAAGTAATATCGTGAAAATGGCAACCTTGCTAAGGGCTATCTACAAATTCAATGCAATACTCATCACTATCCCAATGTCATTCTTTAAAGAAACAGAAGAGGAAATCTAAAATCTCACATGGAATAATAAAAGACCCTGTATAGTCTGGCTTCTTGCATAATACATAATGTTTAATCTCACCTCCATCAAAATCTCATCTTTCTCATTGAGACATGTGTATTTGGAGCAAAGTCTCAAACACTGTTTCAGCTGTCACCACTGCCTCTGTTATTGGGTGGCTTCTCCTCTGTCATCGACTCTGAGGTCTGCCCTAGAAGTCTTGGTCACAAGTTGTTCTGTGGCATGTGCTGTCAGCCTGTGCCTATTTGCTTCCTTTTCCTCCAGCAGCCTACAACAGGGAATGAAGTTCAGGCCCTGATGTTCTCCTTTATATTCAGGCTGGGATAAGCCCAACCCTCCCTTATCTTCCTCTTCCAATTTTTGGGAAAAATGTGCTGGCAGTAGTCCTCAGATGTGGGGCATGGCTGGCCTACAACTTTATTCCAGGCTGGTCGGGAGGCTGAGATCTGAGTATGGAGGTTCCAAGTCACCTGGAATAGGAAAGTCTGATAGATTCTTACTAACAAAAAAAAACAAAACAAAAAGCTGGAAATGGAGCTTGGGCTCAAGTAGTAGAGGTCTAGTCTTGAGTACAAATGCTCAGTGCCAAAGTCCTGAGTTCAGGCTCCAGCACTGGCCCAACCTTACCTTTTATGAGATTTTATCTTTATCCATGTAGGCATATCTCACTGAAATCTTTGCTGGTAGAGATAGTCTTCATAATTTTGTCTCAAGCCAAAAGACCTCCTGGGGTAGTAGACAAAAGGTAATGGCAATTGTTTTACCCCTGGTGGCATGGAGAGAGGAGCCCCACTTGTTCCATGTTTAAAGATGGCCTAGGTCAAGCCAGCATGGAGTTGGCACTTCAGTCTTTTTCCTAGCACCACTGGACTTAGAGATGTTTAGTGAATGGAAGACGACATTAATTGTTGTGGGTTGGTGGGATTGAAATGCCCCATTGAAAGCAGTGTTAGCACATCCAAACTAGGATATCAGGAATTCTGAAATCTCAAAGCTAAGATTTCTGTTGGCTACAGAAATGCAGGTGGATCTGTTATCCACTAAAACGTCACGTGCAAAGATTGTGAAGCTTAATGCCATGTGTTTATTCCATTTAGTAAAATAAATTTAGTGCACTGTACAAGTTAAAACATTTGCATATTATAGCCTATGTTGATAAGACTCAGGGGTAGTGAAAATATTGTTCTTAAATTCAGGTGTCTGGCAGGCGAGAGGGGGGTGTTGGTGGCTGAGAGTATGAAGCTGGAGCTGCTGTCGAACCATGGGTCATGTTCCTCTTTCTCTGGGAGAAATGACTCCAAAGATGAGGTTTGAATGGGGAGGAAAAGAAGATGGTGTGCTCAGGAGATTTCTCCTAAACAAATGCTCATGTGGAAGTGGGATGATGGCTGGGTATATCTGAGGCAGAGCTTACGGGGCTTCTCATGGCGTTGAGAATGTTCCTTGGGACTTCCAACATGCTGCAGGTTGTTTTAGATGGCCCTTGTGAGACGGATACAATAAGTCAAGAGAAGAGGAATGCTGGGATGCTGTAATGCTCTTGCATAATTGGGTGGTGGCTCACCTGAAAGAACAAAATATGTTTAAAAAGAAATAAGCAATTTGTCATTAGATAATACTTGTAATCCAAGGCATACTTAGGAACCTGAGATCTGAGAATTGTGGTTTAAAACCAACCCAACAGGGGAAAAATTCATGAGACTCTTACTTCCAGTTTACAGCAAGAACAAAGATTGAAGTAGAGCTGTGGTTGAAGAGCTAGAGTGCTACCTTGAGCAAAGAAAGCTAAGAGAGAGCTCCAAGTCTTGCGTTCAAGGCCCTGAAGGAAGGAAGGAAGGTAAAAAAGGAATGTATGGGAGAAGGAGGGAAGAAGGGAAAGAAGGAAAGGAAAGAGAGAAGGAACAATACATTTAAAACTAGAGAATATTTAAAAGACATCAGTCATTCTAAGAGAAGTGATGGAGTATGGGTTCTATATGTGGTGAAGTGGAAGCTCCAGCAGTGACTTGTTAACCACAGGGTCACCATAATGAGCAAAGGATAGAAATCTGCATGACTCTCCTAGAGGATGGGGTCCCAGAAGAGAACCTCAGCTCCCATCCTACAGTTAGAAGTATATAGAGATGGAGGGGGTGGCATCACCTTGAGCTCATTTTGGCCCTCGGTTCTAGAAGCCATGGCTCTGTGCAAACACAATGTTCTGGATACTGAGCTGGAAGGCTGAGGAAAGCAAAGTCCTGGCCATGAAGAAATCAAGATGGCAGCAGATCCACTATGCTGCAGTGTGTGCCTGCTTGGCTGTTCCTATTTTGTGGTGGACTAGGCTGGAAGGGGCGAGAGGTACTCTGTTGCATGGACACAAGCCCTTCATCACCAGCTTCCTCTGGGATCCTCATAAGCTACAGGGTGGCTGGTGATGGGATGTGTGTGGGGTAGAAGTGACAGAGGGATGAACACACGGCAAGGTGGGTGAAGAGATGAGAGGAATTATAAGAGCCCAGAGCATTGGTTTCTAGGGTTAATGGGTGGGAGGTAGAGAGGCATGATGAAGGAAAGACGGAGGCAGGGGAAGGTGGTGACAGAGTGAGGCCATCTATAGTGCCAGCCTGGCCATCATCTGAAGCCCATAGGCAGCTTTCTGATCCCTCACTTTGTACTGCTCCTTGTTGAGGTAATGTCACGTGTACCCAGAGCTGGGGGGGGGCATTGGTAGTAGCACCTGGAGAGCCATTGGCATCTACCTGGGTGAGGTTATGGCTCCCCGGCTGGGTGGCCTAATAGCTCTTGAACAGATCTCTCCATAGCTACCACAATGTCAGTGGTTGTTCTCCATCTAGGGTGAGGGCACCTGCTTAGCCACCAGGACACCCCATCCAGGACAGAGGTCTACCATTCAGATGGCAGCACAGGGGTGAAGATGCTCCCACAGAAGCCCTAGTTACATGGTGGTCCCTGTATGCAGGACAGGAAGAGTTGTGGACAGGCGATGAGACATGGTGAAAGCCAGGATGGGGGCAGGTGTTGTCTGTGTTTGTCCACAACCTATCCCGGTCTCCTCTTATGTCTGATTAGACCAAGAGAGTACCAGGTTCCCTCTCAAACTCCTGGTTCATTTTTTCTTTTTGAGTCGTGAGGCTTGAACTCAGGTCCTGGGTACTGTCCCTGAGCTTTTTGCTCAAGGCTGATCCTCTACAATTTGAACCATAGTGCCATTTCAGCTTTTTTCTTTTCATGCAGAACTCTGATATCTCCAGTGCTGTGCCTGCAGGGAGGCACTTACCACACAGACAGATCCATCTGTGTCTTGACTATGACTGCCCCCACCCTTCACTCCTACTCCTTGGACCCCCCTCGACTTCACTCCCTGTTCCTCTGGGACTGGGTGTCCAGCCACCCCTTCCCACATTCACAAGGGTCCTACACTTGTCTTCCCAGGGCTGATTCTTTTACCTAGCCGAGCACAGACTGTGCACACCATTACAATCACAGAGCTCAAAGTCAAAAGCCGAGATGGAGAAGGGGTTGGCCCAGCAGCTGCCCAGGGCCCATCGCCCATCCTGTGCATGCCCCAGCCTGCGACTTACCCCACCCCACCCTTTGCAGGAAATCTCCATGCCCACGTCCTGATCCCTGGTCCCCTTTAATTCCATTCTCCCTTGGATTTTGCAGACAGTCTGCCATCAGGATCTAAAGATTCAATTCATCAATTTATGTCACTGATTAGTTGCTTTAGCAGGCTCTACCCCTGCCATGGAGAGTGGATATGTCATGTATTCTCTGTGGAGAAGTTGCCCCAGGAGAATTATGCACTTCATGTGGGTGCTGGACAGGGTGGGAGGGCTCCACAGGACCACAGGCCACAGGAGGGATGCAGATGGGGGAATTCTAGGGACCCCAGAGGACAGTGGGAGTTAGGGCACTGTTGGCTACTTCTACAGGGTTGACACCTCTTCGCAGACCGCACAGAATGACTTTCACACCACAGATATCAGAGACACTACAGATTGCCTATGGGTGCAGGGGTCTCTGTCAACCCCAGATGTTGGCTGTTTGGTGAGATGGAGGCAAAAGTGTTATCAAGGTCGGATAGTGTGGGTGCTTCAGGGTCTAACTATTCATTTTTACATATGGCTCTTTACCTCTCTTGGGCTTCATCTCTATCTTTGTCTTTCCTTGGCAGTTAATTGGAAATGAGAGTTTCATGGACTTTCCTTTCTGGGCTGGCTTCAAACAGAACCTCAAATGTTAGCTATGCACAGTTTTCAAACCATACCCTACTGAAGATGGGAAGCTTGATCTGCTGCTTATACTTTCTCTCTCTAGTCTATGCCTCATGGGAGGGTGCTCATCATTTGTAGACTAAGATCTCATGACCTCCAAAGCCAAATGCTACCTGAAAGTTCAGGGTCCCTGCCTATGTGTTGGGCCTGAGTGAATACATTCTCTGTGGTGCTGGGTCATCAACACATGTCCTAACCTGGAAGTAGGCAGTGCCATATTTGATAATAAAATCTGCCAGAGATTGTCACCTCATGAAAGCAGATTCTAAATTTATATTCCATTTCCTGTAGTGGAGAAATCCCCTCCAAGTTAGACAGACTCTGATCCACTTGCAGGCCCCACAACTAATCAACCCTCCAGTGTATTATTGGTATGGTTAAGTCTGGAAGGAATGTTGGTTTAGTCCATGAATTAGGTAGACAAGTGAAGACAAAGGTGTTGTGGATTACTACGAGAACAATCTAAGAAGTCCTGGAGGAGCATCAACCTGAGCCTCTGTGGGGCTAGAAATCTGATGGGACCTTACAGACTGAGAAACAATCACATGGCTTTGTGTTTGTCATCTTGACAAGTGAGTGCATTTCTTAGCTGTCAGCAAAGACAGAGGAGGACATGAATAAGTGGGTGGAAAGCATCTATCAGAGCCCTGGCTGGGGGCAGGTGGAGGAAACATAAGAAGGTAGATAACATGGCTGTGGTGGGGCCAAAAAAAAAGGTAAAAGAGGCAAAGGAACCAGGTGCTGGTAGCTCAATCCTGTCATCCTAGCTACTCAGGAGTTTGAGATCTGAGGATCACAATTCAAAGCCTTCACAGGACAGAAACTCAGTGAGACTCCTATCTGCAATAAACTACTAAGTGCAAGAAGCTCACTGACCGAAACCACCCTGAGCGTTCAAACCCCAGGTCTGGCAAAAAAAGTAGCAAAGTACAAGGAGCTGGCCAAAAGTTAGAAGGACTCTATCTTGACAAACAATAGCATGGTAAGTTGCACTCTGAAAAATTGCACAGAATCTGGAATGTCCTGAGACCTATCTATCTATGTATCTTATCTGTTTGTCTAAAACATATGCTTTATGCATTTATACATTAGTATAGAGACAGATCAATGCATATGACTACACAAATATACATAACCAGACACATATGGATGGGTACTATAGTGTGTGTGAGTTTTTGTGTGTGTGTTGTGGTATCTCTGTTTAAGAAAGGTAGAAAATATGTAAATATCTTTACAAACCTTTGATAAACTATAGACATAAGCTCTTGGGGGAATCTGAAAGGACAAGTTTATCCTTATGAAGTTCTCAGCAAGTTTTAATTTTTTCATTATTTTCTTTCTTTTTTTTAACCAATACTAAGGATTCCTCTCAGGGACTAGGTGCTGCCAATTACTATTTTTCTCATGGCTGTTACAAGAGGAACATCCTTATGAAGTTCTCAGCAAGTTTTAATTTTTTCATTATTTTCTTTCTTTTTTTTTAACCAGTACTAAGGATTCCTCTCAGGGACTAGGTGCTGCCAATTACTATTTTTCTCATGGCTGTTACAAGAGGAACTGAGTCACAGTTCCACATTTGCCTTTTTCATGCTTAACTGAAGATAAAGATCTCTATCAGTGACTTTCTTTCCAGGGCTGGCTTCTAACCAGGATCCTCAGATCTCAACCTTCTCTATAGCTACATTTAGCAGTATGAGAACCCAGCACTGGGCATATGAGATATCAGTTCCAATGCACAGGGCAAGAAATTGGGTGAATCTCTCAACTCCATTTAGATACAATAAGCTGGAAATGAAACATCAATACCTTTGAGGAAAAGATGCTGAGGGGTATCACATACACGCTAAGAGTAAGCCTTAAACCCTATACACAAGGGTGCATGCTCACACTGGCAGACATACACACACATGCACACACACACACAATATCTCAGGCTATATTGTATCTTGAATTACTATCCAGAGATTGGACAACAGCATACCAAGGTACGAAATCTGTTTTTCTCATCTACATTGAGGGAAAGGGGTAGGTCACAAGATGCAGAAGCGAAGACTTCAGAAGCAAATGCTGTGACTGAATTAGCTCGTAAAAAAACACTTTTATTTTCTTTCTTCTTTCTGCCAGTCTTGGGGCTTGAATTCAGGGCCTGAGCACTGTCCTCAGGTTTTCTCAAGTCTAGCCCTCTGCCACTTGAGCCACGGTGCCACATCTAGATTTTCTATCTATGTGATACTGAGCAATCAAAACCAGATATTCATGGATGCTAGGCAAGCACTCTACCACTAGGCCAAACTCTCAACCCCGATATAGTAATTATAAAGTCATCATCATCATATCAAAATATCCTTTCCCCTACAAAGAATGAACACTTATCTATGTGTGTAATGCTTTTTTTTAATTTCACCAATACTTCTGTGATTTTCCCACTTGCATGTTTTACAGATGACAGTAAAGATAATCATCAGGAAAAAAAATAGATTAGGATACAGAAACCTAATAACATCCTAATAGATTGAGGTCAAAAATATGTGCAAGATGCCCTGTGTGTTTGGCGTAGTGGTAGAGTCCTTGGCTACCACGCAAAAAGACTCAGATTTGATTGCTCATTACCACATACATAGAAAACGCTGCAAGTGGTGCTGTGGCTCGCTGGGACAGCTATAGCCTAAAGAAACCCCAAGAACAATGTTCAGGCTCTGAGGTCAAGTCCCAGGACTAGGAAAAACAAAAATAAATTCGACAAGGGGCAAAATGCAGGCTGAGATGGCACTGTGAAGCAAATGGTTTGTGAAGGATGAGGGCAATATTGACAGTTAAGTTTGGATCTTACCTAAGAAAGGCTCCTTTAGACGGAGACCAGACTGGTAGTTGGGCATAGTTGAAGACGTTGGGATTTGACAAACAAGGTGTGCTGTTTACTACATCCACATGTATATTGTGAGGTTGAAAGGGAGATTCAGCCTCCAGTATGTCTTTGGTGAGGTCTTCTGTGAGTAAGGAGCTTTGGTCATTGGGCCCTGAAAGGAGACCCTACCTCCCTCACAATGGAACAGAATATGGAACCCACTGTAACTAACAACCAGCTCAAGCCAGCTCACTTGGCCTGTGGCTCAGGAGGAAGAAAGATGTTGCTGTGCTGTTGCCAAAGGTCAGGAAACTCGAGTCTGAGGCATGAAAGATATGGATGTCTCACTCAAAGATTTACATGCTGGATCATTGCCAAGCCACGAATCCAGTATATCAGGCATTTCTCTAGGAAGAAAGCCAGGAAAATCCAGGGCAACCAGATGAGGTATATTCCTGAGAAGACCCCATCATCCTCCTCACACACTACAACCTTCTTGTGTGCTTTCAAGTGTCTATACTGAGATGACACTTTGTGGCATTTTTAATCTATTCTATCCCAATTCATCTGTGTGAAGTGTGCTCCCATTTCTGTGTTTGAAAGATCCATTGTTTTTGCCACTATAGTGTGAGGGTGAGTCAGCTCAGATTCTGAATGAGCATTGTAACCTATGCATCCTGGAGGAAGGCCTGTTGGAGTTGCTGCTGATAAAGCTGATCCCTGCCTACCAGAAAGATGATCTCTTTTATGTGGAAAATTTCCTGCACAATTTCAGACAGTGGAATACAATGGAGCAGTTTCTGGTTGTTCTCTTGAAAAAGTGAGTGTTCCCCCTCTGAACCCAGGCTTGCTCAGCCACTCCTGGCTGAGTCTCGAATACTTGGTACCTCTCTGAGCCTGACTGGTTCACTGGGGTGTTCACAGGAGAGCTTAGCATGCCACAAGTGCACAAACTGGCTACTTTATAAGGATTGGGCCACCATGCCATTTTGTTTCCCTCACAAGCTACTGGAGTCTCAGCAGTGTGCTTACTGAGAAGTTAGATTACAGGCATGAGTGAGTGGCACCCAATTGCAGCCCTCACCTAGGTGAGGTTCTAGGAAATCCCATTTCCCAGTAGGAAATAAGGTTTCAGTAGAAATGGTGGAAGCCTGTGAAGTACTGGAGACAGAGGAAAGGATGGGGGCTGAATCATTTCTAAGCCATCAGGGAGGGATTATGTTAGCTTTGCCTGTTAGAACCTCAAAGCATTTACATTTTGGTGTGTAGTCCAGTCCTGCCACTTGAAGCACTGTTGGCAGTGTTTAGGGGATCCGCAGATTCCGCCGAGAAGAGAGGCTTTGAGGGGGCTGAGGGAGAGGCTGGAGGAGAGTTATGCTTGGCACCAACAGTATCACGGAAGAGGTTGTGAGAGGCTCTGGGAGTCTGTGCTAGTGTCCTCTGTGTGCTGATGGTTGTGGAGGGTGAGAGCAGAGCAATGAAACCCTAGTGGTTGTTTCTTCCTCCTGTGCTGGAGAAAGTCATGTTCCTTCTTCCAGTGGTGGCACTTCCGGTGTGACCCTCAGTGGCCTGACCTCAGCCCCCCTGTGACCCCTCTCTGCTGGTCATCAGGCCTAACACCCCCCGTCTTGCTGAAAGACTTCTCGTGTGCTCTCTGACTAGTTAGGCCTGTCCAGCCTGGTAACACTCTAACACTGCCATTTCAGAAGGTCTCGGGGGGCTTGCAAACCTGTCACATCTCGCCGACAGCACTTCCCTGTGGCCCTTAGTGCCCAAGCATGTGCCACGGGGCCTCAGCCTCCTGATCCAGGCTCACCCTCAGCCAAGCTGTCACTGTATTGCGTCAACTGTTCACTAGATGTGGCCCTAGAGCCCTGGGGCCTGGCCTATTCTGCACGAGACATGAGTTTGAGAACTTGGGTCTTAGCATGCAGAAGCAAACACCTCTTGGGTCTCTGCTCACTCCTCACCATCTCCTTCTTCCTGAGCTTGCTAGTACCAGCCTGGCATCCAGGTTTCCCCAGGCATGATCATAAGCACATTTTAGCACCTGATATCTCTGCAGCACACACTGTAGATGTGAGCAGGACCCAACGCAAGGACAGCACAACTGGGACAGAGAGTTAGAGAGAGGTAGAGAGATGGGGAGGAGAAAAGTGAGACTGATTTACTACTCTTGTGATAACCAAAGAAGCTTTAGCTTCATTTAGTTTCTTAGACTCACCTGGTCAGAGTCCCACTTCAGCCTCTGAAAGCTAGGCCTCTGGATGCAGCCCTTGCTGGCTGTTATATCAGTTCTTTTCAAGGCAAGTGCTCTACCATTAGAGCCACAGCACCAGTTCTGGGTTTCTGGTAGTTAACTGGAGATGATAATCTCACAGAGTATCCTGCCTGCATGGGCTTTGAACTATGATCCTCAGTTCTTAGTTTCCTGAGATTACAGGTGTGAGCCACCAGCTCATACTTTCTGAAGGAGGGGAACCGAGAGAATTCCAGAAATGAATACGATTGGGAGTGGCAAGAATGGAATCTACATGAATGGGTTTCAGCTCACGCTGTGGTGGGTGTGGAGCCTGTGGCCTGGGTACATATTTGTGTGTGGGAAATTCATGTATGAATTTATGGGATGTGTGTGTGTGTGTGTGTGTGTGTGTGTGTGTGTGTGTGTGTGTGTAGGTCTGTAGGTGATACAACCAAAAGCCTGGATTTTAACCTGACAACCACCCAGAGATGCATGATTTCTGGCAGTAAGTAATTACATTTATGTTCAGCAGGATCTTCCCAGCTGCCAAGGCAAAGTTAACTTGAGGGGCAGACCGAGTTAGAGCAGGCTTCTGTCATCACTGGGATGGGAGACACCAGCATGCCCTGCAGGTGCAGAGAAATGCATTAACTGAGTAAAAACACAGAAACCCTGACTTCCTCAAAGGAAGGAAGGTGTCTGTGTCTGCTGTCCTGGCTGAGGTGACAAATGCCACCCATCCTGAGAGTTCATAATTCACCACCCAAGCCCTGCTATCCTGGGTTCTCAGTGTTGCCTCACAGGATTTTTTTTGTCAGTACTGGAGCTTGAACTCAGGGCCTGGGCACTGTCTTTGGAAACTTTTGCCCAAGGCTAGTCCTCAGCCACTTGAGCCACAGCACCACTTCTGGCTTTTTCTGAGTATGTGGTTCAGAGGAATCAACCCCAGGAATTCGTGCATGCTAGTTTAGGCCATTTTCCTGGTCCCTCACAGGATATTTCTGTGGTCACTTCTTTTCTTTTTGTGCATCACAGGCTTGAACTTGGCCTGAGCACTGTCCTGAGTTCTTCAGCTCAAGGCTACCACCCCACCCTTCAGCCAAGCCCCACTTCCCGTTTTCAGGAGGTTTATTGGAGATAAGAGTCTCAGGTACTTTTGTGCCTAGGCTGACCTTGAACCTTGATCATCAGATCTCAGCCTCTTGAATAGATAGGATGACAGGTGTGAGCCACCACGCCTGTCTCTGTGCCCATTTCTTCACCTAGCTTGCACCCCCCAGCTCATTTTTGTGGATGGCCTTTCTCTTGAAGCCAGCCTCTTATTCTGAATTGGCCTCACAAACTCCTCTTTCTAGTGTCAACCTTCCCCCTTGTGCTGGGGTCCAGGGCTTGGACCTAGGCCCATTCAAAAGGACAAATTAAGTGGATACAACTTTGGAAATATAAGCAGAACCACTCCATGTTGGGAAATGCTGACCAGAGGATAGCTCAAGTTGTAGAATGCCCTGGGTTCAATTCCTAGTACCACAAATAAAAGTTAAAAAAAAAAGGTAATGATGGTGACACTTGGGATCAATATCTATAGCTTTGGGAGACAGAACTGAGGAGAGAAAAGGCCATCATAGCTGCAGAGGACATGGAGGCCACAGTTTCAAGATGCCAGAGATTTTAATCTGTTTGTATGTGGAAGGGAGAAACTAGAGGAAAATGGAAATTTAGAAGTGAGAAAGGCCACTGTGTTGGTTGCACCTGCAGAAGGAAGAGCCTCTCTCTCCCCTTTCTGGAGGACAGGAGCCAGGTGGTGTCGGGAGCAAGAGTGGAATCAAACTGTACTTTGATTTCTCCTGTAAAATCCTGGTCAATTTTGCCAGGTGTAATCTGTATCCCTTTAAGGGCTGAGCTACTTCGCCCTAACAGCAATCCAGCCACTCCCGGGGGAAGGGGGCCGAAGACCCCCGTAGGGAAAGCTTGTGTCCCCATCTCTGGGGTCAATACTGAGCAGGTGGAGGAACAGAGGTCCAATCCTGCACTGCCTGGGGTGGCACGGAGGAGGCCGGAGACTGATCTTGGGGGGTTGTTAGAAGATGCACTTGTGGCCGAGAAGAGGGAGGGACTGCCCCATGGTTTTGCGGGGCCAGGGGCTGGCCCCTTCTCCAGTTTCCCGAAAGCGGGCGGCCATTGCGATTTGTTGCTGACTTGCAATCTTTAGCCCAGTGCTTCCCTTTACCACAGCGTGGACATGTGCCAGGTGATTTTTCTCTCTTTTGCCTGGCCTGGCGTGGGCATTGCGTCATCCAATGTCCTATTTGTCCACAAGAAAAGCAACGCCCTGGGGGTCTAGCATCCCGAGAATGCCGCTGATCTCTATATTTTAGAGACTCAGTAACAGTCTTTCCTTGAGGAGCGGCGGCTAAAGTAAGGCCTTGTACATGGGAGGGTCCAATATCAGCACACAGTGAAATAAAGTCCGTGATTCCTCCCTTATTCCTATGGGGTCTGATAGCCGCCTGACAGGCGGCGTTGGCATTTTCATAGGCTATGTGTCTAACTATAATCTTCCTTGCATTCTCATCTTGTACTAGGCAGTCTGCAGTCTCCATTAATCGAGACAAAAATTCTAGATAAGGTTCATTCGGTCCCTGTTTAACTTCTACTAGATTTTTTGTACGATTGGAATTGCGTAACTTTTTCCAAGCCTCTCTAGCCGCAGCATTTATTTGTAAATAGGCCTCCTTTGCATAACCCAATTGATCTTCGGTGTTTTTATAGGTTCCCTCTCCTAACAACTGATCAACAGTGTAAGGCGGGTTCTTAGACCAATTTGTTTCAATTTTAGCCCGACACTGTGCAGTGAACTCTGTCTCCCATAATAAGTACTCTCCTGCACTAAGGCATGCTCTGGCAAGCCGCTTCCAGTCATTTGGGCATGCAATACCAGCACACGCAGCCTCCAATATTACTTGAGTAAAAGGGGCAGTTGGCCCATATTGGGAGCAGGCATTTTTTAAATCCTGTAATAGTTTAACAGGAACAGGTTGATGGTATACTTGTTCATCATGATCAACTAAACTAGGGAAGCATCGAGGCCCTGAAATACCTTCCCTCTCTCTAGCAGCCTGAGTCAGGTTTAATTGCGATGCACTGTGCCTGGTTGTAGTGCCTGTTAAAAGGGACTTGTTGCCAGGGCCTTTAGGCTTGCCTAAAGGTTGAGAAAGGGATTGAGGCCGTAAGGCTGCAGCTGGAGGCGGTGGGTGTGAGGGGTAAGGTTTAGAATCAGACATCATAGTGGCCTGAGGGTCATCTTTCTTTCCTACTTCTGGGGGGGCTCTCTGCTCTGTCCCCATTTTCGATAGAAGATGTAGCATTTCTTCTAACTTCTTCTCTATCGTAGCCACCCGGCCCTCCAATGACTCATCATAACTTTCCTCCTTGGTATTCAAACCTGAATTCTGATACTCAACATCTACTGGTTGTTGTTCCCTTTTCAAGATCTCACTTAGACTCTCTTGGGCTGCGGCATATGGCTCAGCCTCAGGTTCTTCAGAAGGGTCCTTTAACTCATAAAGTTCCCTTAATTCAAGATTAAGTTCAGCATTTTCATGTAGAGGATCTATGTATTCACTTACTAAATTCCATACAGTAGCAGCCTCTACTGGGGTCTTTTCGGGGCCATATACATCATAATAATCTAGAATTCTTTTTCCTATCCGATGCCAGGCTTTTTGGAATTCCTCCTCTATAGACCTCGGGCATGCCTCCTCGACAAACTGTAGGAAGCTCTGAAGCACCCCTTTTTCCACCCACGTTCCGTGGGCTTCAAATAGGCCTGTTAAGATCGGTAGAAATAACCCATGGCTATTAGCTTGACCCATAATTTTTACTCCTGACTATACTCTCTTAATAGTCCTACGATGTGTTACTCACCACAGGGAGGGGTCCTTCACCTTCGTCCCAGATTTTCAGGTCCCTGTTCGGGCGCCAGATGCCGGGGCCTCCTGGCAGCAAATTGGGGTTCCTGAAATAAGGGGCAGGGACTGGAAAAATTAGAAGAGAGACAAACACATTGGGTCCAGGAGGTCTGCAGCCCAAGCAAAAACTGCCGCCTCGTTTATTCTTAACTCAAAGTTTATATCCCTTCTCGAGACCAGGGCACTGCCAGGTGTTACATCCAGATGGTTAATCAGGGAACTGTTGGGGGTTACATTCATATGGTAAATCTCAGATCAATTGAACAGGAGAAGGCCAAAAAGCAATAAGACAATCAAGCAATTATCTGATGCAAATCACAGTACAGTTTGATTCCACTCTTGCTCCCGACAAGGTGGGTGTCAGGTGATGGGAACCCATTCCATGGAATCCCTAGGTTGCATTGTCTCTGTAAAAGGACCTTCAAAGATGGTGGGGAGGGTGGAGGGGGCATAACAGAGTGCCCTGGAGGCGGAATGAGGAGGGGAGCCCGGTGCCTGCTGGATGATACAGTGGGATAACTGGCACTGACAGAGGCAAGAGCCGAGCTGTGGCTTCTCTTGTGGTGTCAGGTGGCCTGGGGCAGACAGTGCAGCAGGTATCGGGGCCTTGAGGGGCTTCGTTTCTCTGCTGGCTGGGAGACATGGAAGCCAGGAAGGCTGTCAGATAGGAAGACAACAGACAGACCTGGAAAGGCTCCAAGACCGGGGGGCTGGCACAGATCTTCCAAGCAAAGCAGAGGTACAACTGGGAATAAGAACCATCAATCTGAGCAGGGGGAATTGACTGAAGAAACAAGAGCCAGGACGCAGACCTTGGTCCTTATGGAGCAGATGGAGGTTAAGCCAAGACAGGATCCAAACTGCAGGACCCCCTGCTCCTCCCCGCCTGGAATCCAACCAGAACCCTACACCAATCTGTCCCTCACAGACCGAGGGCATGATCAGTGAGGCCCTCCCAGCGGAGGATAGGGACCGAGGGTTGTGCTGCCATAGACATCACACAGTCACTGCCCAGAACACAGGCTCCTTCCCCTGACCAGCCAGGCCTGGCTTCTCCACACACCCTTCAAGACGGGGGACAGTGGGGAAGGCAGCATGCAGCATGGCACAGGCAACCAGGACACGTGGCACGAAGACAAGCTGTGCTGGCAGCAGGAACAGCTCTTCCGGACTCCACCTGTCAGGACGATGGCCTGCTGTCCACCCTCCCCTCCAATCCTCCCCTTGTCTCCTCTCCTCCCCTCCCCTCCTGCTCTCCTTTCCTCTCCTCTTCTGCTCTCCTCTCTTCCTCTCCCTTCCACTCTCCACCTCTCTCCTCCTCTCCTCATCTGCTCTCCTCACCTCTCCTCCCCTCCTCTCCTTTCCTGCTCTCCTCCCCTTTCCTCACTTGCTCTCCTCTCCTGCTCTCCTCCCTGCTCTACTCTCCTTTCCCTTCCCTGCTGCCCTCTTCTCCCCTCCCTGTGAAAGGGGTGGAGAGCCTGGAGGGTGGGCATGGATTTCTGCCCTAAATCTGCACTGGCCAGATCAGAGCCACCCTCACTCACCGGGTATCCACTCATCTTTGGTCCTCCTCCATGTCTGTCAGGACTGCAGAACTAGCCCTGGAGTTCCTGGTGCCAGCTCTGCCCTGGAGTCCTGCCCTGCTGCCCCAGCAAGGGCTCAGACCCATCCCCAGATCCCGCCCCTTGGCTTGGCCTGGCCCCGCCCCCAGCCCATCTGCTCCCTCCTCCACCAGTGGAGCTCCACCTTGGTGCCTCCTGCAGGGCTGTGGCTCAATTAGTAGAACACCAATCTGGGTGAAAATGCTTAGGGACAATGTGTAGCTCCTGTGTCCTAGCCCCACACAGACAGACAGACGCACACAAGACCCTGTGACCAAGCAAAAGACAGACAGCCACACAATGTCATGTGTCCAAGCCCCAGACAGACAGACACACACACACAAGGCTCTGTGTCCAAGCCACACACAGACAGACAGACAATGTCCTGCTTCCAATCCCCACACAGAGACAGACAGACAAACACAGAATGTCCTGTGTCCAAGCCCCACACAGAGAGATAGACAAATTGTCCTGTGTCCAAGCCCCAGACAAACAAACAGACAGAAAGACAGACAGACAGACAGACACACACACACACACACACACACACACACAATGCACAATGTCCTGCATCCAAGCCCCACACAGACAGGCCTGAAATCCCTGAAAGGTAGGCTGGGAGGTCCTCCTCCCAGGTGTCAGGGTAGGCTTTCACTAGAGTTCCCACCCTGAGAAGCATCCCCACCTCCCAGCCACAAATTAGAGCCTCTGCAGGGGGGGTGGCGCTCTGGGGACTCTGACAGGGGCTTTGGGCCTCCAGAGGCTTCAGGAGTCCCAGTGTCCCAGGGTGGAGGCACCCCGGACTCACAAAGTAATACCCTAACACCTGTAACCTCAATTCATGTTTCCTGACATTAACTTTACAGAAAAATACTTCACTGCACATCAAATCTCCCACATAACAGATATGCTCTAATGACCTTGAGTATACGTGGATGTGTTCAAACATCATCACAAATACCAATCACTTCCGTCACTCCAGAAACAAGCCTTGTGTTTCGCCCTCACCACTACCCTCCCAGAATCTCCTGATTTTGTGAATCTACCTATCATACGTATTTAAGAACGAAGTGTTTTATAACTGAGATATTTTATGGATGGATTCTTCCCCCCCCATGCCCTTGTGGGGATTAAACTCTGGTCTTGGACCTGGGTGTTGTCCCTGAGCTCTTCAGCTCAATGCTAACACTCAACGCTAACACTTGAGCCTCAGCACAACTACTGGTTTTCTGATGATTCACTAGAGATGAATCTCAGTCTCTCATGCCTGGGCTGGCTTTGAACTTCGATTCTCAGATCTCAGCCTACTGAGTAGGTAGGATTACACACGTAAGCCACCGCACCTTGCAGGATTCTTTCACTTAGCATCAGGTTTTTAAGTATTATGCTAGAGTTTGACTCAGAGTAGAGAGATCTGGGGCCCATATATCTGGATAATGTTCCATTCTCCAAGTATTTTAAAGTTCTATTGTGATTGTTTTTCTTTCTGGTTTAGAAGCTAGGGTTTGAACTCAGGGACTTGTGCTTGTTAAACCAGCAATGCCCATCTCTTTCACCCATGTTTTTCAGATACAAGGTCTCATACTTTGCCTAGGGAAGGTTTTGGATTACCACCTAGCCCCTACGCATGCAGCCCCACCTCTGTCCCCCATACAGATGAGACTCCAGGTACATGTCACCTCACTGTGCTTGTTCTCTGACATAACATTTGATAAAAGTTTGGCCTAGGCTGTTCTTGAACTGCGATCCTACTACTTCTGCTTTCCAAGTGCTGGAATTCCAGGCATGAGCCACTGTTTCTGGTTCCTGTTGTGATTTTTTATTTGCTATTCTTTTTTGAGTTCCAGGACCAAAAAAATCCAAAAATACTAGATTTTAGAGATAGACCTGTAATCCTAGCACGTCAGGAGGCTGAGATCTGAGGAGTGTGGTTTAAAGCCAGACAGGAAATGAAAGTATGTGCGTATCTCTAATTAACCAGTAGAAAACAGAAAGTGGAGCTCAAAGTGATTCAGCAAAAGAGCTCAGGGGTACCCAAGAGTTCAAGCCCCAGACCCACAAAGAAGAAAACATTTCAGCCTCTCCCGAGTATCTGGGGCTACAAACATGAGCCACCAGTGCAGCCCTAAGGCAGCTCTGATGAACAACTGCCCCTCCCTGCTGGGCTGAACAATCACTCATCTGTAATGTCCTCTGCCCTCCATAGCAATCTTCACTTAACTCTATCTTGTATCTTGGAATGGTTATCCAGCATTCTTTTGGTTCCAATTACATAGACTGTATTTTGTTCTATTTTACATCAATCCATGTGTGAATTTGGGACTAAAGCATATGCCCCATTCACTGGGTCATGAGTGATTTTTGCAGGGGATGGTTCTTTAGTTGGTTTTATTTTTTCATTGTACCTTTTGATTGGAAACTTTAATTCACATAAAGGAAAAGAGGACAGAAAAAAAGAAGAAAAAAACTCATGTCTGTCCTTTTGTTTTATTTTGTTTTTTGGTGGTGATGTTGTGCCCAGCCCCTAATCATGCCAAGCAGTTACTTCGCCACTTGAACCATGCCCAACCTTGTATGTTTTATGTCTTATTTATTTCTCAATTTCTCCTTTGCCACGTGATCTATACCCTGACCTTGTATGTTTTATGTCTTACTGATTTCTCAGTTTCTCCTTTATTGTCCCCTGTATTTGGCTGATTTAATTCTGACTTTCTCTATAGACTTCTACAGAGACTTCTACTTTTCCTGTTGTTGTTGTTTTTGGCCAGTCTTGGGGCTTGAACTCAGGGCTTGGGAACTCTCCTTGGACAGGTTTTGCTCAAGGCTAGCACTCTGCCACTTAGCCACAGCACTAACTCTGTTTTTTTCTGTGTATGTGATTCTGAGGAATGGAACCCAGAGCTTTTCATGTGCTAATCAAGCACTCTACCACTCTGCCTCCTCCCAGCCCCCTATCAGCCCAGTGCTCTACCACTAGGCCCCGCTCCGGCCCTAGTGAGGTAGCACTGAGCCACACTCCCTTCCATTTCCTGGTGGTTAATTGGAGATAACAGTCTCTCAGCTTTCCTGTACATGCTGGCTTTGAACGGTGATCCTCAGAGCTTAGCCTCCTACGTAGCGTGGATTGTAGGAATAAGCCACCAGCACCTGGCTTCTGGTTTATTTTTAATGTTTTTGCTGTTTGTGGCTGGATTTCACCATGCAGGCCAGGTTGGCCTCAGCTGCCCACAGGAGGGTTATACAGCCTGCACCCACTCGGTGCCACATAAGATCCCTTGTGCATGATTCATCATTTCTTTCCTGCTTTCAGGATTCTATGTCAGGCTAGGTGCCAGGGGCTTACACTTCTAATTCTTATTATTCTGAAATCTGAGAAATGAGAATTGAAGTTTAAAGCTAAAGCTAGGCAGATACATCTCTAAGACTAATTTCCAATTTACCAGCAAAAAGCTGGAAGTAGAAAGTGGCACTGTGCCTCAAAGTGGTAGAGCAGCACTAGCCTAGAGCAAAAGACTCAGCAATGCCAGGCACGAGCGGGGGGGGGGATGATCACACCTGTAATCCTAGCTATTCAGAAGGGGGGCCGGTGTCACACCTGTAATCCTAGCTATTCAGAAGGGGGGCCGGTGTCACACCTGTAATCCTAGCTATTCAGGAAGTTGGGATCACAGTATTTTAGTTCAAACTAAACTGGGCAAAAAGTCCATGGCTTTTAGCTCCAATTAATTACCAAAAAACCAGATATGGTGCTGTGGCTCAAAGTGGTAGGGCACTTAGGGACAGCACCCAGACCCTGAGTTCAATCCCCATGACCAAAACAAAACAAAACCAAAAAGCTGGAAATGCAGATATGGTTCAAGTGATAAATGTCAGACTTGAGCATAAGGACCTGTGTTTAAGTCCCAGAACTGGCCCTCCAAAAAGAAAGAAAAGTGTAATAAAAAGTACAAGCAAAGTTTTTCATATGCATGTATAAAAATAGAGTAATAGGGCTGGGAGTTTGGCCTGAGGACTGTGGTTCAAAGCTAGCCCGGGCACTAAAGAACATGAGACTTATCTCCAATTAACCACTGGAAAACAGGAAGTGGGGCTGTGGTTCAAGAGGAAGGTAGGGCAGTAACCTGGAGATGAAGAGCTCAGGGACCGGGCAATGACTGACAAAACCAAAAAAGGAAGGAAAAATAGAGAAAGAAAGAAAGAAAGCACTCTTCATTTCCAAGTTCTGTGAAGAAACCTAGGAGTTGGTAGTAGTTTTAGGCCATTTCTTTTCTCAGTCTGGTGATAAAGATCTGTGGCTAACAATCATTGATTTTGCT
This sequence comes from Megascapheus bottae, assembly GCF_031878675.1. Lineage (NCBI taxonomy): Eukaryota > Metazoa > Chordata > Mammalia > Rodentia > Geomyidae > Megascapheus > Megascapheus bottae. The sequence continues at coordinate 1,172,586 of NW_028327483.1, forward strand.
AAGCTTGATATCTATCTTTGTTGTTTTTTGTTGTTGTTGTTTTGGTGGGTCCTGGGGCTTGAATTTGGCATGGGCCCTGTTCCTAATCTCTTCAGTTCAAGGGTGCCACTCTCCCTTGAACCAATCCCCACTTCTTGAGTAGCTAAGATTACAGGCAAGAGCCAAATTACCCAGCTTGAAATTACTGTTTTTTTTCTTAACGCAAGCAGTTTAAGCACCAATCAGGCTCGGTGGGCATGGTGGCTCTCGCCTATAATCCTAGTTGCTCAGGAGGCTGAGATCTGTGAATGGAGAGACAAAGCTAGCCCAGGCACAAAAAAATCTGAAACTCTTGTCTCCAATTAACCTCTAGAAAGTGGGGCTTGGCTCAAGGGAAGGACAGGATGGTAGTCTTGAACTGTAGAGCTCAGGGACAGCGTCCAGGGCAAGTTCAAGTCCCAAGACCCACAAAAAAGAAAAAAAGAATTTTAAGCACCAGTACCCTACCAAAAATTCCAGGCTTAGCATGTGCCTGTTTTTAAAAACTATCATCAGTTACAAAGTAGCATTGAAGCCAAATTATATCACTGAGGCAAAATTTTTAACCCTCTTTTAAAGTTTCCCAAGGAACAATTTTCAGAAATGCCAATCACATCATCCACATCAGCTTTCCATTGTCAGTCTTCAAGAAAAAGGGACAGGATGAAGTTGGTTCACTCCCCCCATCTCACTATGTTTAGGTGAAGCATCTTTATGCCAGCTTACTTATACTCTTCCACCGTGCATGGACTGCTCCTAGGTTTTCCCTGTTCCTTTCTCTTGATACCTGAATGCCCAAATACTTTTAGACAGAACAAAGCTTCTGAAATTAATGGACCTTTACAGTTCAATTTCTAATACTTGTTCCCAAATTGTAGCCAAGGCAAAGATAAACCAAATGCCCCAATGTCTTTTTTCTGAGCCAATAACCACAGCTTTGTGCTTTAAAATACCAGATCTTAATTTGAAAATTAAAAATATCCTTAAAGCTGGGCAGGGTGGCTCCTGCCAATAATCCTAGCTACTAAGAGGCTGAGATCTGAGGATCACGGTGCAAAGCCAGCCTGGGTACTGAAGACCAAGAGACTCTTATCTCCAATTTCCCACTAGAAAAACAGAAGTACTACTGTGGCTCCAGGTGTAGGGTGGCCTAGAACCGAAGAGCTCAGGGACAAAAATCCAGGCCCAGGAAAAGGGCGATAGTGTTGAGTTGAAGAACTTGACAGTGCCCAAGCCACAGCTCCAGCCCACCACACACACACACACACACACACACACACACATATATATATATATATATATGCCATATATATCATTAAAAAGCAAGTAAGGCCAGGCCCAATGGCTCATGCAGGTAATCCAGGCTTCTCAGGAGATTGAAAACTGAGGATCAAAATTCAAAGCCAGCCTGGGTACACAAAAATCAGACACTCTCATCTACATTTATCCACAAAATAACTGGAGACTCTTATCTCCAATTATCCTCTAGAAAATGGGAATGGGGCTGTGGCTCAAGGGTAGGGTCGTAGCTGGAGGTGAAGAGCTCAGGGACAGGGTCCAGGCTGAGTTCAAGCACCTTGACCCACAAAAAAGAAAAAGCCAGTAAAAGGCTGGGAGTTTGGCTAGCAGTAGGCCTCAGTACCATATACAAAGAAAAAACCCGCAGTGGTGTTGTGGCTCAAGTGGTAGAGCTCTAGTCTTGAGATAGCCCAAGGATAGTACTCAGGCCCTGAGTTCAAGGTCCAGGACTGCCAGGGAAAAAAAAGCCTGTTAAATTCCTGAACCTGAGGATCTTTTAGAGCTTACACTTACCCATCCACCCTTTTGTGGTCCATTGTGTTTTCAGATTGATTTACTAACATGAACCATGAATATCAGCCATTGTCAGGTCTCATTATCAGTGGGAGACAAACTTTGAAACTATCACCTGCAGAAACAGCGTTTTTTTTTATTCTATTTAGTAAAAGGGTTACATGATATTTGCCAGATAGAAGGTGCATTAATTCACATACATTGATATCCTTTCACATATCTCGGTACCCATTTCCCTCCCCCCCACACCCCCCAGCCGTCTTGGTTTTTCTCCCTTCCCTATCAAATTTCAAATAACCAAATACAAATAAATTCAATATATCAGATAACAAAGTGATATACTATAACAATATGAGATAACCAAGGGACAGCAAAGGAGATGAGAGAAAACATAGTACATTGAGGACAGCAATCATTAGTTATATGGCTTTTGAGAAACAGCATTTTTTTTGGACAGTTGTGGGACTTCAATTCTGGGCAAGTATTTATTGCACCTCCTTTGAGGTTCAATTTCTTGAGATTTTTTTTTTGATGCTGCCCCTGAGCTCTCAAGGCTACTGCCCTACCTTGGGCCTGGGCATGGATCAGAGCACACCTGTTGGTGACTGCCAACCCAACCCTGGCACTTTCTCACTCCTGGGTGATTGTGGGGGGGAGGGACCAGCAGAGGAGGAGGAAGCACCATTGAGGCTGGAGGGGGCATCTGATGTTGGAACCACCAGCTTATACCCACATAGACTGGAAATCTCAGAAATAGAATCCAGAACCCCTGGTGGCCCATCCAGAACTGATGCTTCCAATATCCTTCTTTTACAGTCTTTCTTTCTGTTGCTTACTCCTGTCCCTTGACCTTTTCCAGCATTCTTATTCTGGGGAGTACCCTGTCTGCATGTGTGTATCCCAGGGTGTGAGGCCTTGGGTAGGATTGGTTCCCTCTTCACCTCTGCTAACCTCCCACACCTCTACCTGCTGATTCTGGTGTTTCTACTCAGGTCAGTCCCTGCACCCCTCCCAGCTCGACTTTCCCTATTCAGCTTTCCCCATTCTGTTTCTTTGTCGAGTCATGTGGATTTCTTGGGGAGTGAGTGCTATGATCTTCTTGGAGCTTCAGGTTGCTTGGATGGGGTGAAACGTAAATTTCTAGTTCTTGAGGAACTTGCCACTTTTGACTCTCTAGGAGTACAGAGTTGTCCTGGTGGAGTGATCCCCCAAAATGTTGCAGAGCTCAGTTCCCTGAGGCTACGTTTCTCATGCCTTCTCCCTCTAAACTGATGGGACATGGTGTTTCTTGAAGTTATAATTGTTTATGCCTCTTTGAAACTCACTCATATACTGGCATATGTGTACAAACATTTGGACTAAATTATTTTTTCATTGGGTGTGTGTCTGTGTGCTGGTAGCTGGGGGGGGGAGGGGTTTAGATCCTGGGTATTGAATTCAACGTCTGGGCCTTGTCCTTTAGTTTTTTTCAGTCAAGGCTGTCCCACTACTACCGGATCCATAGCTCCAGTTTGGCCTTTCTGGTGATTTATTGGAGATAAGACTTACAGATTTAACGGCCTGAGCTGGCTTAGAACCAGGATTTTTCACATCTCAGCTCCCTTGTGAATCACTGGTAGCTGGCTTGGAAGATCATTTTGCTGCTGAGTCACAGTACTCCAGTTCTCTCATGTCCTGGCAAGTCTCTACATGCTTAAATTGCTTCAGATAGTAACAAGGTCAGATGTGCTTATGAGGTTTTTCTGGGTCCTATAGGAAGTAATTTGTGTATCAGGGTCAAACTTGACTGACTGTTGGCTAGCCGCAAGGGAAGAGGCTGACTTTTTGAGGTTGATGGATTTCCTTTTCCTCAGTATCAGACTGCTGACTGTCTGTTCTGGTATTTTGAGCACAGAGGATTTTTTTGCCACAGGGCTAATCAATTGGAGAGTAGCAAGTCCTCTAGTTAGTTGTTGTAAACTGCCACCAGGAGTAGTCACCTTGATCTTTGTGGTAGATCTTTACTGTTCAGAAACTGAAGAACATTAGAAAGCTTCTTTGCTAAACCCCAGGTTCAAATCCTGATAGCCAGCCTAGCCTTTTCCCCCTTTAGTTCTATATCTTGTATGTGTTTTTTCTTTCTTGAATTCTCTTTCTTCAGTTCCTATCCTGTTTCAATGTCAGGGTTGGGATTTCAGGGTTATATCCTCAGCTCTGCCTCTGACTTGCTGCCTGTGTTCATCATCCACCATCTTTCTCTCTGGAATTTAATTTCTCCATCTGTAGAATATTACTGTTCTTTTGGGAGCTTTCTGTGATGTGGTCAGTGAGTAAATGGGAGGATACTTCCATTTCCTGTGACATTGTTCTTTGCAGCCTTTGTAGGTTCAAGGGTTCTGTGTTGGCAGAGTCCCAGGCAAAGGGGTTGTGTCCTGCCCAAGTGTGGCTCTTCTGTGAAATAGCTGTGGGGAGGTCTATAAGAGCTCTTGATAATGTCCTGTCTAAAGAAAGCCATCATATTTCAGTTGTGGTGCCCCAGAAGTCCTGATTTTCCTTTATTATAGACCCAGATAGGTAGAGAGAAGGTCAAGGTTAACTGTCAGTTTGGTCTGAATTTTCAAGAAAATTATTCAAATGAACAACAAAATATTGATTGAGCAAACCACCCTTTTGGTCAGAAAGAGAGAAGAGTAACACTTGGATGCTCCTGGGAACTCCTACCTGCCATGTGTTGATAGGCTCATGGGGCAGGTTTAATAATTTATTTTCTCTGCAATTGCACAAAGAGGAGGAAGTGGTGGATGGGGTTGGTGCTTCAAGTACTGTCAACTAGCTAGCTGTTCTTCCTTTAAAGAAAATTTCTCCTTCCTCAGTGCAGCAGAAAGTAGCCCTTTTCCAATGATAGGCTTTTCTAGGTGCTACGATATTCAGCCTTCAGCTGCTGCCTTTCAGGAAGATCCTGCCAAATTTTCACACAGCCTTTTGTGTGCTCCCCTCCTGGAGATACAGAGCCCTGGGACTGGCCTTCCTGGTCATTTCCTTTTTTGAATGGCAGCTGGCTCTGAAGGAAGAGTCTGACTTCTTTCTTCCAGTCTTCATTCCATACTATCCCTGAGCATGCATGCCACACATCAGGATGCTGTCTGAGAAATCTGCTCTCTGGAGCAGATTTGAAGTGCTGACCAAGTCAAAGCTCAGTCTAGCACTTATGTCATTGTTGAAAACCTTCCCAGAATACCTCGTTGATCTTCCTGGCAGATGTAACCACAGAGGCTCTAGAGGGAAGTCTTTTTTTTTTTTTGCCAGTCCCGGGACTTGAAATCAGAGCCTGAGCACTGTTCTTGGACTTTATCAAAGCTAGCACTCTATCACTTGAGCTCCCCTTCCATTTCTCTCTATGTATGTAGTACCGAGTAATTGAGCCCAGGGCTTGGTGATGCTAGGAAAGCACTCTATCAGTAGGCCAAACTCCTCCCAGAGAGAAGTCTTGACAGGACTTTTGTCCAAAAGAAAACGAGATTCATTGTACATCTGAGATAAGTTTATCAGAGGGCAGCATACCCACTGTTTGAACAGTCCTCCTTAACTCCTTGATTTCTCCACTGGAGATTAGAAAGAGCACTTATCTATCATCTAATAGAATATAAGTGACAGAACAACCACCCAGTCCCTCCAGCGTGTGCCTCTGGAGGTGGGCAGGACATCTGCTTTATAAAGGACACATAATGCTTCAAGGGTTTCTGTATTCATCTGGTCAGATAGCTTGCTTCTTAGAAAGCTGCAGGTAACTTTATGTGCAGATAATTCTCTTTTTATTTGAGCCATTGTGGGTGTGCAATTCAGGAACTGTGTGTGGCCCCTGAGCTTTTCTACTCAAGGCTAGAGCTCTACAAATTGAACTAGAGCTCCTCTTCTGGCATTTTGATGGTTAAATGGAGATAAGACTCTCATGTACTTCCCTGCCCAGGCTGGCTTCCAATTGCACTACTCAGAAATCAACATCCCGTGTAGCTAGGATGAGAGGCAGCAACCACTGGCTCCCAAAGCTAATATTATCTTTGATTTAGAAACTCACAAGAGTTCACTACAAATTATTAAAGTCAATAACATTTCAGTGTGAAGTAACAGGATATAGTAATTGAACAAAAGTTAAGTGGACATACATATGAGCGAAATTTACAATTTAGAAATAATGTAATGAGAGTCAATTCTGTTTACACTAGTATAAGCAATAAAACACTCAGGAATAAATATAGCCCAAATGTAACCTTGAACAATGAAAATTACACTTCACAGCTAGTCTTGAAAGTATCCCAGTTTTTGCCTTGTCTCTATGCCTGTAAGTATTTTTCTTTTAAGGAAGGAAATGATTAGTTTTTCTTTATATAATTATAGCAGCTGTCAAGTTCAAGTCGATGTATTCAAATATGTCTTATGATATCTTTCCATGTGCAATAGCTCAGCTTCACAAAAAGAGACAATGAGAACCCATATAATCAAGGACTGAATACCATGTATGAAAGTTTCTTACCCAGTATTTCCATATCATGTTGTATGTAAAGAAATTGTCAAAAATCATAATAAGCTAGGCAGGATGGCCCAGGCCTGTAATCATAGATACTCAGGAGGCTGAGATCTGAGGATCAGGGTTCAAAGCCAGCCCAGGAAATAGACTGTAAGTCTCTGATCTCCAGACAACCACTTGAAAACCTGAAGCGGCAGTGCTGTGGCTCAAGGGGTAATGTGATAGCCTTGTGCTGAAGAGCTCAGGGACAGCACCCAGGCCCAGAGTTCAGCCCCAGAACTGACCAAACATAAAAAAATCAATAAGCTTTTCAGAGAAAAGCATAGCATCTCAGATATGAGGGAAGGAGATAAAAGGTTCATTCCACCTAGATTTGGTTGTTCACACTGTAATCCTAGCTGCCCAGAAGGCTGAGATCTGAGAATTAAGGTTCAAAAGTCAGCCTGGGCACTAAAGTCTATGAGACTTATCTCCAGTTAACCAGCAGAAAACCAGAAGTGGCTCAAGTGGTAGAGTGCTAGCTTTGAGCTGAAGTGCTCAGGTACAACACCCTGGCCCACAGTTCAAGTCCCACAACTGAGATTAAAAAAAAAGATTTATTCCACATTGTAATGGATAAGCTTTGGAAAGACAAGTCTTTCTGAGAGCTACTGAGAGGAACTTGTAGGATCAGAGAAGAGGTAGGAATTGAAAACAACATAGGAAATACAAAATGAAAAGAATAAATAGACTGGTTTGAGGCAATCAATCGAGCTTCATATCAGCATAGACCTACCCCAAACTTCATTCTTCTACCCCACCCACATTCACACTGAGTCCCCCAAACCACCGTCTCTTTGAAGCGTAATGAAGGTATTGTGCTATGCACTAGAAAACCCTGTGAGGAAACTTTGCACTAGTTAGCTTAAGAAATTATTAAGGAAAAGGCAAGTCCAGGAGTTTGGCCTAGTGGTAGAGTGCTCATGTAGCATACATGAATACTCGGGTTCTGTTCCGAAGTACTACATACGTAGAAAAAGCCAGAAGTGATGTTGTGGTTGTGGTTCAAATGGTACAGCTCTAGCCTTGAGAAAGCCCAAGGGCAGTGCTCAGGCTATGAGTTCATGCTAAAGGACTCCCAAAATAGAATAAAGAAAGAGAGGGAGGGAGAGAGAGAGAGAGAGAGAGAGAGAGAGAGAGAGAGAGAGAGAGAGAGAGAGAGAGAGGAAAGAAAGAAAGAAAGAAAGAAAGAAAGAAAGAAAGAAAGAAAGAAAGAAAGAAAAAAGGCAAAGTCAAGTAAAACACAGCAAATGCTCAAGGACAATGCCCAAGTTATGAGTTCAAGCCACAGGATCCACAGCATAAACAAATAAATAATTTAAAAATAAGCCAAAAAAACCCTACTTAAGGTTTCATAGGTAGGATTTTGGAATCTCTGGAAAATTTATTGTATATTTTGAGAGATCTAAATTGAGACAGTGAGGCTGAGATATTAGGACCGTGGACTGTGGTTCAAAGCCAGCTTGGGCACTACAGTCCTTGAGAGTCTTTTTTTTTCTTTTGTGGGTCATGGAACTTCAAGTGGGCTGGGGCGCTGTACCTGAGCTCCTCAGCTCAAGGCTACCACCCTATTCTAGAGCCAAGCCCCAGTGCCCATTTTCTAGAAATTAATTGGAGAGAAGAGTCTCAATAAATTCTGTGTATTCCATAGCCATAATAACCCCCAGGAATGGGAAACATCACTATCCAATCATTTTTCTTTTTTCTCTTCTTTTAGTCAGTTGTCAAGCTTGAACACTTCTCTTGGTTGCTGCCCCTGAGCTTCTTTGTGCTCAAGCATAACATTCTATGACTTAAGCCACAGCTCCCTTACGCCTCATTCTGTGATTAATCAGAGTTAAGAGTTTCAGGAGCTAACTTTGAACCATGATTCTCAGATCTCAGGCTCCTAAAGTAGCGAGGATTACAAATGAGAGTCACCATCACCAGGTGTCTGTTAGGCTCTTATCTTCAGTTAACCATGAAGATAGTTCAAAGTGGAGCTGTGGCGCAAGCAGCAGAGCACAGCCTTGAGAAAACTCAGGGACAATGCCAGACCCAGAATTCAAGTTTCTAAGGCTGGCAAAAAAATAAATAAGAAGGCTTTCTGGGTTGAAAGATTTGTCTGGTCAACAGCATTGTGACAGAGCACCCAAAGTCAGCACTAGGAAAGGCAGGGCTTAAAGCAGAGTTTTAACAACTACTCACCCTCCTCCTCCTCTTCCTCCTCCTCTTCTTTGCAAGTCCTAGGGCTTGGACTCAGGGATTGGGTGCTGTTCCTTGGCCTCTTTGTGCTCTACCACTTGAACCACAGCATCTCTTCTGGGATTTTCTGAGTAGTTTATTGGAGGTGAGAATATGGCAGACTTTCCCGCTAGGCTGGAATCAAATCTCGATTTTCAGATCTCAGCCTCCTGAATAGGATTACAGGCATAAGATAGTACTGTCAGGTTTGATTAACACTTGTGTGTCATCTCCAGGAATGTGGCCTCCCTTCCACTCATAGGGACAGCAGACATGGCAGTGGGCACTGACTGCACTTCATTTTACACATCGGTGTGCACCCAGCCAACATCTGAGATCTTAGAAATTTTCTCTCATGGCTGGCATCCAACTTCTGGCTTTTTGGTGCTTCATTGGAGATAAGAGTCTTAAAATATTAACATTCTGGGCTGGCTTAAAACCAGGATTCTCAGATCTCAGTCCCTTGTGTGAACCACTGGCACCTTGCTTGGGCTAGCATTTTCCTGCTCCATCACATCACTCCAAATCTCTCATCTTCTGGCAAGGATATGGCATGCTGGAATTGCTTTGTATAGTGGGACACTTCAGATTTGTTTATGGGGTTGTGTATCAGGATCAGACTTGACTGATATTGGCTGTCCTCAAGGGAAAAGGCTAACTCTGAGGTTGATGGTTTTCATTTCTCCTCTTATCAGGCTGTTACCTGTTTTGGTATCTTGAGCACAGAGAGTTCTTTGTCACAGAGCTAATCAGTAGGAGATTAGCAATTCTTCTACCTAGTTGTTGCAAACTACCAGGAGGTGCCAGCTTGATCTTTAAAGTATATATATATATATATATTTGTGTGTGTGCTGTGTGTGTGTGTGTGTGCGTGTGTGTGTGTGTGTGTGTGTGTGTGTGTGTGTGTGTGTGTGATGGGGCTTGAGCTCTGGGCCTGGGCGTTGTCCATGAGCTCTTTAGCTCAGGTTGTATGTGTATTTCTTGCTTGAAATCTTTTTCCTCAATCCCTATCCTGTATCAATGTCAGGGTCTGGATGTCAGGACTGTCTCCTCAGCTCTGCTGTTGATTTGCTGCCTGTGTTCATCATACACCGTCTCTGTCTCTGGACCTTAATTTCTACATCTGTATAATACGATTAATGGAGATAAGAGTCTTTAGTGCCCAGGCTAGCTTTGAACCTAAATCCTCAGATTTTAGCCCCCTGAGGAGCTAGGATTACAGACATGAGCCACCCCACCGGCTCTTTTTTTTGCCAGTCCTGGGGCTTGAACTAAGGCCTGGGCACTAACTCTGAGGGTTTCCCCCCCCTCAAGGTTTCCTCTTGAGCCACAGTAACATTTCTGTCTTTTTCTGATTAATTTATTCAAGGTAAGAGTCTTATGTTGTTTTCGACACATGCTGGCTCTGACCCGCAGTCCTCAGGTGTCAGCCTCCTGAGTAGCAAGGATTATGGTTGCAGTGTTCTTCTGCAACCCCACCTCCTATTTTTGATGTGCTTTTTTGTCTTACAATTGATACCATGTGAGCCACATCTTACTTCTGATTTGGGTTCTTTTTAGTTTTATTTTTCCTGTTAATTGTAGATGAGTCATAGACTAGACTGGGAATTTAGCTTAGTGATAGGGTGCTTGCCCAGCATACATGAAGCCCTTGGTTCAGTTTCCCAGTATTGTACCCAAATTCCTAGAACCCCGAAAAGACCACCAGAGGCCACAGTCAAAGCTAAAAAGCAGGGTCATTTATTTATGAGTCTAGATTCGGGCCTCCACGTACCAGCAGCCAGCAATGCTGAAAAGGCCCTGAACAAGAACTTTACACTGCTTTTATAGGGAAAGTACAATTACCTGATTGGCTATTTAACTCAAACCACTGGTCGAATCAGAGCTCAGGGGTCTAACCACTGAGCCCAAGCTGTTACCACCTGGGGTTCAAGTACATGGGCCCTAAACAAGGGGGAGAGGAGGTCACTCCCAGCACATGGAACAATCTTGGCACAACATTCCCCCCTTTCCCATGATACTTTTAGAGCCAATCTTGGATCTATCTACTTGAAATCACACAAAGGCCTAAGGGTCAAGTTAAAACAAAAACAGGGTTATCAACGAAGGGGCAAATTTTCTTCACTTTGCTCCCTTTCCAGTTTTAACACCATTAAGTGGAAAGGCACAACTATGAGTATTTACCCACACAAAGTCCCTATCCAAATACTGCCCATAACTATTATTGATTTTGTTGGCATAACTTAATTTTTAAAGGGCTACTTTTGGTCCAATCAATCTTCCAAGCTGTTTTGGACAAGGGTTATATGAAGTCTGGAAATGGATCCACTGGCTTGGCATGGGTGTAATGGATCCAAGAAGTTACTCCGTCTACTTTGAGGGTGGTGGGTGTTGTCAGGATGACCTGAAAGGGTCCTTTCCATCGTGGCTCCAGATTTTCTTGCCAGTGGCATTTCATGAGTACCCAATCACGTGGTCTATAGCAATGAGGCACCAGAGGTGGTTCTGTCTTGTACAGGTCCCTCAGCTTTGGCAAGATTTCTTGGTGAGCCCTTTTCAGGGCTTGTAGTGAAAACAAAATTTCAAAATCACCATCCTCTTCTATTCTAACAAGATTTTCTTTAAGATTGGGTATTACAGGGGAAGGTCTACCAAACATTATTTCATAGGGGGTAAGTCCTAATTTAAAAGAGGAGTTTTGAACCCTGAACAGAGCATAGAGGAGAAGAGCTACCCAGTTTGCGCCAGTCTCCATGGTCAATTTGATCAGGGTCTCTTTTAATGTTCTATTCATTCTACCTGTCCTGAACTTTGGGGTCTATAGGCACAATGTAATTTCCAATCTGCTCCAAGTATGGAAGCCAGTCCCTGACTTACCTTCAAGACAAATGCAGATCCATTGTCTGAACCTGTCATTACTGGAAAGCCATACCTGGGTAAAATGTCCTCAAGTATCTTCTTAGTCACTATCTGTGCAGTTTTCCTTTTAGTGGAGAAAACCTCGACCCATCCCGAGAAGGTATCTACAAAAACAAACAAATACTTACATCCATACTTCCCTGGTTTTACTTCAGTAAATTCTACCTACCAATAGGCTCCTGGCTTATCCCCTTGCTGTCTTGCACCTAAATTTTGCTGATTTCTCCCTAGATTATTTAGCTGACACACTCTGCAACCTGAAATAATCTGATCAATTTTGACGGTTGCTTCCTTAATTTATAGTCCAGTTTGTCTTATTAAGTCTTGCATCTTTCTGGCTCCCAGATGAGTACTATGGTGATTTTTTTGAGCACCTTCATCCCTAATTTTTCTGGGAGTATTATGTGACTCCTAGAATCTCTCCACCATCCATCAAGGAGCTGTACCATAGGTAGTTTCTCAATCCATTGAAAGTCTTCCACCATATACCCTAGGATCGGTTGTAAGACTCTGGATCCTGGGTCTGGGAGTTGGAGGGCTAGAGCTGGAGTTGAAGATAAGGCCACCTCCCGGGCAGTCTGGTCAGCCAGATGATTGCCCTTGGACACTAGAACTACAGGTTTCTGGTGTCCTGGGCAATGGACTATTGCCAGTTTCTTTGGTTCCCAAAGAGCAGCCAGGAATGCCAATATTTCCTCCTTATTTTTGATAGTCTTTCCTTCTGCTGTAAGGAGGCACCTCTCTCTGTATATTGCCCCGTGTATGTGGGCAATGGCAAAAGCATACCAACTGTCTGTATAAACTGTCAGTCTTTTATCCTTACCCAGTCTTAAAGCTTGGGTGAAAACCATCAATTCTGCTCTTTGTGCTTACGTTCCTGCAGGCAGGGACTCAGCCCAGATTACTTCAGTCTCTGAGACAACTGAAGCCCATGCACACCTCTGTCCTTGGTGTATAAAGCTGCTTCCATCGGTGAACCAGACAATCTCCGCATCTGACAGAGGCTTATCTTGCAAATCCTCTCTTACTCCATGTACTTGGGCCAAAACCTCAGCACAATCATGAAGAGGGGATTCCAGGTCTGGATCGGGCAGTAGCGAGGCTGGGTTAAAGGCAGTTGGAGGCTGGAAAAGAATCTTGAGAGGGCTTAGCAATAGTTCTTGATAATGAATGAGTCGGGCATTACTAAGCCATCCATCTGGGGGCTGTTTTAAGAATGCCCTCGACAGCGTGAGGTGTTGTAATCTGTAACTCCTGTCCCAGGGTCAACTTATTTGCATCCTTTACCATTAGTACCATGGCCACAATCATTTGGAGGCAGGGAGGCCATTCAGCAGCTACAGAGTCCAGCTTTTTAGACAGATAAGCAATGGGTCTTCTCCAGGGACCCAGATATTGAGTCAGAATTTCTTTAGCTACCCCTTTACTCTCATCCACAAATAACTGGAAGGGTTTAAGAACATCCGGGAGTCCCAAGGCTGTGGCAGACAATAAGGCTGTCTTTATTTGTTGGAAAGCCTGTTCAGATTCTTCTGTCCAGCAAAAAGGTTGCTGATCCTTAGTAGCCAAGTACAAGGGCTTGGCCTGTTCCACAAACTCGGGAATCTACAGCCAGCAAAATCCAGCTGTCCCCCAAAATTCCCACACCTGTTGTTGTGATTGTGGTCTGGGTATGCGGAGCACTGTCTCTTTGCGGGCAGCAGTTAGCCACCTTTGTCCTCCTTTCAGTAGGTACCCTAAATATGTTACCTCAGTCTTGCAGATATGTGCTTTCTTAGCCGAGGCTCAATAGCCCAGCTTTCCTAAGGTTTGTAGGAGGTCCTTCGTCCCCTGGATGCACCCTTCATGAGTCTGTGCCGCTATTAAAAGATCATCGACATACTGTAAAAGGGCCAAGTCGGTTTGTTTTTGTCTGTACTCACTTAGATCCTCATGGAGGGCCTCATCAAACACTATGGGTGAATTTTTAAATCCTTGTGGCAGTCGGGTCCAGGTCAGTTGCCCATTAATGCCCTTTTCTGAGTCAGTCCATTCAAATGCAAAAAGTTCTTGGGTTTTGGGGGCCAAAGGCAAACTGAAGAAAGCATCTTTTAAATCCAAGACCGTATACCTCTGTTTTTCAGGGTCAACAGTACTCAGGAGGGTATAAGGATTAGGCACAATTGGGTTTGTGTCCATAACCCATTTATTAACCTCTCTTAAATCTTGCACTGGCTGATATTCTCCTATGTGAGGCTTACGTACCAGAAGTAATGGAGTGTTCCAGGCTGACCGACAAGGTCGTAGCACTCCCTGGTCTAAGAGGCAGCGAATGTGAGTAGTTATTCCTACCCGAGGCTCTAAAGACAGGGTACTGTCGGACTCGAACAGAGTCGGCCCCAGGTTTTATTTCTATATAAAGTGCTGGCCAGTGCTTAGCTAATCCCATCCCTCCAGTTTCTGCCCATGCTTCTGGAAACTGTGTGAGCCAAATATCAATTCATGAATCAGGGGAATTCTGCTGCTGATGAAGGCGATACTCATCTTCTACTGCTAAGGTCAATATTGTCGGTGGCCTGTCCTAGGAGTTTGTTACTTTAGGTCCACCTGGCAGGAAGTAAATCTGAACTCCCAACATGGTTAATAAGTCTCTCTCCAATAAGGGGCTTTCAGGGATGACTAGGAAGGAATGTGACACCTTACCAGCTCCCAGGTCCACCGTCCTTTGAGTATCCAAGAATAATTCTTTATTCCTGTAGCCCCCTGCACCCATGATGTAGCTGTGGAGTTTTCCTTGAGGCTTGATAAGGACCAAATGCTGAGCACCTGTGTCCACTAAAAACTGGACAGGAATCCCCTCCACCTGCAAAGTTACCCTAGGTTTGGGGAGGGGAACCTGTCTCCCCTAGTCCTCCACGTCATGAGTGACTAACACGGAAGTTTTTCGTTGTCACTAGTCCGAGCTCTTCTTTTTTCTTTACAGGCATTCCCTAGCCCAATGACAAAACTCTTTGCAGTAAGCACATTGATCTTTGCTCAAATCTCGACCTGGAGGCATTGAAGATTGTGGGCCAAGTGAACCTCTTTGTGGTGATCTTCCCTGTTGAACTACAGCAGCCAATACTTTAATCATTTTCTATGTTGCTCTCAGCTGTTTCTCCTCTGGAGCATCCCTATTGTTAAAAACTTTCTGAGCAATCCTGAGTAAATCTTGGATACTTTTTCCTTTTAAGTACTCTAATTTCTGTAGCTTCCTCTTAATATCTGAAGCTGCCTGGTTAACAAAAGACATAACTACAGCTGCCTGATTTTCAGGGGCTTCAGGGTCCATTGGGATAAACTGTCTAAAGGCTTCCATTAATCTCTCTAAGTTCTCAGAAGCACTTTCTGTTTTACCTTGAAGAACCGAATATACCTTATCCAAATTAGTGGGCTTGTGAACGGCAGCCCGGAGACCTGCCATTAGAGTCTGGCGATACACCCGTAGCCTTCCTACCTTCTCCTGTGTTGTAATCCCATTTATCCAGGGGAAAAGTATCATTAATCAAATCTCGATTAACAGTGGGCTGTCCATCATCGCCAGGGACCAATTTCCTGTCCTCCACTTGGATCCTTTCCCTCTCCTCCATAGTAAACAAGATTCGGAGGAGCTGCTGACAATCATCCCAGATGGGCTGGTGAGTGAACATAACACTTTCTAGAAGAGAAATGAAAACTTTAGGGTTATCAGAAAACAAGCACTCTGGGTTTTCAAGTTATACAGGTTACTGGCGGAAAATGGCCAATACTGGAACCTGGAAAGCCAATTTCACGCAATGGGAGGGCCATCGTGGAATCAGAAAAATGTGGACTCGCTGCTCGTGGAGTACGTCCCCGTGTCCTACCCGCTGGGCATTCAGCGGCATTTGGGGAAGCCCCTTTCGCCTCCATCTCGCCCAAGGAAGAAACCTCTACTCCTTCTGTTGACATAGAAAATTGTGGATTGAAAGGAGGAGGAAAATATGGAGGGGGTTCAAGGAGAAGAGGTCTGTATTATTGGCCAGGACTGGGTGAAAAGGAGCTGAGTGTTTGGGTCAAGAGGCATCAGCCTGGTGCAGGGCTAAGACGTCGCTTGTCAAGAGAAGAAAGGGATAACTAGGCAGGGGGATTTTCTACCAAATCCTGCTAAACAAGAATATAGGGAATCTGATCAAAGTAGCCAGACTGTTCTGGTATCTTCTCCCTTACCTTCAAAATTATGGAGAGGCTAAAAGTGCCCTCTGGGAGCCATCCAACATCAAAGGTCAGCCATTTCGAATTACAAAGAGTAATTAGTTTGTTTTTACTGAAATCAAAACCTCTGCTTCTAACATCCTTAAAATTCATTATTAGAAGAGCAAGTGGAATAGTACCCATCTCAGAGAAAGATATCCAAATCAAAAGAACAAACATAAATACAAAAAACCAAACAAACAACAAAAACAACATATGCGCGCTTAAACCAATAACCAGAAGGGAATTGTTAAACAGAGGGGCGATCGTAATACGATCGTCCTAACAGCAGTTCCCCAATACAGCCTGAGCGGGAGTATCAAACAGAGGGATGGTCACAGCATGACCATCCTAACAATAGCTCCTCAATACAGCCTGAGTGGAATTATCAGACAGAGGGATGGTCACAGCTTGGCCGTCCTAACAATAGTTCCCCGAAAGGGCACAATGGACATCTTCCACTGGCCCCGTCAACAATCCTATAGCACGTCTGCCAGGATTCTTTGATGACCCAGATACAGAACCTATAGGCAACCCAGATTAACAGATTATCAGATAAAACATAATACACAGAGACAAACGAAGCCGGCCTATTTACCGTGGTTTTTCCATGCCCCCTTGACTAGGCGTCTGAGTGGATTTGGGGGTTCCCGGCTCATGCACCATATGTTGTACCCAAATTCCTAGAACCCCGAAAAGACCACCAGAGGCCACAGTCAAAGATAAAAAGCAGGGGTCGTTTATTTACAAGTCTAGACTCGGCCCTCCGCATACCAGCAGCCGGCAAAATAGAAAAGGCCCTGAGCAAGAACGTTATGCTGCTTTTATAGGGAAAGCACAATTACCTGATTGGCTATTTAACTCAAACCACTGGTCGAATCAGAGGTCAGGGGTCTAACCACTAAGCACCAAGCTGTTACCACCTGGGGTTCAAGTACATGGGCCCTAAACAAGGGGAGGCGGGGTCATTCCCAGAACATGGAACAATCTTTGCACAACACCAGTACCACATAAACAGAAAAAGCTGGAAGTGACACTGTAACCGAAGAGCCCAGGCCATGAGTTCAAGACCCAGGACTGGCTAAAAACATCTGAACTGGATGTGGTTGCTCAAACCTGTAATCTAGCTACCCAGGATGCTAAGAACTGAGCAGGAAAGTCTATGAGACTGTTGTGTCTAATTAGCCACCAAAAATCCAGAAGTAGAGGTGTGGCTCAAGTGGTAAAGCACTAACCTTCAGTAAAAATACCTAGATTCAAGTCACTGAATCAGTAGCCCTGAGTTCAAATGAGTTCAAGTCCTACTGTCCACCACCAGCACAAAAATTTTAAAAAAAGAAAAATAGACCAAGTGATTTCTTATCTATGAGCCTACAACACTTGTGAGTATATTAACACTTGTGAGTAGGTTTACATACATGCCTGCTTTATTTTCCAGTACATGGTAGATTTAAGCTTTTCTGTTCTTTCCCAGGTTCAGCACAGTAATGTGATTACAACACCATAGCTGAAGACGCTATGGGTCAATGTGAAAGTCACTGTGTTCCTTTCCCTTTGCTACAGTGATCTTGGAAGAGTGTCAGAGTGGAGACTCCACCTGGTGGCCTCTGTTCCTCAGAGGAAGAACAGACTCGCCTATTAAGTCACCTTGAACACATGTTGTGAGTAGGAATCAGATGAGGCTGTTTGTCGCTCTAGTGTTCCTTGGCTGGTACTGACTCATCCTGGCAGAACCCTTCTCTGATGGCACGTTAGGTGTCTCAGAGTCTGTCAGTACAGACTAGGGACTGAAAATCTCACCTGCTGTCCTTCACTAAAACCTTACTACAAGGAGCCAGTGGCTCACGCCTGTAACCCTAGGTACTTGGTAGGTTTAGCAGTTTGAGGATTATAGGTCAAAGCCATTCCAAGGTAAGAAAGTCCTTGAGACTCTTACCTCCTAAAAAGCTAGATGCTAGCCAGACTGGTGTCTCACGATAGTAATCCTAGGTATTCAGGAGGCTGAGATTTGAGCATCCAAGTTTAAAGTAATCTTGGGCATAAAAGCAGCTGATAACTCTTATCTCCAGAAAAGAGAAGCAGGCTTGGCTCTAGGGTAGGGCGATAGACTGGAGCCAGAAGTGATCAGGGACAATGCCCAGGCCCAGGTGTAGGGCAGTAGCCTTAAGCTGAAGAGCCTAGCCACAGCATCCTCGATGAGTTCAAGACCCATGACCCACCAAAATAAAAAATATGTGGGTCTGATCTGTGGCTCATGTGGTAAACTGCCAGCCTTGATCAAAAAAGCTCAGGAGAGTACCCAGGCTCTAAGTTCAAGTTCTAGCACTGGGGCACACACACACTATTGGCGTAGGGTCTGAATCCTTTCCTTTGTCCATGTAACATGCAACACATGATGCCCAAGAGACAAACAGGCTAGAGGGATTCTGGTGTGTCTGTATGTCTGTGTCTGTGTTATGTGTTGATATGGTAGGGCTTGAAGTCATAGTCTGGGTGCTGTCCTTAAGCTTTCATTCTCAAGATTGGTACACTCTACCATTTCTGGCTCCTTAGTTGTTTATTGGAGTCTCCCTGATCTTTCTGTCCAGCCTGGCTTTGAACTCCAGTCCTTAAATCTCAGCTTTATCTGTGGCTAAGATCATAGTGATTAGGAATAAGGCATAGATTCTCAACCCTTCTAGGTAAATGTGTTTTATGTGAAACTTAGTTTACTCAGTGTGAACTGGTTTTAATAACCCTAGGCCAGTTGAGGCCTGTATTCCCTCTTCACAGTGCTTGGCTGGTGCTTCAGTACAGCACTAGCTACCCCTGCCTGTGATGGAAGTTTTTTTGTTTTTTGTGTTTTTTTGGCCAGTCCTGGGGCTTGAACTCAGGGCCTGACCACTGTCCTTGGGCTTTCTCAAGGCTAAATCTCTACCACTAGAGCCACTGAACCACTTCTGGCTTTTTCTATGTATGTGATAGTGAGGAATTTAACCATGGTCTTCTGGATGCTAGGCAAGCACCCTGTCACTAGGCCAAACCCCCAGCCTGATTAAAGTTTTTGAAAAGAAACTAGGCTAGGGCCAGGAGTTTGGCCTAGTGGTAGTGTGCTTGCTTAAAATTCAGGAAGACCTGGGTGTGATTCCTTGGTACCACATACATAGAAAAAAGCTGGAAGTGGTGCTGAGGTTCAAGTGATAGTGTTTTACTCTTGAGAAAGTCCAAGGACAGTGCTCAGGCTCTGAGCTTAAGCTCAGAACTGGCAAAAACTGCAAAAAAATGAAAGAAGGAAAGAAAGAAATTAAGCCAGGTGTTGGTGGCTCATACTTGTCATCCTTGCTACTTAGGAGGCTGACATATGAGGATTGAGGTTTAAAGCCAGCCTGGGCAGGAAGACTATGAGATTTCCATCTCTGATTAACTTCAGAAACATTGGAAGTGAAGCTGTGACTCAATTGGTAGAATTCCAGATTCCAGTCTTGAACAAAAGAGGTCAGGAATAGCATCCAGGCCCTGATTTCATGCCCTAGTGGTAGCACAAAGTGAAAGAAAGAGCCAGGCTTTTTAATAAAATGCGTTGTACTAAGTAGGAATCTCTATGGAAAGAGAAAATTTAAAAATAATACTCTCAGCTGGGTGCCATGGCCCACACCTGTAATCGTAGCTACTCAGGAGGCTGATATCTAAAGATCAGGGTTCAAAGCCAGCCCACGCACCAAAGGATGTGAGACTTTTTATCTCCAGTTAACCTCTATAAAATGGTAAGTGGAGCTTGGCAGAAGGTTAGAGCAGTAACCTTTAGCTGCAGAGCTCAGGGAGAGTGACCAGGCCCGAGTTCAAGGCCCTGACACCCAAAAAAAAATTAAATAAAAAATAAAGAAAAGGGGGAGTCAGTGAGATTGATAGGGAGTGATGGAGGAAGGAAGGAAAAAAAGAGAGAGGATGGAAAGGAAGGAAGTGGGGTGGGAGAAAGGTCTGACTTCAGTGGCTCACACCTGTAATTCTAGTCAGTAATCCTGAGGTAAAGCTGCCTGGCTCAATGTGGTAGAGAGCTAGCCTTGATCAAAAAAGCTCATAGACAGGGCCCAGACCCTGTGTTCAAGCCCATGACTGACATAAAGAGAGAAAGGAAGAAAGGGGGGAGTGGAAAGGAAAGAATTGGTTCTTTCTAAGAGTTGAGTAAAGTGGAAGCTGCTAGATATATGAGAACCTGCTAAGAGCAAGGAGGTGAAAGTGAGTTTATCTCAGTCATTGGCTGGTGCTGAAGGTGATTCCACCTACAGAGCCCCTACTCTGCCTTAGTTCTCATCTGCTTAATTCTCCATAGGCCCTGGGAAGGAGGTGCTGGCATCTGCTTCATTTGTAAAGACTAGGAAAATGAGGCTATCAAGGACCTCTCCTGGCCAGAAGAGGCAGAGATGGGGTGTTCACTCCCTGGAATTGGCGCCTTTCCATGACCTTCCTAAAACCTTCCAGTCTGATCTTTCTCCCATGCCATCTTCCGGTGGTCTTCCCTACAACATTATTATAATCAATAAGTTCAGTGAAATTACAGGATATAATATTTATATAAAAAATAATTGGCGCTGGTGGTTTGGCCGAGTGGTAGAGTACTTGTCTAGCATGAATGAAGACCCAGGATCGATTCTTTGGTCCCACATACATAGAAAAGAGCCAGAAGTGGTGCTGTGGCTCAAATGGTAGAGCTTGAGAAAACCCAAGGACAGTCCTCATGCCCTGAGCCCAAACCCAGGACTGGCAAAAAGGATAATAATAATAATAATAATAATAATAATAATAATAATAGTAATAGTAAAAATTGAACTTATGTGAGCAATGAACTATTTAACAATAATTTACAGACTCATTTCTATTTATACTAGAATAAGAAATAAAACATTTAGGAATAAATGTATAATAATGTAACATTGGACAATGAAAACTAGACAGAGCAGCTAATCTTGGAAGCACCCTAGTTTTTACTTAACCTTATCTCTTTGCTACTGAGGAATTTACTTTACCAAAAAGGCATTTTGCTATTTTCCTTTCTTTAGGTGCTCTCAAGTTGAAGTCTCTACATCCAAATATGCCCTACAATCTCAATTTTCCTGAGGAATAGACTAAGTCCACTAAATAGGCAGAACCCATACCCTGGATGACTGAATAGCAGGCATGAAAATTCCCAGCTCTCTCCTTCCAATCACAATAAATCTTTAAGAGCAAAGCGTGGGATCTCACATATAGTGGAGGAAGAGAAAGGCTCTCTTCTACAGGTTAATGAATAAGGTTTGGGAAGACAAGTGTGAGGTCCCCTTGAAGAGAAATGGAATTGAGGGCAATGATGTACCATGCTCTAAGAAACCCCTTTAAGGAAACTTTTCACTAGTTAGCTAGCTCACAGACAGTGCCCAAGCTCTGAGTTCAAGCCACAGCACCAACAGAACAAAGCAATACAACAAGAAACACAACAACACAAAACAAAAACAAAAAACCCTTAGAGAAAAGGCAGAATTCAAAAACTAGTCACCAAAAACTCCTTAACACTTTATATATGGATTTTGAGAGTGTCTAAGAAATTCATTGTTAATTTTTTGAGAAATCTAAAGTGACACAAGCATTGTGCCTTATATCTACTTAACAATCCTCTGATTTTATTCCAGTGTATACATTAAGTGCACATGAGAGCAGTGGAAACAAAGACCAGGAATTTAGTTTAGTTGCTGCAAATACTTTTTTTTTCTTCCTCCCTTTGGTCATGGGGCTTGAACTGTGGGCCTGGATGCTGTCCCTGAACTTTTCAACTCCAGGCTTTTGCTCCACCACTTTGAGCCACAGAGCAACTTCTGGTTTTTTAGTAGTTAAAAAGAAATAAGAGTTTCATGGATTCCTATGCCCAGGCTGGCATTGAACTGTGATCCTCATATCTCAGTGTCCCTCATAAGTAGCTAGAATTATAGATGTGAGCCACCTCACCTGGCATGCGGAATACTTTGGGCAGGGTAAAGGAGCGTCCTGGGGCTTGAACTCAGCCTGGATGCAGTCCCCGAGCTCTTCAGCTCAAGGCTACTGCCGTACCCTTGAGTCAAGCCCCATTTCCTGTTTTCTAGAGATTAATTGCAGAAAACAGGTCCTTTTGTGCCCAGGCTGGCTTTGAACCTTGATCCTCAGATCACAGCCTTCTGAGTAGCTAGTATTTCAAATATCTAAAGTGAGAGCATGGAGAAGTTCAAAAAATAATAAAAACAATGCAATAAACTCAATTGCACTATTAGAACTAAGAATTAAAAAAATCAACTCATCTAATGCTCCCCAAACATTTCCATTTTCTAATTGGTCTCACAGTGTTTCAGGAGGTAAACCGTGATTTTTTAAGAAGAAACTCAACTTAGCTCCTGCAGCTGGGAGAGAAAATTCTCCAGGCACCCACACACTCCTGGACTTAGGGTATGGCACTGGACTGGTTGAACCTCAGTTAACAAGCCTACATCTCAGCACATTGTGGGAATTGTAGTCTCCTTTGGAGTGCAAAGCCTGTAAAAGTGCTGGGGTTTTTGGGGGGTGGGGGGAGGTTGTGGGTGGATGATCCATCTCCCCTGTTGGTATTCCCCATTTGCAAGACCTTTTTTCTCTCCCTTTGCCTTGCTGCTGGAAGTGATCTGAAGTACAGTTTTGCCTTCTGTAGGTCAGAGCTCCAAGCCAAGTGCCCAGGATGTCTTCAGTGGACCTTGGGAACTGTGACTTGAAGGGATCTCAGACTGCAGAACCAATGACAGGTGTGGACCACTAACTGGGCTCAGGACCAGCATTTACCTTCCATGTGTTCCTCCTGTCGGAGGTGGAGGATTTGTGTGGGATTCATGAGTGTGTGCTGCTGTAGCTTTAGCCTAAATGCCTCCAGATGGCTCCTGAAGCTCCTAGAGCATGTTGGGTGGTCCTCTACACTAGGAGAACAGGAGCTATGCATTTATACTCCATGACTGAGTGATTCTCCTGTTAACCCACTTGACCTTCTTATTCACTTTGCCTAGCTGTAAGATAAGCACTTTAAAAATTGTAGCAAAATTGTGAAGTGTGTGTACCTACCTCGAGTCTTATTATAATTACTTTTTGGGGACCAGATTTGTTTCTCCTAGAGGAGTTTCTGCTCTGCTACTGCCATATTATCCTTCTTGGTACTGCTGGCTTGAGTTCACACTTGTTCATACACAACCTTGTATCTAGAGAGTTTTACATAGGGAAATTGGAGTAGTGTGTGCTGGTCCTATGTTTTTAGTAATGGACCCTGGCAATGTTTGAATGAGGTTACCCTATGAATAGGAGTCTCTCTCCTAAAAGAACAAACTTGACCAACTCTGACAAGCCCTACACATCAGAGGCAGAAAAGCACAGGAAGAGGAAGATGTATCCTTGCCTTAAGCAATAATTGGTTCTGATTCCCACGTGTTACTCTCCTCCAAAACTCTCAATCACTTGGTGATGTTTGAAGATTTAGAACAACTTTCAGGAAAGAAAATGATCTGGCCTGAGGAATGTGCCAGAGCCTAATTATTAGCTAGAACATGAAGTCATGGTTTCGAGTGCAGGGACCTTTTCCACTTTATTCTTCTGTTCTTCACAAATTAAAATTAGAATTATGAGCCTGTTTTACTTCACTTCAGATGAGACTGACTAAACTTCAATTCTAAAACAATTGATAAAATATAATTTAGGGTCAGAAGGATAGCCTAGTGGTAGAATGCTTGTCTAGCATTCATGAAGAACTGAGTTCGATTCCTTGGTACCGCATATACAGAAAAAGCCAGAATTGGTAGCCTTGAGGAATGCCCAAAGTGCTCAGGGCCTGAGTCCACGCCCCAAGACTGGTAACAATAATAATAATAATAATAATAATAATAATAATAATAATTTAAACATAATGCAATGCCCTTTTTGTGTGCTTCTAATTGTTCTTGAGGTCATGGTGTGGTCTGGGTACTGACCATGTTTGTTCAGGACTAATGTAGTACCACTTAAACCACATGTCTTCTAGCTATTTGTGATTATTTATTGGAGAATTGAGTGTCTCAGACTTTCCTGTTCCAGCTGACTTTGATAATCAGATCTCAGACCTCTAAATAGGTAAGATTAGAACCAAGAGCCACCAAAGCCCAGTTACAATACTTATGTTTTTTGTTGTTGTTGTTTTGTTTTTTGCTAGTCCTGGGGCTTAAACTGAGGGCCTGAGCACTGTCCTTGGACTTTCTCAAGGCTAGAGCTTTACCATTTGACCCACAGCTCCACTTATGGCTTTTTCTATCTGTGTGTTACTAGGGAATGAAACCTGAGTCTTCGTTCCTGCCAGGCAAGCACTCTACCTCTAAGCTAAACTCCTGGCCCCAATCCTGACTTCTGAACACAGATTCTATTTCTAATAAAACAACCTGAAATAAGCCAGGTGCAGTAGTTCACGCCTGGTATCGTAACTACTGAGGAGGCTGAGAGATCTGAGAATCTTGGTTCAAAGCCAGCCCAGGTACAAAAGAACCTTGAGACTCTTATCTCCAATTAGCCTCTAGAAAATGAAAAATGAGGTTTGACTCAAGGGTAGGGAAGTATCCTTGAGCTGAAGAACTCAAGGACAGTGCTCAGGCCCAGGGTTAGGGTTATAGCCTTCAACTGATGAACTCAGGGACAGCACCCAGGCTGGAGTTCAAGTCCCATGATTGACTAAAAAGCAAACAAACAAAAAAAACCCAAATCCGATATTTTTTATCCTTGGCTGACGATGGTTGTTTGGGATATTTTATGTTGTATGGTTATTAAGTGCTGTATCTCCAGGACTCTTAACATATTTACTCCAGGGCTCTTTACATAGTCCAAGCCTCATGACTGACAAAAAAATGAAAGAGAGAGAGAGAGAGAGTGAGAAAGAGAGAGAGAGAGAGAGAGAGGGGGGGGGTTGCTTTTCCAACCCTTGCATCGTTAGTTGGTTTATTTATTTATTTAGCTATCATTTTTGTGTGTTTGGGGGGGGGGGTCCTTGGGCTTGAACTGGGCCTGGGCACTGTCCCTGAGATCTTCAGCTCAAGGCTACTACTTACCCTCGAGCCAAGCCTCACTTCCCATTTTCTTGAGGCTAAATCTCAGGTACATTTGTGTCCTGGCTGGCTTTCAACCTTGATCCTCAGATCTCTGCTTCTTGAGTAGGTAGGATTACAGGCATGAACCACCACACCCAACTTGTATAATGTTTTGAGCAGGAAAATCTGGGGCAAAATCACACAGGTTCTTTCCTGACTACCTCATTTGCTTCTCTTCCAGCCATGCTTCCAGAATCTTGTGTTCATTCTCAACAGCAAGAAAGAATGAAAGGACCTCTGGTGAGTTTCTTTTTCTCAGTTTCTTTTACATTTCATTTTATTAATCCAATGGTGTTTAAGATTTAAAAACAGAAAAGCATTCAGCTTTAGGGACATGAGTAAACATTCAGCTTCGGGGACATGTGCATAAGTCACAAAGTTTGTCGGGGTCCTTCGTCCCTGGTCCCTATCTACGAGTAGGGGGGATGGGGAAAAATAAACCGCAACCAGGCCAATCTTGAGAGGAAGGGGCCCACTGTCCTCCTGCACTCATCCTTCTTACCCCGAACAGATTCGCCACACAGCTTCTTCCAGGCAGGAAGATCTCTCTCTCCTCTTTATTCCCCAAATTACTCCTCCTTATATTGGGTATGGGAGCCTATCAGTATAAAAGATGGACAGATCAAAGAGGTCCACGTGTTTTATCCCTACTACAAGCCTCAGAAGAAATTTATTAGACATGGCGTTACTTGGCCCCTGACAAAGATACTTTGGCAAACTTTAAAATCTGCACATTCTAAGTTGAGTGCAGATTTGCTTCAATTTCTTCATAGTTTTTTTTTTGCTGTAAGAAAATGTCACGGCCGGGAGTTTGGCCAAGTGTTAGAGTGCTTGCATAGCATGCATGAAGACCCATGTTCAATTCCTCAGTACCACATACAGAGAAAAAAAAAGTTGGATGTTGTGCTGAGGCTCAAGTGTAGAGTTCTAGGCTTGAGAAAGTCCAAGGACAATGCTCAGGCCATGAGCTGAAGCCCAGGATTGGCAAAAAAAGAAAAAGAAAAGAAAAGAAAGAAAGAAAGAAAGAAAGAAAGAAAGAAAGAAAGAAAGAAAAGAAAAAGTCACATTTGTTACATGATTCAGTGATACCTAGGAGGTGACATCTCATGGAAGGTGAAGGTATGCTAGTAACTGGTCAGAAATCCCATCCTCATGAGTAACAGTATATTATCTTAATGAAGTATTAGTGGAGTTGCTAAAATAGGGTGGTCACACATACCTTCTAATGTTCTAGGGAACTGAGTAAGCAATAAGTATTTACACTCTAAGATTGCTTCTTGGACTGTTTTGTGGTCTTTGTCTTATGTGAAATTTAGGCTATATTTGATTATGCAGTTTGTGTGGTCTTTCTAGAAATCCCTCTCTTTTTTTGTAAGGTGTCTTCACAAGATTTTTTCTCTAATTTCTGTCTTCCTTGTCTTCTTTCCTGCTCACTAGTCTTCTTCATTTCTCTTTTTTTGCATCTGTTTTTCTCTGTCTCTTTTTCTTTTACCCAGTTCCTCTTCCCTCCATATGTCTCTCACATTTTTTCTTTTTTTCAAATGATGTGTCTGGGAGCTAGTTTTCCTTCCTGCTTTCCTAATCAATTTGCCTTTGCTCTCTTGACTTTTCTAATGGATAATTTTCTTTTTCTTTTTTTTTTGGCAGTTGTGGGTCTAGAACTCTGGGCCTGGATGCTATCATTGAGCTCTTCAGCTCAAGGCTGCCACCCTACCCCTTGAGCCATAGAGACACTTCTGTTTTTCTAAGTGGTTAATTTTGGATGAGAGTCTCATGGACTTCAATGCCTGGGTTGGATTCGGACTGGCTTTCAGCCTTTTGAACCAGCTTTGAACCGAGATCCTCAGATCTCAGCCTCCACAGTAGCTAGCATGACAGGCATGAGCCATCACACCCTGCAAATTGATACTTTTCTTATCAACAATGTAGGAAAATTATTGTTAACTGTAACCCTAGACAATTGTACAAGATCACAGTACCAAAGAAAATTAGAAAAGTACAAAGACATAAACAGAGACATGGGGACATGGAGGAGGGGAGGCCAGGGCTCCCAAGACTCACTGGCACTTGAGTACACCAAAGCAAGTATATTTGCTCAAGTTCACACAGGGAAGCTTACCCTGGATACATGTAAAAAATAAAACATCTGTATTAACACTACAGTCAGAGCCAAAAAAGGGTTTGGGAGAGACACTTGTTCACTTATTCTTTTGAGTCTGTAACTAGAGCCCAGAGAAAGTCCAGATATGAACCACACCTTAAAGACCAACAGCAGGGCTATGACTGTGTCCTAGTGGTAGAGTGCTTGCCTAGTATGTGCGAAGACCCAGGTTCAATTCCTCAGGACCATATACACAGACAAAGCCTGAAAAGTCAATAGCATGCAAGGTTCATTTCCCAGCCTTTGCAGCACTGAGGAAGGGGAAGAGGGTTGGGAAGGGTCTCTTAACCTTCTCCAGAGTTGTCTGTTTTAACACTTCCTTAGCCAGCTCTCAGAGTGTTGTCAGGGTGGAGTTCCAATCTCTCAGAATTTTTTACCTTCTGCTCAAATTCAGGGCTTCCTACAAGAAATTTATTTATTTATTTATTTATTTATGTATTTATTTATTTATTTATTTTGCCAGTCCTGGGCTTGAACTCAGGGCCTGAGCAGTGTTCTTGGGTTTTCTTAAGGCTAGAGCTCTACCACTTGAGCCACAGCACCACTTCTGCTTTTTCTATGCATGTGGTACCAAGGAGTTGAGCCCAGGATTTCGTGCATGCAAAGCAAGTACACTCTGGATTGTATTGACTTAATGTGGTCTAACCTCATTTGATGTGGTACTGTGGTTTTGGGTTTTTTTGGTCACTATATTTGAAGATTCTCATCCACTGCCAGTGTAAGTTAGAAGCTCGTATTGATACTAAATAACACAGTGAGTAGGGTTTTTATATTAGAAATGTCACTGATGGCAAAATCTAACAGACATTTGCTTAGTAATTGCTTTTAATTTCTCAAGAACTTCAGTAAAAGCTAATATGTGTGGCATATATTGACTGGGAGAAATGATTCAAGAAAATGTGACTCATTTGAACAGGAGTCAGAGAAAAGACACAAAAACTAAAAGCAGGAGATACACATATTATAATTTGTATCTATTGTCCATATGTGTTTGTTATTAATTCCATTTGTAGTGTACATTTTTAGGTAAAAACTTTTAAAATGTTTCCAAACACTTCATTTGTTATTACAACAGGAAAAGAGACATACACACCATTTATATCCCTGATAAAGTTCACAGAATCTAGATTTTTCCATATTCTTTTTGTTGTTGTTGTTGTTTTTAGTGGGTCATGGAGCTTGAACTCATCCTGGGCACTGCGGCTGAGCTCTTCAGCTGAAGGCTATCACCTTACCCTGGAGCCAAGCCCCACTTCCCATTTTCTAAAGGTTAATTGGAAAAAGGAGTGCCAGGCCTTTTTATGCCAGGATGGCTTTAAACCTTGATCCTCAGATCTCAGCCTCCTGAGTAGCTAGGATTATAGAAGTGAGCCACCAGCCCACCATGCCAAGCTTCCTTGTTTTTTTTAAGCACTCCTTTGGCTTGAACTCGGTCTGAGTGCTGTCCTTCAGCTTTCCTCAAGCCTAGTGATCTACTACTTGAGCCACAGCACCACTTCTGGCTTTTTCTATGTATGTGGTACCAATGAATTGAACCCTGGTCTTCATACAAGCACTCTACAACTATGCCAAACTCTCAGCCCCTCTACATTCCTTTTGATGATAGATCATTCCATGTAGTCTAGGATGGCTAGAAATCTTTCTTGAGTTTCCCAAGATCAAGGAGTATAGGTGTCTCATCCTGTGTGGCTATATTAACTATTGTTTAGGGTATAGTCCTCTCTTCCTTCTACCCATCTACAGCAATTTTCATCTTTCACATATAATCATTAAGCATTCAGCTCCTATTTCTCTCTACTCTTTTCTCTGGAACCATCATGCTTTTTGGCTCTATGTGTTTGTTCATCCTTGGAAGCTCTGGAAGGGAAATCATACCCTAGCTGTATTTTATTTAGTTTCAAGATTCATCTGTAAAATATAGTAAAATGTCCTGGAGGTCCTTTCAGTTAGCTTCATACTATATGGCCTTATGTATCAAGATTTTGCTCTATTGCAGATATTGAAACAAAAGCCATATAATGAATGATTGTTGTCCTTAATCTACTATGTTATCTCTCATCTCCTTTGCTGTCCCTTGGGTATCACATACTGTTACAGTATCTCACTTTGTTATCTGATACATTGAATTTATTTGTACTTGGTTATTTGAAATTTGATAGGGAAGGGGGGAAAACCAATATGGGGTGGGGGGAATGAAGGGGTCGGGGGAGGGTAATGGGTACCAAGACATATGAAAGGGTATCAATGTAAGTGAATTAATCGGATCTGGCAAATATCATGTAACACTTTTATTAATTACAATAAAAATATATTTTAAAAAATATAGTAAAATGTTCTTCCTTTTTAATGCACTGTTTTGCATTCTTCTATCTTTTGGTTATTATGAATAGTTGTGAAATGATGCTCCACATCTTTGCTCTAGTCTCTGCTTTCTCTTCCATTGGGTACAAATCTAGAAATATAAGTGTCGGACCACATTCTTATGTAATTCTACATTCAGTTCTTTTTTTAATACTCTCCACACAATTTTTGATTGTTTTATATTCCTGGAAGGAAAGTTCTCTTTCTTCTCACAACCTTCCCAGCAATAGTTAGACTTTGGAAGTTGTTTTTTTTTTTGGTGTGTGTGTATGTGTGTGTCTGTGTGTGTGTGGAGGTTCTTTTTGTTTAAAACTATGTCTATATTAACATATTTAGTGATTTCATTGTAATTTTAATTTTTCTCATGACTATTGATATTGAAATTCTTTCTATATTTTGAACCACTCTTTTGTATATATTCTCTTTAGAAAAGCCTCTCCAATCTCCAATTTTTTTCCTTTTTTTTGTGCGTGGGAGCAAGGGGAATCATTTGGCTTCGACTTTGGGCCGTGAGCTCTTGAGTTCAAGGCTACTGTCCTACCCTGTGTATTGCCCCTGAGCTCTTCAGCTCAAGGCTCCCTACCACTTTACCCCTTGAGCCACTTCCCACTATGTACAAAACGAAGGACATCCTCAGTCTGAAACATTAGTGCTTTTGAAAAAGTAAAACATACAGTAAACTTGTAGTAGCATAAAACAGTAAGAAATAAATTTCTTGCCAGTTGCAGTGATTTACACCTGTAATTGTAGCTACTCAGATATCAGGCTGATATCTGAGGATTTGATTCAAAGCCAGCTTGGCCATTAGAAAGTCTGTGAGACTCTCATCTCCAGTTAACCACTAGAATATGAGAAGTGGCACTGTGGCTTCATAGGTAGGGTGATAGCCTTGAGCTAAAGAGCTCAGGAACAGTGCCCAGGCCCAGAGTTCAAGCCCTACAACCCACAAAAAAAGAAAAAAGTTTCTCCCCCAACTGATTATTATGCCAGATGTAGGAAATTAACTTTCTGCATGTACTTCACCGTATTATTACCTGATACCCTAAGATTTAGCAATATTCTCACACTACCAGCATATGCCATCATATAATGTAGTTTCTTTTCAATGGAATAATCCCATTTATAACCTAAATCTATTGCCCGCCCCTTTGTCAGTACCACAATTGTTCACCACAATAGGCCACAAGCCATTAACCATTTTCTGGTGGGTAATTGGAAATGAGTTTCATGGAGTTTTGAGACAGGCTGGCTTTAAACCATGGTCCTCAGATCTCAGTCTCCTGAGTAGTTAGGAAGACAGGCTTGAGTCACCAGCACATGGATTGCCTTTTTTTTTGTGGGTCATGGGACTTGAACTCTGGGCTTAGGCACCATTCCTAAGCTCTTTGTGTCAATATTTTATGTAAGTCTAAATCATTCATGTAGAAGAATAAAATTCCAGATATGGTGTGCTTATAACTCAGGGCTTATTACTTGATGGAAATGTGTCATTACAGGAGCTGGTGTCATTTGATGATGTAGCTGTGAATTTCAGCTGGGAGGAGTGGCAGAATCTGGACAATGCTCAGAGGACCCTGTACAGAGATGTAATGCTGGAAACCTACAGCAACCTGGTGTCATTATGTGAGCAAAAGTCAAAATAACTTGCAACGTCAAGTGCCTTGGCATTTGACAGATACGTGAATATTTATCAAACTTTCAGTGCTATTTAAATGTAAGATTCCAGGCTCTGAGAAGTATCATTTCTTTCTAAAGGAAACCTAAGGTAATGTTATTTTCATTCTTCAGGATACCTAATCAGCACTTTGACAAAAGTTTTAAATTATGTTCCCACTAATGGAGATGACATTCCAAACTTACACAGTAATTGTAAGTAGATAAACCATCTAGAATAGAATATATATTATTATTGGAAATAGGATCTACAAATCACTAAACAGTGAGTTTATAATGGAAATCTGGCACTAGGTGCAATGTTACATCCCTGTAATCTTAGACACTCAGGAGGTAGAAATCTGAGAATTCTAATTTGAAGCCAGCAATGGCAGAAAAGTTCCCATGAAACTGTGTAACTCCAATTAACCCCTCAAAAATGTTAGTGGAGGGCCGAAAGTTTGGCCTTGTGGTTGAGTGCTTGCCTAGCATGCATGAAGACCCATGCATATTAGTGGAGCTGGGACTCAAACCGGTAGATTTTTAGCCTTGAGCAAAAGAGCTAAGTTTATGCCATACAGAATGAATCCAGAGCTTGGGAAAAGTCAACCATGGAGCCAGTGAGAAATGAGAACAAAAGATTTAATAGCTACCTCTACATTCCTTTTGATGATACCCAGCCCCTCTACATTCCTTTTGATGATAGATCATTCCATGTAGTCTAGGATGGCTAGAAATCCTTCTTGAGTTTCCCAAGATCAGGAATATAGGTGTGTCCCATCCTGTGTGGCTACATTAACCATTGTTTAGGGTACAGTTCTCTCTTCCTTCTACCCATGTACAGCAATTTTCATCTTCCACGTATAATCATTAAGCATTCAGCTCCTGTTCCTCTCTACTCCATTCTCTGGAACCATCATGCTTTTTGGCTCTATGTGTTTGTTCATCCTTGGAAGCTCTGGAAGGGGAATCATACCCTAGCTGTTCCTTTATGACTGCTGTATTTTATTTAGTTTCAAGATTCATCTGTAAAATATAGTAAAATGTTCTTCCTTTTAATGCACTGTTTTGCATACTTCTATCTTTTGGTTATTATGAATAGTTGTGAAGTGATGCTCCACATCTTTGTTCTAGTCCCTGCTTTCTCTTCCGTTGGGTAAAAATCTAGAAATAGAAGTGTTGGACCACATTCCTATGTAATTCTATATTTAGTTCTTTTTTAGTACTCTCCACGCAATTTTTGATTGTTTTATATTCCTTGCAGAAATATTCCAAAGTTCTCTTTCTTCTCACAACCTTCCCAGTAATAGACTTTGAAAGTTGGTTTTGTGTGTGTGTGTGTGTGTGTGTGTGTGTGTATGTGTGGTTCTTTTTGTTTAAAATTATGTCTATATTAACATATTTAAAGTAGTGATTTCATTATAATTTTAATTTTTCTCATGTCTATTGATACTGAACTTCTTTCTACATTTTGAACCACTATTTGTATATATTCTTCTTCGAAAATCCTCTCCAATCTCCAATTTTTTCCCCTTTTTTGTGGGGTAGTGGGGAAAGTCATGGGGCTTGGACTTTGGGCCATGAGCTCTTTAGTTGAAGGCTATTGTCCTACCCTGCGTATTGCCCCTGAGTTCTTCAGCTCAAGGCTCCCTACCATTTTACCCCTTGAGCCACTTCCCATTATGTACAGAACAAAGGTCATCCTCAGTCTTTTTGAAAAAGTGAAATGTACGGTAAACTTGCAGTATAAAACAGCAAGAAATAAATTTCTTGCCAGGTGCAGAGACTTATGCCTGCAATCCTAGCTACTCAGATATCAGGCTGATATCTAGGAATTTGGTTCAAAGCCATCCTGGCTATTAAACATCTGTGAGTCTCTCATCTCCAATTAACCACTAGAATATTGGAAGTGGCACTATGGCTTCATAGGTAGGGTGATACCTTTGAGATGAAGAGCTCAACCCACAAAAAGAAAAAGA
This sequence comes from Megascapheus bottae, assembly GCF_031878675.1. Lineage (NCBI taxonomy): Eukaryota > Metazoa > Chordata > Mammalia > Rodentia > Geomyidae > Megascapheus > Megascapheus bottae. The sequence continues at coordinate 1,205,586 of NW_028327483.1, forward strand.
AAAAGAAAAAAAAGTTTCTTCCCCACGTGATTATTATGCCAGACATAGGAAATTAACATTCTGGATGTACTTCAATGTATTATTACTTGATACCATAAGAGTTTGCAATATTCTCACAGTGCCAGCATATGCCATCATATAATGTAGCTTCTTTTCAATGGAATAATTCCATTTATAACCTAAATCTATTGCCCCCCCTTTTTCTTGTCGGTACCACAATTGCTCTACCATGATATGCCACAAGCCATTAGCGATTTTCTGGTGGGTAATTGGAAATGAGTCTCATGGAATTTTGTGCCAGGGTGGCTTTGAACCATGGTCCTCAGTTCTCAGTCTCCTGAGTAGCTAGGATGACTTGATAGAAATGTGCCATTACAGATGCTGGTGTCTTTTGATGATGTAGCTGTGGATTTCAGCTGGGAGGAGTGGCAGGATATGGACAATGCTCAGAGGATTCTGTACAGAGATGTAATGCTGGAGACCTTCAGCAACCTGGTGTCATTAGGTGAGCAAAAGTCAAATTCACTTGCCAGGTCAAGTGCCTTGGTATTCTGTAAATACGTGAATACTTATCAAACTTTCAATGCTATTTAAATGTAAGATTCCAGGCCCTAAGAAGTATCACAGGAGAGAATCCTATGAATAAAATGAAAGGGAAATTTTTTTAAGAAGTCATACTTGAGTTTGCATGAGATCACACACACAGGATAGAAACTGTATGAATATAAGGAATGTGAAAAGTCCATCATGGCTAAGTATAAAATGCACATAGGAGAGAAAAACCTTATGAATATTAAAAATGTGGAAAGTGTTTAACCTGGAAGACATACCTCTCTGTTCATCACAAACCTGGTTCCCATAGAAGAAAAGAAAACTAATAAAAAGAAGAAATGTGCAATGACTTTTAATCAGAAGTCAGTCTTCAGTAATTTCAGAACATACACAAGAGAGAAATTCTGAGTAATGCAAAACATTTAGCTATATATAAAATCTCTGTATATATAAGTATTAAGCTAAGTCTTCTAAACAGAAGTCAACCTTTAGCAAGCATTAAGAGCACTCACAGAAGAAATAAATACCCTATAGGACAACTTTTTTCAGAAATATCTAAGAGCTGACTGTGTGGCTTACTGATAGAGTGCAAGGATGAAGGTGTGGGTTAGATTCCTCAGTACTACATAAAAAGAGCAAGCTAGAAGCAGTACTGTGGTTCAAGTGGTAGAGTGCTAACCTTGAGCAAAAGAAACTCAGGCCCAGAATTCAAGACTGAGGATTGTCACGAGAGAGAGAGAGAGAGAGAGAGAGAGAGAGAGAGAGAGAGAGAGAGAGAGAGAGAGAGAGAGAAATTACTAAACTTTACAGAGAGAGAGGGGGGAGAGGGAGAGGGAAACTAACTTCTAAACTTCACAGAGAAATCTTGCATGGCAGAAGTAAGCTAAATATAATGGAAATGACTCTTCAGCTGTGGGCACTTACTGAGCCAACATTTGTCATTGTGTTTAGTGAAGCATTTAGTGGACATAAACGATGGGCATTAATTACTTCAGGCTTTACAAGTAATTAAGAGAGTTTAGTTGTTGACTTGTGGCTTTTATAATAAGGAATGGTTTGTTAAGTTAATTTTATTAACTCAGTAATAAGAGCTCTGACCCATTGAGACTGGACTAAAGTAATCTCCATGATGGTCTGAGAAGTGATGGATGGAGAAAGACTGTCACAATTTAAGCCAAGGACCTGAAAGCATCAATTTCTCCACTGCTCCCCTAAAGTCTGCTGTGTGTGTGGTCCATGCATTAAAACACAAATGACTCACTGTGTCATATTCAATTTTTGATTGGAAGGTATGGTGGAAGATACTACTCCTTGTTTATTGCAATAGGAAAATGTTTCTCATCACCTTTTCCCTCAAGTTATTTATGAAACATTCAGAAAACATGTAAGGACACACTTTTGGGGATATACTGTGGACATGTGTGTGTTTGTATGTGCGTGTGTGTGTGTGTATCTGTGTACACAAGTCATTGAGCTTGAAATTAGAGCATAAGCCCTCCTTAAGCATCTCTGCTCAATTCTAACGCTTGGCACTTGAGCCACAGCTGTACTTCTGGTTTCTTTGGTGGGTAAAGACAAGAGTATTAAGTATTTAGTTTTGGATAAGTAACTACAATATGACTTCAGTGCTTCCTTTATATTTAGACACTCACTGATGATGAAGCACATGTGACTTAGTGACACTTGTTCTTTTATTCTGCCGAATGAGTTTTAATAAAACACCAGTGTTCATAATGTGAAGAACCGGTGTTTTCTCACTGTTCTGGAGGTAAAGTTAACAGGAGGATGAATATCTTTCTATCACCACTAATTATTCCTTTAACGAGCTCCCTTCAGAATTTTGTACCAAAGCACAGTTAAGACATAGATTTGTTAAATTTATAGTAGTGAAAAAATTAGAAGCATGGCTGGGAACGGTGGGTCACAATTGTAATTCTAGCTATTCAGGAGGCTGAGATCTGAGGATCAAGGTTCAAAGCCGGCCCAGGAACATAAGAACCTGAGAATCTTATCCCCAGTTAACCTCTAGAAAATGGGAAGTGGGGCTTGGCTCAAGGGTAGTGCCTTGAGCTGAAAAGCTCAGGGACAGGGCCCAGTCCATGATCAAGCCCTATGACTCCCCCCTCCAAAAAATTATTAACATGGAAAAGATGAACAGCAGCTACTTAGAAAATGATTATGGAAATCCAAAGGATGTGGTTCCCTAGTTTAACCTAGTGGTACAGTGTTTTCCTAGCATGCACAATTACCCAGGATTGATTCCTTAGTACCACATACATAGAAAAAAACTGGAAGTCGTGTGGTGGCTCAAGTGGTAGAGTTCTGGCCTTGAAAAAGTCCAAGGACAGTGATCAGGCCCTAAGTTCAAGGTCCAGGACTAGCAAAAAAAATCCAAGGGATGAGAGAGACAACTAGATATAGGAGAAATATAGTAGGTATTTGAAGTACAGTATTATAGTCCATGTTTTCATCGTGCAATGATTGCATATACAAAGCTGTATTGCATGTTTCTTTGTCATGAGGACAGTCTCATGGATGGTTATGGACGATAATACATTAAGCTAACATACAGAAACATAGAGCAATTGCACAAAATAGTCATGCATTTCTATTTCCTCTTCTTCACTGCTACCTTATTCAATCCGCCACCCATCTCTTATTTTCCTACTACTTCACTTTCCCTTTGTTTTTCCATTTTGAGCCAGTTTCTTCTACTTCACTGATAGGTGCAAAGATTCTGAAGCTTGATGCCATGTGTTTATTCCATTTAGTAAAATTAATTTAATGCACTGTATAAGTTAAAGCATATTATAGCCTATGTTGATAAGATTCAGAGAGCCCAGTGGTTTCCAGGGCTTATGGGTGGGATGTAGAGAGGCATGATGAAGGAAAGATGGAGCCAGTGGAAGGTGGTGACAAAGTGAGGCCATCTGTTGTGCCAGCCTGGCCATCATCTGAAGCCCATAGGTAGCTTCCTGATCTCTCCCTTTGTCATGCTCCGTGTGGACGGAATGTTACCTGTACCCAGAGCCAGGGGGTGGGGCATTAGTAGCACCTGGAGAAACATTGGCATCTATCTGGGTGAGGGGTGGTTATGGCTCCCGTGCTGGGTGGCCTGATGGTTGTGGAACAGATCTCTCCTTAGCTACCACAAAGTCAGTGGAGGCTGTCCATCTAGGGTGAGGGCACCTGCTTAGCCACCAGGACACCCCATGCCAGGGGTAGCACAGGGGTGAAGATGCTCCCAGCATATCCCTAGTTTCATTGCTGTCCCTGCATGCAGGACAGGAAGAGCTGGGGAAAAAAGAAGAGACATGCTGAAAGCCAGGGTGAGGGCAGGTGTTCTCTTTGTTTATCCACAGCTTATCCCAGTCTCCTCTTATGTCTGATTAGACTGAGAGTACCAGGTTCCATCTCACAGTTCTGGTTCCTTTTATCTTCTTAAGTAGTAGGGCTTGAACTCAGATCTTGGGTACTGTCCCTAAGCTCTTTTGCTCAAGGCTGATGCCCTACCATTTGAACCATAGCGCCATTTCCAGCTTTTTCATTTCATGCAGAACTCTGATATATCCCATACTATGCCTGCAGGGAGGCACTCACCCCACAGTCACCTGTGTCTTGACTATGAATGCCCCCACCCATCACCCCTACTCCTTGGACCCCCCTTGACTTCACTCCCTGTTTCGCTGGTACTGGATGTCTAGCCTACCCCTTCCCACACTCACGAAGGGTCTACAATTGTCTTCCTAGGGCCCATTCTTTTGCCAGCAGAGCACATATTGTGCACACCATGACAATCACAGAGCTCAAAGTCAAAGGCAGAAATGAAGAAGGGGGTGGCCCAGCAGCTGCCCAGGGCCCATTGCCGATCCTGTGCATGCCCCAGCCTGTGACTTACCCGCCCCACTCTTTGAAGGAAAGCTCCATGCCCACGTGCTGATTCCTGGTCCCATCCAATTCCATTCTCCCTTGGATTTTGCAGACAGTCTACCATCAGGATCTAAAATTCTATTCATCACTTTATGTCCTTATCAATGATTAGCTGCTTTAGCAGGCTCTACCCCTGCCATGGAGAGTGGCCATGTCTTATACTGTCTGTGGAGAAGTTGCCCCAGAAGAAGAAATATGCTGGACAGGGCAGAAAGGCTCCACAGGACCAGAGACCACAGGAGGGGTGCAGATGGGGGAATTCTAGGGGCCCCAGGGGACAGTGGGGGTTAGGGCACAGTTAGCTCCTTCTACAGGGTTGACACCTCTTCGCAGACCCCACAGATGTCAGAGACAGTGCAGATCGCCAATGGGCGCAGGGGTTTCTGTCACCCCCAGATGCTGGCTGCATGCTGGGATGCAGGCAGAGGTGTTTTCAAGGTCAGATAGTGTGGATGCTGCTGTGTTTAACCATTTTTTACAGATGGCTACCTCTCTTGAGCTTCATCTCTCTCTTTGAGTTTTTTCCTGGCAGTTAATTGAAAATGAGAGTTTCATGGACTTTCCTTTCTGGGCTGTCTTCAAACAGAACCTCAAATGTTATCTATGCACAGTTTTCAAACCATACCCTACTGAAGATGGGAAGCTTGATCTCCTGCTTAACTGGATTGTACATTCTCTCTGTACTCTATGCCTCATGGGAGGGGGCTCATCATTTGTAGACTAAGATCTAATGACCTCCAAACCCAAATGCTACTGGAAAGTTCAGGGTCGCTGCCTATGTGTTGGGCCTTGGTGAATACATTCTCTGTGGTGCTGGGTCATCAACCCATGTCCTAAGCTGGAAGTAGGCACTGCCACATTTGATAAGAACTTCTGCCAGTGATTGTCACCTCATGAAAGCAGATTCTAAATTTGTATTCCATTTCCTGTGGTGGAGAAATCTCCTCCAAGTGAGAAAGGCTCTGATCCACCTGCAGGCCCCACACCTAATCCACCCTCGAGTGTCCTATTGGTGTGGTTATCTAAGTCTGGAGGGAATGCTGGTTTAGTCCATGAATTAGCTAGACAAGTGATGACAAAGATCTTCTGGATTACTATGAGAAAAATTTAAGAAGCCCTGAAGAAGCATCAACCTGAGCCTCTGTGGGGCGAGAAATCTGATGGGACCTTCCAGACTGAGAAACAATCACATGGCTTTGTGTTTGGCATCCAGACAAGTGAGTGCATTATTTAATTGTCAGCCAAGACAGAGTTGGACATGAATAAGTGGGGGGAAAGCATCTGTCAGACCCCTGGCTGGGGGCAGGTGGAGAGAACATAGAAAGGTAGATACTATGGCTGTGGTGGGGGACAAAAAAAGAAGGGTAAAAGAAGCGAAGAAACCAGGTGCTGGAGGCTCAAGCCTGCCATCCTACCTACTGAAGAGTTTGAGATCTGTGTACCAAAGTTCAAAGCCAGCCCAGGACAGAAACTCCATGAGACTCTTATCTGTAATAAACTACTGAAAAAAATCTGGAATGGGTGCTGTGGTTTAAGTGGTAGAGCACTTGCCTTGAGTGAAAGAAGCTCAGTGACAGCACCCAGGCCAAGTGTTCAAACCCCAGGACTGACAAAAAAGTATCAAAGGAGAAGGAGCTAGCCAAATGTTAGAGGGACTCTAACTTGACAAACAATAGAATGGTAAGTTACATTCAGAAGACTTGCACAGAATCTGGAAATCCCTGAGACCTATCTATCTACGTAGCCTATCTGTTTGTCTAAATACATATTCTTTATGCAGTTATATATTTGCATAGAGAGACAGATTAATACATATGACTACACATACATACATAGCCAGACACATATGGGTAGGTGGTATAGTGCATGTGAGGATGAGTATCTCTGTTTAAGAAAGATAGAATATGTGTCAATATCTTTACAAAACTTTGATAAAATGCAGATAGACATAAGCTCTTGGGGGAATCTGAAAGGACAAGATTATTCACAGGCACCTTTATCCTTATGGATTCCTCAGCAAGTTTTTATTTTTTTCATTATTTTCTTTCTTTTTTGGAACCAGTACTAAAGATTCCTCTCAGGGACCAGGTGCTGCCAATTACTAATTTTCTCATGGCTGGTACAAGAGGAACTGAGTCACAGTTCCACTTTTGCCTTATTTATTCGTGCTTAACTGACGATAAAGATTTCTATCAGTGACTTTCTTTCAGGGGCTGGCTTCTAACCAGGCTCCTCAGATCTCAGTCTTCTCTATAGCTACAATTAACAGAATGAGAACCCAGCACTGGGCATATGAGAAACCAGTTTCAATGCACAGGGTAAGAAATTGTGTGAATTTCTGAACTCCAATTAGCTGCAATAAGCTAGAAGTGAAAGACCAATACCTTTTAGGAAAAGAAGCACAGGGTTGTCACATAGGCCCTGAGAGTAAGCCCTAAAACCTATACAGATGTGTGCATGCACACACTGGCAGACATACACACACATGCACACACACAATATCTCAGGCAATATTGTATCTTGAATAAATATCCAGAGTTTGGAAAACAGTACAGCAAGTTATGAAATCTGCTTTTCTTGTGTACGTTGAGGAAAAGGAATAGGTCACAACATGCAGAAGCAAAGATTTCAGAGTTAAATGTTGTGAGTGAATAGCTTGTAAAAAGCACTTTCTTTTCTTTTCTTTCTTCTGCCAGTCCTGGGGCTTGAACTGAGGGCATGAGCACTGTCCTTGGGTTTTCTCAAGTCTAGCCCTCTACCACTTGAGTACCATGCTGCATCTGGACTTTCTATCTACGTGGTACTGAGGTATTGAACCCAGATCTTCACTGATGCTAGGCAAGCACTCTACCACTAGGCCAAACTCACAACACCGATATAGTATTTATAAATAGTCATCATAATATCAAAATATCCTTTCTCCTACAAAGAAGGAACACTTACATAGGTGTGTAATGCTTTTTTTATTTTGTCAATACTTCTGTGATTTTCCCACTTGCATATTTTACAGATGACAGCACAGATATTCATCAGGGAAAAAAATAGATTAGGATACAGAAACCTAACAATGTCCTAGTAGATCACTGTCAAAAATTTTATGTGCAAGATGGGCTGGCAGTTTGAACTAGTGATAGAGGGCTTGGCTATCATGCAAAAAGACTCCGGTTTGATTCCTCAGTATCACATATATAGAAAATGCTGGAAGTGGTGCTGTGGCTCGGTGGGACAGCTCTAGCCTAATGAAAGTCCATGAGCAACGCTCAGGCTCAGAGGTCAAGCCCCAAGACTATCAAAAACAAAAAAAAATGTGCAAGGGACAAAATGGAGGCTTAGAAGAGACTGTGACACAAAATGGCTTGTGCAGGATGATGGGAATAGTTACAGTTAAGGTTTGATCTTACCTAAGAAAGCCTCCTTGAACCTGAGACCAGGCTGGTAGCTAGGCCTAATTAAAAACGTTGGGATTTGACAAACAAAGTGTGCTGCTTACTACATCCACAAGTGTATTATGAGGTTGGAGGGGAGATTCAACCTCCAGTATGTTTTTGGGGAGGTCTTCTGTGAGCAAGGAGCTTTGGTCATTGGGCCCTGAAAGTTGACCCTACAACATTAGTACAATTTTGTGAGAAAAGATACCTTGAATGTATATTTTAGGGTCCAAGTAACCCGTTTTGATGAATGATAGCCTATATCAATTATTTCCACAAGTTTCAAACTATTCTTTTCAATAATGAAAATATAAATATATTTGTTGGAAATGAACTTTATGACTTGGGGGGGAAGGGAAAGAGAGAGAAATGCAGGGAGGGGGTTACAGTGTTTCCAAGAAATATACTCATTACTTATGTAACAGCAATCTCTTTGTATATCACCTTGACAACAAAATAAAAAAAGTATAAAAATTTTAAAAGTCTACTTTGGGGAGAATTTTTTTTTGCCAGTTCTGGGTTAGACTCAGGGCCTAAGCACTGTCCTTGTTTTTGTTTTTGTTTTTTCTTAAGGCTAGAGTTCTATCACATGTGCCACAGCACCACTTTTGTCTTTTCTTTTCTATGTATATTGTGCTGAGGACTTGATCCTGGGTCTTCATTTACATATTTAAATACCATGTTATAGCAATATTTCTCACCCAAAGTTAATGCAGGAAAAAAATAATAATAGTTCTCAAGTGGCACATTTTACAGTATTCAAATATTCAGTATTCTCTTGTGCAATGACTTGCAATCTGTCATTTAACCTGCATGGGACAAAGGGACATTAACAAAGAGGATATAAACCTGGTTTGAGAATTCCCTAATGCTCACGTTATTAAATATTCATGTGAAGAATGTGACCATCCTGCTAGAGATACAGGACCTAATAAAGATGTAACATAAACAAAACTGCTCATAGGAGTGGCACAATCCTAACAAACCATCCTCAGCCACGGCACCAGAAGATTAAAATTTTATGTGACTTCAATATTCTTGGCTAGAAGTTTGGCGTAGCAGTAGAGTGCTTGCCCATATGCATGAAGACTCAGGTTCTATTCCTTGGTATCACATACAGAGAAAAGCCTGAAGTGGTGCTGTGGCTCAAGTGGTAGAGCTCTAGCCTGAGAAAGTCCAAGGACAGTGCTCAGGCCCTGAGTTCAAGCCCAGGACTGGCAAAAAAAATCTTAACACAAAAAATGCTAATCTGAGGACACCCCAAAATTAGATCTATAAAATTTAAAAACCAAAAATTAGGGGCCGGGAGTTTGGCCTAGTGGTACAGTGCTTGCCAAGCATGCACGAAGACCCAGGTTCAATTCCTCGGTACCACATATATAGAAAAAAGCTGAAAGTGGTGCTGAGGCTAAAGTGGTTGAGCTCTAGCCTTGAGAAAAGTCCAAGGACAGTGCTCAGGCCCTGAGCTCAAGCCCAGGACGGCCCCCCAAAAAAATAAAATTAAGAGGGTATATCAAGGTTTCTGAAGTAATGCACCTTCTCTCTGGCGAATATAATGTAACACTTCCAATAATTATAATAAAAAAGAAGTAAAAAAATTAAATGACTATGTGTGTTTGCTTGTACTCTGTAGATTTCAGTTAGATTGTGTTGTGAAACACAATAGGAATCATTTTTTTTTAATTTTTCAGGCCTGTGCAATAGTTTTCCTAGTTTGGTTGCCCCAAATAGATGTGGAAAAACAAACCAAAGAACAAAGTATCTATGCCATACAAATAAGAAATGAAAAATTATTCTTAACACAGCTACACTTAGAAATAAGTTAATGTACAATTATATAGTCATTTTTTTCTTGTTATTATGAACCAATTTCTGTATGAGCTACTGTAATTGTATAAGATCCCTTATTTGCACAGATTTTTTTCTCATTTGGTGTGTTTTTGACATAAACAAACTAAGAAATCTTGGGGGATGGCAATCATAAAGAAATATTTACTGTAGAATATTGACTGTAATTAAATTTGACTTGCAGTTTCCTTTCATGTGAGAAAAACAAGAAATTTAGAAGCAAAATGGTTCTCTCCTTTGGATAAAAGAACCCTTTATTAAACAGCCTATAGCTTTGGGTAATTCCTAAATTCCATGAAATTTTAGACTAAGGTTCTTGTGATTGTGAATTTTTCTGGGAGAGAGTACATTGCTTTAACTGAAGTTTCAAAAGATATACAAACTCATCTTAAACACTGTACATGTATTAATATATGTGTACATATATACATATATTTATATAGAACCATGTAATTCTTTTAAAAACATTAAGAAATGAATATTATTTTGACCTCCATTTCATAGATAATATACTGAGGCCCAGAAAAGATAAATGAATTAAATGTCAATACGTGTAACACAGTCCATTTGAGAGCTCAGTTGTTCTATTTTCTGAGGTCAGTGTTATTTTGCTTGGAATTAGTCAAGACCATAAACCTAAGTCATTACTCACTGAGAAACAAGACTAGAACTTAGGAATTTCTGGTACTTGGATCAGGATGTATGGATAAGAATTTTCGTGGGCATTAGGGGTTCCTTTTGTTTTTATTGTCATATTATTCTGCTAAACGAATAGGTTTCTTAGCAATTTGTACTTTTACCTAGAGCTAAACACCAAACCTTGCATTCCTTTTCTGAGGCTCAACTCAGACATTCACTTTCAATCATTAGCAGCCTGAAGGGTTCCATGGCTTACCTTCCCTTCACACAGTCAATTCTCTGTCATCTCCACCAAAACAATGAATTATATGAAATTCTATTAGGAACCACAGTATGCTCTTAAAAACCTGGTCATCCATTTTTGCCTAAAATGCCACACTGAACCCCAAAACCAAAGTTGAAGGGTATCTGTGTTGACATAATTGGCATCTACCATATTTCTTTACAAGTCACCTTCTTCAAATATACTCTTCTATTACAAAATCCTCAGTCATTTTCCAGGGCTAAGACTGGCTTCATTCTCTATAACCTCTGGAGCACTCATGAGATAAAAACAAAAACTCTGAAAAAGGGATGTTTAAATCTAAATGTAGCATTCTCCTTTGCTGACCACAAAGGACAGAGTATTTAAAAAAAATCCAGGACTTAAATTTGTTAGCTGATAAAAAATAGGAAATATGAGTTATAGCTGAATGAAAGTGACTGCCAACCAAATATCATGGTCAAATTAGTCAACACAGACTTGTTTTGCCTACAAACTCTCACACATATGTTCTTTCTAAGAGTCATATTTCAAATATTGTACAAGTGTCATTGTGTGTCCCTGAGCCAGTCAGACTCGACTTCAGCTGCAAACAGTGGGCATCTCAGCAAACTCCATCCCTGGTTCATCCATTGTAGGGCCCTGATTGGTGCTAACTCTATTTACCCAGGAGCCATAAGAGGATATCCAGAAGCTGGGGGCCCATGGGTCACACTTGTAATCCAAGCTACTCAGGAGGCTGAGCTCTGAAGATTATGACTTGAAGCCAGTCCAAGCAGGAAAGTCAGTAAGACTCTTATCTCCAATTAACCACAAAAAAGAAAACACAGGCCAGGCATGGATGGTTCACCCCCGCAATCCCTGTAATCCTAACTACTCACAGAGGCTGATATCTGAGGATTCCAATTCAAAACCAGCCCGGGCACCAAAAGACAAGAAGTCCACGAGACTCTCATCTCCAATTAACTGCCAGAAAACCAGAAGTGGTGCTGTGGCTCAAGTGATAGAGTGCTAGCTTTGAGCTGAAGAGCTTAGGGACAGCGCCCAGGCTCAGAGGTCAAGCCCCAGATTGACAAAAATAAAACAAAACAAAACCAAAAACAAACACAGAAATGGAGCTGTCACTGAAGTGGCAGAGTTCAAGCCTGGGGCAAAAAAGCTTAGGGACAGTGCCCAGGTGCTGAGGTTACGACTTAGGACTGACACACAGACAGACAGACAGACAGACAGACAGACAGACAGACACACACACACACACACACACACACACACACACACACACACACACAGACCCTACCACCATCACCACCACTACCACCAGGAATTCAAAGGTGAGGACACCTTGGCTCAGGGACTTTATGACTAATAATAGTTGGTAAAGGACAAATACAGGAGATTCAATTTCAGATTTTATGGTCTCTGCTCTCTCTTTATTCCTCTATAATGATGTCCAAAATGTTTTCAGGGAGACTCTAAGCCTCTGCCACATCAAGCAGTCAAGACATCAGAGCTATTCAGGACATGATCTATTTAGATATCATTCTAAGGGTCTCAGTAACCCACAGGACAGGTGACTTTCCCTCCCAGGCTTTCCAGGGCACTCACACCTTTCAGAACAACTTCACTCTAGTGGCAGCCTAGTCATCTAGTGATACAGCAGGAATTCACACTAGAGATTTGGCTTCTGATGGCAGAATAAAATTTGACTAGAGATGATGGGAAGAAGGTGAAAATTATGGATGGCATTTCCAAGCAAAGGTACATCTAAAAAATGACTTCAGCTAACGCTTCTGGTCAATCTTGTTTTGTTGGGTATTTTTCCCAGAGGAGTCATTCAGCATGGTCTAATGACAGGCTAGGATTTAAGTATTTTAGGAAGCAGTATTAGGAAGGAATCTAGTGTCTGAGAGCCTAAAAGACAAAAATCATAGGCAGACTATTCAGAAACTAAAACGAAGAGAACTGGCCAGAGAAATAGGTATGAATCACATATTTTTTCCATACCTTTCTAATAGTAGTGGTATAATGGGCAGGAGATTATAAAGTTCTAAAAGTTCAGATTCTATGCATCATCAATGTTTGTTCAGAAAAGGTTTGCTGACTGAGTTTTACTTGTTCTCAGTTTTTTGAGGTGGTCCTTCAGCTGGGTCTCTGGTGAAGGTCGCACAGTAGATGACAATATAAAATGATTGGGGACAATGCCAACTACTTTCACCCCAGTAAGAGGAGCTGGATTCCCCTGGAACACAAGCAGCAGGGCGCCCTCTAGTCAACACTGCTGCCAAAAGAAACAGTCTTAACAGGACGGCCGCCAGGACAGATTGTGCCTCTCAGTCGCAGATTTTTATGTCTATGTAGTGAAGTTTGTATTTCAAAGACCATGTCCATAACCTTGGGTACCCGAATATTGAGTCGTTGCTTTTGTACTGTTTGGAACTAATATCTGAATATTAAGGATAGCATGCGCTTTTTGTTCCGTTGGTCTTGACTTGTCTCACTCAACATGATTCGCTCTAGTTTCATCCACTTCCCTGCGAATGTCATTATTTTATCTTGTCTGTTGGCTATGTAGAATTCCACTATGTGTGTGTGTGTGTGTGTGTGTGTGTGTGTGTGTGTGTGTGTAGTGTGTATGTATGTATATATCACAATTTTTGAATCCATTCATCGGGGTTGTTTCCATCGCTTGGCTATTGTGAATAGTGCAGAGATGAACATGACTGTGCACGTGTACTTATCGTATCCTGGGTTATGATGTTCAGGGTAGATGCCCAGGAGTGGTATGGCGGGATTGTAGGGAAAGACTGTTTTCAGTTCTTTAAGAAACCTCCAAACTGCCTTCCTGAGTGGCTAAACTAGTTTACAATCCCACGAGCAGTGCAGTAGGGTTCCTCTTTCTCCACAACCCCATCTGACATTATCTGAGTTTAGAATATTGGCCATTCAGATTGGAGTAAGGGGATATCTTAAGGTTGTTTTTATTTGCATTTCCTTTATGACCATGGATGATGAGCATTTTCTAATATTTTTTTGCTGTTTTAACCTCTTCTTTTGATAAGTCTCTCTTTAGTTCCCTTGCTCATTTAGTGAATGGTTAGTTGGGTTTGGGAGGGGGGATTAGTTTCTTGAGTCTTCTGTAGATAGTGGATATTAAGCATTTGTCTCATGTATTATTGGTAAATATCTTCTCCCAGTTGGTTTGCTGTCTTTCTACTTTAGTAGCTCTGCCTTTGTCTGTGCAGAAACTTCTTATTTTTTAGGAAGTCCCATTTGTTGAGTCTCTCTCCAGACTCTGGGACTCAGTTCAGGAAGTTTTTGCCTGTGCCTATGAGTTCCAGTGTCTCTCCTACTCTATCATGTAGCAGTTTCAAGGTTTCAAGTCTGATATTGAGGGCTTTGATCCATTTTGAGTTAATGCCTGTGCATGGTGAAAGGCTAGGATCAATTTTTAGTTTTCTGCATGTGGCTGCCTAGTTCTCCCAGCATCAATAATTGAATAGACAGTGTTTGTTCTACTGTGTATCTTTGGCTCCTTTGTCAAATATTACTTGACTATAGGTATGTGGTTTCATTTCTGGGTCTTCTATTTTGTCCCATTGTTCTTCTGGTCCAGTTTTGTGTCAATACCATGCTGTTTTTGTTATTATGGCTGTATAGTAGAGTTTGAAGTCTGATACCCAGAACATTTTAAGGGAAAAATCTAATTGTCAAACTGTTTTGTTATGCACCAACACATATAAATCTGTTAAGCCTTTGAGAGGTTTCTATATACTGGAAATATACTAATCAACTTTAAATTGCTCTGTTTTTTTTTGTGTGTGTGTGTGTGTGTGCTCGTGCGCGTGCGTGCAGGTGCATGTGAGCACGTGGGCACACTCACACACATGCACACTAGGGCTTAAAGACAACTTAATTTGCTTAGCTGATGCTCTATCACTTGAGAAACACCTCCAGCCAGGCTTTAGTTAATAATATTTGGAGCTAGAGTGATGAGGGCTTTTGATCATAGTGTATAATGTTTTTGATGAGTTGTTGTAGACTGTTGGCCAGTCTTTTGTTTAGAAGTTTTGCATCCATGTTCATCAAAGAAATCGGCCTTTAGTTCTCTTTCTTTGATGAATCTCGGTCTGGTTTGGGGATGGGAGTTATACTGGCTTCGTAGAATAAGTTTGGCAAAAAGCCTTCATTTTCAATTTTGATGAAGAGCTTGAGGATTATTTATGTGAGCTCTGCTTTGAAGACCTTATAGAATTCAGCTGTGAATCCACCTGGAAATTAAAGCAGAACTGAGGAAATGGAAAAACTTCCCATGCTCCTGGTTTGGAAGAACCAATATCGTGAAAATGACAATCTTGCCAAGGGCTATCTACAAATTCAACGCAATACCCATCAATATCAGCAATGTAAATCTTTAAAGAAATAGAAGAGGCAATCCAAAATTTCATATGGAATAATAAAAGACCCCGGATAGCAAAAACACTTCTTAGCAGAAAGAACAGCACAGGAGGAATTTCAATACCAAACTTTAGACTCTATTAAAGAGCTATAATTATCAACACAGCTTGGTACGGGCACCAGAACAGGCCTGAAGACCAATGGAATAGAACTGAGGACCCAGATATTAAAACACAGACCTATGGCCACCTAATCTTTGACAAGGGAGCCAAAGGAGCCAAAAAAATAGAATGGAAGAAAGACAGCCTCTTCAACAAGTTGTGCTGGCAGAACTGGTTAAGCACCTGCAGAAAACTAAAGTTGGATCCTTCTTTGTCACCCTGCACTGGAATTAACTCCAAATGGATCAAAGACCTCGAGGTAAAAGCCGACACACTGAAAACTTTACAAGAAGAAATAGGCGATACACTAGGCCTCCATGGCACAGGTCAAACTTTCTTAATAAGGACCAAGAATCACAACAAATCAGAGAAAGGCTGGATAAGTGGGACTGCATTAAACGGCAGAGCTTTTGTATGGCCAAGGACATAGCAAGTAAATTAATTAGGAAGCCTACAGAGTGGGAGAATGTATTCACCAACCATACAACGAACAAAGGCCTCATATATAAAATATATCAACAACTCAAAAAATTGAATCACTCCAAAACTAATCTCCAAAGTAACAACCATTCTATTAAAAAATGGGGCAAAGTCTTAAAGAGAGTCTTCTCTGAACAAGAAACAAAAATGGCCTATAGACACATGAAGAAAAGCTCAACATCTCTGGTCATAAAAGAAATGCAAATCAAAACAACGCTAAGATTCCACCTCACTCCAGTAAGAATGGCCAGGGTCAGGAAAACTAAAATCAACAGATGCTGGAGGGGATGTGGCCAGGAGGGATCACTACTACACTGTTGGTGGGAGTGCAAACTCGTTCAACCACTATGGTAAGCAGTATGGCAGTGACTCAAAAGGCTAAACATAGAGCTCCCCTATGATCCAGCAATTCCACTACTTGGCATTTACCCAATCATCCAGAAACAAGGACATACTAAATCCACTAGCACAAGGATGCTCATTGCAGCACTATTTACCATAGCAAAGATATGGGACCAACCTAGATATCCCTCAGTTGATGAGTGGATCAACAAGATGTGGTATTTATACACAGTGGAATTCTATGCTGCTGTCAGCAAGAATGACATTGCCCCATTTGTTAGGAAATGGAAAGACTTAGAAAAAATCATATTAAGTGAAGTAAGCCAGACTCAAAGGAACTTAGGCTCAATGGTTTCCCTCATTTGTCATAATCAGTAGAAACCTTGGGCTCTCCTAGCAGATATTTGCAATGGAGCAGAACCTTGATACATAAGGCCATATAGTTTGACGCTAATTGAAAGGACCTCTAGGATATAGAAACAAAAGCCATATAATGATTGTTGTTCTTAAGGTACTATGTTATCTCTCAGCTCTTTGGCTATCCCTTGGTTATCTCATATTGTTACAGTATCTCACTTTGTTATCTGATATATTGGATATATTTGTATTTGGTTATTTGAAATTAGATAGGGAAGGGGGAAAACAAGATGAGGGGTGTGGGAAGGTAATGGGAACCAAGACATGTGAAAGGGTATCAATTTATGTGAATTAATGCACATTATATCTGGCAAATATCATGTAACCTTTTTATTAATTACAGTAAAAATATCAAAAACAGATAATATACTGTTACTTAGGAGGATGTGATTTCTGAACAGTTAGTATCGTACCTTCACCTTCCATGAGATGACACCTCCTAGGTGTCACTGAATCATGTAACAACTGTGACTGTTTCTTTCTTTGTTTTTTTTTGTTTTGTTTTTGTTTTTTGCTAGTCTTAGGCTTAGGCTCAGGGCCTGAGCACTGTCCTTGGACTTTCTAAAGGCTAGAGCTGTACCACTTGAGCCTCAGCACCACTCCTGACATTTATTTTCTATGTACATGGTACCGAGGAATTAAACCAGGGTCTTCATGTATGCTAAGCAAGCACTCTACCAGTAGGCCAAACTCCTGGCCCTGACTTTCTCTTACAGCAAAAAAAAAACCTACAAAGTAGCTGAAGCAAATCTGCACTCAACTTAGAATGTGAAGATTTTAAAGTCTGCTAATCCATCTTTATCTGACTTATGCACATGTTCCTAAAGCTGAATGTTTGCACATGTTCCGAAGCTGAATGTTTTGGTTTTTAAATCTTGAACTCCCTTGGCTTAATAAAATGAAATGTAAAACAAAGTGAGAAAAATCAACTCACCAGAAATCCTTTCATTCTTTCTTGCTGTTGAGAATGAACACAAGATTCTGGAAGCATGGTGGAAGAGAAGGCAAATTAGGTGGTCAGGAAAGAACCTGTGTTATTTTGCCCCAGATTTTCCTGCTCAAAATATACAATTGGGCTCGGTGGCTCATGCCTGTAATCCTAGATACTCAAGAGGCTAAGATCTGAGGATCAAGATTCAAAGCTAGCCTGGGCACAAAAGGACCTGAGACCCTTATCTCCAATTAACCTTAAGAAAAGGGAAGTTGGATTGGCTCAAGGGTAGGGTAGTAGACTTGAGCTGCAGATCTCAAGGGCAAGGCCCAGGCTGAGCTCAACCCCCATAACCGCCCCCACACACACAAGAAATTAATAATAATTAAACCAACAAACATAATACAAGGCTCCCTCTCTCTCACACACACTCTCTCTTTCTCCCCCCCTCTCTCTCTCTTTGTCGGTCATGGGGCTTGGACTCTGGGCCTGGGTATTGTCCCTGAACTCTTCAGATCAAGGCTACTTGCCCTACCCCTGGAGCTACAGCACCACTTCTGTTTTCCTAGGAGAGAGGAGTCTCACAGTCTTTAGTGTCTGGCCTGGTTTTGAGCTGAACTCCGAAGATCTCAGCCTCCTGAATAGCTAGGATTACCGGCAAGAGACACCATGTTGGCTAAGCATTCTTTCTTTTTTTTTCTTTCTGCCAGTCCTGGACTTGTTCTCAGGGCCTAAGCACTATCCTTCGGCTTTCCTCAAGGCTAACGCTCGATCACCTGGGCCATAGCACCATTTCTGGCTTTTCTATGAATGTGGTACTGTGGAGTCAAACCCAGATCTTCGTGCATGGTAGAGAAGCACTCTACCACTAACCCAAACTCCTGGCCCTGCATAAAGCTTTCTTATAGGAGCAGAATGTTTTGTATTTCAAATAAAGCCTTAAACTCTTTACCTAGGACCAATACACACTCCATTAATTGGTAAGCATTATAAAAGCAATTTATTTCTTGATTAAACATGTAAAGAACCCTGGACAACTTCCTGGAGATACAGCACATAATAAACATACAATATAAAATTTCCCAACCAACCATCCTCAACCGAGGATGAAAAAGACTGGATTTGGGGTTTTTTGTTGTTGTTGTTGTTTTGCTTTTTAGTTAATCATGGGACTTGTACTCAGGACCTGGGTGCTTTCCTTGAGTTTATCAGCTGAAGGCTACGGCCCTACAACTGTGACACCCTACACCTGTGCCTAAGCGCTGTGCTAGAGCTCTTCAGCTCAAGGATACTGCACTACCCTTGAGTCAAGCCTCATTTCCCATTTTCTAGAGTTTAATTGGACATAAGAGTCTAAGGTCCTTTTGTGCCTGGGCTGGCTTTGAACCAAGATCCTCAGATCTCAACTTCCTGAGTAGTTAGGATTACAGGCCTGAACTACCGCACCAGGCTTATTTCAGGTTGTTTTATTAGAAATAGAATGTTTTTAGAAGTCAGTATTGTGGTCTAGGACTTTGGTAGAGTGCTTACCTGGCAGGTATGAACACCTGGATTTCATTGCTCAGTAAAACATACATAGAAAAATCCAAAAGTGGTGCTGTGGCTCAAATGGTAGAGCTCTAGACTTGAGAAAGGACAGTGCTCAGGCCCGAATTCAAGACCCAGGTCTGGCAAAAAAGAAAAAAAGTTAGTATTTTAACTGGGCTTTGGTGGCTCCTTGTTCTAATCTTACCTACTCAGAGGTATGAGAACTGAGGATCAAAGTCAGCTGGAACAGGAAAGTCTGAGAGACTCAATTCTCCAATAAATAATCACCAGTAGCTAAGAGAAAAGATATGGTTTAAGTGGTCCTACATTAGTCTTGAACAAACATGGTCAGTATCTAGACCAAACCATGAGTTCAGGAACAAGGAGTAGTACACAAAAAAGGCATTGTTTTATATTTCAATTATATATATATATATTTACTATTATTGCCAGTTATTTATTATTATTGCCAGTCTTGGGGCTTGGACTCAGGGCCTGAGCACTTTGGGCATTCCTCAAGACTACCATTCTACCACTTGAGCCAGAGCACCAATTCTGGCTTTTTTCATGTATGTGGTACCGAGGAATCGAACTCAGGTCTTCATGAATGTTAGGCAAGCATTCTACCACTAGGCTATCCTTCTGACCCTAAATTATATTTTATCCATTATTTGAGAATCCACGTTTAGTCAGTCTCATTTTAAGTGATGTAAAACAAGCTCATAATTCTAATGGAGAAATTGTAATTTGTCAAGAACATAAGAATAAAATGGGAAAGGTCCATGTTAGTTACATTTTAAAGTTGCAAAAGCCACGGGAGTCCATAAGATAAAATAGGATAAACACACTTTTCTATAAGACATTTTAAAGGAGTGTTTATGCTTTACTGAACTCAACTCCAAATAGAATTTCCTAAGTGAAATAATACTTCTTTGAGCAGACTGTGCAGAAAGAACAGCAACAGTAGCTAAAGCTTAAGGATAGGTAACATCTACAAATCATACAACGTTGACCAAGATACATTACCACACCAAGAGTCTTCTATAAATTTTACTCTAAGGCAAAGATCTCTTACCAACACTTTCTAAACTGTCAGAACTAGCCAACAGGCTAGAGCTAGCAGCAGCAACTCCATAGATGGGAAATTTGGGCTAATTCTGAGAGATCATGTAATGGAAGTGAGAGTGGCAAGAAGCTGAATAATTTGTCAGAATAGAATTAGTGCTTAGTACATAGATACTTTGTTTTGACAGTTATTCCTGCACTCCAAACCATGACCTTGTATCCTGGCTAATAATTTGGGTGTGGCATATTCCTCAGGCCAGTTCATTTTCTTTCCTAAAAGTTGTTCTAAACCTTCAAACATTACTGAGTGATTGAGAGTGTTGGAGGAGAGTACCTCATGAATCTTGTGCTCTGGGAAGCAGAACCAATTATTGCTTAAGGCAAGGAAAGCTAAAAACATCTTCCTCTTCCTGTGCTTTTCTGCCTCTGCTCTTTAGGTTTTGTCAGAGATGGTGAAGTCTGTCCTTTTAGGAGGGAGACTCCTATTCATAGGATGACCTCCTTCAAACATTGTCAGGCTCCATTCCTAAAAACATAGGACCAGCACGCACTACTCCAATATCCCATGTAGAACTGGCTCTAGACACAGGTTGGGTATGAACGTGTGAATTCAAGCGAGCAGTGCTAAGAAGGATATTATGGCAGTAGCAGAGCAGAAATTCCTCTAGGAGAAACAAATCTGCCCCCCAACAAGTAATTATAAGACTCGAGGTAGGCACACACACTTCAAAAATTTCCTACAATTTTTAAAGTGCTTATCTTTTAGCTAGGAAAAGTGAATAACAAGCTCACAAAGGTTAACAGCAGAATCACTCAGTCATGGAGTATAAATGCATAGCTCCTATTCTCCTAGTCTAGAGAACCACCCAACATGCTCTAGGAGCTTCAGGAACCAGTTTCTGCCATGTGGAGGTATTGTGCCCAGAAACTTGAAGCCACCCCCTTGATAGCCACAGACCAAAGATCAATGCAAATTGCAATGAGTCGTTTATTGACGAGCTCCAGCTCGTGCAACAGGGCCTCCAGGTCTGGATCAGGCAGCAAGGTTGCTGGATTGAGTGTCTGCAGTGCCTGAAAGGAGATTTTAGGCGGGTTGAGCAGCAGACTCTGGTAGTGTGTGAGTCTGGCATTGCTGAGCCATTGGTCGGGTGGCTGCTTTAAAAAAACATTTTATTGCATGGGGGGTGGTCACACACAGTTTCTGCCCCATAGTTAGTTTGTCTGCATCCTTGACCTGGAGTGCAGTGGCAGCGACCATCCTCAGACAAGGCAGCCATCCTGCTGCCACTGGATCTAGTTTTTTTGATAGGTATACAACTGGTCTCTTCCAGGGTCTCAGATATTGAGAAGGGAGTTGCCACTCCCTTCTGTTCATAAGGGTTTGGCAACATCAGGAAGGCCTAAGGCTGGGGCTGACAGCAAGGCAGTCTTTATCTGCTGAAATGCCTGTTCAGCCTCCGCTGTGCATTGGAAGGGCAACATGAGTTTAGCCCAAACCTGCTAAGAGCCAAAAGTACATCTGAATAAGGATTGCTGCCCTTTTGCATGGGCCAGCTGGAAATTGCTATAAGGAGACTTACAAGAGCAAGCTAAATAGCAATTAAGCAATTATTTTGGTTGTCCTAATTTTTTTCCCTTGAAACAAACTTTTACGACAACTTTACTTTTAAATTTTGTTTACAAAATCATTGTTAATTTTTTTTAACTTTTACTGATATTTGCTTAAACTTTAATGCTTTAGCCTTTATTTGTATCTGAAAAAACTTTAAGGGCTCAAGGAACTCCCTTTGCCTTTTAGAAGAGGCCTTTTTTTTTGCAGTTATGGTTACTGCCTAGAACTCCAACAGTTTAAACCCAAATAAGTTTTTTTTAATGCAAGAACTACAAACATCATCAGTGCACCCAGGTTATACAGAGATAAGCTTTTAAACATTTTTAAAATACTAATCACATTACCCAGACTTTACCATCAGATTTCCAGTGTCAGTTTGCAAAGAAAAACAGGACGAAGATGGTCCACTCAGTCCATCTGACCAGGTTTAAATGAACAGCTTCTGTGCCAGCTCGTCATCTTTTACCATGCGTGCACCCTCCCTTAGGGCCTTTTCCACCATGGGAACCCAGAGCTGCACCTTTGCCAGTTCACGTCTCACCTCTAAAGATGGCCACAGAGGACTATTCTGTTTTCCCATTTTTTTTTCTTGGCATTTGATTACCTAAACAATTTTGGAAGACAGGAAAAGTTCCTGACATTAATAAACAATTTTACATTTAAATTTCTGATAGTTATTTTCAAATTTTAACTTGAAATGAATTTTGAATTTCCTAATATCTCTGGGCTAAACAGGATACAATATTCATAATGTAAACAGTTTTATGTATTATAATACCAAATTTTTTAAATGCAGATTTCAGAATCTTTAGAAAAATTTTATTAACCGGTTCCTTTTAAAATAATGCAATAATTTTTGAGACATTGTAAAACATTTAAAACTAATAATTTTTTAAAGCTTTAGGCTTAAATTTACCCAGTTGCCTTTGTGTTTCAAGTATGAGCTCATCCATTGTTTTATACAGCATGCTGACAATTTAACCTTGAACATGTTTACTCACACCCATTTATACATACATTTATACTCAAAGATCTTAAAGCGCGCAATGATGTTTGTAGTTCTTGCATTAAAAAAAACTTATTTGGGTTTAAACTGTTGGAGTTCTAGGCAGTAATCATAACTGCAAAAAAAAAGGCCTCTTCTAAAAAGGCAAAGGGAGTTCCTTGAGCCCTTAAATTTTTTTCAGATACAAATAAAGGCTAAAGCATTATGGTTTAAGCAAATATCAGTAAAAGTTAAAAAAAATAAAAATGGATTTGTAAACAAAATTTAAAAGTAAAGTTGTCGTAAAAGTTTGTTTCAAGGGAAAAAAAATTAGGACTACCAAAATAATTGCTTAATTGCTATTTAGCTTGCTCTTGTAAGTCTCCTTATAGCAATTTCCAGCTGGCCCATGCAAAAGGGCAGCAATCCTTATTCAGATGTACCTTTGGCTCTTAGCAGGTTTTATGTGCCCTTCTAAGGCACAGCGGAGGCTGACCAGGCGTTTCAGCAGATAAAGACTGCCTTGCTGTCAGCCCAGCCCTAGGCCTTCCTGATGTTGCCAAACCCTTATGAACAGAAGGGAGTGGCAAAGTAGGTCCTAACTCAATATCTGAGACCCTGGAAGAGACCAGTTGCATACTTATCAAAAACTAGAGCCAGTGGCAGCAGGATGGCCACCTTGTCCGAGGATGGTCGCTGCCACTGCACTCCAGGTCAAGGATGCAGACAAACTAACTATGGGGCAGAAACTGTGTGTGACCACCCCACATGCAATAAAAAAATTTTTTTAAAGCAGCCACCCGACTAATGGCTCAGCAATGCCAGACTCACACACTACCAGAGTCTGCTGCTCAACCCGCCTAAAATCTCCTTTCAGGCACCGCAGACACTCAATCCAGCAACCTTGCTGCCTGATCCAGACCTGGAGGCCCTGTTGCACAACTGTTAAAAGATACTGGCACAAGTCCATGGGACGAGAGAGGACTTGACTGACCAGCCACTACCAGATGCTGACTTGGATGGTTCACAGATAGGAGTAGCTTTATCTCCCAAAGACGCAGGTATGGGGGAGCAGCCATAGTGACTGAGACTAAGGTCGTCTAGGCGGTGCCAGGGGACTATTGACTGCTGAAAAAAGGGGGCCAGACTTGGAAACCAGGTAAAACATGGGGCCTCCAGCTTTACAAATGCTACCTAAAAAGAGATAATAAAAATAGAGCTAAGTTTTTAGGAGTTATAAAGTTAAATTTTAAAATTAAGATACTAAACAACAAAAGATCAACTAAATCATAGCTAAATGTCCTGTCAGGCTCTACCGGACGCTGTAAAACAATCCAGACATTCCAGGTAAGATCATGCTTGGAGACTATTTCTGTGTTGACCACCTTGTGCTTCAATTGGAGTAACGTGGCCTTTTGTAGGACTCATTGATCTGAAAGCTGCAGTTTTGAGCCAGCCTGGGCAAAGCAAAGTTCCTGTGAGACTGTGGTATCTGATCTGGCAGCAGAGTGCTATTAAGGCAGAGTTGCTTTGGAACTCGAAGTGCAGAGTGCTAGCTCTGAGCTAAAAAGCTGGGGGACAGCACTCAAGCACCAAGCTTGGGACTCATAGTGGCAGAGTGCAAGCCTTGAGCTGCAGAGCTGAGGAGTGGCACTCAGGCCCTGAGTTTGGGACTTAAAAGTGGCAGAGTGCTAGTCTTGAGCTGGAGAGCTGAGAGACAGCACCCAGACCCTGAGTTCAAGTCCAGCAAACAACAAAGTAAAATGCCAGTGGGATGCTTGTCCCGGTGTGAAGAGACACTATTGGGACGAAAGCAAGTAAGCCACTGCTTGGATGGCAGAGATGGTGTCAGATCCTAGAGTCACTCGTGCTTGGCCATTCAATATTAATCAGAGCTGGGAGGTCATAAAATAGTTTGTAAGCATGCCTTACTAATGCCCATGCCTTGCATAACTGGGCAGAAACTTGTCAATCATCTGTGATAGTGGGTAGTTTAAAGTCCTAACTGAGTAAAGTTTGATTTGACACCAGCCACAAATTCAGGAAAGTTTGTGGATCTGAGGCTTATGTCCCCATTGATCTGTATATAGGCCTACATAGGTAACTGAGGCATTGTTGGGGTCACAGGGATTAAGTTCCCCAGACAATCAAAAAAATACCTTTGTAAATGGGTGCTAAGTAAGCTACACTATTGTAGCCAAAAAAATTGTACAGTTGTTAAATATTGTATATGTAATCCTGGCAACCCCTTGGTAAAATTGGCTAAGCTTTTAGGGTCCCTGGCCAAGGTTAGAGACAACTCCCCTGAGTCCGCTTAAAAAAAGTTACAGAGGCTGAATCTCTGCCCATCAATCTCCTTTAGATAAAGGGACCAGAGTCATTTTTAAAATTAAAAAATATAAAAAAGAGTAGTAACAGATGTGCAAGAGGGGAGACTGCACTTATAAAAAATGGCTACAGGTTCAAGTCTTCTATGCCTGTCTAAAAAAATCCTAGCCTCATTTAAAGAAAATCTGGTTACTAAAAGTTGTCACTCTGGTAAATTATTTTGGGGTCTTGCTTTCTACTGTCTTAAAAACCAGTGGGGTGCCAGCCTGCAAAAATGAGTGTGCTCAGGTAAAGCAACCAAAAAATCATTGGAAGACTTCATCAAAGTCAGGCCTCAGGGCAAGCTTCTCTAACCAGTCCATATAGAAATTTGCAGGCGACCCAGGAAAAGGTGTGACATTCCATTAAAACTGCTGAGAGACAAGGTTGATGCCACATATCCTGTCCTGCCTGATTCCACCACTGCAAAGCTGCTTCCTGAGAGGACTGGAACTAAACCCTTGGTGGAGGGACATTCTATCTATGCTAAGTTCAAAGTCCTCTAGGTTTTTACAGCCATTATAGTGACTCTGAATGGGTAAAGGGATTTTTCCATCCAGTGCTAAACAGCCTAGAGGTGAGAGGTGCAAATGTAAATAAGGGTTCAAATAAAAAAAAAGAGTAGTAAAAGTTTTGGGAGAGGAGTAAAAAAAACTGGTTTATAAAGGATAAAAAGGATATGTTCATATAAATTATAAAAGGTTTAAGTATGTAGCCAATGGTATGAGCATTATCTTAAAAATAAAAATTACAAGTAAAATTAGTAGGTATGTAATTGTAGACATGATGCAAGCTGGGTCAGGATTGGTAGACTGGTATAAAACTATTCTTTGTGCCCACCTGAGGGATTGTTAAGCATGCTTCCTAGTTGTGAGAGCTTTTTCTTGGGTGTAGAACTGGGAGGGCACACTATATTCCCCTCCAAACCAAAAAAATGTTGTCTGCCCAAGTCTGATAACAATTGTTGGCCCCCCAAGCCATGTATTATCTCATCTGGCATTGTTAGCCATGATTCAATCCAGTCCTTACAGGCCTTATAAGTTGATTTGCGGACATGTTCATTGTCTGGTTTCCAGTATCCTGGCACTGAAATGTACCTGCACTGTGATACCCAGCACTCCAACCACTGTAAAAGTAGTAAAAAAAAAAAAGACCTACTGGATTCATCACTCCTGTGGAGACAGCGTATAAAGACTTTGGACTTTCAGATTCCCACAAAAATGGACTTTAACATTATTGGGTCCCAAAAAGAATGTTTGTGTGTCACCCTATATCACTTTTGAGCAAACCATGCTGGAGTAATAAAAAATTAAAATAAAACAGTCTGGCAACTGTCAAGAGGAGACTAGAAAAACAACAACAACAACAATAACAAAAAGAGACAGGGGTCCCGAGGATAATATAAAAGGCTGTACAACTGGTCCCCCTGGACAACTTCTCTAATCTCAGCCATTATTGGCCCACTGGTAATTATTTTAATGTATCATTAATTGCCCCTTATGTAATTAATGCGATGACATCCTTCGTAAAAAAAAGAAGCTTGGAGTTATCAAACTGATAATCCTACACACCTGGTATAACCCCATTTCTACTGAGGTAAGTAGTCAAAGATTTGACCACACTAAAAAAAAGGGGGGGGAATGAGGAGCGTAGAAAATATCTATATATTTTCTATAAACCTATGTTAGCCATTTGTATTTTTATACTTGTATTCATTTGGATAGTTATACTTGTATTTCCTTAACTTGCCTTTCTGCTTCTGTATATCTGCTTGCTAAAACCCTGAGAAATGCAACTGCTGTTCTTCTGGCTAATCTACAACCATCCATTTGGCCTTGGTTCCCAGACTGAGCTACACTGTAGTAAGGAGTATACACATTCCAAGCCGAGAGGTAGATATTGTAGCCATCTGGTACCTGCAAGATTGGAACTTCGAGGGCCAACAAACTAGGGCAGATGTCAACCAATCACAAGCCCGTCACCATGGATATCCCCCTAGACTCATATCTGGCCCAAAACCATCCTAAAACCATCCTCCTAAAATGACAGCCAGCTAGACTGACCAATGATTAGCCATGACCCCTTTCCTGCTTTTTATTGCACCAATCATTTAATGGAATTATAGTATAAATTTCCAGCATGGCGTATTGATTTGTTGCTATTACTTGCTGGGGCCTTCCCCCTACCAAAAAATGTATAAAAGGGGCTGTAATCTTGTGCTCGGGGCCTCTGGTCTGCACTCAACTATCAGTGCGCAGAGACCCATGCTCGAGCTCGTCAATAAACGACTCAAGGCAATTTGCATTGATCTTTAGTCTCTGGCTATGGGGGGGGGGCTTCAAGTTTCTGGGCACAATAATAACATCAATGGGAAGAAGCGCTGACCCTTCCAGAGCCATCTCTGAGGACACAGACATGAGGAGAAGAATGAGCTGCAGGTGTGAAGTAAAACCATTGCCAGAGAGGAGGATGGAGCATCCCTGGCCCCACAGCCCCAGGCACTCACCTGTCAGGCCACTGGGACCAGCGTGGCTGCTGCTAGGGTACAGAGCCCACAGCCCCATGTAGGGCAGGAAAACCAGGGCCACCAGTCCCAGAGCCACCGCCTGTAGAACCTGCTTCTCCTTCTGCCTGCGTCAGGGCCCGCTAGCTTCGACTTTTTTGCTTCATGATGGAGTCAATCCACATGTGGGCCAAGGGGTACCTAAGAAAGAAGCAGTAGCCAAGCCCTGGCTCCTGTTTTCCTTGACTTCCTCTGCACTTCTGCTGCTCACTTCCTGGGAATTGGATGCTACCACTAACTCACTGCTGAGGGGGAAGAATGCGGAATCCAGGCTGCTAGTTCTGATGTTGGGAACCCTGGAGCCCTCAAGCTCGGGATTCATTCTTCTCCACTTTGTAAGTTATACTTCTGCCTTCTTGTGGAAGGTTCCAGTCTATCTGGGTATGACTTGGGGACTCCGAATATCAGAACTTCCACGTCTGGAGTGGCGATGGTGCGTCCTGCTCCTCCCCAGCTTACCCCAGGTGAGAAAGTGCCATGGTTGGGATGTCAGGTGGCAACCAGTGCTCCCTGGGCTCAGGTGAGCATGGTGCTTCTTTTCATGTCCCAGCATCAGATGCTGGCCTCCTCTAGTGCTGGAGCAGAGGAGTTGAGCTTCTCTGGCATTGCCCATAGTGCTGAGGCACCAACAATGCCCACCCCTCCTGGGTCTGAGGCTCCCCACTTACTTTGGTTGGGGCCTGAGGACACCAAGACCTGCTTTGACCTTGGGGATATCAGTGTACTAGGCCATGAAATTGGGTCCATGCTGTGACCCCTGTGCACTTTTCCACCCAAGGGCCCTGGGTTTCTTCCTGGCAAAGATCCCAGATGTTGGCTGGGTGCACACCCACATGTAAAATGAAGTGCAGTCAATGCCTACTGCCGTGTTTGCTACCCCTATCAGAGTGGAGGGGAGGCCAGATTCCTGGGGGTGACACACAAGAGTTAATCAAACCTGACAATAGTAGCCTATGCCTGTAATCCTATTTAGGAGGCTGAGATCTGAGCATTGAGATTTGATTCCAGCCTGGCAGGAAAGTCTGCCATACTCTCATTTCCAATAAACTACTCAGAAAATCCTGGAAGATATGCTGTGGTTCAAGTGGTAGAGCACGAAGATGCCCATGAACAGCACCTAATCCCTGAGTCCAAGCCCCAGGACTTGCATAGAAGAGGAGGAGGAGGAGAAAGCCTACCTTAAATATATATATATATATATATATATAAATAATTTTTTTATTTTATTTTTTGCCAGTCCTAGAAACGTGAATTCTGGGTCTGTCATTGTCCCTGATTTTTTTCAAGGCTGTGCTCTGCTGCTTGCGCCACAGCTTCACTTTGAACTATCTTGGTGGTTAACTGAAGATAATAGCCTAACAGACACCTGGTGCTGGTGACTCTCGTTTGTAACCCTAACTACTTAGGAGGCTGAGATCTGAGAATCATGGTTCAAAGTTAGCTCCTGAAACTCTTAACTCTGATTAATCACAGAATGAGGCGTAAGGGAGCTGTGGCTTAAGTCATAGAATGTTATGCTTGAGCAAAAAGAAGCTCAGGGGCAGCAACCAAGAGAAGTGTTCAAGCTTGACAACTGACTAAAAGAAGAGAAAAAAGAAAAATGATTGGATAGTGATGTTTCCCATTCCAGGGGGGTTATTATGGCTATGTAATAAACAGAATTTATTGAGACTCTTCTCTCCAATTAATTTCCAGAAAACGGGCAGTGGGGCTTGGCTCTGGGATAGGGTGGTAGCCTTGAGCTGAGGAGCTCAGGTACAGCGCCCCAGCCCACTTGAAGTTCCATGACCCACAAAAGAAAAAAAAAAGACTCTCAAGGACTGTAGTGCCCAAGCTGGCTTTGAACCACAGTCCACAGTCCTAATATCTCAGCCTCACTGTCTCAATTTAGATCTCTCAAAATATACAATAAATTTTCCAGAGATTCCAAAATCCTACCTATGAAACCTTAAGGAGGGTTTTTTTGGCTTCTTTTTAAATTATTTATTTGTTTATGCTGTGGATCCTGTGGCTTGAACTCATAACTTGGGCATTGTCCTTGAGCATTTGCTGTGTTTTACTTGACTTTGCCTTTTTTCTACTTTTCTTCCTTCCTTTCTTCCTTTCTTTCTTTCTTTCTCTCTTTCTCTCTCTCTCTCTCTCTCTCTCTCTCTCTCTCTCTCTCTCTCTCTCTCTCTCCTTCTCTCTCTCTCTTTCTCATATTCTCTCTCTTTATTCTTTTTTGCCAGTCCTTAAGCATGAA
Organism: Megascapheus bottae; assembly: GCF_031878675.1. Taxonomy (NCBI): domain Eukaryota; kingdom Metazoa; phylum Chordata; class Mammalia; order Rodentia; family Geomyidae; genus Megascapheus; species Megascapheus bottae. The sequence continues at coordinate 1,235,332 of NW_028327483.1, forward strand.
CTCAGGGCTTGAGCACTGCCCTTGGGCTTTCTCAGCATTTGAACTACATCATCACTTCTGGCTTTTTCTATGTATGTAGTACTGTGGAATGGAACCCGAGTATTCATGCATGTTAGATAAGCACTCTACCACTAGGCCAAACTCCTGGACTTGCAAAGTTTCCTTACAGGGGTTTCTTAGTGCATAGCACAGCACCTCCATTACTCTTCAAAGAGGCAGAGGTTTGGGGCAATCGGTGTGAATGTGGATGGGGTAGAAGAATGAAGTTTGGGGTAGGTCTATGCTGATATGAAGCTTGATTGATTGCCTGAAACCAGTCTGTTTATTCTTTTCATTTTGTATCATCTTTGTTGTTTTCAATTCCTACCTCTTCTCTGATCCTACAAGTTCCTCTCAGTAGCTCTAGGTTACATGTCCAGGGGACCTAAGACTTGTCTTTCCAAAGCTTATCCATTACAATGTGGAATAAATCTTTTTTAATCTCACTTTTGGGACTTGAACTGTGGGCCAGGGTGCTGTGCCTGAGCACTTCAGCTCAAAGCTAGCTCTCTACCACTGGAGCCACTTCCAGTTTTCTGCTGGAGATAAGTCTCACAGACTTTAGTGCTCAGGCTGACTTTGAACCTCAATTCTCAGATCTCAACCTCCTGAGCAGCTAGGTTTACAGTGTGAGCCACCAAATCTGGCTGGAATGAACCTTTTATCTCCCTCCCTCATATCTGAGATGCTATGCTTTTCTCTGAAAGGCTTATTGATTTTTTTTGTTTGGTCAGTACTGGGGCTGAACTATGGGCCTAGGTGCTGTCCCTGAGCTTTTCAGCACAAGGCTATCACATTATCCCTTGACCCACAGCGCTGCTGCTTCTGGTTTTCAAGTGGTTAGTTGGAGATCAGAGTTTCACAGTCGTTATTTCCTGGGCTGACATTGAACCATTCCTCATATCTCAGCCTTCTGAGTAGCTAGGATTACAGGCCTGAGCCATCCTGCCTAGCTTATTATGATTTTTGATAATTTCTTTACATACAACCCAATTAGGAAAGACTGGGTAAGAAACTTTCATACATGATATCCAGTCCTTGAGTATATAGGTTCTCGTTGTCACTTTTTGTGAAGCTAGCCAGCAGCGAACTTGGATTCCTGACCTTGAGGGTGAAGACTGGGAAAAGAAGAAGACAAAAAAGATGGGGTCGGGAGGACTACAGCCTAAGTCATCAGCCCAAGACTGCAGCCTAAGGCGAGCTTAAGAATGTAGCGTAGTTTATTTCAAGTTCCAACCTTAAATACCTTTCTTAAAACTAGAACACTGCCAGGGGTTACATTCATACAAAACAGCAATCAAGTCTCAAATAGGTTAAATGAGAAGTCATCAAGATTCAAATAGGTAAAATGAGAAGGGATTGACACAGTCCAAAATCATGATAACAGCTTACTTCCTTGTGAACTCAATTGTGCACGTCCAAGGTCAGTGACCCCCACAGTCGTCCCCCAATATACACTAAATCTCAGAGACCCATGTTTATTCTCACCTAGTCGATCAATAAGCTAATTGATTTTTAAGCATGCTTTATTTTTCTCATCAGAAATTTGCTCAGAAGCTCAGTATTTTATTCATAATGTATAAAATCCAATAATAAAAGCTTCTGAATTAAAATATATATAAAAAAGAAATTATATCATTAATATATGGCTTTTAGCCAAAAAGAAAACAAACAAAAAAACAATAATTAGGGCCTAACATGCTAAATAAAACAATTCTTACTATTCTTTGCCCATCCATTTGGATCCTATTGCAGCTCCACTGTGTGGATTTTGAATATGATTATTTATACATCAATAGATCTACAAAGACTTAAAATACATCAAAGATGCTCAAAAGTCATAAATATATGCTGTCACTCTTGACATGATAGGTAGTTAAAATGAAACATGGTCAGTAAGATCAAATCATACAAAACATTATATCACTTAATACCTTAGAAACAAAATCTCTTCTGAAGTTATTAAAAAGCAATAACACAGATAATGTAATTCAAACATAAAAACATCAAATGTGAGAAGTATTAACTGTGAAGGCAATCAACCTTTAAAATAAGTTGGGAGCTGGGCATTGGTTGTTCATCCTTGTATTCTTAGCAATTCAGGAGGCTGAGAGCTCAGGATGTCTACTGAAGGCCAGCCCAGGTAGGAAAGTCCAAGAGAATCTTATCAAAAAGGTGGAGCTATGGCTCAAATAGTAGAGCTCTAGCCTTGAGCAAAAACGCTTAGGAATTGTAAGTATGGCCAAGTTTAAGTCCCATGACTATCAAGAAAATAAAATGGGGATAAAGGTCATATTTTCTCTAGACATACTTTTATTCTCTAAAGTAAACACTTTTTCAAAAAGCATCACACAATGGGAAAATTTACTTCTCTATTTCAAAAAGTTATCATCAGCCGGCACTGTGGCTCATGCCTGAAATCCTAGCTACTCAGGAGGCTGAGCTCTGAGGATCACAGCCTGGACATGAAAGTCTAAGAGACTTATCTCCAATTAACCACCAGAAAAGCAGAAGTAGTGCTGTGGCTCCAGGGGTAGGGTGGAAGCCTTGAACTGAAGAGCTCAGCGCGGTCCCCCTAGCCCAGAGTTCAAGCCCCAGGAACAACAACAAAAAGTTATCAAAATTCAATTCACCCTGCTGGGGATGGTGGTATACACCTGCAGCCGTAGCACTCATGAAGGCTAAGGCTGGAGAACCTACAGTATGAGGCTAGTCTTGTCCACATAGTGAGATCCTGTCTTAAAACACACACACACACACACACACACACACACACACACACACACACACCTCAAGTCCCATTGGGAGAATTTTTTCCCTTTAGTTCAGATTCACACATCTGTTTTTAGGAAAATGATCTTAGTCTTCATGCCCCCCAAAAAGAGGGGGGAAGCTTTTCATGTTTGCCAAGTGTTTGACTCAACAAAAAATTGGGGATTGTCAGGTGACAGTGTCAGGTGCTGTAGGTCTGGAAGTCATAAACTTGTCTCTGTTTTCATAGAACTGGGAGCTGATTTACATGGGTAAATTTAGTCATATCGCTTGGGTTGTAACATGATCTTTTGACATGCACCATCTTTCAAAACAATTATCTGGTGATACTAAGGCACTATTAAAATTATCTTTTGAGAGAAATCACTTTTGTAAAGGAATCTCAAAACGTTTAAAGAACAGAAAGGAAGGATAAACACATCTTTGTTAACATAAAAAATCATATCAATATTATGCTTTCACAAAGATGTAGAAAAAGAAGAACAGAATTTATAATGATTACACAGAAATGCTGGAGATTGTCCTATACATGCCGCACATGTGCAAATCCATATGAGAAGGTGAATTATACAGTTATAGTCAGTTGTCGGGTTTCAGAGAATCATTGCCTTCTTTCTAATGGTCGCTCCACATCTTAAGGAAGTGTGCATTTTCTGTACATTTAAGGGCAATCTCTTCCACTTGAGCTGATACTGCAGATGCGGCCTCAAGAGGACGCATGAAAACAATGTGTCTCCGATCTGCTGTGCCATCTCCTCTAGGGGGTCCACCACTCCAACTCAGAGCCCTCCAGCCCACACTCACGCAGTAGGAAAACGCGTCCAAAGAAGAATTAGAAGATGGAGGTGGGAGAGGCGGCACGCAAACCTGAAGCTCCTTGGCTGACGCATATGGGGAAAAGGCTGGCACCATGGTGCAGGACCCTAGCAGCCAAACCGCCACTGACTGTCTTTCCAATGATTGTCTTTAAACTACTATGTTATCTCTCATCTGTTTTGCTGTCCCTTGGTTATCTCATATTGTGACAGTATTTCACCTGGTAATCTGCTATATTGTATATATGCATGTTTGGTTATTTGAAGTCAGATAGGGAAGGGAGGAAAACAAGATGAAGGGCAGGGTCGGAGAGGGAAATGGGGACCAAGACATGAGAAAGGGTATCAATGTTTGTGAAGTAAAGCAACTTCTATCTGGTGAATATAACATAACCCAAATATATGGGAAAAAAAAGACACCCTACAGATTGAGAGGAGGCTTTTGCACTTACAGATAACTAAAAGACCTTGTATCCGGATTGTACAAAAATGTCAAGAAATTCAAGAGGCTAAGAGTTAGCTACCCAGTTAACAAAGCCAAGATGAGACTACTTTGTATATGTGTGTGCGTGTTTATGTCGCTCATGGGGCTTGAACTCGGGGCCTGGGAGCTGTCCCATCAAAAGCAGCACCATACTCACCTATGCCCAGCAAGCACCCATTGCCTCCCAACAACACTACCAGGGCATTTTCTCACCTGGGGTCAGCTGGGGAGAAGCGGGACGCACCATCGCCATGCAGAAGGTGGGAGATCTGATGTTTGGAGTCCCCAAGTCACACCCAGATAGGCTGGAACCTTCCACAAGAAGGAGCATGTATAACTTACTAAGTGGAGAAGAAAGAATCCTGAGCGCGGTGACTACATGGTGCCCAACATTGGCACTGGCCACGGTGATTCCGCATTAGTCCCACCCCAGCGAGTTGGTGGTAGCATCCAATTCACAAGAAGTGAGCAGCAGAAGGGCAGCTGGAGTGCCTGGGACTCACGGCTTGGCTCCTGCTACTTTCATCATTGCCCCTCAGCCCAAGTGTGCACCGACTCCACCTGGTAGCAAGAAAAAGCAAGGCTGGCAGGCCCCAACTCAGCAGAAGGAGAAGCAACTTCTCCAGCTGGTGGCTATGCACTGGTGGCCCTGGTTTTCCTGCCCTACATGGGACTGTGGGCTCTGCAGCAGCAGCCCAACTGGGATCAGGGGCTGTGAAGTGAGTGACTTGGGGTGGTGGGGCCAGGGACGATACATCCACCTCCCCAGCAATGGTTTTACTACAAACCTGCAGCTCATTCTTCTCCTCCTCATATCTGTGTACTCAGAGACGACTTTGGAAGAGTCAGAGCTTTTTCCTATTATTATTATTATTACTATAATTATAATTATTATTATTATTATTATTGCTGTTAGTATTAATGCCACATGGGGTAAACTGAGGCACCTAAGACAGAGATTTATCCACTCAACAGAGTTAGAATTAGAACCCAGGGCTCTTGATAACCAATCCAGAACTCTAGCTTCAAATTTCCAGACTTTATTTAGTCTTCTATTTTCTGTTGCTTACTCCTGTCCCCTGACCTGATCAAGCATTCTCATTCTGGAAAGCACCCTGTCTGCATGTCTGTATCCAGGGTGTGATGCCTTGGGTAGGACTTGTTCCCTCTTCACCTCTGCTCCCCAACATCACCCCCACCTGCTGATTCTGGTATTTTTTCTCAGGCAATATGTTTTACAATTTACTGCTCCCCTCACCCTCTGGAGCTTTCCCCTTACTATTTCTTTGTCGAGTCCTGTGGATTCCTTGGGGAGTGAGTGCAATGATCTTCTTGGAGCTTCAGATCCCTTGCATGGAGTGAAAGATGAATTTCTGGTTCCTGAGGAACTTGTCACTTTTGACTCTGCAGGGGTAGAGGTGTCCCAGGGGAGGGATCCCCCAAAACATTCCAGAGTTTCAGTTCCCTGAGGCTAGAATGCCCAGGCTTTCCTTCCCTCCTCTGAACTGATGGGACATGGGTGGTTTTATTTTGTTTTGTTGTCACTTCTGGGCATTGAACTGATGGCCTGAACATGGTCCTTGAGATTTCTCAAGGGTAGAGCTCTACCACTTGAGCCATAGCACCACTGCCAGCTTTTTTTTATGTATGTGGTAATGAGGAATTGAATCCTGGTCTTTGTGCATGCTAGGCAAATACTCCCCCAAACTCCTGGCCCCAGGACATGGTGTTTCTTGTACTACATACTGCTCATGATCACATGATCATGGTCAGATTTTTGCCTCTTTGAAACTCACTCATGAGCGTGCACATGTGTACATGCATTCGTACTAAATTAGCATTTCTTTCTTCGTGTGTGTGAGTGTTCAGATCCTGGATCTTGAGCTTAGCACCTTTGTGCTGACCTTTAGAAATTTTCACTCATGGCTGGCACCCAACTTCTGGCTTTTTGGTGGTTCATTGGAGATAAAAGTCTTACAGCATTAACTGCCTGGGTAGGCTAAGAACCAGGATTCTCAGATCTTAGTCCCTTGTGTGAATCATTGGCACCTGGCTTGGACTAGCATTTTCCTGCTCCATCACATCACTCCAAATCTTTCATCTTCTGGCAAGTATATGGCATGCTTGAATTGCTTTGTATACTGGGACATTTCAGATTTGTTTATGGGGTTGTGTATCAGGGTCAGACTTGAGTGATTACTGGCTGTCCTGAAGGGAAGAGGCTAACTTTCAGGGTGATGGTTTTCTTTTCTCCTCAGTATCAGGCTGTTGTCTGTTTTGGTATCTTGAACTCAGAAGGTTCTTTGCAACAGAACTAATCCTTAGGGGAGTAGCAATTCTACCTAGTTGCTGCCAACTGCTAGGAGGAGTCAGCTTGATCTTTATGTATGTATATTTTTGTGAGTCATGGGGCTTGAACTCTGGCCTGGGCACTGTCCCTGAGCTCTCCAGCTCAAGGCTATCACCCTAACCCTGGGCTTGGGGTTGTCCTTGATCTCTTCAACTCAAGGCTACCACCTTACCCCTGGAGCCACAGTCCCACTTCCTGTTTTCTTAATTAGAGATAAGAGTCTCACAGTCTGTGCCCAAGGGTGGCTTTAAACCGACATTCTCAGATCTTCACCTCCTGAGTATCTAGGATTACAGATGTGAGCCCCCACACCAAGCTTTATGGTAGATCTTTACTGTTCTGAAAATGAAGAACATTAGAACACTTCTTTCCTCAACCCAAGATTCACGTCTTGATAGCTAGCCTAACCTTTCTCCCCTCTATATATTGTGTGTGTGTTTCTTTCTTGAATCTCTTTCCTCAAGGGGTCTGGATGCAAGGATTGTATCCTCAGCTCTGCTGTGGATTTGCTGCTTGTGTTCATCATCAACCATTTCTGTCTCTAGACCTTAATTTCTCTCTCCATAGACTGTGATTAATGGAGAGAAGAGCCATTAGTGCCTTGGCTGGCCTTGAACCTTGATCCTCAGATCTCAGCTTTCTGAGTAGTAAGGATTACAGTTGTGAGCCACAGTGCCTGGCTCTTCTTCTTCTTTTCTTTTTTTTGTGGGTTATGGGGATTGAACTGGCCTGGGTGCTGTCCCTGAGCTCTTCAGATCAAAACTACCATCCTACCCTTGAGCCAAGCCCCAGATACCATTTTCTAGAGATTAATTGGAGATAAGAGTCTCAAGTCCTCAGCTTGGGCTGGCTGAGAACCTAGATCCTCAGATCTCAGCCTTGTGAGTACCTAGGGTTACAAATGTGAACCACCCCACTGACTGTTTTTTTTTATTTAAATGCTAGTGCTGGGGCTTGAAGTGGGACCTAGACATTAACACTTAGCCTTCCCCCCGCCCCTGAAGTTTTCCTCCTGAGCCATAGTACCATTTCTGACTTTTTCTGAGTAATTTATTTGGGGCAAGAGTCTCATGGAGTTTTCTGCACATGGTGGCTTCGAGCTGCAGTCCTCGGGTGTCAGCCTCCTGAGTAGCAAGGAACATGGGTTCAAGTGTTCTTTCCCAACCCCAGTTCATACTTTTTTTGCCAGTCTTAGACCTTGAATTTAAGGCCTGAGCACTGTCCTTGAACTTCCTCAATGGCTAGAGCTCTATCACTTGAGCACCATTTCCAGCTTTTTTCTAGGTGTGTAGTACTGAGGAATTGAACCTAGGTCTTCGTGCGTGCTAGGCAAGCATTCTACTACTAGGCCAGACTCCCATTCTCCTACTTCATATTTTTGATTGGAACCATGTGAGCCACATCTTCTGTTTTTGGTTCTCCGTAGTTTTATTTTCCCTGTTAATTAGTGATGAGTCATAGACTGGGCTGTGAATATGGCTTAGTGATAGAGTGCTTGCCTAGCATACATGAAGCCCTGGGTTCAGTTTCCCAGTACCACATACACAGAAAAAACTGAAGTGACGCTGTGACCGAAGAGCCCAGATCCTGAGTTCAAGACCCAGGAATGGCTCATGCCTGTAATCCTAGCTACCCAGGAAGGTAAGAGCTGAAGACCATCGTTCAAAGCCAGCCTGAGCAGGAAAGTCTATGAGACTGTTGTGTCTAATTAGCCACCCAAAATCCAGAAGTGGAGCTGTGGCTCAAGTGATAAAGCATTATCCTTTAGTAGAAATACCTAGGTTCGAGACACTGAGTCAGCAGCACTGAGTTCAAGTCCTACTGCCCACCACCAGCAGTGGAGACTCCACCTGGTGGCCTCTGTTCCTCACAGGAAGAACAGAATAGCTTACTAAGTCACTTGAATGCATTTTGTGAGTAGAAATAAGATGGGGCTGTTTGTTGCTGCAGTGTTCCTTGGCTGGTACTGACTCATCCTGGCAGAAACCTTCTCTGATGGCACTTTAGAGGTCTCAGAGTCTGTCAGTACAGAATAGGGACTGAAAATCTCACCAGCTGTCCTTCACTAAAACCTTAATACAAGGAGCCAGTGGCTCACACCTGTGATCCTAGGTACTTGGTAGGTAAGCAATTTGAGGATTATGGGTCAATGCCATTCCAAGGTAGGAAAGTCCTTGAGACTCTTATCTCCTAAAAAGCTAGATGCTAGCCAGACCAGTGTTTCATGCCTGTAATCCTAGGTATTCAGGAGGCTGAGATTTGAGCATCCAAGTTCAAAGCAATCTCAAGAATAAAATCACCTGATACTCGTAACTTCAGTTAACCTCCAGAAAAGAGAAGTGGGCTTGTCTCAAGGGCAGGTCTGTGGCCTAGAGCTGAAGTGATCGGGGAGGTACAATGCCTAGGCCCAGGAGTAGGGTGGTTGCCTTAAGCTGAAGAACCTAGGCAGAGCATCCTGGATGAATTCAAGCCCAATGACCCACAAAAATAAAAGGTGCAGATCTGATCTGTGGCTCATGTGGTAGACGGCTAGTGTGGTAGACCGCCAGCCTAGAACAAAAAAGCTCAAAGACAGTACCCAGTCTCTAAATTCAAGTTCTAGCACTGGGGCACACACACACTAGTGGCCTATGAGCTGTCCATGTAACATGCAACACATGATGCCCGAGAGGAAAACAGTTTAGAGGGATTCTGTGTGTGTGTGTGTCTGTATGTCTGTGTCTGTCTTATGTGTTGCTGATATGGTAGGGCTTGAACTCATAGTCTGGGTGCTGTCCTTAAGCTTTCATTTTCAAAGTTGGTACACTCTACCATTTCTGGCTCCTTAGTGGTTTATTGGAGTCTCCCTAACCTTTCTGTCCAGGCTGGCTTTGAACTCCAGTCCTTAAATCTCAGTTTTTTCTGTAGCTAAGATTATAGTCATTGGAACGAAGGCATAGATTCTCAAACCTTCTACGTAAATTTGTTTTATGTGAAAGTCAGTTTACTCAGTGTGAACTGGTTTTAATAACCCTAGGCTGGTTGAGGCATTTATTTCCTTTTCGCAGTGCCTGGCTGGTGCTTCAGTATAGCACTAGCTACCCCTGCCTGTGATGGAAGTTTTTTGTTTGTTTTTTTTCTTGGCCAGGCCTGGGGCTGCAAATCGGGGCCTTACCACTGTCCTTGGGCTATCTCAAGGCTAGAGCTCTGCCACTAGAGCCACTGAAGCACTTCTGGCTTTTTCTATGTATGTGGCACTGAGGAATTACCCCAGTCTTCTTCATGCTAGGCAAGCACTCTATCACTAGGCCAAACTCCCAGTCTGATTAAAGTTTTTGAAAATAAAACTAAGCCAGGGCCAGAGTTTGGCCTAGTGGTAGAGTGTTTGCTTAACATTCAGGAAGACCTGTGTGCGATTCCTTGGTACCACGTACATAGAAAAAAGCTGGAAGTGGTGCTGGGGTTCAAGTGGTAGAGGTTTACTCTTTAGAAAGTCTAAGGTCAATGCTCATGCCTTGAGCTTAAGCACAGGAGTGGCAAAAAAAATAAAGAAACTAGGCCAAGTGTTGGTGGTCCACACCTGTCGTCCTTTCTACAGGAGGCTGACATCTGCAGATTGCGGTTTAAACCCAGCCTGGGCAGTAGGACTGTGAGATTTCTCTCTCTGATTAACATCAAAAACGTTGGAAGTGAAGCTTTGACCCACGTGTAGAATTCCATATTCCAGTCTTGAACAAAAGAGTTCAGGAATAGCATCCAGGCCCTGATTTCATGCCCTAATGCTAGTACAAAAGGAAAGAAAGAGCCAGGCTTTTTAATAAAATGAGTTGTGCTAAGTAGAAATTTCTATGGAAGTGAAAATTTAAAAATAATCTCAGCTGGGTGCCATGGCTCACACCTGTAAACCTAGCTGCTTAGGAGGCTGAAATCTAAAAATCAGGGTTCAATGGCATCCCAGGCACCACAGGACCTGAGACTTTTTATCTCCAGTTAACCTCTCGAAAATCGGAAGTAGGGAATGACCCAAGGGCAAAGCAGTAACCTTGAGGTGCAAGCTCAGTGCACAGGCAGAGTTCAAGGCCAATGACACACAAAAAATGTAACAGACAAAGAAATAAAAGGGGGAACCAGTAAGGGAGAGAGGGAGTGATGGAGGAAAGAATTAAGAAAAAGAGAGGATGGATAGGAAAGGTGAGGGTTGGGAGAAAGATCTGGACTTCAGTGGCTCACACCTGTAATTCTAGTCAGAAATCCAGAGGTAAAGCTGCCCAGCTCAAAGTGGCAGGGAGCTAGTCTTGATCAAAAAAGCTCATGGACAGGACCCTGACCCTGTGTTCAAGTCCATGACTCACATAAAGAGAAAAAGGAAGAAAGGGAGGAGTGGAAAAGAAAGAACTGGTTCTTTCTAAGAGTTGAGTAAAGTAGAAGGTACTAGGTATATGGAACCTCCTGAGAGCAAGGAGGGAAACTTAATTTTTTAATCCAGTCCTTGACTGGTGCTGAAGGTGAGATTCCACATATAGAGCCCCTGCTCTGCCTTATTTCTCATCTACTTAATTCTCCATAGGCCCTGGGAAGGAGGTGCTGGCCTCTGTTTCATTTGTAAAGACTAGGAAACTGAGGCTATCAAGGACCTCTCTTGGCCAGAGGAGGCAGAGATGGGGTGTCTACTCCCTGGAAGCCTTTCCATGTCTTTCCTAAAACTTTCCAGTCTGACATGTATCCCATGCCATCTTCTTCTGGTGTTCTTCCCTACACCATTATTATAATCAATAAGTTCAGTGAAGTTATAGGATATAATATTTATATAAAAAGTAATTTGTGCTGGTGGTTTGGCCTAGTGGTAGAGTGCTTGCCTAGCATGCCTGAAGACCCAGGATCGATTCTTTCGTCCCACATACATAGAAAAAAGCCAGAAGTGATGCTGTGGCTCAAATGGTAGAGCTTGAAAAAACCCAAGGACAGTCCTCATGTCCTGAGCCCAAACCCAGGACTGGAAAAAAGAATAATAATAATAATAATGTTACTAATTGAGGTTATGTGAGGAATGAACAATTTAAAAATAATGTATGGAGTAAATTCTATTTATATTGGAATAAGAAATAAAACATGGAAAAATAAATGTATAAATAATGTAACATTGGACAATGCACTGCACAGCTAGTCTTGGAAGCACCTCAGTTTTTACCTGATCTTATCTCCTTGCTACTGAGGAATTTACTTTTCCAAAAACGCATTTTGCTATTTTCCTTTATATTATTTTAGGTGCTCTCAAGTTGAAGTCTATACATCCAAATATGCCCTACAATCTCCATTTTCATGAGGAATAGCTTAACTCCACTAAATAAGCAGAAACCATACCCTGGATGACTGAATAGCAGGCATGAAAATTCCCTACTATCCTTCCAATCATGTTGTATGTAACATCACAATAAACCTTTAAGAGCAAAGCAGGGCATCTCACACATAATGGAGGAAGACAAAGGATCTCTTCCACAGGCTAATGGATAAGGTCTGGAAAGACAAGTCTGGTGTCCCCTTGAACAATAATGGATTGGATGTCGGTGATGTACCATGCTCTAAGAAACCCCTGTATGGAAACTTTTCACTAGTTAGCTGAAGAAATTATTAATGGTCTGTGAGCTGTGCTCACAATCAGTGCTCAAGCTCTGAGTTCAATTCATAGCACCAACAGCACAAAACAATACAACAAGAAAACACAACAACACAAAACAGCAACAACCAAAAAGCCTTAGAGGAAAGACAGAATTCAAACACTAGTCACCCAAAACTCCTTAACGTTTTATAGATGGATTTTTAGAGTGTCTTAGAAATTCATTGTTAGAATTTGAGAAATCTTAATTGACACAAGGATTGTGCCTTATGACTACTTAACAATCCTGTGATTTTATTTCAGTGTATACATTAAGTGTATATGAGAGCAGTGGAAAAAAGACCAGGAATTTAGTTTAGTTGCTGCAAATACTTTTTTTCTTCTTCCTCCTTTTTGTCATGGGGCTTGAACTGCGGGCCTGGATGCTGTCCCTGAGCTTTCCAACTCCAGGCTTGTGCTGTACCACTTTGAGCCACAGTGCCAAATCTGGTTTTCTAGTGGTTAAAAAGAGATAAGAGTCTCATGGATTTCCATGCCCAGGCTGGCATTGAACCGTGATCCTCATATCTCAGTTTCGCTAATGAGTACCTGGAATACATCCATTCATATTGAAAGCACTAGAAAAAATAGGAATAAGAGGTACATTCCTAAAATAGTTAAAGCCATATATGAAAAACCTGCAGCCAGTATTATACTAAATGGTGGAAGACTGGAACCATTCACATTAATATCAGGAACTAGACAGGGATGACCACTCTCTCCACTTCTCTTCAATACAGTGGTGGAACACTTAGCCAGAGCAATAAGGCAAGAAAAGGACATCAAAGATATCCACATAGTGAAAGAAGAAATTAAACTATCCCTATTCGCAGATGACATGATCCTCTAATTGAGGATCCACTCCCAAACTTCTAGAATTAATAAACTACTTTAGCAAACTGTCAGGATAGAAAATTAAACTTCAGAAGTCAGTAGCCTTCTTGTACACCAACAATACACAAACAGAAGGCCAAATCAAGAATATGATCCCATTCATAATAGCCCCCCCAAAAATAAAATACTTAGGAATATACTTAACCAAAGATGTAAAGGAATTATTCAATGAAAACTATAAAAGCCTAATGAAAGAAATTAAAGAGGACACTGGGAAATGGAAAGACATCCCATGCTCATGGCTAGTGAGAAGCAACATAGTGAAAATGGCTATACTGCCAAAATTGATATACAAATTCAATGCAATCCCCATCAAAAATCCCAAAGATATTCTTTACGGAAATAGAAGATATAATCCAAAGATTCATATGGAACAAGAAAAGATCTAGAATAGCCAAAACAATTCTAGGCAAAAAGAGCAATGCTGGTGGTATTACAATACCAGACTTCAAACTCTACTATAGAGCCATAATAACAGAAACTGCTTGGCATTGGCACAAAAACAGACCAGAAGATCAGTGGAACACAAAGAAGAAACAGAAATAGAACCACATACCTATAGGCAACTTGTATTTGACAAAGGAGACAAAGATATACAGTGGAACACACACAGTCTATTCAATTATTGGTGCTGGCAAAACTGGGCAGCCACATGCAGAAAAGTAAAATTTGACCCTAGCCTTTCTCCATGCACAAGCATTAACTCAAAGTGGATCAAAGACCTCAAGGTCAGACTGGAAACCGTGAAACTGCTACATGATAAATTAGGAGAGACAGTGGAACTCATAGGCATAGGCAAAAGATTCCTGAACAGAATCCCAGGGTCACAACAGATTGGAGAGAGACTCAATAAATGGGACTACCTAAAAATAAAAAGTTTCTGTACAGGTAAAAACATAGTTGCAAAAGTAGGGGGACAGCCAACCAACTGGGAAAAGATATTTTCCAACAATACATCTGACAACTGGTTAATATCCAGTATCTACAGAAAACTCACGAAACTAATCCCCCCCAAACCCAATAAACCATTTACTGAATGGGCAAGGGAACTAAAGAAAGGCTTATTAGAAGAAGAGATTAAAATGGCAGAAAAGCATATGAGAAAATGTTCTTCAGCTATGGTCATAAAGGAAATGCAAATAAAAACTACTCTAAGAAACAAACTTACCCCAACAAGAATGGGCAAGATTTTGAAGTCAGTGTCCCACTGCTGGTGGGAACACAGACTAGTTCAGACACTCTGGGAAGCAGTGTGGAGGTTCCTTAAAGAACTGAAAATAGACCTTCCCTACGATCCCGCCATACCACTTCTGGGCATCTATCCTGAACATCATGACCCAAGATATTATAAGGACACCTGCTCATCTATGTTCATCTCTGCACTATTCACAATAGTCAGGTGATGGAAACAATCCAGATGCCCTACTGCAGATGAATGGATACAGAAAATGTGGTATATCTACACAATGGAATTCTACATAGCGAACAGACTAGATAAAATAATGGCATTCGCAGGGAAGTGGATGACTCTAGAGTGAATCATGTTGAGTGAGACAAGTCAAGACCTAAGGATCAGAGGCACATGGTATCCTTAATATGTGGCTATTAAATCCAAAGAGTACAAGAGCAAGGACTCAATAACCGCATACCCAAAGCTATGGACATGGTAATGGAAATATAAACATAACTATATAGACATAAAACCTATGACTCTATAGACATAATGTTTTATTTCTTAAAGTAATATGTTTCTATGACATACAAACCCGTAGCCTAATTCTGAATAAGTTCTAAATACTAAGTCCCAGTGATTGTAAATAGAGATTCCCTCCTTGAACACTTGTTTGTTAAACTTGTGATTTAAAATATGATGTAAAAATCAACGTTAATAAATTCTTTAAAAAAACCTATGACTCTATAGGTATATTTTATTTCATAAATTAATATATCTCTGATATATTAATATATTATGTTATATATTATGTTATAAAAACTAAGTGCCAGCGATTGTATATAGAGTTTCCCTTCTTGAACACTTGTTTATCAAACATGTCATTTGAAATATGATGTAACAATCAATGTTTATAAATTCTTTAATAAAAAAAAGAAAAAAGGAAAAAAAGTAGCTGGGCTGACACCTATAATTCGAGCTATTCAGGAGACTGAGAGCTGACGATCATAGTTGGAAACCACACATGGCAGGATAGTTCTCAAGACTCTTATCTCAACAACCAAAACAAGTTTGAATCCTCTTGCAATCTCACCTTCCATAAATGGTGAGGTTTTTGTTCCCAGTGTTGCATCACTTTGTGGATATTTGGGGACCTAAATGTGCAGGGACCAGGAATAAAATAGTGAGTTCAAACGAATGATGAGCACATAAACGACAGTTGCTGTTTTTCTTTCTAGAGGAAGATGTGTTGACTTACCTCAGAGCAGGGATAGTTACGGCTCCCCGGCGGCCTGGGGTGGCAGTCCACTCGGTCCAGAAACACGGAGGCCCAAGTAGATGAGGCACCAGCACCTGGTCACCACCCTGGATTCAGAGCCAGCAAGGGAAAGTTCTGGCATCCCCCATGGCCACATGAAGACGGGGAGCTAGTAAACCTGGAATCAAGGCCAGAAGAGAGGCCCCGGTAGCCTCTGAGTGCTGCCTTCCTTCTCTCATGCTTGTTGTTTCTCAGCAGCCAGGTTCACTGGGTGCCCGTGCACATGCATGGCACTTCTGCGCCATGGCCCAAGACTGGCCACACATGCATGTTCCCGTGCAGCACTGGGCTAATCTTGCAGTGGTCCAGCTCCATTTGCAAGTCAGCCCTGAGGCTAACAAAGCCCAGTGCCAAACAAAAGCATGAAAAAAATGGAATTTCAGAGGCGTCTTCCTGTGTTTGAGCGCTATCCTATAAGATCAGGGGTGTTGAGGGGCGATCTTGCTCTCTCTGTATCTACAGGTCTTGGGGCTTCAACGCAGTAACCTGGTGCAGTTCCTGTTTTATTTTTCTGTTTTTCTCTTCACTGGTGTTCTTGCACTTGACCTATAGCACCACTTCTGCCTTTTTTTTTTGTCAGCCGTGGGACTTGAACTCTGGGCCTGGGCACTGTCCCTGAGCTCTTCAGCTCAAGGCTACAGGCCTACCCCTGGAGCCACAGCACCACTTCCAATTTTCTGGTGGTTAATAGGAGGTAAGAGCCTGACAGTCTTTAGTGCCTGGGCTGGCTTTGAACCAGAATCCTCAGATTTCAGCCTCCTGAGTAGCTAGGAGTACAGGGGTGAGAAACCCTGGCCTTCTCCGACAATAGATTTGCATGTGTACACATCCTGAGTTTTGAACTCAGGGTTTGGTCAATGCACCTGGGCTATTTTGCTCAACATTCATGCTCTATCACTAGAGTCGAAGCTCTACATTTGGTGTTCTTAGTATTTAATTGGAAGTAATTCTCACAGCTTTCCTATTCAGGCTGGCTTTGAACTCTAATTCTCAAACCTCAGCCTCCATAGTAGCTACGGTTATAGGCATGAGACACAAATGCCCAGCCTGTAATTTTACCTATTTCCTTGAGCAAAACAGAATACTTCATGAGTTACAATAGCCAATGAACTCTTCTTTCTATGGAATAGTGCTTTCTATAACTATGTTTTTTCCATGCCAAGGGAATAGATGCAGCTTCCAAGATGACCTACTAAATAAAACTAAAGAAAAATTTTGCCTTAGCAAATTACATCTTCAATGGGACATAATAAGATTAGCCAAGATCTAGAATCATTTGAGCATAAGCAAAAGGGTGGAACACAATCAAATGTGCTAAGCAGAAGACTAAAAATTGTCTGTCTCAAAAGCTTTCTCAGGGCCGGGAGTTTGGCCTACTGTAGAGTGCTTGCCTAGCATGCTCAAAGGCCTGGTACCACATACATAGAAAAAAAATCTGGGAGTGGATCTGTGGCTGAAGTAGTAAAGCTCTAGCCATGAGAAAAATCCAAGGACAGCACTCAGGCCCTGAATTCGAGCCATAAGACTGGCCAAAAAAAAAAGTTTTTTCAGCTCTGAATGTTTAACAGAAATCCGGAAAAGTTTGATATGCCAAGTTGGAGAGGCAGGGTACCTCCAATTAGCCAGGGACCACCAAAGTCCTGGTAGAGGTGGAAAAATTAAAGAAAGATTGGAATGGAAGCAAGGACATACAAGTGGTTGTGCTAAGACGTCAGTCCTGAGAATAGGTGCTGTGTAGACCTGAAAACAGCCATGAATCAAGGATTTTGATTTCATGCGCAAATCCTTAAAGTACTGACTACTTACAAAGTACATTTTATAAAACAGCCCTTAGATAATGGCCAATATTGAGTGGTAAAATATTTCTGTTCAGTCTGACCAACTTTCAGTCATCAAACTAGGTTGTTCATTCTCACATATATGCAATCATGAACACAAAAATTAGAAAAAGCAAATGAAAACAAAATGCTGTCATTTCTGCTGGGGTGGAAGGAGGGGATCCAAGGGTTCCCTTTTATTTTCAATTACATGAATGAAATCAGGGAGAAACAGGCTCTTTCCTTACTCTTCTGGTGTTGAACACAAAACAAATATATTTAATTTCATCAGATGATTTTGTGTGAGAATATCAATGTTCAAATCCAAACTCTCCTAGGTTAAAGAAGAAAGAATAGGGTTTTTTTTTGGGGGGGTGGGTTTTGGGGTTTTTTTGGGGGGGATTGGGTGCTGTCCCCTAAGCTCTCAAGCTCAAGTTTTGTGATCTACCATTTGATTCACAGTGCCACTTCCTGTTTTCTGGTAGTTAATTGGGTGTAAGAGTCTCACGTACTTTAGTGCCTGGGCTAGCTTTGAACTATGATCCTCAGATCTCAGCCTTGTGAGTAGCTAGGATTACGGGCATGAGACCCTGGCATCCAGCTGACTGTTCCTTTTGTTCTAGACCTGTTGATGGTACTTGTAGTTAAGACTGATATCTTTTGGGTGTAGAGATAGTGAAATTCATCCTTTTTATTTAACATGCCTTTAAATAAAGGATTAATAAAAATTAGATGTTGACTTTTTTTTGCCAATCCTGGGGCTTGAACTCAGGGCTTGAGCACTGTTATTGGCTTTCCTCAAGGCTAGAGCTCTATCACTTGAGCCACTGCACCACTTCTAGATTTTTTTCTATGTATGTGGTATCAAGGAAGCAAACCTGGATCTTGATGCATGCTAGGCAAGCACTCTACCACTAGGACAAACTCCTGGCCACAAATGTTGCTTTCTTCAAAACCAGTGTCATTCCATCCTTGAAGTAAAGATTTTCCAATGCAAATATGTACAGATAAAGAGTTGCTTGAGTAAATCCCACCCTCACGCCCAGCACCAGGATTAAGTATCCTTAAAATGATAGCTCAGAGCCGGGTGCCAGTGATTCATGCCTGTAACCCTAGCTACTCAGGAGACAGACTGATAGATAACAGATAGAGATCAATACATGGATATGTAGGGAGATAGAACAAATAAGGCTAAAGCTGTGGTTCAAGCATACTTGCTTAGTACATGGAAGCCCAGGACCTAAACACTAGTAAGGCATAAAATATATAAATAATAATCTGTGACTGGGAGCATGGCCTAGTGGTAAAGTGGCTCCTGACAATCACAAAGCCTTAGGTTTGTTTCCTGGTACCACATACATAGAAAAATGAAATGATCCTGGGCCTCAAATGGTAAAAAACTAACCTTGAAAAAGCCCAAGAATTTTGCCCAAGCCATGAGTTTAAGCTCCAAGCCTGTCAGAAATAAATAAAATAAGGAAACAAGCAACATTTCATGAATAGTGATTAAAACACCTGTGTTGTTTGAGATTTGTCTTCCTCACACTACTCTAATCAAATACATAGTTCATCAAATAGAATATCAAAGTTAGATAACATTCTGAGACTTGGCTAAAATGTTTATTAAAGTTTTTAATCCTTTGGGAAATGCAAACATGAACTACTGTAAAACATTTTGAATACTACAGATTAGTTCAAGCCAAGATCAAGCTGTACTACAGATACTGAAACAAATAGAACAAAACATGGGCTTTTTATAATTGATAAATTTCAATTTATCTGACAATTTTAAAAACTTCAGTTTTATGCCAGGCATGGTGGCACATGCCTGTAATCATAGGAGGCTGAGATCTGAGGATCAATGTTCAAAGCCATCCCTTGCAACTAAAGAGAGAGAGAGAGACTCTTACCTACTATTAACCACCAGAAAAACAGAAGTGGTATAGGGTGATATCCTTGAACTGAAGAGCTCAGAGATAGCACCCTGTCCCAGAGTCTAAGCCGCATGATTAAAGAAAAAGAAATCATTTATAAAAATCTGTAGTGTAGTCAGGCTCTGTGGCTCACACCTATAATCCTAGCTACTCAGGAGGCTGAGATCTGAGGATCACGGTTCAAAGCCAGCCCTAGCACTAAAGTCCATGAGTCCTTTTTTTCTTTGGGGGGGGGTGTCATCAGGCTTGAACTTGGCTGGGTGCTGTCCCTGAGCTGTTCAGATCAAGGCTACTTTGCTACCCTTGAGCCAAGCTCCACTTCCTTTTTCTAGTGGTTAATTGGAGATAAGAGTGTCTGGTCCATTTTGTGCCCCGGCTGGTTTGGCACCTTGATCCTCAGATCTCAGCCTCCTGCATAGCCAGGATTACAGATGTGAGCCACAGCACTGGGCTAATTCCATGAGACTCAACTCCATTTACCCACGAGAAAACAGAAGTGGCGCTGTGTCTTGAGGGATTTGGGAGTAGCTGTGTGCTTAAGAGCTTAAGGATAGTGCCCAGGCCCAGAGTTCAATATTCATGACCAACAAAAAATAAAAATATGTGGTTGAAGCTTGGGCCTGAGGGACACTCATGTGCACTTCTGTCTATTCAGAGGCTGAATCTCAGGTTCGTGCCATAAAGACAGCCTGGGAATGGCATAGGAATGTGGCTCAATAGTAGAGAACTTCAGACATCAACAAATGCTGGGGATGTGGAGAAAGAGGAACTCTACTGCACTGCTGGTAGGAATGTAAATTAGTACAGCCACTGGAAGGCAGTTTGGAGATAACTGAAAAAACTAAAAATAGAACTTCCCTATGAATCAACCATGCCACTCCTGGGCATCTTCCCTGAGCATCATAACCCGGGATATGATGAGGACACCTGCACAGCTATGTTCATCGCTGAGCTTCTCAATAACAATGCGAAGGAAACAATCCAGGTACCCCACTACATCTGAGTATATCATATATATATATATATGATAGAGATATATATAAATATATATAAAGAGAGTTAATATATATATATATACCCACAAAATGGAATTCTACATAGCCAACAGACAAGATAAAATGATGGCATTCGTTGGGAAGTGGATGAAATGAGCAAATTATGTTGAGTGATATAAGTCAAGACCAAAGGAAGAAAAGGCAGCTGGTCTCCTTGATATAGAGATACTATATCCCAATAGTACAAGAGCAATGGTCCAATATTTGGTTACTCAAGGTTATTGACATTGTCTTGGAAATGTAAATATAACTACATAGATATAAAATGTATGATCCATATATATCATATTTCCCTTGAAATCACTTTGTGGTATCATCTAGAGAAAATACACATACTCGGGTAATGGAAAATAAAAACGTATCTGAATCAATGTCATGTGTTCTCATATGTACTCATTTGTTGCTGAGTGGTATTTATGGATCTGGACATGCTGCCATACACGTGACAGGTACCACTGTCAAGTGATCCCTCTTTCACAGTACACATGAACATAATGCATCATGCTACAGAGCCATAGTAACACAAACAAGTTAGTATTGACACAAAAATAGACCCAAAGATCAATGAGACAGATTGGAAAACCGAGAAATAAAACCATATACTTGGGGCCGGGAGTTTGGCCTACTGGTCAAAGTGCTTGCCTAGCATACATGAAGACCTGGGTTCGATTCCTCGGTACCACATATAGAAAAAAGCCGGAATTGGTGCTGAGGCCCAAGTGGTAGAGCTCTAGCCTTGAGAAAGTCCAAGGACAGTGCTCAGGCCCTGAGATTCTTGAGTTGAGATAAAAAGCACAATGCACTGGGTTTACCTATTGCTTGAGATACAGTACTGTGAACATTTTGCCTAATCCTCAGTTTTTCAGTATCTTTTTCTTTTTTGGTTTGGGGGGGTGAGATCATGATGCGGGAACTCTGGGCCTTGGCATGGTATCTGAACTCTTCAGCTCAAGGCTACCACTCTATCCCGAGACCCACAGTCCCACTTAACCTTTTCTAGTGATTAATTGGAGATAAGAGTCTCCTTGTATTGGAGTCCTCAGATATCAGCCTCCTGAGTAACTAGGATTAAAGACATGAGACACCACCCATGGCTTCTCAGTAACTGAAGTAACTAGAAATACATGTGACAGCTACCATGCTTATTTCTAATTATTAACAATTAAAACACATGAACAAAGTTTTAATAATTTAAAACATAAGAACAAACATTTAATAATTTTAAATGTTCATTTTGGGCACAATGGGTGCTTTAGTTTCCTAGTTTCAAATTCCACCAAAATTTTTTTTAACTTTTTATTTTCCGGATTTAAGAAACTGATAAACTTTAAAAAAAAAAAAAAGCTGATTAAGTATTTTTAAAAAATAAAAAGCCTGTGGCCAGGAGTTTGGCCTAGTGTTAGAGTGCTTGCCTAGCATACATGAACAACCAGGTTCGATTCCTGAGCTCAAGCCCAGGACTGGCAAAACAAATAATAATAAATTATAAATTAAAAAAAATAAAAAGCCTAAAAGAAAGCATCCTTGCCAGCGTAACTTTGTTGTTTTTTTTTTTACAAGAACACCAGACATACTTTATTAGCACAAAGAAGCAGCCATAACAAGGCACAGCAAGCAGAAACATACAAGGGAGGCAGTCTACTTATTTGTTTGCTTGTTTGTTTTTGGACTTTCAAAGCTTGACTTATGGTAACTACAAACAACACTACTTTGGGAGGTTATAGAAAAATTCTTAGAAAAAATAATTTAAAACATTAGTCACACTGTTGAAATACTCATCCAATAATTTGTTCTTCAGTAAGAAATAGAACTCTTTTAAAGCACATGCCCCAGAGTTGCCTTGTTCAATTACTATAGCCACTAAAAAACCAAACTGCTCGATAAACTGACAAATGTTTTTGCAGCCTCACTGAACACTAGCTTTATCCTGCTGTTGTAATAGGCACCACTGTCTGTGTTACAGCAGATCCCAACTGACAGAGGCTACCTACTAAACTTGCATCCTGTGTGAGAATCCTAGCACTGACACTGTGCTTCCTATAGGTATACTGTCTAATGCACATAAAAGCAAACCTAGTTAATGCCCTTTGGGGTCAGAAGAATTTACTTTGCCTTGATTGGCTCTCGTTCTAACCAGCGAACTCTAACTTTTTGCTTATAATGATACTCTTTTAGGAAATCCTGTAACATTGATGGCAGAGGGAGCCCATCAATTCCATCATATGTAGTGCACCTGCAGATTACTGCACGGCAGATATACTGCAGGCTGAAAGGAAAAGTCCTATTCAGTGATATAGTAAGCAATGGTTCAAAAAACATGCAAGAACTGGGATCTTTATAATGTTCTAGAAGTCCTGTTACAGTAGAGGAGTGAAACACACATGGGTCGTGGGCATCAAAACTGAAGTTGTGATTCCACTGTTCGATTCTGGCATGCAGGGATCTGTTGTAGCGGCGGAAGCTAACAGAGAAGAGGTAGTCCTCTTGCGCAGAGTCCCTGAGCAAAAACGTGCCTTCGGGTTTCCCTTCAAGAAGGGCTTCTGCTTCATAACGGTCCATCACCCCCCAGTAACAGGGATTTCCTGTGATCTGAAGCAGATCCGGCACAAGGCAGTGTATGTAATCAATCTGTGTATGGACTTTCCATGCACCCTGTCTACTAATGTGGGCATGACTGTCTCCAGACACCTGGCGCTGTTTCTGCCGCCAGGACTGCAAGCACAGGGTTGTCGTGTCCTCTTCTGAGTCACAATTACCCTGTGGAACTGTAGCACTGTCCCCACTTATTTCTGTCATTCCAGGAGCTAACTTTGGTCCCAGTTTATACAATAGATTAACCTGTGCAGTAGCTTCAAATGTATGTATTTGTGCATTGGGAGGGGAGTCTACCCCTTCTTCAATACTAAGTCGTCTTCTTTCTCGAAGTCTGTCTTCTTCATCTTCTGTAGAAACTAATGATGGATCAAATGTATCAAAAAATGTTGAATGTGGGCTCACAGGAGCTGTATGCTGTTTAATCAAATGCCATTTTGGGGCTAAATCTGAGCCAGCAGGAAAAGGGCATTTCTCCAGCATTAATTCAGAAAGATGTATTTTTCTTTTGTTGGAGAAGAGTGGCTTTGAGTGTTTGCTGTAGGTCCTCACGGGGAAAAAAACAGGCCCACGGTGTCCTGCAACCTCTGTCTCAGTGAGCGGCTCCCTAGGGCTCTGCTGGAAACACTGTCCTTATCGTGCACAGAGCTGACTCCGTAGCGCCTCTCTCGCCTCTGAAGTCCACTTCGAGTTCTACCAAACTTTTTATCAGTATCCAATGAACTTTGAGTCTTTGTGAAACAGGAATGTTTTTTCTTCCCACCCCACGGGGCATGTCGAGAGTAGGAATCTCTCCGAGCAAGCCTTGTTCCTGGGGCAACACATGAGTCACTGTCCTTCTCAATGCTTATTTCAACAATCTGAGGGATTTCTGCAGCACAATTTTGGTTTCTCCTTGAAGAATTCTTTGAAGGGCTTAATCCCAGTTGTAAGGCCACATTTTCTCTTAAGGGACTGCTTTGTTGCTGAGGAGATGAATCCCCCAGGCTGATGTTTTTCTCTTTGACAGACAGACATCGGTTGGAATTCATGTCCATACTTTCACTACGACTTCCCCTCTCATAACCAAAGAGATTTTGACACCTGTACTTGAGGTTATTCCACATTTTCCCCACTTTATCCATTGATTATAAGATCAATTTGGTCCCTTCAAATGCTCTGGGCCATTGTTTCTTGATCAATATCTCCTTCCAGTTGCACGCTCAGTTAAAGCATCTTTAAACTTCTATAGAATATGTAGTTCAATTTTGCAGGACCTTTTTCCAACCAGAAAAGCAATTCTTCAGAAACGCCCCGCGAGCCTACTGCGTGCAAAGCTCCCCACTACGCGCGGTGCTCACGGGCTCTTGGCCCGGGCTTGCCTTCCTCTTCCCGGCCGGCCCATCCCAGCCCGAGGGCCAGTGCGCCAGGGTGCGGAGGCGCGGGCTGGAGGCGGACGGCACCAGACGCGGGCGCCGGGGCGAGGAGGAGCTGCAGCCGCTGGCCGCGGCGCGGGGACAGGGGACAGGTAGCCGGCCGGGCGACCGCGGGGACACTCACCGGCCAGGGCGCGCGAGGCGGCCTCGGCCAGGGCACCTGCGGGCGGGCGGGCGGCAGCGACCCGGATGGCGCAGTCACCGAGAGGGCCAGTCCGGCCGCCTGCCGGTGCATCCCGTCCCCGCTGACTGGCCAGCCGGCGCAGCCTCGCCTCATCTGGACCGAGCTCAGGGACCCCAGCTCGGGCCGGATGCCCCCGCCAGCCCCCACCCCTTCCCCGGCCGCAG
The DNA here is from genome assembly GCF_031878675.1 of Megascapheus bottae. Lineage (NCBI taxonomy): Eukaryota > Metazoa > Chordata > Mammalia > Rodentia > Geomyidae > Megascapheus > Megascapheus bottae. The sequence continues at coordinate 1,259,968 of NW_028327483.1, forward strand.
CGTAACTTTGGACCTGCCACTTTGCAAAAAGTCTTGACCTCAAAGTTGTTTTTTGTGGCGAATGTATTCCATGCACAGATCTTGTCGTCCTTCATCACCTATGCTGAAACAGCCTCCACATAGGGGAGAAAGCCAGGCTGTCTGAAAACCCACCAAGGGAAGTCAGGGTGGCCATGTCCCAACTTTTGACCTGAAATGATTCAAGGATAAGGGCAAATTAAACATAAAATCAAAGCAGAGAAATAGGAAAAATGCATCAATTTTCCAAATGTATGAGATCAAAGAGTGGGTAAAAATCGTGTATAACACTTACAGTAGGTATTTGAGCAAACATCTTTTAGTATCACAAAAAAAAGAGCAACCAATGAAAACTCAAAGGCATCTTAGAGCATATTTATTTTCAAGGAGGAGCAATAAATGCAGTGTGGTATACTTGAGAAATGTATATCTAGCCTTTTAAGTCTGTCAGCCTAGCCTTTGAATTCTGTCAATTGTTTTTTCACTCTATTATGGCATTTGTGGTTTCATTCAGAAAACTAAATAAGAACATTAGCCTTGACCTCAACAGAAAAGTAAAAACTAAGTGGCTATTGTCTAAAATGCAGGGTACATTATACTCAGAAGAGGTTCACTTTCCAGTGCACACCTGACATTGTTAGTACTGACACTAATAGGACGGAGTTCTAAAACAGAAAAGGAGAATGACTCACCCCTTTTAGTCTCACTCAAATTAGAAATCACTGTTCTATGAAGCTGACTGAAACAAACCACTTCCTACATCCTAGCCATTGACGTAGAAAGTAGCAGCTGATGGTCATCTTCAGTTTGCAAGGACATAAACTGAACACAATTCTGGAATGATTCTGCCCTTTTGTGCTACAAAGTCTATTTCCATCCTCCAAACTGGGTGAAAACCCACAGCAGTATCTCACCTCTCTAAGGAAAGAACAAAACCATTAGCTGCCTCTCACACAAGCAATTTGGAATGAGTTATGATGAGCAAGGGTCTGGTTTCTCAGTTGTAAATAATTTCATTACTTTTCTTTCATGTGTGCCAGGACTCTGGCTTGAACCCAGGATTCTTACTCTCTCTTGGCTTTTTTCCTTATGGATACCATGCTGCCAATTAAGTCATAGCACTACTTCTGGGTTTCTCACTGCTTAACTGGAGATAAGTCTCATGGTATTTCCTGCCTGAGATGGCCTGGAATCCTGATCCTCAGATCTCAGCCTCCTAAGCAGAGGATTATAGGCATAAGCCACCGAAGTCTGGCATAAGCGTTCCTCTGATAAAATTCAAAATGGCGCTGGGTAAAGTGGCTGACACTTGACTTGTAATCATAGCTACTAGCCACTAAAGAATGTGAGACTTTTTGTTGCCAGTCCTGGGCCTTGAACTCAGGGCCTTAGCACTGTCCTTGGGCTTTCTCAAGGCTAGTGCTCTACCATTCCCACCACAGCCTCATTTCTGACTTTTTTTAAATATGTAGTACCAAGGAATAGAACCTGGGTCTTTATGCATGCTTGGCAAGCATCTTACCACAAAGCCAAACACCTGGCCCAAGAAGGAGAGACTCTTATCTCCAGTTAATCACTAGAAAATGAGAAATGGGGCTGTGTGTCCAGGGGGAGGGCAGTAGCCTTGAGCTAAAGAGCTAAGGGAACAGCCCAAGGCCTGTGCTCAGGCTTTAAGTTCAAACCCCAGAGCTTGCAAAATACAAAAAAAGTCTCAAGGACTCTCCTGTCACATCTCAGATCTCAGCCTCCTATCAGATAGGATTACAGGCAGGTGCCACCACTGCTAAGTTTGAATAACTTTTGTGCTATCCCCTGGAATGTGGACCCCCCACAACACTAGTAGACAAAACAGACAAGTGTCACAGGGCAGTGGGCACTAACTGCATTCATGTTTACACATGTGTGTGTGCACAGAACAGCTAGCATCCCATGGGCCATAGGTGGAACAGTGTGCAGTGGGCAAAGCGTGGACCCCTTTTCAGGGCCAAGGATACTGAGGTGCTGGGGTCAAAGCAGGTCTTGGTGTCCTGAGTCCCAGGCCAAGGCATGTGAGAAGCCCCAGACCTGGGGAACAGGGTACCAGCGAGGCTCCAGCACTATCTGCAAAGTGGGAGGAGCTGGACTCATTGCACCAGCAGCAGAGGAGTCCAGGATCTGATCTGGGGTTTCAAGGGCCCCAGGCTAAATGAATCCTGTGTAGCAGCTCCCAGTGCACACCAGTAAATGACCACTCAGCCTACCCCTGGGACTTTCTCACCATCATATGGGGGTGTGGGGAGCAGGATGCACCATTGAGGCTGGAGGGGGGAGGTCTGATATAGGAACTACCAGATTTCACCAGAGAGACTGGAAAGCTCCACAAGAAGGCAGATCTCCGTGGATACAGGTGTTTGCTAGCAAGTGTATAAGAGGGCACCACAAGCCTGGTGGCTCCATGGTGCCCAACACTGGTGTTGGGGGTGGGACTCCCCCCGCAGTGCTGACTCAGTGGAAACTTGGACCTGTGGGGCCTTGCTCAAGACTGTGCTCCAGCAGCCTCTGCCTCTGCCATGGTGCAATCTAAGCACCTAACACCCTGAGGAGCTAGGATGACAGGCAGCTGCCAGTGGCTCCCAAAGCTGACCTTATCTTTGATTTAGAAACTCTTTGTCAATAACAGTTCAGTGTGAAGTAACAGGATATAGTAATTGGATAAAGTTAAGTGGACATACATATGTGAGAAATTTACAATTTAGAAATAATGTCAGGAATCAAATCTGTTTACACTAGTATAAACAGTAAAATACTTAGGAATAAATACATCCAACATGAAAGATACAGAGAAGATTGGCCTGGACCCTGTGCAAGGATGACATGCAAATTCATGAAGCATTCCATAGTTTTTTATATATCTTTGTTTATTTGAAATAGGATAGGGAAGGGGGAAAACAAGATGATTGGGTGGGGTGGGGGTAGGAAATGGGGACAAAAACATGAGAAAGGGGGCCAGGAGTTTGGCCTAGTGGTAGAGTGCTTGCCTAGCATTCACAAAGACCCGGGTTTGATTCCTCGGTACCATAAGAATAGAAAAAAGCTGGAAGTGGTGCTGAGGCTCAAGTGGTAGAGATACAGCCTTGAGAAAGTCCAAGGACAGGGCTCAGACCCTGAGCTCAAGCCCAGGACTGACAAAAACATTAGAAAGGGTAGCAATGTTTGTGAAGTAATGCACAACCTACCTGGCGAATATAATGTGATCCTTCTATTAATTACAATAAAAATATATTTTTTAAATATATCCAACATGTTGACTTGGACAATGAAAATTACACTGCACAGATAGTCTTCAAGTGTCCCAGTTTTTGCTTGATCTGCTTGCCTCTGAAGGAATTTTCTTTTAAGGAAGGAATTTATTAGTTTGTATAATTATACTTGCTGTCAAGTTTTTCACCCAATATTTCCTAATCATGTTGTATGTAAAAGATCATCAAAAATCATAATAAGCTGGGCCTGATAGCTCACACCTGTAATTCTAGCTACTCAGGAGGCTGTGATCTGACAATCATAGTTGAAAGAGAGCCAGGCACTTAAGGCCATGAGACTCATTTCCAATTAACCACGGGAAATGCATAGGTGGAGCTGTGGCTCACGGGTAGGGTGATTGCATTGAACTGAGGAGCTCAGGGACTGTGACAAGACCCAGAGTCAAGCCCCATATATGACACACACACGAAAAAATCATAATAAGCCTTTAGGAGAGAAGCATAGGATCTCAGATAAGAGGAACGGAGATGAGAGGTTTCTCCCAGGCAGGTGTGGTGGCTTACACTGCAATCCTAGCTACTCAGTAGTTAGCTGAAGAAATTATTAAAGAAAATGCAAGGCCAGTAGTTTGGCCTAGAGGTAGAGTCCTTGATTAATACAAATGAAGACCTGGGTTCATTCCTCAGTACCATATACATAGAAAGAAAGCCAGAAGTGGTGCTGTGGCTCAAGTGGTAGAGCTCTAGCCTTGAGAAAGCCCAAGCACAGTGCTCAGGCCCTAAGTTCAATACCCAAGACAGGCAAAAAACAACTTTTAATTTAAAATTTATGATTTATTTAATAAATGAATTTCCTAATAGGACAGGAAAGTCATCGGGAAAGCCATGTTATATCACTCTAAGAACAGGCTGAGTGATGGTCAGCAACAGGTGGGAGACAAAAGGGGATGGGGACTGACCCAGCCACTGCTTTGGGCTTCCGTGGGCTGGGGAAGCTTCGTGGTTCAGTGTTCATGGTAAGGTCCAGGGTCTTTTGCCTTTCCCCCTGCTCCTCAATGCCAGGACCTGGATGTCTTTAGTGCTGAGGCTGGCTTTGTCTCCTGAGTAGCTAGGATTATAGGCATGAGCCAACAGCACCTGGATCGAGACTAATTCTACTATTAGCTTCTTATTTATTTATTTATTTGTTTGTTTATTTATTGTGGGTCATGGGGCTTAATCTCACCCTGTAAGTTGTCTCTGAGCTCTTCAGCTCAAAGCTACCACCCTACCCTTGAGCCAAGCCCAATTTCCAGTTTTCTAGAGGTTAATTGAAGATAAGTGTCTCAGGGTGTCAATGTGTGAGAATTAATGCAATTGCTACATAGCGAATGTAACTATAACCCCTCTGTACATTACCCCAACAATAAAAATTATTTTTAAAAAGTCTCAAGTCCTTTTGTGTGTGGGCTAGCCTTGAACCTTGAAAAGCATGTCTTAATTGTGTGGTATAGCTATCTTCAGAGAGATGGAGAAAGGGAAAGTAGTGATGGCAGATAGATATTCAGAATAGGGAGAAAGCACATGCACTTCAAATCATCCACACTGGTGTTTTACCATTACTCAGAAAATTATAACCCTAGCTAATCAGGAGGCTGAGATCTGAGGATTGACCTTCATAGCCACCCTGGGTAGTAAAGATCACTAAAGATCAAGAGACTCTTATCACCAACTAATCACTAGAAAAAGGGGAAGTGCGGATGTGGTTCAAGGGGCAGGGTGGTAGCCTTGCGCTGAAGAGCTCAGGGACAGTGCCCAGGCCCAGAGTTCAACCACCATGACCCACCAAAAAAAAAAAGGTGTTAAGAGAGATTTGACTTCTGTGCAAATTTTATAATAAGCATGGAATTGCATTTTCCATTCCAAAATTTAACTCTATGTAGTATGTCATTTCTATAATGCCTGGACATACAGTGGAAGACATTGGAGGAGTAGTTGAAAAATGGATGCGTTCCACGTTCTTGGCTGATTAAAAGTCATTGAACATTTGTTCTGTTTGCTACTTTTCTTCTAGCAAATCTGTTCTCCGATAAATACTGAGCTGTGCCTTCCAGTTGAAAGATTTTACTCCATTGTTAGAGTAATGAGATTTCTCTGTCCTGTGTGTTTTATAAGTACAGAGCCATGAATTCTTAGTAAAGGACATTCCACAGTTGTTCCGTTCAAATAATTTCTCTCCTGTGTGTTTTCTTCTGCAAACTGAGGTCTGACTTCTTGAAAACATTTCACGGATGCTGGTGGCTCAAGCTTGGAATCCTAGCTACTCAGGAGGCTGAGATCTGAGGATCGAGATTCAAAGCCAGCCCTGGCATAAAAAGTCCAGAAATTAACTACCAGAAATTAACTACTCTTACATCCAATTACCTAGCCGACAAGTAAAGTAAAAAAAACAAAAAGAAACAACTTTCCATATTTGTTTCATCATAGGATTTCTTTCATGTGGAACCCTGAGCTGTGCCTTCAGAGTGAAAGACTATACACATTTGCTACATTCATAAGCCTTCACTCTGTGTGGGTACCCTGATGCAAACCGAGTTTCTTCTAGGAAGACTTCACATATTTTATTAGCCTTAAGGTTTCTCATCATTGAGAGTTCTTTTATGGTTGCTTAGGTGTCATATCTATGTGAAGGACATTGCACATTCGTTATTCATATGGTATCTCTTTTATATGTCATCTCTGATGATTAGTAAGGCCTTCCTCTAGATGAAAGACTTTTCACATTCATAACATTCAAAAAGTTTTTCTGTTTGTCTCTTCTGATGGTCGGCAAGGTCTGCCTTCTTGGTGAAAGCTTTTCTACATTAATTATGTAAGTTTTGTCTTCTGTGTGTACTCTGAGGATTGGTACGTTTTGCCTTCCGAGTGAAAAACACCTTATGTTCATTAAAATTCATAACGTTTCTGTTTTGAATGTGGTCTGATGATTATTAAGGATTGTTTTCCAGGTGAAAGATTTTCCTCATCTGTTACATTGAGAATGTTTCTCTTCTCTGTGTGTTCTCTGATGCAAAGGGAGGTATGACTTCTTTCTGAAAGACTTTCCACACCTGTTACATTGATAAGGTTTCTCTCCAGTGTGTGTTTTCTGATGGGCATTACGTGCTGACTTGTGGGAGAAAAATTTTACACACCTCTTACATGTTACAGGTTTCTCTCCTGAGTGTGTTCTCTGATGCAAAATGAGGTATGACTTCATTCTGAAAGATTTTGACATTTCTTACATTGATACAGTTTCTCTCATGTGTGTGTTCTCCGATGGAAAGTATGGTCTATTTTCTTGGTGAAAGACTTTCCAGACCTATTACATGTATATGTATTCTCTCCTGTGTGTATTCTGTGATGGGTAGTAAGGTATGCCTTCACAGAGAAAGAATATCCACATACTTTACATCCCTATGTTTTCTCTCCTGTGTGTGTTCTACGATGATTATTAAGTTCTACCTTCTGGGTGAAAGACTTTCCACATTTGTTGCATTCATATGGTTTCTTTTTTGTATGAATTCCCCAGTGTCTCCTAAGAGCTGATTTCTGAGTGTATGTTTTTCCATATCTGGTACATTCAGTTGTTTTCTTCTCTCTCTGAACTACTGCTTGGGTATTAAGAGTAGACTTATCATAGTTGTCTCTATGCTGGTTATGGTTATTGTCAGAGTCTCCCACAAAAACCCAATTATGGTTTAAAAATATGCTCTCTGAGTTTAAATCCTTCTCTTCACCATATCCAAAATACTTCAGCTCATCCGAACACTCAAATTTTGGTTTAAAATGCTCTGAATATCTGAAGGATTCTTCAACTACAGGAGACACACCTGGCCTAGATGCAGCACGTATATCACCAGGCTCCCTGTAAAGGATTGTGTTCTGACACTCACTGAATTCTTCAGTCTTCATCACTAATCCAGAATATTCCTACTCATCTTTGCCTTACGTTTTGAACTCAAATCAAATATTCTCACTAATCTTCCTCTTTCATCCACTGAATAACTATTGGTGACTCCTACTTCACATAGACATCCAACTGAATTTTCCTGGCAGGCTGTAATTATGTCCTCCATTTCTTGGATATCTAAAATGAGTTACAATGAAAAAAAAGACAAAAACATAAATAAGATTCCAATTTTCTTTAATGTAAAGACATTTGCTTTCTATAGATTTATTTTTCCGTTATTTCCTTACTTATTAATTTATTTATGTGGGTTCTGGAGGTTGAACTTGGCCTGGATATTGTCCCTGAGCTCTTCAGCTCAAGGCTAACACCCTACCCTTGAGCCAAGCCACACTGCCCATTTTCTCCAGTCTAATTGGAGATAAGAGTCTCAGGTCCTTTTGTGCCTGGACTGGCTTTGAAACTTGATCCTCAGACCTCAGCCTCCTGAGTAGGATTATAGGTGTGAGACATCCCCTCTGGCATTTTTTTTGGTTGTGGAGCTTGAAGTGTGGGTCTGGGCTCTGTCCCTGGGCTTTTTCGCTCAAGGCTACCACCATACCCACAGAGACACAGGCCACTTCCTGTTTTATAGTGGTTAATTAGGAGATAAGAGTGCCTAGGCTGGCTTTGAACTATGATCCTCAGACATCAGCCTCTGGAGTAGCTAGGATTCCAGGTGTGAGCCACCATGCCAGGTCAAGGTAGACATTTTCTCCCTCCCTAACTTTTAGAACTTTAAAACATCACAAATAATTCTACTTTGTATTGGTAGAGTTTTAAAATGAGTACTTACCATCTACATATAGTATCCTTATGGTTGTGTTTTTCAAATACTGTTTTTATTTACCATGGGGGAATAAGCTGTTTCTTTTATTTTCTTGAAATATGTATATATTGCTGCTTTCCTTCTCAGCCATTAAGTGAAGAATAGAAATATTTTCTAGATTCAGATACCACTGGAGTATTTAATCCATCCCCTTGCCATTTATCTAAATGGTAAAGGTTCCTGAGAGTCAAGATTTATACATGAATCTCTTGAGTACTAACTTCTCACTATCAATTTCTTCATGTATCTGTGGGAATTTTAAAGTTCACTTCGATGAATCTTACAGAAAGTCTAAGTACAAATCCCTTTTCAGACAATTCTGACCATAAGAACCACGAAAGGTCAAGGATACTCCAGCTCAGGACTTGTCAATCATCCACTGTAGAATAAAATCTTTGAATCTGAATCACAGTGTCTGCCCATTACTGAGAAGACATTTTTTAATCAAAGGACACCACCACTGGCATATTCCATTTTGTACTTTACCTGAGATATCCTAGTTATAAAGAAAATGAAATCTTATTTTCTGTATCTCTATTTTTTTGCTTGAAAATTATTTCCACAAAGATAAAGTGTATTTCTAACTCTAACTCTACTGCCAAACAAAATTCAGTATGTCTCCATATGAATTCTTGATTCATAAATCTTTGAGAAAAAGGATCATCTAGTTCTCTGCCATATGCATAACTTAGGGAAACTGGGAATATTATTGCTTCATACTGCTCAAAATGTATTTATCTACTGTGCTCTGGCTCTACCATCACTACACAAAATGCAATAACTCCCCTGTAAAATTCTTTTCTGAGACTTCTCGTATCCATGGTTCTGCACCCTTCTCCAGCTTTACAATCAATATAGATTTAGGAAAAGAATGCTCTGTTGATAAGGAATACTGGAGAGTTATTGCTCATGGTGTGTCCTCTGTGTTGTAAGGTTTCAACACATCCTGTTCACAAGGTTGCTCCTATAGGTTTCTCATTTCTCACTGGCTCCATGATTGACTTTTCCCTAGCTTTACATTTTTTCCCCATTGTGTGGCTAGAACTCAGCTTTTACTCCAGGCTAGCATTCTACCAGTATGAGTCCACATTCCAATTCCAGTTCTTGAGGGCTTAATTGTAGTTAGATTTCAGCCACCTGAGTAGGTAGGATTACAAGGATAAACCAATGCACCAGTGCCAGGTTTGGATTATGAATACACACTTGAAGTAATGATTCCTAGATCATGCTTCCAATAGTCATATGCATTCTACTCTAGACTATATATCCAATTACATTAATTACCTCAGATTTGTAAAGATAGTCTCTTATTAGGAGACATAGCTCTGATTTTTGTCAAACTACTGATTTGTCTGCTTAAATAATGAGAATAAATCAGTAGAAAAATGGGAAGGGGCACTGTGGCTCAAGGGTAGGATGATAGCCTTGCGTTGTAGAGCTCAGGAACAGTGCCAAGGTGCAGGGATAGGGCGGTAGCCTCGAGTTAAAGATATTAGGGACAGTGCCCAGGCCCAGAGTTCAAGCCACTTAACCCACCAAAAACAAAAGAATTACATAATCAAGTTGAAGTTTTTCTTAGAAGAAAACAATACTTGGGTGGGAGTTTGGCCTAGTGGTAGAGTGCTTACTTAGAATGCACAAAGACCTGGGTTTGATTCCTTGATACCTCATTTGAGTGTGACATGTTGCTGCAGTTCAGGTGGTAGAGTGCTAGCCTTGAGGAAAAGCCCAAGGACAATGCTCAGGCCCTAAGGTCAAGCCCCACCACTGGTAAAAAAAAGTAAAATACAACAAGAAGGAAACACTACTGCTAGGTGCCTGTGGCACATACCTGTAATCCCAGTTACACAGGAGGCTGAGATCAAAGGATTGCGGTTCAAAGCCAGTGCAAAGCCAGTGCAGGAGTCTGAGACTCCAGCTAACCACAAGAAAACAAAAACTGAGGATATGGCTCAAAGTGGCAGAGAACTAGCTTTCAGCTGAAGAGCTCAGGAACTGTTCCCAGTCCTAGAGCTCATACCCAATGACCAACAACTGCAACGAGAGAGAGAGAGAGAGAGAGAGAGAGAGAGAGAGAGAGAGAGAGAGAGAGAGAGAGAGAGAGAGAGAAGCAAAAAAAGAAATGAAATTTCCCACTGATAGAAATAGTTCATCTAAATAGAACTAATAGAACTAACTTCACTTATCCTCTAAAGATAATTTGATCTTTCAAGATCAGATGATTTTTGCTCACCCAAGGAAACCAGGTTGCTGTAGTTCCCCAGCTTTACATCTCCATACAGGGTCCTTGAGCAATGTTTAGGTCCTGCCACTCCTCACAACTGAAGTCCACAGCCACATCACCAAATGACACCACCTCCTGCAATGACACATTTCCTTCAAGAAATTAGATTTGAATCATGAGCACATCAGTTCTAGAATTTTATTCTTCTGCATGTATGCTTTTGTCTTACATAAAATACTTCCAGCTTCCTGAGTTATTCATAGAGTGGGAGAAAGAAAACTCAAAATACACATTTTCCCCAATATTATGGAGATAATTACAAATACAAAGTTTCCCTAATACATCAGAATACATTTCTGCTGCTAGCAATAGAGACAAACAAAAAATTAAGGAGCTAATAATTTGGCATGACAACGTGAGTTACAAGCAGGTGTCTGATAGAGTAGTTTTAGCTCATTTTGATAAAATTCACTAACAAGGAAGTAAACAAATAATAATTCCTGCATGTTCATATTCTGCCTCACTGAAAAAGCCATTTAGAGCTACTATTAAAAGGTGCCCTCACAGCTGGGAGTTTAGTCCACTGGTAGACCCAGGTTTGAATCCTTGGTACCACATACATAGAAAAAAGCCAGAAGTGTTGCTGAGGCTCAAGTGGTAGAACTCTAGCCTGGAGAAAGTCCAAGGACAGTGCTCAGACCCTGAGCTCAAGCCCAGGACAAAGAAAAAAGAAAAGTACCTTCATATGCAATCAAAACCTGCAGGACCTCACAGGGAATACAAACCACATCAGTAGATCTTTGAAAATCATAGCTTAAAGGTGAGTGTTAAAGGGAGCAACAATACTTAGGAAGGTAGGTAATGATTAATTTGGTCCTTACAAGATTTCATTTAGGTCCCCAAATAAAAATATGCTAAAAAATAAAAGTAAGTAGCACAAAAACATGCTATTGTAATCAATTTTGTTATCAAATTTCCAAAGATTAAGGCTGATCATTGATAGCCTGGTATTTCCTTCCTGAGCAAAAGAAAGGTTAGCACGAACTTTTGTGAACATTGCCTAGCTGCTACAATACAGAATATAGTTGGAAAATGAATCAAGTATTTCTTGATAAAATTTTCATTTATGCTCAGCCATGTTATCCTAGCTGTTAATCAGGCTGAGAGCTGAGGATCATAGTTCAAAGCCAGCCTAGGCACTAAAGAAGCTGAGACTCATCTCCAATTAATACGTAGATAGTAGGATTCCTTATCTCCAATTAATCACTAGATCTTATCTCTGATGAGTCTCTAGAGAATGGAAAGAGGGATTTCTAAAAGCACCATAAACTGTATCAAAGGAAGCTTAACTTTCAAGTAAACAAAGACCACAAAGCACTTCAAAAGCCTATATGGAGAATAATTTAAGGACAAATAGCTAACTCATTCCTCCAGAATATTTGAAGGTGGGTTTGACCACACTATTTCATTAACTGCAGTAGAACTTAACACAGTTTAATGTTAGGCATGAGAATGAGATTTCTGATAAGTTGATAGTGAAAATTTACCTTCCATGGGAAGTTACTTCCTAGGTGTCCTTGAATCACATAATATGTGTGACTACTTTTTATCACATTAGAAAAACTAGAAACAAACTGAAGCAAATCTGCATTAATTTAGACAGAATGTAAGATGTTATAATCTGATGAATCCACAAACCATTGTTATCTGACTTATGAACCTGTTCCCAAAGCTGAATATGTTTTTCTGTTTTTAATTCTTGGACACCCTTAGATTCATAAAATGCAATGTAAGAAATAAAAAGCAAATCACCAGAGACTTTGTCATTCTTTCCTGCTATTGACAATGAACAAAAGATTCTGGAAGCATGGCTGGGAAAGAAGGCAAATGAAGAGGTCAGGAAAGAACCTGTGTGATTTTGCCCCACAGTTTGTGGAGAAAAATCTAGCCACAGTGACTCACTCCTGTAATCCCAGCTACTGAGGAGGCTGAGGCCTGAGGTTTGCTGTTCAAAGCTAGCTCTGGCACTAAAAAGTCCATGAGACTCTTACCTTCAATTAACCATCAGAAAACCACAAGTGGGGCTGTGGCTCAAGGGGTGGGGCAGTAGCCTTGAGCTGAAGAGTTCAGGGACAATGCCTAGGTCCAGAGTTTAAGTCACACACACACACACACACACACACACACACACACACACACACACAAATTATACATGGGCTTTAAAAGCAGAAATCCTTCTTATGGGAGAAGAATCTTTACTAACTTAAGTAGAATGTTACACTCTCCACTAAAGATGAATCCCCACTTCATTAGATATAGATTTTATACAAGCAATTCCATTCTAAATATACATACAGAATTTGTAAACTAATGTTTCCATAAAATAATTCAATAACTGAAATCAATACAAATTACACCTTTATTAAAACTAGTTATTACTGAAAATACTCCTTCGGGATGTATCAACTACTTCTCAATTCATGTTAACTTTCCATATTCACAATTGAGAGCAGAAATGTCATGATTGCATGGTGGGATAATTTTTTACATTAAATCCAAGCCATTTCAGAGGGATTCAAAACCACAGCATTAAAGTTAACTGCATTCAGTGAATACAGTTAGGAGTCATTTTAATAGCTGTAGAGAGACAGCTTTCTGCCTTGGGACTGGTTGGAAGCAACCCTGAGCTTCAGTGGGGCTGAGCTTTCAAAAAGTAAACTCCATATTCAGGTGGTCAGGAAGGTTAAACTGGACTTCTTGATTTAGGATTTGGACTATCCTCATACACATTAGTAACTGAACATCCCTGTTTTAAATCACAAGTTTTGTATTTTGTATTATTTTATTACAACTATAATTTGTGCCAGGCACAGTGTCTTATTTCTATAATCCTAGCTATTCAAGCGTTGCGTGGGCAGGGAGAGTGTGTGACAGGGGCAGTGTGTGACAGGGGCAGTGTGTGACAGGGACACTTGGTGACAGAGACAGTGCATGGCAGCTAATCCTTGCGGAGGGAATGGGGTAAAGCTGACAGGTTTGGGTCATGTCCTTTGGAGTAAAGCCCAAGCTCATCCACTACTTTTTTTGTTGTTTTTTGTTTTGGGGGGTTTTATTTTGCCATTTGTGGGACTTGAACTCTGGACCTGGGCCCTATCCCTGCGCTCCTCCATTCAAGGCTGCCGCCCTACCCCTGAAACACAGCAGCACTTCCCTTTCTAGTGATGAATTGGAGGTAAGAGTCTCATATTCTTCCGTGCCCAGGCTGGCTTTGAACCTGGATACTCAGATCTCAGGCCGCCCTACCCCTGAAACACAGCAGCACTTCCCTTTCTAGTGATGAATTGGAAGTAAGAGTCTCATGTTCTTCAGTGCCCAGGCTGCCTTTGAACCTCGATACTCAGATCTCAGGCTCCTTAGTAACTAGGATTACAGATGTGAGCCACTGCACCCATCTCATCCACTACTTTGTGCCTTGCAAAGACCACTTGAGAAGTACTTTGCTGATTCTCCAAAGAACGTCAAGCCAAGAGGAGGGCAAAGACCCCTGAGACCTCCAGGTAGTATGCCACACCCAAGACAACAGGGACCAATTGTGTGAATGCAGTCACGTATGAGCCAGGGGGCGAATCTGACCCAGAACTCAGGAGCCAGTGGCTGGTTGAGTTCTAAGGAATTGGTGGGGACCTCAGCAGACCAGATCACCTTCAATGGAGAGGTGTAGAGGGTCACCGTGGTGACCTGCAGAGTGGGGTGTTGGGGGCAGAGTGAAGGACCTGCTTGGGCCTGGGGCTGGAGGGTGTGTGTTTGGGGTGGGCTCTACACTCTTGTGCCTGGGTCTAAAGCAGTCCATGCCGGCCGGCTTCTGGGAGCCTGTAGGGCTCACCCGCCATGCAGGTCCATTTGCCAGGTGGGGCCTGTCACCTGAGGAGGTGGGCTGGACTTTCACATTCGGGGACCATAGACCCCCATCAGGACCTACTGCAATTCTGCCCACTTTCCAATGGATCCCAAGAAGTGTTGAGTGCCCCATCTCCACTCCACCTTCCCACTCCACTCACCTGCCAGACTCCTCCAGCCTGGCGCCCTCCCAAGGGCTCCACCCCCAAGGACTCACTGTCATGCTGGACGCCCTCACCATGCCAGCTGCCCCACCGATAGCCTCACCGCCAGGCTGGATGCCCTCATCACGCCAGCTGCCCCGCTGACAGCCTCACTGCCATGCTGGATGCCCTCTCCAGGCTGCCTTCATCAGGCTTTTCCCCCCCACTGCCTCCCCCTTTCCCTCCCCCCTCAGCATCATCAGCTGGGCCTCCTCAGATCTTCCTTCTAGCCCACCCTGCAGAGGTCTCTCCTCAGTCAGTGGGAGCCTTTTGTTCTGGCATTTTTGGGTACAGGGTCCACTGCCCAGACTGTCTCTTTCATGACTGATTCCTCGCTGACTCCATCTGGTCACACAGCCCATTCTACTGGGGGACTCGGTGAGACCCCCTGCTTTCTTTCCACCTGTTAAAATTGCAGGCTTAACTGCACACCCGAGCCCCACTCCAGAACCCTGCCCCACATATCTCCCATGCAGTGCTGCTACACCCAGCATTGCCACCACCTGTACCAGAACCCATGGGCCATTCTGCACATCTGACCATCCCAAGACCATTGTATTTGAGGCCTCTAGCACCTCCTCAGCCAGAACCATCCCTCTTCCCTCTGTGCTTAGGTGCATATGTGGCTTCTGTAGCTCCTTTCCATACCCTCAAGAGCTCACTTGGGACTTCTGAAAGCCTCTGGAAGAAAGCCTCAACATTAGAGCCTGTCCTCTCCCTCCTTCTCCAGCACCTACATCCCTGCTCCTCATCCTACCGTCCCTGGAATTCTTCAAGGAATACGAGCCCCTCCATGATCCAAATGAGTCTCACCTGATCCGGCCATGCCTCCTTTCAGAGCCATGTGCCCTGAGTGATACAACCTTTCCTTGTGGCTATTGATTTTGCTGGTCCTGGGACTTGAACTCAGGGCCTGGGGTCTGTCCTTGAGCTTCTTTTGCCCAAGGCTAGCACTCTGCCTCTTGAGCCACAGTGCAACTTCCAACTTTTTCTGTGAGTGTGATGCTGAGGAACTGAACCTGGGCTTCCTGCTTGGTAGATGAACCCTCCATCACTGAGCCACTCCCCTTCCTCCATGTTATTGTGATCTCTTTGTCCCCAGCCACTCCAATTCACTGCAAGTTTGATAAAGCAGGCACAATGCTCACTCACTTACCACTGGCATGAAACTAGCAGGATGCCTGCCATACATTTAGCAATAAATATCCTATAATATCACATTATACTATATTAACTATTATATTCACATACTTGGAGGTAAGAAATGTTAGTACAATGGAAAATTAAAATGCTATCAGTAAAGATCTTTTTTTTGCCAGTGCTGGGCTCTGTGCTTGAGCTGGCCTGCCTTTGGACTTTCTCAAGGCTAGAGTTCTACCACTTGAGCCACAGCACCACTTCTGGCTTTTTCTATGTATGTGAATCAAACCCGGGTCTTCATGCATGCTAGGCAAGCACTCTACCACTAGGCTAAACTCCCAGCCCTCATGCCGGTAATCCTAGCTACTCAGGAGACTGAGATTGAGGATTGCAGTTCAAAGCCAGCCCAGGCAGGAAAGACCACATGAGACTAATAAACTACTCAAAAAAGCTGGAACTGGTGCTGTGGTTCAAGTGGTAGAGTAATAACCTGAGCACAAAGAGGCTCAAGAGAGTGGACAGTTCCTGAGGTCAAGCCCAAGCCCATCAAAAAAAATTAGGCCGGGCATGGTGGCTCATGCCTGTAATCCTAGCTACTCAGGAGGTGAAGACCTGAGGATCAAGGTTCAAAGCCAGCCCAGGTGCTAAAGTCCATGAGACTCTTATCTCCAATTAATCATGAGAAACTGAGAAGTGAAGCTGTGGCTCAAGGTGTAGGGCTGTAACCTTGAGCTGAAGAGCTCAACCACCACCACCAACAAAAACAACCAAGATTTTAAAGAAGGCCAAAAGTGTGGCCTAGTGGTAGAATGCTTGCCTAGCATGCATGAAGCCCTGGGTTCAATTCCTCAGTACCACATACTCAGAAAAGCTGGAATGGGTCCTGCGGCTCACATGGTAGAGTGCTAGCCTTGAGAAAGCTCAACAACAGTGCCCCAGCCCTGAGTCCAAGCCCTAGAACCATTCCCCCCCCAAAAAAAATTAAAAGAAAAGTCACAGGGGTGCTGCAAATATGAGAGGGACTTAACAAATGTGATTACATTGAAATAAAAAGTTTCTGCACAGCAAAGTACATAGTTACTAAACTAGAAAGACAAATATCAGACTGGGAGAAGCTCTTTGCCATTCATATATCCAATAAGGGCCTAGTATCCAAAATAGACAAGAGGTCAAGAAATGAATCCCACCCAAACTATTAACCTGATCCAAACATGGGCAAAGGAGCTGAACAGAGTTTACCTGAAGAAATAAAAATGGTCAACAGACACATGAGGAAATATTCAACATCCCCAGCCATAAATAAAATACAAATCAAAACAACACTGAGCTCCCATCTCACCCCAGTAAGACTGGCCAGGACAGAGAATTCAAACAGTAAGAGATGCTGGCTGGTATAGGGGGAGAAGACCCCCATTCCACTGTTGGTGGGAATGCAAATGAATACAAACCACTGGAAGTCAGTCTGGAGGTTTCTCACAAAACTAAACGCAGACCTTCCCTACAATCCAACCATACCACTCCTGGGCACCTACCCAGAGCATCACAAGCCAGGAAATGGTAAAGACACTTGCACATGTACATCCACTGCCACACTATTCACAACAGCCAAGTTATGTAAACACCCAATGCCTACAATAGAGGAGTGAATCAACAAAATGTGGTATATACATGCATCATGGAATTTTACTCATGCATTAGAATGAATAATATTATGTTGCTTTCAGGAAGATGGATGGACCTAGAATAAACCATGTTAAGTAGGCCAGGCTCAGAGAGACAAATGGTGTATGTAAATGGTAGACGTAAAATACCACTGGACATGATAACCCACACAGGGCTCAAGGCATTTACACACAAACAAGCTGTCTAAAGGAGGGTTTACTTAGGGGAGGAATCGAAAGTGTAACTCCTCTGAACAACTAATATAGCTTATCAAGATAAGTGCTAGGAAGTGGAAATGTGGGCAAAGAGTGGGCACAGGAAAGGAGGGATGGGGGAGGGTAAACATGCAGTCCTAACCTAGCGTGGTGGGCAGGGAGAGAGATGATTCAAGGATGAAGGAAGAGATGGCACTGATTATGGAGTACTGCATTCCTAATCTGACTTATGGAAATGCAGTCCCTTTGCAAAACTCTTCAATGGCAATTCAAACAGAGAGTTTGCTCTTCAGGTCTTCAGCTGATTGATCACACCATCCATAGGTGGACAGTAACTTCTCTTCTTTCAAAATGCCCTTGCAGCATTGTCTAGAGTGGTATTTACCAAAATCACAGATGACATCAACTCTCAGAGCTCAGCTGTCTCCACAGCTCGAGAGGAACCAGGTGGTGCCATGCCAGTGCTCTTCTCCACAGAAGAGCACAGGGCTTTCCCTGCTCCCTGGGGCGTCCACTCATCCAGCCTTGGTCTACTCCTCAATGTGAGGTCCAGGTGGACTGCTCAACTCAGACAGACCCCATCCCTGACTGAGCTCCTCCTCCTCCTGGGCCTCTGTGCCATCTGGGCTGCCCGCTGAACTAAATCTGACTTCACCCTCTGTTTCCGGTCCTGTGAATGGTTTGGTAGCCAGTGCTCGCATGAGGGTATGGCCTCCCAGCTGGCCAGTGGGTAGAGGCCCCTGCAGAAAGCTCTGAGAGGAGGGAGGGAGCGCCATGAGGACAGGAGGAGGGAGATAGTGAGCCAGTGCCCTGAGTCTTCAGTTCCTGGAACTGGAAGAGAAAGGCTGGGGAACAGGGATCCAGGGGCAGAGGAGTCACCCCTGGGGATGGAGGCTGAATCACCAAGCACCAAAGACCCAGGATGTCATGGGGAGTCCCAGTACCCACAGCCAAACAAGGAGCCAAGGTGCCCGGGGTCAGAAGATGCTGGGAGTCCAGAGTGGAGCCCTCTTAGGAGAAGGCTGGCAAGGCAGGTTGGGGCAAGCTCAAAAGGGCAAGGGAAAGGACACTTGTCCAGGAAGGCAGCAGTGCATTGTCCATGGATACCTACCTACACCAAGCCAGGCCCTTGCAGGGTGCTGGGCGTTCCCGGAATAGGCCCAGCCCCCGCCCTCACTGAAATGCCAGGGACAGCATGAAGAAGCTCGCTGGACAGAACAGGATAAGTGCTGCAACACGGGGCACAGCTGTAGGAGAAGGCCTTGCAGAGGGGTACATGGGGGTGAGGCTGGCCAGACAGACAGGCTGGACATTCCAGGCTACTCAGGGCCCGCACATAGGCCTGTAGTCACAGAGCTAAGCCTGTCATGCAAGGGCAAGTGTGTGGGCACAGCCTCTGATCTCACAATACCCAGGGCCTGCTTGGCCAGCCTTGCAGACTGCAAAGCCCAGGGCTCTGGGCAGCCTCCAGGTGCAGCGCCATCCCCACTAGCCTGGGGTATGGCTTTACCCATCAATTATGAGGGTCTTTGGCATCAGATAGAGAAACTGGTGCAGGAAAATGAGGAGCTGAAAAGCTGATGCGGCTTATCCAGGAGAATCAAGAGCTCAAATCTACCATCAAGATTCAGGCTAGCAGCCTCAATGGTGGGCTTGGCGAGGCTGGGGCCAGCCCTTCCCAGCACCCAGGTAACCAACCAGAAGAGACCACTCTCAAGGACAGTGGGGGATGACCCCTGGGCCAGGGGTCAGGTAAGGCGTAGATAGTACATAACTTGGGACACAGGACCCTAGTAGGATAAAAGGTAAATCTTGGCCTAATTCTACTCACCTGATAAGGAGCACCTGCCTCCCCCTGCTCCGCTCAACCAAAGCAAGACCAAGACTGAAAACCAGCCCTGCTGGTCCAGCCTAGAAGTAACCCTCTTGCTCTCTTTCCTCTCCTCTTCTGCTCTCCTATCTTCCTCTCCCCTACACTCTCCTCCTCACTTCTCCTCTTCTCTCCTCCCCTTTTCTCCCCTCCTCTCCTCACCTGCTCTCCTCTTCTTTCCCCTCCCCTCCTGCCCTCCTCTCCCCTCCCTGTGAAAGGGGTGGAGAGCCCGGAGTGTGGACATGGATTCCAGCAGCGACTCCATCCCCTGAATTTGTCCCTCAGCCCAGACCTCCGGTGCCCTGCGAGGTGTGGCAGCCCTCCCCACACAGGATCAGCACCCCAGAAGTGGCTCCAGGCACCACACTAACACTGGGAAGGTTGTCGTCCTTAGGGGTCCCATTAAACACACGGAGGACCCTTCACCACAGCCAGGAGAGTCCTCCTCCAATCCTCTTCCCTCATGACGTCCTTGTCCTCCTCAAGACCTCCTACTCTTCCCCTTCAAGACCTCCTCCTCCTCCTCAGTACCTCCTACTCCTCATCAACACCTCCTCCTCCTCAGGACTTCTGCTTCCTCCTCAAGATCTCCTCCACCTCCTCAGCACCTCCTCCTCCTCCTTAATGAGGGACCAGAAATCCTCCCAAGTCCCTGTCAGATACTCTCTTAATAAAACCCTTAAGTGAAAATTAACCTCTCAACAAGTAAATGTTCCGTTCTGTATTTCATGAGGCCCTTTCGTTAGGTTACAAAAATGGCTTTTAAAAGATGCTTGCTAAACAATTCTGTAAGAATGCTTACTAAATGATTTCTGTTAAATAATTGCATAAAAATTATAAATGGAATAAGAATAAGGAAGAACTGTATGTGCAAGACATACCTGTGGTTCAAACCTAAAACTGTCATTTCTGCTTGCTCAAGCAGTCAGTTGGTGATATTTGCCTTTAAAAGGACTGTGCAAAATGTAACCTGTAACTCCCCCTACTCCGAGCTAGAAGGTGAGTTCCCAGTCAGGCTGGTACCCTGCAATAAACCCTTGCTGTTGCATTTTGGACTCCTCGATCTCGGTGGTCTTCATTGGGGGACCCCTCCACTGGGCATAACATCTGGGGGCTCATCCGGGATACCCCAGGAACCCCACCGGGACCCTCAGGAGTCCGAAAGGTTTGTTGCCTCCTGATAGGTAAGAGCGTTCACTTGTCTGCTTTTTGTTTGTGTCAGTCATCCTTTTACTTTCGTTTTGTAGAGGTTGATCGGTCACATTTGTATTTGCAGACTCTCACTGAGGCAGACATGCCCGG
The DNA here is from genome assembly GCF_031878675.1 of Megascapheus bottae. NCBI lineage: Eukaryota > Metazoa > Chordata > Mammalia > Rodentia > Geomyidae > Megascapheus > Megascapheus bottae. The sequence goes on from NW_028327483.1 coordinate 1,280,534, forward strand.
ACAGTGATCCTGGAGGGAACGGGAGACAGCCCAAACCCCATTTTGGGCAGGGGTCTTCCAGACCCGTTTGAGGGCACCAAGGTGATGTCCGTTCAATTTGACAGAGCTCCCCAAGGAGGGGAGGAGGGAGTCTCTCTAATTCCTCCTCTCACCAAGTGGAGCCTGTTTGGGCAGCATCCAATCAATTGTGAAGAAGCGCCATTTGGAAATCCCCGGGGTTGTCCTGTGAAATTTGTTAGTCTGAAATTGTTGACTGCTGTCAGTGTTGTTTGTCTTTGGTTTAATTCTGTTCTTTGTTCTTTACAAAATGGGGAATAACACCTCTTCTTCCCTAGATCTGACCCTTGCACATTGTGAGATGTGCAGGAGACTGCTAACAACAATAGTATAATAATTTAAAAAAAAAAGAAAGTGGGCCACTCTCTGCTCCTCCGAGTGGCCTACATTCAACATCAGGTGGCCCACTGGTGGAACTTTTGATTTAGCAACCATTCAGAAAGTGCAAGAGGTCATCCTTTGTTTGCGCACAGGGCATCCTGGCCAAATTCCCTATATAATTACATGGAGGAGATTGGTAGAAAAATAAGGAAGACCCTACCCCTGAGTAAGGTCATTTTTTACCTCCACAGGTTTCTAATTCAATTGTTCTGACCACCCGGATCAAGAAGGCACACACTCACGCTCCCATTTTACAGGGGGGCACTAGTGAGATTGAACTTTTTCCCCCTCCCTATGCACCCTCAGCAGCTCCGGATGAACCAGAACCTGCGGCTGTGGCTGCGGCTGCGGCCCCAGAATCACAGGGCTCAGATGAGGGCCTGGCTCGCTCCACCCAGAGTAAGCACGCAGGGACCCCACAGCCGATTCTACTATTGCCTTGCCCTTGCGTCCTACAGGACCCCGAGATGCCTAGGGCAACCAAAGTTTCCACTACTGGCCATTCGCTACTAGCGACCTCTACAATTGGAAAGCTCAAAACACCCCCTTTTCAAAGGTCCCCCAAGATCTTATTAACTTGTTTGAAACTGTTCTTTTCACCCTCCAGCCCACTTGGGATGATTACCAATAGCTCCTGGGAGTTCTGTTCACAACAGAGGAGCGAAATAGAATCCTGGAGAAGTCCCAAAGCCTGGTCCCAGACCTTACCGGGGACCTCACCACGGACCCTACTTTGATTGCAGCTGCTTCCCCAATTGGGACTACAATGAGGTGGAAGGTAAGGAGTGTCTTCGAGTCCATCGCCAGGCTCTGTTGGCAGGTCTCAAGGCTGCAGCTCGCAAGCCTACTAATATGGCCAAAGTTTATGATGTAAGACAGGGAGCTATTGAAATTCGAGCAGCCTATTTAGAGAGACTCATGGAAGCTTTTAGGCAATATACCCCTTATGACCCAAACAAGAAGAAAACAGACATGCACCAAGACATGTGAAAGGGTATCAATGTATATGAATTAATGCACCTCCTATCTGGCAAATATCATGTAACCCTTTTATTAATTACAATAAAAAATATAAAAAGAAAAAGAAAACAGGCAGGCAGTCATTTTAGCCTTTATCAACCAGGCAGCACCAGACATCAGGAAGAGATTACAGTCCTTGGAAAGACTTGGTGAGAAAGGATTAAGTGAGGTAGTAGCTGTGGTAGAGTAAGTGTATAATAAAACCAATGTGCCTATTGCAAGAAAGAAGGGCACTGGGCCAAAAGATGCCCCAAGAATAAAAGGAAGGACGTTCAACCTTTGTCTCAGCCTCTGCACTGGGGGCAGATTACAGACCCAGAGTTCAGGACAGACAGAAAGAATGAATCTGACTCTAAAAGAGACTTTAACCAAATTGGCCTTAGAGACTGGCGTGGACTCGGTGTCACTTCTTCCTTTTGCTCTACTTAGAGTAAGGAATTCTCCCTATCAGCTAGGCTTTACTCCTTTTGAAATAATATATGGGCACCCCCCACACCCATTGTTCCTAGTCTCCAGACTGATCTATTAACTGACCTGAGTGATGTTAAATTTTGCCTAAATTTGATTATCTACAGCTCGTGCACAAGAGTGTGTGGCCCCAAATCAAAGCCCTTTATGATTTTGCCTCTGTCCCTACCCCCTATTTGTTAAATTCCTTATGTAATTAAGTTGCCTTGTAAAAAGTTTTGTTTTGAACCTGGTTCTCACCTGTAAGAGTAAGATCGGAAAAATTCTCATGATACTAAAACTTCCAGAAAATGAACGGCCGATATTAATTTTGCATGTTTAAGATCTTTGAGTATGAATGTATGTGGGAATGGATGTGAGTGAACATGTTCAAGGTTAAATTGTCAACATGCTGTATAAAACAATGGATGGGCTCATATTTAAAACACAAAGTCAATTGGGTAAATCTAAGTCTAAACTTCAAGAAAATGATTAGGTTTGAATGTTTTACAATGTCTCAAAGAATAATTGCATTGTTTTAAAGAGGAACTGGTAAAAAGTGTTTTTCTGAAGTATATTTTTCTAAAGTAGAAAAAGTATTTTCTAAATGAAATCTGCATTTAAAACTGGTATTGTAATGCATAGAGATGTTTACATCATAAACATTGTATCCTGTTTAGCCCAGAGGCATTAGGGAATTTGGAATGTATTTCCTTTAGTTAAAATTTGGAGATAAACATCAGAAATTTAAATGTGAATTTGTTTATTAATGTCAGAGGTGATGTGATTAGTTTGTTTTTAATTGCCCCCTAAAATGTATTAAATTGGAAAAATGGGTTTTAAGAGAAATGTTTAAAGGTTTATCTCTTTATGATTTTAGTTTCATGCCACTGGATTGAAATTAACTGTATTTTAGAAAAAGAAGGAAACTAAGTCCAGACTTAGACTTTTGGTGCACTGATGATGTTTGTAGTTCTTGCATTAAGGAAAAACTTATTTGAGTTAAAACTGTTGTTGGAATTCTAGTCAGTAATCTAAACTGCAGAAGAAAAAAAAAAAAGAAGCCTCTTCTAAAGGAGGCCTAGAGGCAATGGGAGTGTCTTGAGCCCATAAGAGTTCTTCAAATGCAAATAAAGTGTTAAGTGTTTAAGCAAATATCAGTAAAAGTTTTAAAGAAAATTAGAAATGGGTTTCTGGACAAAATTTGGAATTGAAGATGTCACAAATGTGTGTTTCATGAAAGAGAGAAAAAAAAGGGAAAATTAGGACTATCACAATGATTGCTTAATTGCTGTTTCAGCTTGCTCTTGTAAGTTTCCTTATAGCAATTTCCAGCAGGCCCATGGAGAGGGACAGCAAATCCTTATTCAGATGTAATTTTGGCCCTTACCAAATTCCAGGTAAGAAGGGGTGCCAACTTACAAAAATGAGTGTGTTCAGGAAAAACAACCAGGGAATCATTGAAAGAAGTAATCAAAGTCAGGCCTTGGGTCAATCTTCTTTAACCAGTCTGTGCAGAAATTTGCAAGCCACCAACAGGAAGTGTGAAGTTCCTTTGGAGCTACTGAGAGACAAGGTTGCTGCTATAAATCCTGTCATGACTACAGCTGCTTCCTGAGAGGACTGGACCTAAACCCTTGGTGGTGGGACATTCTATCTGTGCTAAGTTCAAAGTACCCATTATGGTGACTCTGGATGGGTGAAGGGAATTTTCCATCCAGTGCTGAACAGCCTAAAGGTGCAAATGTAAATGAAGATTATAGTCAAATAAAAAAGAAAGAAATGTTAGTAAAAGTTTTGGGAGAGGAATTGAGAAAAAAAATGGTTTATAAAGGATAAAAAAAAGGATCTGAAAGGAAGTGTCTTCAAGGAGAAAATGTTCATGTAAGTTATAAAAGGTTTGAGTATGTAGCCAATGGTATCAGTGTGTCTTGAGTAAAGTTGGAATGCAGTTAATGCAGTAATGTAAACAGAGTACACTGATGTAAGGCGTTGCTATGCTTGGATGTATATTTCCTAATTGTGAGTGTTTTCTTGGGTGCAGAACTGGTAGGGCACACTGTATGCTCCTCCAAACCAAAGAATGCTGTCTGCCCAAGTCTTATAACAATTGTTGGCCCCCCAAGGCCTGTGTGATCATAAATACAATTCGCTCAAAGCAGGATAGAATCCATACAATTTATGAGCCTGCAGGAGACACATTATTACGAGAGCCTAGCTGTTGACGCCAATAAGTAAACATGATCAAAGAAGTCATTATGCACGAGAAGAGTTTCAGGATTCCCCTTGAAAGGCGAGATCCATGACTGGATCTGTTAATGGAAAAACCTAAAAAAGAGGGGGGGAATGAGGGACCAGAAATCCCCCTAAGTCCCCCTCAGATACTCTCTTAATAAAACCCTTAAGTGAATATTAACCTCTCAACAAGTAAATGTTCAGTTCTGTATTTCATGAGGCCCTTTTGTTAGGTTACAAAAATGGCTTGTAAAAGATGCTTGCTAAACAATTCTGTAAGAATGCTTGCTAAATGATTTCTGTTAAATAATTGCATAAAAATTATAAATGGAATAAGAATAAGGAAGAACTGTATGTGCAAGACATACCTGTGGTTCAAACCTAAAACTGTCGTTTCTGCTTGCTCAAACAGTCAGTTTGTGGTTTTTGCCTTTAAAAGGACTGTGCAAAATGTAACCAGTAAGTCCCCCTACTCCGAGCTAGAAGGTGAGTTCCCAGCCAGGCTGGTACCCTGCAATAAACCCTTGCTGTTGCATTTCTCGGTGGTCTTCATTGGGGGACAACTCCGCTGGGAATAACACTTAAGTCTTCCTGTTCCTCCTCAGAACCTTCTCATCCTCCTCAAGACCTCCTCCTCCTCCTCAGGACGTCCTCCTCCTCCTCCTACTCTTCAAGACCTCCTCCTCCTCCTCAGGACCACCTCCTCCTCAGGACCTCCTCCTCCTCCTCTTCCTCCTCCTCAGAAACTCCTCCTCCTCAGGACCTCCACCTCCTCCTCCAAAACCTGCTTCAACTCCTCCTCCTCAGGACTTCTGCTTCCTCCTCCTCAAGACCTCCTCCTTCTCCTCAAGAACTACTCCTTCTCCTTAAGACTTCCTGCTCCTCCTCAGAACCTCCTTATCCTCCTCAATACCACCTCCTCCTCCTCAAGACCTTCTCCTCCTCCTCAGGACCTCCTCTTCCTCCTCCTCAAGATCTCCTCCTCCTCCTCCTCCTCAAGACCTCCTCGTCCTCGCCTGCCTCAGGATTCCCACTCTCAATCTTCACTGGCCGGGTTGGAACCCCCCTCATTCACCATTTTTCTGCTCATCTTTGGTCCTCTGCCATGTCTGTGAGGCCTGCAGAACTCGTCCAGGAGTTCCTGGCACCAGCTCTGCCCGGAGCCCCACCCCACCGCCTCAGCTAGGGCTCTGCCCTGCCCAGGAGCCCTGCACCAGAACCCCACCCTGCCACCTCAGCAATGGCTCTGCCCTGCCTCACCCATGTAGACCTGCCCAACCGCCTCAGCCCCGCCCCCGGAGCACTACCCCTCAGCCTGGCCAGGCCCCGTCCCCAGTCCTTCTGATCCTTCCTCCACCAGTAGAGCTCCAGCTTGGTGGCCTGCTCTGTGGCTGGCTGTGGTAGGCTATGATTGCCTCCTGCAGTCTGGGTCAGCAGGCTGAGCAGCTGGTCAGGGCAGGGCTGTAGTTCAAGTAGTAGAACACCAACCTGGGTGAAAATGCTTAGGGACAATGTGTAGTTCCTGTGTCCAAGCCCCACACAGACAGGCACACACAATGTCCTGTGTCCAAGCCACAGACAGGCAGACAATGTACTGTGTCCAAGCCCCAGGCAGACACACACACACCCACACAAGGCCCCGTGTACAAGCCACACACAGACAGAAAGACAGACAGTGTCCTGCATCCTAGCCTCACTCAGACAGACAGACAGACAGACATACACACACACACACACACACAAGCACACACACACAATGTCCTGTGTCCAAGCCCTACACAGACAGACAGACACACACTCAATGTCCTGTGTACAAGCCCCACACTGACAGACAGACACACACAATGTCCTGCGTCTCAATAATGAATTCATTGGAAGAAAATGAATCCACCCTCACAGAATATCCAGACCCATCCATCTCACTACAGGAGACCCAATCTCCATTCGACAAAACAGAATCCATCACTCTCTTCACTCAGGAAGGACATTCTGTTTCTCATGAGGAGGGAGACCCTTCTGAGGACTCTGAATAGAATTACTGCCTGAAGGCAACTTGGAGGACAGTCTGAATTTAGAGCTTCCCTGTCCCCTTCCAAAAAAGACATCTCTTTATCTTGCTCTCATGATTGTTGTCAAGTATTCATTGTATTTACTTTGCTAATTATTAAACTCTCATTGTTAATATTATGGTGTGCAGTTCTTCAGTCCTTATTATACTGTGTTTTACTTTCCACTTACAATGTGAGGCCACAGACACATAGGTCCTGGGTGGGCCAAAAACCGGACAGGTCTGGTCCTGTACAAGACATCCTTACTGGATATACAGGGAAGTATGAAATGCATGGAATCACCAGGAATCCAGGCCAGGCCTCCATGGAGAGACAGGTCAGCTACCAAAGCTTAAAGACAGAGCAGATGCCCGGAAAGGTGTTTTGTCAATTGGGAGAAGTGCCAGAGTAACTGTAGTATTATGTGGGACTCTGTTCTGCGAGTTCAAGTCTGTTTATATATCCATTGTGCTTTGTACAAATATTTAAGAAAATTAAAACTCCAAAATAGCATCAAAAATCTACTTTGGCTTTGAGTGTGGCCTAGTTGTAGAGTGCTCATCTAATATACAAGAAGACGTTGATTCAATTCCTAGGAACTGTGTACACAGAAAAAGCCAGATGGGGCACTGTGGCTCAGGTGTCAGAGTGCCACCCTTGAACAAATGTGGCCAAGGACAGTTCCTGGTCCCTCAGTTCAAGCCCCAGGACTAGCCAAACAAGAAATCATACCATTTTCCACACATTTGGAAATAGATCTGATTTATCTAACCCTACTTCTTTTTTGCCAGTCCAGGGTGTGTGTCACCAAGCCAAACTACTAGCCCCTAACCTTACTATTTTTAATCATTTAATTTTTTTACTTAATCACATTTCATGCTGTCTGTATTAATACCATAAACAGTATGCTTAGTGTAATAATGTTAAGGGTAAAACATAAGAAATTAATAACTAAAATTCATTTTTATTAGTTTTATAGCATTAGTACAATTTTATGAGGAAGTAACCTAGAATGTTTATTTTAGAGTTCAAGTAATCCATTTTGATAAATATATTAACCTACATCATTTATTTGAACACGTTTCAAACTATTGTTTTTAGTAATGAAGATACGAATATATTTGTTGTAAATGAACTTTATGATGGGGGAAGGGAAATAGAGAAAAGGAGGGAGGGGGTAACAGTGTTTACAAGAAATGTACTCATTAAGAGAAGGAAGATGGCGCCGAGACAATAGGGACGCTACCTAGCTTTCCCTGACAAAAAGAGAGAACCAGGGAGTCCCACGAGCCAACTATCTAAAGAAATCCACAACAACAAGCTCAAAAAGCAACGGAGAAGGACTCAAACCGGAAAAGAAATCCAGATAAAGCTCACATCCAACTTTCTCAAAGAATTCGGAACGCGACGACCCCTCCCCCACCTCTCGCCCAAAGCCTCTGAAAGCCGCTCCAGACCAAGCCGCTAACAGCGGCTTGAGCGGGCACTGGCTCCACGCGAGGAAAGCGGGGGCGGGCACCGGCTCTAACCCATGAAAAACGGCGGCAGGCTGGGAGCCAAACGGCTGCAGAAACCAGCACAGAACCGGGCCAGCGAACGCGGAAGCAGCAGAACCCAGACACGGAACCAGAACAGCAAACAGCGGAACCCAGACGCAGAACACAGGCGGCGGCAGAGACCCGAGGGGAGTGAAAGACTCCCCACCACTGAGGAGCTGCCGCAGAGGAACACAGAGGCCTCAGTAATACAGCGCATTCCCAAACACATTGGGAAAGCGGAGCGGGTGCCAAGCAATAGAACTTAACCCAGAACCCAACACCCCACCCGAGAAAGACTGGCGAGAGCAGGGGGGCAAGGAATTTAGAATCCTGTCCCTCCCCTCAACAGCCCCCTCCCTCAGGCCATTGACAGGAGATTGACAGGCGGGCTACCCATAAGTCCAAGCACCCCACCAAGAGAGGCGGGGCTGCCCCAACTCCCACCCGCCCAACGGGCTCAACCACCAGCCCTCTGACTGGAGACTGACGAGTGGGCGGACCCTAAGACTCAGCACCACACCAGGGGAGGCAGAGCTGTCCCAGCTCCCACCCGCCCACCAGGCTCCTCACCCAGGCCACTGGATCTGGAGAGTGGAGCGCTGTGGGACCCTGCCTTACAACAGTGGGTAGGGGGTGCGGGTAAATAGGAGCCAGCATCTGCCCCCCCTCAATTCTCGAGCGGGGCATCCTCCAGCTGGGAATCCTCAGCAAGACACCACCGAGGGCCCCCCCCACAGTCACAGACTCTGACAAAGCAGTGGAAACACAGCAGGGATCTGAAGGGCCAGCCAGCAGCCAAGCTCCCCTTCTGAGAACCAAAAAGGCGCAGCTCCGCCCTTGGAGTAAAAAAGAAGAAGCCATAAAGGAGGCCATAATAAAGGCTGTTCAAAGAAAGATGGATGAATTCATAGAATCCACAAATAAAAAGGTGACCGAACTCCAGCAAATGTTCAAAGAAAATAAAGCTACTGAGCTAACCACTCAAATGGAAATCAAGGAGCTAAAGAAATCCATACATGATCTAAAAGAAGAGATGCAAGGCATCAAAAATGAGCAATTAGTAGCAAGGGAGATGAAAAATAAAGTAGATAGCTTTGATAGCAGGTTAGACAATGCAGAGGAGAGAATTTCCGGGGCTGAAGATAATTTAGTTATTATAGAGAAAGAACAGAAAATGAGTCAATCCAAATCTAGGAAAAATGAGAGAGCACTTCACGAGGTCCAAGATACAATTAGGAAGCCTAATTTAAGGCTAATTGGTATTGAGGAGGGTCTGGAGAAAGAGGTCAATGGTATTGGAAATATACTTCAGGGAATCATCTCAGAGAATTTCCCAAATATCCAGAAGGGCAGACCCATCCAGATACAAGAAGCTTTTAGAATCCCAAACAGACCTGACCAGAAAAGAACATCTCACCGCCACATCGTAATCCGAACTGGATCAGTAGAAACCAAAAAAAGGATCCTAAAGGCAGCCAGGGAAAAGGGTTCAGTAACCTATAAAGGAAAACCAATCAGAATGACCCCAGATTACTCAGCAGAGACCATGCAAGCAAGAAGTGACTGGAAGCATATATGTCATGCCCTTAAGTCAAATAACTACCAACCAAGAATCCTGTACCCAGCTAAGCTCTCATTCATAACTGAGGGAACAATAAAAACATTCCATTCCAGGGAAAAGCTGCAACAATATGTCGCAACAAAACCAACACTACAGAGAATTCTGAAAGATGTTCTATACATAGAAAACCAAAATAAATGCAATATAGGGAAAGAAATGGCACCTAAGCAGCATACCACCTAAGGACCACAAGAACTGTCAAGACACAGGCCCAAATAAAAGCTTTTAAAAATGGTAGGACCTAATAAATATCTCTCAATCCTAACTCTCAATATCAGTGGACTCAACTCTCCAATTAAACAGCATAGGCTGTCTAGTTGGATCAAAAAGCAAGAGCCATCGTTCTGCTGTCTTCAAGAAACACATCTTACCCAAAAAGAGAAGCATCTTTTGAAAGTGAGAGTTTGGAATAAACTCTATCAAGCTAACGGCCCCCATAAACAGGCTGGAGTTGCCATCCTCATACCAGATAAAATAGACTTCAAACCAAAATTAGTAAGAAAAGACAAAGAAGGTTACTACATACTACTAAAGGGATCTTTCCTCCAGGAAGACATAACGATCCTAAATATTTACACACCCAATCCCGGAGCTCCAAACTTCATCAAGCAAACTTTACTTACACTGAAACCATACATAGATCGAAATACAGTGATTGTCGGTGACTTTAACACACCACTTTCACCTATGGACAGATCAACAAGGCAAAAACTCAACAGAGAAACCTTACAACTGAACAACTATATAGACCAACTAGATATAACAGACATCTGCAGAATATTCCACCCAGCAACGACACAATATACGTTTTTCTCAGCAGCACATGGAATATTTTCCAAAATAGACCACATTTTAGGCCATAAAACAAACCTGGACAGATTCAGAAACACAGAAATTATTCCATGCACACTCCCAGACCACAAAGGCATCAAACTGGAACTGAACACACATCTCCACCAACGAAAACCCTGTAACTCATGGAGACTGAACAACACATTGTTGAATCACCAATGGGTCATCGAAGAGATCAGAACAGAAATCCAACAGTTTATGAAATTTAACAGTAAGGAGCACACAAACTACCAACTCCTTTGGGACACAGCAAAGGCAGTACTCAGAGGAAAATTTATAGCGCTGAATGCCTACAACAACAATTTGGAAAAATTGCAAACCAACAAGTTAATGTCTCACCTTAAGCTCCTGGAAAAAGAGCAACAAACCAACCCTAATCCCAGTAGAAGAAAGCAAATAATTAAAATCAAAGCAGAATTAAATGATTTGGAATCCAAAAAAACTATAGAAAGACTCAACAAAACAAGGAGTTGGTTCTTTGAAAGAATTAACAAAATTGACAAGCCCTTAGCAAATCTTACCAAAAAAAGAAGAGAGCATATCGAAATAAACAAAATCGCAGATGAAAATGGTAATATCACGACAGAAATTACCAAGATCCAGAATATCATGAGGGAATACTTCTCAAACCTTTACGCCAACAAATTTGAGAATCTAGATGAAATGGATGAATTCCTAGCCAATATTAACATACCCACACTGAACCAAGAGGAACTAAGCCAACTCAACAGGCCTATTTCAAGCTCTGAAATAGAAATGGCAATTAGAGAACTTCCACCTAAGAAAAGCCCAGGGCCAGATGGATTCACAGCTGAATTCTATAAGGTCTTCAAAGCAGAGCTCACACCAATACTCCTCAAGCTCTTCAACGAAATTGAAAATGAAGGTTCCTTACCAAACTCATTCTATGAAGCCAGTATAACCCTGATCCCCAAACCAGACAGAGATTCATCAAAGAAAGAGAACTATAGACCTATATTTTTGATGGACATCAATGCAAAACTTCTCAACAAAATACTGGCCAACCGTCTACAACAACTCATCAAAAAAATGATACTCTATGATTAAACAGGATTCATCACAGGGAGGCAAAGCTGGTTCAACATACGCAAATCAATTAATATAATTAAACACATCAACAGGAGCAAGGACAAAAATCACATAATTGTCTCAATAGACGCGGAAAAGGCATCTGACAAGATCCAACACCCCTTTATGTTAAAAGCTCTGGAGAAACTAGGAATCCATGGAACATTCCTCAATGTAATAAAGGCTGTGTATGAGAAACCTACTGCTAGTATTACACTTAATGATGAAAAGCTAAAGCCATTCCCTCTAAAATCAGGAAGGAGACAAGGATGCCCACTCTCTCCACTCCTCTTTAACATATTACTAGAATTCCTAGCCAGTGCAATAAGGCAAGAAGCAAGCATAAAGGGGATCCAAGCAGGGAAAGAGGAAATAAAACTATCCCTCTTTGCAGATGACATGATTCTGTATTTAAAGAATAGTATAGACTCTACTCCCAAGCTCCTTGAGCTGATTCAAAGCTTTGGAAGAGTAGCAGGCTATAAAATCAACCCTCAAAAATCAACTGCCTTCCTTTATGCCAACAGTGAGAGGAACGAGGCAATAACCAGGAAAGAAACTCCTTTCACAATAGCCTCATAGAAAATAAAGTACCTAGGAATTAGCTTAACTAAGAATGTAAAGGAACTTTTTGATGAAAACTTTAAAACCCTAAAAAAGGAAATTAAAGCAGAACTAAGGAAATGGAAAAACCTCCCATGCTCCTGGATTGGAAGAATCAACATTGTGAAAATGACAATCTTGCCAAGAGCTATCTACAAATTCAATGCAATACCCATCAACATCCCAATGTCATTCTTTAAAGAAATAGAAGAGGCAATCCAAAATTTCATATGGAATAATAAAAGACCCCGTATAGTAAAAACACTTCTTAGCAGAAAGAGGAATTTCAATTCCAAACTTTAGAATCTATTACAGAGCTATAATTCTCAAAACAGCTTGGTACTGGCACAGGAACAGGCCTGAAGACCAATGGAATAGAACTGAGGACCCAGATATTAAACCACAAACCTATGGCCACCTAATCTTTGACAAGGGAGCCAAAAAAATAGAATGGAAGAAAGACAGGCTCTTCAACAAGTTGTGCTGGCAGAACTGGTTAAGCACCTGCAGAGAACTAAAGCTGGATCCTTCTTTGTCACCTTGCACTAGAATTAACTCCAAATGGATCAAAGACCTGGAGGTAAAAGCTGACAGACTGAAAACTCTACAGGAAGGAATAGGAGATACACTAGGCCTCCTTGGCACAGGTCGAAACTTTCTTAATAAAGACCAAGAATCACAACAAATCAGAGAAAGGCTGGATAAGTGGGACTGCATTAAACTGCAGAGCTTTTGTATGGCAAAGGACATGGCTAGTAAACTAATCAGGAAGCCTACAGAGTGGGAGAAGATCTTCACCAACCAAACAACGGACAAAGGCCTCATATCTAAAATATATCAACAACTCAAAAAACTGAATCACTCCAAAACTAACCTCCAAAGTAACAACCATCCCATTAAAAATGGGCCAAAGACTTAAAGAGAGTCTTCTCTGAAGAAGAAACAAAAATGGCCTATAGACACATGAAGAAATGCTCAACATCTCTGGTCATAAAAGAAATGCAAATCAAAACAACTCTAAGATTCCACCTCACTCCAGCTAGAATGGCCAAGATCAGGAAAACGAATGACAACAGATGCTGGAGGGGATGTGGCCAGGAGGGATCACTACTACACTGTTGGTGGGAGTGCAAACTCTTTCAACCACTATGGAAAGCAGTGTGGCAGTGCCTCAAAAGGCTAAACATAGAGCTCCCCTATGACCCAGCAATTCCACTACTTGGCATTTACCCAACTACCCAGAAACAAGGACATACTAAACCCACTAGCACAACAATGTTCATTGCAGCACTATTCACCATAGCAAAGATATGGAACCAACCTAGATGTCCCTCAGTTGATGAGTGGATCAACAAGTTGTGGTATTTGTACACAATTGAATTCTATGCTGCTGTCAGAAAGAATGACATCGCCCCATTTGTTAGGAAATGGAAAGACTTAGAAAAATTCATATTAAGTGAAGTAAGCCAGACTCAAAGGAACTTAGGCTCAATGGTTTCCCTCATTCGTCATAATCAGTATTAAACTTGGGCTCTACTAGCAGAGATTTGCAATAGAGCAAAATCTTGATACATAAGGACATATAATGTGAAGCTAATTGAAAGGACCTCCAGGATAGTGAAACAAAAGCCATATAATGAATGATTGTTGTCCTTAATGTACTATGTTGTCTCTCATCTCCTTTGCTGTCCCTTGGTTATCTCATAATGGTATAGTATCTCACTTTGTTATCTGATATATTGAACTTATTTGTATTTGGATATTTGAAATTTGATAGGGAAGGGGGGAAAACCAAGACGGGTGGGGGGTGTGGGGGGGGAGGGAAACGGGTACCAAGACATGTGAAAGGTTATCAATGTATGTGAATTAATGCACCTTCTATCTGGCAAATATCTTGTAACCCTTTTACTAATTACAATAAAAAAAAGAAAAAAAAAGAAATGTACTCATTAAATATGTAACAGCAATCTCTTTGTATATCACCTTGACAACAAATTTTTTTAAATGTACAATAATTTTAAATGTTTACTTTGGGCAGAATTTGTTTTTGCCAGTCCTGGGCTTAGACTCAGGACCTGAGGACTGTTCTTGTTTTTGTTTTTGTTTATTCTTAAGGCGCAAGCTCTATCACATGTGCCACAGCACCACTTTTATCTTTTCTATCTATGTTGTGCTGAGGAATTGAACTTGGGTCTTCATTCATGCTAGGCAAGAACTCTTCCACTATGCTTAACTTATGGCCCCAGTGGGAAGGAAGTTTTCCATAAAATATGTAGGAAATATGTACACTAAGGAATAGCCATCAAAAATAGAAGGAAAATTATATACTTAGATAACAACATGTCAATATTATGGCACATCTCTGTAATTCTAGCTTCAAGAGTGGCCTATTTGGCCCTGGAGTTGGGTGGCTGAAGTAAAGTGCTATCCTTGAGTAAGCCCTAGGAGAGTGATATGGCTCTGAGTTGAAGCCATAGGACATGCAAAAAATAATAATTTAATGCCAGTGACTGGTGGCTCACACTGATAATCCTAGCTACCCTGGAGGATCGAGGTTCAAAGATGGCCCAGGCATAAAAATATGTGAGGTCAAGCCCAGTACTGGCCAAATCAAAAGTAGTAAAGCACTGGCATTGAACTGAAGATCTCAGGAACAGCCCAGGCACAGAGTTCAAGCACTGCAAACAACAACAACAAAATCTATGAAATGGCAGTGGTGGTTTTAAGATAAGTAAAAGTAGAGTAGAAACTGGTAAACTACATATTTGTGTGTAAGCAAAACAGCCAGACTTATGCATTAGAACAGGATAGCAACTTGAAAAAAAATGTTGTTTTCCATCTCACTAGGTCCTGTCTCTTAATTTATTCAAGTAAGTAAAATGCTGGGATTTATAATCATTGCTCTGAATATTAGAAAATCATGATACCTCGCATTAACCAACAAAGACCAGGAACTGGGGCTTTGTTCAAATGGCAGAGTATCAGGCAAGAGAAGAAAAAATTGAAGTAAGAACTTGAAGTTCTTGATCCAGAACCTGCCTAGTAAAAAAGCAGCAGCCTGGTGATGGTACCTCACTCCTATAATCTTAGCTACTCAGGAGGCTGAGTGAGATGCTCACTGCAGCACTATTTACCATAGCAAAGATATGGAACCAACCCAGATGCCACTCAGTACATGACTGGATCAAGATGTGGAACTTATACACAATAGAATGCTATGCTGCCATTAGAAGGAATGACATTGCCCCATTTGTAAGGAAATGGAAAGACTTGGAAAAATTCAGATTAAGTGAAGCAAGCCAGACCCAAAGAAACATAAGCTCAATGGTTTCCCTCATTTGTAATAATTAGTACATATCTAGGACTCTCCTAGCAAAGGATTACAATAACTCAAAAAACTAGGTATATAAGGTTATATAGGATGATACTAAATGAAAGGATCTCTAGGATATGGGAACAAGAGCTGTATCTTGTGTCGTAGTAGTTCTTAATCTTGTGTGATTGTTGTCCTTAATCTACTATGTTATTTCTCATATTTTATTTTGCCCTTTGGTTAATCTCAGATGGTTACTGTATCTGATTTTGTACCTGGCATATTGTATATATGTTTATTTGTTTATTTCAAATAGGAAAGGGAAGGAGGGAAACAAGATGATTGGGAAGGGGAGGGGTGAGGGAACTGGGGACAAAAACATGAGGAGGGGAATCAATGTGTGAGAAGTAATGCAATCCACTACCTGTAAATGTAATTGTAACCCCTCTATACATTACCTTGACTATAAAAAAGAGACTATAAAAATATCTGTAGAAAATGAGGCTGGATGATGGAAACAACCAGATACCCTACTACAGATGAATCAACACAAAAAATGTGATACACACACACACACACACAAACACACACACACTGGAATTCTACATAGCCAACAGACAAGATAAAATAATGGCATTCTCGGGGAAGTGGATGAAAAGAAAAAAATCATATTAGGTGAAGTAAGCCAGACTCAAAGGAACATAAGCCCAAGAGTCTCCTTCATTTGTCAAATTCAGTAGAAACCTTGGGCTCTCCTACCAGGAATTTACAGTAGAAAAAAATCTAGACAGATCATGCCAAATAGTATGACACTAAATGTAAGGACCTACAAGACAAAGAAACAAAAGTCATATAATTGTTGGGACCCAGAGTGGAATCAAACTGTACCTTGACTTGCATCAGACAATGGCTTTATTGTCTTATTGTTTTCTGGCCTTATTCTATGTAAATGACCTGAGATTTACCATATGAATGTAACACCTGGAGGTTCCCTGGGTGTGAAGGAGGGAAGAAGCTGGAGTGAAAAAAAAAATCGCGGCCGTCTTTACCTGGACTGCGGACATCCCGGACCCGGTGTGTCTGTCTCTCTTCTATTTCTTCCTAGTCCTTGCCCCCTATTTCAGGAACCCCAATCTGCGAACCCTGGTTTGCTGCCGGTTGGCCCCGGCATATAATGAATGATTGTTGTCCTTAATGTACTATGTTATCTCTTATCTCTTTTGCTATCCCTTGGTTATATCATATTGTTACAATATTTCACCTTGTTATCTGATATATTTTATATGTGCCTAATTGGTTATTTGAAATTGGATAGGGAAGGGGGGAAATCAAGATGAGTGGGGGTAGGGGGGAGGGAAATGGGGACCATGTCATGAGAGGTGGTATCAAACTTTGTGAAGTAATGCACCTTCTATCTGGTGAATATAATGTAACCCTTCTATAAATTACAATAAAAATAAATACATAAAAGGAATATCTGCACAGAAAAAATAATAATGGCATTTTCGGGGAAGTGGATGAAATTAGAGCGATTCCTGTTGAGTGAGATAAGTCAAGACCAAGGAACAAAAGGTACATGGTATCCTTAATATATAGATATTAGATTCAAACAGTACTAGAGCGATGACTCACTAGTTGATACCCAAAGTTATGGACATAGTTTTGGAGATATAAACATAACTACATAGACATAAAAATCTAGGATATACTATACATTCTATAGACATGTGTTTTATTATATAGATTGATCTGTAACTATGACATACAAAGACTCAGCTTAATTTTTACTATATTCTAAAATCTATGTGCCAGTGATTGTATAGAGATTGCCTTCTTGAATACGTGTTTGTTAAACATGACATTTGAAATATGATGTAAAAATCAATGTTAATAAAATTTTTTTAAAAAGAGGCTAGAGGTAAAGACCACTAATGTACTTGCTCTAAGTGGTACAGAAATTTTCTTAATGAATCAAGGGGTTTTATTACATCTTTATGCAATTATTTTAGTTCTGACTGTTCTACACTCAGTGATACTTCTGGAAAGATGATATAGCTGACTGTGTAGTTGGTATGAAGACATATTGGCCTAAATGTAGAATAAAGCATTGGTAAGTGGCTGTCCAGATTCTACTGGAGTATGTGGAATGAATTTATTAAGCACAATGCAGGCTCTTAGTCAGATCAGGATCAAGATTATGTGGTTCCATGAGATAAATGAGGAAAGATCAGAAAAATCTACTAAGATATCCAGAGATATACTTTCGAAACTGAGGTATCTGGACTCCTTTTTTTTTTCTTTCTTGGTGGGGAGCTTGAACTTTGGACCTGGGCAAGGTCTCTTAGTTCTTTTTCCACAAGGTTAATGCTGTACCAGTTTTAGCCACAGCTCCACTTAGTTTTTGGGTGGATAAGTGGAGAGAAGAATCTTACAGTTTTGGGTTTTTTTTTTTTTGGTGTTTTGTTTGTTTGGTTTTTTTTTGCTTGCAAAGGCTTTGAATCACCTTCTCCCTGGCTAGTAGAATGACAATTATGACCCTCCAGCGCCTGGCTACTGATTTTTTGAAAATTGGACTTTATTCTAAATCACATAACTGGTTCCTAGCAAAGTTTTGAAGCCTGACTTAAATGTGACAAAGAGTTTTGTCAGTTGAAGACAATCTGTGCTGCAAGTTACAAATCTACCAGCTGAGTCACAGTGGCACTTCCAGCTTTTCTGTTTATATGGTGCTGAGGGATGGAATCTAGGGTTTCATACATGATAGGCAAGCTATATTTTCAGCCCAAGGTTTTTATGTTTTGTATTTTCAGTGTTGTTGCTTCTAAGGTACTGTATGATGCTCTTTCTTTTTCTTTGCTTTTTACCTCTTTTGTTCTTTTTCCATTTAGTTTTATCCTCTGTGGTCATTGTGTTTAATTCAAGTACCCTGTGCATTGTACATAGGTTTATGTGATTTGGGGAATGGAGAGGGTATAATAAAATGGTAAAAAAAAAAAAAGGAAAAAGGGTGAACCAATTGAACAGTGATACTTGGAAGACACTAAACGGAAATGAACTGAACAACCTGGGTGGAGAGGAGGCTGAGTGTCGGCAAACAGAGAAAAACGAGGGAGGGGGTAACAATTTTCTTAAGAAATGTATTCATTACTTATGTAACTGTATGCCAACTGTATATTGACTTAACAAAAAAATTAACTTAAAAAATAATTTAGCCAGGTATGGTGGCTCACATTTGTAAATGTAGCTACTCAAGAGCCTGAGATCCGAGAATAGCAGTTCAAAGTCAGCCTGGGCACTGAAGTCCATGTGACTCTTACCTCCAATTAACCACCAGAAACCCAGAAGTGGCCCTATGGCTCAAGGGGTAGGGCAGTAGTCTTTAGCTGAAAAGCTCAGTGACAACACCCAGGTGCAGAATTGAAGTCCCATGACTTGAATGATGAATGATACTAGCCAGGCTCTGTGAGCTCACACTTGGAATCCTATCTACAAAGAAGACTGATGTCTCAGGATCAGGTTTGAATCCAGCCCAAATTGCATGAGATTCTAATTTACAGTTAATTACCAAAAATCTGGAAGTGGAGCTGTGGATCAGGTGGCAGAACACCAGCGTGAAGCAAAACAAAACAAAACAAAACAAAACAAAAAACATTTAAGGACAGTTCCCAGGCCCTGGGTTCAAGTCCCAGGACTTGCATAAAACAAACAATATGTGACGCTGAGTCCTCCATCATTTGGTGTTATAGTTCAATATACTTGATATGAGTTTTAGAAATTAATTCCCTAGCAAATACTCGCCCCTGAAATTCTGCTTCATAGCTGATTCATAGAATTTCAGCATCATGACTATCTCCTCCAAGTTAGCATAGCAGTCTACTATTGAAAATTTGAAGAAATCGTTTAGTAAACCTAATAAATCTGTGTATCATCTGAACACACATCAAATCAGCAGCAGCCATGTTCTCCTATTATCTAAATGTATTTAATCCTTTCTTGAGTTAATGAGCCTTAAAGAGTAAAACGTATGAAATAGTTATGAAACTAACAGTCACCATTCTTCTACCTAATATTGTAATATAAGTTTATAAATGCAGGGACTATTCTGAAGTGTGCAGAAGATAGCTTCTAATTATAATATTCTCATGAAGTAGAGTTTTACAGAAACATGTTGCTTGCTTTGGGAAAGCAAAGGCAAGGAAAAATGATATAAGTAAGTTCCCTATTTATCAGAAGGAAAATACTATTGGGTTTAGATCAACTTCATTCATCCCATGCTGATGAAACAAATATTTACAATTCCTGAGGCCAATCACTTCATTGTGATGCACAATCAGCCAGCTTAGATCAAACTTCCAAAAAAGGAATGGAACAAATGAGAAGCAATTAAGGTTTCCAAAATGAACCAGCTGGTGGTGGCAGCTCACACTTGTAATTCTATCTACTCAAGGCCTGAAATCAAAGGATCTGGATTAAGTCTGTCTGGGATGAAAATATTCCTGTATGAAACATCATCTCTGTAATCACAGCCCAGCTGAAACACTCTGCCCAACAGGTTCCAAACACCAAAGACCATCTCCTATCTGAAATATTAGCAAACGTACTCACACATTATTTCCTCTTTTGGAGATAGTTGAAACATGTATCAGAAACATTTCCCTGGGTTCAGAGTGGAAGTGTAAATATGTACTCACTAGAAGCCCATCTGGTAAATTACAGTCAATCATCTTTCCTCACATCTTGTCAGTTAGATTGAACAATGAGTGTTTGGATCAGAAGAGATGTGTAGGAGCATACAGGTTGTAAAAGTACTGTAATCATACCTACTCAAGATAAGCTGAGATCTGAGGATTCCAGTTTAAAATCAGCTTTTTACCTCTAATTAACCAGCAAAAACAGAGCATTGAGTAGTGGTTAAAATGCCACAGGCCTAAGCTTTGCATAAAAGTGCTAAGGGGTAGCATCCAGGCCATGAATTAAGCTACAGCACGGGCTCATATACACAAAAACTAACCCTGAGGACAACACAGAACATGCATATGTTTGGGAGGGATGCAGATGGATGGGATGCTGATTTCATTTACCTAATATTTAGTCTCAACCATTCTGTACAGAGCAGCCCTCTCTGTGAAAAGTATTAGGTAAAATTGGTCTCAAGATCAGCAGATACATACTTATACCCCACTGCACATTTAAAATACAAACACACGGGCAGGAGTTTAGCCAAGTGGTAGAGTGCTTGCCTAGCCTGCATGAGGACATGAGTTTGATTCCTCTGTACTACAAACATAGAAAAATTCCAGAAATGGTGCTGTGGCTCAAATGGTAGAGCTCTAGCCTTAAGAAAGCCCAAGGACAATGCCCAAGCCCTGAGTTTAAGTCCCAGGACTGGAAAAAAAACACAAAAAATAATAGAAATAAAAAGACTGTGAGTAGGGCTGAGAATGTGGCTTAGTGGTAAAGTGCTTGCCTAGCATGCATGAGGCCCTGGGTTTGATTCCTCAGTACCACATAAAGGTACTCACACTCTACCAGTCTACCATTAGGCCACCTCCCGGCCCCACTGACAGTCTTGAGCAAAAAACAACTAATCTAGAGCTCTAGATTAGCACCCTAGAAGTCCAAACAGCAAAAATAGCAAAACAAAAATGTGAAAATGTTATAACATTTCAGCAAAATCCAATGAAACAACATAGTTTATAGTTTGTTGAAGGTTTGGTAGAAAGATGGTAAACAAACAAACGAACAAAACAAATCAAAAAACAAAAACAAAACCCACTCAAATTCAATATGAGCTTATATGATGCAAAATATAGGTCACCAAAAAAATTTTCCCATGCCTGGCATGGTGGTTCAAGCCTATAATCCTAGCTACTCAGGAGGCTAAGACTGAATATTGCAGTTCAAAGCCAGTCCGAGTACTACTTTCAGTGATTCTTTCGTAGATTTTAGTGAGACAATTATCCACCATAATCTGGGAGTGGTGTTGTGGCTCAATGCGTAAGATGGTAGTCTTGAACTGAAGAGCTCAGGAACAACACCCAGGTGCAGAGTAGAGTCCCATGACTGTCAAAAAAATTCCTCAGGAAAGAATGTTCCTGATGTTGGGAGTTTGGCCTCCTGGTAGAGTGCTTGTGTAGCATGCATGAAGACCTGGGTTGGAGTCCTCAGTACCACATACAACGAAAACAGAGGATGTGGTGTTGTGGCATGAGTGGTAAAGCACTAGCCTTAAGAAAGCCCCAGGACAGTGATCATGCCCTGAGTGCAAGCAGCAAGACTGGGAGGAAAAAGACAAAGTTCCTTAGTATCCATGACAAGAGGATTTAATTCTATGCTTTTCATAAAACCAATAAAAGCCTGCTGGTGGCTCGTACTAGTAATCCTAGCTACTCAGGAGGCTGAGATCTGAGGATCAAGGTTCAAAAACAGCCTGGGCAATACAAAGCCTAGAGAGTCTTTTCTCCAGTTAGTCACTAGAAAATCTGAAGTGGAGCTTGGCTCAAGGGTAGGATAGTAAGTAGTCTTTAGCTGAAGAATTCAGGGAAAACACCCAGGCCCAGGGGTAGGGTAGTAGAGTTGACCTGAAGAGCTCAGGGACAAAGGCCAGGCCGAGTTCAGGACCCCCCCCAAAAAAAAGAGAAGAAACAAATTTAATTGACAAACCATTCCTTAGTAAGAAAGACACACGTCAACAACTTCTCTCAATTACTTGTCGAGCCTGGAAGGAATTAATGCCTATACTTGTGTCCAAATCCTTTGGGTAGTTTTCCAGACGTGTTCCTCACTCACACAATGAGAGGATCAAAATATTGGCTCAGTGAGTACTCAAGAATAAAGAATGGTTGCCCATTCCACCTGGCTTGCCTCTGCCATGAAGGATTTCTCTGTATAATTTTAATAAGTTTTTGGAAAAGATGTTACATTGGGTTTCTTTCCTGTGTGAGTGCTCTAATGCTAGCTGAAGGCTGACTTCTGTTTAAAGGACTTCCTCTAATGTTTACACTGACAGAGATTCTATCACATGTCCAGGTGTCTCTCAACTACCTGTAGAGATGAGACTTCTGGTAAATGTTTTCCCACATTATTATACTCAAGTTCTCTTCTGTGTATGTTCTCAGATGCACTGAAGACTGACTTCTGAGTAAAAGTCATTGCACATTTTCTCTATTCATTAGTTTTCTTTTGTTCTATGTGAGTCAGTGGTATGGCTTCCAGGTGAAAGATTTTGCACATTTGTAACATTTAGAACCTTTATCTTTTTTCTGTATCCTGTCATCACGACATCTTCTTGGTGAAGGATTTTCCACATCTGTTACATTCATAGTTTCTGTCCTTGGGTGTGTGTTCTGATGCAAACTAAGGTATGACTTCTTAAAATACTCTCCCACATTTATTCATTCATATGATTTCTCTCTTCTGTGTGTCCAATGATGATCCCTGGGGCTGTGCCTTCTGGGTGGATTCCACATTTGTTTCATTCAAAAGGCTTCACTCCTGTATGTTTTCTGAGGCACAATGGAATGTGACTTGTTCTTGAAAGACAGTCAACGTTTATTATGTAAGGATGATCTCCTATGTGGAGATGCCACATTTCTTATATTCATAAAGTTTCTCTTCTGTGTGAATTCCCTATCATTAATTTTTTTGATCAGTCCTGGGGCTTGAACTCGCTCCGAACACTGTCCTGGGCTTTCTCACAGACAGAGCTCTACCAATTGAGCCACTTCTGCCCTTTTCTATGTATGTGGTACCAAGCAATAGGACCTGGGTCTTCATGCATGCTAGGCAATCACTCTTACCACTAGGTTAAAATCCTGTCTCAGAACATGAGAGTCTTATCTCCAGTTAATCACTAGAAAATGAGGAAAGGGTCTGTGTGTCCAGGGGGAGGGCAGTAGCCTTTGCCTAAAGAGCTAAGGGAACAGCCCAAGACCTGTACTCAGCCTTTAAGTTCAAACCCCAGAGCTAGCAAAATAAAATAATGTCTCAAGGACTCTCCTGCCACATCTCAGATCTCAGTCTCCTAGCAGCTAGGATTACAGGCAGGTACCACCACTGCCAAGTTTTAATAACTTTTGTGTCATCCCAGGAATATGGACTCCCCACAACACTGGTAGGAAAAATAGACATATATCACAGGGTAGTGGGCACTGACTGCACTCAGGTTTACACATGGGTGTGAGACACAACCGCTAGCATATTCGAAAGGAAGAAACCCATTGGCAATATGTAGAACAGTGTGCAGCGGTCAAAGTGTGGACCCCTTTGCAGGGCCAAGGATATTGAGGTGCTGGGGTCAAGGCAGGTCTTGTTGTCCTGAGTCCCAGGCCAAGGCATGTGAGGAGTGCCAGACCTGGGGAACAGGGTATCAGCAAGGCTCCAGCACTATTTGCAAAGCCGGAGGAGCTGGACTCGCTGAAGCAGCAGAGAAGGCCAGGATCTGGTGAGAAACCTTAAGACAAATAAAAGATGTGAAGTCTTTTTCCTAGAAGAAAATTCAGTTGGCATCAGGGTACCCACACAGAGTGAAGGCTTATGAATGTAGCAAATGTGTAGTCTTTCACTCAGAAGGCACAGCTCAGGGTTCCACATGAAAGAAATCCTATGAATGAAACAAATGCGGAAAGTGGTTTCTTTTTGTTTTTGTATTTTACTTTTCTTGTCAGGTAGTTAATTGGATGTAAGAGTAGTTAATTTCTGGCAGTTAATTGAATACCAGTGTCTCTTGGACTTTGGTGCCAGAGCTGGATTTGAATTATGATCCTCAGATCTCAGCCTCCTGATTAGCTAGGATTCCAGGCTTGAGCCACCAGCACCCGTGAAATGTTTTCAAGAAGTCATACCTCAGTTTGTAGAAGAAAACACACAGGAGAGAAATTATTTGAATGGAACAACTGTGGAATGTCCTTTACTAAGAATTCATGGTTGTACTTGTAAAACACACAGTAGAGAGAAATCTCATTACTATAACAATGGAGTAAAATCTTTCATCTGGAAGGCATGCCTCAGTATTTATCAGAGAAGATTCGCTGGAAGAAAAGTAGCAAACAGAGCAAACGTTCAATGACTTTTAATCAGCCAAGAATGTGGAAAGCATACATTTTTTCCACTAATCCTCTAAAGTCTCCGAATGTATGTCCATTCATTATAGAAACGATATTTTACATAGAGTTCAATTTTTGAGTGGAAGATTCAATTGCATGTTTATTATAAAATCTTAAATCTCTCTTAATACTTCTTTTAAAGTGGGTAATGGTGGTTGAACTCTGGGCCTGGGCACTGTCCCTGAGCTCTTCAGCTCTAGGCTACCACCTTTCCCCTTGAACCACAGCCCACTTCCCCTTTTTCTAGTGATTAGTTGGAGATGAGTCTCTTGGTCTTTAGTGGTCTTTACAGCCCAGGCTGGCTGTGAAGGTCAGTCCTCAGATCTCTGCCTCTTGAGTAGCTAGGTCTGAGCCACCAGGCCTGGCTTTTCTTAACTCCTTTTATTTCCCTGTTAGTTCCTGAAACATTCAGAAAACAGGTAAACACTTTGGTATACATTTTCTTTGTGTGTTGGTACAAGTCTTGGCAGCTTGAACTCGGAGACACGCACTTTTGCTCAAAGTTAATGCTCTATCATTTCAGCCACTTCACCAATTGGGGTTCTTTGGATGGTAAATAAAGAGAAGATTCTTTAAAGTTTGGATGAGTAACCCAAAAATGACTAGCTTTTCCTATATATTGAATTAATCACTAGTGATGTGTTGCTTGAGATTGTTTACTCTTACCCATTCTGGTTTTTTTTGAGTTATAATAAAAAACAAGTGTGGATAATGTGAAGAGCCTGTGCTTTCTACCTGTTGTGGAGGTTGAATTTAAAGTTCTCAGGAGAATGAATATCTATCTGTCATCACTACTTTCCCTTTCTCCATCTCTCTGAAGATAGGTGTACCACACAATTAAGGCATGCTTTTGTTAAACTTAATTCAGGTAGTAATATAAATAATGAGGGAGTAAAGCAAGTTACAAGATGGTTGGATGGAGCCAGTCTTGGTGGGTCACACCTAGAGTACTAGCTACTCAGGAGGCTGACATCTGAGGATCAAGGTTCAAGGCCAGCCCACGCACAAAGGGACCTGAGATTTTTTTTAAACTTTATTTTTTATTGTTGGGGTAATGCATACAGGGGTTAAAGTTACATTCACCATGCAGTAGGTGCATTAATTCTCATACATTGACACCCTGAGATGCCTATCTCCAATTAACCTCTAGAAAATTGGAAGTGGGCCTTGGCTTAAGGCTAGGGTGGTAGCCTTGAGCTGAAGAACACAGGGACAACACCCAGGGTGAGTTTAAGAACCATGACCCACAAAAATAAATAAGAAACTAATAGTAGAAGTAGTCTTGATCCAGATGTGGTTGGCTCATGCCTGTAATCCTAGCTACTCAGGAGACAGAGATCCGAGAATCAGGGTCAAAGCTAGCCTCGGCACTAAAGTCATCCAGGTCCTGGCATTGAGGAGGGGGCAAGGCAAAAGACACTGGACCTTCCCATGGGCACTGAACCATAAGGCAGCCCCAGCCCAGGGAAGCCCAAAGCAGTGGCTGGGGTCTGTCCCCATCCCCTTTTGTCCCCACCCATTGTTGACCATCGCTCAGCCTGTTCCTAGAGTGATATAGGATGGCTCTCCTGATGACTGACCTGTCCTATTAGGTAATTCATTTATTAAATCAATCAAAAGTTTTAAATTAAAGTTATTTTTTGCCTGTCCTGTGTATTGAACTTAGGGCCTGAGTACTGTACTTGGGCTCAGTGGTTCACTCCTGTATTCCTATTTACTTAGGAGGCTCCTCAAATCTCAGATTCCGGTTTGAAGCTAGCTAAGGTATGAAATTCAGGGATCCTCCTATCTCTAATGAAACCACTGAAAAAAAGCTGAAAGTGGCACTGTGGCTCAAGTGGTAGAGCATTTGCCTTGACCAAAAGATGCTCAGGGACAGGTACTAACCCCAGGGTTCAAGGCTCAGGATTGGCGAAACCAACAAAACAAAGACCAAACAAAACAACAACACAAACATTTCTACAAGTTGAGAGTAAAGGAAATTAAACAATTTTCCCAATATGCTCCTGCCAGTGTAGAGGGAAGCCAGAACTCAGCTGCACACTAGTGGTGGTGGATCACACCTGCAATCCTAGGTACTCAGAAGGCTGAGACCTAAGCGTTAACATTCCATGCCAGTTGGGGCAGGAAACTCCAGGAGATTTTCATCTCCATGGATTCACTAAGAAGCTGGAAATATTGTACCCAGAAACTTGAAGTTCTCCCCTGATAACCAGAGACCAAAAAACAACGCAAATTGCAATGAGTTTTTTATTGATGAGTTCGAGCATGGGTCTCTGCGCACTGATAGTCGAGTGCAGAGCAGAGGCCCCGAGCACAAGATAGCAATACTTTTTATACATTTTTGATAGGGGGAAGATTCCAGCAACAAATCAATACACCACGCGGGAGATTTCATACTATAATTCCATTAAATGATTGGTGCAACACAAAGCAGGAAAGGGGTTGTGACTAATCATTGGTCAGTCTAACTGGCTGTCATTTTAGGAGGATGGTTTTAGGCCAGATATGAGTCCAGGGGGATCTCCATGGTAACGGGCTTGTGATTGGTTGACATCTACCCTAATTTGCTGGCCCTCACAAGTCCGACCTTGCAGGTACCAGATGGCTACTATCTCTAGCTCCCGGCTTGGAAGGTGTATACTCCTTACTTCAGCTTAGCTCAGTCTGGGAACCAAGGACAAATGGATGGTTGTAGATTAGCCACAAAGACAGCAGTTGCATTTCTCAGGATATTAGCAAGCAGATATACAGAAGCAGAAAGGCAAGTTAAAATCATACGGAAAAATACAATAAGAATATAAATAATGGTTATCATAGGTTTATAAAAATATATGTGTAAATGTTTTATACGCTCCTCAGTACAGTGGCACATAGCCTCTGGGAACCAGCCGAACACCTGCAAAAACTGCAAACTGACCTAGTCAGCAGGGGAATCAATTTGGCTGAGAACCACCAGTCCCAATCTAAGGAAAGATCGTAACCTACCAACCACAGAGCAAACTACAACAACAGCTCTCAATGCCTAGAAGAGCACAAAGATGAATTACCACATACATAAATAATCAAAGTCCCACACAAAGCCCAAAAGGAAACAAGAGCAAAAGGACAAGAGAGATGTGACCATCCCAAGAAATGACACCTGAAGACACATGGAATATGACTCAAATCAAGAAGCTGATTTTGGAAATGAAGGCTGAATTACAAAAACAAAAGCAAGAAATTTCCAAGGAACTCTTCAAAATCAAAAGAGAAGTGAAAGAAAAGTTCAATACGCTCTCAGAAGACATGATCAGCTTAGTGTCCACACTTCAAGCAAAAATGGAGGCATTAAGCAGCAGATTGACTGAGATGTACAATAGAACATCAGGAATGGAAGATAAAACACAAGACCTGGTACAGAGAATCGCCACCTTGGGAAAATCAGTCAGAATCCACCAGAGAGAACTCAAGGAACTGGCAGATGCAGGAAAGAAGTCTAATCTTCATATAATAGGGATTGAGGAGGGTGCAGAATTTCAGGACAAAGGAATGCAACAGCAACCCCTATTCACCAAAATCATAGCACAGAACTTGCCCAACCTCAAAAAGGAAAATACTCACATTATTGAAGGTTTCAGGACTCCAAACAGGCAAGATCCTGGAAGGAACTCATCTAGACATATCATAGCAAAGACAGTAGACCCGAATACCAAGGAATTGACCTTAAATGCCACAAAAACAAAGAAAGAGCTATACTACAATGGGAAAAAAAATTCAAATCACAGCACATCTCTCCACACAAACTCTAAATGCAAGAAAAGCTTAAAAACATCATTGATGTCCTGAAGATCAAAAACTGCCAACCCAGACTGATATATGCAGCAAAACTAGTATTTACATTGAGGGAGAAACAAAAATATTTCACTCCAAAGAGAAGCTTTATGAATCCGTGCACACTATACCAGCATTACAAAAAATATTAATTAATCAAGAACAAATTGTAGAACATCAAGAACCCTCAGCAAGAAGCGACTATCTATAGTTCACTAAACACAAAAGGGGTAAAAAGAGAGACAAAGAAACTTAGAATTAAAAAATAAATAATGACAATGGACAATGACCACTTCTCTATAATTTCCCTAAATGAGAATGGGCTGAACAATACAATCAAAAGACACAGAACAGCAGACTGGATTAAAAAATGCCACCCATCCATATGTTTCCTCCAAGAGACCCACCTCACTGCCAAAGACAGAAATAAATTCCAAGTGAAAGGATGGAAACGAATTTTCCACTCCAATGCACCAAGCAAAAAAGCAGGAGTAGCAATCTTAATCTATGACAAAAATTAACTTCTCAGTAAAATCAGTACATAAAGATAGAGACGGCCATTACATATTAGAAAAGGGTACAATCCATGCCCATAATATTACAGTTATAAACATTTACATCCCCCACATGGGAGCACCCAAATTCATCAAACAAACTTTCTTAAAATTACAGAACAAGATAGACTCAAACACAGTCATAGTGGGAGATCTCCACACACCACTCTCAACAAATGACAGGTCAACTCAACAAAAGTTAAGCAAAGATACCATGGACTTAAAAGACACCATAGCCCAGCTGGGCTTAACAGATATACACTGAGTCTTCAAACCAATAGTGAAACTTTTTACATTTTTCTCAGCAGCACATGGAACACACTCCAAAATAGATCATATAATAGTTCATACAGAAAACTTAAGCAGATACAAGAGGACTGATATAATCCCATGCATTCTATCAGACCACAGTGGAGTCAGACTAATGCTGAACAATGCAGTCAAAGTCAAAAAACATTCAATCACTTCGAAACTGAACAACACACTTCTGAATAACTCCTGGGTAACAGATCAGATCAGAAATGAAATTAAAAACTTCCTTTAATGTAATGACAATCAAGAAACATCACAAAGGAACTTATGGGACAGGGCAAAGGCAGTTCTAAGAGGCAAATGTATGGCAGTAGGAGCCCATATTAAAAAGACAGAAGAAGAGCACATAAATAAGCTAAAAAAAACCTGAAACACCTAGAGGAGCAAGAAAATGTTAATTCTAAAACAACTAGAAGGACAGAAATAACAAAAATAAAATCAGAAATATCAGAGATGGAAATAAGGTCTACTATACACAAAATTGATAAATCAAAATGTTGGTTCATTGAAAGAGTCAACAAAATACACAGCCCCCTGCAAGATTAATCAAAAAAAAGGAAAGGGGAGACTCAAATAAACAAGATTAGAGACCCCACGGGAACAATTAAAACTGATTCCCAAGAAATTCAGTCCATAATGAACAGGTACTACCAGGAACTATATTCAAAGAAACAAGAAAATCTAGTAGAAATGGATGATTTCTTAAAGAAAGATAGGCTACCTACACTGAACAACAATGAGGTAAACAAATTGAACAAACCAATCTCTTACAACGAAATTGTGGAAGCAATCAGGGAAATGTAAATCAAAAGAGCCCAGGTCCAGATGGATTCCCTGTGAAATTCTACAAGACATTTAAAGACGAAATAACACCTATACTCTTGAAACTCTTCTGAGAAATAGAAACAGAAGGAGCAATACCAAACTCATTTCATGAAGCTAATATTACTCTCATCCCCAAAGCAGGGAAAGACCCAACAAAAAATGAAAACTACAGACCTATCTCTCTAATGAACACACATGCAAAACTCCTCAATAAAATATTGGCCAACATCTATTTCTTTAAAGAATGCCATGGGGATATTGATGGGTATTGCGTTGAATTTGTAGATAGCTCTTGGCAAGATTGTCATTTTCACAATGTTGATTCTTCCAATCCAGGAGCATGGGAGGTTTTTCCATTTCCTTAGTTCTGCTTTAATTTCCTTTTTTAGGGTTTTAAAGTTTTCGTCAAAAAGGTCCTTTACATTCTTAGTTAAGCAAATTCTTAGGTACTTTATTTTCTTTGAGGCTATTGTGAAAGGAGTTTCTTTCCTGATTATTGCCTTGTTCCTCTCACTGTTGGCATAAAGGAAGGCAGTTGATTTTTGAGGGTTGATTTTATAGCCTGCTACTCTTCCAAAGTTTTGAATCAGCTCAAGAAGCTTGGGAGTAGAGTCTATAGGATTCTTTAAATACAGAATCATGTCATCTGCAAAGAGGGATAGTTTTATTTCCTCTTTCCCTACTTGGATCCCCTTTATGCTTGCTTCTTGCCTTATTGCACTGGCTAGGAATTCTAGTACTATGTTAAAGAGGAGTGGAGAGAGTGGGCATCCTTGTCTCCTTCCTGATTTTAGAGGGAATGGCTTTAGATTTTCACCATTAAGTGTAATACTAGCAGTGGGTTTCTCATACACAGACTTTATTACATTGAGGAATGTTCCATGGATTCCTAGTTTCTCCAGAGCTTTTAACATAAAGGGGTGTTGGATCTTGTCAAATGCCTTTTCCGTGTCTATTGAGACAATCGTGTGATTTTTGTCCTTGCTCCTGTTGATGTGTTGAATTATATTAATTGATTTGCGTATGTTGAACCAGCTTTGCCTTCCCGTGATGAATCCAGTTTGATCATAGTGTATGATTTTTTTGATGAGTTGTTGTAGACGGTTGGCCAGTATTTTGTTGAGAAATTTTGCATCGATGTTCATCAAAGATATAGGTCTATAGTTCTCTTTCTTTGAAGAATCTCTGTCTGGTTTGGGGATGAGGGTTATACTGGCTTCATAGAATGAATTTGGTTAGGAACCTTCATTTTTAATTTCGTTGATGAGCTTGAGGAGTATTGGTGTGAAAATTTCATATGGAGTAACAAAAGACCCCGTATAGCAAAAACACTTCTTAGCAGAAAGAACAGCGCCGGAGGAATTTCAATTTCAAACTTTAGACTCTATTACAGAGCTATAATTCTCAAAACAGCTTGGTACTGCCACAAGAACAGGCCTGAAGACCAATGGAATAGAACTGAGGACCCAGATATTAAACCACAAACCTATGGCCACCTAATCTTTGACAAGGGAGCCAAAAAAATAGAATGGAAGAAAGATAGCCTCTTCAACAGGTTATTCTGGCAGAACTGGTTAAGCACCTGCAGAAAACTAAAGTTGGATCCTTCTTTGTCACCTTGCACTAGAATTAACTCCAAATGGATCAAAAACCTGGAGGTAAAAGCTGACACACTGAAAACTTCACAGGAAGGAATAGGAGATACACTAGGCCTCCTTGGCACAGGTCGAAATTTCCTTAAAAAGGACTAAGAATCACAACAAATCAGAGAAAGGCTGGATAAGTGGGACTGCATTAAACTGCAGAGCTTTTGTATGGCCTAGGACATAGCTAGTAAATTAATTAGGAAGCCTACAGAGTGGGAGAAGATCTTCACCAACCATACAACGGACAAAGGCCTCATATCTAAAATATATCAACAACTCAAAAAATTGAATCACTCCCAAACTAATCTCCAAAGTAACAACCATCCCATTAAAAAATGGGCCAAAGACTTAAAGAGAATCTTCTCTGAAGAAGAAACAAAAATGGCCTATAGACACATGAAGAAATGCTCAACATCTCTGGCCATAAAAGAAATGCAAATCAAAACAACTGTAAGGTTCCATCCCACTCCAGTTAGCATGGCCAGGATCAGGAAAACGAATAATAACAGATGATGGAGGGGATGTGGCCAGGAGGGATCACTACTACACTGTTGGTGGGAGTGAAAACTCGTTCAACCACTATGGAAAGCAGTGTGGCAGTGCCTCAAAAGGCTAAATATAGAACTCCCCTATGACCCAGCAATTCCAGTCCTTGGCATTTATCCAACCATCCAGAAACAAGGGCATACTAAATCCACTAGCACAACAATGTTCATTGCAGCACTATTCACCACAGCAAAGATATGGAACCAACCTAGATGTCCCTCAGTTGATGAGTGGATCAACAAGTTGTGGTATTTGTACACAATGGAATTCTATGCTGCTGTCAGAAAGAATGACATTGCCCCATTTGTTAGGAAATGGAAAGACTTAGAAAAAATCATATTAAGTGAAGTAAGCCAGACTCAAAGGAACTTAGGCTCAATGGTTTTCCTCATTCGTCATAATCAGTAGAAACCTTGGCCTCTACTAGCAGAGATCTGCAATAGAGCAAAATCTTGATACATAAGGCCATATAGTATGAAGCTAATTGAAAGGACCTCCAGGATATCGAAACAAAAGCCATATAACGAATGATTGTTGTCCTTAATGTACTATGTTGTCTCTCATCTCCTTTGCTGTCCCTTGGTTATCTCATATTGTTATAGTATCTCACTTTGTTATCTGAAATATTGAATTTATTTGTATTTGGTTATTTGAAATTTGATAGGGAAGGGGGGAAAACCAAGACAGTTGGGGGTGTGTGGGTGAGGGAAATGGGTACCAAGACATGTGAAAGGGTGTCAATGTATGTGAGTTCATTCACCTTCTATCTGGCAAATATCATGTAACCCTTTTACTAATTACAATAAAAAAATGCAAAAAAATTAAAAAAAATAAAATATTGGCCAACAGAATCCAGAAACAAGTTTAACAAATCATACACTACGATCAAGTATGCTTCATCCCACAGATGCAAGGCTGGTTTAACATTCCAAATCAATTGATGTAATACATCACATCAATAGAGCTAAGGATATGAATCATATGATAATTTCTCTGCACCCAGAGAAGGGATTTGACAAAATAAAACATCCATTTATGGTGAAAACACTAGAAAAAATAGGAATGAGAGGTACATTCCTCAAAATAGTGAAAGCCATATATGAAAAACCTACAGCCAGTATTATACTACATGGTGAAAGACTGGAACCATTCACATTAATATCAAGAACTAGACAGGGACGACCACTCTCTCCACTTCTCTTCAGTACAGTGCTGGAACCCGTAGCCAGAGCAATAAGACAAGAAAAGGACATCAAAGGGATCCACGTAGGGAAAAAAGGAATTAAACTATCATTATTCGCAGATGACATGATCCTCTACTTGAGGATCAACTCCCAAATTTCTAGAACTAATAAACTACTTTAGTAAAGTGGAAGGATAGATACAAAATTAACCTTCAGAAGTCAGTAGCCTTCTTGCACACCAACAATACACAAACAGAAGGCCAAATCAAGAAAATAATCCTATTCGCAATAGCCCCCAAGAGAATAAAATACTTAGAAATATACTTAACCAAAGATGTAAAGGAATTATTCAATGAAATCTATAAAAGCCTAATGAAAGAAATTAGAGGACACTAGGAAATGGAAATACATCCCATGCTCATGGCTAGCGAGAAGCAACGTAGTGAAAGTGGCTATACTGCCAAAATTGATACACAAATTAAATGCAATCCCCATCAAAATCCCAAAGACATTGTTTATGGAAATAGAAGACATAACACAAAGGTTCATATGGAACAAGAAAAGAACTAGAATAGCCAAAATAATTCTAGGCAAAAAGAGTAATGCTGGTGGTATTACAATACCAGACTTCAAACTCTACTATAGAGCCATAATAACAGAAACTGCTTGGTATTGGCACAAAAACAGACCAGAAGATCAGTGGAACACAACAGAAGACCCAGAAATAGAACCACATACCTATAGGCAACTTGTATTTGACAAAGGAGCCAAAGATATACAGTGGAACTAACATAGTCTATTCAATTATTGGTGCTGGCAAAACTGGGTAGCCACATGCAGAAAACTAAAAATTGACCCTAGCCTTTCGTCATGCACAAGCATTAACTCAAAGTGGATTAAAGACCTCAATGTCAGACAGGAAACTCTGAAACTGCTACATGATAAAGTAGGAGAGACAGTGGAACTCATAGGCATAGGCAAAAGATTCCTGAACAGAATCCCAGGGTCACAACAGATTGGAGAGAGACTCGATAAATGGGACTGCCTAAAAATAAAAAGTTTCTGTACGGATAAAAACATAGTCGCAAAAGTAGAGAGACAGCCAACCACATGTATTATTCACCAATAATACATCTGACAACTGGTTAATATCCAGTATCTACAGGAAAGTCAAGAAACTGATCCCCCCCAAACCCAATAAACCATTTACTAAATGGGCAAGGGAACTAAAGAGAGACATCAGAAGAAGAGATTAAAATGGCAGAAAAGCATATGAGAAAATGTTCATCATCTATGGTTATAAAGGAAATGCAAATAAAAACAACCCTAAGATACCATCTTAGCCCAATAAGAATGGCCAAGATTTTGAACTCAGACAATGACAGTTGCTGACAGGGTTGTGGAGAAAAAGGAACGCTACTACACTGCTGGTGGGAATGCAGACTAGTTCAGCAGTGTGGAGGTTTCTTAAAGAACTGAAAATAGACCTTCCCTACGATCCTCCCATACCACTTCTGGGCATCTGTCCTAAAAATCATGACCCATGATACAATAAGGACACCTGCTCAGCTATGTTCATCTCTGCAGTATTCACAATAGCCAGGCAATGGAAACAATCCAGATGCCCTACTGCAGATGAATGGATACAGAAATTGTGGTATAGCTACACAATGGAATTCTACATAGCCAACAGACTAGATAAAATAATGTCATTCACTGGGAAGTGGATGAATCTAGAACGAATCATGTTGAGTGAGACAAGTCAAGACCTAAGGATCAAAAGGCACATGGTATCCTTAATATGTGGCTATTAAATCCAAAGAGTACAAGAGCGAGGACTCAATAACTCCATACCCAAAGCTATGGACATGGTAATGGAAATATAAACATAACTATATAGACATAAAAACCTATGACTCTTTAGACATAATATTTTATTTCTTAAATTAATATGTTTCTATGACATACAAACCCTTAACCTAATTTTGAATAAGTTCTAAATACTAAGTCCCAGTGATTGTAAATAGAGATTCCCTCCTTGAACACTTGTTTGTTAAACTTGTCATTTAAAATATGATATAAAAATCAATGTTAATAAATTCTTTAAAAAAATCCCTATTACTCTATAGGTATATTTTATTTCATGAATTAACATATCTCTGATATGCAAAACCTTAACCTAACTTTGATTATATCCTGAACACTAAGTACCAGCAATTGTATATAGATTCCCTTCTTGAACACCTGTTTGTTAAACATGTCATTTGAAATATGATGTAACAATCAATGTTTATAAATTCTTTAATAAAAAAGAAAAAAGAAATAAAATGTATTTGGGCTCAGACCTATAATTCTAGCTATTCCGGAGACTGAGATCTGAGGATCATGGTTGGAAACCACACATGGCAGGATAGTTCTCAAGACTCTTATCTCAACAACCAAAACAAGTTTGAATCCTCTTGCAATCTCACCTTCCATAAATGGTGAGGTTTTTGTTCCCAGTGTTGCATCACTTTGTGGATATTTGGGGACCTAAATGTGCAGGGACCAGGAATAAAATAGTGAGTTCAAACAAATGACGAGCACATAAATGACAGTTGGTGTTTGTTTTCTTTCTAGAGGAAGATGTATTTACTTACCTCAGAGCAGGGATAGGTACAGCTCCCCGGTGCCCTGCAGTGGCAGTCCACTTGGCCCATAAACATGGAGGCCCAAGCAGATGAGGCACCAGCACCTGGTCGCCACCCTGGATTCAGAGCCAGCAAGGGAAAGTTCTAGCATCCCCCATAACCACATGAAGATGGGGAGCTAGGAAACCTGGAATCAAGGCCAGAAGAGAGGCCCCGGTAGCCTCTGAGCACTGCCTTTCTTTTCTCATGCTTGTTGTTTCTCAGCAGCCAGGTTCACTGGGTGCCCATGCGCTTGCGTGGCACTTCTGCTCCAGGGCCCAAGACTGGCCACACATGCGTGTTCCCGTGCAGCACTGGGCTAATCTTGCAGTGGTCTAGCTCCATTTGCAAGTCAGCCCTGAGGCTAACAAAGCCCAGTGCCAAACAAAAGCATGAAAGAAAGGATTTTTAGAGGCATCTTCCTGGGTTTGAGTGCTATCCTGTAAGATACGGGGTTTTGAGAGGAGCTCTTGCTCTCTCTGTATCTACAGGTCTTGGGGCTTCCACGCAGTAACCTGGTGCAGTTCCTGTTTTATTTTTCTGTTTTTCTCTTGACTGGTGTTCTTGCACTTGACCCATAGCGCCACTTCTGCCTTTTTGTTTGTCAGCCGTGGGACTTGAACTCTGGGCCTGGGCACTGTCCCTGAGCTCTTCAGCTCAAGGCTACAGGCTTACCCCTGGAGCCACAGCACCACTTCCGGATTTCTGGTGGTTAATAGGAGGTAAGAGCCTGACAGTCTTTAGTGCCTGGGCTGGCTTTGAACCAGAATCCTCAGATTTCAGCCTCCTGAGTAGCTAGGAGTACAGGTGTGAGAAACTCTGGCCATCTCTGACAAAATAGATTTGGATGTGTACACATCCTGAGTTTTGAACTCAGGGATTGTTCAGTGCACCTGGGCTATTTTGCTGAACATTCGTTCTCTACTACTAGAGTCAAAGCTCTACATTTAGTGTCCTTAGTATTTAATTGGAAGTAATTCTCACAGCTTTCCTATCCAGGCTGGCTTTGAACTCTAATTCTCAAACCTCAGCATCCATAGTAGCTATGGTTGTAGGCATGAGACACAGATGCCCAGCCTGTAATTTTACCTATATTTTCCTTGAGCAAAGCAGAATACTACATGAGTTACAATAGCCAATGAACTCTTCTTTCTATTGAATAGTGCTTTCTATAACTAACTTTTTTCCATGCCAAGGGAATAGATGCAGCTTTCAAGATCTCCTACTAAAGAAAACTAAAGAAAAATTTTGTCTTACCAAATTACATCTTCAATAGGACAGAATAAGATTAGCCAAGATCAAGAAACATTTGAGCATAAGCAAAAGTGTGGAACACAATTGAATGTGCTAAGCAGAAGACTAAAAATTGTCTGTCTCAAAAGCTTTCTCAGGGCTGGGAGTATGGCCTAGTGTAGAGTGCTTGCCTGGCATGCACAAAGGTCTGGTACCACATACATAGAAAAAAATCTGGAAGTAGATCTGTGGTTGAAATAGTAAAGCTCTAGCCATGAGGAAAATCCAAGGACACCGCTTAGGCCCTGAGTTCAATCCCCATGACTGACCCCCCCCCCAAAAAAAAAGGTTTCTCGGCTCTGAATATTTAACAGAATTTCTGAAAAGTTTGATATGCCAAGTGGGAGAGGCAGGGTACCTCCAATGAGCCAGGGACCACCAAAGTCCTGGTAGAAGTGGAAAAATTAAAGGAAGATTGGAATGGAAGCAAGGACATAAAGTGGATATGCTAAGACATCAGTCCTGAGAATAGGTGGTGTGCTGTTGGGGACTGACTGTGTGGTCAATGACCTTGGACCTGACCTTGGACCTGACCTTGGACCTACACAACTGAATACACAAGGAAGTAACTCTTATCAGGATAACTTTAAGCAATGCCAATCAGTTCTTATCAGGATAACTTTAAGCAATGTCAATCAGTTCTTATCAGGATGACTTTAAGCAATGTTAATCCTTTCTCATTTATCCTATATGTGACTATTGCAGGATTTAAAGAGTTCCTGCTCCCAATATGGGCCAACTGCCCCTTTTACTCAAGTAATATTGGAGGCCACGTGTGCTGGTATTCTATGCCCAAATGACTGGAAGCGGCTTGCCAGAGCATGCCTTAGTGCAGGAGAGTACTTATTATGGGAGACAGAGTTCACTGCACAGTATCGGGCTAAAATTGAAACAAATAGGTCTAAGAACCTGCCTTACACTTTTGATCAGTTGTTAGGAGAGGGAACCTATAAAAACACTGAAGATCAATTGGGTTATGCAAAGGAAGCCTATTCAGAAATAAATGCTGTGGTGAAAGAGGCTTGGAAAAGGTTACGTAATTCCAATCGTACAAAAAATTTAGTAGAAGTTAAACAGGGACCGAATGAACCTTATCTAGAATTTTTGTCTTGGTTACTGGAGACTGCAGACCGCCTAGTACAAGATGAGAACGCAAGGAAGATTATAGTTAGACACATAGCCTATGAAAATGCCAACGCCGCCTGTCAGGCGGCTATCAGACCCCATAGGAATAAGGGAGGAATCACGGACTTTATTTCACTGTGTGCTGATATTGGACCCTCCCATATACAAGGCCTTACTTTAGCCGCCACTCCTTAAAGAAAGACTATTACTGAATTTCTAAAATATAGAGGTCAGCCGCATTCTCGGGATGCTAGTCCCCCGGGGAGTTGCTTCTCTTGTGGACAAATAGGACATTGGATGATGCAATGCCCACGCCAGGCCAGGTTAAAGAGAGAAAAATTACCTGGCACATGTCCACGCTGTGGTAAAGGGAAGCACTGGGCTAAAGATTGCAAGTCAGCAACAAATCGCAATGGCTGCCCGTTTTCGGGAAACTGGAGAAGGGGCCAGCCTCTGGCCCCACAAAACCATGGGGCAGTCCCTCCCTCTTCTCGGCCACAAGTACATCTTCTAACAACCCCCCAAAATCAGTCTCTGGCCTCTTCCATGCCACCCCAGGCAGCGCAGGATTGGACCTCTGTTCCTCCACCTGCTCAGTTTTGACCCCAGAGATGGAGACAAGCTCTCCCCACGGGGGTCTTCGGTCCCCTTCCCCCGGGAGTGGCTGGATTGCTGTTAGGGCGAAGTAGCTCAGCCCTTAAAGGGATACAGATTACACCTGGCAAAATTGACCAGGATTTTACTGGAGAAATCAAAGTTATGGCCTCTGCCCCGAAACACGTGGTATCGATCCCAGCCGGTCAAAAATTAGCCCAACTAATACTTGTGCCTTTACCTCACGTGGAGACTGCTAATTCTTCTGCCCCATGCGGACAGAGAGGATTTGGATCCTCTGATATCTATTGGGTACAAAGCATAAAATAAGAGAGGCCTGAGATGACTATATTTATACAAGAAAAACCCTTTAAAGGAATATTAGACACAGGAACGGATGTGTCTGTAATATCTAAAAAGCATTGGCCAGCCCAATGGCCCCTGACAACCTCTATGACTTCCCTACAGGGGATTGGACAAGCAACTGACCCACAGCAGAGCAGTGCGATCCTTGTTTGGAGAGATGAGGAAGAACACTCTGGTCATTTTCAACCATTTGTCCTGGATCATCTGCCAATTAATTTATGGGGTCGTGATATCATGGAACAAATGGGAGTGTATATGTTTAGTCCTAGTACTGCGATCACTAAGCAGTTACTTGATCAAGGCCTCCTCCCCTTTAGGGGACTAGGCCGAGCAGCACAGGGGGAGCCAGAGCCACTCCAACCCCAGTCTCACCACCCCCCGAGACAAGGACTAGGGTATTCTTTAACGGGGGCTGTTGTTTGTCCTGCCCCTCATGCTGATCCCATAAATTGGCTCTCTGAAGAACCGGTATGGGTCGAACAGTGGCCTCTCTCTCTAGAAAAGATCATTGCAGTACAGCAGCTGGTACAG
Source organism: Megascapheus bottae (assembly GCF_031878675.1). Classification (NCBI taxonomy): domain Eukaryota; kingdom Metazoa; phylum Chordata; class Mammalia; order Rodentia; family Geomyidae; genus Megascapheus; species Megascapheus bottae. The sequence continues at coordinate 1,320,300 of NW_028327483.1, forward strand.
GAACAGCTGGACTTGGGACATGTGGCCCCTTCTAACTCTCCATGGAATTCTCCAATTTTTGTTATAAAGAAAAAGTCAGGTAAATGGAGGCTGTTACAGGATCTGAGAAAGGTAAATGCAACTATGGAACTGATGGGGGCCTTACAGCCCGGCTTGCCTTCACCCATGGCAATCCCAAAGCATACTTATAAGATTATTATAGATTTGAAGGATTGTTTCTATACTATACCTCTGGCACCTCAAGACTGTAAGCACTTTGCCTTCAGCATCCCCTCTGTTAATTTTAAAGAACCCATGAAGCGATATCATTGGCTTGTGCTCACACAGGGCATGGCAAATAGCCCAACTTTATGTCAAAGTTTTGTAGCTAGAGCCATTTCTTCCACCCGTGAAAAATTTTCTTCTGTTTATATTGTTCATTATATGGATGACATCTTGGCTTGTTCTGACCCTATCGTCGTACGACAAGCCTTTGGACAACTAAAGCAAGATCTGAGCCTCTTTGGCCTTATAATAGCAGCTGAAAAGGTTCAGGAACACCCCCCTTTTATGTATTTAGGCCATATATTAGGCTTACACTATTTTAAAAGCCAAAAAATACAATTAAAAACTTCACACTTTAGAACTCTTCATGATTTTCAGCAATTTTTAGGACATATTAATTGGCTTCGGCCTTATTTAAAGCTGTCCACAGAAGAGTTAAAACCCCTCTTTGATCTCTTAAAAGGAGATACCAACCCCACATCCTTGCGCAATTTAAATCCGGACGCCAGGAGGGCCATCCAAATCGTAGAAAAGGCAATTTCCCAGCAACAAGTGACCTATTGTGACTACTCTAAACTATGGGGAGTTTACGTTTTAGCTACTTCTCACTCCCCAACTGCTGTATTGTGGCAGGATGGCCCACTTTTATGGCTTTATCTACCATCAACACCCGGCAAAGTGCTGACCCCCTACTACAAATTGGTAGCTAATCTGATACATATGTGCCGAGTGGATTCCCGTAAATATTTAGGTCAGGAACCTCATTTAATCTGTGTCCCATATAATTTACAACAACAAGATTGGCTATTCGCCCATTGTGATTCTTGGGCCACTGCTTGGGCCAATTATATGGGAAAAATTTTGCATCACTACCCGTCTAACAAACTTCTCCAATTTGCTGCGTGTCATACATTCCTATTTCCTTCCATAGTACGGGCCTCACCTTTATCTTCTGCCGCTTTAGTATTTACAGATGGATCCTCTAATGGAATGGCTGCTTTGACCATTAATGGGAAAACTCAATCTTGGGTTACGGGTTTTTTCTCCACCCAAGAGGTAGAATTAGAGGCTGTTTTACAAGCACTCGTCCTGTTACAAGACGAGCCCTTTAACTTATACTCAGACAGTCAATATGTAATTCGTGCTCTTCAAGTCATAGAAACTGTTCCCTTTATTGGAACTACTAACTCCAATATCCAGACCCAATTTCACCAAGTACAAACTTTGCTTTGTTCTCACAACCACCCCTGTTTTTTTGGCTTCGTTGTAGCTCACACTAATCTTCCTGGCCCTTTAAGTGAGGGTAACGCAGTTACTGATTCTGCCACCAGAGTTTATCTAACTCAAGTTGAACTTGCTAAGCAGTCACATGCCATCCATCATCAAAACAGCCGAGCCTTGCGCCGACAGTTTAAATTATCTAGAGAAGTGGCACGTCAAATAGTTAAAACTTGCTCCAACTGTGTGCCCTTCTCACCAGCTCCTCATTTAGGTATAAATTCACGAGGACTGCTTTCTAATCACATTTGGCAGATGGATGTCACACATGTTCCATCATTTGGCTGATTAAAATATGTTCATGTTACTGTAGATACTTATTCTAATTTTATTCTGGCCACCCCCCTTGCTGGGGAAGCTACTAAACATTGTATTTCTCACTGCATTCGATGTTTTGCTGTGATGGGGATTCCCTCGCAAATAAAAACATATAATGGCCCTGGCTATGCAGGCTGAGCATTTCAATCCTTCTGCCATTCTTATAATATCACTCATATTACAGACATTCCTTACAATCCTTAAGGTAAGAGCTAATGGATTATTAAAACATCAAATTGCTAAAATACAGAAAGGAGAGTCGTATCCCGCTACCCCTGTGAATATACTTAATCATGCTTTATTTGTTTTAAATTTTTTGAATCTAGATTCAAATAATTTATCTGCTGCTCAGCGATTCTGGGAAAAAAGAGAGCAGCGTGCTTTTGCCTTAGTAAAATGGAAGGATCTCCTGACTGGTGCTTGGCACGGACCAGATCCTGTTCTAACCTGGGGTAGAGGGCATGTATGTGTTTTCTCACAGGAAGAAAATGATGCCCGCTGGCTGCCCGAACGCTATGTTCGGATTGTGGAGAGTGACAGTGGTCATCCAAGCAGCGACTCACTGGACCTTCACCCCAACCCTCCAGTAATGCATCCAGTAATGGGGAAAAGACCTGAATTCATGTTTTTGTGTTAAGTGTAAAAGTCTCTGTTTCTTTGTCTTGTTCGTGTTACATATTTTTTCTTGTCCAGTTTTGTCTTTGAAATTGATACCAGTTTTAAATATGGATCCTTATGGTTTTTCTAAAGTTTTGTTTTGAACCTGGTTCTCACCTGCAAGAGTAAAATTGGCAAAGCTCTCTTGACACAAACTTCCGGAAAATGAATGGCCAAAATTAATTTTGTGCACTTTAAAATCTTTGAGTATGAATGTGTGTGAATGAGTGAGTGAATATGTTCAAGGTTTAATCAAGAAAATCATTTAGGTTTGAATTATTGCATTGTTTTAAAGAAGGGGGAGAATGGAACATTAGATCAGCAAAAAGAAAAAAAGAAAAATGAACTTGATGTTCGTATGACAGCTCTTAAGTCCCATTAAGAAGGTCGAATCAGTAGATTGGAGAGAGAACTCCGAGAGCATCAAGGGAGGCACTTAGAGCAGAGAAAAGAGCCTCAAGAACCTACTAGTAAGGTCCCAGAACAGCAGAGACAGATCACGTTGAAAACTACTGCAGCTTCTGAAGAACGAGGAATTTCCAGCACTTCAGATCCACCAACAGTCAATATCAAGCCAACTCCTGTTGTTTCTACTCCAAGTAAAGTGACAACTGAAGCTATGGCTGGGAACAAATCAACACCTATGGCCAGTACCCGTCCAATGGTCACATCTGCTACAGTCACCAATCGAACAACTCCGCAGATCTAAGCCCCAGATGGATGAATTCCCCCCGCCCCCAAGAGGAATCGCAGTCAAGGACGGGATAAGAGGGGATGCTCTCTGACCAACCTAAGACAGGGCCTTCAGCTTGATCTGAAGGAGTTCCCCAAAGTCAGCGATCCACCCAACCTAAGACAAGCAAGTCCGCATCTTTTAAAAGAAAGACGGGGGACCGACTGTGGGGTCAATGACTTTGGACCTGACCTTGGACCTGACCTTGGACCTACACAACTGTATACACAAGGAAGTAACTCTTATCAGGATAACCTTAAGCAATGTCAATCAGTTCTTATCAGGATGACTTTAAGCAATGTTAATCCTTTCTCATTTATCCTATATGTGACTTGTTTACTATTTTGTATGAATGTAGCCTCTGGCAGTTCCCTAGTTTTAAGAAGAGTATTTAAGGTGGGAACTTAAAATAAACAGGACAGTCTTAGGCAGCAGTCTGGAGCTCACAGCCTTCTTGGACTGCTGACTTGGGCTGTAGTCCTCCCGAACTCCATCTGTTTGTCTCTCTTTTAATTTTTCCTAGTCCTTGCCCCTATTTCAGGAATCCCAATCTGCGAACCCTGGTTTGCTGCTGGCTGGCCCTGGCAGTGTGCAAATCTGAAAACAGCCATAAATCAAGGATTTTGATTTCAGGCGCAAATCATTAAAGTACTGACTACTTCCAAAGTACATTTTATAAAACAGCCCTTAGATAACGTCCCATATTGAGTGGTAAAATATTCCTGTTCAGTCTGATCAACTTTCAGTCATAAAATTAGGTTGTTCATTCTCACATATATGCAATCATGAACACAAAAGTTAGAAAAAGCAAAATGAAAACAAAATTCTGTCATTTCTCTTGGGGTAGAGGGAGAAAACAAAATTCTGTCATTTCTCTTGGGGTAGAGGGAGGGGATCCAAGGGTTCCCTTTTATTTTCAATTACATGAATGAAATCAGGGAAGAAACAGGCTCTTTCCTTAAACTTCTGGTGTTGAACAGAAAACAAATATACTTAATTTCATCAGATGATTTTGTGTGAGAATATCAATGTTCAAATCCAAACTCTCCTAGGTTAAAGAAGAAGAACAGGGTTGTTTTTTTTGGGGGGGTGGGTTTTGGTTTTTTTTGGGGGGGGGATTGGGTGCTGTCCCTAAGATATTGAGCTCAAGCTTTGTGCTCTACCATTTGATTCACAGTGCCACGTCCTGTTTTCTGGTAGTTAATTGGATGTAACAGTCTCACGAACTTTAGTGCCTGGGCTAGCTTTGAACCATGATCCTCAGATCTCAGCCTTGTGAGTAGCTAGGATTACAGGCATGAGACACTGGCACCCAGCTGACTGTTCCTTTTGTTCTAGACCTGTTGATGGTATTTGTAGTTAAGACTGATATCTTTTGGGTGTAGAGATAGTGAAATTCATCATTTTTATTTAGCATGCCTTTAAATAAAGGATTAATAAAAATCAGAGGTTGACTCTTTTCTTTTGCCAATCCTGGGGCTTGAACTCAGGGCTTGAGCACTGGTATTGGCTTTCCTCAAGGCTAGAGCCCTATCACTTGAGCCACAGCACCACTTCTAGCTTTTTTCTATGTATGTGGTATCAAGGAAGCAAACCTGGGTCTTGATGCATGCTAGACAAGCACTCTACCACTAGGACAAACTCCTGGCCACAAATGTTGCTTTCTTCAAAACCAGTGTCAGTCCATCCTTGAAGTAAAGATTTTTCCTATGCAAATGTGTGCAGGTAAAGAGTTGCTTGAGTAAATCCCACCCCCACACCCACCACCAGGATTAAGTATCCTAAAATGATAGCTCAGAGCCTAGTGCCAGTGATTCATGCCTGTAACCCTAGCTACTCAGGAGACAGACTGATAGATATCAGATAGAGATCAATACATGGATATGTAGGGAGATAGAACAAATAAGGCTAAAGCTGTGGTTCAAGCATGCTTGCCTAATACATGGAAGCCCAGGACATAAACACTAGTAAGGCATAAAATATGTAAATAATAATCTGTGACTGGGAGCATGGCCTAGTGGTAAAGTGGCTCCTAACAATCACAAAGCCTTAGGTTTATTTCCTTGGTACCACATACATAGAAAAATGAAATGATCCTGGGCCTCAAATGGTAAAAAAAACTAACCTTGAAAAAGCCCAAGAATTTTGCCCAAGCCATGAGTTTAAGCTCCAAGCCTTTCAGAAATAAATAAAATAAGGAAACAAGCAACATTTCATGAATAGTGATTAAAACACCTGTATTGTCTCAGATTTATCTTCCTCACACTACTCTAATCAAATACGTAGTTCATCAAATAAAATATCAAAGTTAGATAACATTCTGAGACTTGGCTAAAATATTTATTAAAGTTTTTAATCCTTTGGGAAATACAAACGTGAACTACTGTAAAATATTTTGAATACTACAGATTAGTTCAGGCCAAGAACAAGCTGTACTACAGATACTGAAACACATAGAACAAAACTTGGGCTTTTTATAATTGATAAATTTCAATTTATCTGACAGTTTTATAAACTTCAGTTATATGCCAGGCATGGTGGCTCATGCCTGTAATCATAGGAGGCTGAGATCTGAGGATCAATGTTCAAAGCCATCCCTCCTGGCACTAAAGAGAGAGAGAGACTCCTACCTACTATTAACCACCAGAAAAACAGAAGTGGTATACGGTGGTATCCCTGAGCTGAAGAGCTCAGAGACAGCACCCTGACCCAGAGTCTAAGCTGCATGATTAAAGAAAAAGAAATAATTTATAAAAATCTGTAATGTAGCCAGGCTCTGTGGCTCACACCTATAATCCTTGCTACTCAGGAGGCTGAGATCTGAGGATCACAATTAAAAGCCAGCCGTAGCACTAAAGTCCATGAGACCATTTTTTCTTTGGGGGGGGTTGTCATCAGGCTTGAACTTGGCCTGGGTACTGTCCCTGAGCTGTTCAGCTCAAGGCTGCTGTCCTACTCTTGAGCCAAGCCCCACTTCCTTTTTCTAGTGGTTAATTGGAGATTAGAGTCTCTGGTCCATTTTGTGCCCAGGCTGGTTTTGGACCTTGATCCTCAGATCTCAGCCTCCTGCATAGCCAGGATTACAGGTGTGAGCCACAGCACTGGGCTAATTCCATGAGACTCAACTCCATTTACCCACGAGAAAACCAGAAGTGGCGCTGTGTCTTGATGGGTTTGGGAGTAGCTGTGTGCTGAAGAGCTTAAGGATAGTGCCCAGGCCCAGAGTTCAATATTGATTACCAACAAAAAATAAAAATATGTGGTGGAAACTTGGGCCTGTGGGCCACTCATGTGTACTTCTGTCTATTCAGAGGCTGAATCTCAGGTTCGTGCCATAAAGACAGCCTGGGAACGGGACAGGAATGTGGCTCAATAGTAGAGAACTACAGACATCAACAAATGCTGGTGGGGATGTGGAGAAAGAGGAACCCTACTGCACTGCTGGTAGGAATGTAAATTAGTACAACCACTGAAAGTCAGTTTGGAGATAACTGAAAAAACTAAAACTAGAACTTCCCTATGAATCAACCATGCCACTCCTGGGCATCTTCCCTGAGCATCATAATCCGGGATATGATGAGGACACCTGCACAGCTATGTTCATCGCTGAGCTTCTCAATAGCAATGTGATGGAAACAACCCAGGTATCCCACTACAGATGAGTATATCATATATATATATATATATATGTATATATATATGTATATATATACAGAGAGAGAGAGACATTAATATATATGTATATATACCCACAAAAATGGAATTCTACATAGCCAACAGACAAGATAAAATGATGGCATTCGCTGGGAAGTGGATGAAATGAGCAAATTATGTTGAGTGAGATAAATCAAGACCAAAGGAAGAAAAGGCACCTGGTCTCCTTGATATATGGATACTATATCCCAATAGCACAAGAGCAATGGTCCAATATTTGGGTACTCAAGGTTATTGATACTGTCTTGGAAATGTAAATATAACTACATAGACATAAAATGTATGATCCCATATATATTATTTAGACAGGTTATATAGATCGCTATGTCTGACATACAATCTCTCAGTTCAATCTTAATTATGTTCTAAAATTTATGTGCCAGTGGTTTCATATAGAGATTCCCTTCTTGAATATTTGTGAAACATGACATATGAAATATGACGTAAAAATCAGTGTTAATAAAATCTTTTAATAAAAAAAGCAAAAAAACAACAAAAAATGGTAGAGAACTTGCCTAGCCTACATGAAGTCCTGGGTTTGATTCCTCACTACCACATAAACAAAGCTAAATGTGTGGAGCTATGGCTCACGCAGTAGAGTGGTAGCCTTTACCAAAGCAAACTCAAGGAGAGTTCACAGGCTCTGAGTTTTAGCCAGAGGCTCCCAAATTTAAAAAAAATAAGAGCCTGGCCAAAAAAAAAGTCTGTGAGAATTACATTTCAAAATCACCTTGCCCAGCTTTAAAAAATATAAAAGACAAAATATAGACCTATACCAGGGAGAGCCCCAGATCTGGCACCAAGGGAGAAAATAAAAATGGTGGAATGAGATATTTTGTTTTGGTGCCATTTTGGGGACTTGAAGCTAGGCCTATGGTCTGTCACTGAGATTCTTTGAAGTCAAGAGGAAATGGATCATGTCCCACATTATGTGTTTGGTTTTTTGCTTGGTTGATTTTTGCTGGTCCTGAGGCTTAAAATCAGGGCCTTGAGAACTGGCCTTGAGATATCTCAAGGCTTATGCTCTACCACCTGTACCACAGCACCACTTCGTTTGTTCTGTGTATGTGGCACCAGGGAATCAAATTCAAGTCTTCATTCATGCTACCACTAGGCTAAACTCCTGGCCCTCAGTCCATCTTGCAGTGAGTTTTCGCACTTGTCCCTTCACAAAGCTGGTCATATGACCAGGATCCCTTTTCATTCTGACACATATTCTTGATTCTAAAGAAGAAAAAATTGTGAAACAAACCCCAGGGGTGTCACCTGCCACAAAATCAATACCTATAGCACAAATACAATTGCTTGAAAATAGTACCTCAGATGTTCTTATCTCTTTACATAAAAGCATATTACTCATATATTAGAGGTTGAAATTAGCAATCTCAATGGTAGCAAGTCAGCCAAAATGACTTTCTTGTATACATGGAAGTCTGGCCCAAGTGTTCTATGTAAAAAGCTAATATGTGCAGCAAGGTTCTTGCCAGGCCTTTCTCCAAACAGATCCCTAGATCAGCTATTGTGTCATCTTGGAAATCAACAGTCCAGGTCATACCTCAGCACAATTAGAAAATCTTCATGAACACCTCCAAGGAAAGGAGCAGCTTTCAGCATAAAACTGTAGTGAAGATTACCTCTACGACTTCAAATTCTTTCACTTCATATTTTCACAAAGCAGTCTGGCTCACTGGAGGCAAAGTGCTTTACTTATCAACCCTTTTCTTTGGGGGAGGGAAATGGGAAGTTATCCCAAAGAACAGCTGGGAGCTTGAGGTTCAACCTGGACCAGCTTCGAGACACCTGTTATGTAAAATACAGCTTACATATCTCAACATCAAGGGTCCTATCTTACCACAGTCTATATCCTCCATTGCCTGCATTCCTTTGGCCCTCTGTATTCACCAGTAAATGCAGCAGATTCACTCCCCCAAATGCAGCTCACTGGTCCCTCATGAAGGACCTATATGCTGGGACATCAGATTGTACATGGAAAAGAACAATGTTGGGGTCAGTAGTTTGACCTAGGGGTTGAGAGCTTGCCTAGCATTCATGAAGACCCAGATTTGATTCCTTGATACCATATACATAGAAAAAGCTGGAAGTGATGTTGTGGCTCAAGTGGTACAGCTCTAGCCTTAAACCCCAAGGACAATCAATAATCAGGCTCTGAGTTGAAGCCCAGGACTGGCAAAAAACCCCTCTTATTTGTATTCAAGAATTTGAACAGGGAAATTTTACTAAAATTAAAACAATTTATGATGTAAACATTAGACATCGATCAATAGTAAAATATTTGTCAGGTGCAGGGGTTGGGGGAGGAGGCAGGCTCAAAGTTGCCTGCAGGCAGAAAGTCTAATTCAGGCTCCACAATGGTATCTACCAACTTATGAAAGAGAAGTGATCTTCCTGACAGTTATTCAGTTTATTAAATGTAAGAATGGAGAAATTTTTCATTAATTTCACAGGGCTTGGTTGATCCTGCTAACCAAGAGCTTTGCAAATTTGAACAGTTTGTGGCAGATCTAGGCAGTGTTAAAGGAAATGGAAGAAAGTCTACTCATTCTTCTTCATAAGTTTCTCTAGCTCATTCTGCCACATTTGGGGTTAAGAACAACTTGGGTGTCCATACAATTCAAAAGTGAGTTGGGCCTTTCTACAAATGAAAAACCGCACGCCATCCACAGGCTTCAAACAGATCTCCATCTTTCACCATCGCATGCATCACTGGTGGCTACTAGTTCATGAGTTCTGGGGTGACTGCATTCTGTAGGCCCAAATTTGAGAACGGAAATAAATACATGATTATTAGAGAAGGTTTGTGGTGACACAAAGGCCATGAGGACCTAATCGGAAAAGCTGTAAAATGTGAATTTGTACAGAATATGAATGAGGAAGTAGGGTGTATTTAATGAGTGGTCATGACTGTTTTCTTTCTAAGAGAGAACACACATTACCTGGAAGAGAATACCCATAAAAGGCCATTGTGCCAAACTGGTAGTAATAAGGACAATCACCAGACTGGGAGGACTTTCCCTAAGGACCTGGTTCCAACCATACTCACAAGCTCTCAGGCGCCCACACAAGGACTTCCTCGATCTAATAGGTTACAGGTTCTTCCAGCTGGTCAAGGAGAATGTGTAAACGGAGGAGCAGGTCCAAGAAGGGCATGTTGAGCATCACGTAGAACATGAGTTCATTCAGGGTGTGTCTGTTCTTGCGATCATAGAAATCATAAGGAGAAATGTCCATCCACCTTATGAAGATGGAACAAAGGGTGCTGTGGGCAGATTGGTGAGAGGAGAGTGAGCAGCCACCCTCCCTAATATCAAGACCTTCCCACCATAGCCCCTTTCTCGTTTAACTCCCATGGACAGGTGTTCATCTTAGATGCACACATGCAACTTGTGAAAGTAGACACTCCTGCAAGCAGAATAATCTTCACCACTCAATTCTAGAAACTTCTAAAGTACAAGTCTTCAAAATTTCATTGAGAGGGGAAATTTTAACACTGATTATAGACTTTCTGTACAGAGCACTCCCTGTCATCCCTGAGACCAGAAGCACACCCACAAGTGTGTGCTCCGCCATCCACTGAAGTCCCAATACTCAACCCCCTGCTGCAAATCACAGTTTGTGTACAAAGGAGAAATTTGCACTTGGGGTCAGAAAGTCCAAAGATCCAGTTTCAAGAACAACCCTTCTCTTGGCCCCAAGCCCACTTCACTTGCTCATCTTCCTTACAGTTAGGCCAGAGGAAGAAGAGGAGGAGAAAGTCACTCTCTGGCTCTCTTTTTCTGAACTAAGAGGACATCTACTTGGTTGGTTATATCACAGTTTATAATACATAACAAGAAGGCACGTGGGATAAATCTATAATTTTCTCTGAAAAATTGAACAGGTTTGAAGGAATGTGTCCAAAATGAGTGCTCTGCATGGTGACAGTGGCTTGTGCCTAAAATCCTAGCTATTTAGGAGGTTGAGCTCTGACGAACAGAGTTCAACACCAGCCTGCGAAGGAAATTTCCATAAGAATGTTATCTCCATTAACTAGCAAACAGCCCAAAATGGAGCTGTGGCTCAAGTGATGAGCACTCCATCATTTCACCACCAAAATCAGAGCCAAAAAACAGGTCCTGAATTCAAGGCAAAGGATCAGAACTAAAAACAAATGCCTCATATATCTGTAAATGAGGAAGCCCACTATCTCCTTTCCTGGTGGTTCAGTAGACAAAGGGTTCTCAGTCCATCCTCTTCCTAGCTGTCCTCTGTCTACATTACTGCACAGGCCTCCAAGATTGCTTTTGAAACCTTAACTGATTGGAAATGTGGTTTCCTAGGACTGCATCCATGTGAGGGCTGAATTTGTGTGCCAGTGTCTTGTGCCTCTGGTCATAGCCTCTCAGTAAGTAGACTTCTGAGGCTTCTGTAGCTTCTGAGGGGAATGACATGTGCTGGGTGGCCAGGTCTAGAAAATCAGACAAGGTCTGCAGTTGTGTCATCCCACATTTTCAATAGAACACCCCAGGGGGAACACAGATTCTGAAATGCCAAGTATTCCCAAGTCCCAGCCAGGAAAGTCTGAGTATCCCTGAGCTTGAGGAAGGAACACTCACTTTCAAAACAAAATAGCCAGCACTTGCTCCATTGTCCCACAGAGTCTATAATTGTGTAGAAAGTTTTGAAGAAAGAAAAGATTGCCTTTTTGGTGTGCAGGGACCATGTTCATCACCAGCATTTCCAGCAGGCCTGCCTCCGGGCTCCACATGTTACAGGGCACATTCACAGTCCCGGCTGAGTCATTGTCACTCTAAGGGTAAAGACAAAGTATCTTTTAAAAGTGGAAATGGGAGCACATTTCAAATTGAGTAATTGTGACAGAGTAGATTGAAAACCACACAGAAAATATTCTATCATTATTGGCACTGAAAAGCACACAAGAAGAAGGTATCTTGACTATTCCTCTCCTGAGATGCCTTGTGTTTCCATTGATTTCTTGGTGGAAAATAGACTGAGGTGTTGAACTGGTTGCTGGGCACGGTTCCAACTTCTCCAGGCTCGAGAGACACACCCATACCCCTATTTCCTGAGACCCTAGTCTCCTGACATTCTCCTAGAGCACAAGAACATCTTTCTCCTTCCATAGTCACAAGTCAAGTGAGCTGGCTTGACCAGACTGTCAGTTATAGTTCCTGGCTACCAGGGTTCCATGTTCCATTTCATTGTGAAGGAGGTAGGGTCATTGCTTAGGGCCCAATGACCTAAGCTGCTTCTCACATAAGACTTACCTGCAGACAATCTTGAGGCCAAATCTCCCTTCCCACTGCATAATGTGTACATGTAGACAAAGTAAAAGACACACCATGTCTTTCAAATCCTGAATTCTGCAGCTAGGCCTAGGTTCTGTGCTGGACTGTGTTTCAAGGAGCCATTCCTAGGTCACATCAATATCTTCCTTGTCACCATTCCTCTCCTCCTGTAGAAAACATTATGTCTGACTGTGCCATGGGATATCTGCACACTTTGCTGACATTAGAACTGAGGACATTGTTAAGTGTTCATAACTTAAATATCAGATTTACCTTGTAATTGCTTTGTGGTGCCATCTAGAGGAAATATACATACTTGGCTAATGGAAAATAAAGACATATCTGAAATCAATGTCATGTGTTCTCATATGTACTCAGGAACACAAGGTAAACATACCTTGTGAGATGCCATTTTCTACAGAAAACACTGCGCATGGTAGGGTGTGCCTGTCAGCTACTCCAGAAATGTAACTGGGAGAACAGTCTAGGCTACTCTGGGTTAAAAATGAGACCCTATCTCAAAATATCAAGAATAAAAAGAGAGGAATGAATCCAGTGGTAGATCACTTGCTTTACAAATGGGAAGTCTTGAGAATTTATACACCAATATGGATTGAGTAACCCCCCCACACACAGAGACACAAACACACTGGGTACTCGTGCTTCATCCCTCTAATCCAAGTTACTCAGGAGGATAGGATATTTTGTTCAGGGTTTTGAGCCAGCCTGAGCAGAAAAGTTCATGAGACTCTTCCTTCTAATTATCCACCAGAAAGTGAAAATTAGATGTTTGATGAAAGTTGTAGAGAAGTAACCTTTCAGCAAAAACACTTAGGGAAAGTGTGCAACACAACATATATAAATAAACATGGTTAGAAAAATAAAATATGATCTGTCAAAGGCATGACAAGTTCAACATTCAGATCTGGAAGCTGCTCTAGGCAAGCAAGTGTTTAGTAAATAAAATACTGGATTTGCCCTTTCACTGTCCACAACTATGCTACTATGGACTTTAGAAACTCTGTTTACTTAAGATTCTCAATTTATTACAACTATTTTTTAGGTATAGTGTATAATGTAAGTTGTTACAGGCAGTAGGCTATCCAGTTTGAGAATATTCTCAAAAAATCTAATACATAATAATGACTGTAAAATCTATTTTTATTTTCTTTGATACGCACTTTCAATTTTTGTTTTGAGTTCTTTTCTGATAGCAGTTAGGTTAACATACTCTATCTATCTTGTAACTGTAAATGAATTTCCTTTATATATGTACTCACAATTTTTTCTATCTTTATACCTTTTTATATTTGTTTTTCTATTAAATTCTCAGATACAAGCCCACACATTAACCTACATTAATGACTGTTAATTCTCTCTCTTCCACTCCACATCTTTTCCCTTGAAATGTCTGGAGAACTTACATTCAAGGAACTGTCTCCTCTCATAATACTTCTTCTGAAGTACTCTCTGAGGGACCCTATGAGTCTTTTAGCACTTAAGTTTAGGATGATAAAATGAAAGGAAATCATATCATCTAAGATACTGGGTAGGAAGTGTTACTGAGTGGTATTTATGGAATTGGAGATGCTGCCATACACTTGACAGGTACCACTGTCAAGTGATCCCTCATTCACAATACATGTGAAAATAATGCATCGTGCTACAGAGCCATAGTAACACAAACAAATTGTTAGTGGCACAAAAATAGACCCAAAGATCAAAGGAACAGATTGGAAAACCCAGAAATAAAATCACATACTTACATTTGTTTGATTATCCCCAAAGGAACACAAGACATACACAGAAAATGCCTCTTCAACTATTGGTGCTGAAATTCTAGCAACTCAGGAACCTGATATCTGAAGATCAAGTTTCAAAGATAGTCTGGGCAAGAAAGTCCATGAGACTCTTTATCTCTAATAAACCACCAGGAAACCATTAGTGGCACTGTGGCTCATAGTAGTAGAGTGGTATCCTTAAGCACAAAAGCTATGGGACAGCATCCTCAGATGGTAATTTTTACTTAGAGCTAATTTTGCATCTCACTTTGCAGGTATTTGGGGGCTATGGTTATACAGATTAACAGATAAAGTAAATGAGTTCAGCCAAATGCCAGTGCTCACACCTGTAGAATCATGGTTCAGAGCCAGCCCAGGCAGAAATGATACTGTGAGACTCTTACCTCTTGTGAAGTGCTCAAAATCCAGAAGTGGCACAGTGGCTCAAAGTGGCAAGGTGTTAGCCTTGAGCAAAAGAGCTCAGTGACCATGCCTAGGCCCTGAGTTCTAGCCCCAAGACCAAAAGGAAAAGAAAGTTAGCAAATGTAAACGGTGCATACAATAGAATATAGACTCAGAAAGAAAGATTAAATTAATAAATAACAAATATCATCAACAACAGTTCTTTGAAATTTGTAAATGGGGAATGTAGCAGAAAAAATAATGAGAAAACAATGATTCATTTCTAACCATTCTTGTATTATTTGTTTTGAAATCATTTGCTGTGTTTAAACTAAACAGGCATTTAAGTATCATTTTAGAGAAAATCACACTTATAAATGTATTTTAATCTGAATTCCATATTTTACAATTTGCCTTTTAGTAAATCATCATTCTCTTTTCGTATAAAACATGTGTACCCCTTTACTTTATATTTCACAGAATTCCAGCATGTGATTATATCATAACTCCTTAATTTCTTCTTTTCTCCCAATTCCCTCTCCTGTCTATCCACTTCTTAAACTCGAGGCAACACTCATGCTAGGTAGGTGCTCTAGGAGTTGAGCTGCACACCCCATTCTTTTTGTTTACTCATTTTTATAGTAGGGTTTATGTTTATGACCAGGTCAGCTTAGACCACAAACTTTCTTTTTACCTTTTCTAAGTAGTTGAGATAAAAAGCACAATTGGGGCCAGGAGTTTGGCCTAGTGGTAGAGTGCTTGCCTATCATGCATGAAGACCCAGGTTGGATTCCTCGGTACCACATACATAGTAAAAAGCCGGAAGTGGTGCTGAGGCTCAAGTGACAGAGTGCTAGCCTTGAGAAAGTCCAAGGACAGTGTCAAGCCCCGAGCCCAACCCCAGGACTGGCAAAAAAAAATCACAATGCACTGGGTTCACCTATTGCTTGAGATGCATTATTGTGAACATTTTGCCTAATCCTAAGTTTCTCAGAATCTTTTCTTTTTTGGTTTGGAGGTGGGATCATGGGGCTTGAACTCTGGACCTGGGCATGGTATCTGAACTCTTCAGCTCAAGGCTACCACCCTACCCTTAGACACACAGCTCCACTTCCCCTTTTCTAGTGATTAATTGGAGAAAAGAGTCTCCTGATATAGGGGTCCTCAGATCTCAGCCTCCTGAGTAACTAGGATTAAAAGCTTGAGACACCACCCACGGCTTCTCAGTACCTGAAGTAACTAGGAATACATGTGACAGCTGCCATGCTTGGGTCTAATTAGTAACAATTAAAACACATGAACAATTTTTAATAATTTTAAATGTTCATTTTGGGGTCAATGGGTGCTTTTAGTTTCGTAGTTTCAAATTTCACCAATTTTTTTCAACTTTTTATTTCCCAGAGTTAAGAAACAGATCAATTTAAAAAAAACTGATTAAATATTTAAAAAAATAAAAAGCCTTAACGAAAGCATCCTTGCCAGCGTGACTTTGGGCATGACAGTTTGCGAAAAGATTTGACCTCATAGTTGTTTTTTATGGAGAGTATATTCCATGCACAGATCTTGTCGTCCTTATCACCTATTATGAAACAGCCTATACACAGGAGAGAAAGCCAGGTTGTCTGAAAACCCATCAAGGGAAATCAGGGTGGCCATGTCCCAACTTTTGACCTAAAATGATTCGAGGATAAGGGCAGGTTAAATATAAAATCAAATTAGAGAAATAGGAAAAATACATCCATTGAGATCAAAGAGTGGGTAAAGATTGTGTATATCACTTACAGTAGGTATTTGAACAACCATCTTTTAGTATTACAAAAAAAAAGAGCAACAAATGAAACCTCAAAGGCATCTTGGAGCATATTTATTTCCAAGTAGGAGCAATAAATGCAGTGTGGTATACTTGAGAAATGAGTATCTATCCTTTTAATTCTGTCAACCTAGCCTTTGAATTCTGTCAATAGTTTTTTCACTCTCTTATAGCACTGGTGGTTTCATTCAGAAAACTAAATAAGCACAAAAGCCTCAACACAACAGAAAAGTAAAAATTAAGTGGCTATTGTCTAAAATGCAGGGTATATTCTACTCAGAGGAGATATGCCAGCCTGGACAGGAAGTCTATGAGATTTCTATCTTTGACTAACTTGAAAATAGTTGGAAGTGAAGCTGTGAATCAAGTGGTAAAATTCCAGATTCCAGTCTTGAACAAAATAGCCCAGGAATAGCATCCAAGCCCTGATTTTTTGTTTGTTTGTTTTTGGAGATTAGTTGATGACATGAGTCACATGCAAAGCCATCATGACTGAGGCTCCAGGCTCAAAGCCAGCCCCAGCACTGAAGTCCAGGAGATGCTTATCTCTGAGAATGTTTTTTCCATTTCTATGGCTTGAACTCATGGCCTGAGCTTTGTCCTTGGGCTTTCTGAAGGCTAGATCGCTATCACTTGAGCCATAGCACCATTTCCAACTTTTTTTCCTAAGTTTGTAGTACTGAGGAATCAGTACCAGAATGCCCACCTTTACTGACCATCAGAGAAGATATACAGGAGAAAAACTTAACACTTGTAGTAAATGTGGAAAATCTTTCTTTTTTTATTTTTCTTTTTTTTAATTGTAATTAGTAAAAGGGTTACATGATATTTGCCAGATAGAAGGTGCATTAATTCACATACATTGATACCCTTTCACATGTCTTGGTACCCATTTCCCTCCCCCCCACACCCCCACCCGTCTTGGTTTTCCCCCCTTCCCTATCAAATTTCAAATATCCAAATACAAATAAATTCAATATATCAGATAACAAAGTGATTTACTATACCAATATGAGATAACCAAGGGACAGCAAAGGAGATGAGAGACAACATAGTACATTAAGGACAACAATCATTCATTATATGGCTTTTGTTTCAATATCCTGGAGGTCCTTTCAATTAGCTTCACATTATATGGCCTTATGTATTAAGATTTTGCTCTATTGCAAATCTCTGCTAATAGAGCCCAAGGTTTCTACTGATTATGACGAATGAGGGAAACCATTGAGCCTAAGTTCCTTTGAGTCTGGCTTACTTCACTTAATATGATTTTTTCTAAGTCTTTCCATTTCCTAACAAATGGGGCGATGTCATTCTTTCTGACAGCAGCATAGAATTCCATTGTGTACAAATACCACAACTTGTTGATCCACTCATCAACTGAGGGACATCTAGGTTGGTTCCATATCTTTGCTATGGTGAAAAGTGCTGCAATGAACATTGTTTTGCTAGTGGGTTTAGTATGTCCTTGTTTCTGGATGGTTGGGTAAATGCCAAGTAGTGGAATTGCTGGGTCATAGGGGAGCTCTATGTTTAGCCTTTTGAGGCACTGCCACACTGCTTTCCATAGTGCTTGAACGAGTTTGCACTCCCACCAACAGTGTAGTAGTGATCCCTTCTGGCCACATCCCCTCCAGCACCTGTTGTCATTCGTTTTCCTGATCCTGGCCATGCTCACTGGAGTGAGGTGGAATCTTAGAGTTGTTTTGATTTGCATTTCTTTTATGACCAACTTTTTTCCCTAAGTTTGTAGTACTGAGGAATCAGTACCAGAATGCCCACCTTTACTGACCATCAGAGAAGATATACAGGAGAAAAACTTAACACATGTAGTAAATGTGGAAAATCTTTCATCCTCAAGGCAGGCCTTACTAATCATGAGGGAAGACATACAGGAGAGAATCCGTAACAAATATGCAAAATCCTTCATGTATATATCACACCTCAGCCACCATTAAAGAATTCTCCCAGGTATGAAGCCTTTCTCTTAGAAGAAAACTCAGCTTGCAGCAGCGTACCCACAACGGAGAGAAGTCTTTTGAATGTAGCAAAAGTGCAAACTTTCACCCACAAGTCACCGGTCAGGGTTCCTCACTGAACACCATGAGAGTGAAATCCTGTGAATGAAACCAATGTGGAAAGTTTTTCAAGAAGTCATAACTCAGAAAACACAAAGGAGAGAGATTGTATGAATGGAACAGCTGTGGAATGTGCTTTCCCAAGAAATCATGGCTCTGCATTTTTAGAACACATAGAGGAGAGAAACCTCATTAATACTACAAATAGGGAAAATTTTTCATCTGGAAGGCACAGGTAAGTGTTTATTGGAGAAGTGCTTGATATAAAAGAAAAGTGGTAAATAGAAAGAATGTTCAATGATGTTTAATCAGAAGTCAGTAGCCATTGTATTTGAGAAAATGCAAAGCAGAGAAACTGAGTTCAGTAAATGTAGGAAAACATGTAGATGGCCTATGCAGTGGCTCATGCCTCTATTACCAGCTAATCATGAGGCTGATATCTGAGGATCAAGATTCAAAGCCAGCCCAGGAACATAAGGATCTCAGGCTTTTATCTCAAATTAATCTCCATAAAAATGGAAGTGGGGCTTGGCAAAAGCATGGGGTTTGGGATCCAGCCTGGTGTCACCGAGGTCCCAAATCATATAGGGCTGTGGATCCCTCCCTATGCCTTGGGGCCCCTACTTCCCACAGCAGCTGATTACTCCCCATTTCCATTGGAATTCCTGAAGCCTTCAGGAGGGGAAGCCTACCACTAACAATAAGGTTCACAGCCAACTCTAGCAGAGGGCATGCAACCAACCTCAGGGGGGAATTATCCCCGAGTGCCTAGGAACCCCAGCCTCTTTCAGGAGGTTTCTCTGCCCACTCAACCTGAGATCTCCAGCCACTTAAAGTAGCAAACTTATCTCTTACCTCAGAGGTCCTCTGCCCCCATCGGGTGGCACCTCTCCCGTGACCGGGCAGTGCAATGTAATGTAGCAATACAGAAAATGTGTTCTTGTTATAATGTGCAAACATTGTTGTCATGGAATTGTGCCAATAAGGGATGTGGTTTACAACCCTTCCCTTTCCTTACACCAGCTTCCCTCTAATTCTGTTTACCCAGATTTAAGGCCCTTTTCCCTGTCATTAGTTTACTCACACTAAGGCTGTATTTTTTCATATATTTTTATTGCAATTAATAGAAGGGTTACATTATATTCACCAGACATAAGGTACATTCCTACACAAACATTGATACCCATTCTCATGTCTTGGTCCCCATTTCCCTCCCGCAACCCCCATCCCTCATCTTGTTTTCCCCCCTTCCCTATCCAATTTCAAATAACCAAATATGCATATATACACTATATCAGATAACAAGGTGAAATACTGTAACAATATGAGATAGCCAAGGGACAGCCAAAGAGATGAGAAATAACATAGTACATTAAGGACAACAATCACTCATTCTATGGCTTTTCTTTCTATATCCTGGAGGTCCTTTCATTTAGCATCATACTTTATGGCCTTATGTATCTAGGTTTTGCTCTATTGTAAATCTCTGCTAGGAGATTCCAAGGTTTCCACTGATTATGACAAATGAGGGAAACCATTGAGCCTATGTTCCTTTGAGTCTGGCTTACTTCACTTAATATGGTATTTTCTAAGTCTTTCCATTTCCTTACCAATGGGGTGATGTCGTTCTTTCTGACAGCAGCATAGAATTCCATTGTGTATAAATACCATATCTTGTTGATCCACTCATCAAGTGAGGGTCATCAGGGTTGGTTCCATACCTTTCTTATGGTAAATAGTGCTGCAATGCATGTTCAGCCTTTTTCTTATGTTGTATCTTCCTGTTGCCAAAAAGAGGGCAAGATATCATTGTATCAACCTTCATACCAAGCTCATCCTCACAAGAAGTTGACTACTCCCATTGTAATTGCATCAGTCTATTCAGGACATCCAAAACCTCATGAGTGAGGTGCTTCTGAATCCTCACAGTACATCCATGCTACATGCAGCATGATCTTGGTAACACATGATCTTGGACACATGTCCAAACCAGAGCAGCCCCTCCAAAGGAAACCTACCTATTCTACCATTTTGAGTTGCATCATCAGACACCTCCATCTGATAAATAATAATTCCCTTGTAGAAAGGACAACTCTATCAGAGAGGTCTGGCACCTGGTATTCTACTCCTATTCCACTGAAGTGTCCTGAGAGGACACAGGTAGAGTAGTCCTCTGAATCTTACCCATAACCACTGTGAAAGGCCAATTTTAGATTCCTCACACAACTGCACATACAATTGCCATATGATCCAGGAATACAAATCCAGAATATCTATCCACAAGATGACAAGTTTGGATACAGTAAAGCCACTGGCACAGCCATGGTAATTGTTGTAGCATTCACAACAGCGTTCTCTGGCTCCAAATTCTCAGACCTACAGTAGTGCTTTGGAAACTGGGTTTTCTATACTTGGTTGTATCTTGGGAATGTGCCTCGTGAGATGTAGTCCAAGCATTCACCAATCCCAGGCAGCTTAAATGAGAAAGGAGAAATGTGGGCATTTCTTACTCCAGGTGAGGGCTGTCTGTACCCCTCTCAGATATGCCTCATTAGAGGAATGGTGTAGATCCCACAACTAAGCTCTCACTCACACCACCTCAAGAGTGGAGATGGATTCATACCACATCCCACTGAGATATGGTCTTGATAACTTTGTGCCCCTGTTGGCCTCAAACCACAAACTTGCCCCTCTCTGCCAATGAAGTTAGAGGCATGAACTGTGGCACCTGGCAAAATGAAGGGTTATTTTCAGTGCAACTTCCATACTTTATTGCAAATCAACACAGAGCTGAATGGTGGAGCCAGGGTTGACATACACAAGGCTGTCTCTTCCGTCCAATTCGCAGCACCCAGAAAAGTCTTCCAAAGAAACAAAGTTCATTTGAATCCTGTCAAACAGAATACTTATCTGAGATACGCAACAACAGACCAGTGAATTCCTGTGCAAAGCAAAGCATCATGTGAAAAGAAACATGGCATTTCTGTATCATCTCGCTGTTCAGGTCTGCTGTCAAATTCCTGAATCTTATGTATGTACCACCTCGGATCAGTTCCAAGCAGTCTTTCGAGCCAGTTTCTCATTCTGCTCCTGTAATTGTACAGTGAGTATTCGGGTCCTAAACCCTGGAGTCTTCATACTTTGATAACTGTTACAAAAGGAAAAGTTTGCCTCATTTAGCCATTAGGCATCAAAGTATCATGAATGATGTTGTAGGTTGATGAGAAGTAAGTTTCTTGTATTTCTGCGTGTATGATGCAGACCCTCCTGCAGCAGGATGGAGTCAGCTCTAAAGGCAAGTCCTCAGGACTGCTTCAGCAATGGGGCCTCATCCCTCCCTCCCTCAGGTGCCTCCTTTGGCCTCCAGACAAGGGCCTCTAGGCTGCAGGAAGGGCCGCTCCCACTGCCTGGCCCTGGGCACATTGCTCTATTTCCACTTCCCGCTCGCCTGAGGACCCACCCTAAAAAGTACTATAAAGTGGGCGGTCCAAGCAGCCAGCAGGTCAGAGAGCTGTGGAGCTAGGAGCTCCCGCAGTCTCCTCACTAAGGGCGCCTCCTGTGCTAGCCTACCAGCAGCCAGTATTTTGTGGAGGGATCGAAGGCTCCTCTGTTTCACAAAATTCTAGGACTTCCCTTTGACTGACCTAACACCAGGAAGGATTAGAGAGACAGACAAAGGGAAGGAAGGGTGACAGGGAGGATTCCGAAGAGCTCCAGACATTGAGTTCTTTTCAGTGTTCCACTCGGGCTAGCTTCTGTGTTTGTGGGACCCCACGAAACAATCTACATGATGTGGAGACAGCACAGGGGCGGCGCTTCCTGGTGAGCATGCCCTCCAAGTACCAAAAGAACATCTGGATCAAGAGAGGAGACTTTCTCATTGTTGACCCTATTGAAGAGGGACAGAAAGTGAAGGCTGAGATCTCCTTTGTGCTCTGGACCATGTGTGCTCTCTGCAGAAGGAAGGGCTGAAGCCTTCTCTGAAGTAGCTGAGAAACAGAACAACAAGAACAGGCAGCCTCAGCAAGAGCTCCCAACTGAGCCACAGAACTCAGGTGAAGAGTCTGGCTCTGAAAATGATTCTGACTTCTTCACACCCACTGCACACAGTATCATGAAAGTGAAGAGGAAGAGGCAGCCTGAGACCCAGGGACCCACTTCCCCACTTGCTCAGGGACTAGTCCCTGGTTCCTCTGGGCTTGGACATTCCTAGGGTACCCTGCAGATCTTCTCCCCTAGATGGGGACAAGGCAGTGTCCCCCTTTGAACTGACTTTCTGACCTAAGACTATGAAACCCCTGGTGGGTAATGACTTGTAATGGTATCTGACTGAATCTCTGTGTGGAAATGAACAAACAAACCAATCAGCCTCTTTGGGAGGACTCAGGAGCCAGTGGACAGACTGGGGAAAAATAGGGATGAACTGTTCTTCAGGTAATTTATTCACAGTCTCATTAGGCACTTAGCAATTCAAGGCTTAGCCTGTGCTTCACACCTGAAATTCTAGCTACTCAGGAGAATGAGCTTTGAGAATTGTGGTTGAAGGCCCACCCAGGCAGAAAAAGCCCATGCTAGGATTATATCTCCTTTGGGAAAAACCAAACCAAACCAAACAAACAAAAAACATATGCTCTGCTAGTGTATTTTGCCTGTTATCCTAGCTACTTGGGGCTGAGATTTCAGTTCAAAGCCAGCTTAGGCAGGGTAGTGTGAGACTCTTATCTCCAGTTAAAAACCAAAACTGTATGACACTGTAGGCATGTTTTATTATATACATTAATATATATCTATTTTAATTGTGTTTTCAAGAAACTAAGTACCAGTGATTATATAGAGAGATTCCCTTCTTCAAAACTTGTTTGTTACCATGTCTTTGAAATATGCATACTAATCAACATTAATAAATTTTTTTAAATAAATAAAACCAAAAAAATTCAATTTCCTATCCTCAGTTGTTGTGGGGATCATAGCCTAGGAGTAGATTGTTTGCCTATCATGCATGAAGCTTTGAGTTCTATTACTCAGTAACACATACACAGAAAAAGCTGTGGCTCAGGTGGCAGAGCCCTAGTATTTGAGCATAAAGTGTCCAAGATTGTGTCTAGCCCTTAATTCAAGCCCCAAAACTGGCAAAAGGGAAAGAGAAAGAAAGAAAGAAAAAAAGAAGAAAGAAAGAAAAAAGAAAGATTAAGAAAATTTCCTCCTGCCCTTTTCATCTGTGTCTCAAAGTATAAAGCCTGTTCTAAAGTGGTAAATAACAAGCCATCAAACCTTCACTAACAACAACAACCAAAATAACAAATGAAAATGTAGGCCAAGAAGGGCTAGTTTAATATGTTAAAATGTAGACTCACACCTGTAATCCAAACTGTTCAGAGTGGATGAAATCTGATGATTGTGGTTCAAAGCCATCCTAGGCCTGGAGGTTCATGAGACTAGTATTAGAGTCAGTAAATGGGCATGAACTTGAGGTGTTTCTCAAGGCTTACGCTGTACTACTTTATGGCTCTTGGTGGTAAATTAAAGATAAGAGTCCCATGGACTTTCCTACCCATGCAGTCTTTGAACCCTGAGGTTCACCCTCAGAGTTCTCTGTATTCCCCTAGACTACTCATGGGATTACTACTGTAATCTCCCATTAACTATCCAACACAAAAAGCCCACAAAATAAAGAAGTTTAGCTGTGCCTCAAGTAATAGAGTATGCTATCCTTGAGGAAGGCAGGAAAGAACGAAGGAAGGAAGGAAGGAAGGAAGGAAGGAAGGAAGGAAGGAAGGAAGGAAGGAAGGGAGGGAGGGAGGGAGGGAGGGAGGGAGGGAGGGAAGGAAGGAAGGAAGGAAGGGAGGGAGGGAGGAAGGAAGGAATTGAGGGAAGGGAAAGCAGGTTGGCAGGCAGGCAGACAGTCTAAGACATTGGGGCAATGACTTGACTCCAAACTCTAGAATATCTACCAAAAATATAAAGAGGTGAGCTGTATTTCAAGGTGTGAACCAGAGAGAGAGAGAGAGAGAGAGAGAGAGAGAGAGAGAGAGAGAGAGAGAGAGAGAGAGAGAGA
Source organism: Megascapheus bottae (assembly GCF_031878675.1). Lineage (NCBI taxonomy): Eukaryota > Metazoa > Chordata > Mammalia > Rodentia > Geomyidae > Megascapheus > Megascapheus bottae. Next base: position 1,344,696 of record NW_028327483.1, read on the forward strand.
GAGAGAGAGAGAGAGAGAGAGAGAGAGGAGGGAGAGAGGGAGGGAGAGAGAGAGAGAGAGGGAGGGAGAGAGAGGGGGGAGAGAAAAAGTCTGGATATGTAGCTTAAACTGCTTGGGTGGCATGCATGAGGCATGAAGCCCTTGATTATATTTATCAGTAGTACAAAACCAGAAAGAATTATATTAAAAAGAAAGAAAATGTACCCAAACATCAATGAAAGGCAACATATGAGATGTCCATCAATGTAGATTCTTGGGTTAGAAATACTTCTAGGTACTAATCCTTTGAAGAGAATGCAACAAGAGGAAAGAACTTCAGAGAAAGTGGCGAGGATTTTAATAGCATGGAATAAAAACAAGAAGAAATGAGAAAGGGTATCAATGTATGTTAAGTAATTCACCTTCCATCTGGCGAATGTAATGTAACCCTTCTATTAATTACAACAAAAATTATATGGAAAAAAATGAGGGGTGGGGGTGGGGGGGATAGAAATGGGGACCAAGACATGAGTAAGGGTATCAATGTATGTGAATTAATGTACCTTCTATCTGGCCAATATTATGTAACCCTTCTATTAATTACAATAAAAATATACAAAAAAACAAGAAGAAGAAGAAGAAGAAGAAGAAGAAGAAGAAGAAGAAGAAGAAGAAGAAGAAGAAGAAGAAGGAGAAGGAGAAGGAGAAGGAGAAGGAGAAGGAGAAGGAGAAGGAGAAGGAGAAGGAGAAGGAGAAGAGGAGGAGGAGGAGGAGGAGGAGGAGGAGGAGGAGGAGGAAGAAAAAGAGGAAGAAAAATTGGATAGAGTGGCTCCCAACTCTAATCCTAGGTACATAGGAGGCTGAAGTGTGAGGATGGCTGTTCAAAGCCATCCCATACACTAAATCCTATGAGACTCTTATTTCCAATTTACCACCAGGAAACAGGAAGTCACACTGTGGTTCAATGGGTAGGGTACTGGTCTTGAGCTTAAAAGTTCAGTAACAGGGGCAGGCCCAGAGTTCAAGGCTCACGATGAAGAAGAAGAAGAGCAAGAGGAAGAAGAAGAAAAAGAAGAACAAGAAGAAGAACAAGAACAAGAAGAAGAACAAGAAGGAGTAGTACTTGGAGGAGGAAGGCAAAGAAGGGTTGGTTAGTGATTTTAAAATTGAGTCATAGGCTCATACTTGTAATCCAAGCTGCTCATGGAGTGGGACATCTGAGGATGATGATGCGAAGGCAGCTTAGGCAGAAAATTCCACCAGACTTATTGTAGTGACTTCATGACTTGGGCTTGAACTTGAGGTGTTTTGCTCATAGTTGAAACTCTACAACTACCTGCCTACTGATGGAGATAAGAGTCTCATGGCCTTTCCTGCCCAGACTGGTTTCAAACCACCATCTTCTTCTGATCACTGGCCTCTCTGTAGTGTTCCTTCTTACCACGGGATGCTTATCTCTTATAAACCACCAAAAATAAAATATAAAAAAGCAGTAGTTGAGCTGTGGCTCAAGTAGTAGAGTTGTAAGGTGAAGCCATATTTTGCAGGGTAGAAGCTTGGAGGTTTTGTTAAAAGGGCAGTGACTACATGGTAGAATCCTGTCACAAAGATAAGCAGGTAGCAAATACACTTAACACAGTGAGGAAACAGGACAGAAAGAAAGAACAAAACTGTCAACAAAACACCTCAGTTCCAATGGAGAGCTGGATTGGGACACCATGGTGACCAGACAAGAACCAGGAAACTGGATATGAACTCACTTACATAAGCATGGCGTGATGGCATCTGAGCTGGTTCAGGCATAAGTAAGCTCAGGCCAGGGAGCAGTGTCATAGGAAAACTCCCAGTCCCAGGCACTGGACTGACAAGTCTACTAAAACAATCAGACAAGTACCCGCACATGACTCCAGGTGTTATGAGCAGGGAAGTAATTTAGCAATAGGCAGGCATACGATGCAACAGAGTTTATTGATTTAATAGAGCTTAGCAGAGTGAACACTATATTCTTGTTACTATATTCTAGTCCTAACTTGCCTAATTCTCTCCTGTGTGTCCAACATGCCTGCTGGATTCACCTCTCTGACATCTTTTAGTCCCAGAGTCAGACAAGGCCTGTCTGACAGTTGTTAGACACAGCTCCCAGTCCTGTCATGGTGTGAGCTCTGGGGCCATATGACTAGTCTCGGTCCTTGTCAGTACTCTCAGTCAAGGAGCAGCTCCTGCAGGCCAAAGATGCTCAAACTATAGTCTTGGTTAAGGCCAACAGCAATGCTGCTTCTCATTCTGGTCCTTTGCTTACATGGGTCCTTGGCTGTTCCTCTCTGGCCCAAACTCTACCAAGACGACAAGATGACAGACCTTTAATGGACACACTTAGATATTAGCAGAGCTTTTCAATCTGCTGAAGATAGGTCTAAACCTTCATTCAAATTTGCTTACATCTTCTTGGTTCAATGTTGGTAGCCTATATTTATTTAAGAAATCATCCATTTCTACTAGATTTTCCTGTTTCTTTGAATAGAGGCCCTGGTAGTACTTATTCATATTGGACTGAATTACTTGGATATCGGTCGTGATTGTTCCCATAGGGTCTCTAATCTTGTTTATTTGAGTCTCCTTTCTCCTTTTTTTGATTAATCTTGCCAGGGGTCTGTCAATTTTGTTGACTCTTTCAAAGAACTAACTTTTTGATTTACTAAAATTATGTATAGTAGATCTTATTTCAATCTCTGATATTTCTGATATTATTTTTATTATTTCTGTCCTTCTAGTTGTTTTAGAGTAACCTTTTTCTTGTTCCCCTAAGTGCTTCAAGTTCTTTAGGTTATTTACATGCTTTTTTTTTCTGTCTTTTTTTTTGCCAGTCCTGGGCTTGAGCTCAGGGCCTGAGCACTGTCCTTGGACTTTCTCAAGGCTAGAACTCTACCACTTGAGCCTCAGCACCACTTCTGGCTTTTCCTATATATGGTACCAAGGAATCGAACCTGGGTCTTCATGCATGCTAGGCAGGCACTTTAACCACTAGGCCAAACTCCCGGCCCTTTTCTGTCTTTTTAATCTGTGCTCCTAGTGCAGTAAATTTGCCCCTTAGAACTTCCTTTGTTATGTCCCATAAGTTCCTTTGTGATGTATCTTGGTTGTCATTACATTCAGGAAAGTTTTGAATTTCTTTTTTGATTTGTTATGTAACTATGTAACCCAGGAGTTATTCAGAAGTGTGTGTTCAGATTCCAAGTGTTTGAATGGTTTTTGCCTTTTACTGTGTTGTTCTGAACTAGTCTGATTGCACTGTGATCCAATAGAATGCATGGGATTATATCAGTCCTCTTGTATCTGCTTAAGTTTTCTGTTTGAACTATTATATGATCCATTTTGGAGTATGTTCCATGTGGTGTGAGAAAAATGTATAGTTTCGCGATTGGAATGAAGACTAGTGTATAACTGTTAAGCTCAACTGGGCTACGGTGCCCATTAAGTCAATGGTGTCTTTGCTTATCTTTTATTGAGTTGACCTGTCATTTGGTGGGAGTGGCGTATTGAAGTCTCCCACTATGACTGTGTGTTGAGTCTATCTTGTTCTGTAATTCTAAGAGAGTTTGCTTGACAAATTTGGGTGTTCCCGCGTTGGGGAAGTAAATGTTTATAACTGTAATATTCTGGGTATGAATTGTACCCTTTACAAATATGTAGTGTCCATCTTTATCTTTATGTACTAATTTTACTGAGAAGTTAATTTTGTCAGAGATTATGATTGCTACTGCTGCTTTTTTGCAAAGTGCATTGGAGTGGAAAATTCTTTTCCATCCTATCACTTGGAGTTTGTTTCTGTCCTTGGTTGGTCTCTTGGACGCAATATATGGATGTGTCTTGTTTCTTAATCCAGTCTGCTGCTCTGTGTATTTTGATTGGATTGTTCAGCCCGTTCACATTTAGGGAAATTATGAAGAAGTGGTTAGTGTCCTTTGTCATTATTTATTTTTACTTCTGAGTTTCTTTCTCTCTTTTTCCCCCTTTGTGTTTGGTGATGGGAGTTCTTTCTGTTCTGGAATTTGTTGTTGATTATTTAATATTTTTTGTAATGCTGGTTTAGTGTGCACTTATTCAAACAGTTTCTCTTTGGAATGAAATATTCTTGTTTCTCCCTCAAATGTAAATGCTAGTTTCACTTGATATATCAGTCTGGGTTGAAGTTGTTGGTCTTCAGGGCATGAATGATATTTTTCCAAGCTTTTCTTGCATAGAAAAAAGTGGACGTGGGGCTGTGGCTCAAGTGGTAGAGCTCTAGCCTTGAGAAAGTCAAGGACAGTGCTCAGGCTCTGAATTCAGTCTCCAGGATTGGCAAAAAAAGGTAATATAATTTTATTTTAATTCAGGTGTTTCCTATCAAATGTAAACTTGGCCCTGAGGTACCTATCCATTACAGTAGACCTTAGCTCCAGTGACTGCTGAGGAAAGATGACTTTACACTGAGATGCCATAAGTGTAAAATACTCCACTCTTAGTATTTAGCATGAAGAACCTGATGCTGGTGTTTCATGGTTATAATCCTTCCTAACCAAGAAATTGAGATCTGAGGATCAAGGTTCAAATCTGACCTGTGCAGAGAAGCCCATGAAACTCTTCAATAACCACACAAACACAATCCAGAAGTGGAGGTGTTACTTACAAGCAGATACACATACACACCAAAAAAAAAACAAAATAGAAAAGTATTTGTACAAGTTTATTTAATTTTGTTGTTTGTTGGGAAGCAAATAGCTGTTACTATGACATCCAGAAACTATAAGTTTCTGTAAACTGAAAGAACCTAGTAACTGTAAGACTCTGCCCGCAAACTGAAAGAATTAGTTATTGTTCCTACTACATTTCCCATGATGGCACAAGTGCAATATCCTGGTGGGTAAAAAAGAACTTGATTTATATATTCTGCTTGGCAGAACAGCTTGACTGCCTCCTGACCCCATCCCCATGCCTGCTCCAGACACATGCCCAGACCTGTTTCAGGTACATGTTGTGCAGGTACAGTAACTAAGCAACCCACTTATGTCAATTAACTTTTTTAAGCATATATATTCTGCTGTGCAAAAACAAAGTTTGAGACCTTGATCAGAATACAGTCTTGGTCTCCTTTATCGTGACTGGTTTGTCTCTCATTCAGGTCTACTCCTCCTCGAGCTTTAGTTGACTACCCTGCTGGCTGGGGCAGTTGTTGTTGGTTGTGGTGCTTGAACTCAGGGCCTGGGTGCTGTCTCCAAGCTCTTTTGCTCAAGGCTAGGGCTCTACCACTTTGACAATATTTAAAGTAAATGATCCTAAAAATAATAATACACTGTGCTAGAAATGTGAGTGACCTAGTGGTAGAGTGCTTGCCTAGCATGCAGGAAACCCTGGGTTTTATTCCTGTGTACAACATACACAGAAAAGGCTGGAAGTAGTGCTGTGCTTCAAGTGTTAGAATGCCAACCCTGAGAAATCCCAAGGACATTGCTAAGGCCCTATATTCAGCAGCAGGACTGGCAAAAATGCTATCATAGATTAAGAGCAACTTTTTTGTTTTGGTTGTTTTCTGCCAGGCCGGTGATTGAACTTAGGACCAGAGCACGGTCCCTGGGCATTCTCAACGGTAGAATTCTACCACATGAGTCAAAGAACCACTTCTGGCTTTTTCTTTTTTCTTTTTCTTTCTGGTTCATGGCGTATAAACTTAGTCTGGGCATTCTCCCTGAGCTCTCCTGGTCAAGGGTACTGCCCTGACAGGGATTCAAGCTCCACTTTTCCTTTTCTAGATGCTAATTGGAGATAAGAGTCAAAGGAACTGTTGAACCTTTATCCACAGATCTCAGCCTCCTGAGGAGCTAGGATTACAGGTGTGAGCCACTGTGCCCAGCACTCCTGACCTTTTCTATGTATGTGGTCAAGGAATTGAAGCCAGGTCTTCGCACATGCTAGGCAACCACTCTACCACGAGCCCAGACAAGAGCATCTGTGTGTGTGTGTGTATGTGTGTGTGTGTCTGTGTCTGTATGTGTGTCTGTGTCTGTGTCTGTGTGTGTGTGTGTCTGTGTCTGTCTATGTGTGTGAGATAGGCATTGAACCTGGCCTGGGTGCTCTCCCCGAGCTCTTCAGCTCAAGGCTTCTACTCTATCCATGGGGGCCCGGGCACTGTCCTTCAGCTCTGCAGCTCAAGGCTACCACACTACCCTTGAGCCAAGCTCCACTTCTTATTTTCTAGGGGTTAATTGAAGATAAGAATCTCAGGTCTTTTGTGACTGGACTGACTTTGAATCTTGATCTTCATATCTCAGCCTCATGAGTAGCTGGGATTATAGGTGTGAGCCACAGCTTCAGGCCACATTTACCATTTAAATTTCCTTCTCCTAGTCATATATATCTGTTGGCATAATTTGTTATTCTCCTTAATGTGAATAATATCTTGTAATACCATTAAAATTCAGATAAGCTAGTAATGGATTAGTACTTTCAGGAAAATATATTTTATAAATAAATTTTTAATAATTTATATTTTTAAAGCAGGGATGAGTGGTTCATTCTTTTGATCCTAGTTACCCATGAGGCTGAGATCTGAGGATCAGGGTTCAAAGACATCCTGGGCTCTAAATCCCTGAGACTCTTATCTCCAATTAACAGATAGAAAATCAGATGTGGCCCTGTAGCTCAACAGTTAGGGCATTAGTGCTGAAGTGCTCAGGGATGAAGCCCAGGCCGAGAGGTGAATCCTCACAAACAACCAAAAAAAAGATTTAAAAATGCTATATTAAATATTTGAAAAATTTTCAAAGAAAATATCTTTACTAATGTAACTCTGGATTTCTATATTTTATATAATACTCTTCTTTGTGGAGAATATATTTCATACATGGATCATATCATCTCCAAAGCCTATTGCCAGTCTATCCAGAGGAGAAAAGACCAGAATATACAAGGGAAGTCATGGTAGCCACGTCCTAACATTTACCTAAAATCAGTTAAGGGTTAGAGCAGCTTAAACATAGAAAAGAAAAAAAAAGAAAAGAGGAGAATAGGAAAAACACATCAGCATTCCAAATGTGTGAGATAAAAGAGTGGGTTAAAGATGGAATAATGCTTACAGTACGTTCTTGAACAAACTTATTTTAGTATAAAGAAAGAGCAAGCAATTAAACCTCAAAGGTTCTTCATTCTTATTTTTTTTCCAGTGGGGCTTTGACTTTGAGCCTGTTCATTGTCCCTGAGCATTTCAGCTCAGGATTCGGTCTCTACCACTTGAGCTCCAGGGCCACTTTCAGTATTCTGATGGTTACTTAGAAATAAGGGTCTCATGAACTTTTCTGCCTTTGGATGGCTATGAACTGTGAAGCTCAGGAATCAACCTAGCATCATGTGACTGTGAAAGTCCTATCTTCAGTTAACCACCAAGAAAGCTGAAAGTGGGGCTCAAGTAGCAGAGTGCTAGCCTTGAGGAAAGAAAACTCATGGACAGTGCCTAGACCCTGATTTCAAGTCCCAGAACCAGATACAACAAGAGAATAAGAGAACAACAAGGGGATGAGGAGTAGTGATTCACCAGTCATCAGATAAAATGTCAGGAGCGAATGATCCACAATGTAGGCTAGGTGCAAACAAGGCATCAACCTGAGGCACAACTCATCAGCTATTTGGAGAAGGCCAGGGACAATCAAGTAAATAAACAAATACATGAAGCAACCATTGCAAGATGAACAGTGCAGGTGAGAGTGCTTAAAAGAGTGATTGTGATCCTGTGCAGGTGGCTCTTGCCTATAATGCCAACTACTCAAGAGGCTGAGATCTGAGGATCATGGTTCAAAATCAGCCTGGGTAAAAAGTCTGTGCAACTCTTATCTCCTATTAACTAGCACTAAATCATACGAGACAATGGTGAATCATGTGGAAGAATGCCAGTCTTGAAATTAAAACTGAAACTAAAACTTAAAAAAAGTGTCCACAGTGTCTAGATCCTGAGTTCAAAATATTCAAACTCCAGAATCCACACAAGCACAAAGGGTCTCTGTGAAGAATTGACATTGAAGCCAAGACCTGCAGGATGAGTGAGCCAGTTACAAGAACATATGGGAAAACATCTGACAGATGAAATAGCTAGTGTGAAAGTCTTAGGGGTGGAATAAACTTGGAACCAGGAGGAAAGGGTGGGTGGCTGGCACAGAGTGTGAAAGAAAATGAGGAGAAATGAAATGAGAAATGTGGGGAACATTTGGGCACTTCTTACTCTTGGCTGCAATCCTCTCTACCCAAGAGGCTGAAATCTGACAATTGTGGTTTAAAGACAACAAAATCAACCACTCAGTAAAAGGTGGAAATGTGGCTGTGAGTCAAGTGGTAATGCACTACCCTTGAGCTCAGGGTCAAGGCCCTGAGTTCAAACCCCAGTTTGATCTTTAGCTTTAGCTTTGGTAGTATCTAGGATTACAGGTGTGAGCCTCCAGTGTCAGGCAACCCTTTATTTTGTATCATCTCATTCAATACCCACGACTGCCCCAATATGAGGGCTCAGTCTTAAAGTAGCAGTTCTAGGTCAGTTTCAATCGGTGGTCAGCTCTTATTTCCCCTGGAAGTTGTCTTTTCTCTAGGATAAGGATAAAGTCCCAGAAGACATTCTCCCTGCTGTGTTTATCCTATACTGGGTCTTTTTATATATACATATTTTTTTTTAATTTTTGTTAGTCATGAGACTTGAAGTGTGGGCCTAGGCCCTAGATCTGACATGGCTGGTCAAGGCTAGTGTCCCATCCCCTGAGCCAGAATGCCACTTCTAGTTTTCTGTTGGTTAACCGGAGAGAAGAGTCTCACAGGCTTTAGTACCTGGTTTGGCTTTGAACCTGTATCCTCAGATCTCAGACTCCTGAGTATCTAGGATTATAGGATCGGCTAAAGCTGTGTTCTTATTTCAGAGTCTCTGTTGTGGGATGGTTAGGCTGTTGCATAGTTTTGGTCAACAAGTGACTTTAGGGAGATATGAAAAAAAAATTCCACATCTCAAATCCACATACGTGAGGTATCAAAGAAAATCCATCAAATTTGCTGGCTACTAGTGGCTCACAATTATAATAGTAGCTACCCAGAAGTATGATAACCAAGGATGGAGGCTTCAAGAAAGACTGTGCAGAAAAGTTTCTGAGACCCTATGTTCAATTAACTACCAAAGAAGCCATAAAATTACCAAGAAAAGTACATCAGCCTTGTGCAAAATATTCAACCTGGAATGGTGAATGAATGAGGTGGCCAGTGCTGGCCAGAAAGTGCAGGCTTTCTTGATGCATAGATTGCCCGGTCAACTGCACTGTGGCAGACTACACAAAGCCAGCAGTAGGCTGAGAAGGAAGGGCAGGGAAGATAGGACAGTTTTAATTAACTCTTTTCTTTTTTCCCAGTCCTGGGGCTTGGATTCAGGGCTTGCGTTCTGTTGCTGGGACTCTTTGTGCTTAAGGCTAGTGCTCTCCCACCTGAGCCACAGCACAGCTTCTGACTTTTATTGCTGGAGAAAGGTCTGAAGGACTTTCCTGCCCCACTGGCCTATAACTTACATTTTCAGACTCAGCCTTCTGAGTAGCTAGAATTACAGGGATGAACCACTACAGCCAGGAATCATTAACTCTGTGTGTCATCCTCAGAAATATGGACCCCATCACCACTATGGTAGGGACAGAAGACAGATGTCACTGGGCAGTAGGCACTGACTGCACTCCCTTTTATACAAGGGCATGCACACACTCAACCTCTGTATTCTTTGACAGGAATAAACCCAGGGCCAGGGGACCAATAGTGCACACCAGTTACAGCATGGATCCGAATCAATGGATGAAGATGCTGATATCCTAGTGTCCAAGCAAGTCTTGGTGTGCTCAGCCCCAGACCCGAGTGACTGGGCATGGGAAGGATGGGAAACTGGACTCCCTGACCTAACTCACAGTAGCAGAGAAGGCCAGGATCTAATCCTAGGGTGCACTGGAACTCTGCCAAAGCCCATCCTGGGCCCAGTGAGAGCCAATTAGTGTCCTAGAACACAACTCTGCATTTCCTCTTTGCCTATGTGGGTAGGGGACCTGTGGAGGAGTGGGATTTACCACTACGGATCAGGCAGGGGGAGATCTGATGTCGGGGTCCAGGTTGCACCATAATAGGCTGGAACAATCCACAAGAAGGTAGAGATTAATGGATACAAGCACTCGATAGCAAGTATACTGGAGGCAATTTGGAGCCTGGAGGCTCCACTGTTCCGGACGTTGGGTATTGTCAGCGGCGACTCCCCTGGCTGAGTGGACTTAGTGGTAGCGTCTGGCTCTTGGGGGCCAGGAGATGGAAATGCTTATGGGCTGGAGCTAGAAGTCCTTTTGGCTGCTGAGTTTGTTCTGGTCTGCTGCTGGCCCTGCCGGGAATGAAGGAATGCTTGTGGCATGGAACCAGAATCAGAGCTGAGGGGCCCTGCTGAGGCTGAAGGACAAGTGGCTTATGCAAGTGGTGGTTCTGGTATTGGCTGCCCAGGTCTTTCTGCCAACGTGGGTTGTGTGCCCTGTAACATGTGCAGCTGCCTTTTGCCACCTCAGGGCTTTGGGAAGGCAATGGCTCCTGCACTTGGACAGGTGAGTGCCTTGGTTGTTGGTGCCCCCTCCCCCTGATTCTGGGTCTGGTTTTACTTCAAACATGGGACATCTGCTATTGAAGCAGACAAAACTATTTTGAATGGTTGAACAGTTTTAAGCTCAGCCTCTTCTGCTGGTTAATGTTGAAAACCTTCCTAAGGTACCTTGTGGATCTTCTTGGCAGAAGTTACCACATTGACTCTGTAGGGCATGTGGAAAGGTGCCTTGCTTTTTAATTAATTAATTAATTAATCAATTAGTCCATGAGTCCTGTATCTCCAATTTACCATTAGAAAACTGGAAGTAGCACTGTGGCTCAAGGGATAGGGTGGTATCCTTCAGCTGAAGAGCTCAGAGACAACACACAGCTCCAGAGTTCAAAGCCTACAACCAAAAAAAAAATCCCACAATCTTAAGCTGCATGTTGATGTTGGTCTGGGAGTTTGGCCTTGTGGCAGGGACCCGGCCAGGGACCCGGCCTCACATGCACAAAGATCAGGGTTGAATTTTGGGTATCACATACATAGAAAAAGCCGAAAGTGGTGCTGTGTCTCAAGTGGTAAAGCTCTAGCCTTGAGAAAACCCAAGGACACTGCTCAGGCCCTGATGTCATGCACCTAGACTGTCAAAAAAATGTATATTTCCTTTATTTCTGTGGGTCATTGGGCTTCAAATCAGCTTGTGGCCTGAGCTCTTCAGCACAAAGCTACCGCACTTCCCCTAGTGCTGAGCATGTCCCTGAGCTCTTTAGCTGAAGTCTACCTCCCTTCCCTTGAGCCAAGCCCCACTTTCAGTTTTCTAGAGGTTAATTGGAGAAAAGATTCTCAGGTCCTTTTGTGCCCTGGCTGGCTTTGAACCTTGATCCTCAGATGTCTGCCTCCTGAGTAGCTAGGATTACATGAATGAGCCACAGGCTCACCTCACCCGCACTTTAAGGATCTTTTTGATTCGAAAATTGAGATCTGGTATTTTAAGACTCAAAGCAGTGGTTATTGGCTTAGAAAAATGGCATCCACTTTGGTTTTTTCTTTGCTTTGGCTCCATTTTGGCGACAAGTATTAGAAATTTATATGTGAAAGTCTATTGGTTTCAGAAGCTTTGTCTGTCTAAATCCACTTGTGTATTTAGGTATCAAAAGAAAAGGACAGGGAAAACCTAGAAGTCCACGCATGGTGGAAGACAATAAATAAGCTGGCATGAAGACACTTCATCTCAACCTAGTGAGATGGGCATACTGGACTGTCTTCATCCTGTCTCTTTTCCTTGCAAACTGACACTGAACATCTGATGTAGATGATGTGATTGGTATTTCTAGAAATAGATCCTTGGGAAACTTTCAAAGAGGGTTCAAAAAGATTTATCTGAGTGATGTAATTTGGTTTCAGTACTATTTGGTAATTGGTTATAGTTTTTCAAAAGAGGCACTTGCTAAGCCTGGAATTCTTGGTATAGTGTTGGTCCTTTACATTTTCTTTTTCATTAATGGGACATGGGACATGAACTCTTGGCTTGGGCACTGTCCCTTTTCTCTACAACTCCAGGCTATCACCCTTCCCTGGAGCTAAGGCCCAGGGATAAGACTCTCCTGTTCTTCTGCACTCCTTAGATCCTTGCCTCCTGAGTAACTAGGATTACAAGAGTGAGCCAGCGTGCCTGGCACCAATTATATTCCTAATAAAATAATCCAAAATAGAAAGCTCCAGATTTTAAGGAAGGGTATTCACTTACTAATGTATATAATAGTCCAAATCCTAAATCAAGACGTCCAGTTTAACCTGCTTGACCACCTGCATGTGGTGATTACCTTTGAAAGCTCAAACCCACTGAAGCTTGGGGCTATTTCCAACCAGTTCCAAGATGGAGAGCAGTCTCTGTGCAGCTATTAAAATGACTCCTAACTGTATTCACTGAATGCTGTTGACTTTAATGCTGTGGGTTTGAGTCCCTCCTGAATGGATTGGATTTAACATAATTATCTCACCCTGCAGTCATAACATTTCTGGTCTCAATCATTGTTAATATGAAGACTTAGCATTAATTGAGAAGTATTTTATACATCCTTAAGGAGTATTTTCAGTAATAACTAGTTTTAGTGCAGGTGTAGTATGTTTTCATTGGTTTCAGTTATTGAATTGTTTTTATACATGCAGTTGTTCTAGAAATTCTGTATGTATATTTAGAACAGAATTGCTTTTATAAAACTTATTTCTAATAAACTGTGGATTCATCTTTAGTGGAGAGTATAATGCTCCATTAAAGATTGAACCATTAAATATTCTTATCCCATAAGAACGATTTATGCTTTTTCAGCCCACGTATAATTTTTTTCATATATTTTATTGTAATTTATAGAAGGGTTACATTATATACATCATATAGAAGGTGCATTGCCTCACAAACATTGATACCCTTTATCATGTTTTGGTCCCCATTTCCCTCCCCCCTCCCCTTGCCTCCTATAATTGTGTGTGTGTGTGTGTGTGTGTGTGTGTGTGTGTGTGTGTGTGTGTGTGTGTGTGAAACTTGAACCCTGGGTGTAGGCTTTGTCCCTGAGTTCTTCAGCTCGAGGCTACCTTTCTACCCCTTGAGCCGCAGCTCTGGTGGTTAATTGGAGTTCTCATGGACTAAACAGTCTATTGGACTGTTTAATATCAGGGCTTGCTTTGAACTGCAATCCTCAGGTCTCAGCCTCCTCAGTAGCTACGATTATAGGCCTAAGCCACTGCACCTGGAGCAGTATAATGTTTTGAGTAGGAGAATCAGGCAAAATCACACAGGTTCTTTCCTGACTACTTCATTTGCCTTCTCTGCCATCATGCTTCCAGAATCTTCTGTTCCATGTCAACAGCAGGAAAGAATGGAAGAAGCTCTGGTGTATTGCTTTTTATTTCTCACCTTGTATTTTACGACTCTGATCTTGTCCAAGAATTAAAAACTGAAAAACAGAGTCAGTTTTGGAAACACGCTCATAAGCCAGATAAAGATGATTTGTGGATTTAGTTGATTATAACATCTTACATTCTAAGTTAGTGCAGATTTGCTTCAGTTTGTTTCTAGTTTTTCTAATGTGAGAAAAAGTAGTCACACATGTAATGTAATTCAATGATACCTATTTGTTTCCTTCATTGTTACCTTGATTTGTAGTGAATTTTATCAAAAGTTTCACTATCAACCCATCAGAGATCACATCCTCATGACAAACATTAAACTATGTTACTAAACTTTTACTGTAGTTACTGATATAGTGTGGTCAAACACAACTTTAAATAGTCTGGAGGAATGAGTTAGCTATTTGTCCTTAAATTATTCTCCATACAGACTTTTTGAAGTGCTTTGTTTACTTGAAAGATAAGTTCACTGGATGGTATAGTTTATGGTGTTTCTAGAAATCCTTTCTTTTTTTTCTTTTTGTCAGTCTTGCAGCTTGAACTTGGGGCCTGGGCTCTGTCCTTTGGCTTATTCAAGTCTAGAGCTCTACCACTTGAACACCAGCACCATTTCTGGCCTTTTCTATATATGTGGCAACGAGGAATCGAACCTAGTTATTTTTTCTTTCTTTCTTTTTCTTTTTGTCTTCAACTCAGGGCCTGAGCACTGTGCTTGGCCTTTCCCCAGGCTAGAGCTCTGCCACTTGAGCCACAGCACCACTTTTGGCTTTTGTTTTCTATGAATGTGGTTCCAAGGAATTGAACTTGGGTCTTTCTGCATGCTAGGCAAGCACTCTACCACTGGGCCAAACAACCAGTCCCAAACTCCCTCCTTTTTCTTTCCTATGGTGTCCTCACAATTTTTTTATTGACTTTTCTCTTTAGTCTGTTTCCTTTCTCTCCTGTGTATATCTATTTTTTCTCCTTTTCTCAAACCTTCTTCCCTCCATATATGTTTTTTTTCTTACTTTTTTTTTCTTTTCTGGGTCATGGTTCTTGATATCTGGGCCTGGGCAGTGTCCCTGAGCTCTTCAATTCAAGGTTACCCCCTTACCCCTTTAGCCACAGTCCCACTTTCTGTTTTCCAGTGATTAATTGGGAATTAAGAGTCTCAGGTTTTTAGTGCCCTGGATGGCTTTGAACTATGATCCTCAGATCTCAGCCTACTGAGTAGCTAGGATTACATTGGTGAGCTACTGAGACCAACATAAATGAAAATCTTATTTAAAAAATATTTTATGCACCTTCCACCTCTATTCTTTATTGTAGCATGTAGGCAATGTTCATAAAAGTTTGTGCTAGCAGTTCTTTTGTTTTGGAAGGAGGAATCAGGCTACAGATGATCAGCCTTAATCTCTGGAAATTTAATAACAAAACAGATTAACATAGCATGTTTTTGTGCTGTTTACATTTTTTTACATGTTTTGATTTTGGGACCTAAGTCAAATCTTATAAGGCCCCAATCAATCATTAGCTGCCTTCTTGAGTACTGGTACTCTCTTTAATACTTACCTGAAAACTATGCTTTATGAAGATCTTCTGATGCGGTTTGTATGCCCTGTGATATATTCCCTGTGATGTCCTGTATGTTTTGATTGCTTCAGAGGGTACTTTTTCATAGTAGGTCTAAATGACTTTTTCCGTGAGGCAGAATATGAAAAGGCAGAAATTATTTGTTTTCTTCTCTGTTACCTTGATTTGTAATGAATTTTATCAAAATGAGTTAAAAGTACTCTTTCAGACACTTATTATAACTAATGTTGTCATGCCTGATTATTAGCTCCTTAGAATTTTCAGCTTTTCTCTATTCCTAGCGCTATAAATGTGTTCTGATGTATTAGGGAAACTTTGTATTGGTAATTACCTACTTAATATACGGGAACTATGTCTATTTTGAGTTTTTTTTCTCCCACTCTATGGATAACACAGAAAGCTCCAAATAGTTTATGTAAGAAAAAAAGCATACATGTGAAGAATGAACTTCCAGAATTGATGTGCTCCTGATTCCGGGTAATTACTTGATGGAAATGTGCCATTGCAGGAAATGGTTTCATTTGGTGATGTGGCTGTGGACTTCAGCTGTGAAGAGTGGCAGGACCTTAGCATTGCTCAGAGGACCCTGTACAGAGATGTAATGCTGGAGAACTACAGAAGCCTGCTGTCACTGGGTGAGCAAAAGTCAGCTTATCTTGCAAGACCAAGTGATTTAATTTTAGTGGCTAGGTGAATTTTTACCACACTTTTGGTGCTATTTAGATGTTATATTCCTGCCCATGGGAAGTATCATTTTTTTCTTTCTTTTTAAAATTTTATTGTTGTTGTTGATGGTGGTGGTGGTGGTGGTGGTGATCATTGGGTATGATCTCTAGGATTTGGCACCATCCTTGAGCTCTTCAGCTAAAGGCTGGTTCTCCACCACCTTGAGCTACCAGACCAGTTTTAATTTTCTAGTGGTTAATTGGAGATACAAATTCTCAGAGAGTTTTGTGCCTACACTGGGTTTGAACCTCAATCCTCAGATCTCAGTCTCCTGAGAAGCTAGGATAACAGGTGTGAGCCACCGACACCAACCAGGATGGTTTCCTTCTTTTTTTTCTTTGGCAGTCCTGGGGATTGAACTCAAGGCCTGAGCATTGTCCTAGGACTTTTCCTCAAGGCTAGCGCTCTACCTTTTGGGCTACAGTACCATTTTGACTTTTCTAGGTATGTGGTAACAAGAAATTGAACCTGGGTCTTCATGCATTAGTAAGAACTCTACCAGTAGGCTAAAGTGCTGGTCCTAGTATCCTTTTTCATCTAAGGAAAACTTTGACTCGATTATGTAATTCTTGAGGTAATTTTATAGTCATTATTTAAGCAGACAAATCATTAGTTTGACAAAATTGTGAACTATGTTCCCGAATAAGAGATTGTCTTCATAAGCCATAGGTGATTATTGTAGTTGGACATAAAATCTAGAGTAGAATGTATATGAATACTGGAAATATGATTTTGGGAAGTAGAGCTTGGGCTCAAACTGGTAGAAGGCTAGCCTGAGGTAAAAGAGCTGAGTTCCAGCCACACAATGAGAAAAAGAAATCTAATGCTAGGGAAAAATCAACCATGGAGCAAGTGCTAAATGGGAAAGAAGATTTAGGTGTAAGCTTGTGGAAAAGATATGTGAGACCTTACAACACAGATGACACACCATGAGCAATACTTCACTATTTCTTTTCAACAGGGTATTGTTTTCCCAAACCTAAATTGATTGAAAAGCTGGAGCAAGGTGCAGAACCATGGATGGGAAAGGTCTCAGAAAAGAAATTTACAGGTGAGTTAACACATTTTATATAGTGTTGGTGGAGCCACAACCCAGAAGATAAATACATCTGGAGGTGTACTGAGCAATAATATTCCTGCTTCCCCTGAGTTATGAGCGTGGCAAAGAATTAGGTGATCTTTTTTCTTAATGAATTATGAATCAAGAATTCATATGGAATCATGTTGAATTTTGTGTGGCAGTAGAGTTACAGTTAGAAATTTTCTTTCTCTTTGTGGTAATCATTCTGAAGCAAAAAATTTAGAGACGTAGAAAATGAGGTTTCATTTACTGTATAACTAGAATAGGTATAATTTATAAAGGACTATGCCAGTGCTGGTGTTCTGTGATAAGAAAAATGTTTTAACAGTGGTGGTCAGAGACTGTGACTCAGGATCAAAGATTTTAGTCTACGGTGGATGATTGAGAACATCCTGAGCTGCAGTACTCTTCATCTTTCATGGTTCTGATGGTCTGAATAGCCAGAAAAGGAATTTGGACTTAAACTTTGTCCCAGATTGACAGAAATGAACTTTAAAATTTCCACAAATAAATAAAGGAATTGATAGTGAGAATTTAGTATTGAAGAGATTCATGTACTAACCTTTAATCTTGGGAACCATTCCTGCTTAGGTGAAAGGAAAGGGATGGATAAAATACTCCACTGGTCTCTGAATCTAGAAAATCTTCCTGTTCCTTACCTAATGGTTGAGAAAGAAAGCAGAAAAATATACATATTTCAAGAAAATAAAAGCAACAGCCTAAAGCTGCATGTCGTAGCTCACACCTGTAGTCCTAGCTACTCAGCAGGTTGAGATCTGAGGATTAGGGTTAAAAGCCAGTCTGGGCACAAAAGTATCTGAAACTCTAATGGCCAATTAACCTCTAGAAAATGGCTTGGCTCTAGAGTAAGGTGGTAATTGGGGCTTCGCTCAAGGGTAGGGCAGTAGCCTTGAGCTTAAGAGCTCAGGGACAGCGTGCAGGCTGAGTTCAAGCCCCATGACACCCCCCCAAAATGGAACAGCTTATGTACCTATGAAAAATCAAAACAATATTTGAAAAAAATAAACCTAAGGATAGTATATAGAGATATTAAGTACTCAGCCAATACATAGTTGAATTATTTGAGCAAATGTTTCTTTCTCATATAAAAAGAGAGAAAACACAGAAAAACATTATTTTCCACTATAAAATATCAGTATTAGTTAATATGTCATGGAAAAAATATATATTTCTCATAAGTCAATTACTCTTTTGATATCTTCAAATACTAACTGTTAGGATGGGAGAAAATGTCTTTACCTTGACCTGGCATGTTGACTCATGCCTATAATCCTAGCTACTCAGGCTGAGATCTGAGGATCGTGTTTCAAAGCTACCCTGGGCACTAAAGACCCTGAGACTCTTATCTCCCAATTAACCACTAGAAATCCAGACATGGCACTGTGGATCCAGGGGTAGCAAGATAGCCTGTAACTGAAAAGCCCAGGGACAGTACCCTGGCCCAGACTTCAAGCCCCATGACAAACCAAAAAAAATAGAGAAAAAGAAACAAAGAAAATGTCTTTACATTAAAAATATTTGAATCTTATTTTTGTTTTTGTCTTTTTTCCATTTTAACATATTAAAGCTGTTCAAGAAATGGAAGACATAACCAAGTTCAGCCAGAAAAATTCAGTTGAATGTCTATGTGAAGTAGCAATGGAAGAAAGACTGAGGTTAGTTAGAACTTATGATTGGAGTTCAAAACATAAGGCAGAGCTGATTAGGAAAAATCAGTGTTCCTTTGTGATGGAGACAGAAGAATTCAGTGAGTGTCAGAACATGCTTCTTTATAGTGAGCCTGATGACATACATGCTGCAGATAAGCCAGTTGTGTCTCCTGTAGTTGAAGAATCCTTTAGATTCACAGTATTTTAGTCAAAAATTTGGGCGTCCTAATGGCAATAACAGTAACAAGCACAGGGAAGACTGTGAAAAGTCTACTCACTATACCCAAACAGCTGTTCAGACAAGGAAGAAAACACCTGAATTTACCCGCTATGGAACACCAGATACCCAGAAATCAGCTCTTAGAATCCATTGGAGAATTCCTACAAAAGAGAAGCCATATGAGTGCAACAAATGTGGAAAGTCTTTCACCCAGAAAAGAGGCCTTAATAATCATCAGAGAACACACACAGGAGAGAAACCTTATGAATGCAAAGAATGTGGAAAGTCTTTCACCAGGCAGGCAAACCTTTCTAGGCATCAGAGAATACACATAGAAGAGAAATCTTATACATGTAACATGTTTGGAGAGTCTTTCACTTCGAAAGATTGTCTTACTACCCATCAGAGAATACACACAGGAGTGAAACCTTACACTCATAACACCTGTGGAAAGTCTTTCACCCAGAAGAATCACTTTTCTGCTCATCACAGAGTAAATACAGGGGAGAAACCTTATTCATGTAACATGTGTGGAAAGTCTTTCAGTGATAAGTCAAGCCTTACTGTTCATCAGAACAGACACACAGGAGAGAAACCTTATACATGTAACATGTGTGGAAAATCTTTCACCCAGAAGGAAAGCCTTACTAACCATCACAGAGTACACACAGAGGAGAAGCCTTATACATATAACATGTGTGGAAAGTCTTTCACCTGGAAGGAAAGCCTTACTAACCATCACAGAGTACACACAGGGGAGAAACCTTATACATGTGACATGTGTGGTAAGTCTTTCAGTGACAAGTCAAGCTTTATTGTTCATCAGAAAAGACTCACAGGAGAGAAACCTTATACATGTAACATGTGTGGAAAGTCTTTCACCATAAAAAAAGAACTTACTGCCCATCAGAGATCACACTCAGGAGAGAATCTTCATAGATGTATTGAATGTGGAAAGGTATTCACCCGGAAGACAAACCTTGTTAATCATCAGAGAACACACACAGGAGAGCAAACTCATGGATGTAATAAATGTGGAAAGTCATTTGCCCGGAAGACAAACGTTACTAACCATCAGAAACACACATAGGAGAGAATTCTTATGAATGTAACAGGTATGGAAAGGATTTCAAAATGAAGTCATACCTCACTTTGCATCAGAGAACACACTCAGGAGATAAACCTCATGAATGTAAAAGGTGTGGAGAGTCTTTTGCCCAAAAGACACAACTTAACATCCATCAGAGAACACACACAGGAGAGAAAACATACATGTAACATGTGTGGAAAAGCTTTCAGCCAGAAGGTAGGCCTTATTATACATCAGAGAAGATATACAGGAGAGGATCCATATGAATGTAAGTAATATATAAAATCTTTCACAAAGAAACTACATCAAAGCAACCATAAAAGAATTGTCACTGATGAGAAACCTTAAGAACGTAATAAAATATTTGAAGGCTTTTTCCTAGAAGAAAACTCAGTTTGCATCACAGTACCCACACAGAGAGAAGGCTTATGAATGTAGCAAATGTGCAGTCCTTCACTCAGAAGTCACAGCTCAGGGTTCCTCACTGAACACCACATGAGAAAAATTCTATGAATGAAACAAATGTGGAAAGTATTTTTTCCTTGTTTGTTTTTACTTTTTATTTGTCGGCTTGAACTTCGATTTTCTGGCAGTTAATTGGAGATAAGAGTCTCTCAGACTTTTTTGTGTTGGGCCTGGCTTTGAATCACAGTCCTCAGATTGCAGCCTGCTCAGTAGCTTGGCATAAGCCACTAGTGTCTGGCAAGTTTTTTCAAGAAGTCATATCTCAGTTTGCATCAGAAACCACACAAGAGAGAAATTGTATGAATGGAACAATTGTGGAATGTCCTTTACCAACAATCCATGGCTCTGTACTTACAAAGACAGTAGAGACAAATCTCCTTACTATAACAATGGAGGAAAATCTTTCATCTGGAAGGCACACCTCAGTGTTTATCAGAGAAGTGATTCATACAGAAGAAAAGTAGCAAACAGTACAAACGTTCAGTGACTTTTTTTCAAGAACACAGAAACCATCAATTTCTTCACTGCTCTCCTACCAGCTCCTGCGTATGTGTGGTCCATTAATTGGAGATAAGTGTCTCTTTGTTTTTAATGCCAGGGTTGTCTGTGAACCTCAATCCTCAGATGTCAGCCTCCTGAGTAGCTAGGAAAACAGGCATGAATCACTGTGCCCAGCTTGTCTTAACACCTTTTATCTCCTTGTTACTTCCTGAAACATTCATTGAACATGGAAAGACACACAGTAGGGGATACATTTTTTTGTGTGTGTTGGTACAAGTGTTGGCAGCTTGAACTCTGACCTTAGGCACCATTCTTCAGCATTTTTGCTTGAGGTTAATGATCTACCAATTGAGCCACAGCTTCATTCTTGTTCTTTGCTGGGTAAATAAGGATAAGAGTCTTAAGAATTTGGATGAGTAATCCCAAAATGACTTTAGGTTTTCTTTTGATTGAATTAATCACTGGTGAGTCATTGTTTGTGATTGTTTACTCTTGCCCATTTAGTTTTTTTTGTGAGTTACACTAAAGCACCATTGTATATATTGTGAAGAGCCCGTGTTTTATGCATGTTCTGTAGGTTGAAATAAAGTTCTCAGGACGATGAATATCTCTCTGCCATGACTACTTTTCCTTTCTCCATCTCTCTGAAAACAGCTGTACCAAAACACAATTAAGACAGGGTTTTGTTCACCCTAATTCTGGTAGTAATGGAAAAAATGAACTAAAGGAAGTTGGATGATTAGATGGAGCCAATTGTGGTGTTTCACACCAGTATTACTGGCTACTGAGGAGTTTGAGATCTGAGGATCAAGGTTCAAAACCAGTGGAACCAAAGGACCTGAGACTCTTATCTCCAATTAATCTGTAGAAAAAGGGATATAGAGCTCAGGGACAATGCACAGGCCCAGGGGTAGGGTGGTAGCCTTGAGTTGAAGATGTAAGGGACAGGGTCGAATCTAAGTTCAAGTCCCATGATCCACCAAAAAGAAAAAGAAGATAGTTATATGGCTAGAGAAATCCAAGGGATGAGAGACACAAAGATAGGAAGATGCTAGACATTGGATAAGGTAGAATTTAGGTAAGAAGTAATCCTAGGTATGTCCATGGGTGTCTCTTTGTGTGTATCTCTCTGGGTATGTCTTCCATGAGACCATACACTGTTGGAGTGTGCCCCTACCTTTCTATGTGTCTGCTTTTTGTAGGGTTTTTTTTGCCAGTCTTAGGGCTTGAACTCTGGGCCTGACCACTGTCCTTGGGATTCTTTCTCAAGGCTAGTATTTTACCACTTGAGGCACAGTAGCATTTCTTCCTTTTTTCTATGTTTGGTGTACCAAGGAATCAGACCTGCATATTCATGCATTCTAGGCAAGTACTCTATCACTAACCCTAACTCCCAGCCCCCAAATAAACAATTATAGAATATGTGCCTAGTATTTCTCCTATAAAGGTAGTATTTCTCCAATAAACATCACATTTAGCGTGTGTTTCAGAATAATTGACAAAAGGTGTTTTCAGTGGGGATGACTGCATCCTTGCATATCCCCAACTCTCATTCTTTTTTTTTTCTTGCCAGTTGTGGGACTTGAACTCAGGGCCTGAGTACTGTCCTTGGACTTTTCTCAAGGCTAGAGCTCTACCATTTGAGCCACAGCACCACTTCCAGCTTTTTTCTACGTATGTGGTACCAAGGAATCGAACCCGGGTCTTCGTGCATGCTAGGCAAGCACTCTACCACTAGGCCAAACTCTGGCCCTTCATCTCTCTCTCTTTAATCTTTCCAAGGGTGGGCTCCAGAAAACCGGTGGTGTCTGGGGAGTGGTGCATGAGGAGAAGGAAACAAGGGGAGCTGACAATCACACCTGGAGCCAGGTTCTACATACAGGTCACCATCTTATGCCCCAATGAAACACCTGAGTGACTCACTCATCTTGGGTCCTGGGACTGTGGCAGTGCAAGGCTATGATAGTACAACATAGATTTGTGGCACATGTGAAGGCCTGGCACCCATCTCTTGTTATGTGGCCTCTTTCTGATGAGGAAAACAGCTCATTTCTCTTAAGCTCACTGAAGGCTGGGTGCCAGTGAATCATACCCATCACCCTAGCCATCCAAGTGGGCAGAGGACCACACTTGCCATCCCAGCTCCTCTAGAGGCTTCAGATCTGAGGAGAAACATTCAATGACAACCCAAGTTGCTCTAATCTCCAAAATACTGGCAGTGTTAAAATACTGGCCTTAAGTAATAAAATCTAAGGTACAGGAATCAGACACTGAATTCAAGTTCTGGTATTAGCAGAACTAAAAATAATGTACATTTTGTGGTACCTACATGAAGCATAAAGGTGTGAGACACTGTCAAATGCTCTAAGGAACACTCAACTGTGTGGCTGGTGGCCTGCAACTGTGAAACAGGGAGGGGTAGATGGGAGCCTGTATGAGGGATAGAGCCCTGAGTGGAGGTGAGGGGTAGGTCTAGGAATTGGGCATGAGGGGTACAGCCAGAAATGGGTTTGAGGGTTGGGCTCATGGGTGAGGAATAAGAAGTGGTCCTGGAAAGGGGGAATGAGGGATGGGGACTGGAAAATGAAGTGAGGGGTGGGGCTGGCAGTGGGGAAGTTGGGGGCAGTTTGTGGGGGAGAGGATGGAGCAGGAAATGGTAATTAGTTATGTCAGGAGTGGTAGTGAAGGGTGTTGCCTTGAATGGGGATAAAGGGTGCTGGGGGCAATGACCATACAGAGTGATTCTGGAAAGAAAAGGGATGTGTGTGCAGCTGGAAATGGGGCTTAGGGGTGGGGTCAAAAGTAGGGTGAGGAGTAGAGGTGGTAGTGGGGGACCGGGGTCAGTCTGGAACTTTCCCATTAACCTATCTCCATGTCTGATCTCTTCATTGGAGCCCTTTCCTTGATTCATGAGGTTCAGCAAGTCAGTGCTGCTTTCTTTCTCTGAAGCAGGTCAGGTCCATTCTCTCCATTGTGGGAGTCCTTGCTGTACCTGGAGAACCTACTCCTACGTAATTGCATGGGTGAAGCCCCTGCTCTCAGACTCAATGTCTCCTTGTCAGGGATATCTCCTCCCCTCCCCGCTATAATATTGTTTTCACCTCATCATCGGTCTTATGCCTCTGATTTCTGGAAAGGATCATTGTGAATTCAGGCTTTCTTCTCCAACATGATAGCAGCATAGAGGCACCACATCAACTTTTATTTCTCCAATCCCTTCAGTAGTGTCTCGTCCTCAGTGCTCAGGGTCCTTTTGCTCCAGCTCATGTGATCTTAGCATCGACCAGGACAGCTCATCAAGCCATGGTCTAGTGGGTGGCAGTCATTGCCTCTCATAGTTTGTGCCTCTCTGCGTAGCTGAGTCTAACTTAGTGCATGACCAGTGCCTGACATCTACCTACTGCCAAGGCAAAGATGGATGTGACATCACAGAATTTATGGCCATTCTTTTGTGAAGCAGGGGAGTTCTCCCATCCCAACCTGAGGTACCCAAGACAGGGTTCATCCATGCCAGGAGTAAATTCAGTTGCTAGCAACTAAACCTTCACTCACTCCCTGATGCATTCAGGCAATAAGACCTACCTTTTATGATCTGTCATGAATCATAGTAGTTAAGTTTTTTCTTTTTTTTCTATGTTGGGCACTTGAACTCTGGTCCTGGCACTGTCTTAGAGCTTTATTTTTGCACAAGGCCAAAGCTCTACACCTTTATCCACAGTGCCACTTCTGTCTTTCCTTCCCCTTCCTCTTCTTTTCTCCTCTTCCACCTGTTTCTCTTCTTCTTTTCCTTCTCCTCCTTCTCCTTTGTCTTTGTCTTGTACTTTATTGGAGATAACAGTCTCACAGAATTTCCTGCCCAGGCTGGCATTGAACTGAGATTCTCTGATTAGCTAGGATTACAGAGGATGAGGGTTGCAAATTACTAACCCTCATCTCTGGTACATCACCCATTTCTGCTTTGACTTTTTCCAATCATGTATTTATACTGATATGTATATATGTACATTGTCTAACTCTACACCTGCACACAATAATGTATAAATCCAAGCTGTTTCTCTCCTTGCTATGTCCACAGTGTGTAGAATCTAAAAGGAAAGTTTTTTTTTAATCTAGACTTTTTTTCCCCTGGTGCTTTCCATCACTCCCTTTCACTTTACCCATTTGTAATGATGTCTTCCTGGGTGCATTGGCTTCTCAGGCCACTCACACTGCTTAGATTCAGATAGAATGCAACACTGGCTTTAGTCATGCATGGACAACAGAACAGAAAGCATCCATTGTGTGCCACCCAACACCTGTCATCCACATGCCATGCCACCTCAACTCTCCCGGCCACACAGGCAGCATTTTGTTAGCATCCTTGCAGTAGCCTAGGGATGGGTTTATGGGATCATTGGGACAGCTGTCCCTAGACCTGAATCCCCTGCATAAGGCCACATTTCCCTGGATTCCATGTATATTGGCTGATCTGGGTAATCACTGGGGTTGGAGAAAGCCAGGGCTGCTGCGCCTGCACTGCAGGACATGTCTCTCTAGAGAGGGAGCTGGGGCTCCTCCTTCCCAGACACAATGGAGATCCTGGATGAATCCCCCTGCCCTCACCTATTAGTAATGAAAGGAAAAACTACACAGAATTTGTCAAGGTACTCTCCTGCTCTATCATCTTTATGTATACTAGGCAAGCGCTCTACCACTAGGTCAAACTCCTGTCCAAGAACATGAGACTCTTATTTCCAATTAAACACTAGAAAACAGGTAGTGGGGGTTGGCTAATGGTTACGGTAGTAGCCTTGAGGTGAAGAGCTCAGGCACAATGCCCAAGTCCAGAGGTAGGGTGGTAGCCTTGAGTTGAAAACTCAGGGACAGTACCCAGGCCAAGTTCAAGCCCCATGACCCACAAAAAAGAACAAAAGATGCAAAGAAAAAAGCAAAGGAAAATTTAAAAAAAATCAGAGGGCTGGGATGTAGCTCAGTGGCAAAGCCCTTGCCTAGGAAGTGCAACATCCTGGGTTCGATCCCCAGTGCCAAAAAAGAAAAGACAAAAAAAAAATACAGTTTAAAAAAAATCAGAAGTTGAAGTGAGTCTCAAGTGGAAATGCTCCAGGGAAAAACATCCTGGAAAGAGCCCAGTTCCTGATTTCAAGCCCTAGGACCAGCATACAATAATGATAATCATGTATTATTATTATTATTATTATTAGTAGTAGTAGTAGTAGTAGTAGTAGTAGTAGCAGTAGTAGTAGTAGTAATGTGAATAAAAAGGAAAGTGGAAGAGCCTATTAGCAATAGTAAAATGAAAGGCAGTGCGGTGGCTCATGCCTATGATCCCAGCTACACAGGAGGCTGAGATCTGAGGATCAAGTTTCAAAGCCAGCCTGGCACAAAAGTACCTGAGTATCTCCAATTAACCTCTAAAGAATGGGAAGTGGGGCTTGGCTCCAGGGTAGGATCATAGCCTTGAGCTGAAGAGGTCAGGAATACTGCACATGCCCAGGGTTAGGCTGGAGACCTTGAGCAGAAGAGCTCAGGGACAGCACCCTGGCTGAATTCAAGCCCCATATCTCACAAAAAATAGGAGTAGTAAAATGGCCTGGCTGGTAGCATACCCCTGTAATCCTAGCTACTCTGGAAGGGATATCTGAGGATTGCATTTAAAGGCCATCCTGAACACTGAAAATTCCATGAAATGCTTATCTCCAATTAATCACCAGAAAATCAGAAGTGACACTGTGATTCAATGGGTAGAGAAGTAGGCTTGAGCTGAAGAGCTCAGGGGCAAAGCCCAGACCCAGAGTTCAAGTCCTAGGACCAAAAAAAATTTAAAAATTAGGGCTGGGAATTTTCCACAGTGCTTGCCTATCATACATGAAGACCGGGATTGATACCTCTGTACCACATACATAGATAAAGCTGAAAGTGGCACTGTGCCTCAAGTGTTAGAATGCTTGCCTTGAGTAAAAAGCCCAAGGACAGTGCTCAGTCCCTGTGTTCAAGCCCCAGTACTGGCAAAAAAAAATAGTAAAATGACCCAGGCATTGGTGGCTGATGTATAATCCTACAAGTCATGAAATTTGAGAATGGTGATTCAAAATCCACCTAGAAAGGAAATTCCATGAAGCTCTAATCCCCAACTCCAAGCCAGAAGTAGGTCCTGAACTGTGGTTGATTCTTTGCATAGCATTTATGAAGCCCTAGGTTTAATTTCTCAGTAATATAGAAACAGAAAAAAAACTGGAAGTGGTACTGTGGCTCAGGTGGGACAGCAACAGATTTGAGGGGGAAAAAAGCCATAGTAACCAGTCCCAGAGATCTATGGCTAGGACCACATAAACAAAGAAACACAAATGTATAAATAATAAGGGTGGAGAAAGAGCACAGAGAGCCAGATGTTACAATGAGTAGAAAGTTGATGGCTCACATTTGCAGCTCAAGATATACAAAAGACAGAACTTGAAGGTCATGATTCCAAGCCAACTCAGGAAAGAAAGTTCATCAGGAATTTATGATTATGTGTTGGCTCCTAGGTATGAACTTAGGATCTCAAATAGAAATATTGTTTTAAGGTAGCATATTATTTTAAGGTAAAACCCTGTGTTGGGGATTAAATGAGTCTTATGGACTTACTTGCCTGGGCTGACTTTGAACTCCAGTCCTCAGATTTTAAGTACTGATATATATATACATGTATATATATATATATATATATATATATATATTGCCAGTCCTGGGCTTGAACTCAGGGCCTAAGCACTGTCCTTGGACTTTCTCGGAGATAGAGCTCTACCACTTGAGCCTCAGCACCACTTCCAGCTTTTTTCTGTGTATGTGGTACTGGGGAATTGAACCCAGGTCTTCATGCATGCTAGGAAATACTCTACCACCAGGACAAACTCCTGGCCCCTAAGCACCAATATTTTGATCTCAGCTTTCATGAGGTTCTTGAACTAGGATAAAAACAAAGCATAACAAAAAGCTCAGAGTTTCAAACCACAATCTTCATCTTTCAAGCCTTTCACTTTTTCTTTTTTGTGGGTCCTGGGGCTTGATCTTTTTACCTGGATGTTGTCCCTGAGCTCTTTCAGCTCAAGGTTACGGCCCAAAACTAGAAGCCACAGCCCCATTTCCCATTTTTCTAGTAGTTAATTGGATATATGAGTCTCTTGTTCTTCACTGTTCTTTAGTGCCCTGGCTAGCTTTTAACCCCTATCCTCAGATCTCAGCCTTCTGAGTAGCTAGGATTACAGGCATGAGTTACCATCCAGCCTCTTATCTCCTATTTACCAAAAACACAAACAAACAGACAAACAAACAAACAAACAAGTAAAAAAAATTAAACCTGCAGAAGTGGAACTGTGGTTCAAGTAGTAGTGTTATAAGGTGAAAATGCAGAGAAGCCACATTTTGTGGGCTATACTCTCGGAGGCTTTATTAAAAGGCCAGTGACTCTATGATGGACTCCTGTCACAAAGATAAACAGCCAACAAATACACTTAACAAAGTGAAGAAATAGGCCAGAAAGAAAGAACAAAACTACCAACAAACTGCTACACCGACTCCAGTGGAGTCTGTGCAGCATGGAGCAGAAAGAGCTTGAATGGCTGCCAGTCCTGAGGTTCGCACCAATGGTGATCAGGCCTCCTGGAGGTCCCTGGCAGAGACTGGGACATATGCGTGGAATGCTCATAATGCTGGGTGCTGGGATTCTTTTATCACTCTTTTCATTTCTGATAGTTGATGGTATGGCAGTAATATTCTGTGCCAGCTACTGGCCTAAACAATTGATTGAGCGACTAGATGCTCCAGGAACTAAAAGTGCATGCCCGGCTACTCTGGCGCAAGACACATCCACAGCAGCCTTGATGACCTCAATGCATTCTATTAATAATAAGACAGAATTAGAAACTAAAACGGAAAACATGATCTGTGAATTAGTAATAAATGTTAGTTTGCCTGAATATGCCTTTAATGCATCTGCATTACTTTGTAAATGTTGCAAGTACATAATGAATCACATGGGAAAGGATTAGAAGGGCTAGAGCACCATGGTGTGCTCTAACTGAACAGCAACAATGGACTCTTAGGTTTAAAGTTTTACAATTCCTGGCACAGGGTAATAATTACTGACTCAGAAACAGAATCATAGGAAGAACTAGAATGGAACAGATGGTAAACAAAGCTAATATTGATTAATGCCAAGGTGGATGACGCCTAACCAAAATGTCTGACTTATTAACCATAGCTTCTTAGAATGAAGGGAGAAGTTTCTTTTCTACTCAGAAAAATGTACCCTGTAACCATTCTTAAACATGATTGTAATCTTTTGACCTTATGCCAACTGAAAGAAAGTGCTCCTACTTTGACTGTATATAATCTCACATTCAACAAGTAAAACTTCGCAGCAGATTTCAAACCTCCCTTGCGTTTGTGTCTGTCTGTCATCGCCAAATCCATTCCTGACCTGTGAATCCAGACTTGGTCTCCCCGCACTCCCGCTGAGTCGGTCTGCGGCAAGTGGCACCCGAACAGGGACCTGACTGGACAGGTAACACTTTATCCTTTCTTTTCACTTTCTTCCAAGGAGTGGTTAGGCTCTCACCAAGGGAACTGCAGTCCCTCCAGTAAAACAAGGGAGACTGGTGAAGGGTGAGTAAGATTAATCATGGGGCAATCAGGAACTAAAGGACAGAAACTTTTTGTTTCAGTTCTCAAGCACATGTTAACAGAACGAGGTCTAAAAGTCTCGGGTGCTACAGGCAGAGAATTTTACACACTCTGCCAAGACCTCATTCGTCCTTTAAGGAAAACAGGTTCATTGCAAGACTATATGAAAACATGTGCTGACGCCTCCCCCGCAGTAGTGCAAGGAATGGCCTACGTGGCAGCTATGAAAGGTCAAACTTTTCAGTCATATGTCAAGCAGACATATGGGGGTGGAGGACCTAAGAAAGGGCCTCAACCTACTTGTTTTGAATGTGGAGAATCAGGACATATGAAAAAGTATTGCTCTAACAAAAAACAGGGAGGAACATACAAAAAGAATCCTTCAGGAATATGTCCCCAATGCTAGAGAGTAAGGCATTGGAAAAATGAATGTAAATCAAAATTCCGCAAAGACGGAAGTAAAATAGAAGAAGAAGTCAAGGAATCAAAAAACTAGAAAAGGGGCAGCCTCTCAGCCCCAATACAAGAGAGGAAAAGGAGGGCAAGGCCAACAGTCAGGCCCTTAACCCAGAGGCTCCAGATTTCACAATACATAATTTGCCTAGAGCCAGTCCAGGAAGTGCAGGGTTAGATGTAGCGGTGGGCAAGGATGTAATCCTGTCTGTGGAAGATGGGGTTCAACTGGTGTCTACTTCAGTTCAAGGAACTCTACCCTCAGGAATTACAGGATTGTTACTAGGACGAAGTTCTAACTTTAAATTGGGGATTGAAGTGCTTCCTGGAGTGATTGATTCTGGCTTTACTGGAGAAATTAAAATCATGGCTAAAAGTGTTAAAGGAACAGTAGTCCTAAGAAAAGGACAAAGAATAACACAATTACTTTTGCTTCCTTATTTAAAATTACCTAATCCAGAGTTGTCAAAGGAAAGAGGTCAGGGCTCTTTCCGGTCAACTGACACAGTAGCTTGGGTTACGGAAATAGGAAAGGATAGGCCTTTTCTGTCTGTAAAAATCAATGGAAAAACTTTTAAGGGTATTTTAGGTACAGGAGCAGATAAGACTTGTATTGCAGGAAAAGATTGGCCTCAAGCTTGGCCAGTAATAAAAACTTCCTCTTCATTACAGGGATTGGGAATGGCTTCTAATGTAGCAAAAAGTGCAGAACTCCTACGCTGGGAAGTGGTTGGGAAAAAGAGAACCATCCATCCTTATGTCATTCCCTCATTGCCCTTCTCCTTATGGGGAAGAGACATAATGACAGAAATGAATGTTAAGCTATTTACAGATTCAGACATTGATGAACAATATTTTTCATAGGGGCCATTGAGGCTACATTATTTGCAGATCAAATATCTTGGAAATCTGAAGAGCCTGTATGGCTTAATAAATGGCCCCTTACCATAGAAAAAATACAGGCCATAGAAGCTATTGTTCAAAAACAGTTAAACTCAGGACATTTGGAGGAGACTACTAGTCCCTAGAATACTCCTATCTTTGCCATAAAAAAGAAATCTGGTAAATGGAGATTATTACAAGATTTAAGAGCAGTAAATGCAACCATGCATGACATGGGCGCATTGCAACCAGGGCTGCCAAATCCAGTAACAATTCCAAAAGATTGGAAAATTACAGTCATAGATTTACAAGACTGCTTCTTTACAATAAAATTACATCCTGAGGATTGTAAGAGATTTGCATTCAGTGTACCATCAGTAAATTTTATAAGACCCTACAAAAGATATCAATGGAAAGTGTTACTTCAAGGAATGAAAAATAGTCCTATGTTATGTCAAAAATTTGTGGCCAATGCTATTGAACTAGTAAGAAAACAATTTCCTAATGTTTATCTAATTCATTATATGGATGATATTTTACTTGCAGCAAAAACTTGTGGGGAATTACAGGAGTCTTTAATTTTATTATTAAAATCATTGCAGAATAATGGGCTAGTTGTCACTCCTGACAAAATTCAATACCAGTTACCTATAAGATATCTAGGGTATGTTATTCATGAACAAAAAATAATGTCACAAAAATTACAGATTCGCAGGGATTCTCTACTTACTCTAAATGACTTACAAAAGGTTTTAGGAAATATCAATTGGATAAGACCTCAGCTAAAATTATCTACTGGAGAATTAAAGCCACTCTTTGAATTGTTACAGGGTGATTCCGCCCCTAATTCTCCTCGAACCCTTAATAAAGCAGCTGAAAAGGCATTGGCTATTACAGAGCAAAGACTGAGTACTTCCTTTGTTAAACAAATAGACTATAGCCAACCATGGGACTTAATTATAATAAGCACTGCTTACACCCCTACAGGATGTTTGTGGCAAAATGGAATTTTAGAGTGGATACATCTGCCCCATATACAAAATAAAGTAATTTCTGGATTTGATTATCTATGTGCACAACTAATAATCAAGGTAGGGTGAAGTCAAAAGAATTATTTGAACAAGAGTTTTGTAAATTGATTTTGCCTTACACTAAACAACAATTTGATTTTATATTACAAGAAAGTAATGATATAGGAATAGTATTACTAAACTTTTTGGGGGGCTTGGAGGGAAAGGTTCTTGTACTAGGGCTTGAAATCAAGGCCTGTTCATTTTCCAAAATAAATTTTCCCTAAAAGGTTCAGAAAATATCAGTACAGCTAATACTGGACTTTCAAGTTTGGTGTTTTGTTTTTCATTCAAGGCTCCCTGAGTCTACCCCACAAGCCAGAGCTCAAATTTTGCCTTTTCATTTTTTTTTTGGTGGTTCATAGGAGGTAAGACTGACCCTGAAACACAAAGAACACCACACAGAGCCTTAAAATCAGAAGATAGTAGCTTGAAACCATCCTGGGCAGGAAAGTACTTGAAACTCTTTTCTCCAATGATCCATCAAGATTCAGAAAGAAGTAGGGTCCCAATTATGAACAAAGCACCACCAGTTTAAGCCCAAAATTGTCAGACACACATTAAAATAAGTCTCACGGACTTTCCTACCCAGACTGACTTTGAACCACAATCCTCTGATTTCAGTGACTTTAGCAAGTAGGAAAGAGTCATGAAACAAGTTTTAAAACTTTTGCGTTGTCTCTGATGTCTTTTTCCATCTAATTCTTTTTTTCTTGCTTAAAAAAATGTTGTTCCAGTATTCTAGCTTATCATAGCTTGGCTCCTTTCTCCACTCTCCTCCTCTCTCTGCTTCCTTATCGTTTTCTGCAAGGGAAGGTGGCTTTGCACCTGGAGCTACCACTCAACTTCAGAGTGGCTAGCTGGCCTACCAGCTTGCCTACCCACCTGCCTGCCTGCCCGCCTCCCTGCCTCCTTCCCTCCCTCCCTTCCTTCCTTTCTTCCTCCATTCCTCCAGACTTCCTTTCCTACTTACTTTCTAACTTCCATCCTTCTTTTCCTTCTCTGGTGGCTTATAGGAGAAAGAGTCTCATAGGAACATGAGGACATACTCAGGCTCTGAAATGGTTTGAAATAAGCCTAGGCAGGAAAGCCCATGACTCTTTTCTTCAATTAATCACAAAGAGACAGGAATTAGTAGAGTTCTATCCATAAACAAAACACACCCAGTTCAAGAACACCAGTGCCAGTCTCTAAAACAGATTTCACATATTTTCCCAGTCAGGCTTCAAATAGTGATCCTCAAATTTCAGCAGTCTAGGTAGGATTACAGGTGTGAGCATGATTAAATTTTCTTTACTTGGTTCTTTTCTTTCACATTTTTTCATGTATTTTCCTTGTAATTCATAGAAGGGTTACATTATATTCACCAGATAGAAGGCACATTATTTCACATACATTGATACCCTTTCTCATGTCTTGATCCTCACTTCCCTCCCCCACCCCCGCCCCTCATTTTGTTTCCCTCCCCCTTCCTTATCCAACTTGAAATAATCAAATCCGCATATATCCAGTATATCACATAACAAGATGGAATACTGTAACAATATGAGATAACAAAGGGATAGCAAAAGTGATGAGAGATAACATAGTACATTAAGGACAATAACCACTCATTATATGGCTTTTGCTTCTATATCCTGGAGATCCTTTCATTTAGTGTCATTCTATATGGCCTTATTTGTCTAGGTTTTGTTCTATTGT
Source organism: Megascapheus bottae (assembly GCF_031878675.1). Classification (NCBI taxonomy): domain Eukaryota; kingdom Metazoa; phylum Chordata; class Mammalia; order Rodentia; family Geomyidae; genus Megascapheus; species Megascapheus bottae. The sequence goes on from NW_028327483.1 coordinate 1,378,271, forward strand.
AAATCTCTGATAGGAGAGTCCAAGGTTTCTACTGATTATGATAAATGAGGGAAAACATTGAGCCTATGTTCCTTTAAGTCTGCCTTACTTCACTTAATGTGATTTTTTCAAAGTTTTTCCATTTCCTTACAAATGGGGAGATGTTGTTCTTTCTGACATCAGCATAGAATTCCATTGTGTATAAATACCACATCTTGTTGATCCACTCATCAACTGAGGGGCATCTGGATTGGTTCAATATCTTTGCTATGGTAAAGAGTACTGCAATGAACATTGTTGTGCTAATGGATTTAGTAGGTCCTACTTTCTGGACCAGAAGGTAAATGCCAAGTAGTGGAATTGCTGGGTTATAGGGGATCTCTATGTTTAGTCTTTTGAGGAACCGCCATACTGCTTTCCTTAGTGGTTGAATGAGTTTACACTCCCATCAACAACACTTTTTAATTTTTTGTTTCTTTTTCTTATTTTTTTAAATTTTAGTTCAGGTCTTTTAGCTTGGTATTAGAGGCCAGCCACTGAAATGCCATTTATTTCTGTTTTGGTTTCTTTGATGGTTTTGCTTTAAAATAACAATCTTGGAAGTGGCGCTGTGGCTCAAGTGGTAGAGTGCTATCCTTGAGCTGAAGAGCTTAGGGGCAGCTCCCAGGCTCAGAGTTCATGCCCCATGCCCACCAAACAAAGTATAAAATAAAAATATATTTATAATAAAGAAAAGTTTTTAAAAAATAGTAGTCTTGTTTGTGGAGAAAGAGTAACCCTTCTGCACTGCTGGTGGGAATGTAAACTAGTACGTCCACTCTGGAAGGCAGTTTGGAGGTTGCTTAAAGAATTGAAAATAGATCTTCCCTTTGAGCTGGCCATACCACTCCTGGGCATCTACCCTGAGCATCATAACCCAGGATATAATAAGAACATGTGCTCAGCCATGTTCATCTCTGTGTTATTCACAATAGCCAATTGATGGAAACAACCCAGATGCTCTACTGCAAATGAGTGGATACAAAATATGTGGTCTATATATACAATGGAATTCTACGTAGTCAACAGACAAGATAAAATAATGGCATTTGCAGGGAAGTGGGTGAAATTAGAGTGAATCATATTGAGTGAGATAAGTCAAGACCAAAGGAACAAAAGGCTCATAGTATCTTCAATATGTGCATATTAATCCAAACAGTACAAGAGCGATGACTCAATATCTGGATACCGAAGTCATGGACATGGTCTTGGACCATAGACATAAAAATGTATGATGGGCTATATACTTTATAGACATAATATTTTATTATATATGTTAATAGGTATCTATGGCATACAAGCCCTCAGCATAATATTAATTATCTTCAAAAACCTAAGTGCCGGTGATTGTATATAGAGATTCCCTTCTTGAATACTTGTTTGTTAAACATGAAATTTGAAATATGATGTAAAAACCAATGTTCACAAAATCCAAAAAAAATGTAAAGGAATTAAGGTAAAAGAGAAATAACATAAAAATTACTCAGGATAGGGGCCAGGAGTTTGGCCTAGTGGTAGCGTGCTTGCCTAGCATCCACGAAGACCTGGGTTTGAGTCCTTGGTACCACATACATAGATAAAAAGCCGGAAATAGTGCTGAGGCTCAAGTGGTAGAACTCTAGCCTTGAGAAAGTCCAAGGACAGTGCTCAGGCCCTGAGCTTAAACCCAGGACTAGCAAAAAAAAATTACTCAGGATAACCAATTTTGAAAATATTACAAAGTTGACAGATAAACAAAAGCTATAAATAAGTAAAGAAAATATGAGACAATAAATAAATAGTCTCACCAGTCGCGGTGGCTCATGCCTGTAATGCTAGCTACTCAAGAGGCTGAGATTGAGGATCAAGGTTCAAAGCCAGCCTGGGTAATACAAAGCTGAGAGAATCTTATCTCCAATTAATCACTAGAAAATGGGAAGTGGGGCTATGGCTCAAGGGTAGGGTGGTACCCTTGAGCTGAAGAGCTCAGGAACAGTGCTCAGGCCAGAGTTCAAGCCCCATGACCCCCTCCCACCACAAAAAAAGTAGCAGTGTCTACAATTTGGGTTTTATGTCAACTACTGGCTTTAGTTCTTTTGATTCTTGTGCTAGGGCTTGAACTCTGGAATTCTGAAGGCATTATTCTTTTCCCATAAACCTAGTAGCATTTAAAATTCAAGGCAAAACTCAACTTCTGAGTCTTTTTGTATTTTCATTAAAAAAATTAAATGAATATGATCATGAACTGTATTTTCCAACGTTTATATGGGTTCTTTACTATGTTCTCCTTTCATCATTTTTGTTTCTTTTAAAATTTTTTCTTACATTTTTAAAAACATATTCTAGCTTGTTGTTGTGGATTGGCAACTCTCCCTGAGGTGTTTTGCTTTGCTTTGCTTTTTTCCCTCAAGGCTAACAGGCTTCACACCAGCGCGACAGCTCAACTTCAGCCTGCCTACCTTGCTTCTTTCATTTCTTCCTTCTTTCCTTCCTTCCTTCATTCCTTCCTCCCTACCTCACTCCCTTCCCTTCTTCTAGCCTTCTTTTCTTCCTTTCTCTCTGCCTCTTTGTCTATTTTTATCCTTCTCTTCCTCCCTTCCTTCCTACAGTTTTCTTCCTTTCTTTTCTCCTTTCTTCCTTTCTCTCTGCCTCTTTGTCTCTTTTCTTTCTCCTCCCCTCCCCCATTTTCTTTCTGCCTTCATTCTTCCCTTCCTACCTCCCTGATTCCAGCTCCCCCTCCCTCCTTTCTTCCTTTCTCTCTGTGTCTTTGTCTTCCTTCCTTTTTATATTCCTTCCTCTCTCACACTCATTCTTTCTTTCTTTCCTTTCTTTCTTTTTTGTGGTTATAGGACAGTCTTGTGTACATGGGGGCATACACAGGCTCTGATCTAGGGTTGTGGTTCATAGCCAATATGGGCAAGAAAGTCCTTGTGACTCTTACTGGTAAGTAACCACCAAGAGGCAGAGAGGAGTAGAGCTCTAGACATGAGCCAAACACAGCTAGTTCAAGGCCACCACTGCCACTCACTAAAACAAGTCTCATGGATTTGCTGCCCAGGCTGGCTTTGAACCATAATCCACAGACTTCAGTAACCTGAACAGGTAGGTTTCAGTAATGATTTTAAAATTTTTATTTGGCTCTTCTGTCTTTTCACTTTATTTTGAATTTATTTTATGTATTCTGTCATTTTTTTTCATTTTAAGTCATCTGGCTTGTTGTTAAGGACTAAATACTCATCCTTATTTTTGTTAGGTTTTTTTTGTTTGTTTTTAGCTCAACATTTGGAAGCTCTGCCACCTAGGCCACAGGTCAACTACTGGCTTTGGATATTTTGGTTCTAATGCTAGTGCTTAATCTCTGGGCCTAGTCACTGTCCACAAGTAGTTTAATTTACTGAGATCTTTTGTTAAATGTAGCACTCCACCATTTTGTTCCATTGTGCAACTTCTAGGTTTTGAGTGCTTCATAGGAAGTAAATGTCTCATGGAATTTTCTGCCTGGGCTCCCATAGATCTGTGATCCTCATTTAGCAATCCCCTGGCCCCCAGTAGCCAAGATTACAGGTGTAAGCTACTTGTTCATTTTGGGTTTTATGTGCTAGGACTTGAATTCTGGGCCTGTTCAATGTCCAGGAATTGCTTTTCTTTCCCTTCTTTCTTTCCCTTCTTTCTTTCTTTCTTTCTTTCTTTCTTTCTTTCTTTCTTTCTTCCTTCCTTCTTTCTTTTTTCTTTTTCCTCAAAGCTACAATTCAAGGTAAAACTCAATCAACATCTTAATTTTTTCACCAAAAAAATTTGGTGTGGATACATAGGGCCTGAATTCAATGCCTGGTGATGCTCCCTGAAGATTTTAAAAAGTATATTTAATACAAGGCTCTCAGACTCTACTACATGAGCCACAGCTCAACTTCTGTCATTTTTCTTTCCTTTTTGGTTGTTAAAAAGAGATGTGTCCCATTAAAAAGAAGTGCATAGAAAGTATCCTAAAATCTGAGGACTGTGATTTAACACCAAAAAGCAGCTAGCTAGGATTACCGGCAAGAGCCACTGGCACACACTTGGCTTTTTTTGTTGTTGTTGTTGTTCTTGTGCTAGGACTTAAAGTGTGCCCTTGCACAGTGTCAAGGAGTTTCTTTCCCCACTCAATGCTAGAGCTGAAACAGACCTTACAAGTTTTTTTTTTTTAATTCAGTTCCCAGGATCTACATGAGCCACAGTTGAACTTCTGCCTTTTCACTTTTTGTTGGTTCATAGGAGGAATGAGTGCCTGCACAGATGGGCACAATGGCTCACACCTGCCAGGATAGGGTGATAGCCTTGGGCTGAAGAGTTCAGGGACAGTGACCAGGCTGAGTTCAAGCCCCATAACCCAGAAAAAAAATTAAATATTTGTGCCTACTCAGTTTTGAAATCTGAGGAACATGGTTTGAAGCTAGCCTGGGCAGGAAAGTCCATGATACTCCAATGAACCACCAGGAGGCAGAAAGTGGTAAGGCCCTAATCATGAGCAAAACACCACAACTTAAATCCCCCACTGGCAGGCACACACTAAAATGATTCTCATGGTATTTCCTGCCCAGGCTGGATCCTCTGATTTCAGTGATCTGTGCAAGTAGGATACAGGAATTAACAGTGTTTTCAACTTTTTGAGTTCGTTCTTTGATATTTTCTCCTTTGTCATTCATTTTTATCCCTTTTTTGTTTTTGTTTTTCTTGTACAGATTTTTTAACTTACTGTTATGAATTAGTGACTTTCTCTGAGGTCTTTTTCTTTGTTTTGCTTTTCTTCCCCCTCAAGGTCAGCAAAATTCACATTTGGAGCCAAAGCTCAACTTCAGTGTTTTCTTTTTTATAATTATTTCTTGTATTTTATTGTCGGGATAACAGTTACATTCATCAGGTAGTGGGTACATTAGTTTGAAAACATTGATACACTGTCCCATGTTTTTCTCCCACTTCCCAGTCATTCTCCCCCTCCCAATCTGGTTTTTTCCTTCCCTTATGCATTTCAAAGAAACAAAGAAACATGTATACAACATATCAGGTAACAAAGACAGATACAGTAACAACATTAGATAAACTATAAAGGGGAAAAGAGAGAAGTAATTTCACATAGTACATTAAGAAAAACAATCACAAAGAAAAACTTATTTTTCTATCCTGGTTTTTCTGTCACTGTATATCTTTCTTTGTTTCTTTCTTTTCTTTCCTTCCTTCCTTCCTGCCTTCTTCTCTTCCTCTAGCCTTCCCTCCCTCTCCCTCCATTCCTCTGTCCCTCTCCCTTTCCTTATCTCCCCTCCCCCTCTATCTTCTCTCTCTCTCTCTCTCTCTCTCTCTCTCTCTCTCTCTCTCTCTCTCTCTCTCTCTCTCTCTCTTCTCCCCCTCTCTCTCTTTCTCTCTCCTTCTCTCAATTTATAGGAGAAACAGTTTCATGTGAACACAGGCCCTGAAATCTGAGGATTGTGGTTTGATGCCAGCTCAAGCAGGAAAGTCCATGAGACTCTACTTTCCAATTAATCATAAAGCTCTAGGAAGTAGTAGAATTCTAGCTATGAACAAATCACAGCAAGTTCAAGCTCACTAGTACCACTCATTCAAACAGGTGTCCTGGACTTTCCTGCCCAGGCTGACATTGAACAAGAATCCTCAGTTTTCAACAAGCTAAGCAGGATTACAAATGTGAACCATGATTTTAATTTAAATTTCTTTATTTGGCTCTTCTCTCATCTATGTTTTTTTTGGTCTTGTTTTTTCTTTTTAGTTCAGGTCTTTGGATTTGATGTTAGGGCCTAGCCACTAAGCTTGTTTGTATGTCTGTTTTGTTTGAAAATAACTGGCAGGGGCATGGTGGCTCACGCCTTAAATCCTAGCTGCTCAAGAGGCTGAGATCTGAGGATCGAGGTTCAAAGCCAGCCCGGGCACTAAAGTCTATAAGACTCTTATCTCCAGTTAACCCCTAGAAAACCGGAAGTAGTGCTGAGACTCCAGGAATAGGGCATTCGCCTTGAGTTGAAGATCTCAGTGACAATGCCCAGGCCTAGGGGTAGAGTGGTAGCCTTGAGCTAAAAAGCTCAGAGACAGTGCCTAGGCCCAGAGTTCAAGCTGCACAACCAACAACGACAGCAAAAAAAGACCTTGATGAAAATAACTGGCAGGTTTTACTACTTGGGCCACTGTTAAACTCTTGGCTTTGGGTCTTTTAGTTCTTGTGCTAGGGCTTGAACACCAGGCCTGGTCATGTCCAGGATCTTTTTTTTTTTATTATTTCCTCAGGGTTTACAGTTTGAGGTAAAACTCACTTCAGAGTCCTTTTGTATATAAAGATGTGTATTGGTACTTAGGGTTTGAACTCACAACCTGATTACTCTACCTGAGGCTTTTATTTTCTTTTAGATTCAAGGCTCCCCGGCTCTACTACTTGAGAAAAAACTCAACTTCAGTCTCATTTTTTTCCTTTTCTTTTTTTCTTTATCTTTTCTTTCTTTTTTTTTCATTAATAGCAGATAAGTGTTCCATGATAAACTCAGGGCATTATACAATATCCTAAAATCCGAGGACTATGATTTGGAGCCTGCCAGGGCAGTCAAGTCCAAGAGACCCTTATTTTCCTTTAATCACCGGGTGTTTTATAACCTGGATGCAGCTGTTGCTGCCTCTTTGCCACACCCCCAGCATGCCTAGGGCTTCATTGTGATCCACCATAGTTTCACAGATTATTGTTTCCAGTACCTACCCACAAGAAGGCTGAGGTCATTGTGCCTAGAGGGTAGGGGCAGTGTTCTTGGGGGAAGCAGGTCCTAGGAGCTCATGGCCCTGGAGAAGGAGGGTGGTGATTCATCACTGATTACCATAGCAGCCTACCTGGAGTCCTTGACAACAGTCCTCAAGTTCTAAGAGCTCAAGGGATCCATGCCTGGCTGTGATTGGCCCATTCCTCCCAGCTTTCTGAAGGCTCAGTTTTGATTGGTCCATTTCCTCACTGACCTCATATGCCATTGTGAGGTCCCAGCAGGCGTTATTGAAGGCAGTTGGTTGCTGTACCTTTGATACATACAGTGCTGAACTCTCTTGGATGAAATCAGAGATAGGTAAATGTTTTCTTTTTGGTTATTTGGGGGGGGTGGGATAAAAGAGAAGCTTTGTGTTGTGTGGGTTTGGAAATTTCCATTAATCTGTAGTTTAGATACAGCTAATTTTATGTAAGATTTGCTACCTATCAAATTGATTCCATTCATTTCAAATATGAAATAAGCCCAGTGGCTTACACATGTAATCCTAGGTACTCAGGAAGTTGAGATCTGAGGATTGCAGTTCAAATCCAGTCCAGGTGGTAAAGACTGTGATACTTTTATCTCCAACTAATCACTAGAAAAGGGGAAGTGTGGCTGTGGCTCAAAGGGTAGGGCAGTAGCCATAAGCTTAAAAGTTTAAGGATAGTGCCCAAGCCCCAGCACTGAAGCCCCATGACCTCACCCCCCGCAAAAAGATTTGTTACCCAACTTATTTATAGAGTAAAATTTAATTATGGTTTATTTCCCCCCACCATATTTATGTAGCTAAGTTATTAAGATTGATTCCCTCACATCCTGTCTTAAGATGGAGCCATGCACATTTGAGTACATGTCATATTATTTTCTGTTGGAGATCTTTTCTGACCACTATGATACCAAGGAGATCACTGGGGGTGGTAGCTATGGTGTGGTGGTGAAAGCCTATCACTTCCTCACAGAGAGCAAGGTGGCAGTGAAGACCCATGGCTGTTCTTACTTTGGACACAAAGCACATCGGAGGATAATGTCCTTTTCTTCAGCCAGAGAATGATAGTAGAGCCTCTAGCTTCAGGAGAAAATGGGGCAGGAAAGGGGTGGTTAGCAGGATACTGACCAGGAACAGAGCAGTTCCAGGAATGGCAATGAAGAGCCCTGAAAGGCACCAAAACCATGGAGAGCCAGAAGCCCTGTCACTGACACAGGGAAGCTTCTCACCCACCCATCTGATCACAGCAGAACCACCCCAGATAGGAGCTTTGCAACCCCAGGAGCATGCTGGGGTTCAGAAACTACTGGAGGTGCACACAGATGGGCTGGGGTTCCCAGGAGAGTTTTCAGAGCCTCTCACCAGCCACAGCTGGAGTTGCTCCCCAGCAGGGGTCTCTCTCGCTGTTTTCCATCTTTTCCTCTTCTTGGCTGTCTGAGGTGCTAGGTCTTAGCATAAGTCTGTTTCTTGGTCTGATGCAGTGAGATTTGTGATAGACAGTGTACCCTCAGTCGCTACACATCTGGTTAGTGAGAGAGAGGTGGGGGATTTACCTACAAGGATGTCACCATCTTGGTCCTGCTATTCCCAATATTTTCTTTTCATTCATGCAGATGAAATCGCTAATATTTTGGTGGAATATATCGAAAAGCAACAGAAATCAGATAAAAACTTTCATGTGGCATTTGATTTTCAATTCTACACACACACACACACACACACACACACACACACACACACACAAAACCAAAATAGGAAAAAATGAGCAAAGAATACAAAATATTATACAAAAGCACTAAAATCAGATAGTCTCCCATCAACTTCACATCACAAAATAAGGATTGAGTATTACATGCAATGATAAACTCAGTGAAACTTTTTTCATTTTTCCTTTTCTGCTCATGGAGCTTGAACTCTGGACCTGGGTGCTGTCCCTGAGGTCTTCAGCTCAAGGCTACCGCTGTACCCCTTAAGCCACAGCCCCACTTCCCATTTTCTAGTAGTTAACTGGAGATAAGAGTCACAAGTTATTTTGTGCCCCAGCTGGCTTTGAACCTTGATCCTCAGATCTCAGGCTTTTGAGTAGCTAGGAATACAGGCATGAGCCACTGTGCCCAGCTCACATATATAATATAATAAAATATTATTTAATATAATATATAGTATAATATATTTTTATATAATACAAATTTCTGTGTGTCAGGTTAATAAAGAGTGATTAAATAACAATAAATTTGAAGATATAAACAATCACGTTGGAAGAAACTATTATTCATTAGAGATGTTAATCTAAAGAGAAAAGTTGAGTGTCTAAGGAGAGAACCCAAGCCCTGAGTTCAAGCCCCAGGACTGGCAATAAGTAAATAAATAAATAAATAAATAAATAAATAAATAAATAAATATACAAGGTGGGGTGGGAGAGAGAGCGAGAAAGAGAGAAGGGGGGCAAGAGGGAGAGAGAGTGAGGTAAAAATTCTTATGCATTATGATAATAAATTGTAGCAGATTTTTATAGATTATGCAAGTTTTGATAAAGCCATATGAGGAAAGCAGAGTGCAAGGGAAGAGGAAGATAGAGGCAGATGAAGCATGGCAAAGAGAAAGAAAGACAGATAGAGACATACACATAGAGAAATGTCCCAGAAAACAGATTGAAGACCATTGCAAAAGGCAAATGTGTGAGTTGAAATTCAACCAAACAGCCTGTAAGGATCATGGTAAAACTTAAAACTTGGGCTGGGAGTTTTGCCTAATGGTAGAGTGCTTGCCTAGCATGCATAAAGGCCTGGGTATGATTACTCAGTACCACATATATAGAAAAGCCAAAAGTGGTGTTGTGTCTCAAGTGGCAGAGTGCTAGTGTTGAGGAAAAGCCCAAGGACAGTGCTCAGGCCCTGAGTTGAAGCTGCAGGACTGGCAAAAAAAAAGGTAAAACTTTCTTGGGAACATAACCTCATGTTAGAGTGCTTGCCTAGTATGCACAAAGCCTTGGGTTGGATTTCTCCGTAACAAATATGCACAGCAAAAAAAAAAGCCAGAAGTGGTACTGTGCCTCAAGTGATGGAACACTAGCCTTTAGAAAGCTCAAGGGCAGTGCCCAGGCCCTGAGTTCATGCCCCAGAACTGGGGAAGAAAAAAAAGGTAAAAATTTGTGAAGAGCAAACTAATGAATGAAATGTATTAGAATGATATGCAACATGATAGGGTGCAGATAGGGAGTTAGTGTATTGTAAAACTTAGAAAAGTGGGCTGGGGTGTGCCCTGATGGTAGAGTGCTTACTTAGTATGCACAGAGCCCTAGGTTCGATTTCTTGATTTCCTAATACCGCATACAAACAAAAATCCAGAAGTGGTGCTGTGTCTCAAGTGGCAGAGTGCTAGCCTTGAGAAAAGTGAAGGACAGTGCACAGGCCTTGAGTTCAAGCTCCAGGCCTAGCCGCAAAAATTGGGAAAGTGATTGAAAAAGACAACAGGGGGGACTGGGAATGTGGCTTACTGTTAGAGTGCTTGCCTAGCATGCATGAAGCCCTGGGTTTGATTCTTCAGTACCACATAACAAGAAAAAGACAGAATGATGCTCAAGTGGCAGAGAGATAGCCTTGAGCATAAAGAGCTCAGGGACATTGCTGAGGTCTTGATTTTAAGCCTCAGGATTGGAAAAAAAATACAACAGTGAAAAGACACAGAGGAAAGGGGAAAATAAGATTAAATGCAGATTAAATACAAAGAACCAAAAAATCTACAAGAAAAATTCCAGTTTAAATGGGAATCACCATCACTTGTGACTATGAGAAAAATGAGCAATATATATTCAATGAAGTGAATATTTCACAATACAACTAATATAGCAATGGAAAATCACTGCTGATTTAAATAAAACCTTCTATGTACTCATCAAACACAGATGAGTTTCAACCTAAGAATGTACATTTCTCTAATATTTCTTTTATCCTTGAAGCCATGCCAAAAGATTCTGTTTTGCATTAGCAAAATTACGTAACATTTTCGGGGTAAAAATGCAGCCTAAGAGCCCTGCACCAGAATCCAAGATTGAAAACACCTCCACGACCACCATAACTTTCCCATTGGCACCCTGGTAGACTGCCAGGAAAGTGAGCCAAACACTTCAGCATGCTGAATGTCGGCAGTTTGGCTTCATTGAATGTGTCAGGCAGGTTCCTGTCTAGAAAAGTCTCAGTGAAGCTGGCGAGGTCCAGGGAGCCCAGATATTACAGGACACAGTAGAAGGCAGCGAGGGAGCCCTTGTTGCACAGAATGATGACATGGCCATGTTCACTGTGTGCATCAGGGTCAATGAAGGGATGACAGGTTTCCATCCAAAGTTCACAGAGTCATCTGGGTGAGAGTGCAGATGGAGATGATGAGCTTAGGAGCCCCTGATGCCAGAAGTCACCTCATTCTTGTCCCTGGAGAAGTAGCCTTAAAGGCCAGAATCACAGTCACAGTTTTGGCCAATACTGTAGAAATGCTACAATAAACACAATTCCAAATGCAGTTTGCTGGAGAGTGCAGGTGACTGTGTTGGAATGGCCAATAAAGAGCAGGGAACAAAGGAAACCAAATATTAAGGAGATGAGCAAGGTACAGCTGAGATCTCAATTACTGGCCTCGATAGTGGCAGTGTCCTGGCATTTCACACACATCTCAAGAACAACAGAAGCGAACATACACAAGCAGAGAGCCAGGCAGGTCAGAGCTATGCCCAGGGCATCTCCAAAAGCCAGGAAACTTGCAGCTCTCAAGAGGCACTGATTTCTCTCTATGTTGCCATGTTAATGATGTAGACACCTCACACACTATTACGTATCTGGTGAGAAGTACACAAAAAACTACAACTTCTTGGTGTGAACTTAACATTCTTCTAAGAATTTAGGAAACTGTTCCCTGAGATGTCAACCTACCATGTTAGTGTTTGTTATCATAAAAGCAATTTTGTTTCATTTCTAAACCATAAACCTTCTCATTGTCATCTTTTCTGTTTAGTTTTTTTTGGCTAGTACTGGGGCTTGAACCAGGGCTCGGCACTGTCGTTGGGCTTTCTCAAGGCTAGTGCTCTACCACTTGAGCAACAGCACCACTTCCAGCTTTTTCTGTGTATGTGATATCTAGGAATCAAATCCAGGGATCCATGCATATTAGGCAAGCACTCTACCATGAGGCCACACTCCTGGTACCTGTCTTCTTTTATATTCAACATTCTTTTCCTTCATGCATTATCACATGTATTGATAATGTGCCAGTTGGGGCATTCGAATATCCTAATAACAATTTCCTATACTTTTTCTCACTGTTCTTAACAGAATTGTAAACAATTCTGCAATCCTATTGAAAACTCTACCGAATACAACTTACAATTTCCAACATGTCTCTTTAAAACATCAATTTTATCCCTGGCTCATTCTTGCATTGGTCTCATATTTGGTCACTCCTATTCATCTGTGAAGCAATAGGAACAGAGAAACCACTCTTGGACACTCTACAGTCAGGCTCATTTCTTACACTCAATCTGCTTTTCTGAGTGCTTACTCCATGGCATGAACAGTTCTGGGCAGTGAGAAGTTAAAATATTCCAAGATCCATGTTTTCATCCATATGTGAACAAAATGTAACATGTAAGATGAACACTGTCCTTAACAGACTAGTTTAATTTCATGTTATCATTTACATGTGTCTTAATGATTAGTAATAATAGGGAGATAATTTTGCCTGTAATGGACCAGAAAATATTTACTAAAATATGTAATTCGAAGCCATTATCTGTCATATTTCTATGAGCGATACTGCAACTTGTGAAAATTAAATTATTAACCAAGAGAAGGAAAACAGGCTCTGTATTCCCAATGCACACTTTTGCATTGACTTGGTTGGACTGAGGAAAAGTAGGAAGAGAGTGTTTCTGCATAAGCCATGGACTTACCTATCCTATTAGCAATCTCATTCTCTGGGCAACGAGTACAACCAAAGCAACAGGAGCCTTTCCCTCCTGAGGAGATTTCCTGAACCCAGAACCACAACTCTCATTGCAGATAGAGCAAGAGGACTGAGTCAAGGATTTGTCAGTAACTGTTCATATTTTACCCAACACACCAAAAAGTTCATTGCTTTAAAGAACTGGATTAAGTATAATGTTTCTATGCAGATATGAGAAGCTGACTAACTGAATTCAGTTACAGATTCCATACCCCATGACTGCCAAAGGTTTGTATGTTCAACCTTGATTTCTAGCCTGTTGAACTACCCCAAAACGAGGGATTTTTGAAAGGTGGAAACTAATGGTGAGAAGGTAAGAGTTAGTGTACAGCCCTATGAACTTCGTTGAATTCATGTTATTCAATGATTTTCCTCCTCATATGTTATGCTGTGAAAAACAAAGAGGAAGACCTCCCTTTTAAAAGGTCCTGAGAACCCCAGGCCCATCATTTCTTCCTCTATATTTTCCATTGGGAAATCTTTCCACTGACAAACTTCTTCAATCATTCCTCTTACCAAAGTTGCCTAAGTAGCAAGATAACTACTCTTTGTAGGAGACCTCCACAGAAGAGAACAAAATAAACCTTTTAAGATGAAGAGCTGTTAACCATCAACTAATTCCTCAGGTACTTTATCACAGTGTTATAAATCAACTAAGAACAACATCATTTATATCTTGTTACCATATTCTAGTCACATCTAGCAACATTTAATATTTTGTTGCTGATCCTGGAGCTTGAAGTTAAGGTCTGGTCAATGTTCTTGTGATTTATTTTCTCAAAATGAGGAATCTACTACTTTAATCACAGCTCCTCTTCCTGATTTTTAGTAGTTAATTGGAGATAAATGAACATATATACAATATACCAGGTGACAAAGGCAGATACAGTAACATTATGAGATTAACCAACGGGAAATAAAAGAGAAGAGAAATAATATGGTACATTAAGGACAACAATCAGTCAAGATAAAGCTCTTGTTTCCATACCCTAGCTGGAAAAACACGTTAAGCACCTGCAGAAAATTAAATTTCGATCCTTCTATGTCACTCTACACCAGGATCAACTCCAAATGTATCAAAGACCCCAAGGTAAAAGCAGACACCCTAAAATCTTTACAAGAAGGAATAAGAGATATAATAGGTCTCTTTAGCACAGGTCAAAACTTTCTTAATGAAGACCCAGAAACACAACAAATTAAAGTTTGGACAAATGGGACTGCATTAAACTGCACAGGTTCTGTATGGCAAAGGACATAGCTAGCAGTCAAATAGAAAGCCCACAGAGTGTGAGAATATCTTCACTAAAAATACAACAAATGAAGGGATTATTAAATGCTGTCCAAGCTCAAGAGTGAACATCATAGATATCAAATCCCAGAGTCAAGTTTTGTAAAAGATCAGGGTTTTTCAGAACAAATCAAAGAACATCTGGATAAATGGGACTGCATTAAACTACAGTGCTTCTGTATGGTAAAGACATAGCTAGCAAATTAACTAGAAAGCCTACAGAGTGGGAGAAGATCTTCACTAACCATACAACAGACAAAGGCCTCATATCAAAAATATATCAACAGCTCAAAAAATTGAATCACTCCAAAACTAATCTCCAAAGAAACAACCATCCCATTAAAAGATGGGCCAAAGACTTAAGGAGAGTCTTCTCTGAAGAAGAAACGAGAATGGCCTTTAGACACATGAAGAAATGCTTAACATCTATGGCCATTAAAGAAATACAAACCAAAACAACTCTAAAATTCCCCCTCACTTTAGTTAGAATGGCCATGATCAAGAAATCTAACAACACATGCTGGTGGTGATGTAGCCAGGAAGGATCACTACAACACTATTGGTGGGAGTGTAAACTCATCCAACCACTATGGAAAGCACCATGGCAGTTTCTCAGACTAAACACAGAGCTCCCCTATGACTCAGTAATTCCACTACCTGGCATTTACCCAATCATCCAGAAACAAGGACATACTAAAGCCACTAGCACAATGATGTTCATTGCAGCACTATTTACCATAGCAAAGATATGGAACCAACCCAGATGCCCCTCAGTTGATGATTGGATCAACAAGATGTATTTATACACAATGGAATTCTATGCTGCTGTCAGAAAGAATATTGCCCCATTTGTAAGGAAATGGAAATACTTAGAGAAAGTCATATTAAGTGAAGTAAGCCATATAGGATGACACTAAATGAAAGGACCTCCAGAATATAGAAACAAAAACTATATAATGAGTGAATGTTGTCCTTAATGTACTATGTTATCTGTCATATCATTTGCTCTCCCTTGGTTATTTCATATTTTAGAGTATCTTACCTTGTTATTGATATATTGGATATATGCATATTTGGTTATTTGAAATTGGATAGGGAAGGGGGGAGAACAAGATGAGTGGTGGGGGTGGGGGGGAGGGAAATGTGCATCAAAACATGATAAAGTATATCCATGTTTGTGAAGTAATGCACCTTCTATCTGGTGAATATAATGTAACCATTCTATTAATTACAATAAAAATATATGAAAAAAAGATCAGGGTTTCTGTTAATCTCCTCAATAGCAAAAGCCAAGGCCAAAACAAAAAGGTAGTTCTTGAAGATAACTCTGCATAATAAGCATAAAAATTTAGCAGGGGCTGTGAGCATGGCCTACTGATAGAGTGTACCTAGCATGCACAAAGCCTTGAGTTCAACTCCTCAGGACCACATACACATACAAAAAGCTGGAAGTGGTGCTGTGGCTCAAGTAGTAGAGCAAGAGCACTAGCCTGTGAGGAAGCTCAAAAACAGTACCCAGGCCCTGAGTTCAAGCCCCATGCATTGAAGGAAAAAAAAGAATTTAGGGGGAGTATTTCCAATCTTAAGACTTCTTTACTTGGGTCTTTCCCAATGAATATGTTAATATATTAACCCTAATTTGTATGGAATGTTATGTCTTATGCTCATATATATGATTACGTAAGGACATGAAGATAATTTGTCATGAGTGAGATTCTGAAATGTATAAAGTCTGAGAGAGACCTTTTTCCCCCACTATCATGTGCACCACAGCAAATAGCTCTTGCCCATTAAACGCTGATTAGACTGTCGTGAGACACCAAATATTGTGTTGCCTTTATCGTAGGGTAACTAGCTCCAGCTGAGTAAAAAATAAATCTTGTGTTTTGTGTCATCCTGTTAATACTATATGTTTATATGACAGGACACGCTTCCTGTAAACAAAGAGAACACAGGTTCAAGACCAACTTTCAAAAGAAAAGTTATGTAAGGAGAATCTATACAGTTAGGTCTGTTCACAGACTCAACATATAGCAACCAGGTGAGGGAATTTTATTATTTATGTAGCAAAGCAGAGGGGATGTATCCAACTTCAAGGAACTCATTATGGAGAGAATTGTAAGTGAGCTTTACATCGAAATCCCTGCTCTAAGGCTATTATGGTAAAATGCAATGGGGTCTACTTTTTCCAGTACTCAAAAGCAAAGAATACGGAGGAGTGAAGATGATCAAAGGGGTTTTCTTTCTATCATATCTGTGTCTTCAGGGAGGTGTGTGTGTAAAAGTGTGGCACTGTGGCTCACGCCTGTAACACTAGCTACTCAGTAGGCTGAGACCTGAGGATCGAGGTTCAAAGCCAGCCAGGGAACTATATGACCCTGAGACTTTTATCTCCATTTAACCACAAGAAAATCAGAAATGGCACTGTGGCTCAGGGGTAAGAGAGTAGCTGAAGAGCTCAAGGACAGTGCCCAGACCCATCGTTCAAGCCCCACAACCAAAAAAAAAAAATTGTGTGTGTGTGTGTGTGTGTGTGTGTGCATGCATGTATGCATGCACTCACATTGAGAAATAAATACATAAATATAATAAAAACAAATTATTTTAAAAAGGAAGCAATTGAGGCAAGATGGAAAATTCAAATCAACATATATTGTATGCATATCTGAGATTCTCACAATGAAAGCCTTCTAAACAGAAGAAAATAGTGACTTTTGGGGGTAGTCGGAGGGAAATAGGGACAAAAACTTGAGAAGGTGTACCAATGTATGTGAAGTAATGCTTCTTCTATCTGGTAAATATAACTGTAACCCCTCTATAATTACAATAAAATATATGAAAATAAAAGAAAACAGTGACTTTGAAGAAGATCTAATTGAACATGCTCACATGGAGAAGTAAACTGAAAGCTAGTATGAAGACATGTGAAAAAAATGTTACGTTAAAAGTTGACTATTGGGGCCGGGAGTTTGGCCTAGTGGTAGAGTGCTTACCTAGCATGCACAAAGACCCGGGTTTGATTCCTTGGTACCACATACTTAGAAAAAGCCGGACGTGGTACTGAGGCTCAAGTAGTAGAGCTGTAGCCTTGAGAAAAATCCAAGGACAGTGCTCAGCCCCTGAGCTTAAGCCCAGGACTGGCAAAAAAAAAGTTGACTATAGACTTCTGGGAAGATTGTGACACTGTTAGTTGTCTGTGACCAAACACAGATTTGGGGTCCAAACACCCACATTCCCTCCAAGGAGTCACACCAATCAAACTATAATAAAAATAGACACTTTCTAGCAAAGAAGAATTTGTATTACTTAAAAGTTTCTGCACAGCAAAGGGCATAGCTAGCAAGCTGAATAGATCACAGAATGGGAGATTTTTTTTAAACCAAGTATCCATCAAAGGGCTTAATATCCAAAGTATACTTAGAGCTCAAAACACTGAACCCTCGCAGGATGCAGTGGCTCATGCCTGTAATCCTAGCTACTCAGGAGGCTGAGATCTGAGGATCAAGGTTCAAAGCCAGCCAGGGCACAAAAGGACCTGAGACTCTCATCTCCAATTAACCACTGGAAAACCAGAAACAGTGCTGTGGCTCAAGGGGTGCAGCCATAGCCTTGCACAGAAGAGCTCAGGAACAGGGCCCAGGCTAAGTTCAAGCCCCATGACCCACAAAAAAAAAGAAATCCAAATTAAAACAACTTTGAGATTCTATCTCTCTCTAGTTAAATGTCCAGTATCAAGAAATCTAATATCTGCAGATGCAGGCAGAGACATGGCCAGAAGGCAACACTGTTGGTGGAAGTGTAAACATATACAATTGCAGTATGGTGATTCTTCAAAAGATTAAACATAGAGCTCTGCTATGACCCAACAATCCAACTCCTGAGCATTTACCCAAATGTCCATAAACAAAGACATACTAAAGCTACCAGCACAACAATGTTCACTGCAGTTATCATTTACCAAGGCTAAGATATGGAACCAACCCAGATGCCCCTCAAAAAAATATGAAATATGGTATTTATACACAATGGAATTTTATGCTACCATCAGAAAGAATGTGTGTGTGTGTGTGTGTGTGTGTGTGTGTGTGTGTGTGTGCATGTGCTACTAAAGAAAAGTTCTCAGACTGCTGGCCTAGCTGAGTAAGGAAATGAGATTGTATCATTTCAGTACAGAACTTTTGCCAGTGACTCAGTTGTTTGTAATAGCATCACTTGATTTTCTGCAGTGATAACTGGGATGGAGAAGATACAGGAATGCCGTAGTAAAGTGAAGAACTTACTGACTTGGAAAGGAAAAGCTACACAGAAAGAAACAGAATCCTCTCCTACTAACAGGTTTTTTAAAAAATCACTCAAAAGTGGCCAGGAGTTTGGCCTAATGGTAGAGTGCTTACCTTGCATTTATGAAGACCCTGGTTTGATTCCTACATATGACCTACATAGAAAAAGCTGGTACTAGTGCTGTGGCTCAAGTGGTAGAATTGTAGCCTTGAGAAAAACAAGGATAGTGCTCAGGCTCTGAGTTCAAGCCCCAGGACTGGCAAAAAAACATCACTCAACGGTAGGTATAAGACAAAATAATGAAACTGAACTGTTCCTGGAGCAATTGGGAGAACGGTGTATAGGAGACAGAAAACATGGAGGTGTGCCCCCTAAGGTCCCTCAGCCATTACCCCTCAGAATAAAATAGTAAATGAGACTAAAATGATGAGTTACAAATGGCTTGTTCTCTTCATGCCCAGAAGCATCAGTGTTACTGCAATCTGTTCCCAAAGTGTATAGAGGGGGAAAAAAAACCAAAACAAATTATCACCTCTCCATCCACCTGTGTACGGTGCTTCATTGGAGATAAGTAGGTGGTGACAGCCAAGGACCTGGTGAGGGGAAAAAAAGAGTGTAAAGATCAAAGGGTACATCTCTGAAGCATCTGCCAATATTCTGGCTGCAACTGAGTCCCACGGTGTCAGAGTTGAATATTAATCTATCTTTGTATATGTGTATATGTGTCTTTATTAAAAGAGATCTACACAATAGCTCAACTTTCATGAAAGCCTCTTGTGAGTCCCCACAAGCAGTGGGTAGAACTCTTCCCCTGGTCTCTGCACCTGAGGCTTTGCATCTAGGAGGAAAACATGAGTTAGAACACATGTTTGCAGATTTGCCTCCTTCATGCCAGGTGTTATGATTTCATCCAAGTCCATATATAATGAAGCCCCCCAAATGGAGTTATCTTGGATAACTTATTATCTTGTGCAATATCTGTGTTGAGACACTATTAGCATGAAAGCCATTTGGGATAATGCAACTACATTGCCTCAGTGTACAGTGAAATAGAAACAAAAAACTCTACGCCTATGAAATGTCCACTGGAAGTTATAAGGTTTTCACACCCAGAAGGTTGATTGACACACACACAATACCCATAATAGCCACAGAATATTGCTGGTTGATCCAGGCAGGTTTCAATAGGAATTCCAAATGCAGACTGATTTTATATATAGAGAGAGAGAGACAGATAATATTTTAAAATATATGAATATGTAGTATGTAGTATAGATAATACATAATCAAAATATAATGAATAAATATAATCTATAAAGTGTAATAAATAATAAATTACACAATATGATATCATATATTAATATGATTAAGTATATATCATGTAGTCATATAATTAATATATATTAACATGTATGTATACATATTTTATACATATGAGTATACATTTATATATACATTTTATACATATAAAATGTTTTGTGTTTTATATGTATTTATAAATTTATTTTTGTATTGTACATATATTTTAGATATTTATAAGAAATGTATTTATATTTTTAAATCTTATATATTTATAGTTATATATTTATGTATATTTATATATTTTAATACACATACACATATTCATTGGTTAACTGGTACTGGGGCTTGAGCTCAAGGCCTGAGCATTGTTCATTAGTGTTCTAGTGGTAGAGTCTATCACTCTACCACTTGATTCACAGTTCCACTTCAAATTATTTATTTTGTTTTTGAGTCATTGGAGATTAAGAATCTCACAGTGGCAGCTTCAAGTCCCAGCCTCCTAATTAGATAAGATTACAGGTGTGACCCACAGGGTCCCAACTGGACACTTCTTTTTTCTTTGGTCAGTCATGGGGCTTGAACTCGGGGTCTTGGCTCTGTCTGTAGCTGAGCTCTACCCCTTCAGCCACAGTGCCACCTCTGGTTTTCTGGTAGTTAACTGAAGACAAGAGTATCACAGACTTTCATGCCCAGGCTGGCTTTTAACTGCAGTCCTCAGATCTCAGCCTCCTGAGTAGCTAGGATGGCAATGTGAGCCACAAGCATCCAGCTGGACACTCTTCTTAAGGAGAAAGTTGAGGCAGGAGCTTCAGCAGCTGTGTCTTGTAGTTTACACATAAACTCTCTTCTTGGAGCAAATTAAACACATCAGGGATAAAATTGAGCCATAACCCTTGTCTTGTTTTTTTTTTTTTTCTGCCAGTCCTGGGGCTTGAAATCAGGGCCTGGGCACTGTCCCTGAGCTTTCTCAAGGCTAGAGCTCTACCATTTTGAGCCACAGCACCACTTATGTCCTTTTCTATGTATATGGTCTGAGGAAATTGAACCTAGGGCTTCATGCACACCAGGGACACATTCTACCAAGCAGGGCCCTAGTCTTTATCTCTGTTGTGACTATGTTTCTGCATGGGATCAAACAAAACAAATACTTAAATGTAAATATTTTTCTTTAGTTAAATACTTAAATGTAAACATTTTTCTTTAGTTATAATGCCCAAAATGACATTTAGAACACATAGTGGTGTCTCAAGAATCTTTATAGCCCTCAGTAATAGGTTCCCTATTTGTATTCAGTTTTCCAGGTGTGTTAGATAAATTAACAATAAGTAACATAGAACTGCTGAAGCTAAATTATTCAAAGAATTCCTATCCTTGTTCTTACTAACTGCAGAGATTTCAAGTGTTTACGATTGACAAATGGATGGAGATAGGGCTCAGTGAACTTGATAGGCACACTAAATCCTGCATTCATTTTGATGATACTTAATACAGACAAGGCACATTTTACCTTTACTGTGTCATTTTGAACTGATTACAAAAAAAATGGGAGCACATATTAAAGCACACACACACACACACACACACACACACACACACACACACACACATACACAGGCACACAGGCACTTGGCATTGGTAGCTCAATCCTATAATACTAGCTACTCAGGAGGCTGAGATTTGAGGATCGTGGTTCAAAGCTAACCCAGGCAGGAAAATCTGTGAGTCTGTTATCTCCAAGGAACCACCAGAAAACAAGAAGTGGTGCTGTGGCTCAAAGTGGAAGAGTACCAGCTTTGAGTGAAAGAGCTCAGAAACAGCACCCAGGCCCTGAGTTAAAGCCACATGACTGACACAACACACACACACACACACACACACACACACACACACACAAAATTTACCTTTAAAAAAATTCAGGTATTACCTAGGTATATGGTATATATGTGGCTCAAAGTAATACATATCACCTATATTTAGCATATGTGTGTGTGTATGGGTACAAAAGTGTATATATATAGGTATGTATATTATATATTGGATATTATACAGTATCTATTGTTACATACATTACATATTCCTATATTATATATATGAATCATTTCCTGATATTGTCATTCAATGTATACTTGAGTTTCTGAGGATCAAAATTCTATATTTCAAGTATAACCTGGGCCTTGTAATGGTACAACACATGCATTTCTAATATTTCAAATTAAAGTTGGGTTATCTGTACCCTCTCTAGTGGTTTGGTGATTGTTGGCTTCTGTTCCCAGGAGACAGTGCAGAAGAAGGGGTGTGGCCCTTTTGGTACCTCAGATTCAGATGGGTTCCATATTCTAGGAGAATATTCAAAGAGTTCAGTGTCCACACTTTCATACTCTGTTGAGAATGGAACAGGAAATAAATCATCATATCAATCATTCAAGAAAAGTTAGGGCTGGGAATGTGGCTTAGTGGTAGAGTGCTTGCCTAGAATGCATGATGCCCTGGGTTTAATTCCTCAGTGCCACAGAAACAGAAAAAGCCAGAAGTTGTACTGTGATTCAAGTGGTAGAGAACTAACCTTGAGCAAAAAGAAGCTCAGGGACAGGGCCCAGGCCCTGGGTTCAAACCCAGGACTGGAAAAAAGAAAGAAAGAAAGAAAGAAAGAAAGAAAGAAAGAAAGAAAGAAAGAAAGAAAGGGTTTAAAAATGCACCAAACAAAACGGGTACCAAGACATGTGAAAGGGTATCAATGTATGTGAATTAATGCACCTTCTATCTGGCAAATATCATGTAACCCTTTTACTAATTACAATAAAAAAAATATTCTATAAAAAAAATTTTAAAAAAATGCACCAAACACAAGCAAACTCTGTTTCTGAGTATTTTGCCAATGGGGAGCTACTATTATCCTTAAACTTCTGGCAAAACTGCCCACCTAATTCTAGAGCATGTGGAAAACATTGCAGACACACCAACCTGAGTGCCAAGTCACTGGGGTGAAATGAGAAACAAGGTGCAAAGCCAGAAGTGGACTTGAACTGTGTAATATACTGAAATGTCTGCCATATATCAATTGTCAGATACAGTCGGCCTTGTGGTCATGGAACCAAGCTAATGCCAGGTCCTGGATATATACACCCTGCTAAACTTACAGGCCTACAAAGGAGCTGGCTAATCTAGGGAAATGGAAGATCTATTTCTAGGTTGCCCAAGATTATCATCAAACAAAGTACAAAGAGGAACAGAAGGAGTAGGAGAAAGTCTGTTTTTTTTTGTTGTTGTTGTTGTTGTTATTTTGTTTAGGTTTTTTTTGTTGTTGTTTTTTAATTCAAGAATATAGCCTCCTGTCCATCTGGTCGGAAATGTTTCTCGACCATATTAGGGTCTGAGGTTGAACGCATTATTTAAACATTTTCCCTCATGATTGTCTTTATTTTTTTCCCCCAGTCCTGGGGCTTTAACTCAAGGCCTGGGCGCTGTCCCTAGGTCTCATTGTGCTGAAGGTTAGCGCTCTACCACTGGGCCACAGCACCAAATCACTTTGTTTGAGTCCACTGATCGGAAATAAAGAGTCTCAGGGGGACTTTCCTGCCCCGGAGTTGGCTTTGAACCGTGATCCTCAGATCTCAACCTCCTGAGTAGCTAGGATGTCACTGGATTTGAAAGTGACTCCATTGCGAGGAGTTGCTGGATTACTACATTGTGTGTGTGTGTGTGTGTGTGTGTGTGTGTGTGTGTGTGTGTGTGTGTGTAGCATAGATTTGTAGATTTGTCAATGAAGAGCTCGAAAATGATCTGAACCCTAAACCAAGCCTGCCCTGTTGCTAAAACCTGCCTGGGCCCAAGGCCTCCCAGAGGTGTGCAGGGCTAGAAATCTAGGGAGGGAAATAAGCTTAGTGGCTTGTGGGGGGGCGCTCAGCCTTTCCTCTATGATCCCCCCCACCCTGCCCTCTATCTCCCTCCCTCCCTCCCTCCCTCCCTCTCCTGGGCCAGCTGGAGAAAGGGGGCACTGCCCACTGGGACCCTACTTCCCTGACCCCCCACTCCCACCCTCGCACCCCTGCCTGGTCTCATTACCTCCTCCTGTGCCCATGTCCTCCACAAGGTAATCTGGCCTCAGGTGCCTCTCCAAGGGATCACCCTAACAGGGCTTGCACAACTCGGAGACTTCATCCCATGCACACCCGGGAGTGGGGAGAGGGGGTGGGGGGGAGTCCCAGGAACTTCTGCAAGGATTCCCCACACCAAGTCTCTCCACAAGTTGTCCCCACAGAGAAGAGGGAGGAGCCAGCAGACACGGTGCATGCTCAGCATGCCCAAGCCAGCCATCATTGCCAAGCAACCCTGGTAAACACAGAGCAGGGCCTCATAGGAGCAAAGAGAGTGCAACCAGGCTTGCACACGGCTCTGTCTTGGCTGTTTCAATCTAGGCGCCCTGCCTGCTGCAGCCTCTTTGGGTAATATGCACACTGGCCAAGTTCAGGAGCCCTAACTAACACCCATGGCTGAAGTAAGCTCTCCAATACAAGGCTGCCAGAGCTACTGTGCACCTAGGTGACTTTGTCCTAAAAGACTTGGCTTGGAAGCCGATAGTCCTGGAATATGAATGTTCACCACAACCCCTCTCCAAAGAGCAGTGACAGCCCAGCACATTAACTCAAAGTCCTGAGGGAAATCACATTATATACCAAGAAGACCTGCTTTGTCAATGTCTTTTTCCCTCCCTCCCTCCCTCCCCCACCCCTCCCATAGATACATAGACGGATATATGAGTGCATAGATAGATGGATGGATACATACATACATACATACATACATACATACATACATACATACACAAATCAATTAGATCAACTGATAGATCGGTAGGTAGGTAGATAGGTAGGTAGGTAAGTAAACAGATACACAGACATAGATAAGATACATAGATAGACAGACTGACAGATCTCTTGCAGTATTGGGGATTGAACTCATGGCTTTTTTCATGTTAGGCAAATGCTCAACATTTCCAGCCCAAATTTTATGTTTAATACAGCAATATTAGTTTCAAGTACATATTTTCTTTCTATGACAGGCAGACAGTCAAATCCAAAAGAAAATCGTTTTTGTAAAGTTGATGTACAGAGGGGTTACAGTTACATGAGTCAGGTATGGAGTACATTTATTTTTAAACACCTCTTCCTTCATTTTCTCCCAGTTTTTCCCCTCCCAACCCAATATAGTGTCTAGTAAGTATCACTGTTGAATTTGTCCCACCATTTCTGTGCTTCACAAATCTGATAAACTTACATACAAGACAAACAGTGCAGAAATCAAAAAAAGCAACAAATGGAGGAAAATGAAAAGAAAATTTAAAAAAACACAAATAGTTAACTTTTTAAAAAAATCTCATGTTTTCATTTATTGGAGTTCATTTTAATAAGCATAATTTTATAGATTATATGCACATAGCTTTTAAGTCTTTATGATTCTCTCCTAAGAATATCCTTCTTTGGGTTTTTCTATTATACTGTTCGCAGTTATTTCTCTCGCCCCCATCTTTCGTTTATTCCCTGTGGTCACTGTGCAATTTTTTTGTCTTTTACTATCCATTGGGCAAACTTGTAGGTAAAAAATTTTAATAGTTTTAAGCCTAAATTTAGGAGAGATAGTCCTATTAATTGAAAATTAGGATGTTACTTTGCATACTGTCTGAGTTTAAAATATACAAAAACTTCCATGTGTGCTTTACAGCCGTACTCTGATTGTTTAAGGAAAGAGCTTTAAGAAAAACATTCTATTTCTCTACACAAGTAATTATCTCTCAAGGGACCCAAAAATCTCCCATACAAACCAAGTCTTCAGCTGGGCACTAATGACTAATGCCTGTAATCCCAGCTACTCAGGGAGCTGAGATCTCAGGATCATGGTTCAAAATCAGCCCAAACATTAAATTCCATGAGCTTCTGATCACCTGTAAACCAGTGAAGCGCTGGCAGTGAAGCCTGTTACTCAAGAGGAAGAGCCCCAGGCTTAACCAGAAAGGTAGGGTCAAGCATCCAGGCCCTGAGTTCAAGCTCTGGCAATAAACAAAACAAAACAGAGTCTTCATGTAAGCCAATGTGAAAGTTTTTTAAAGTTGTGAAAAGCCCTTATTTGTCTCTTAGAGGCTATACACTGATTGTACAGAAATTACTACATGGACTATCAAGGCACTAGCGGCTCACATCTGGCATCCTAGATCCTCAGGAGTCTGAAGATCTCAGGATTCAGGTTCAAAGCTAGCCTAGTTGAGAGAAGTCCCTGAGACTTGGGATTTCCTAGTCAATTTGTTTTCTGTTACCCTTACAAAGCACCTGAGTCTGGGCTATTTAAAAAGAGTTTATAAAGGTTCCTGCACTCATGACTCTGGAGACTAGAAAAATCCAAGAGCCTTGGGAGAATTGCCTGCTGCTATGTTTACTGCTGGTGGAAAGCTGAAATGTCTGCAAACACGTGAAAGAGTCATTTTGCCAGCAGGTGACAGTCTCTCCCTGCAACCAGTTGCTCTCTTGCTGTCCAAATCAGCACTAGGAATGAAGTCTTCCCACCCAGTGAACCCAATCCCATGAGAAAGAAATGAAAACCTGAAGTCCTCACCACCTCTCAATAACTGGAGAGGGAATTACAATGGGAACTGCATTTCACCCTAAGTTATTTTTAATTTTTATTTATTTACTTATTTATTCATTGCTGGTCATGGGGCTTGAACTCAGGGCCTGGGTGCTGTCCCTGAGCCTCTGTATGCTCAGGCTTAGCACTCTACCACTTGAACCACAGCTCCACTTCCCAGTTTTTCTGCATAGTTCATTGGAGTCTCATGGACTTTTATGCCCTGGCTGGCTTTGAACCACAGTCCTCAGATCTCAGCCTCCTAAGGAGCTATCATGACAGTTGTAAGTCACCAGTGCCTGGCCCATCAGACCCTTCCTATTTCCTGTCATCCTATGAGTGTTTTGATGTTGTTATTATTTTATATATATATTAATTGCACCAAAGAGCTTCACCCCCTGTTTCTTGCACATGAATTTTAATCAGATTAACATATTCTATCTATCTTTTCCCATCCCCTTAGTTATATTGTTTGATAACACTCAGTGAGACTTCACAGACACATACAAAATGTGTGTGTGTGTGTGTGTGTGTGTGTGTCTGTATGAGAGAGAGAAAGAGAGAGAGAGAGTGTGCACTAGCTTCCACAAATGACTAAAAACATGATATTTGGCTTTCTGATCTTGATTTATCCTACTCAACAGAATGGTCTCCAATTATATATATTCCCTGCAAATTCTGTCATTTTGATTGTTTTTACAGCTCTGTATTAGTCCATCATATTCAGATACCATTTTTTATCCACTCATTGCTTGGTGGGCAACTCCAGTGATTCCACCATTTGGCTCTTGTTGAGAGCTTCAATAAAAAACTGTGTGTAGGAGCCTTTTCATACATTGTCTAAACTCATTCATATGTCTATGAATGGTATAGTTGGATCATAAGATAGATATATGTTTAGATTCTTCTGAAATCTCCACTGTGATTTTCATTAATTTACATTCCCAACAAAAATATATGATGGTTCCTTTTCACTGAAGATTGTCATTTTGACCTGAGGTCAGATGAATCTTGGAACACTTTTTGGTTGGTTGGTTTGTCTTTGTCGGTGGTGGGGTTTGAATTCAGGCTTTGGGTACTGTCCCTGAGCTTTTCAGATCAAGTGCTCTACCACTTTGAGCCACTGCACCACTTCAGGTTTTCTGGTTGTTCATTGGAGATAAGAGTCTCATGGACTCCCCTGCCCCAGGCTGGCTTTAAACCATAATCCTCATATCTTAGTCTCCTGAGTAGCTAAAAATGACAGGCATGAGCCACCATCATGCAACTTATTTCCTTTTATTTTTATGGCCCATCTACTTGGGGATAAACTGGATATTTTGTAATGCTTTTAATTTTCATTTCTCTAATGTTTAATTAAGTTGAGCCTCTTTTTCTATGCTGATTGGTCAGATATAGATCTAGTCCAAAGAAATATTTACTCCATTTCCCTTTTTCTTTTTGGTGCTTGGACTTGAACTCAGGAACTTAAGCTCTGTATTAGCTCCCCCCTCCCACACAGACACTACCACTTTAGCCACAGTTCCATTTCTTGGTTTGCTGACTCATTGGAGACAGGGTTTCGGGGACTTTCCTGGATTTGAGCCACAATCCTCAGAGCTCAGCCTCCCATGTAGCTAGGATTATAGGTGTGAGCTGCCAGTGTCTGGCTTTTTTCCATTTTTGAGTTGAGTTCTTTGTGGTTAGAATACTAGATGGAAGCCACAGTGTTTTCTCCCATTATTTGGTTTCTGTTTGTGTGCATGTGGAGTCGATAATTGAATCACATTTTTGCTTGTCTTACAATATTTTCCACTCTGCGACTCCCATCCTTGTTTTTTCTTTCCTTCCTTCCTTCATTCCTCCCTTCCTTCCCTTCTTCCTTCTTCCTTCTTCTTTGTGCCATTCCTGGAGCTTGAACTCAGGGCCTAGACGTTCTCCTTGGTCTTGCTCAAGGCTAGCACTCTAGTACTTGAGCCACAGCACCACTTTCAGCATTTTCTATGTATAGGGTACCTGGGAATCGAACCCAGGGCTAATTGCATGCTAGGCAAGCACTCTACCAAAAGGTCAAGCTCATTTCGTCACACAGTTGTATTCATTTTCAATATATCCTGTTTATATGATTTTGTGTGTGTGTTTGTTTATTGGGGGATTTTTTTTTATTGCTTTCATCTTTTCTTGGGTTTTTGTTGTTTGGGGCTTGAGTGTTGTTTTATTTTCTGCTATACTTAGTGTCTTATTTAAGAATACGGTGTGAGTCAAGTGCCATTTGCTCACACCTGACATCCCAGCTATTCAGGAGTCAGAGATCTGACTGCTATGCCAGGCAGCAAAGTCCCTAAGATTCTCATCTCCAATGAACCAGTAGAAAACTGGAAGTGATGTTGTTACTCAGTGTGGTAAATAAAAGCTTATGGCCAGTGCCTAGGCCCTGAGTTCAAGCCCCATGACTGACATAAAAATAGGAGAAAGGAGGGAGAGATGGAGGGAGGGAGGCAGAAAGAAGGAAGGAAGGAAGGAAGGAAGGAAGGAAGGAAGGAAGGAAGGAAGGAAGTTAGAAGGGAAGTTAAGAGGCATAGAGAGGAGAAAGGGAAAGGGGGAGGGAGGAAATAGGGAGGAAGGGAAAGAGGGGGGATGAAAGAAGGAAGGGAGGGAGGGATAGTTTAGGTGTTAGGCTCTCACACCTGTACTCCTAGCTACTCAAGAGGGTGAAATGTGAGGTTTAAGGTTCAAAGCCAGACTAGGCAGGAAAGTCCATGAGACTCTTATCTCCAATAGACAAGGAGAAAACTAGATGTTCTGTGTCTCAACATGGTAGAGCGCTAGCCTTGAGCACAAAAGCTCAGGGACAGTGCCCAGGCCCTGAGTTCAAGCCTGAGGTCTGCAAAAGAAAAAAGAACAAAAAGGGAGTGAAAGACAAGGGACAAGAAGGGATATAGAGAAGCAAATGGAATATTTGTGAGTGCTACTATGCTTATTGTCACAATAATGATGAAACTGGCATTTCATCTAAAATGGCACACATCTGATACTTCCACCAGGCCAGGCATGATAACAAAAGTTCTACAACACTATCTATACACAAAGGCTCATTTTTGTTATCTCTAGTTTAAAAATGACAGAAATGAAACCCATCCATGGATAAGGTTAACAAGTAAGAGACAGAAGTGGGATTTGAACCCAGGTATTCCAACTCAAGGTTTGCATTCCTCAACACAATGCTCCCCTGATGTGAGGGACAGACCAGATACTATCCTTAGAGTCTCTGGTGGCTCATACCTGTCATCCCAGCTACCCAGGTGGCTGAGATCTGAGGATCCCAGTTCAAATCCCAGCCCAGGCGGAAAAAGTCCAGAAGACTCTTTATCTCCAATGAACATAGCATTCAATCAGATGGAGGGACTGGGAATGTGGCTTAGTGGTAAAGTGCTAGCCTAGCATCCACAAAGCCCTGGGTTCAATTCTTCATTAGTATATACACAGAAAAATGCCAGAAGTGCTGCTGTGGCTCAAGTGGTATAGTGCTAGCCTTGAGCAAAAGAAGCTCAAGAGCCAGGAGTTTGGCCTAGTGATAGAGTACTTGCCTAGCATGCATGAAGACCCCAGTTCAATTCCTCAGTGCCACGTAGAAAAAGCTAGAAATGGTGGTGTGGCTCAAGTGATAGATCTCTAACATTGAGAAAGCCAAAGGACGATGCTCAGGCCCCCAGTTCAAGGCCCTGGACTGGCAAAAGAAAAAGAAAAAAAGAAAATAAAAAAAGCTTAGAGATAACACCAAGGCCCAGAATTCAAATGCCAGGACTGGCCACGAAAACAAACAGAGAGCTGTGGCTCAAGTGGTAGAGTAACAGTCTTCAGTGAAAAACACAGGGACAGCACCCAAGCCTTAAGTTAGAAGCTTAAGTAGTAGACAGCACACACACACACACACACACACACACACACACACACACACACACACACACATCGTTCCTCACGGGTCTGAAGGCCTGGCCTTTATGACTGAGGAGGCCCCTGCCAGTCCATGTGGCAACCAGGGATCCTGCCATTTTTTATTATTATTATTATTATTATTATTATTATTATTACTACTATTACTATTATTTATTTACAGACAAGGCCCCCTCACACTGTGTCCTCACATGAGCCACACTCATGACTGGTTCCCTGCCTAGATCCCTCTTGCCCCATCTGGTTTTCACCAACATTGTTTTCCTGGGAGAGGGGGGCAGAGCAGTCCAGCGCCTGCTTTCTTCAGAACCAGGCCACTGTGAGGTGCCACATAGAACGGGTCCAGGCACAGTAGGTGCACACCAGATCCAAGCACCCTGTCTGAGGGTCTGCAGGTTCCCTCACTCCTCTCCTGACTCCTAAGAGGCTGCAGGCTGCAGCCACTCGGGGCGTGCGCTGCCTTCTGATTCCTCGCCGCCTGTCAGCTGGATGTCAGAAAAGCTGCAAATTTCCCCTGTGGAGCACTTGGGAGAAATCCATCTCAACTTCATTTCATGTCCTCCTGTGTGAATGAGATGGGGTGGGGATGTGATCAGAGCGGTTGATCTGTGGGGACCCCAGTCCTTCAGAGAGGGAGGCCTGAGTCCTCCACCCCACCAAGCCTGTGTCCCCATGGGGCTGAGAGACCATCAAAGACACCAGTGCCAAAAAGTCAATGGCCTTTCAGGGAGTCCCATGACACACAGGGGCCCCAAAGACTCAGATCACAGAGGGGGGCACCCCAAGTCACAGAAGTCAACTGTGAACTTCTATCACAGGGTCCCAGGGGAAGGTGAGGAATCCATATTAGGCCTGGATGTTGGGTATGGCTCTGAGACACCCTCCCAAGAGGATGAACAGGACACGTGTAAAGAGAAATTGAAGTTCTTTATACTTCCCACCTCTGAAATATGGATGATCACAATAAAATAAGATTTTCTTCCATTTATATTTCTATTTGGGCCTCAAAATGGATTGAAGGTTTAGCTCTGTTGGTAGAGTGCTAGCCAATGAGGGAAAGGATAAAGTGCTGAGTTCAAGTTCCAGTCTCAGAGAAAGAAGGAAAGGAAAAGAAAAGACAGAAAATTAGGGAGGGATAGAAGGAAGGAAGGAAGGAAGGAAGGAAGGAAGGAAGGAAGGAAGATAGAAAGGAAACACAAATAGGTAAATGGGTAAGTTTAAGCTCCAAAGGTCCTCAAGTTGGGTATTGAACAGGCTTTTTTTATTTTCTGACAGTTCTGGGGCTGGAACTCAGGGCTTGAGCACTGTCCTTGGACTTTCTCAAGGCTAGAGTTCTACCACTTGAGCCTCAGCACCACTTCTGGCTTTTGTCTATGTATGTGGTACCCAGGAATCAAACCTGGGTCTTTGTGCATGCTAGGCAAGCACTCCACCACTAGGACAAACTCTCAGCCCCAATCTGAAGGGAATTTTTTAAAAATTATTTGTTCTATTCATGGGGTATAAACTCAGGCCTGAGCCTGAGCTCCTTTGATCAATGGCTCCTCCCCTCAGGTGAATAGTAAAAAAGTAGTCTTTAAGATCAATGATGATTTTGTGATATCCTCGTGGTATGGCTATGGGAGTGGGCAAACCAGGCTGGAGAGCTCCCATAGTAATCATAGTTACATTGATGGCCCTCAGGTCTTGTAAAAGCCTACATTTGCCCGATTTTTTTTTCTTAATAACAAAGATAGGGGTATTCCAAGGGTAGGTAGTAGGTACAATGTGGCCGTCGGCGAGCTGCTGCTGCACCAGCCCTGTAGCTTCTCTGAGGGGAGGGGCCATTGATCAACCCATACAGGATCATAGGACCTCCAGGAAATCCGATCCGCATGGGGTGCAGAAATATCAACAGCCTCTATCAAAAATGTGTTGCTCCTAATCCTTGGCGATCGGTTTTGATAACAGGTGGGGGCTCTTATGCCTTGGGAATTTTTCCTAAACCCTAACCGTGGAGGAAACCCTGTTTTAGCATTTAATGGGTGATAGTCTCATTGGGGCGACACCTACTGAGATTTAATTGAGATAAGATGTCTCGTTCCCAAAGATTTCCTGGAATGTTAGGGACAATATAGGGCTGGACCGTGCCACAATTGCCCTCCTCATCGACCCAGGTTAGTATTTTTGCACTTTGTTGTGGGTTAGAGGTCTGTCCAATGCCTTTTAGGTGTGTATAGGAGGTAATAAGGGGCCATGAGGAGGGCCAATATTGGCTAGAAATAACAGTGGCATCCGCCCCAGTGTCTATAAGGCTCTGGAAGCTCTTTCCATCTAATTTTAGTTTTAAAAGGGCTCGATCAAATGTGATTTGCTGTACCCAATAGGCATCTGATGAGCCAAGACAGTTGGTTCCTCTCATTTTTGAGTGAAATGAGTGGGGAGAGGAAACCAGGGAAAGGAAAAGTAATTGGGCTATTCTTTGGCTGGCTCATATATTAAGGGGTCCAGAAGTGGAGAAAGCCAACATTTTATTTCTCCTGGGTAATCATTATCAATGACCCCGGGAATTATATGAAGTCCTTTTAGAACAGTACTAGCACGGCCTACTAGGAGTCCAAAGGTATCGGGTGGTAAGGGACTATGCACTCCGGTGGACAGAATCTGCGTTCCCACAGTAGTAGTTAATATTGTATCAGAGGGGGAACAGAGGTCCAGTACTGCGCTTCCTGGGATGGCTTGTTGGAAGGAGGATACATCTGAGTAAGAGAGGTTTTTTTTGTGAAACAAACCTGACAGCCCCAGGGGTTTGTCTCAAGGAAAGTGCCCAGGGCTGGCCCCGCTGGAAGTTTCCCTGCTTTGGGAAGAGGGACTTGCCATCAATGTCTGTTTTTGAATGACATTCAGAAGACCAGTGCTTGCCTCTTTTTCATCAGGGGCAGACAGTTGTTGGAGGAGGGTGTTCTACCCAAGGGACTGTACCGTCTCTAGAAAAATAGCCAGATTGTTTACAATTAAAGCAGTTTTTTGAGGGACAGACATTAGCAAAGTCTTTTAAGGCTGCTCCGATGGCTAAACCCATGGCATGCGAGCTGATGCAGACTCATAGACGGATATAGTCAGATATATCACTGCCTGCGCGGTGTAGGCGAATGGCTGCTTCGCAGGCCAGGTTAGCATTTTTGAAAGCAAGATGTTTAATGAAAGCGCTTTCATTTACTTTACTTCCCACAAGCCGTTCAGCTGCTTCGGTAGGGTGGCTAATGAAATTGCTGTAAGGCTCATCGGGGCCTTGCTGAAGTTTGGCAAGGGAAGTGGTTGCCGATCCCTCAGGGGAGAGCCCTTTTCAGGTTTTTAAACCCACATGCTGGATTTGGGCCAAAAGGCCAGGGGGAAAGCAAGCCTGTTTTTCATTAGAGTCATAAGAACTTTTGCCCAGAAATTTATCATGTATCCAATTCTTGGAGGTCTGGCTCTCTGAGGTATATTGAGCTATTTCTCTACAATTTTCAACATATTCAGTCTTCCATAGAACGAAATCACCCCCCAGACAACATGGCGTGCACCAAGAAATACCAATCATTGGGAATCAGCCATTGGTCACTCAGATTTTCTAAAAGAGTTAAGGTAAAGGGAGTGGTTGGACCACAATTTGAAGCAGCAACTTTCAATTCCTTAAGATATCTTAGTCTATGTTTGTTCGGGGACCTCCTCAGGGTCATGATCTGAGTCTCCTGAAGGTTCCTCTTCCTGATCAGAGTCTTCATTTGGGGAGGCTATTTCCTCCTCATTTAGGGGAGTAGCCTCGGAGCCCTGAGTTTTTGAAATGGACTTGCTCCTCTGGGTGATGGTGAGTATCCGAAGGGTCGAGGGGTCTTGAATCTTTTTTGAATTTCATTTTGGAGTTTGTGAGTTAGGTGGAGAGGAAAAGAAAAGGGGAAGGTTTTATAGTTCTATGTCAAGGGCTCTCAGTTCCTTAATAAGTTGTAAATGTTCCCTTTGTTGCTGTAAAATTCTTTAAGGGATTTGGCTTTTTGAGGGAGTTTAAGTTTGGCTCTAGTAATGGTCCTGGAAACATCATCCATGTCAAGAAAAGGGGCACAGAGGGGTGGTGCAGTAACTTAAGGGGGTGGCCAATCAGGGTTATGGTATTTTGTAGCCTCCTTTTTCAAAGAGATCATGTCGGCTATAGGGAGTTTTTCATTAGGCTTGTCATTATCAAACTTGGTAAGAGAGGGATAAAGAGGCTTGCTAGTGGAGGGGGGCCTAGAGACATTGAGGTGGTTTTAAGGTTTTCCTTAGGGATAGAAGTAGATTGGCATACAGAGGGGGGCTGAGAGAGTCATTGCAGAAGACGCTCTCCCTCTTAAATTACCTCCTGCAAGTCTGGGGCTGGTTTATGAATACGAAGGACATCATTTATCTGGTTCCAATATGAAAAAGTCTGGACAGGAATTTTTTCTGGGCCAAAAATTTTATAATAGTCCTGCAAGCAATCTCTCACTCTACCCCAGTTTTTTCATAAATGGTATCTTCCTGCAGAAACCAGGAACAAACGTCAGTGACAAGATCAAAGAATCTTTTTAAATCTTTTTTCTTAACCAGTGTTCCTCGTGCATTGAGAGAGTCCTTGAGACCCTGAAGAAAGAGATCATGAGTGCTTAATGCCTGCCCCATATATGCACAACTCGCCTCTTACCTTACACAGATCGAGCTCAAAGGCAGGCGGTCCTGCGATGATCTCAATTGCATCTTCACTCACACCGTTGATATGTGGCGGTCCCAGCAATATCGGCCAATAATGTTTCAGATGCGTTCTTGACCCTTCCTCATGTCCCAGGCCCCGTGTTGGGCACCAGGTGCCCCGTCATGGGGGTTTGTTCAACTAGGACCTGGGAAGAGAAGGGCAGATGAATGGAGGGGCAGGAGACACGAAAAAGGAGAGCAAGTTGGAAGGTTTGATCAAGCTCTCATTTATTGAAGGATGCAGTACCGGTTTTATACTAGTTTAGCTGGTGGGGACTTTTCAGGCTAGGGGGAGATCAAAAACAAAACTGAGGAAGTCATTGTAATGAAGTCATTGCAACGATTGTTCAGTTGTGGCAGTGAAGGCAACGATTATTCACTTGTAGTAATGTCAAACCGCAGAAAGTATCGCCTAACTTCTGAGAACCCGTTGACTAACAGAAACTATATGGATGGCTGAGTTGACTAACTAGAAAACAGAAACTATTATATGGATGGCCGAAAAGGTATTTACTTTCCTGTCGGCTCCCGTCAGCTCTAGCTATGAACAAAACACCACAAGTTCAAGCCCCAGGACTGGCATACAATGCAAGAAGTCTCATGGCCTTTCCTGTCCAGGCAGTCTTAGAACTGTGATCGTCAGATTTCAGCGAGCTAGCAGCTAGAATTCTTTAGCTACAAGTTAACATTGATTTTTTTGTTTTGTTTTGACCTTTGGTGATTTTCCTAGGGTTTTAAATCAGGGCCTACTATACTCTCATGGAAAATTTTTCTTCAGACCTAGCAGGCTGTAGAATTTGAGCCAAACCTTGATTATTCATGTTTATTTTTTAAATTTGGGTGCTGGTACTATGCCTTAAACCGAATGGCTGGTACTTCTCTCTGAAGTTTTTGTTTATTTTCTCAAGTCTACTGGGTGCTATTACTTGCAATATATGTCAAGTTTGGATTTGGCTTTGTTTTGCTTTTCCTGGGCTGGTCCTACTCCTTGAACTCAGGGCCTAGCCTCTAGCTTTTAAAAATTATAATTATTTCTTTTCTGTTTTGTGTGAGTCATGGGCCTTGAACTTGGCCTGGGTACTGTTCCTGAGCCCTTCAGCTCAAGCCTATTACCCTAGCTGGGAGTCAAGCCCCACTTCCCATTTTCTAGAGGGTAATTGGAGATAAGAGTCTCAGTCGTTTATTGCCTGGGCTGGCTTCAAATCTTGATCCTCAGATCTCAGCCTCCTGAGTAGCTAGGTTTACAATCCTGAGCCCCATGCCCGGCAATATAATTATTTCTTTCATTTTTTCTTCTCTGTCTCTTTCTCTGTCTCTTCCTCACTCTGTCTCTCTCTCTGTCTCTCTCTATCTCTCTGTCTCTCTCTCTGTCTCTCTCTCTCTTTCTCTTCTGTCTTCTGTTTTCTGTTTTTTTTTCTTTTAATTGTACTGATATTAATGCTTTAACTTAGAGCCTGGTTGGGTTTTTTGTTGTTTTAAAATTTTTCTGAAGGCTTGCAGCTTTGACAATTTGAGAAATCACCCTCTTTCAGAGATTCTTTTTGAGAGGGAGAGTGGTTAATAGGAGATAGAGTCCCATGGAAATGAGACTCATCTCCAATTAACCAGTAGCAAGCAGGAAGCAGTAGAGCTCTAGCCTTGAGCCAGCATAGCAAATTCAAGCCTACCACTGCCACTCACTGGAAGAAGTCTCACTGACTTTTCTGCTCAGGCAGGCTGTTTGTTGGCAGACCTGGGAATTGAACACAGGGCCTCAGCACTTGAGCCACAGTACCACTTAGGATTGTGTGTGTGTGTGTGTATGTGTGTGTGTGTGTGTGTGTGTGTGTGTGTCATGGGGCTTGAACTCTGGGCCTGGGTGCTATCCCTGAGCTCCTCAGCTCAAAGCTACCATCCTACCTCTTGAGCCACAATGGCACTTCTGGTTTTCTAATGGTTAATTGAAAGTAAGAGTCTCATGGTCTTTAGTGCCTGGTTTTTTGAACCTCCACCTTCAGATCTCAGTCTCTTTAGTAGTTAGGATTATAAGCGTGAGTCACCATGCTGGGCTTACCTAGGGATATATATATTTTTTTTTTCATGTATGTGGTACTGAGGAATCTATCCCAGATGCCACTAAGCTAAACTCCTGGCCCACAGGAGTTTCTCCTACTGGTAGAATGCTTGCCTAGCATGCATGAAGACATGGGCTGTATTCCTCAGTACCACATACATAGAAAAAAAGCCAGAAGTGGTGCTGAGACTCAAGTGGTGGAACTCTAGCCTTGAGAAAGTCCAAGGATACTGTTCAGTCCTTGAGCTCAAGCCCAGGACTGGCAAAAATTTTTTTTTTAATTGGCTCTTTTCCTTCACCTTCTTTTTCCATTTATTTTACATTTTCTGTCGGTTTTTTTGTTTGTTTGTTTATTTCAGGTCATCTGGTTTGTTGTTAGACTAACCACCCACCCTCATTTTTTGTTTATTTTTTAAACTCACAATTTGGAGGCTCGGGGCCTAGTGGTAGAGTGCTCCCCTAACATTCAGGAAGCCCTAGCTTCAATTCCTCAGTTCCACAAAGGAAAGCTGGAAGTGGTGCCTCCAGTTGTAAAGGGCTAGTCTTAAGGAAAGCCCAAGGACAGTGCCAGGCCTTGAGTTTAAGGCCCAGACAGATAAAGGCAAAAATGTAAAAAAAAAAAAAAAAAGTTTGGAGTCTCTGCAAATGTCAGCTACTGGCTTTTCCCCCCCGCATTGTGTGGTTGGAACTAAGGGCCTGGGAACTGTCCCTGAGATTGTTTGCCCAAATTTGCACTTCACTCCATCACTTTGTAACACAGTGCAACTTCTAGTGTTTGAGTGGTTAATGGGAAGTAAGAGTCTCACAGGAAATTTTCTGTCCAGGCTGGCTTTGAACCACGATCCTCAGATTGCAGCCCCTTAATAGCCAAGATTACAGGTGTGAGGCATTGGTGTCTGCCCTGGCACTTTAAAAAAATTGTTTGTTAGTTTTCAGTTCTTATGCTAGGTCTTGAACTTTGGGCCTGAACATAATCCAGACATCATTTCTTTTTCCTCCCCCCCAAAGCTAGTTGGTATACATTAGAGGCAAAACTCAACTTTAGGATCTTTTTTTTTTTTGTATTGGTGCTGGTATGTAGTGTTTGATTTTCCAAGAGGATGATTGTGTTTTTCTTTTTTCATATATATTTATTGTTATTAATAGAAGGGTTACATTATATTCACCAGATTGAAGGTGCATTTCTTAACATACATTGAAACCCTTTCTCATGTCTTGGTCCCCATATCCTCCCCCTACCCCCTGTCTTTTGCTTTCCTTTTTTTTTTTTGTTTTTATTTCAAGGCTCACAACTGTTGGAGACCATTGCTTTCAGCCTCCTGAAGAAGTAAGATTATAAAATGGCACATGGCAACTCGCCAATGAGTCAGTACTTGCTGACCAGGAAGTTTCTTTGCATTGGTTGATTTGTTTCTTCCATGCTAGTGGATAGAATGTGATGGCTAGATTTGTTCCAGGTTTGTTTGCTGCTTGTGCAGATGTCCTTTATTGTGATTGGCTGCTTAAGGATATAAACAGTGTAGGATTTCCGGGGAAGGGAAGAGAAAGGCAGGGAGAAGGAGAAAGTCAGAGAGAGAAGACGGGAAGAGAGAAATAAAAGACCTCTGTTGCAGATATTTGAGTCTGTGATCATTCTCAGTCTGCCTCTGAAGAGACCCGTCCTTGCAGCAGGCAGCGACACACAAGATTTTCTTTTTTCATCAAAGCTAGCAGAGAATAAAATTAGAGCTAAAATTGGACTCATGAGTTTTTGTTTTCTTTTTTTTTTAATTCATGGCTCCCTGGCTCTTCTACTTAAGCCACAGCTCCACTTTTGCTTTTTTTTTTATTATTATTTTGGTGGTTCATACGAGATAAGAGTGAAAACACAAGGGCACTACACAAAGTCTTGACATCTAAGGATCCCAGTTTGAAGCCAGCCTGGCACGAAAGTCCATGAGACTCTTATCTTCTTCAGAACAGAAATCAGTAGAGCACTAATCATGAACAAACACCCCAAATTGAAGCTCACCCTTGACAGGCACACACTAAAACAACTGTCATGGACTTTCCTGCCCAGGCTAGCTTTAAACTATGACCTTGTGATTTCAGTGACTGGAGCAAGTAGGATATAGGCTTGAACCATGTTCTCAAAACATTCAGTGGCCCTTTGGTGTTTTCTCTTTTCACTCATTTTTTGTTTAGTTTTCTTTTTCTTTCTCCCCACTCCCCCCTTTTTTAAAATAATTTTTCAGGTACTCTACCTCATTGTCTTGGATTGTCCACTCTCCCTGAGGTTTTAATCTTTGCTTTGCTTTCTTCCCTCAAGGTTAGCAGGTTTACACCTGAAAACACATACAAAAGTCAGTTTCTCTTTCTTTCTTCCTTCCTTCCTTTCTTTCTTTCTTCCTCTTTCTCTCTCTCTATTGCTTTTGCTCCTTTCTTTGTCTCTTCTCTTTTATTTTATCCTTCCTTGTTTTATTTATTTATTTTTTTTGTGTACCATGGGGTGTGAACTCTCGGCATGGGCATTGTCATTACCTCTTCAGCTCAAGGCTACCAACATACCCCTGAGCTTGCTGTGAGCCTTGATACTCAGATCTCAGCCTCATAAGTCATAAGTAGCAGAGATTACAGGTATGAGCTACTGTGCCTGGCACCTGGCCCTTGCTTGCTTGCTTCCTTTGGCTCTTTTGTATTTTTTTGCTTCTCTTTCGTTTTCTTTCTTTCTTCTCTTTGATTTTGTTTTTTTCTTTCCTTCTATTTGACTGCCTTCCTCCCTGCCCCCGTTCTTTCTTTTTTTCTGCCTTCCTTCCTTCCTTCCTTCCTTCCTTCCTTCCTTCCTTCCTTTCTTTTTCTTTCTTTCTTTCTTTTTTTCTTTCTTTCATTGTTTATGAGAGAAATAGTCTCATGTAAACATGGAGGTATTACATGGCTCTGAAATCTGAAGACTGTGGTTCAATGCCAACCTGGGTAGGAAGTATTAGAGCTCTAGTCATGAGAAAAAAAAAGCATGCTCAAGCTCACCACTGCCACTCACTAAAACAAGTCTCATGGACTTTCCTGTCCAGGCTGGCTTTGAACCACAATCCTCTGATTTCAGTGAGCATAGCAAGTAGGATAAAAGCATGACACATGTTTTCAAATTCTTTTTTTGCCATATCTGGGGCTTGAACTCAGGGTCTGAGCACTGTCCAGGGCCATTCTCAAGGCAAGAGCTCTACCGCTTGAGCCATGACACTATTCCTGGCATTTTTTTCTATGTATGTAGTACTGAGGAATTGAACCTGGGTCTTTGTGCATTCTAGACAAGCACTCTACCATGAGGCCAAACCCTGGCCTATGTTTTCAAAATCTTCAATTGTCTCTTTGATATCTCCTCCTCTAACTTGCTATGGGTTGGCCTGTCTCCCTTAGGTTATTATCTTGCTTTGCTTTTTTTCCCTCCAGGCAAGCAGGATTCACACTTGGAACAAAAGTTAAAATTCAGACTTTGTTTAGTTCATTTGTTCTTGTTTGCTTGCTTGTTTGCCTGTCTGCGTGAATACATTCATTCTTTGTCTCTTTCTTTCTTTGCTTCCCTTTCTATTTCCTTCTCTCTGTTTCCTTCTCTCCTTTCTT
Organism: Megascapheus bottae; assembly: GCF_031878675.1. Lineage (NCBI taxonomy): Eukaryota > Metazoa > Chordata > Mammalia > Rodentia > Geomyidae > Megascapheus > Megascapheus bottae. The sequence goes on from NW_028327483.1 coordinate 1,418,812, forward strand.
GTCTCCCTGCATTCCACCTTCCTCCCTTCCTTCCTTTTCTTTCATTCTTTTTTCTTCCTTTTTTTCTTTCTCTATCTCCCTCCTTCCCTCCCTCCGCTCCCTCCCTCCCTCCTTCTCCTTCCTTCCTTTCCCTTCCTTCCTTCCTTCCTTCCTTCCTTCCTTCCTTCCTTTCTTTCTTTCTTTCGTCCTTTCGTCCTTTCGTCCTTTCTCTCTGTCTCTGTCTCTGTTTCTGTCTCTCTCACTCTCTTTCTTCCTTTTTCCCTTTCTTTCCTTTCTGTTCTTTGACGGTTTATAGAAAGGGTCTCATGTGAACTTAGGGGCATTACAAAGGCTCTGAAATCTGAGGGTTGTTGTTCAAAGCCAGCCTGGGTAGGAAAATCCATGGGACTCTTATCCATAATCAACCACCAACAGACAGGAAGTACTAGAGCTCTAGCCATGAACAAAACAAGTTCAAGCCCACCACTGCCACTCACTAAAACAAGTCTCATGGACTTTCCTGCCCAGGCTGGCTTTGAACCACACTCCTCCTATCTCAGCATCCTTAGCAAGTAGGATTCCAGATGTGTGACATGATTTGAAAGTGTTTAATTGGCTCTCCTCTACTTTCCCCTTCCTTTTCATCTAGTTCACTATTTCTGTACATATATTTTTTGTAGTTTTTCAGTTTTATTGTTTCAGGACCTCTAGTATCTTGTTGGGATTAACCACTCTCCCTCAATTTCTTTTTTCAGTTTAGATGTTTTTGTTTTTGTTTTTTCCCCTCAGTATTTAGAGGCTATGCTTTTTGGGCCACAGTTCAACTACTGGCTTTGTTGTTTACCCCAATGTGGGGCTAGAACTTATGGTCTGAGCAGTATTCCTAAGTTCTTTTTGCTCAAAACTAGACACTCTATGACTTTGCTCAACAATGCAACTTCTGGGTTTTGAGTGGTGATTAGATATAAGTGAGTCACAGAGCATTTCTGGCTTGGGCGATGTATGAACCAGTACCCTCAGATCTCAGCCTCGCAAATGGTTAGTATTACACACATGAAGCACTTCTGCACTGCCTGGCTTTTGTAGTAGTTGTTGTTCCTGTGCTAGGGCTTGAACTCAGGGCCTGGTCACTGTCCTCCCCCAATTTTTGTTTTACCCTCAATGTTAACTGGGAGTGCCAATAGAGCCAAAACTACACTTAGGAGTTGGGTGAGGTCTTTTGTTTATTTGTTTTTAAATTCAAGGTAGCATGCTGCATTACAGGAACCATAGGTCAAGTGTGGCCTTTTTATTACTTTGGTGATTCATAGGAGATAAAAGTGCACTGGAAACACAAGGGCATTACACAGAGGCTTGACATCTGTGGACCAAGGTTCAAAGCCAGCCCAGGCACAAAAGAACTTAAGACTCTTATCTCCAATCAACCCCTAGAAAATGGCAAGTGAGGCTTGGCTCAGTAGTAGAGACTTGACCTGAAGAACTCAGGGACAACACTCAGGCCAAGTTAAAGTCCCATGACTCATCAAAAAAAAAAAAGTCTCTCGGTCTAATGTCGCAAGATTGGCCTAGTGGTAAATTGGTTGCCTAGCATGCACAAAGGTACACATTCCTTGGTACCAGATGCATAGAAAAAGCTGGAAATGGTGCTGTGTTTCAAGTGGTAGAGCTCCAGCCTTGAAAAGGCCCAAGGATAGTGCTCAGGCACTTACAGAAATTTTCCTGCTTTGGCTGGCTTTTAACCAGTCTCCTAAGTAGCTAGGATTACACTCAGGAAGGACTGCTGCCCTTCCTGGATCATTTTTGTTGTTGTTGTTTTCATTTCGGTGCTAGGGCTAAAACCCAGGTCCTGGTCTCTGCACAAAATAATTTTTTGGTTCAGTGTTTCAGGGAGTACCATTAGAGCAAAATGGACTTATGAGTTTGTTTTCAATTCAAGGCTCCCTAGGTCTACAACATAAGGCATAGTTCAACTTCTGCCTTTTAATTTTTTGGTGGTTCATAGGATATAAGTGTGCCATGGAAACACAAGGGCACTGCAGAGGCTTGATATTTTAGGTGGGTGGTTTGAAGCCAGTCTGGTCAGGAGAGTCCATGAGATCCTTATCTCCAATAAACCACCCAGAAACAGAAGGTAGTAGAGCTTTAATTAGGAACAAATCACCAATCCGTTTAAGTTCACTATTGGCAGGCCAGATCATGGATTCCTGCCCAGGGTGGCTTTGAACCACAATCCTATGATCTCAGTGAACTGAGCAAGAATAGGATATAAGCATAAAGGATGTTTTCAAAATTTTGAGTTGTCTCTTTGATATCTTCTCCTTCCTTTTAATTCACTTTTTGTTCCTTTTTTTGTGGGTCATGGGGCTTAAACTTAGACTAGACACTGTCCCTGAGCTCTTCAGCTCAAGGCTACTGCCCTACCCTGAGGCAAGCCCCACTTCTTCTTTTTGTAGAAGTTAATTGGAGATAAGAGTCTCAGGTCCTTTTATGTCCTGGCTGGCTTTGAACTTGGATCCTCAGATCTCTGCCTCCTGAACAGCAAGGATTAAAGGCACGAGCCATCTCACCCAGCTTTTGTTGTTGTTGCTTTAATTCAGATTCTCTAACTTATTATGGATTCGTCAGTCTCCCTGAAGTTATTATCTTTGCTTTGCTTTTTTACCTTCAGTCTAGGAGGATTCACACCAACAAAAGTTCAACTTCAGACTTTGTTTATTTTATATGTTCTCTTCTTGTTTGTCTGCATGCTTGCCTGCCTGCCTGCTTACATTTTCTCTTTGACCCTTTCATTCTTTGCTTCTTTTTCCGTTTACTTCTCTGTTCATTTTCTTCTCTCCTTCCTTCCCTTCCTCCCTCCCACCTCTCTCCCTACTCTTTCTTCTTTCTTTCTTTCTTTTTCTTTCTTTCTTTCTTTCTTTCTTTCTTTCTTTCTTTCTTTCTTTCTATCTTTCTTTCTTTCTTTCTATCTTTCTTTATTTATTTCTTCCTTCCTTCCTTTCTCTTTTTCTTTCCTTTCCTCCTCCCTCCCTTTCTTTCATTCTGTTTTCTTTCTCTTTCTTATCTCTGTTTTTATTTCCCTTCTTCCTTCCTCCCCCTATCTCCCTACCCCCTTTCTCCCACCCTGCCACCTTCCTTCCTTCCTTCCTTCCTTCATTTCTTTCTTTCTTTCTTTCTTTCTTTCTTTCTTTCTTTCTTTCTTTCATTCTTTTCTTTTTTTGGTGGTTTAAGGGGAAAGACTCTTATGTGAACAAGGTCGCATTACAGAAGCTCTGAGATCTGAGGATTGTGATTCAAATCCAGCCTGGGCAGGAAAGTCCATGAGACTCTAATCTGTAATCAACCAACAGACAGGAAGTACTAGAGCTCTAGCCATGAGCAAAACGAGTTCAAGCCAACCATTGCCACTCACTAACACAGGTAACATAGACTTTCCTTCCCAGGAAGGCTTTAAACCACACTCCTCAGATCTCAGCAACCTCAGCAGGTAGGATTCCAGATGTGTGACATGACTTGAAAGTGTCTAACTGGCTCTCCTCTACTTTCTTCTTCCTTTTTCATCGAATTCACCATTTCTGTACATACATTTTTTGTGGTTTTTCAGTTTTATTATTTCAAGACCACTAGTTTCTTGTTGGAATTAACTACTCTCCCACAATTTTTTTTTTCAGTTTAGATGTTTTGGATTTTTTTTCTCACAACATTTAGAAGCTCTGGAACTCTTTGTTCTCAAGGCTAGTGCTCTACCACCTTGACACAGCACATGCTGACTTACTTGTGATTCATTGGAGATAAGGTCTCATGAAGGGCACTGGTAGCTCATAATTGTAATAATTATATATATATATATATATATATATATATATATATATATATATATATATATACTGGAGACTGAGATCAGAGGATTGAAGTTCAAAGCCAGCATGGGCAGGAAACTCGGAGAGACACTTAGCTCCAAATAACTACCCCAAAGCTGAAAGTGGGGCTATGGTACAAAGTGGAAGAGCAATAGCCTGGAGCTAAACAGCTCAGGGACCAAATACAGTCCCTGAGTGCAAGTCTTGCAATTGACTGACAGATAAAGAGTGTCCCTGACTTGCTTGCCCAGACTGGCTTTGACCCTGGCTTTGGATGATCCTCAGATCTCTGTTTCTGAGTAGCTAGGATTGCAGGTGTGTACAACCTTCATCTGGCATGCAGGATCTTCATACGTGAGTATTTATCTCTTCCTTTAAACTGATCACAACTATTCATTTTCTGCAGTAAGTTTCCTTACCATGAGATCAAACAATAACCTGTCTTATCACCAGGGCTTGTCTCTTTCCCCATGAGGCTATGTATTACTGATTTTATTTCATATAAGGACCAACTGAGTACTATTTTTTTACTTTTATTTTTTAATTCTGGAGATTAAATGAGGCCACAATCCACCCCTTGATCCATGCCCCTTTCCTTCACTTTTACATTGCTTTTCAGATAAATCTTGCTCACTTTTGCTGAAAGTGGTTTTGAATGTGATCCTATGTCTGCATCCCGAGCACAGGGAATTCATCCCACATTCTCTCCTGTGTAATGTTTTGAGATCTAAGAAAAATCTGTACGTGATACTTGTACAAAGCTTGACAAATGTTCAGGGACTACCAAAGAATGATTATCATTCAGAATGGAAATAGGTGGTATCATCCTATCAAAATCTGATTTATACAATATAGATTCATTTGTTCTTAAACCTTATGTAAATGACCTCATAGTCTGTTCTCTTTTCATGTTTTCTTATTTTTTTAAGTTGTCTCCCTCACCCACAACTTCGTTGAGGTATAACTGTCTAAGAGAAGAACTATGTACATTTAAAGCGTTCATGATTTTGAGTTTCTAACAACTTTACTAAAATATGGTTCTCTACAGCTGGGAATGTGGCCTAGTGTTAGCGTGCTTGCCTAGCATACACAGAGCCTTTCATTGGATTCCTCAGTACCATATGCACGGAAAGTACTGAAGTAGTACTGTGGCTCAAGTGGTAGAACACTAACCTCGAGCACAGAGAGGCTCAGGGACAGTGCCCAGGACCTGAGTTCAAAACCCAGGACTGGCAAAAAAAATGGTTCACACACTGCTCTATCTCACCATTGAAAGCATACAAGCCGGTTCTTTTTAGTATATACACAGAGCACAGGAGTCAATCTTAGAATATTTTCACTGTCCCTCTGACAATCCCTGTAGTGATTAACATAATTTCTCATACTCAGCACAGTCCTCTCAAAACCTGCTCCAGAGTTAGGCACCCATTTATCTACCATATTCAATGGCCCATTTAAGATATTTCTTTTTCCTTTTCCTTTTTTGCAAGTCATGAAGTTAGAACTCAGGGCCTAGGCACTGTCCTTGGACAGTATTTGCTCAAAGCTAGTGCTCTGCCACTTGAACCACAGCACCACTTCCAGCTTTTTCTGTGTATGTGGAGCTGAGGAATCAAACCCAGGCCTTTGTGCATGTGAGGTGAGCACTCTACCACTAGCCTAAGCTCCTGGCTTGTTTGGGATATTTCCTAGCCCCAGAATAATATCTAGAGTCTTTTGCTTTTTTGCCAGACTTGGGTTTTGAACTCAGGTGGTTTGTTTTGTTTTTGCTGTTTATGTGGTATTGAAAAATCAAACCCAGGGCTTCATGTATGCGAGGCAAGCACTCGAGCACTAATCTGTATGCCCAGCCACACATAAGGTCTTTTTCAGCAGACTGCTGCCTGCCATGTTTGCCAGACCCATCTATGTAATAATCTGTGAAAGTACTAGGTCCTTGGTAAGAACTAAATATTCCATTTGTGTCTATTTAAATGCACAAACATCTCTTCGTGGATTAAAATCTCCAAGAATCACATTCTTGGTATCCCAATTGGTCAATCAATCCTCATTCCTCTGGGTGTTTCATGTCTTCAAACCAAAGCTCAAAGCGGTGCTCTGATCCTTATTCTGTACAGCTCAGAGACAGAGATCAGTGGAAAGAAAGGAATATTTTCAGATGCTTTGTTCCAGAAGCACACTGAGTCCTCACAAACAGTCACAAATCACATGTGGAAAATAGTTCTTTGGCTCTCCAGTTGAGTTCATTTGTCTTTTGTATGGATTTCTTTCACAGAAACAATTTCCCAATTTTTTCTCGGAGCAAGAGATGATATGAAATGAAGAAGTGATGCTGTTCTTTGCTGGTTTTCTCGTGGTTAATTGAAGATAAGAGTCTCAAAGATTTAGTGCTGGGATTGGCTTTGAACCTCGATCCTCAGGTTTCAGACTTCAGCCTCCTGAGCAGCTAGGATTGCAGGCATGAGCAACCATGCCTAGCTCTTCCTCTCTTTTCTGTGCCTGTCCTAAGTCTTGACTCAAGGTCTGGCATGCATTCCTTTGGTTTTTGCTCAAATTTAGCATTCTATCACTTGAGTCACAGTTCTATTTCTGGCTTTTTTTTTACAGTTAACTGGAAATCAGCATACCACAGACCTCCCTGACTGTAAGAAGGTGATAAGGAATGCTGGCATCTGAGCACCCAAGAATCTGCAGAGCATCGTGGGGCTGGACCATGATGTGTGTTTATCTACCCATCCATCCACCCTCTCACTGGCTGGCCGGGTCTCTAGTTTGCAGCATTGGATATATCATCATTTGGAGCTGGCCTCTGGCCTTCCAGCTAGAGCTCAGCCACATGTGAAACTTTGACCTAACCACTGTGCCCTGTGCCAATTACAAGATGCCTCTTTAGCTTAAGATAAGTAGTTTAGAACCCCCAGAAGTACAAACTCTTAAACTTACAGCTACTAGGTCTGGTTGTATGGTAGAATAAGCTGGAAATTTGAGAAATTTAAAGCTTCTGGATCCTATTTTGAATCTTCCCTTCCTGAAATGAGGAAGTGTCAGACACCCAGCTATTAAGAGCACCCTTGGGTGACACTCTATTGGCCCAGGTATCAGAACACAGATGGTATCCAGTTGTTTGGTTAAGTCTTTTGGGGCTTGCGGTTTGTCCTTAGAGAGCCCTAGGCTTCTCTTTGTAGACACAGAAGATGGGGAAAGTAACTGCCAAGCCTGATTTTGTCAGGACCTATTTATCTTTCTGGTATTCTGAAATGGAATTTTCCTTTAAGCAATTTGTCTTTGAATTTACTCTGCTTTGGTTTCAGCTTTCTAAGTAATGAAATTACAGGCATGCCCCACCATGTCTAGCTGTCTACCAAGGGCCATTTGAAATAGGAAACATGTGCTATTCTACTAATACAATTGTGGAAAGAGCAAATGACTTACAGCTTATTTACAAAGAATACAGACTCAGATGCCACTGAATTTCAAATCCAATTAACTACAAAATTACTTATTGTTGAAGAGAAAGTTACTTGTGTCACTGAGCTTTACTTATTCATATAGAAATGTGATTGGAGCTGGGTGCTACTGGCTCACACCTGTAGTCCTAGTTCCTCAGGAGGCTCAGATGGGCAGACTGAATATCAAACCTAAACAGTCCCCATGAAAATTCCAAAAATGACGGAGAGTTGTGTATGGCTTAAGCAGTAGTGTTCTAGCTCTGAACAACAACAAAAAAACATTGGGGGACAGCATCCAGGCCACGAATTCAAGCCACACACTGACCAAAAAAAAACATGTGATTGGATAATGATATTTACTATTTCCTGTGCTTCTTATGGCTAATCAATACATATAATTTATTGAGCATTTACTATTAAAAATAGAGATTTCTCCTTGCCAGCAAATAATTGGTGATGTTACAAAACAGGCACTGCATATCCTCTAATTCAGTATAGAATTGAGTGTAAATTTTGTCATGCCTGTTAGAAGAGCAGGTTCAGAGCAGACTGATGAGCCAGATACTGTTCTGAAAAGTGGTTTCATGAGGTAAATTCAGTTTTCTGCATGTGAGTTTGCCATTTTGATTCCGGTCACAAAATCTCTAAGTCTCAGAAAAGGATTCAAACTCTTTTAAACCATACTGTATCCATTTAGATTCTTATCAATGGAAAATTAAGCCAGACAATGGTCATTCATGTCTATAACATTCATTTCGAAGTAGACTGAGATGTAAGCATCATGATTCCAGCCAGCCCAATCAGGAAATTACATGAGACTTGTCTCCAGTTATACAGTGATAAACCCAGATGTGGAGATATGGCTTAAGTGGCAGAGTATCATCCCCAAAGAAAAGAGCCTAGGGAGAGGAAGAGACCCTGAGTTTAATCCAGAGTAATAATGAAATTGTTTTACAACTAAGAAACCAGAACCTTGCTCATCATAACTGATTTCAAATTACTTGTGTGAGAGAGAGCTTCAAAGAGGTGACCTGCTGCTGTGGGTTGTCATCCAGTCTTGTTGGTGCAAGTAGAATATGTAGCACATCAGCAGAAGGGCATAATCATTCCAGAATTGTGTTCAGTTTATATCCATGCAAAGTGAAGATGACAATTAGCTGCTACTTACTACAGCAATGGCTTGAGATGTAAGAAGCGGTTTGTTTCAGTGAGCTTCATAGAACAGTGATTACTAATTTCAGTGAGACTAAAAGGGGTCAGTCATGATCCCTGTTGTCTTCCAGAACTTCTTCCTATTAATGATCAGTACTAAATATGTCAGCCGTGCATAGGAAGCGAAATCTCTGTGTGATTTTGAAAGGGGGCATTTAATTTTTATTTTTCTCTTGTGTGGAGACTATCAACCTTATTCAATTACTGAGTGAAATCATCAGGCTATAATAGAGTAAAAAGACAAATGACAGAATTCAATGGCTTGATTTTGATTTCTTAAGTATGTGACAATGAATTTATTGCACCTCCTTCGTAATAAATATGCTCCAAGATGCTTCTGAGGCTTAATTTGTTGCTTTCAAAAATACTAAATGATGTTTCTTCCAATACCTACTACAAGTGTTATAAACACCTGCTCTTTAATTCCACCCATTTGGAATATTGTTGTCTTTTTCCTATTTCTCTGCTTTGTTTCTACATGTAAGCTGCCCTAACCCATGAATCAGTTCAGGTCAAATGTTGGGACATGGCTGCCCTCACTTCCTTTGGTGGGTTTGCATATAGCCTGGCTGTCCCTCCTATGCATAGGCTATTTGGCCATCAGCACTGGGGATGGCATGATGCATGCATGGAATACACTCTCCTTAAAGAGCAATTACGATGTAAAAATTTTCAAGATTCCAAATCCACAGTTGCCCAGATAAGGATGCTTTCTTTCTCCTTCTATTGTTTTTTCTAATTTTCTTTCTTTCTCTTTCTTAGTGGTGCAGTTAGTACTCTGAGTCTGTGCCCTGTACCTGAGCCCTTCAGCTCAAGTTTAATACTCTTCCATTTTCTAGTGGTTCACTGGAGATGTGTCTCATGGACTTTCATGCCTGAGCTGACTAGCAACCGTGATTCCAGCCTGCTGAGGAGCTTGGATTAGGCATGAGACTCTGGCCAGGATGTTTTTTTTTGGGGGGGTGCGTCAGTCATGGGGCTTAATCTCTGGGCATAGGTGCTGCCCCTGAGCTCTTAATCTCAAGGCTTGTCCTCTACCATTTTGAGCCATTTTGAGTGGGGCGTGGTTCGAGGGTAGAGCAGTAGCTTAGAGCTGAAGAACTCAGTGATAGCGCCCAAGCCAAGTTCTAGCCCCGTGACTCAGAAAAAAAAAATTGAAAATGAAGGCTCTTTGCCAAACTCATTCTACAAAGCCTATAAAATCCTCATCCCCAAACCAGACAAAGATCCATTAAAGAAAGAAACTTTAGACCCATTTCCTTGATGAATATTGATACAAAACTTCTCAACAAAATACTGGCCAACCATCCACAAAACTCATCAAAAAAAATTATACACTATGATCAAACAGGATTCATCACAGGGAGCAAAGCTGGTTCAACATATGCAAATCAATTAATATAATTCAACACATCAACAAGATCAAGGACAAAAATCACATGATTTTCTCAATAGGTGCAGAAAAGGCATTTGACAAGATCCAACACCCCTTTATATTAAAGCTCTGGAGAAACTAGGAATCCATGGAACATTCCTCAATATAATAAAGGCTGTGTATGACAAACCCACAGCGAGTATTATCCTTAATGGCAAAAAGCTAAAGCCATTCCCTCTAAAATCAGGAACGAGAAAAGGATGCCTATTCTCTCCACTCATAGTATTAGAATTCCTACCCAGTGCAATAATTCAAGAAGCAAGCATAAAAGGGATCCAAATAGGGAAAGAGGAAGAAAAACTTTCCGTCTTTGCAGATGACATGATTCTGTATTTAAAGAATCCTACAGACTGTACTCTCAAGCTCCTTGAGCTGATTCAAAACTTTGGAAGGGTAGCAGGATATAAAATTAACCCTCAAAAATCAACCTTTTTCCTCCATGCCAACAGTGGGAAGAATGAGGCAACAATCAGGAAACTCCTTTCACAATAGCCTCAAAGAAAATAAAGTACCTAGGAATTACCTTAACTAAGAATGTAAAGGGCCTTTTTGACAAAAAATTTAAAACTCTGAAAAAGGAAATTAAAGCAGAACAGAGGAAATGGAAAAACCTCCCATGCTCCTGGATTGGAAGAATCAACACCGTGAAAATGACAGTCTTGCCAAGGGATATCTACAAATTCAATGCAATACCCATCAATATCCCAATGTCATACTTTAAATAAATAGAAGAGGCAATCCAAAATTTCATATGGAATAATAAAAGACCCCGAATAGCAAAAACACTTCTTAGCAGAAAGAACAGTGCAGGAGGAATTTCAGTACCAAACTTTAGACTCTATTACAGAGCTATAATTATCAAAACAGCTTGGTACTGGCACAAGAACAGGCCTGAAGACAATGGAATAGAACTGAGGACCCAGATATTAAACCACAGACCTATGGTCAACTAATCTTTGACAAGGGAGCCAAAAAATAGAATGGAACATAGACAGCCTCTCCAACAAGTTGTGCTGGCAGAACTGGTTAAGCACGTGCAGAAAACTAAAGTTGGATAATTCTTTGTCACCCTGCACTAGAATTAACTCCAAATGGATCAAAGACCTAGAGGTAAAAGCTGACACAGTGAAAACTTTACAAGAAGGAATAGGAGATACACTAGGCCTCCTTGGCACAGGTCGAAACTTTCTTAATAAGGACCAAGAATCACAACAAATCAGAGAAAGGCTGGATAAGTGGGACTGCATTAAACTGTGGAGCTTTTGTATGGCAAAGGACATAGCTAGTAAATTAATTAGGAAGCCTACAGAGTGGGAGAAGATCTTCACCAACCAAACAATGGACAAAGGCCTCCTATCTAAAATATATCAACAGCTCAAAAAATTGAATCACTCCAAAACTAATCTCAAAAGTAACAACCATCCCATTAAAAGATGGGCCAAAGACTTAAAGAGAGTCTTCTCTGAAGAAGAATCAAAAATGGCCTATAGACACATGAAGAAATGCTCAACATCTCTGGTCATAAAAGAAATGCAAATCAAAACAACTCTAAGATTCCACCTCACTCCAGTTAAAATGGCCAGGATCAAGAAAACTAATAACATGCTGGAGGGGATGTGGCCAGGAAGGATCACTACAACACTATTGGTGGGAGTGCAAAGTAGTTCAACCACTATGGAAAGCATTATGGCAGTGCCTCAAAAAGCTAAACATAGAACTCCCCTATGACCCAGCAATCCCACTACTTGGCATTTACCCAACCTCCAGAATCTAGGACATACTAAATCCACTAGCACAACACTGTTCATTGCAGCATTATTCACCATAGCAAAGATATGGAACCAACCCAGATGTCTCTCAGTTGATGAATGGATCAACAAGATATGTTATTTGTACACAATGGAATTCTGTGCTGCTGTCAGAAAGAACGACATGGCTCCATTTGCTAGGAAATGGAAAGACTTAGAAAAAATCATATTAAGTGAAGTAAGCCAGACTCAAAGGAACTTAGTGTCAATGATTTCCCTCATTTGTCTTAATCAGTAGAAATCTTGGGCTCTCCTAGCAGAGATTTGCAATAGAGCAAAACCTAGATATGTTGTGCTAAGATTGTTCCATGTTCCAGGAATGACCCCCTCCCCCCCTTGTTTAGGGCCCATGTACTTGTACCCCAGGTAGTAACAGCTTGTGGCTCAGTGGTTAGACACCTGAGCTCTGATTCGACCAGTGGTTTGAGTTAAATAACCAATCAGGTAATTGTACTATAAAAGCAATGTAAAGTTCTTGCTCAGGTCCTTTTCAACGTTGCCAGCTGCTGGGACGAGGAGGCCCGAGTCTAGACTCTTAAATAAAATGACCCCTGCTTTTTAGCTTCAACTGTGGCCTCTGGTGGTCTTTTCAGGGTTCTAGGAATTTGGGTACAACATTTGGTGTAGGGACCAGGAATCCCCAAGCCCACTCAGACACCTAGTCAATGGGTCGTGGAAAACCGCGGTAAATAGGCTGGCTTCGTTTGTCTCTGTGTATTATGTTTTATCTGATAATCTGTTAATCTGGGTTGCCTATAGGTTCTGTATCTGGATCAACGAAGAATCCTGGTGGACGCGCTATAGGATTGTTGACGGGGCCAGTGGGAGACGTCTCCTGAGCCCTTCTGGGAAACTATTGTCAGGACAGCCGTGCTGCGACCATCCTTCTGTTTGATAGTCCCACTCAGGCTGTATTGGGGAACTATTGTTCGGACGGCCTTGCAGCAACCGTCCCTCTGTCTGATAGCCCCACCCAGGCTGTGTTGGGGAACTGCTGTTAGGATGATCATGCTGCGACCGCCCCTCTGTCTAGCATTTCCCTTCTGGTTATCAGCCTGGGCGCACATGCATATGTTGTTTCTGTTGTTTGTTTAGTTTCTCTTTCAGTTTGGGTGCTGCTCCCTGCTGACACGGGTCAGGCTCAGAATACCCTCTTGTACCTAGAGGGCACCTCCAGCCTCCCCACAATTTGGAAGGTTAGGGAGAAAATTTTCTTACCAGGATGATCTGGCCACCCTGATCAAATTCCTTACTGTTAACCTAGATTTGGTCTTGCAACATTTTAAAGAGAAAATTTGGGGTTTACTTAAAGGTCTCTGCTTCTCTGTTAAATGTTTTTGTCTTGTCTAGTACCAGCCCTAAATGTTTTGTTAGATGTTTTTATGGATTCTTGTTTTTTGTGTCCTTGTCACTAAGACAATTGGTGGCAGGACACAGCATCAGTCTTGGTTCCCCCAGGACTGAGGTGTTACTCTTGCCCCCCTGATAGGTAGGATGGCCTTGGCCAACTGGCTGCCAGAGAATGGAAGTCTTCATGGGGAGGCGCCCCCTGAGAGTTTTCAGGGCACCAGGTGTCTTCCTCACTCTGACTGCTGCCAGGCATGCCATCAAAATTTGTGGGTACTTAAAGGTTTCTACTTTTATCTTGCTTTTTAATGTATTTCTAGGTCTCAGGCCTGGTATGGCTGCTCCCGTGTGGCAGCAGTTGTAACAAGCTAAATTACCTTGTAAAAGAACTTGGTTCTCACCTGCAAGAATAAGATTTGCAAAACTCTTAAAACAAACTTCCAGAAACTGTACAGCTGATATTAATTGTGTGCACTTTAAATGTAATTGGGTAGAGCTCTTTATATTGTAAATATTGTATCTTGTTTAGCCCAGAAGTATTAGGGAATTTGGCTATTTCCTTGAGTTAAAGTTTCAGAGATTTAAATATGAATTTGTTTATCAATGTCACTGTCTGTAGAAATCTGAGACTTTTGGTGCATTCTTGCATTTAGAATAAATGAGACTACAGCACAGCAGAAGGTAGGGGAAGGCTACATGTGTATTGCCAGACTTTAATGGCGGGCCTCCGGGCTGCTGCTCGTAAGCCCACTAATTTGGCTAAGGTGTATTTGGTTTTTCAAGGTAAAAGCAGAAACTCCCTCTGAGTATTTAGAGAGATTAATGGAAGCCTTTAGACGGTTCACCCCAATGGACCCCGAGGCCCCTGAAAATCAGGTAGCTGTAGTCATGTCTTTTGTTAACCAGGCAGCTTCAGATATTAAGAGGAAGCTACAGAAATTAGAGGACCTAGAAGGAAAAAGTATCCAAGATTTATTCAGGATTGCTCAGAGAGTTTTTAATAATAGGGATGCCCCAGAGGAGAAACAGCTGAGAGCAACAGAGAGCATGGCTAAAGTACTGACTGGCTGCTGTAGTTCAACAGGGAAGACCACCACAAAGAGGTTCCCGTGACCCACAATCTTCGAGGCCTCCAGGTCGAGATTTGAGCAAAGATCAATGTACTTACTTGCATAGATTTTGGTCACTGGGCTAGGTAATGCCTGAAAAATAAAAAGAACAAATCGGATCAGTGGCAACGAAAAACTTCCGGTGTTAGTCACTCATGATGCAGAGAACTAGGGGAGATGGGGTTTGGATTCCCTCCTCGAACCTAGGGTAATTTTGTAGGTGAAGAGGACTCCTGTCCAGTTTTTAGTGGACACTGGTGCTCAGCATTCAGTTCCTACTAAGCCTCAAGGAAAACTCTCCACAGCTACATTGTGGGTGCAGGGGGCTACAGGAATAAAGAAATACCCCTGGACAACTCAAAGGATGGTGGACCTGGGAACTGGTAATCCTGGAGAAGGAATTAAAGGTCACAACACCTCATGCTATCGAGGGCATTCTCAAAGAGCCTCCAGACCGATGGCTTAGTAATGCCCGACTCATTCATTATCAAGGACTATTGCTAAATGCTCTTAAGATTCTTTTCCAGCCTCCAACTGCCCTTAACCCAGCCTTGCTACTGCCCGATCCAGATCTGGAAGTCCTACTTCATGATTGTGCTGAGGTTTTGACCCAAGTGCTTGGAGTTAGAGAGGATTTGCCAGATAAGCCTCTGTCAGATGCGGAAATTGTCTGGTTCACCGATGGAAGCAGCTTTATACACCAAGGACAGAGGTATGCAGTGGCTGAAATAGTCTCAAAGACTGAAGTAATCTGGGCTGCCTGCAGGAACTTCAGCACAAAAAGCGGAATTGGTGGCTTTAACCCAAGCTTTAAGACTGGGTAAGTATAAAAGACTGACAGTTTATACAGACAGTCGGTATGCTTTTTCCACTGCCCACATACACGGGGCAATATACATAGAGGGGGGCCTTCTTACAGCAGAAAGAAAGACTATCAAAAATAAGGAGGAAATATTGGCACTCCTGGCTGCTCTTTGGGAACCAAAGAGACTGGCAATAGTCCATTGCCCAGGACACCAGAAACCTGTAGATGTAGTGTCCAGCGGCAATCATCTTGCTGACCAGAATGCCCGGGAGGTGGACTTATCTTCAATTCCAGCTCTAGCCCTCCAACTCCCAGACCCAGGACTCAGAATCTTACCACCGATCCCAGGGTATACGGAGGAAGACTTGCAATGGATTGAGAAACTACCTATGGTACAGCTCCTTGATGAATTGTGGAGAGTTTCCAGGAGTCACACAGTACTCCCTGAAAAATTCACCATAGTACTCATCTGGGAGCCAGAAAGATGCAAGACTTAATAAGACAAACTGGACTACAAATTAAGGAAGCAACCGTCAAAATTGATCAGATTATTTCAGGTTGCAGAGTATGTCAGCTAAATAATGTAGGGAGAAATCAGCAAAATTTAGGGGCAAGACAGCAAGGGGATAAACCAGGCGCCTATTGGGTGGTAGACTTTACTGAAGTAAAACCAGGGAAGTATAGATATAAGTATTTGCTAGTTTTTGTAGATACCTTCTCAGGATGGGTCGAGGCTTTCCCCACTAAAAGAGAAACTGCACAGACAGTGGCTAAGAAGATACTTGAGGACATTTTACCCATGTATGGCTTTCCAGTAATGATAGGTTCAGACAATGGACCTGCATTTGTCTCAAAGGTAAGTCAGGGACTGGCTTCCATACTTGGGGCAGATTGGAAATTACATTGCGCCTATAGACCCCAAAGTTCAGGACAGGTAGAGAGAATGAATAGAACATTAAAAGAGACCCTGACCAAATTGACCATGGAGACTGGCGCAAACTGGGTAGCTCTTCTCCCGTATGCTCTGTTCAGGGTTCAAAACTTCCTTTTTAAATTAGGACTTACCCACTATGAAATAACGTTTGGTAGACCTCCCCCTATAATACCCAATCTTAAAGAAAATCTTGTTAAAAAAGAAGAGGATGGTGATTTTGAACTTTTGTTTTCATTCCCAGCCCTGCAAAGGGCTCACCAAGAAGTCTGGCCCAAGCTGAGAGAACTGTACCAGACAGAACCACCTCTGGTGCCTCATTGCTTAGACCAGGTGATTGGGTACTCGTGAAATGCCACCGGCAAGAAAATCTGGAGCCACAATGGAAAGGACCCTTTCAGGTCATCCTGACAACACCTACCTCCCTCAAAGTAAATGGAGTAGCTTCTTGGATCCATTAAACCCATGCCAAGACAGTGGATCCATTTCCAGACTTCATAGAACCCTTGTCCAAAACACCTTGGAAGATTGATTGGACCAAAAGTAGCCTATAAAAATTAAGTTATGCCACCAAAATCAATAATAGTTATGGGCTGTATTTTGATAGGGACTTTGTGTGGGTAAATACTCATAGTTGTGCATTTCCACCTAATGGTGTTAAAACAGGAAAGGGAGCACAGTGAAGGAATTTTTCCCCTTGGTTGATAACCGTTTTTTGTTTTAGCTGGACCCTTAGGCCCTTGTGTGATTTTAACTAGATACATCCAAGATTGGCTCTAAAAGTATCATGGAAAAGGGAGGAATGTTGGCCAAGATTGTTTCGTGTTCTAGGAATGACCCCCTCCCCCTTGTTTAGGGCCCATGTACTTGAACCTCAGGTGGTAACAGCTTGGGGCTCAGTGGTTAGACTCCTGAGCTCTGATTCGACCAGTGGTTTGAGTTAAATAGCCAATCAGGTAATTGTACTTTCCCTATAAAAGCAGTGGAAAGTTCTTGCTCAGGGCCTTTTCAGCGTTGCTGACTGCAGGTACGTGGAAGCCCAAATCTAGACTCTTTGCAGATGACATGATTCTGTATTTAAAAAATCGTATAGACTCTACTCCCAAGCTCCTTGAACTGATTCAAAACTTTGGAAGGGTAGCAGGGTATAAAATTAACCCTCAAAAATCAACTGCCTTCCTTTACGCCAACAGTGTGAGGAATGAGGCAATAATCAGGAAAGCTACTCTCACAATAGCCTCAAAGAAAATAAAGTACCTAGGAATTACCTTAACTAAGAATGTAAAGGACCATTTTGATGAAAACTTTAAAACCTTAAAAAAGGAAATTATACCAGAACTAAGGAAATGGAAAAACCTCCCATGCTCCTGGATTGGAAGAATCAAGATTGTGAAAATGACAATCTTGCCAAGGTTATATACAAATTCAATGAAATACCCATCAATATCCTAATGGCATTCTTTAAAGAAATAGAAGAGGCAATCCAAAATTTCATATGGAATAATAGAAGAACCCATATAGCAAAAACACTTCTTAGCAGAAAGAACAGCACTGGAGGAATTTCAATTCCAAACTTTAGACTCTATTACAGGGCGATAATTATCAAAACAGCTTGGTACTGGCACAAGAACAGGCCTGAAGACAATGGAATAGAACTGAGGACCCAGATATTAAACCACAGACCTATGGTCAACTAATCTTTGACAAGGGAGCCAAAAAATAGAATGGAACATAGACAGCCTCTCCAACAAGTTGTGCTG
This sequence comes from Megascapheus bottae, assembly GCF_031878675.1. Lineage (NCBI taxonomy): Eukaryota > Metazoa > Chordata > Mammalia > Rodentia > Geomyidae > Megascapheus > Megascapheus bottae. Next base: position 1,436,504 of record NW_028327483.1, read on the forward strand.
GCAGAACTGGTTAAGCACGTGCAGAAAACTAAAGTTGGATAATTCTTTGTCACCCTGCACTAGAATTAACTCCAAATGGATCAAAGACCTAGAGGTAAAAGCTGACACAGTGAAAACTTTACAAGAAGGAATAGGAGATACACTAGGCCTCCTTGGCACAGGTCGAAACTTTCTTAATAAGGACCAAGAATCACAACAAATCAGAGAAAGGCTGGATAAGTGGGACTGCATTAAACTGTGGAGCTTTTGTATGGCAAAGGACATAGCTAGTAAATTAATTAGGAAGCCTACAGAGTGGGAGAAGATCTTCACCAACCAAACAATGGACAAAGGCCTCCTATCTAAAATATATCAACAGCTCAAAAAATTGAATCACTCCAAAACTAATCTCAAAAGTAACAACCATCCCATTAAAAGATGGGCCAAAGACTTAAAGAGAGTCTTCTCTGAAGAAGAATCAAAAATGGCCTATAGACACATGAAGAAATGCTCAACATCTCTGGTCATAAAAGAAATGCAAATCAAAACAACTCTAAGATTCCACCTCACTCCAGTTAAAATGGCCAGGATCAAGAAAACTAATAACATGCTGGAGGGGATGTGGCCAGGAAGGATCACTACAACACTATTGGTGGGAGTGCAAAGTAGTTCAACCACTATGGAAAGCATTATGGCAGTGCCTCAAAAAGCTAAACATAGAACTCCCCTATGACCCAGCAATCCCACTACTTGGCATTTACCCAACCTCCAGAATCTAGGACATACTAAATCCACTAGCACAACACTGTTCATTGCAGCATTATTCACCATAGCAAAGATATGGAACCAACCCAGATGTCCCTCAGTTGATGAGTGGATCAACAAGATATGTTATTTGTACACAATGGAATCCTATGCTGCTGTCAGAAAAATCAACATTGACCCATTTGTTAGGAAATGGAAAGACTTAGAAAAAATCCTATTAAGTGAAGTAAGGCAAACTCAAAGTAACTTAGGCTCAATGGTTTCCCTCATTTGTCATAATCAGTAGAAACCTTGGGCTCTACTAGCAGAGATCTGCAACAGAGCAAAATCTTGATACATAAGGCCATATAGTATGAAGCTAATTGAAAGGACCTCCAGGATATTGAAACAAAAGTCATATAACGAATGATTGTTGTCCTTAATATACTATGTTATCTCTCATCTCCTTTACTGTCCCTTGGGTATGTCATATTGTTACAGTATCTCACTTTGTTATCTGATATATTGAATTTATTTGTATTTGGTTATTTGAAATTTGATAGGGAAGGGGGGAAAACCAAGACAGGGGTGGAGAGGGGTGGGGGTGGTGGAGGGAGGGCAATGTGTACCAAGACATGTGAAAAGGTATCAATGTATGTGAATTAATGCACCTTTTATCTGGCAAATATCATGTAACCCTTTTATTAATTACAATAAAAAATATATTAAAAAAACAGGAAAAAAAACAAAAAATAAATAAAAAATGGACTTCCAAAAAAAAAAATGTTCAAAAGGAATCATCCTCGCCAAGTAACTTTGGACTGGAAACCTTGCAAGTATCTCAGCATGGTAGCTCTTTATGCAGAGCATATTCAATGCATGAATATTGTCATTCCCAACCCCTATGGGGAAAAAAAATGGATACACAGGGGAGAAAAAAGCCAGGAAATATGCAAACCCAACAGGGCAGCCATGTCCCAACATTTGACCTGAAATGATTTAAGAGTTAGGCACCTTAAGTATAGGAAAGAAATCAGAGAAAGAGGAAAAAGACATAAATATTCCCAATGTATAGGTTCAAAAGTTCTGGAAAGAGTGTAACACTTGCACAACCTTTAGTGTCCAGTTTGGCATTGAACTGTGATTCTCAGATCTCAGCCTCCTGAGTAGCTAGGATTACAGGCATGAGCCACTGTGTCTGGCTTGGAACAAACATATTTTAAGACTTAAAAAAATATTACTGGGAGTCGTGGCTTATGCCTGTTTTCCTAGGAATTCAGTAGGTTCAGATCTGAAGATTTCAGTTCAAAGCCAGACCAGGAACTAAAGAACATGAGACTGTTTTTATGTTTTTATTTTTTGAGCAATATCCATGTGCTTTGGCAAGGCTAGTGCTCTACCACTTGAGCCACAGCACCACATCTAGCTTTATCTTTGCATGTGTTACCAGGGGATTGAACCCAGGGTTTTATGCATGCTAGCCAAGCACTCTACCACTAGGCCATACTCCCAGCCTAAGAATGTCAGACTTGTGGGACTCTTATCTCCAGTTAACCACTAGAAAACCAGAAGTGGTGCTGTGGCTCCAGGGGCAGGGTGGTAGCCTTGAGCTGAAAACCTTGGGAACAGCACCCAGGCCCAGATTTCAAGCACCACAAATGCCAAAAAAAAAAAAGAGGAAGAAATTAAATTTCAAGGCATATTGGAGAATATTTATTTCCAAGGAGATGCAATAAATCCAGAGTCCTATACTTGAGAAATCAGAACCTAACCCTTACCCTGAATCATTTAATTCTGTCCATTGTCTTTTTGCTCTGTTATAGCTATGATGATTTCATTAAGCCAATTAAGTGAAAATGATAGCCTTAACTCAAGAGAAAAATAACAATTAAAGGGCTCCTCTCTATTCAAACAGGACTGACAAAATTTACCTTCAATTCTACATTGAATTAGAGGGTATCCAGGGCATGTTTGGTGGCAGCATAAATCCCTTGCTAGTGAGAAACAAGGCCTATCTCTTCTCAATAGGGAATTCTCAGTAAACTCTGTTTATTAAGTAGCCATAATAACTCTCTTCGATGAGAAATGTCACTATCCAATCTTGTTTTGTTTTGTCTGTTGTGGGCCTTGAACTCAGGTTCTGGGTGCCATTCTTAAGTCTCTTTGTGCACAAGGCTCTACCAATTCAGCCACAGCTCCACTTCTGGCTCCTTCTATGGAGATAAGAGTCTCAGGAACTTTTCTGCCCTGCTGGCTTTGAACCATGATTCTCATATCTCAGCCTCCTGACTAGCTAGGATTACAGGTGTGAATTACCAGGAGCAGATGTCTGTGAGACACTTACCTTCCAAGAAATGTAACGGCTACCAGCCAAGAAAGCTGGATGTGGAGCTGTGGCTAAAGTAGTAATGTGCTAGCCTTGTGTGCATAAACAGAAGAAACAAACTCGCAGCCTATCTATGAAATTCTTATCTCACATTTATTAGCAAGAAGTCATACCTGGAATCTGTGGCTCAAGTTGTAGAATGCCAGACTTGACATAAAAAAAATGCTAAGCATCAGTGTCCAGATCCTAAGTTCAACAGATTCAAGCCACACAATTCACACACACACACACACACACACACACACACACACACACACACACACACACACACACACATGAAAGTGTGTCTGTGAAAGGTGCCATTGAAGGCAAGACGTGTAGGATGAAGGAGCCTGCTGGTCAGGGAAGGGATTGCTGAAGCAAATTCCTGATCTACTTCCTAACATGGGGACAAAATGTTTATTTTCATTTGTGTGTGTGTGTGTGTGTGTGTGTGTGTGTATGTGTGTGTGTATGTCTACTAGTACTGGGGCTTGAACTCGGTTGTCTGATGCCAAAAGCTTGATTTCTTCCTGCAAGGCAGATGGCTCTACCACTTCAGCCAAACATCCACTTTGTCTTTCCTAGTTCATTGGAGATAGGTGCCTGTCAACTTTTTCTGCCCAGGCTGCATTTTAATGTTGTGTCCAGATTTTGGGGTCCCCAAAGTCCACCGAGGGGCGGAATCTGATATAAGAGAATGAGAGTCTTTATTGCAAGCTTAAGCCTCGACTCACAACAAAAGAGGACCAAGTGGGTCTGAGTTGAGAGTCCTGACTTCCTGTTGTACAAGGCTTTTATAGGGTTCTGGAGGCTTTCCAAGCATAGTCATACGTTGGAGCAAATCATGACACACTGTGGGACAAATGGCTGGAAGCGATTTGTTAGCTCAAAGGGTTGACATATTATGAATTGATTGGCTCCTGCTAGGGGATACATGCCGTTCGCGTGGTTTGTGCTAGAGGATACATGCTGATCTCCAGGTAAGGTTGTCAGGATCACTTATCTCATCTTATCCTGGAGTCTTAAATCACTGGGGGTGGATATTACAGAGGGAGTTGTCTGGAATTTACTGTTTTCCTTGAAGCTGCTACCTCTGCTGGTTTAGAATTGCGTCAGAGTGACTATCTGGCAGGGCCTGCTTAAAAATAACTCTTTACTGAAGTTGATAGAACTTCAAAATTAATTTATCCTTCTCATAAACAGGGCTCCTCAGATCTCAGCCTCTAAAATTACAGGCATGAGCCACTGACGCCCCATTTGAAGGCCTAGGACACTGAGATCCCTGGGTCAAATCAGGTCTTGGCATCCTCATGCCAGGACAAAGCAATTGAGGAACACTAGACCCCAAGTGCTGGGCTGCTGGGGCCTACCGGCAGCAAATTGGGGTTCCTGAAATAGGGGGCAGGGACTGGAAAAAATAGAAGAGAAACAAAAACATTGGGTCTGGGAAGTCTGCAGCCCAGGCAAAAACTGCCCCTCCTTTATTGTCAACTCCAGGCTTATATCCCTTCTTGAAACCAGGGAACTTCCAGCTGTTACATTCATATGGTAAATCTCAGGTCATTTAAACAGAATAAGGCCATAAAACAATAAGACAATAAAGCCCTTGTCTGATGCAAATCAAGGTACAATTTGATTCCACTCTGGCTCCCAGCACTGGGAATCAGAGGGGCTGCAGCATTTCTGGAAAGACAGAGGAGCTCAACTCTCGGCAGCAGAAGCAACAGAAGCAGAGGATTGCAGAATTGAATCCTAGCATCCGCAGGAACCACAATAAAGTGAACCCCATCCACCAGTTGCCCAGAAGCACCAGCTAGTGCCCAACAAACCAACTAGAGCACTTTCTCACCACCCCTTAGGCAAGGGGGAGCCAAGGAGGAATGGGACTCATCATTGCGGCCAGAGAGGGGGAGATCGGTTGTCGGATTCATTAGCTCACACCCGGATAGGCTGTAACACTCCACAGTAAGGCGGATATAGGGAGATGCAGGATTTTCCTAACAAGTGAGGAAGAGGGAATTGGGGTCTAGTGTCTCCCCGGTGCCCAACATTGGCGTTGGTGGGGGTGACTCACCCCCTGGATATAACTTAGTGGTAGAGTCTGGTTTCCTGCCATCAAGGGGCAGAAGTGTGAGAAAGTTGAAGCTGGGCCTGGACCAGAAGAGTTAGTAAGCAGAGTTGGGACCACCGCCACTGCCACCACTACCCCGGGACCCTGAGCACAGATGGGCCTGGAGCTGGGAGCGGAGCTTGGAGGGATGCATAGTCTCTGACACAGGGGAAGGAGAAGCAGTTCCTGAAGGTGGTGGCTGTGGAACTGAAGTCCCTGGGCTTCTTGCCCTAGGTTGGGCTGGCTGTGTGTTTCTTTGGGAGAGGAGCAGTCCTGAGTGAAGCTGCTGTTCCCAGCTGCCTGATGGGTGAGTGCCTTGCATGCCTTGGGGCTGGACTTTGCTCTTCCTTTCCTGCCTGCTTTAGCTCTGAACCTTCTGCTCCTTCCCACCCCTCCTTCTCCTCAGTGGCAGTTCTAAGTCAGTGCTTCTCCCCTCCCCCTTTTTGGCCTGATGGGGTAAGTTGAGATCACCCCCCCTCCAGGACAGGAATTTGTCTCCTTGGTAAGGGTCAGGATGAGAAGCCAGGGCCCTTGGCACTGTGGCTCAAGGAGTAGAGCACTAGCCTTGAGCTGAAGAGCTGAAGAACAAGGCCAAGACCCACAGTTCAAGTCCCATGACTGACCAAAAAAGAAACAAAGTTGCTTCTGCAGGTGTCTCCCACAAATAATAAGACCTGACAATGCACTGATATTTATGGTTCATGTTAGTAAATCAATCTGAAAACACAGTGGAACCACAGAAATGGGTAAGTTTAAGCTCTAAAAGATCCTCAGGTTTGGGCATTTAAAGGACATTTTTTTTCTACCAGTCCTGGGCTATCTCAAGACTGGAGCTCTACCATGTGAGCCACGGCACCACTACCTTTTTTTTATGTATGTGTTACTGAGGCCTACCCCTAAGCAAATTCCTGAGCCCCTAACAGGCTTGCTTGCTTGCTTGCTTACTTGATTTCTTTCTTTCTTTCTTTCTTTCTTTCTTTCTTTCTTTCTTTCTTTCTTTCTTTCTTTCTTTCTTTCTTTCCTTATTTATTTATTTATTTTGTGGGTCTTGGGGCTTGAACTGGGCCTGGGCCCAGTCCCTCAACTCTTCAGTTGCAGGCTAATACCCACTCTTGAACCACAGCCTTACTTCCTGTTTTCTAGAGGATAAATGGAGATAAGAGTCTCAGGTTCTTTTGTGGATAAATGGAGATAAGAGTCTCAGGATCTTATGTGCCTGGGCCACCTTTGAACCTTCCTCCTAAGTTTTCAGGCACCTGAGTAGCCTGGATGACTGGTGTGAGCCACCTGGACTGATCTTAACAAGTGTGTGTGTGTGTGTGTGTGTGTGTGTGTGTGTGTGTGTGTGTGTGTATGTATGTATGTATTTGTCGCTTAGGGTGCACTGAAACTCTGGGCTGAATGCTATTCTTAAAATCTTCAACTCAAGGCTATCGCCCTGCTCTTGGCCCTAAGCTCTTCAGTTCTAGGCTACTACCCTACCCCTGGAGCCACAGCACCACTTCTGGTTTTCTAGTTATAATTGGACATAAGAATCTTTTGGTCTTCAGTGCCCAGGATGGCTTTGTAGCATGATGCTCAGATCTCAGCTCTTGGGACCTAGGATTACTGGCAGGAGCCACCCCACCAGGCATTAAGGATCTGTTTGATTTGCAAATTGAGATCTGGTATTTTAAGATGCAAAGCTGTGGTTATTGGCTTAGATAAAAGGCAACAGGACATTTGGGTTTCTTTGTTTGGCTACAATATTGGGACAAGTATTAGAAAGTTAAATTGGAAAGTCTATTATTTTCAGAAGCTTTGTTCTGTCTAAAACCACTTGGGTATTGAAGTATCAAGAGAAAGGGACAGGGAAAATCTAGAAGTCCATGCATGGTGGAAGACAATAAATAAGCTGGCATAAAGATGCTTCTCCTAAACCTACTGAGATGGGCAGAGTGGATCATCTTCATCCTGTCTCTTTTCCTTGAAGACTGACACTGGAAATCTAATGTGGATGATGTGATTGGTATTTCTAAAAATTTCTCCTTAGGAAACTTTAAAAGAGGGTTAAAGTTTTATCTGAGTGATATAATTTGGTTTCAATATTATTTTGTAATTGTTTGCAGTTTTAAAAAAGAGGCACATGATAAGCCTGGATTTCTTGGTACAGTGCTGGTACTTATTTTTTTTTTGGTGGGTCATGGGGCTTGAATTCACCCTGGAAACTGTCCCTTAGCTATACAGCTCAAGGCTACCACCCTACCCTAGAGCCAAGCTCCACTTCCCATATTCTAGAGATTAATTGGAGATAAAATTCTTAGGTCCTTTTGTACCTGGGCTGGCTTTGGACCTCCATTTCACCCTCCGGGGTACCTAGGATTGCAGGCTAGAGCCTTGTGGCCACCTGCCTAGCTGGTGCTTATACTTCTCACATTAAGGAAAAATAGTCATTTCAAGCTGGGTACTTAGGTTCTTGCCTGTAATCCTAACTACTCCGGAAGGGAAGATTGGCTCAAGGGTAGGACGTTACCCTTGAGCTGAAGAGTTTAAGAACAACACCCAGGTGCAGGGTTAGGGTAGTAGCCTTGAACTGAAAGGCTGAGGGGCAGTGCCTTGTTGCTCAGCCAGCAACCTTGTCAGTGGATTGAGATAAGAAATTGCCTAGGGCCGGGAGTTTGGCCTAGTGGTTAAAGTGCTTGCCTAGCATGCATGAAGACCCGGGTTCGATTCCTCCGTACCACATACATAGAAAAAAGCCAGAAGTGGTGCTGAGGCACAAGTGGTAGAGCTCTAGCCTTGAGAAAGTCCAAGGACAGTGCTCAGGCCCTGAGCTCAAGCCCAGGACTGGCAAAAAAAAAAAAAAGAAATTGCCTAAAACTGCTACCAACTCCGAGGTTTCTTCACAGAAGCACGAAACTAAGAGTGCTTTTCCTCTACAATAACCTAGCAATGATGTAATCTTGCAGATTACTGTTTTGTGATTCAGAAAGAAAAATTGGAACTTAGGCATTCAGCATTAAAAGAGATGTAATATTAATAAACAAATGTTATGCATTAGGGTAGTTTTGTTGTTCAAATACTTGGGATCAAACCTAGAATCTCTGGTGAGGAAGTGCCGGGGCCAGCCGGCAGCAAACCAGGGTTCGCAGATTGGGATTCCTGAAATAGGGGGCAAGGACTAGGAAAAAATAGAAGAGAAACAGACACACCGGGTCCGAGATGTCTGCAGCCCAGGTAAAGACTGCCCCGTTTATTGTCAACTCCAGGCTTATATCCCTTCTTGAAACCAGGGAACTTCCAGCTGTTACATTCATATGGTAAATCTCAGGTAATTTAAACAGAATAAGGCCATAAAACAATAAGACAATAAAGCCATGGTCTGATGCAAATCAAGGTACAATTTGATTCTACTCTGGCTCCCAACAAAGAAGTGCTTCATCTGTCTTTGAGTTTTGGTCTTCCTATGTTACCCCAGTTAGCCTTCATGTTCTGGGCTTCAATGATCCTCCCTGCTCAGCATTACAAGTTGTCAGACCTACAGTTGTACTACTGTGTTCTGCCAGATTAGGCTTATATGGAATATACACATTTTCCCTAAGCTTTCTAGGAAGCTTTGACTGGGAATTTTGGAATTCTCTATGAAAGTTGCATTATCAATGAAAAAACTTTGTTGTCCCAAATGATGGCTGACTATTCCTAAGTGTGAGGCAAATGCCAGAAGGCAGGCCCAAGCCTGACTTCTAGAAGTGGCCCGCTTGTCTGCTCCCACAGTAATGGTTTGGGAGACGAAAGATTTATTCCATAGTGTAATGGAAAAGGTCTGGGAAGACAGTCTGTGGTCTGTAGCCTAGAGTTACTGAGAGGAACTTTTAGGATCAGAGAAGAGGTAGGAATCACAATCAAGTTAGGGCCTGCAAAACAGACAAACAGAAACAGCCTGGTTTGGAGCAAGCAATGAAGCTTCACATCTACAAAAACCTCCTCTAAAGTTCACTCCTCTACTGACACTCACTTTCACACTTTTTCATTTCCCCCCTCCCTCAACCACTACCTGTTTTGAACAACAATGGAGATGATGTAGTTTGCTAAAAACAAACCAAACAAAGCCAAAATCCCGTGGGTAACTTTTCACTCTTTTTCATTTTTGTCACTTCTGGCACTTGAACACAGGACCTGAGCACTCTCCTTAAACATTCTCAAGGCTACAGCGCTACCACTTAGGCCATGGCAACACTTCTACCTTTTTCTATGTATGTGGTAATGAGGAAACCAACCTAGGTCTTCACGCATGGTAGACAAGCATTCTAGCACTAGGCCAAACTCCCTGCCCTAAAACAAATTATACTTCTTTCTTTCTTTCTTTCTTTTTTTCTTTCTTTCTTTCTTTCTTTCTTTCTTTCTTTCTTTCTTTCTTTCTTTCTTTCTTTCTTTCCTTTTTTTCCTAGTCCTGGGCTTGAGCTCAGGGTCTGAGCACTGTCCTTAAACATTCTCAAGGCTAGAGCTCTACCACTTGAGCCTTAGCACCACTTCTGGCTTTTTTCTATGTATGTGGTACTGAGGAATCGAACCCAGTTCTTCATGCATGCTAGGCAAGCACTCTACCACTAGTCCAAACTCCTGGACCCATCCTTTTTTTTTTTTGGTGGGTCATGGGCCCTGTCCCTGAGCTCTTCATCTCAAAGCTACTCCCCTACCTTCCCCTTGAACCACAGCCCCACTTCGTGTCTTCTAGTTTTTAAATGGAGATAAGAGTCTCATTTCTTTCGTGCCCAGGCTGCTTTGTACAGTAATCCTCAGTTCTCAGCCTCCTGAGTAGCTAGGATTACAGGAGTGAGCCACTGCAATTGAAAACTTGAGATTAGAAGGAGGGATATTCAGTTACTAATGTGTATGAGAACAGTCTAAATCCTAAATCAAGAAGTCCAGTTTAACCTGCTTGACCGCCTGCATATGGTGTTTACCTTTTGAAAGTTTAGTCCCACTGAAGCTTGGTGCTGTTACCAACCCGTCCCAAGACAGAGAGCAGTCTCTGTGCAGCTATTAAAATGACTCCTGTGGCAGTAGTTTGGCCTAGTTGTAGAGTGCTTGCCTAGTATGCACAAAGTCCTGGGTTTGATTCATTGGTACCACATACATAGTAAAAAAGCTGCAATTGGTGCTAAGGCTCAAATGGTTGAGCTCTAGTCTTGAGAAAGTCCAAGGACAGTGCTCAGTCCCTGAGCTTAAGCTCAGGACTAGCAAAATAAAATAACTCCTAACTCTATCTACGGACTTTAATTCTGTGGGTTTGAATACCTCCCAAATGGCTTGGGTTTAATGTAAGAAATCATCCCATCCTGCAATCATGACATTTCTGGTCTCAATCATTGTGAATACTTAGACATAGCATTAATTAAGAAATAGTTTATACAACACTGAGGAGTATTTTCACTAATAACTAGTTTTAGTGAAGGATTAATGTTTTCATTGCTTTTGGTTATGGAATTATTTTTGTCGGGACAATAGTTCTACAAATTGTATGTATATTTAGAATTTGCTTTTATGAAACCTATCTCCAGTGCACTGGGGATTCATCTTTTGTGGAGAGTAAATGTTCTACCTGAGACATTAAAGGTTCTTTTTTTCCATAAGAAGGATTTATGCTTTTCCAACCCATGTATAATTTTGTGTGTGGGGGGGAGGACTTGAACTCTGCGCCTAGGCATTGTCCCTGAGCTCTTTAGCTCAAGGATACCACCCTACCCCTTGAGCCAGAGCCCTACTTCTGGTTTTCCAGTGGTTAATTGGAGGTAAGAGCCTCATGGGCTGTCTTTGAACCACAGTCCTCAGGTCTCACCCTCCTCAGTAGCTTAGATCACAGGCATGAGCCACTGCACCTAGATTAGTATAATGGTTTTAGTAGAAAAATGTGGGGCAAAATCACCCGGGTTCTTTCTTGACCACTTCATTTGCCTTCTCTCACAGCCATGCTTCCAGGATCGTCTGTTCATTGTCAACAGCAGGAAAGAATGAAAGAATCTCTGGTGAGTTGCTTTCTTATTTCTTACTTTGTTTTTTGCATTGTAGTTTATTCATCTGAGGGTGTCCAAGAATTAAAAACAGAAAAACAGATTCAGCTTTGTGAACATGTTCATAAGTCAGATAAAAGTAGTTTGTGGATTTAGCAGATTAGAACATCGTACATTCTAAGTTGTGGGCAGATTTTCTTCAGTTTGTTTCTTGTTTTTCTAATATGAGAAAAAGTAGTCACACATGTTATGTAATTCAATGACACTTAGGAAGAAACTTCACATGGATGGTAACGTTTCACTATCAACATATCTGAGATGAGATCCTTATGCCTAGCATTAAAATATGTTACTAAAGTTGAAATGCCATTACTGAAACAGTGTGGTCAAACACAACTTCAGCTATTCTGGAGAAATGAATTAGCTATTTGTCCTTAAATTATTCTCTATACAGGCTTCTTGAAATCCTTTGTGGTCTTTGTTTACTTGAAAGTTAAGCTTCCTTTGATACAGTTTATAGTGTTTATAGAAAACTGTCTTTCCCCCTTTCTTGTGATTAATTGCATATAAGATCTAGAGATTGATTGAAGATAAGGAATCCCACTTCCAATTTTCTACTGATTGATTGGAGATGAGTCTCAGATTCTTTAGTACCCAGGCTGGCTATGAACTGTGATTCCCAGATCTCAGCCTGATGAATAGCAGGGATAACATGGCTAAGTATTAACAAAAATTTTATTAAGAAATATTTTATGCAGTTCTCAACTATATTCTTTATTGTACCAGGCAGGCAATGTTCACAAAAGTCAGTGCTAGCATTTCTATTGCTAGGAAGGAAGTGTCAAGATAACAATCATCAGCCTTAATCTTTGGATATTCAATAAAAAAACTTGATTACTCTAGCATGTTTTTGTGCTACTTACTTTTTTTTAGCATATTTTTATTTGGTACCTATTCAAATCTTTCTATTATTGTAATTAATAAAAGAGTTACATGATATTTGCCATATAGAAGGTGCATTAATTCACATACATTGATACCCTTTCACATGTCTTGGTACCCTTTACCCTCCTCCCCACTGCCCCTAGTCAAATATTGTAAGGACTAAAACCATCATTATCTACCTTTTTGAATACTGCTGCTGTCTTTAACACTCAACTGAAAACTATCCTTTTTGAAGATCTAATGACCTGTTTTGTATTCCCTGTGATGTCCTGCCTGGTTTGATTGATTATGAGGGCACTTATTTATTTCTTTATTTAATATTTTTTTTTGCCATTTCTGTTGTTTGAACCTAGGGCCTGAGCACTGTCTTTTGCCTTTCTCAAGGATAGAACTCACCCACTTGAGCCACAGCTCTATGCCTGGCTTTTTTCTATGTATGTGCTACCAAGGAATTGGACCCAGGTCTTTGTGCATGCGAAGCAAGCACTGTACCACTAGGAATCTCCCAGCTCGATGAGGGCACCTTTTTAAGGGTAGCACTAAATGGCTTTTTCAGGGAGGTAGAATGTGAACATGGAGGAATTATTATTTGTTTACTTCATTGTTACCTTGATATGTATTGAATTTTATCAAAATGAGCTAAAACTACTCTTTCAGATGTCTACTTATATCTAATGTCATACCAGATTATTAACTCCTTAGAATTTTGATTTTGTCTCTATTGCTCATGCCAAAAATGTGTTCTGATGTATCAGGGAAACTTTGTATTTTCAATTCCTACTTAATACATGGGAAACTATGTCTATTTTTGAGGGTTTTTTTTTTCCTCCCACTCTATGGATATCACAGAAAGCTCCAAATATTTTATGTAAGACAAAAACATACATGTATAAGAATGAACTTCCAGAATTGATGTGCTCCTGACTCAGGGCTAATTACTTGATGGAAATATGCCATTGTAGGAGATGGTGTCATTTGGTGATGTGGCTGTGGACTTCAGCTGTGAGGAGTGGCAGGACCTAAACATTGCTCAGAGGACCCTGTATAGAGATGTAATGCTGGAGAATTACAGCAACCTGGTGTCACTGGGTGAGCAAAAGTCACTGAATCTTGCAACATCAAATGATTTGTTTTTAGTGGGTAGGTGAAGTTTTTGTTTTTGTTTTCTAGTCGTTACTTGAAGATAAAGTCTCACAAACTTTTGAGCCTGCCCTGGCTTTGCACTGGCTCTGAACCCTAATCATCAGATCTCAGCCTCCTGAGTAGCTAGGATTACAGGTGTGAGCCACAGGGACCTTTCCTTCTTCTTTATTTTTTTCTATTTTTTTCCACTCATGGGGCTTGAACTCAGGGCCTGAGCCCTATCCTTGGGCTATTCCTCTAGGATAGCCCTCTACCACTTGAACTACAGCACCATTTCTGACTTTTCTATGTATGTAGTACCAATGAATCGAACCTGAATCCTCAGGAATGCTAGGTAAGCATTCTACCACTAAACCAAACTTCTAGGCCCAGTATCATTTTGTTCTAAGGAAAACTTCAACTTGATTATGTAATTCTTTTTTTTTGTGGGACAAGGAGCTTGAACTCTGGGCCTGGGGGCTGTCCCAGAGACCTTTAGCTCAAGGAAACTGCCATATCCCTGGGCCTGGGTGCTGTCCCTGAGTTCTAAAGCTTAAGTCTTTCTCTCTATCTGGTAGCCACAGAACTACTTCCAGTTTTTTACTGATTAATTAGAGATAAGAGTATCTTGGTTTTGTAGTGCCTGAGCTGGTTTTGAAACTTGATCCTCAGATCTCAGCTTCTTGAGTAGCTGGGATTACATGCATAAGCCACCATGCCTGGCAATTATCTTATTCTTGAGGTAATTTTATTCTCATTATTTAAGCATCCAAATTAGTATTTTGACAAAAATTATGAACTATGTTCCCTAAGAAGAGACTGTCTTCACAAGCCTAAGGTAATTTATTTTAGTTGAATATACAATCTAGAGTAGAATGTATATCACTATAGAAGTATGATCTAGGAATCACTAGTTGAAGTGTGTGTTCATAATCTAAACCTGGCACTGATGCATTGGTTCATGCTTGTAATCCTATTGAGGAGGCTAAAATCTGAGGTTTTCCTTTGAAACATCAATGCCAATCAAAAGCCTCATGAGATTCTTAGCTGCAATTAACCCCTCCAGAACTGAAAGTGGAGCTTCACTCAGACTGGAAGAATGCTACCCTGGATTAGAAGCTGAATTCAAGCCACACAAAGGGAAAAAGAAATCTAAAGCTAGGGAAAATTCAACCAGGTAGCCAGTGAGAAATGAGAAATAACATTTAGAAGCAACCTTGTGAACAAGATGTGTGAGAGGTTTCACCACAGATGACACACCATGAGCAATAATTCTCCACTATTCCTTATCAACAGGGCATTGTTTTCCCAAACCTAAATTGATTGTAAACCTGGAGCAAGGTGCAGAACCATGGATAGGAGAAGTCTCAGAAAAGAATTTTACAGGTGAGTTAATGCATTTTTCATAGTGATGGTGGAGCCACAACCCAGTAGATAAATACATGTTGTGCAATACTGAGCAATAATATTCCTAGTTTCCCTGAGATCTGAGTGTGGCAGTGAATTAGGTGATCCTTCTCAAGACTTATGAATCAAGAATTCATATGGAGATATACTGAATTCTCTTTCTCATTGTGGAAATCCTTCTGAAGCAAAAACATTAGAGATATTGAAAATGAGATTTGATTTTCTTTATAACTAGGACAACACAGGTATAGTATAAAAAGGAATATGGCAGTGTTGTACCCTTTGATAAGGAAAATGGCTTATCAGTGGTGGACAGAGACTGTGATTCAGAATGAAAGATTTTAGAGTGGATGATTGACAATATCCTTCATCTTGCATGGTTCTGATGCTCAGGATTACCTGAAAAAGGATTTTGATTTAGACTTTGTCTAAGATTGATGAAAATGCACTTTAAAATTCCCACTGATACATAAAGTAATGGTTAGTGAGAAGTTAGTTCTGAAGAGATTCATGTATAAATCCTTCCTCTCAGGAACCATTCCCACTTAGGTGAAAAACAAGGGGATGGATAAAATATTCCCATGGTCTCTGAATCTATTAAATATTCCTGTTCCTCACCTAATGGTTGAGAACGAAAGCAGAAAAAAAATCATATTTTTAGAAAAAAACAGAAATAGCTTATTCCCCTATGATAAATCAAAATATCATTTGAAAAATACAACCACAAGCATAGTATAGACAAATGGTAAGTACTCAGTTTAAAACTACTAATTCATATTCAAATTATTTGAGTAACTGTTTCTTTCTCATATAAAAAGAGAAAAAACACAAAAAATAATATTTTCCACTCTAAAATATCAGTATTAGTTAATATGTTAGGCAGAAATATTTCTCATAAATCCATTAGTATTTTGGTGTTTTAAAGTTCTAATAGTTAGGAGGGGTGAAAATGTCTTTACCTTGACCTGACACAGTCAAGGCTCATGCATATAATCCTAGCTCCTCAAGAAGCTGATATCAGAGGATCCATAGTTCAAAGCCAGCCTGTGCATTAAAGGCCCTGAGACTCTTATCTTCAAATTAACCACTAGAAAACAGGACCTGGCACTATGTCTCCATGGGTAGGGTGGTCACCTTGAGCTACAGAGCCCAAGTACAGTGCCCAAGCCCACACTTCAAGCCCCACAACCAACCACACAAAAAAAGCTGGGTGTAGTGGCTCATACCTGTAATCCTAGGTACTAAGGAGGCTGAGGTCTGAGGATCAAGTTTCAAAGCCAACCTGGGCACAAAAGGAGATTCTTATTTCCAATTAACCTCTAGAAAATTGGAAGTGTGAGTAATAGGCCTATGGTTAGAGTGTTGCCTTGAGCACAAGAAGACTCAGAATCGATTCCTTATACCACATACATAGAAAAAGCTGGAAGTGATGCTGTGGCTCAAGTGGTACAGCTCTAGCCTTAAAGCCAAGGACAATGTTCAGGCCCTGAGTTCAAGCCCCAGAACTGGAAAAAGAAAAAAATAACAACTCTGATTTGTATTCAAGAATTTGAACAGTGACATTTTAATAAAATTAAAACAATTTATGACATAAAGATTGGCAACAATCATTACCAATTGTAAAATAAATAGTTTCCAGGAGCAGGGGGTTGGGGAGAAAGCAGGCTGTAATAATACATTGTGTTCAAAGTTGCCTGCAGGCAGAAAGGCTAATTTCGGGTCCATAATGTTATCTACCACCTTATGAAAGACAAGTGCTCTTCCTGACACTTACTCAGTTTACTAAATTTACAAAAGGAGAAATTTTCCATTAATTGCACAGGGGTTGGTTGATCCTACTAAACAAGAGCTTTGCTAATTTGAACTGCTTATGGAAGTTATAGGCAGTATTAAGTCAATGGAAGAAATACTGCTTGATCTTCTTCAGAAGTATCTCTAGGTCGTTCTGCCACATTTTGGGTTAAGAACAATTTGGGTGTCCATATAATTTAAAACTGAGTTTGGCCTTTCTACAAATGAAAAACCTGCACAGCATCCACAGGCTTTATACAGTAGTGATGGCTCCATATCTCCATCTGTCACCATTGGGGACATCACTGGTGGTTTCTAGGTCATGAGTTCTGCATTCTGTAAGCCCAAATGTGAGAATGAAAATAAACATTATTAGAGATGTTCTGGGGTGACACAAATGCCATGAGGACCTAATGGGAAAAGCTATAGGATGTGAATTTGGACTGAACAATGATAGAAGGTAGGGTGTATTTAATGAGTGGCTATGCCTGTTTTCTTTCTAAAAGAGAACACACATTACCTGGATGATAATATCCATAAAAGGCCATTGTGCCAAGCTTATAGTAATAAGGACCCACCTCCAATCACCTGCCTGGGAGGACCTTCCTTAGGGACCCTGTGTCCATCCACACTCACAAGTTCTCAGGCACCTACACAAGGACTCTCCCGGCTTGTACTTGGTCTGATAGTTCACAGGTTCTTCCAGATGGTCAATGAGAATTTGTAAATGGAGGAACATGTCCAAGGAGGGCATGTTGAGCACCAGGTAGAACATGAGTTAATTCAGGGTGTGTCTGTTCTTGTGATCATAGAAATTATCAGGAGAAAAGTTCATCCACATCGTGAATATGGAACAAAAGGTGCTGTGGGCAGATTGGTAACAGAAGAGTAAGCAGCAGCCCTCCCTATCATCAGGACCCTCTCACCATAGCGCCTTTCAAGATTCAAAGCCAGCCTGGGTACAAAAGGACCAGAGACTCTTATCTCCAATTAACTACTAGAAAATAGCAAGTGGGGCTTGGCTCAAGGGTAGGGCAGTAGCCTGGAGCTGATGAGCACAAGGACAGCGCCCACACTGAATTCAAGCCCCTTGATCTTGGCCTCAATCTACTTCAAGTATGTGGAAATTATCTGCCTAGGCTAACCTGTAGTATTCAAAAATGTTTTACAGTAGTTCACATTTGCATTTCCCTAAGGATTAAAACCTTTAATAACTATTTTAGCCAACTGTCAGAATGTTATCTAATTTTGATATTCTATATGGTGAACTATGTATTTGTTCTGAGTAGTGTGAGGAAGACAAATCTCAAACAACACAGGTGCTTTAATCACCATTCATTAAATGTTGCTTGTTTCCTTATTTTATTTATTTCTGACCGGCTTAGAGCTTGAACTCATGGCTTGGGCAATATTCTTGGGCTTTCTCAAGGATAGTGCTTTACCATTTGAGCTCAGGATCATTTCTTTTTCTATGTATTATGTGGTACCAGGGAGTCAAACGTAAGGCTTTGTGAATGTTAGGCAGGCACTTTACCACTAGGCCATACTCCCAGTCACACAGTATTATTTATATATTTTATGCCTTACTAGTGTTCATGTCCTTTGTACACTTGAACCACAACTTTAGCACTCTTTGTTCTATCTATCTGTCTATCTATCTATCTATCTATCTATCTATCTATCTATCTATCTATCTATCTGATATCTATCAGTCTGTCTCCTGAGTGCCTAGGATTATAGGTATGACCACTGGCACCCAGTTCTGAGCTATCATTCTAAGGATACCTAATCCTTGCGGTGGGGATGAGGGTGGGATTTACTAAAGCAACTCCTTTACCTGCACAAATGTTCAAAGAAAATATTTACTTCAAGGTTGGACAGACACTGGTTTTGAAAAAAGTAACATCTGGGGCCAGGAGTTTCTTTTAGTGGTAGATTGCATGAAGACCCAGATTTGATTATTTGGTAGCACACACAGAGAAATAAGCTGAAAGTGGAGCTGTGGCTCAAGTGAAAATTGATCAGACTGAACAGGAATATTTTACCACTCAATATGGGCGATTATCGAAGGCCTGTGTTATAAAATGTACTTCATAAGTAGCCAGTAATTTATGGATTTGCTCATGAAAACAAAATCCTTGATTCATGACTGTTTTCATATCTTCACACCACAAAATCTCAGGACTGAAGTCTTAGCACAACCGTCTGCCTCTCCCACTTGACATTCCAAACTTTTCAGGATTTCTGTTAAATATTCAGAGCTGAGCAAATTTTTTGTTTTTTTTTGCCAGTTGTGGGTCTTGAACTCAGGGCCTTAGCGCTGTCCTTGGACTTTTCTCATAACTAGAGCTCTACCACTTGAGCCACAGCTCCACTTCTACCTTTTTTTCTATGGATATGGTACTGAGGAATTGAACCCAGGCCTTTGTGCAAACATTCTACCACTAGGCTAAACTTCCGGCCCTGAGAAAAGACCTGAACGTGAGAAAGACCCAGGTTCGATTCTTCAGTACCACATACACAGAAAAAAGCTGGAAGTGATGCTGTGGCTCAAGTGGTAGAGCTCTAGCCTTGAGAAAAGCCCAAGGACAGTGCTCAGACTCTGAGTTGAAGCCCCATGACTGAGAAAAAATGCTCCAAAAAGAAAAAAAAATAGAACCAGGGACAATGGATGAGCAAATGCAGCAGTGGTGCTCACTAGACATTATGGTGAAAGTGGACTATAGGGCCAGGCCTGGTGACTCACACCTGTAATCCTAGCTACTCAGGAGTCTGAGATCTGAGAATAGAAGTTCAAAGCCAGCCAGGACACTAAAGAACCTAAAGAACACAAGACTCTGATTTCCAATTAAATCACTGGAAAATGGGAAGTGGGAATGTGGCTCAAAGTGTAGGATGGTAGTCTTGAGCTGAAGAGCTCAGGGACAGTGCACAGGCCCATAGTACAAGCCCCATTACCCACAGGAAAAACAAAAACAAGTATAAAACTTGTGCTGAGATGAGAGGGAAAAACTGGGAGAAAGTAAGGGAAGGGTTGATGTTGTCTAAAAGGAGATGTACTCTTTGCCAGGTGCCATAGCTCATGCCTGAAATCCTAGCTAGACTGTACTAAGCCAGGAGACTCTTATCTCCAATTAATCATTAGAAAACAGGATGTGGGACTGTGGCTCAAGGGCAGGGTAGTAGCCTTGAGCTGAAGAGCTCAGAGACACTGCCTGGGCCAGGAGTTCAAGTTCCATGACTCACAAAAAAATAAATAAAAAACAAATAACATAAAAAGAGATGTACATTTTACATGACTTAAATGTAACTGTAATTCCTGTGTATATCACATATAATAACAACAGCTATAGAATAAATGACCTATTTATATTAGAAGATTATATTCCAGACTGCAATTAAACCTATATACCCACAGAGTTAAAACAACTTAGAAAGCAGTATAAATGTCCTAATACAGTGACTGCATTTGTGGTTTGCTGTATACTTAGGGATCCATTGAAACTTCAGTATCAAGGGATAATTTGGAATGTCCAGGAGAAACTGTTTACCTATAAATTCTACTAAGTTCTGAAGTGTTGGTTGAGCAGATTTTTTTTGCCAGTCTTGGGTCTTGAACTCAGGGCCTGAGCACTATCCTTGGGTTATTTAATCAAGGCTAGTGGTCTGCCAGTTGAGCCATAGCATCACTTCCAGCTCTTTCTATGTATATAGGACCAAAGAAGTGAATCTGGGTCTTTGTGCATGCTAGGCAAGCACTCTACCACTAGGCCAAACTCAGGCCCTAAGCAGAATTTTTTTTAGGATACACAGATAACTTGTTCTTGTTTCCTGACTTTTGATTACTACGTTCTGTCCCTTTTCTTCTTCTAGTCACCTGCAGCCCTGACTTTTCCTGCCTCCAAGAATTATCTCAAGGTGAGGACCAGCTTAACTGTGTAACCCTAGCTAGTCAGGAAGCTGAAATCTAAGGATCACAGTTTGATCTTAGCCTTGGTAGAGAAGTTCATGTGACTTTTATTTCCAATTAACAACCCTAAGTCCCGAACTGAACATGTAGCTCAAGTGTTATAACTCCAGCCTTCAGTGAAAACACAAAGTAAGAATGTGAGTGCTATTCCTGGCATGCGCACACACACACAACACACACACACACACACACACACACACACACACACACACGAAATGAAACAGATCCTTTAAATATCCTTTTAAATACATTTTATAGTAATTAATAGAAAGGGTTACATTATATTCACCAGAAAGAAGGTGCATTACTTAACAAACATTTCTACCTCTTCTCATGTTTTTGCCCTGTTTCCCTCACCCCACCCCCAGGAGCTATAGTATTTCTTGAACATATTGAAACATCCAACATTTCTAGTACTTGTATACATAAAGGGCAAAAGCACAATAAATCATCAAAAGTTAAACCGACTTCAGCTATAGTTTATTCATCCAGCAAAAAGATTGCCGTTTACTAAAGAAATCTGTGCTTTGGAAACCTTACTGTTTAGTCATAAGAATTCTTGTACTTCCTAATACTTAAATGTGTAAAGAGAAAAATCCATCCCTTTTGGTGCCCATATCTTTTGAAGTCAGCAGTGTCCCTTAACATTTTGCTGGAGGTTAGCACTGTACCTCATGAGCCACACTTCCATTTCTGCCTTTTGGCTGGCTAACAGGAAATGAATCTTATGATCAATTTTATTGCCTAGGCTGGCTTTGAACTGTGAGAAATTTTTGTTTGAGAACATTTTTTTCTGATGCTAACTTTGATGTCATTTCTGTTTTGTATATCACATGAATGTATAAAGTAAATGTGTTATATATTTAAGATTGTCAGAATTAATATTTATTTTAGCTATATAGTTTTCTCTTTTGTTTTTTGTCAATAGGAATTGAACCCAGGAGGTTTCACTTGCTAGGCAAGTGCTTTGTTGGTACTTGCCTATATCCCAGCCACAACTCACCCTTGAGCTATATCCCCGACACTACTCATCCTTTTGAATTCTCCCTATATCTGTGTGTAGGATGAAAAGAGAACAGTTTGTGCTAGTGTATTGGAATATTCAATGATATTTGGATGCTACATTCTACAGTAGCAATATCCACCGCCTGTGCATTGTCTCTGAGCTCTTTAACTTAGGCCATAGCCCTGAGTTAAAGGGCTCAGAGACAATGCACATGCTCAAGATTAGGGCAGTAGCCTTGAGCTATATAGCTCAGGGACAGTGCCCAGGCCAAATTCAAGCCACAAGACCCACAAAAAATAAAGAAATCAGTTCTCAATTGCAGTAATGATTTATAATAAACTTGCCTATCATGCACCTCAAATGTATTGTAGCCAAAATGACCTTATAATAGGGTTTCCAGATACAATCACAAAGTGTCATGGACCTTAGGTGACTTTATCCTTGAGTGACACAAAGAACTTAAAATGCAGAAATCTGTCCTCAAAGCAGGGCACAGTGGCTTACACTTGTATTCCTAGCTAATCAGGAAGCTGAGATCTGAAGATCATGATTCACAGCCAATCTGGGCACTAAAGACCCTGAAACTATTATCTCCAATTAGCCACTAGAAATCGGGAAGTGGTACTTGTGGCTGAAGGGGTAGGGTCATTGCCTTGATCTGAAGAGCTCAGGAAAAGAGCCTAGGCCTAGAGTTCAAGCCCCATGACCATCCAACAAAAGAAAGAATGAAAGAAAGAAAGAAAGAAAGAAAGAAAGAAAGAAAGAAAGAAAGAAAGTCCAATCCCTAGCATCTCTTCCCTACAGATAAAGATTGAAATAAAAACAACCATGCGGGCATGCTGGCAAATCTTAGTAAGCCTTTGTTATAAAACAAATAACTGCTTCCAGATTTTTTCCTTTTCTTTTTCTTTTTTTGCCAATCCTAGGGCTTGAACTCAGGGCCTGACATTGTCTTTCGGCTGTTTCAAGGCTACCACTCTACCATTTGAGCCACAGCACTACTTCGGGTTTTTGTACATATGTGGTACCAAGGAATCAAACCTGGGTCTTCATGCATGCTAGGCAAGCATTCTACCACTAGTCCAAACTCCTGGCCCAAGTTACAGATTTTTAAAAGAGAAGTTCTAGCTTTCAAACTGAGAGCCTTTAGTTCAAAACTAGGTCCTCCTTTCTAGGCAGGGGATCTGGCACTTGAGCCCCCTCCTCTAGCCCTTGTCCATCAACTTCAATATATCATCCAGAAACTCTGGATTACAAAGGAAGAAGCTTTTGGAAAATTATGTTTCCTTTTACCTCACTGATGGCAGTAAATCCTAGAGGAAGTGGGATATTGACCACAAGTTGCTCATATTTCCACCATCAAGGGAGGTGGGTGAGGATGAAGAGAGACCCTATGACCCAGTGCATAAAAGGAGAAAAAATGTACATGCAAAGGATGGAAATCCACAGAAGACAGAGAAAAGCAGCCTGCACATGGCTTCACTCCTGCTTCTCCCTTCCTCACCCCACCTCCATGACTGAATCTTTCTTGGACATGTTTGTCAGTATGTTATATTTTTGTAGCAGTACTCAGTTCCATATTTGAAGTTTATTCTCAGAGTTTGTTTTGTTATTTTATCTATGATTTTCTTAGTGTTTTAATTTTATTTTTATTTATTTCATTTATTTTTTTGTGGGTCATGGGACTTGAACGTGGCCTGGGCCATGTCCCCGAGCTCTTCAGCTCAAGGCTACCACCCTACCTCTGGGCCTTTGCTTTGTCCAGGAGCTCTTCAGCTCAAAGCTACCACCCTACCCTTAAATCAAGCACCACTTCCAGTTTTCTACAAATTAACTGGTGACAAGAGTCTCAGGTCCTTTTTTGCCCTGGCTAGCTTTGAACCTTGATCCTCCGATCTCTGCCTACTGTGTAGCTAGTATTACAGACATAAGCCAACACCCAGGAAGACTATTTTCCTTTTCTTTCTTCTTCTTTGTTTTTTGCCTGTCCTAGGGCTTAAATTCAGGGCCTGAACACTGTCCTTGGTCTTTCCTCAAGGTTAATGCTTTACCACATGAGTCATAGCACCACTTCCAGCTTTTTCTTTTTTTTTAATTTTTTTATTGTAATTAGTAAAAGGGTTACATGATATTTGCCAGATAGAAGGTGCATTAATTCACATACATTGATACCCTTTCACATGTCTTGGTACCCATTACCCTCCTCCCCACACCTCCCACCCATCTTGGTTTTCCCCCCTTCCCTATCAAATTTCAAATAACCAAATACAAATAAATTCAATATATAAGATAACGAAGTGAGATACTATAACAATATGAGATAACCAAGGTCCCTCATTCGTCATAATCAGTAGAAACCTTGGGCTCTACTAGCAGAGATCTGCAATAGAGCAAAATCTTGATACATAAGGCCATATAGTATGAATCTAATTGAAAGGACCTCCAGGATATTGAAACAAAAGCCCTATAACGAATGATTGTTGTCTTTAATGTACTATGGTGTCTCTCACTTCCAGCTTTTTCAATATATGTGGTACCGAGAAATGAAACCTGGGTCTTTGTACATGGTAGGCAAGAACTCTAACACTAGGAGAAACTCACAATCCAAGCCTTTTAATTTTAAATCAATTATTCCCTCAAGTTGTAACAAATATTTTGAGATTTTAAAAAGAATCAAAAAAAATAATATGGTACCAATCCTGACACATCAATTTTTTTTAAACTTGATGTGAAGAGCTGTAGCTATACTGAATGTAGCGAGACTGAATCCATCTTCTTAAAGCAGCCTCCATTCTGTAAGAATTAAGTTCTGAGAAATCTCCTAACTGCCTCTTCTCAGGAGAACTGCAAGATGCTCCATCAGATGTTTATTTAGAGAGCTAGCAAGGACATTCAAAAGTCATCTCTAGGACAGCAGCTGTGTTCCACAGCCAGCAAGGATACCTGAATCTAAAGTTTTGTGGGAAACCATAACATCAGAATCAATAAGAAACTGAGGAATGTCTCTTTGTAAAAGTTAACTAAAACATGAGGCTGTGAGAATGAAAAATAAAACTTGTTTATTCTGTACTATAAAAGCTGTGCTAATTCTGTACTCTGTGGCTACAAGCATCACTGGTTTCTAAGGAGGAGGATGAAACTCGAGCCTGCTAATAAATGGCTCTTTGTTGCTTGCATTGGTCATGGACTGTGGTAGTCTTTCGAGGGGATTGTGAACTTTGGGCATATTTGGGTGCAGTGGCGGGGAATCCCCTTCTAAGCCCTCTCTGACACCTGAATAGAGAGCCAGACAGGAACGGCCGGTAAATTGAGACAATTGTCATTAATTCTGGTTCTGCACCTATGTGTTCTGTGTTTGCTTGCAGATTCTGGGCTGGTTGGAAAGAGGTCCTGGTGGATGTGCTATAGGAGAGCCAATGGGGGCAGTAGGAGATGTCTCCTCTGCCCCTCTGGGAGACTATATTTAGGATGGATGACTTGAGACCATCTCAAGGTCTTACAGTCCCATCCAGGCTATTTTGGTTGACTTAGTGGGATGTGGAATCCTCACTTTGGAGGGACATGGAATCACCTCGGGTCTGCAGCCTGGGCACACATGCAATTTGTCTAAGTGTTTTGTCTTGTTGAGTTATTGTCTTGTGTCACGTTAACCGTTTTTTTTTGTTGTTGTTGTTGTTTTTGATTTTTGGGGTTTTTTTTTGTTTTTTTGCCAGTCCTGGGCTTGAGCTCAGGTCCTGAGCACTGTCCTTGGACTTTCTCAAGGCTAGCACTCTACCACTTTAGCCTCAGCACCACTTCTGGCTTTTTGCTATGTATGTGGGGTACCGAGGAATCGAACCCGGATCTTCATGCATGCTAGGCAAGCACTCTACCACTAGGCCAATCTCCCAGCCCACGTTAACTGTTTTTAATTGAAGTGAAAAACTAACAGCTAAAATCCTGGAGATGGTAGGTTTGCAACAGGCTGATGCCCTCCTGAGAGACCTGGGAGAGCAGCAAAGGGAAGGTAGATCTTTTCACCCCTTTGCAATCCAGGACGGGACTAGGAACTTACAAGGCCCTTCTCTATTTGATATTTTGAGTTTTTCCACCATAACAAACCCCCTTAAGCAATGGCTAGCCCATTTCCTAAGTCTTGTTCTGTCCCTCTTATTTTCAGCCAGTTTAGTTTGTGGATTATTCGATCTAGACATGGCACAGACTCAGAGTACTCCCCTTACCATTCTGCTCAGCCATTTTAAGGAAGGAAAAGTTGATGTCTTTTTGCCAGGAATATTGGCCATCTTATGAGGTGGGATGGCCCCATGAAGGAACCTTTCATTTACCAGTCATTCCTAGAGTAAAAGATAAAGTGTTCCTGCCTGGTAGGTCTGTGTACCTGGATCAAATCCCCTACATCCTTGTCTAGCAGGACCTGTTACAAATACAGTGATTAGGGAGGACGGGGTTTGGCTCCCCAACCCAAACCTAGGGTAACTTTAAATGTAGGGGGAACCCCTGTGAGTTTCTGGTGGACATTGGAGCTGAATACTCGCCCTTAACTAAACCTCAAGGAAAAGTCTCAAATGTTACGTCATGGGTTCAAGGGGCAAAGGGAGTAAAAAGTATTCATGGACTACTGAAAGGACTGTGGAGTTGGTGAGTGGCAAAGTGTCCCATTCCTTCTTGATTATACAGGAGAGTCCTTGCCCCATACTAGGCAGGGACCTGCTGACTAAAATAGGAGCCCAAATTAACTTTTATCCAGAAGGCCCATGGGTTATGGATGCACAGGGAAAGTTACTGCGGGTATTAACCATCGCTTTAGAGAACGAATACCAACTAAACCAAAGGCCCCAACCCCTGATGGAGAAAACAATGAATGGGTAAAAAGTTACCCAGAATCCTTGGCAGAGACTGGAGGAGTGGGACTGGCTAAACATAGACCAGACTTGTTCATTGAAGTAAAACTTGGGGCCGGCCTAGTCAGGATATGACAGTATCCTATGTCCACAGAAGCCCAAGTGGGAATAACGCCCCACATCCAGCACCTGTTGGATGAAGGAATACTGCGGCCCTGACGATCGGCCTGGAACACCCCGTTATTGCCAGTCTGGAAGCCAAGTTCTGATGAATACAGGCCAGTGCAGGATCTGAGGGAAGGCAATAAGAGAGTTATGTATATTCATCCAACAGGTGACTAATCCATATACACTCTTAAGTACCCTACCCCCAGGCAGACAATGGTACACTGTACTAGACTTAAAGGATGTTTTCTTCAGCCTGCTGCTGGCCTCTAGGAGCCACGACTTGTTTGCCTTCGAATGCAAGGACACCGAGAGTGGCATAAATGGGCAGCTAACTTGGGCACGACTCCCTCAAGGATTCAAGAATTCACCAACCTTGTTCGATGAAGCCCTATATGAGTATCTGGGTGAGTTCAGAAAAGCCCATCACAATCTGACTCTGTTACAGTATGTGGATGATCTGTTAGTAGCCACAGAGATTCAGAGGGAGTGTGACTGAGGGACAGGAGAGTTGCTGCAGACCCTGGGTAGCCTGGGATACCGAGCATCAGCAAAGAAGGCTCAAATCTGCAAGCCTGAGGTAACTTACTTAGGGTACCTCTTGAAGGAGGGGCAGTGGTAGCTGACTGAGGCAAGGAAAGAGACTGTCTTAGAAATCCCAAGACCACAGTCTCAACGTCAAGTGAGGGAATTCCTGGAATCACCTGGCTTCTGTAGATTGTGGATTCCCGGGTTTGCTGAATTAGCCAAACCACTTTATGAAGCCACTAAGGAAAAACAACTGTTCCAGTGGACCCTAGAGGCGGAGCAAGCATTCCAGCAAATAAAGACTGCACTCTTATCAGCTTCTGCCCTAGTACTCCCAGATACTACCAAAGCCTTTTACCTACATGTGGATGAACATAATTGGGTGGCAAAAGGGGTCTTAGTCCAATATTTAGGCCCCTGGAGGAGGCCAACAGCCTATCTGTCAAAAAAACTGGACACAGTGGTAGCCAGATGCCTGCCCTGCTTGAGAATGATAGCTGCCACTGTCTTAATGGTAAAAGATGCAGGCAAATTAACCATGGGACAGGAGCTGTATGTAACCATCAAAGGAGTACTGAATCGGTGGATGAGCAATACTCACCTCACCCACTATCAAGGTTTACTATTCAACTCCCCCTAAAGTTATCTTCCAGGTACCATCGACTCTCAACCCTGCCACCCTGCTACCAGATCCAGACCTAGATGTGCTTTTGCCTGATTGTTCAGAAAGATTGGAACAAGTCCATAGCATCAGAGATGACTTAAAGCACCAGCTGCTATGGGATGCTGAAATCATCTGGTTCACAGTTGGAAGCAGTTTCACCCATCAAGGATAGAGGTATTCGGTTGCAGTGGTGGTGACAGAAATCAAGGTAGCCTGGTACCATTGGGCACATCAACCCAGAAATCTGAACTGATGGCTTTGACCCATGCCTTAGTAATGGTGAAGGAAAAAAGCTGACTGTTTTTACTGATATTCGGTATGCCTTTGCAACTGCTCATGTACATGGAGCCATCTACAAGGAAAAAGGGCTATTGACAGCAAAGGAAAAACAAATAAAACAAAGAAGAAATTTTAGCCTTAATTGCTGCCCTCTGGTTACCCAAGAACTTGGCTATGGTCCACGGTCCTGGGCATCAGAAATCTAAGGACCCAGTGGCAACTGGAAACAATCTGCAGACAAGACGGCTTGGGAAGTAGCCCTTAAAAGGGACAGTTATTTCTGTTCCTCTTGGCATTGTGAGTCAACAGAAGACACTTGGTGGGAGCCCCCTAGAAAAAGGGACTTGATAACAATGAAGAGAAAGTCTAAATCCCTATGTGTCAAAGGTCAAGGCCCATCGTTAGCACCATGGACAACGATGGGTGGAGGGGCAGCACTCCTTTGGAGCTAAGCTTCTTCCTGTGGGTGTAAGATAGAAAGAAACAGGTGTAATCCCGTGTCTGTTCAATTCACAGACACCAGTAAAAAGAGTCAGCTTTGGACAGGAGGGATACTGTGGGGATTAAGGAATTATGATGAGTTGCCCCCAAGGATCCAGGTGGGCTCCTGGGGATGAGACTAAAAGTATCCCTAAACCCTCCAATGGCAGTGGGACACAATCAAGTACTAAAGCCATCCTCCATTAAAATATCAGCATCAAAAAGGAAAGATACTAAAAAGTCACCACAACCAAGTCCAGCTGCTGAAAGCCCACTTTCTAGGTCTAGAGACTTGGTTGTTCCTCCAGTTGTCTCATCTGGTCCAAATTCCCTTTTCCAGCTCTTAGTATATACCTATGCAATCCTACATCGGACTCATCTGGATATCACGACTTCATGCTGGATGTGCTATGATCTGCAGTTTCCCTTTTATGAAGTTCTAGCAGTAATACAGAATGTTTCAGATGCTACTGATGATTCTCAATGCAGATGGGCACAGAAAGCCACCCGGGTAACATTGCAAACGGTTACAGGGCAGGGCTTATGTATAGGCACACCACCAGTTAAGTATTCTCAGCTTTGTAATAAGACTTTTATCCCTTTCAAGTTTTCCACTTAGGTGTTACCTCCCCCAGATGCAGGGTGGGCTTGCTCCACTGGACTTACTCCATGTCCCTCCTTAGAAGTATTATGTAAAACTAACAATAAGATGTTCTGTGTTCTAGTGCAGCCACTGCCCTGGCTTGTGTATCATACTGAGGAAGAAGTAATGGCAAGATTAGACCCCTACTCAGCAGGAATAGTGAAAAGGGAATTAATTACAGCTGTTACTGTTGGAAGCTTGATTGGCCTAGCTGGGCTAGGGACGGGTGTAGATTCCCTGGTTACTCGGCAATCCTCTTACAATATGCTACTCACAGCCATAGAGGAAGGTATAAAGGAATTGGAGAGCTCCATCTCTTGTCTTCAAAAGTCAGACGACTCATTAGCTGAAGTAGTATTACAAAATAGAAGAGGGCTTGACCTAGTGTTCCTACAGCAAGGAGGATTATGTGCAGCTCTAGAGGAGGAATGTTGTTTTTATGCAGATCATTCTGGAGTGGTTAGGGAATCTCTGGCTAAAGTCTGTGAAGGCCTAGCTAAAGAAAAACAGAAAGGGAACAATAGGAGGGCTTGTTCGAATCATGGTTCAATTATTCCCCTTGCCTAACAACTCTATTATCTACTTATCCTTTTATTAGTTCTTACTATAGGAGCTTGTATAATAAATAGATTTACAGCCTTTGTAAAAGATAGAATAAATACAGTCCAGTAAATGATATTAAGAACCACCTCCCAATCCATTCCCAATGAGAACACCACGCACCTTCTAGGGCCATGATTGGCCACTAGGGTGCATTATTGAAGGCGGGAATGAGGAGCAGTTGCTAAGCTAAATGTAATTACACTGAAACCATCTTGTTAGAACAGCCTCCATTCTGCAAGAGTTAAGTCTTCTTCTCAGGAAAATTGAGAGATGCTCCATCTGTTGTTTATTCAGAGGGGCTAGCAAGGACGTTGAAAGGTAATCTACAGGACAACAGCTGTGTTCCACAGCTCTGAATCACCCCATTTGATCAGGGTGTATCAAGTGATCCAGAGAGTGGAACATGTCTACCTGGTGATGGAAATGGCCAACAAGGGAAACCTGCAGAGCTGAATCAAAGCATCATGCTGGCTTTAGGAGTGGGAAGCCAGGAAGTTACTGAAGCAGATAGGAAATGCACTGCAGTACTTCCATTGGCATGAGATTGCACACCTGGACCTGAAGCCTGACAACATCCTGCTGGATGAACACGGCAATGCTAAAGTCAGTGATTGGGCTAAGCCTGAGGATTGCCTCAGGGCAGTAGATCACAGATCTTTGTGGTGCCTATGTGTTCTGTGCCCCTGAAATTTACCTGAAACAAGCCTATGATGGCCACAAGGTAGATGTCTGGTGTCTGGGCACCATCCTATTGTTTATGATTATAGGACAATTCCTATTATAAGAGAGCACTTCCAACCAGCTCTGAACAGAGATTGTTGAGGGCAGGTATGATGTGCCACCACACCTGACTGCCAGAGGACATCACGTCCTTTTCTAGCTCTTAATTTTAGACCCTCAGCAGAGGCCTGATATACAACAAGTCATGGCACACACATGGTTTGATGGAGTTAAGGCTCCCTGCCCAACAATGAAACACAACAGTGTTGAGCAGGATGTGTTCAATGGGGTATAGTGAATTGCAAATCTGCACATCAGTTCTGCACAGATCCTATGATGATGTGATGACCACCTATTTTTCATTCAAGATGGCCTGAAGGCAGAGAGCATCAGCCCTCTGACAGCTCAATGCCTGGAGTGGGGTGTTCAGCCATATGCCACTGTCTCAAAACTTTCCACCTTCTTACTGGGGGGATAGGTAGGTTTCCTTCTCAGATTTCTTCACCATTGCCCTCTCTGTGTCTGCTGGCCTTTGATGAAAAGCAGACAGGCAGGAACACCTCCATGACTGCCATTTCCCTCTGCTTCCTGCAGAAGAGCTCTCTCCACAGCCTCATGGTATATCATGAGTCAGTGTCTGCTCTCCAAAGATCCTCCCTACCACAGAGACATGAGACATTTCACCCTAGAGGTAAAGCAAAATCCCTGCCCTCCTCACAGCCCCAGAATGAGAACAGAGTCTTGTGGAGTACCAAGAGTCAGGGCTGCAAGGAGCCTGGAATGAGGCCTAAGAGATATGCCTGGTATGGCTCTAAGGAGCTGTCAGAGGAGGCTGTGCACAAAGTTCCTGCTGGTGAGCTCCCAGCATGCTCAGCATAGACCCCTGGTTGCTCTTGCTTTGGGCCTGGACACAACACCACAGAGGATGTTGTCCTTCCCTTGGAGCAGACACAGCATGATGGCAGAGCCTCTAGATCCAGAAGAAAACAGAGAAGGAAGGGGGTGGTGAGCAGGATGATGGTTGCTTTTCGGAGATTGTGCTACTGTGTGCAGGCTCAGTAACAGGCAGTTCCAGAGATGGCAGTGAAGAGCCCTGAAAGATACCAAAGCCACTGAGAGCCGGAAGCCCTGTCACTGACTCAGGGAAGCTTCTCACCCACCCGTGTGGTCACACCAGAACCACCCCAGCCATGGGCTTTGTAATACCAGGGGCATGCAAGAGACAAGGAGCTTGAGTCTCCAGCACTGTGACCCCAACAGAAAGATCAGTGCTCAGTAGTCACAAATTATACTGCCTGAAAACACAACTGATTTTCTAAGTAAAAACAGAGTGAATGTTCTCCAAAGGAAAAAAACAAACAAACAAACAAACAAACAAACATGATCAATCATGGCAAGAAAACAATGAAGCCAAACTGTCTGTGGGTGGCTGGCAATGCTGTCCTCTCTGTATGCCCAATTCCCTGGCATACTTAGGAATAGTTTAGAGGTACTTGTGTTCCCTCTCTAAAATGTAGCAAAGTGACTGAATCTTTTAAGCTTGAATTTCATTTTAATTCTAATTTTACTTACAGAATGTAGAAAAATCCATATTTTCTTCATGGTAGATATCTGTGAATTCCATCAGTAATTGTATAAGTGTAACATAACTCCACACTTCCTGTAAAAAAAATAAAAAAATGCAGGGCCTGGGAGTTTGGCCTAGTGGTAGAGTGCTTGCCTAGCATGCACAAAGTCCCGGGTTCGATTCCTCGGTACCACATACATAGAAAAAAGACGAAAGTGGTGCTGAGGCTCAAGTGGTAGAGTTCTAGCATTGAGACAGTCCAAGGACGGTGCTCAGGACTGGCAAAACAAACAAACAAATAAATAAATAAATAAATAAATAAATAAATAAAAATGCAGCTTAAATCAGTGCTGGTTAAGACTCTGAATTCTGTAAGCTCCTCCTGTGAGAAAGGGCCTCAAGAGGTATTTCCACTTCCTGAGCCCATATCCCCACACCCACCACATGACTAGTCCCAGAACACAAGGGAAATAAGACAAGTAAAATACTGCACAGTCCATCAATTCTCCCAAGGCAGCACAGCCACAGGCATCAGAGAATGAAGATCATCTCAACATAGGATGTTAATTTTCAGTTCTAAATTACTGACCACTCTGATAGAGAGGAAAATTAAGGGGCTTTCTGTAGGTTGGGGTAAATTTTGGGTGAGATCAGCTTGGCATTTTAACCTTCATTGTGAAAAAAATTCCTGTATTTTCCTTGTGTCTTATTAAACAAAGGTTTTACAATTTTTTCATTTTAAAATAATCTTATATGTTTACAAAACTATTCTCTCTGTATCTCTGTCCTTTTGTCATTATGGGTCATTCTCTCTCTCTCTCTCTCTCTCTCTCTCTCTCTCTCTCTCTCTCTCTCTCTCTCTCTCTCTCTCTCTCTCTCTCTTTCTCTCTGCTGTTTATAGAGTTTGAAGTCAGGTCTGGGACACTGCCCTTAGCTTTTCTGTCTCTCTCTCTCTCCTCTGTTTTCTTTGTTTCTTTTTTCCTTCTAATGGTACTGATATTAATGCTTTAACTTAGAGCCTAGTTGGGTTTTTTGTTGTTGTTTTAAAATTTTTCTGAAGGCTTGGAGCTTTGACAATTAGAGAAATCACTCAGATTATTTTGAGGGGGCAGTGGTTAATAGGAGATAGAATCCCATGGAAATGAGACTCATCTTAATTAACCAACAGTAGTCAGGAAGTAGTAGAGCTCTAGCCTTGAGCCAAACATAGCGAGTTGAAGCCTACTATTGCCATTCACTGGAAGAAGTCTTACTGACTTTCCTGCCCAGGCAGGCTTTTTTTTTTTTTTACCAGTGTTGGTACTTGAACACAGGGCCTGAGCACTGTCCTTGGACTTTCTCAAGACTAGAGCACTACCACATGAGCCACAGCACCACTTAGGAGTGTGTGTGTGTGTGTGTGTGTGTGTGTGAGAGAGAGAGATGGGGCTTGAACTCTTGGCCTGGGTGCTGTCCCTGAGCTCTTCAGCTAAAAGCTACCATCCTGCTTCATGAGCCACAATGCCACTTGGTTTCTATGGTTAATTGAAGATAAGAGTCACACACTCTTTAATGCCTGGTCTTTTGAACTTCCATCTTCAGATCTCAGCCTCTGAGTAGTTAGGATTATAGGCGCGATTATATAGGATTATGCCTAGCTTAGTTAGGGTTTTTCTATCCTGGCTGCCACTAAGCTAAACACCTGGCCCACAAGCTAGTTTTGAATCCCAATCCTCAGATTTCAGCCACCAGATCAACTAGGACATAGGTGTGAGCCATGATGTAAAAATCTTTAATTGTAGGCCAGGAGTTTCTCCTACTGGTAGAGCGCTTGCCTAGCATATGTGAAGACACAGGTTTGATTTCTCTGTACCATATGCATAGAAAAAAAGCCAGAAGTGGCGCTGAGATGCAAGTGGTGGAGCTCTAGCCTTGAGAAAGTCCAAGAACAGTGATCAGGCCTTGAGGTCAAACCCAGGACTGGCAAAAAAAAAAATCTTTAATCGGCTCTTTTCCTTCACCTACTTTTTTCATTTATTTTACTTTTTCACTTGTTTTCTTTTTGTTAATTTCAGGTCGTCTGGTTTGTTGTTAGACTAACCACCCACCCTCAATTTTTGTTTGTTTATTTTTTAAACTCAATTTGGAGGCTTGTGGCCTAGTGGTAGAGTGTTCCCCTAGCATTCAAGTAGCCCTACCTTCAACTCCTCAGTTCCACAAAGGAAAGGTGGAAGTGGTGCCTCCAGTTGTAAAGGGCTAGTCTTAAGGAAAGCCCAAGGACAGTGCCCAGGCCCTGAGTTTAAGCCCCCTGATTGAAAAGTACAAAAAAAATGTAAAAAAAAATTGGAGTCTCTGCAAAGTTCAACTACTGGCTTTTCTTTTTTGGCTCTATTGTGTGGCTTGAACTAAGGGCCTGGGAGCTGTCCCTGAGCTTGTTTGCTCAAATTTGCACTCCACTCCTCTACTTTGTAACACAGTGCAACTTCCAGTTTTTGAGGGATTAATTGGAAGTAAGGGTCTCACAGGAAATTTTCTGTCCAGGCTGGCTCTGAACCATAATCCTCAGATTGCATCCCCTGAACAGCCAAGATTACAGGTCTGAGGCATTGGTGTCTACCCTGGCTCTTATAAAAAGATTGTTTTGTTGTGCCAAGATTGTCCCATGTTCTGGGAATGATCCCCTCCCTCCCTTGCTCAGGGCCCATGTACTTGAAACCCAGGTGGCAACAGCTTGATGCTCAGTGGTTAGACACCTGAGCTCTGATTAATCTTAAACCAACCACTGGTTTGATACCAAACAGCCAATCAGGTGATTTTAACTATGGAATTCCCCTATGAAAGCTGTGTAAAATCCTTGTTCAGGACCTCTTCGCATTCCTGGCTACGGGTACGCGGAGGTCCGGAGTTTAGACTTGTAATAAATGACCCTTGCTTTTTAACTTTGACTGTGGCCTCTGGTGGTCTTTTCAGGGTTCTAGGAATTCAGGTACACCAGTTTGTTTGTTTTTGGTCTGTATGCCAGGGCTTGAACTTTGGGTCTGAACAGAATCCAGAAGTCATTTCTTTCTCACCCCCCCCCCATCCCCAAAGCTAGTTGGTATACATTTAGAGGCAAAACTCAACTTCAGGATCATTTCTTTTTTTTTTTGTATCGGTGTTGGTACATAGGATTTGACTATCCCATAGGAGGATTCTCTTTTTATTTTCTTTTTTCCCTATATTTTTATTGTAATTAATAGAAGGGTTACATTATTTTCACCAGATAGAATGTACGTTACTTCACAAACATTGATACCCTATCTCATGTCTTGATCTCCATTTTTCTTCCCCCACCCTGTCTTTTGCTTTCCTTTTTATGTTTTTATTTCAAGGTTCACAACTCTACTATTGGTGCCACTACTCAACTTGTGCATTTCCCTGTTTTTGCTTTTCTTTTTCCTTTCTTTCTTTCTTTCTTTCTTTCTTTCTTTCTTTCTTTCTTTCTTTCTCTTTCTTTCTTTCCTTTCTGTCTTTCTTTCTTTCTTTCTTTCCTTTCTGTCTTTCTTTCTGTCTTTCTTTCTTTCTTTCTTTCTTTCTTTCTTTCTTTCTCTCTTTCTCTCTCTCTCTTTCTTTCTTTCTTTCTTTCTTTCTTTCTTTCTTTCTTTCTTTCTTTCTTTCTTTCTTTCTTTCTTTCTTTCTTTCTGTTTTGCCAGTCCTGGAGCCTGAACTCAGGGTCTGGGCACTGTCCTTGGACACATTTTGCTCAAGGTTAGTGCTCTGCAAATTGAGCCACAGTACTACTTCTTACTTTTTCTGTGTATGTAGTACTGAGGACTAGAACTCAGAGCTTCCTGCATCTTAAGTGAGCACCCCACCACTTGGCCACACTCCCTCCCTCCCTTCCTTCCTTTCTTCATTACAGCTGCTAAACTTGTAGTACAGGATTCGAGCACCCAAGCCTCCCACAGCCGCTGCCCGTGAAACCGTACCAGACGAACCTGCCTCCTTTGCCTTAATTCATTTTTGTTCTTTTTATGTGAGTCATACCACTTGAACACTTGAACTCTTCTGGACTCAGGCGTTGTTCCTGAGCTCTTCAGCTCAAAGCTACTGCCCTACCCTAGAGCCAAGCCCCACTTGCCCTTTTCTAGGGGCTAATTGGAGATAAGAGTCACAGGTCCTTTTGTGTCTGGGATGGCTTTAAACCTTGATCCTCGGATCCCAGTGTCCTGAGTAGCTAGGATTACAGGTGTAAGGCACCATGCTGGATTTTTATTTTATTTTATTTTAATTCAGGTTCTTTAACTTGTTATGGATTGGACTGTCTCCCTTAGGTATTTATCTTGCTGTGCTTTTTTCCCTCCAGGCTAGCAGGATTCACACCTGGAACAAAAGTTCATATTCAGGCTTTGTTTAGTTCATTTGTTCTTGTTTGCTTACCTGCTTGCTTACATTCTTTCTTTGTCTCTTTCTTTGCTTCCTTTTCTATTTCCTTCTCTCTGTTTCCTTCTCTCCTTTCTTGTCTCCCTGCCTTCCACCTCCTTCCCTCCCTCCCTCCTTTCCTTTCCTTCCTTCCTTGCTTCCTTCTCTTTCTTTCTTTCTTTCTTTTTTCTTTCTTTCTTTCTTTCTTTCTTTCTTTCTTTCTTTCTTTCTTTCTTTCTCTCTCTTTCTTCCTCTATTTCCCTCCCTCCCTCTCTCCATCCCTCCCTCCATTTCTTCTTTCCTTCCTTCCTTCCTTCCTTCCTTCCTTCCTTCCTTCCTTCCTTCCTTCCTTTCTTTCTTTCTTTCTTCTTTTTTCTTTCTTTCTTTCTCCCTCTAACGTTCTTTCTTTCTCCCTTTCTTTCTTTTCTGCTCTTTGATGATTTATAGGAAGAAAGGGTCTCATGAGAACTTGGGAGCATTACAGAGGCTCTGAAATCTGAGGGTTGTGGTGCAAAGCCAGCCTTGGCAGGAAAATCCATGGGAGTCTTATCTGTAATCAACCACCAACAGACACTAAGTACTAGAGCTCTATCCATGAGCAAAACACATTCAAGCCCTCCACTGCCACTCACTAAAACAGGTCTCATGGACTTTCCTGCCCAGGTTGGCTTTGAACCACACTCCTCAGATCTCAGCGTCCTCAGCAGGTAAGATTCCACATGTGTGACATGATTTGAAAGTGTTTAACTGGCTCTCCTCTACTTTCCCCTTCCTTTTCATCTAGTTCACTATTTCTGTACATTTTTTGTAGTTTTTCAGTTTTATTATTTTAGGAACTCTAGTTTTTTGTTGGGATTAACCACTCTCCCTCGATTTCTTTTTTCAGTTTAGATGTTTTTGTTTTTGCTTTTTTCCCCTCAACATTTACAAGCTCTGCCACTTGGGCCAGAGGTCAACTACTGGCTTTATTATTTACACCAATGTGGGGCTGGAACTTATGATCTGGACAGTATTCCTGAGTTCTTTTGCTCAAAATTAGCACTCTATGACTTTGTTCCACAATGCAACTTCTGGGTTTTGAGTGGTAATTGCATGTAAGTGACTAACAGAGAATTTCTGACCTGGGCTGGGTTTGAAGCAGAACCCTCAGATCTCAGCCTCCCAAGTA
This sequence comes from Megascapheus bottae, assembly GCF_031878675.1. NCBI lineage: Eukaryota > Metazoa > Chordata > Mammalia > Rodentia > Geomyidae > Megascapheus > Megascapheus bottae. Next base: position 1,473,974 of record NW_028327483.1, read on the forward strand.
GCTAGGATTACACACATGAAGCACTTCTGCACTGCCTGGCTTTTGATGTTGTTGTTGTTCCTGTGCTAGGGCTTGAACTCAGGGCCTTGTCACTCTCTTCCCAATTCTTTTTTCCTCAATGTTAACTGGGAGTGCCAATAGAGCCAAAAGTACACTTAGGAGTTGGGTGGCATTTTAGTTTATTTGTCTTTAATTTGAGGCTAACAGGCTCTAGTTACTGGAACCATAGCTCAAGTCTGGCCTTTTTATTACGTTGGTGATTCATAGGAGATAAAAGTGCCCTGGAAACACAAGGGCATTACACAGAAGTTTGACATCTGAGGACCAAGGTTCAAAGCCAGCCTGGGCACAAAAGAACTTGAGATTCTTATTTCCAATGAACCCGTAGAAAATAGGAAGTGAGGCTTGGCTCAATGGTAGAGCAGTAGCCTTGACTTGAAGAGCTCAGGGACAGCACTCAGGCCAAGGTCAAGTTCCATGACACACCAGAAAAAAAAAGAAGAGTCTCTCGGTCTAAAGTCGAAAGTTTGGCCTAGTGGTGGATTGTTTGCCTAGCATGCACAAAGACCCTGGTACACATTCCTCCGTACCACATACATAGAAAAAGCTGGAAATGGTGCTGTGGCTCAAGTTGTATAGCTCTAGCCTTGAGAAAGCCCAAGGATAGTGCTCAGGCCCTGAGTTCAAGACCCAGGGCCTTGAGCAAAAGAAATAAATGAAAAAAATAGTCTCTCGATATTTAGTGCCTTGGCTTGCTTTGATTTGTGATCCTCAGATCTCAGCCTCCTAAATAGCTAGGATTATAGGCATGAGCCACCTCGCCCATCAAGTTTTGATAATTTTGAATTGTCTCACAATTTCTCCTTCCTTTTAATTCACTGTTTGATCTTTTTTTAAAATGTTTTTGCTCAGGTCTTTTAGTTTCTTATGGATTGTCTCTTCTCTCAGGGGTGTATTGGTTTGCTTTTGTTTTCCCTCAAAGCTAGCAGGCTTCACAAGTTGAACCAGTGCTCAACTTCAGGCTTTTTTTTTCCTTCCTTCTTTCCTTCCTTCCTTCTTTGCTTCCTTCCTTCTTTCTTTCCTTCTTTCCTTCCTTCCTTCCTTCCTTCCTTCCTTCCTTCCTTCCTTCCTTCCTTCCTTCTTTCATTCCTATTTGCTTCTTCCTTTATTCCTTCCCTCATTCCTTCTTTCCTTCCTCCCTCCTTCTACCCTTTGCAACTTCTAACACTTCTTCCTTCCTTCTTTTCTTTTTCAGGTCCTTTATGGGAAAAGTCTCATGTGAACATGGCATTACACTGGCATTGAAATCTGAGGATTGTGGTTCAAAGCTAGCCTGGGGAGGATAGTCCATGAGACTCTTATCTGTAATCAACCACCAATAGACAGGAGATACTAGAGCTTTAACCATGAGACAAACATAGCAAATTTAAGCCCTGCCACTCCACTGATTAAAGGAATTTCATGGGCTGGGAGTTGGGCCTGATGGTAGAGTGCTTGCCTAACATGCACAAAAACCCAGATTTGATTCTTTGGTAATTAGAGGTAAATGACTTACAGAAATTTTCCTGCCTGGCTTTTAACCAGCCTCTTAATTAGCTAGGATTACACACATGAAGCACTGCTACATTGCCTGGCTCATTGTAAGGCTTGAACTCAGGTCCTGATCCCTGTCCAAAATAATTTTTTGCTTCAATATTTAGGTGTTTCAGAGTTTGGTGTTTTGTTTTTGTTTTTAATTTAAGGCTCCCTGGCTCTACCACATAAGCCATATTTCAACTTCTGCCTTTTTATTTTTTCGTGGTTCATAGAGATAAGAGTGCCCTGGGAACCCAAGGGCAATGCAGAGGCTTGATATTTTATGATGATGGTTTGAAGCCAGCCTGGTTAGGAAGGTCCATGAGAATCATCTCCATTGAACCACCCAGAGGGAGAAAGTAATAGAGTCTAGGCCAGGAGTGTAGCCTACTAGTAGATTGCTTGCTGTGCATGCACAAAGCCCTGGGTTCAATTCCTTGGTACCACAAACACAGAAAAATCTAGAAACTGCAATGTGGCTCAAGTGATAGAGCAATAACCGTGAGCAAAAAGTGTCCAAGAACAGTGCCCAGGCCCTGAGTTGAAGCCTGAGTGGAAAAACAAAAGTAGTAAGGCCATAATTGTGAACAAACCCCATGAGTTTAAGCCCAACACTGTCAGACTCACATTAAAACAAGTCTCATGGACTTTCCTGCCCAGGCTGGCTTCAAACAACCATCCTCTGATTTCAGTGACCTTAGTAAGCAGGCATGAATCAAGATTAGAAAATTTTGAGTTGTCTCTTGGATATCTTCTCCTTTCTATTTTTTTTTTCGTGGGTGACTGAGTTTGAACTAGGCCTGGGCACTGTCCTTGTGCTCATCAGCTCAAGGCCACTGCCCTACTCTTGAGCCAAGCCCCACTTCCCATTTTCTAGAGGTTAATTGGAGATAAGAGTCTTTCCTATTTTTGTGCCCAGGCTGGTTTTGAACCTGGATCCTCAGATCTCAAGCCTACCGGGTAGCTAAGATTACAGGCGTGAGCCACCGTGCTTGGCTCTCCTTCCTTTTAATTTATCTTTTTTTGTGCCTTTTAAAAATTTGTTTGTTCTGATCTTCTAGCTTGTTATGGGCTATCTATCTCCTCTCTCTGAGATGTTTTGCTTTGCTTTGCCTTTTCCTCATGGCTAGCAGTTTTCACACTTGTGGTCACCACTCAACTTCAGGCTTTCTTTCCTTCCTTTTTCCTTCGTTGTTTCCTTCGTTGTTTCCTTCGTTGTTTCCTTCGTTGTTTCCTTCCTTCCTTCCTTCCTTCCTTCCTTCCTTCCTTCCTTCCTTCCTTCCTTCCTTCCTTCTTTCCTTCCTTTATTCCTTAATTTTCTCTTTTTTTTTTTTTGGCCCCTTTCTCTTTCTGGCCCCGCGCTCGCTCTCGCCCCTGGCCCGGCTAGGCCCCTTTCTAGCTCAGGCCCTGCTCGCTCCGGCCCCGCTCGCTCCGGCCCCGCTCGCTCCGGCCCGGCTAGGCCCTCTTTCTAGCTCAGGCTCCGCTCGCTCTGGCCCCGCTCGCTCCGGCCTGCTCGTTGGGGCCCCGCTTGCTTCCGCCCGGCTCGCTCCAGCTTGCTCTTGGCCCCGCTCGCTCCGGCCTGGCCCTGCTCCTGGCTTGCTCTGGCCCCACTCGCTCTGGCCCGGCCAGCTCTCGCTTGCTCCTGGCTCTGGCCCCTTCTCGCTCTGGCCCTGCTCGCTCTGGCCTCGCTGGTTCTGGCTCGGCTCCCTCCCGCACTCTCCGGTCCTGCTCACTCCGGCCCCGCTCACTCCGGCCACCACTCGGTTGGGCTCTGTTCACTTCAGCTCAGCTCGCTTCTTTCGCTCTCTGTCGCCGTCGCAGTCTTGTCTCTGCCACTTTTCCGGTTTGGTTGTGTCTCGTCTCTGCCACTTCCGGCTTGGTTGTGTATGTGGGATACTGAGGAATCGAACCCGGGTCTTTGTGCATGCTAGGCAAGCACTTTAACTGCTAGGCCAAACTCCCGGGCCCTTCTCTTTCTTTTTTGTGCCAGTTCTGGGCCTTGAACTCATGGCTGAGCACTATCCTTGAGCTTTCTCAAGGCTAGAGCTCTACCACTGGAGACACAGCAGCATTTCTGGCTTTTCCCAAAATATGTGTTACCAAAGAATAGAACCTGGGTATTTGTGCATGGTAGACAAGCACTCTTACCACTAGGCCAAAGTCCTGGCCCTCTTTCTTTATTTTTACTTCCTCCCTCCCTCATCCCTTACTCCCTCCATCCTTCCTCCGGACTTTCATCCCTACTTAATTTCCTCTTTCCTTCCTTCTTTTCTTTTTCTAGTGGTTTATAGGAGAAAGTCTTTGTATGGGGGCAAACAAAAGCTTAGAAATATGAGGATTACAGTTTGAAGCCAACCTGGACAGGAAAGTCCATGAGATGCGAATTTCAGCAGGCTAAGTAGGTAGGAATACAGGTGTAAGCCATGATTTGAATTTCTCTAATTGGCTCTTCTCTCCCTTCAAATTTTATTTTTTGTTTATTTTTCTTTAAGAAAGTTTTAGTTCAGGTCTTTTGACTTGATATTAGAGGGTAGCCACTTAATCTCACTTTTTGTTTTTGTTTCAGGGGTTAGCTTGAATATAGGGTATACACATTGGGTCATTGAACAAATACTGGCTTTTGGTCTTTTGATTCCTATGCTAGGGCTTGAACTCTGGGCCTGGTTCATGAGGGGATTATTTCTTTTCCTTCAAAGCCAGCAGATTTTATAGGTAGAGGCAAAACTCAACTTCTTAGTCTTTTCATTTTTTCATTTGTGTGCTAGTACTTAGGGCTTGAACTGAAGGCCTGGTGACCCTCTGTATAGCTTTCTTGTTTTAAATTCCAGGCTATCAGGCTGGTCTACTTGAGGCACAACTCAACTTCTGCCTTTTTTTTCCTTTTATGTTGGTAAATGTGAGAGAAGTTTCCAGTGAGAAACCAAGGGCATTACACAGAATGCTAAAATCTAAAGCCTGCTGGCTGAAGACAGTTGGGCAGGAAGATCTAGGAAGTAGTAGAGATCTAGCCCTGAGTAAAACACCAGGAGTTCAAGCCTACCACTGGCACTCACTAAAATAAGTCTCATGGACTTTCTTGCCCAGTCTTTCATTGAGCCTTCTCTTCCACCTTTCCTTCTGCGATTTATTTATTTATCTATCTATTTATTTATTATGGTGGTTCATAGGAGATGAGAGTGCCCTGGGAAGAGAAGGGCTGGACATAGAGGACTGAAATCTAAGAATCGTAGTTGGAAGCCATCCTGGGCAGGAAAGTTCATAAGACGCTTATGTCTACTTAACCAGCAAGAGGCAGAAAGTAGTAGAGCTCTAGCCATGAGCCAAACAGAAGAAGCTCAAGCCCAACACTCCTGATCACTAAAACAGGGCTCATGGACTTTCCTGTCCAGTCTTGCTTCAAATCATGATCCTCAAATTTCAGCAGTCTAAGAAGGTAGGATCACAGGTGTGAGGTTTAAATTCCTTTAGTTGGTTCCTCTCCTTGCATATTTTATTTAGTTATTTTTAATCTATTTATTATTAGTATTATTGTTATTGTTATTTTGTTGGTTGTGTGGCTTTACCTCTGGACCTGGGTGCTGTCCCTGAGCTGTAAAGCTCAAGGCTACCAACCTACCCCTTGATCTACAGTGCCACTTCCTCACATTTTATTTAATTTTTTCCATATATTTTTTATTGTAATTAATAGAAGAGTTACATGATATTTTCCAGATAGATGGTGCATTAATTCCCATACATTGATACCCTTTCACATGATTTGGTCTCCATTTCCCTCCTCCCCACCCCCACCGGTCATCTTGTTTTACCCCGTTCCCTATCCAATTTCAGACAACCAAATACAAATATATCCAATATATCAGGTAACAAAGTGAGATAGTGTAACAATATGAGATAACCAAGGGACAGCAAAAGTGATATGAGATAACATAGTACCTTAAGAACAACAATAATTCATTATATGGCTTATGTTTACATCACATTTTATTTAATTTTTAAGTCAGGTCTTTGGCTTGATGTTAGAGCATGGCTACTCACCCTCAGTTTGTGTATTTGATTTTTTGTGTGTTAGATGCCATCCGCTAAAAATAGCAGTCAGGCTCTACAATTTGCATCAGAGGTCAACCACCAGCATCGGGTCTTTTGGCTCTTGTGCTAGGTCTTGAAATATGCACCTGGTCACTGTTTATTAGAGGATTATTTTATTCTCATAGTTAAAAGGATATACAATTGGAGGCAAAATTCAACTTTGGAGTCTTTTTATTTTTCATTTGTGTGCTAGTACTTAGGGCTTGAACTCAGCTTGGTGACTCTCCCTGAGGCTTTTTTATACTAAATTCCAGGCTAGCAGGCTTGACTACTTAAGCCACATCTACAGTTCTGCTTTTTTTTTTTCTAGTGATTCATAGGTGATAAGAATCCTATGAGAAACCAAGGGTACTACATAATATCCTAAAATCTGAAGATTGCAGTTGGAAGCCAGCCTGGATAGGAAAGTTCATGAGACTCATCTCCCATTAAGCACCAAGATCCAGGAAGCAGTAGAGCTCTAGTCATGAGCCAAACACAACAAGTTCAAGACCAACACTGCTATCCACTGAAACATGCCTCATGGACTTTCCTGCCAAGGCTGGCTTTGAACCTTGATCCTCAATCTCAGTGGCCTGAGCAGGTAAGATTCCACATGGGAGCCGTGTTTCAAAACTCTTTAATGGGGTCCTCTCTTTCACCTTCCTTTACGTTTATCGCACTGTTTCTGGGTTTTTGTTTATTTTTGGTCATTTTGTTTATTTCCTGTCCTGTGGTATGTTTTGTTGGATTAATCACTTACCCTCAATTTTTTTTTAGCTTAAAATATAATGCTCTGCCACTTGGGCCTTCTACTGGCTTTTTTTTTTTCTGGTTGTGGGATTTGAACCTAGGGTGCACTGTTCCTGTAATTTTTTTTTTTTTTGCAGAAACCTAGCAGTCTACCACTTTGAGGCATAGTACAACTTCTGGATTTTGAGTGTTAATTGGACATATGTGTTTCACGATGAATTTCTTCCCTTGGCTGCTTTTGAAGCATGATCCTCATCTCTCAGCATCCTGAATACCTAGGATTATAATAAAAGAACTTAGTACTTTTATTCTCTTTTGTTGTGTTTTGGTTCTTGTGCTGGAGCTTGATCTCAGGGCATGATCATTGTCCAAGAGTTTTTACATCACAGATTGTGTAGGCAGTACAATCAGAGCAAAAGTTCAATTTTCAAGTCTTTTTTTATTTTAAATTTAGGAACTGGTACTCAGATCTTGAACTTAAAGCTGAAGGTTTTTTTTTTTATTGTTGTTCATTTGGTTTGGGATTTTTTGTCTTTTCTTTTTTCTTTTTCTTTCTTTTTTTTTGTGGGTCATGGGGCTTGAACTCTGGACCTGAGTGCTGTCTCTGAGCTCTTCAGCTCAAGGCTATTGCTCTATTCTTGAGCCAAATCCCTCTTCCCATTTTCTACAGGTTAATTGGAGATAAGAGGCTCAAGTCCCCTTGTGCCCGGGCTGGCTTTGAACTTTAATCCTCAGATCTTAGCCTCCTGAATAGCTAAGATTACAGTTGTGAGCCACCATGGCTCTTTTTTTGTGTGATTTTATAAGAGAAAAGAGTCACATGTCAACACTGGAACATTACATAGGCTCTGAAATCTGAGGATTGTGGTTCAAAGCCAGCCAAGGCAGGAGAGTCCACGAGCGTCTAATATTCAATTAACTACTCTAAGTGTTAGACATTTCAAGGCCAGTGGTGATAATGGCAAGAAATCTAATGTAGGTTTTTAGCAGTTTGGTCCGAGTAGCAGCATTCAAGTTGATTATCCCTGGGAAAGAGAAGAGGAGAGGATCCAGCAGTTCCTGATCTGTCCCCTCCTCGGTTTCAGCACCATTATGAAGGTTTGGCAAAAAGGAAATCACCACAAGATTCAGGCAGAAAAGCACTTATTGGGAGAACATACTGCCAGACCACATGAGATAGAGGTTTGGGGAGAGAAGAAGGGAAGAGAGAAGGGAGGTAAGGGATAAAAGGGGTGGCTTTAGTTGGGATTGGAGTTGATGTAGGAAGAGGATGGGGGGAGGAGTGGCTCTAGCAGATGCATATGTGACCTCAGCATCTGGGATTCTCCCATGTTTTTAAGGAGTTGTGACTGAGGCAATCCAGGATGTGACCTCAGGAAAAGGTGGACCAGTTACCTGATTATAAATGCTGAGCGGGTGGCTTAGGGGTAAGGGGCCTTGAGTGTACCTAGAAATAATAGTGGCAGCCTTTGGTTCAATTCCTCAGTACCACATAAACAAAAGTAAATAAAAGTCTTTCATTGGCTCTACCCTTTTTTATACATTTTAGTATTCCTTCTATTTTTCTGCTCTGTGTGTACACGTGTGTGTGTGTGTGTTTGTCTGTGTGTGTCTGTGTGTGTGTATGTATGCATACGTGCGCATACACATGTGTGTAAGGCAAGTAGGCTCTATGGCTTTGTCCACTGCTCATATCTGGCTTTATTAATTTATTATGTACTACTTTTGGGGTTTAAACTCAAGGATTGGCCATGTGTCCTTAGCTTGAAACTCTGCCAAGATTCTCTCACTGAAGCCAAGCCATCCCCCACTGCCCCCCATCTTCCCCTCCCCAGACCCACAAGGATAGCAGGCATAATACCTAGAGGCTACCCTAAATTTTTTAATTATTTAGGGGGTGGTGCTAGGGCTTAAACTCAGAGCCTGGACATTGTCCTTGAGATTTTTTTATTCAGGCTAGCAGAATCTGTGTCTTGACCCACAACCCAACTTTAGTCTTTTTTCTTTTCTTTTTTTTGCAGCTGTTCCCAGGGTTGAATTCAGGAATTGGAAATTGTCCCTGAGTTTTTGTTCCAGGGTCCATAATTTGAGCCACTTCTTGGTTTTCTTTCTTTCTTTCTTTCTTTCTTTCTTTCTTTCTTTCTTTCTTTCTTTCTTTCTTTCTTTCTTTCCTTCCTTCCTTCCTTCCTTCCTTCCTTCCTTCCTTCCTTCTTTCTTTGTTTCTTTCATTCTTTTTTTCTTTCATCTAGGGCTTGAACTTAAGGCCTTCCTCCCCCCCTTCTATTTCTTTTTTTGTCTTTTCTTTTTTATTTAATTTTGGTGCTTATCCTGGAACTTGAACTTAAAACCAGATGTATTTTTAACTTCAAAACTCCCCACCAAACGCTTGTGGATTGCAGATGCTACAACTTGAGCCACAAGCCACTACGCCACTCCTGGGCCTTTTTGGTTTTGTTTACTTTTATTTTGCTATTTCATAGGAGACAAGAACTTCATGGGAAGCTGAGGTCACAATATCGGTGCATAAAATCTGAGGCAAGTAAGTCATGAGATTCATTTAACCTTCACAAGAGAGGAAGTAGTAGATGCCACCTATAAGAAAAATATTTCTGTTTGAAATTTTGTGCTCTAATCCTAGGGCTGACACACACTCACAAATTCTAGTGGCCTTTCTTGCCAGAGTTGGTGCTGGAATAATGATCATCAAATTCTGTAGCTTGAGCTATAGGTGTGAGCCACCAACCCTCTGCTCATTTTAACATCTGTAATTGGCTCTTTGCTCTTCTTCCTGTTATTTATGCATTTGTATTTATGTATTTATGTGTCTTAGCCCTAGATCTCTAAGCCTGGTCACTGTTGCTTTTCTTTGCTCAAACGTGTTCCTTGACCACTTGAGCCACAGCTCCACTTTTGGCTTTTTCAGTCTGAGGAATCAGACCTAAAGCTTGATCTAGGCTAGGCAAGCACTAAACCACTACTACTAATTTTCTGCTGGTTAATTGTAAATGAGAGCCTCAGGGAATTTCCTGCCCAGGCAGGGTTTAAACCACCATCATCAGCTTTCCTTTTCATGAGTAGCTAGGATTACACATGTCAGCTACCAATGTCTGGCTCATATTATTTTTTTTGCCAGTCTTTGGCCTTGAACTCAGGGTCTGATCACTGTCCTTGGGCTTTCTCAAGGATAGAGCTCTACCACTTGAGCCACAGCACCCCTTTGTGCTTTTTCAATGTATATGATACCCAGGAATTGAACCTGGGTCTTTGCATGCTAGGCAAGCACTCTACCACTAATCCAAACTCCCAGCCCATCATGTTACTATTGTTTCTTTTTTTTGGGGGGGGGGCATGGGGCTTGAACTCGGTTTAGGCTCTGTCCACTAGTTGTTCATCTCAAGGCTACCTCCCTACCCTTGGGCCTGGGCATTTTCCCTGAGTTCTTTAGTTCAGGGAGGGCCAAGCCATACTTCCCATTTTCAACAGATTAACTGGAGATAAGAGTTTCAAGTCCTTTTGTGCCCAGGCTGGCTTTGAACCCTTGTCCTCAGATCCTCAGATCTCAGCCTCCTGATTAACTAGGATTACAATCGTGAGTACAGTACTCTTCTTCATGTTACTATTCGTTTTATTAAATAATTTATTAACATTGATTTTTATACCATATTTCAAATGTCATGGTTTACAAACCTGTATTGAAGAAGGGAATGTCTGTATAAAATTATTGGCACTTAGGTTTTAGAACATAATTAAAATTAAGCTGAGGTTTTATATGTCTTATACATATTAATCTATATAATAAAGCACGTCTATAGAGTATATAGACCACCATGAAGAAGTTTTATGTCTATTTAGTTATGTTTATATCTCCAAGACCATGTCCACAACATTGAGTACCCAAATATTGAGTCATTGCTTTTGTAGTCTTTGGACCTAATAGCCACATATTAAGTATACCATGTGCCTTTTGTTCCTGCCATCCATGATTGCAGTTTATGGGTGCAGCATCACTTGATCCACATCTCTGGCTCACCATTTTCACCATCCCACCCCAGCCCTCAATTTTCTTCATCTTTCAATTCTGTATTACATGTTTTTCCAGTGAACAAGAGCCATTTATGTCTGCATTGTATTCTAACCTGTGTCATCACTTCATAATCTCCCCGTGCCCCTAATTATCTGGGTGATGTGGCATAGCTGGTGCCTTCTCACTGCAATCCACTCATTTCCATTCATCCTCTGCCCTCTACTCCACCCACCCACAGAAGCACCCATCCCCAGCACTCGTTTTGTCAGGCTGTGACTTAGTATTCTGAAAGTATAACACTATTTGTCATCTCCACGAGGAGACAGAGGCCATTAGGGAACACCTGATTTCATGACCTTCTCTCTCTCCCCTCCTTTGATAGCACAAGTTCTCCACTTTGCCTACTTAGTGATGCCGGGCCAAGGCGGGGCCCTCCTGCTGGATCTGGCCTGGCCACCTAGGAAGATAGGCATGGGGCATGGATGAGGCCAGCAAGTGGTTGCAGGCATGGGGCCAGCATTTGGAGGTGTTGTACATGCAACTGAAACCCCTGTTTTGGTGCATATAACACACATGCACATACACACAACAAAACTCAACACAACTGCAGCTGGCAATTTGACTTTTCTTCCGCAGTGCTTTCATAATGTTGAAAAAGGCTTTGGAGATTTTAGCCAGAGAATAGTTCTAAATTTAGGGCCTAATAGTTTTTTTTAATCTTTTCCAACAAAAGGACTTTCAGGAGGGCATTGTTCACACCTGCAATCGCACCTTTCTTTGCTATACTTCCTAAGCCTCAGCTACCAGTTTTAATTTCCTCTTATTCTCAGGGTTTTGTGATTTCATTTTTTATTTTCTTTTAGCATCTTGATTTTAAATAAGTATTTCCTCAAGTTTAGACCAAAGACTTTGAGTTTGGTTTGCAAATGCAATACTGTGACACTAAATATGAAGAATCGGGTTGATTTTTAAATTGGATGCCACTGCAGATGCCTCTTTGCCACAGCTGGGGCATGCCTAGGACTTCATTGTGATCCACCACGGTTTCACAGATTGTGGGAGCAAGTCCCAGGACCAACCCACAAGAAGGCTGAGGACCTTGGGCCTGGGGCAGAAACAGGTCCTATCCCATGACCCTGGAGAAGGAGTGAGCCACTTGGCCACTGTTCTTGAGATTTCTGAAATGCAACCGTGAGGATGCACATAGCAGTCCACCTGAGTCCTTAACAACAGCCCTCGAGGCCTAAGAATGCAAGGAGTCCATGCCTGACTGTGATTGGTCCATTCTGCTCTGATGTCATGGCCTGGCTGTGATAATTTCTTTGGTAGTGATTAATAGGAGATGACTTTCATAGGAAGCCAGGAACAGTGGCTTATGCCTGTAATCCTAGCTACTCAGGAGGTTGAGATCTGAGGATCAAGCTTCAAGGCCAGCCTGGGCACAAAAGGACCTGAGACTCTTTATCTCCAATTAACCTCTAGAAATTGGGGAGTGGGGCTTGGCTCTAGAGTGGGGCAGTAGCTCTAAGCTGAAGAACTCAGGGACAGCACCCAGAGCAAGTTCAAGCCCCATGACTCCCCAAAAAATATTTCATGGAAACCAAATATACAAAGCAAGATTACAAATTGGGATTATGATTCAAAGCCAGCCCAGGCAGGAAAGTCCATGAGACTTCCATCTACTGCGAACATTATAAGGTAATGAGTAGTACAGCTCTACCCTTGAACAAAGCACATCAAGTTCAAACTCATGACTTGCGTATAGTAAAATGTATCATGGACATTTCCTGATTAGCCTTGATCCTCAAATATCAGCAACTTGAACAGCTATAAATCAAGGTATGAGCCACAATTTTATAAGCCCTATTTGCTCTTCTGTTTTTTAGACTTCCTTTTAATTCATTTGGTTATTTTTTTATTCCTCAAACTAACAGTCTACAGATTTCACCACAAATGAATTTTTGGTAGCAATGGCTCCTGATCCTTCTTTTGCCTTCTCCTTGTCCTCTTCATCCTCCTCCTCTTCCTCCTTCTCCTCCTTTAACCTCCTTCTCCTTTTTGTTTTTCAAGGCTACTAGCCCCTATTACTTGAGTCTCAGCTCATATTTTGGCATTTTTATCTTTTTTTTATGGTACTAGTCCTAGAACTTGAACTGCTTTCTTTCTCACTCTGGTTTTGTTTGCTCAGGGATTTCAAGCTTGGACAACTTGAGGCATAGCTTTTGTTTTTGTTCTTGTTTTGGTGGTTAATTGGTGATAAGAATCCCATGGGAAGCCCCGAGCACTCCACACAGACTTGAATCCTAAGAATCGTGGTTCAAATCCAAACTGCACAGGAAAGTCCATGAGACTCTTAATGGGATAAAACACCAAAAGACAGGAAGCAGTTGAGCTGTACTTTTAAGCAAGACACTTGAAGCTCAGGCCTAGGACTGGCACACTGGAAAAGAATTCTCATGGACTTTCATGCCCAGGCTGGCTTCAAACCATGATCCTCAGAGCCTAGCAAAATGAACTGGTAAGATTACCGTTGTGAGCCATGATTTTATAATATTTAATTGGCTTCTGTCTTTTAATTTGCTTTTCCTTTTATTTATTTTTTGTGTGTTCAGATGCACTGGCTTGATGTTAGGGAATAGCCACTCATCCTCTGTGTTTTATGTTTTTTTTGCATGTTTTTCAGCTGAAAAGTTGTAGACACTATAACTTGGGCCACAGCTTGACTTTGTTTTTTGCTTTGTTTCATTTTTGTTCTTTTGCTAGGGCTTCAACTAAGAGCTTTGTCACTGTCCATGAGGTGTTGGATTTTAGTTTTTATTTTTAGGCTTAAATCTAGGAATGTGTACAATTAGTGCCAAAACTGGATTGCTGTTATATGTTTTTGCTGTTGTTGTTGTTGTTGTTTTTAATTCAAGGCTAGGAGACTCTACCACACAAAAACAAGTCTCATGGATCTTCCAGCCCAGGCTGGCATTGAACCCAAATCATCCCATTTCAGTGACATAAACAGGTGGGATTACAGGTGAGAGCCAGGCTTTATAAATCTGTAATTGGCTCTTCTTTTACCTTTTTAACATTTTCATCTTTTCTTATTTTTGTTTCTGTTTTTAAGTTCAAGGCCACTGTCTTGGTTTTATGGCCTAGCCACTTAGCTAAGTGTTGTTCTATTTTGTTTTGTTTTATTGAAAGTAGTAAACTCTATTACTTGAATCCTACCTTGACTCTGACACTTTTTTTATTTTTGGTGCTTGTGCTAGGGTTTGAGCTCACGGCCTTGTGACTGTCCACGAGTTTTTGTTTCTGTTTTTTTGTGCTTAAATCAGGCAAATGTACAATTAGAGCCAAACTGAAGATTGAGGATTATCTTCCCTAGATAGAAAAGTTCTGCTGGTGCCTAAGTGTGTCCATTAAATGTCTGCCATTTTATCTGCATGGTGGGGGAAAGCAAAGACCCCACATAGCTGAATCCCTAGACATAGGGTGGGCACTTATCTGCTTGATTACTATACCTGTCACTACAGTGCCTGGGACTGGGGTTTTCCTGTGACCCTGTTCCCTGGCCTGAGCCTACTTAGGCCTGATGCAGCTCAGATGCCATCACACCATGCCATATGTCAGTGAGTTCCTGCCCAGTCTCCTGGCTCTTGTCTGGTCACCATGGTGTCCCAATCAAGCTCTCCATTGGAACTGCGGTGGTTTGTTGGTAGTTTTGTTCTTTCTTTCTGGCCTATTTCCTCACTTTGTTAAGTGTATTTGTTGGCTGTTTATCTTTGTGACAGGAGTCCATCATAGAGTCACTGGCCTTTTAATAAAGCCTCCAAGAGTATAGCCCACAAAATGTGGCTTCTCTGCATTTTCACCTTATAACACTACTACTTGAACCACAGTTCCACTTCTGCCTGTTTTATTTTGTTTTACTTGTTTGTTTGTCTGTTTGTGTGTTTGTTTGTGTTTTTGGTAAACAGGAGATAAGAGGCTGGATGGTAACTCATGCCTGTAATCCTAGCTACTCAGCAGGCTGAGATCTGAGGATAGGGGTTTAAAGCTAGCCAGGGCACTAAAGAACAGTGAAGAACAAGAGACTCATATATCCAATTAACTACTAGAAAAATGGGAAATGGGGCTGTGGCTTCCAGTTTTGGGCCGTAACCTTGAGCTGAAAGAGCTCAGGGACAATATCCAGGTAAAAAGATCAAGCCCCGGGACCCACAAAAAAGAAAAAGTGAAAGGCTTGAAAGATGAAGATTGTGGTTTGAAACTCTGAGTTTTTTGTTATGCTTTGTTTTTATCCTAGTTCAAGAACCTCATGAAAGCTGAGATCAAAATATTGGTGCTTAGGGGCCAGGAGTTTGTCCTGGTGGTAGAGTATTTCCTAGCATGCATGAAGACCCGGATTCAATTCACCGGTACCACATACACGGAAAAAAGCTGGAAGTGGTGATGAGGCTCAAGTGGTAGAGCTCTATCCTCGAGAAAGTCCAAGGACAGTGCTTAGGCCCTGAGTTCAAGCCCAGGACTGGCAATATATACCTAAAATCTGAGGACTGGAGTTCAAAGTCAGCCCAGGCAAGTAAGTCCATAAGACTCATTTAATCCCCAACACAGGGTTTTACCTTAAAATAATATGCTACCTTAAAACAATATTTCTATTTGAGATCCTAAGTTCATACCTAGGAGCCAACACATAATCATAAATTCCTGATGAACTTTCTTTCCTGAGTTGGCTTGGAATCATAACCTTCAAGTTCTGTCTTTTGTATATCTTGAGCTACAAATGTGAGCCATCAACTTTCTACTCATTGTAACATCTGGCTCCTTGTGCTCTTCTTCCACCCTTATTATTTATACATTTGTGTTTCTTTGTTTATGTGGTCCTAGCCATAGATCTCTGGGACTGGTTACTATGGCTTTTTCCCCCTCAAATCTGTTGCTGTCCCACCTGAGCCACAGTACCACTTTCAGTTTTTTTTCTGTTTCTATATTACTGAGAAATTAAACCTAGGGCTTCATAAATGCTATGCAAAAAAGCAACCACAGTTCAGGACCTACTTCTGGCTTGGAGTTGGGGATTAGAGCTTCATGGAATTTCCTGTCTAAGTGGATTTTGAATCACCATTCTCAAATTTCATGACTTGTAGGATTATACATCAGCCACCAATGCCTGGGTCATTTTACTATTTTTTTTTTGCCAGTACTGGGTTTTGAACACAGGGACTGAGCACTGTCCTTGGGCTTTTTACTCAAGGCAAGCATTCTAACACTTGAGCCACAGTGCCACTTTCAGCTTTATCTATGTATGTGGTACAGAGGTATCAATCCCGGTCTTCATGTATGATAGGCAAGCACTGTGGAAAATTCCCAGCCCTATTTTTTAATTTTTTTTTTTGGTCATAGGACTTGAACTCTGGGTCTGGGCTTTGCCCCTGAGCTCTTCATCTCAAGCCTACTTCTCTACCCATTGAATCACAGTGTCACTTCTGATTTTCTGGTGATTAATTGGAGATAAGAGTTTCATGGAATTTTCAGTGTTCAGAAGGCCTTTAAATGCAATCCTCAGATATCCCTTCCAGAGTAGCTAGGATTACAGGGGTATGCTACCAGCCAGGCCATTTTACTACTCCTATTTTTTGTGAGATATGGGGTTTGAATTCAGCCAGGGTGCTGTCCCTGAGCTCTTCTGCTCAAGGCCTCCAGCCTAACCCTGGGCATGTGCAGAATTCCTGACTTCTTCAGCTCAAGGCTATGATCCTACCCTGGAGCCAAGCCCCACTTCCCATTCTTTAGAGGTTAATTGGAGATACTCAGGTACTTTTGTGCCAGGCTGGCTTTGAAACTTGATCCTCACATCTCAGCCTCCTGTGTAGCTAGGATCATAGGCATGAGCCACCGCACTGCCTTTCATTTTACTATTGCTAATTGGCTCTTCCACTTTCCTTTTTATTCACATTACTACTACTACTACTACTACTACTAGTAATAATAATAATAATAATAATAATACATGATTATCATTATTATATGCTGGTCCTAGGGCTTGAAATCAGGACCTGGGCTCTTTCCAGGAAGTTTTTCCCTGGAGCATTTCCACTTGAGACTCATTTCAACTTCTGATTTTTTTTTTGCCAGTCCTGGGCTTGAGCTCAGGGCCTGAGCACTGTCCTTGGACTTTCTCAAGGCTAGAGCTCTAGCCCTTGAGCCTCAGCACCACTTCTGGCTTTTTTCTATATATGTGGTACCGAGGAAGCGAACCCGGGTCTTCATGCATGCTAGGCAAGCACTTTAACCACTAGGCCAAACTCCCGGCCCTCAACTTCTGATTTTTTTACACTGTATTTTTTTTTGTCTTTTCTTTTTTGGCACTGGGGATCGAACCCAGGATGTTGCACTTCCTAGGCAAGGGCTTTGCCACTGAGCTACATCCCAGCCCTCTGATTTTTTTTAAATTTTCCTTTGCTTTTTTCTTTCCATCTTTCCTTCTATTTTGTGGGTCATGGGGCTTGAACTTGGCCTGGGTACTGTCCCTGAGCTTTTCAACTCAAGGCTACCACCCTACCCCTGGACTTGGGCATTGTGCCTGAGCTCTTCACCTCAAGGCTACTACTGTAACCGTGAGCCAACCCCTACTACCTGTTTTCTAGTGTTTAATTGGAAATAAGGGTCTCATGTTCTTGGGCAGGAGTTTGACCTAGTGGTAGAGCGCTTGCCTAGTATACATAAAGATGATAGAGCAGGAGAGTACCTTGACAAATTCTGTGTAGTTTTTCCTTTCATTACTAATAGGTGAGGGCAGGGGGATTCATCCAGGATCTCCATTGTGTCTGGGAAGGAGGGGCCCCAGCTCCCTCTCTAGAGAGACATGTCCTGCAGTGCAGGCGCAGCAGCCCTGGCTTTCTCCAACCAGTGATTTCCCGGATCAGCCAATATACATGGAATCCAGGGAAATGTGGCCTTATGCAGGGGATACAGGTCTAGGGACAGCTGTCCTGATGACCCCATAAACCCATCCCTAGGCTACTGCAAGCATGCTAACAAAATGCTGCCTGTGTGGCTGGGAGAGTTGAGGTGGTATGTCATGTGGATGACAGGTGTAGGGTGTCACACAATGGATGCTTTCTGTACTGTTGTCCATGCATGACTAAAGCCAGTGTTGTATTCTATCTGAATCTAAGCAGTGTGAGTGGCCTGAGAAGCCAATGCACCCAGGAAGACATCATTACAAATGGACAAAGTGAAAGGGAGTGATGGAAAGCACCAGGGGAAAAAAGTCTAGATTAAAAAAAACTTTCCTTTTAGATTCTACACACCGTGGACATAGCAAGGAGAGAAACAGCTTGGATTTATACATTATTGTGTGCAGGTGTAGAGTTAGACAATGTACATATATACAAATCAGTATAAATATATGATTGGAAAAAATCAAAGCAGAAATGGGTGATGTACCAGAGATGAGGGTTAGTAATTTGGAACCCTCATCCTCTGTAATCCTAGCTAATCGGAGAATCTCAGTTAAATGCCAGCCTGGGCAGGAAATTCTGTGAGATAGTTATCTCCAATAAACTACAAGACAAAGACAAAGGATAAGGAGGAGAAGGAAAAGAAGAAGAGGAACAGGTGGAAGAGGAGAAAAGAAGAAGGAAAGACAGAAGTGGCACTGTGGTTAAAGGGGTAGAGCTTTGGCCTTGTGCAAAAATAAAGCTCTAAGACAGTGCCAGGACCAGAGTTCAAGTGCCCAACATAGAAAGAAAAGAAGAAACTTAACTACTATGATTCATGACAGATCATAAAAGGTAGGTCTTATTGCCTGAATGCATCAGGGAGTGAGTGAAGGTTTAGTTGCTAGCAACTGAATGTACTCCTGGCATCGACGAACCCTGTCTTGGGTACCTCAGGTTGGGATGGGAGAACTCCCACTGCTTCACAAAAGAATGGCCATAAATTCTGTGATGTCACATCCATCTTTGCCTTGGCAGTAGGTAGATGTCAGGCACTGGTCATGCACTAAGTTAGACTCAGCTATGCAGAGAGGCATAAACTATGAGAGACAATGACTGCCACCCACTAGACCATGGCTTGATGAGCTGTCCTGGTCGATTCTAAGATCACATGAGCTGGAGCACAAGGACCCTGAGCACTGAGGATGAGACACTACTGAAGGGATTGGAGGAATAAAAGTTGATGTGGTGCCTCTATGCTGCTATCATGTTGGAAAAGAAAGCCTGAATTCACAGTGATCCTTTCCAGAAATCAGAGGCATAAGACCGATGATGAGGTGAAAACAATATTATAGCGGGGAGGGGAGGAGATATCCCTGACAAGGAGACATTGGATCTGAGAGCAAGGGCTTCATCCATGCAATTACGTAGGAGTAGGTTGTCCAGGTACAGCAAGGACTCCCACAATGGAGAGAATGGACCTGACCTGCTTCAGAGAAAGAAAGCAGCACTGACTTGCTGAACCTCATGAATCAAGGAAAGGGCTCCAATGAAGAGATCAGACATGGAAATAGGTTAATGGGAAAGTTCCAGACTGACCCCGGTCTCCCACTTACCACCTCTACTCCTCACCCTACTTTTGACCCCACCCCTAAGCCCCATTTCCAGCTGCACACACATCCCTCTTACTTCCAGAATCACTCTGCAGCCTCACTGCCCCCAGGACCCGTAATCCCCACTCAGGGCACCACCCTTCACTACCACTCCTGACATAACTAATTACCATTTCCTGCTCCATACCTCTCCCCCACAAACTGCCCCCAACTTCCCCACTGCCAGCCCCACCCCTCACTTCCTTTTCCAGTCCCCATCCCTCATTCCCCCCTTTCCATTACCACTTCTTATTCCTCACCCATGAGCCCAACCCCCAAACCCATTTCTGGCTGTACCCCTCATGCCCAATTCCTAGACCTACCCCTCACCCCCTCTTCCTGGACTCACCCCTCACCTCCACTCAGGGCTCTATCCCTCATACAGGCTCCCATCTACCCCTCCCTGTTTCCCAGTTGCAAGCCACCAGCCACACATTTGAGTGTTCCTTAGAGCATTTGACAGTGTCTCACACCTTTATGCTTCATGTAGGTGCCACAAAGTGTAGATTATTTTTAGTTCTGCTAATACCAGAACTTGAATTCAATGTCTGATTCCTGTGCCTTAGATTTTATCACTTAAGGCCAGTATTTTAACACTGCCAGTATTTTGGAGATTAGAGCAACTTGGGTTGTCTTTGAATGTTTCTCCTCAGATCTGAAGCCTCTAGAGGAGCTGGGATGGCAAGTGTGGTCCTCTGCCCACTTGGATGGCTAGGGTGATGGGTATGATTGACTGGCACCCAGCCTTCAGTGAGCTTAGGAGAAATGAACTGTTTTCCTCATCAGAAAGAGGCCACATAACAAGAGATAGGTGCCAGGCCTTCACACGTGCCACAAATCTGTGTGGTACTATCACAGCCTTGCACTGCCACAGTCCCAGGACCCAAGATGAGTGAGTCACTCGGGTGTTTCATTGGGGCATAAGATGGTGACCTATATGTAGAACCTAGCTCCAGGTGTGATTGTCAGCTCCCCTTGTTTCCTTCTCCTCATGCACCACTCCCCAGACAGCACCGGTTTTCTGGAGCCCACCCTTGGAAAGATTAAAGAGAGAGAGATGAAGGGCCAGAGTTTGGCCTAGTGGTAGAATGCTTGCCTAGCATGCACGAAGACCCGGGTTCAATTCCTTGGTACCACATACATAGAAAAAAGCTGGAAGTGGTGCTGTGGCTCAAATGGTAGAGCTCTAGCCTTGAGAAAAGTCCAAGGACAGTACTCAGGCCCTGAGTTCAAGTCCCACAACTGGCAAGAAAAAAAAGGATGAGAGGTGGGGATATGCAGGGATGCAGTCATCCCCATTGAAAGCACCTTGTGTCAATTATTCTGAAACACATGCTAAATGTGATGTTTATTGGAGAAATACTACCTTTATAATAGAAATACTAGGCACATATCCTATAATTGTTTATTTGGGGGCTGGGAGTTAGGGTTAGTGATAGAGTACTTGCCTAGCATGCATGAATATGCAGGTCTGATTCCTTGGTACACCAAACATAGAAAAAAAGCAAGAAATGCTACTGTGCCTCAAGTGGTAAAATAATAGCCTTGAGAAAGAAGCCCAAGGACAGTGGTCAGGCCCAGAATTCAAGCCCTAAGACTGGCAAAAAAAACCCTACAAAAAGCAGACACATAGAAGGGTAGGGGCACACTCCAACAGTGTGTGGTCTCATGGAAGACATACCCAGGGAGATACACACAAAGAGACACCCATGGACATACCTAGGATTACTTCTTACCTGAATTCTACCTTATCCAATGTCTAGCATCTTCCTATCTTTGTATCTCTCATCCCTTGGATTTCTCTAGACATGTAACTATCTTCTTTTTCTTTTTGGTGGATCATGGGACTTGAACTTAGATTCGACCCTGTCCCTTACATCTTCAACTCAAGGCTACCACCCTACCCCTGGCCCTGTGCATTGTCCCTGAGCTCTTCAGCTACAGGCTATATCCCTTTTTCTACAGATTAATTGGAGATAAGAGTCTCAGGTCCTTTGGTTCCACTGGTTTTGAACCTTGATCCTCAGATCTCAAACTCCTCAGTAGCCAGTAATACTGGTGTGAAACACCACAACTGGCTCCATCTAATCATCCAACTTCCTTTAGTTCATTTTTTCCATTACTACCAGAATTAAGGTGAACAAAACCCTGTCTTAATTGTGTTTTTGTACTGCTGTTTTCAGAGAGATGGAGAAAGGAAAAGTAGTCATGGCAGAGAGATATTCATCGTCCTGAGAACTTTATTTCAACCTACAGAACATGCATAAAACACAGGCTCTTCACAATATATACAACGGTGCTTTAGTGTAATTCACAAAAAAAACTGAATGGGAAGAGTAAACAATCACAAACAATGACTCACCAGTGATTAATTCAATCAAAAGAAAAACTAAAGTCATTTTGGGATTACTCATCCAAATTCTTAAGACTCATATCCTTATTTACCCACCAAAGAACCAGAATGAAGCTGTGACTCAATTAGTAGAGCATTAACCTCAAGCAAAAATGCTGAAGAATGGTGTCTAAGGTCAGAGTTCAAGCTGCCAATACTTGTACCAACACACACAAAAAAATGTATCCCCTACTGTGTGTCTTTCCATGTTCAATGAATGTTTCAGGAAATAACAAGGAGATAAATGTGTTAAGACAAGCTGAGCACGGTGATTAATGCCTGTTTTCCTAGCTACTCAGGAGGCTGACATCTGAGGATTGAGGGTCACAGACAACCCTGGCATTAAAAACAAAGAGACTCTTATCTCCAATTAATGGACCACACATACGCAGGAGCTGGTAGGAGAGCAGTGAAGAAATTGATGGTTTCTGTGTTCTTGAACAAAAGTCACTGAACATTTGTACTGTTTGCTACTTTTCTTCTATATGAATCACTTCTCTGATAAACACTGAGGTGTGCCTTCCAGATGAAAGATTTTCCTCCATTGTTATAGTAAGGAGATTTGTATCTACTGTCTTTGTAAGTACAGAGCCATGGATTGTTGGTAAAAGACATTCCACAATTGTTCCATTCATACAATTTCTCTCTTGTGTGTTTTCTGATGCAAACTGAGATATGACTTCTTGAAAAAACTTGCCAGACACCAGTGGCTTATGCCAACCTACTGAGCAGGCTGCAATCTGAGGACTGTGATTCAAAGCCAGGCCCAACACAAAAAAGTCTGGGAGACACTTATCTCCAATTAATTGCCAGAAAATCGAAGTTCAAGCTGACAAATAAAAAGGAAAAACAAACAAGGAAAAAAATACTTTCCACATTTGTTTCATTCATAGAATTTTTCTCATGTGGTGTTCAGTGAGGAACCCTGAGCTGTGAATTCTGGGTGAAGGACTGCACATTTGCTACATTCATAAGCCTTCCCTCTGTGTGGGTACTGTGATGCAAACTGAGTTTTCTTCTAGGAAAAAGCCTTCAAATATTTTAATACGTTCGTATAGTTTCTCATCAGTGACAATTCTTTTATGGTTGCTTCGATGTAGTTTCTATGTGAAAGATTTTATATATTAGTTACATTCATATGGATTCTCTCCTATATGTCTTCTCTGATGTATAATAAGGCCTGCCTTCTGGCTGAAAGCTTTTCCACACATATTACATGTATGTTTTCTCTCCTGTGTGTGTACTCTGATGGATGTTAAGTTGTGCCTTTGGGCAAAAGACTCTCCACACCTTTTACATTCATGAGGTTTATCTCCTGAGTGTGTTCTCTGATGCAAAGTGAGGTATGACTTCATTTTGAAATCCTTTCCACACCTGTTACATTCATAAGGTTTCTCTCCTATGTGTGTTTCTGATGGTTAATAACGTTTGTCTTCCGAGCAAATGACTTTCCACATTTATTACATCCATGAGTTTCCTCTCCTGTGTGTGTTCTCTGATGATTAACAAGGTTTGTCTTCCGGGTGAATACCTTTCCACATTCAATACATCTATGAAGATTCTCCCCTGAGTGTGATCTCTGATGGGCAGTAAGTTCTTTTTTTATGGTGAAAGACTTTCCACACATGTTACATGTATAAGGTTTCTCTCCTGTGAGTCTTTTCTGATGGAACAGTAAAGCTTGACTTGTCACTGAAAGACTTACCACACATGTCACATGTATAAGGTTTCTCCCCTGTGTGTACTCTGTGATGGTTAGTAAGGCTTTCCTTCCAGGTGAAAGACTTTCCACACATGATACATGTATAAGGCTTCTACCCTGTGAGTACTCTGTGATGGTTAGTAAGGCTTTCCTTCCAGGTGAAAGACTTTCCACACTTGTTACATGTATAATATTTCTCCCCTGTGTGTATTCTGTGATGTCTAGTAAGGTGTTTCTTCTGGGTGAAAGACTTTCCACACATGTTACATGTATAAGGTTTCTCTCCTGTGTGTCTGTTCTGATGACCAGTAAGGCTTGACTTATCGCTGAAAGACTTTCCACACATGTTACATGTATTAGGTTTCTCCCCTGTATTTACTCCGTGATAAGCAGTAAAGTGATGCTTCTGGGTGATAGACTTTCCACAGGTGTTATGAGTGTAAGGTTTCACTCCTGTGTGTATTCTCTGATGGGTAGTAAGGCAATCTTTTGAAGTGAAAGACTCTCCAAACATGTTACATGTATAAGATTTCTCTTCTATGTGTATTCTCTGATGCCTAGAAAGGTTTGCCTGCCTGGTGAAGGACTTTCCACATTCTTTGCATTCATAAGATTTCTCTCCTATGTGTGTTCTCTGATGATTATTAAGGCCTCTTTTTTGGGTGAAAGACTTTCCACATTTGTTGCACTCATATGGCTTCTCTTTTGTAGGAATTCTCCAGTGGATTCTAAGAGCTGATTTCTGGGTATCTGGTGTTCCATAGTGGGTAAGTTCAGATGTTTTCTTCCCTGTCTGAACAGCTGTTTGGGTATAGTGAGTAGACTTTTCACAGTCTTCCCTGTGCTTGTTACTGTTATTGCCATTAGGACGCTCAAATTTTTGACTAAAATGCTGTGAATATCTAAAGGATTCTTCAACTACAGGAGACACAACTGGCTTATCTGCAGCATGTATGTCATCAGGCTCCCAATAAAGAAGCATGTTCTGACACTCACTGAATTCTTCTGTCTCCATCCCAAAGGAACACTGATTTTTCCTAATTAGCTCTGCCTTAAGTTTTGAAATCCAATCATAAGTTCTTACTAACGTCAGTCTTTCTTCCATTGCTACTTCACATAGACATTCAACTGAATTTTTCTGGCTGAACTTGATTATGTCTTCCATTTCTTGAACAGCTTTAATAAGTTACAGTGGAAAAAAAGACAAAAACAAAAATAAGATTCAAATATTTTTACTGTAAAGACATTTTCTTTGTTTCTTTTTCTCTATTTTTTTTGGTTTGTCATGGGGCTTGAAATCTGGGCCAGGGTACTGTCCCTGGGCTTTTCAGTTACAGGCTATCTTGCTACCCCTGGATCCACAGTGCCATGTCTGGATTTCTAGTGGTTAATTGGGAGATAAGAGTCTCAGGGTCTTTAGTGCCCAGGGTAGCTTTGAAACATGATCCTCAGATCTCAGCTTGAGTAGTTAGGATTATAGGCATGAGTCAACATGCCAGGTCAAGGTAAAGACATTTTCTCCCATCCTAACAGTTAGTATTTGAAGATATCAAAAGAGTAATTGACTTATGAGAAATATATTTTTTTTCCATGACATATTAACTAATACTGATATTTTATAGTGGAAAATAATGTTTTTCTGTGTTTTTTCTCTTTTTATATGAGAAAGAAACATTTGCTCAAATAATTCAACTATGTATTGGCTGAGTACTTAATATCTCTCTATACTATCCTTAGGTTTATGTATTTCAAATATTGTTTTGATTTTTCATAGGGACATAAGCTGTTCCTTTTTTGGGGGGTGGGGGTCATGGGGCTTGAACTCAGCCTGCACGCTGTCCCTGAGCTCTTAAGCTCAAGGCTACTGCCCTACCCTTGAGCCAAGCCCCAAATACCACCCTACTCTAGAGCCAAGCCATTTTCTAGAGGTTAACTGGACATTAGAATTTCAGATCCGTTTGTGCCCAGACTGGCTTTTAACCCTAATCCTCAGATCTCAGCCTGCTGAGTAGCTAGGACTACAGGTGCGAGCTACGACATGCAGCTTTAGGCTGTTGCTTTTATTTTCTTGAAATATGTATATTGTTCTGCTTTCTTTCTCAAACATTAGGTAAGGAACAGGAAGATTTTCTAGATTCAGAGACCACTGGAGTATTTTATCTATCCCTTTCCTTTCACCTAAGCAGGAATGGTTCCCAAGATTAAAGGTTAATACATGAATCTCTTCAATACTAACTTCTCACTATCAATTCCTTTATGTATTTGTGGAAATTTTAAAGTTCATTTCTGTCAATCTGGGACAAATTTTAAGTCCAAATTCCTTTTCTGGCCATTCAGACCATCAGAACCATGACAGATGAAGAGTACTGCAGCTCAGGATGTTCTCAATCATCCACTGTAGACTAAAATCTTTGATCCTGAGTCACAGTCTCTGACCACCACTGTCAAAACATTTTCCTTATCACAGAACACCAGCACTGGCATAGTCCTTTATAAATTATACCTATTCTAGTTATACAGTAAATGAAACCTCATTTTCTATGTCTCTCATTTTTTTGCTTCAGAATGATTACCACAAAGAGAAAGAGAATTTCTAACTCTGACTCTACTGCCACACAAAATTCAACATGACTCCATATGAATTCTTGATTCATAATTCATTAAGAAAAAAGATCACCTAATTCTTTGCCACACTCAGAACTCAGGGGAATCAGGAATATTATTGCTCAGTACACCTCCAGATGTATTTATCTTCTGGGTTGTGGCTCCACCAACACTATACAAAATGTGTTAACTCACCTGTAAATTTCTTTTCTGAGACATTTCCTATCCATGGTTCTGCACCTTGCTTCAGCTTTTCAATCAATTTAGGTTTGGGAAAACAATACCCTATTGATAAGAAATAGTGAAATATTGATCATGGTGTGTCATCTGTGTTGTAAGGTCTCACATATCTTGTCCACAAGGTTACACCCAAATCTTCTTTCCCATTTAGCACTTGCTCCATGGTTGACTTTTCCCTAGCATTAGATTTCTTTTTCCCATTGTGTGGCTGAAACTCAGCTCTTTTACTGCAGGCTAGCCCTCTACCAGTTTGAGCCCATGCTGTACTTCCCGAAATCATATTTCCAGTATTCACATACATTCTACTCTAGATTTTATGTCCAACTACAATAATCACCTATGGCTTGTGAAGACAATCTCTTATTCGGGAACATAGTTCATAATTTTGTCAAACTAATGATTTGGCTGCTTAAATAATGACTATAAAATCACCTCAAGAATTACATAATCGAGTCAAAGTTTTCCTTAGATGAAAAAGGATACTATGGCCAGCACTTTAGCCTACTAGTAGAGTTCTTACCATTGCATGAAGACCCAGGTTCAATTTCTTGTTACCACATACCTAGAAAACTCAAAATGGTACTGTAGCCCAAAAGGTAGAGCGCTAGCCTTGAGGAAAAGTCCTAGAACAATGGTCAGGCCTTGAGTTCAAGCCCCAGGACTGCCAAAGAAAAAAAGAAGGAAACCATCCTGGTTGGTGTCAGTGGCTCACACCTGTTATCCTAGCTTCTCAGGAGACTGAGATCTGAGGATTGACGTTCAAATCCAGTGTAGGCACAAAACTCTCATCAGAACACATTTATAGCGCTAGGAATAAAGAAAAGCTGAAAATTATAAGGAGCTAATAATCAGGCATGACAACATTAGTTATAATAAGTGTCTGAAAGAGTACTTTTAACTCATTCTGATAAAATTCACTACAAATAAGGTAACAGAGAAGGAAACAAATAATTTCTGCATTTTCATATTCTGCCTCACTGAAAAAGTCATTTAGACCTACTATGAAAAAGTACCCTCTGAAGCAATCAAAACATACAGGACATCACAGGGAATACAAACCGCATCAGTAGATCTTTAAAAAGCATAGTTTCCAGGTAAGTATTAAAGAGAGTAGCAGTACTCAAGAAGGCAGCTAATGATTGATTGGGGCCTTACAAGATTTGACTTAGGTCCCAAAATCAAAACATGTAAAAAAAATGTAAATAGCACAAAACATGCTATGTTAATCAGTTTTGTTATTAAATTTCCAGAGATTAAGGCTGATCATCTGTAGCCTGATTCCTCCTTCCAAAACAAAAGAACTGCTAGCACAAATTTTTATGAACATTGCCTACGTGCTACAATAAAGAATATAGGTGGAAGGTGCATAAAATATTTTTAAATAAGATTTTCATTTATGTTGGTCTCAGTAGCTCACCAAGGTAATCCTAGCTACTCAGTAGGCTGAGATCTGAGGATCACAGTTCAAAGCCATCCAGGGCACTAAAAACCTGAGACTCTTAATTCCCAATTAATCACTGGAAAACAGAAAGTGGGACTGTGGCTAAAGGGGTAAGGGGGTAATCTTGAATTGAAGAGCTCAGGGTCACTGCCCAAGCCCAGATATCAAGAACCATGACCCAGAAAAGAAAAAAAAAGAAAGAAAAAATAACATATATGAAGGGAAGAGGGTCTGAGAAAAAGAGAAAAAATAGATACACACAGGAGAGAAAGGAAACAGACTAAAGAGAAAAGTCAATAAAAAAAATCGTGAGGACACCATAGGAAAGAAAAAGGAGGGAGTTTGGGGCTGGTAGTTTGGCCCAGTGGTAGAGTGCTTGCCTAGCATGCACAAAGACCCAGGTTCAATTCCTTGGAACCACATTCATAGAAAACAAAAGCCAAAAGTGGTGCTGTGGCTCAAGTGGCAGAGCGCTAGGCTGGGGAAAGGCCAAGCACAGTGCTCAGGCCCTAAGTTGAAGATCCGGGGCTGGCAAAAAGAAAAAGAAAGAAAGAAAAAATAACCAGGTTCGATTCCTCGTTACTGCATATATAGAAAAGGCCAGAAATGGTGCTGGTGTTCAAGTGCTAGAGCTCTAGACTTAAATAAGCCAAAGGACAGAGCCCAGGCCCCGAGTTCAAGCTCCAAGACTGACAAAAAGAAAAAAAAGAAAGGATTTCTAGAAACACCATAAACTATACCATCAAGTAAACTTAACTTTCAAGTAAACAAAGCACTTCAAAAACTCTGTATGGAGAATAATTTAAGGACAAATAGCTAACTCATTCCTCCAGACTATTTAAAGTAGTGTTTGACCACACTATATCAGTAACTGCAGTAAAAGTTTAGTAACATAGTTTAATGTTTGGCATGAGGATGTGATCTCTGATGGGTTGATAGTGAAACTTTTGATAAAATTCACTACAAATCAAGGTAACAATGAAGGAAACAAATAGGTATCATTGTAGTGAAACTTTTCATAAAATTCACTACAAATCAAGGTAACAATGAAGGAAACAAATAGGTATCATTGAAATACATTACATGTGTGACTACTTTTTCTCACATTAGAAAAACTAGAAACAAACTGAAGCAAATCTGCACTAACTTAGAATGTAAGATGTTATAATCATCTAAATCCACAAATCATCTTTATCTGGCTTATGATCATGTTTCCAAAACTGACTCTGTTTTTCAGTTTTTAATTCTTGGACAAGATCAGAGTTGTAAAATACGAGGTGAGAAATAAAAAGCAATACACCAGAGCTTCTTCCATTCTTTCCTGCTGTTGACATGGAACAGAAGATTCTGGAAGCATGATGGCAGAGAAGGCAAATGAAGTAGTCAGGAAAGAACCTGTGTGATTTTGCCTGATTCTCCTACTCAAAACATTACACTACTCCAGGTGCAGTGGCTTAGGCCTGTAACCGTAGCTACTGAGGAGGCTGAGACCTGAGGATTGCAGTTCAAAGTAAGCCCTGATATTAAATAGTCTGATAGACTTTATAGTTCATGAGAATTCCAATTAACAACCAGAGCTGTGGCTCAAGGCCTAGAGAGGTAGCCTCGAGCTGAAGAACTCAGGGACAAAGCCTACACCCAGAGTTCAAGTTTCACACACACAAACACAATTATAGGAGGCAAGGGGAGGGGGGAGGGAAATGGGGACCAAAACATGATAAAGGGTATCAATGTTTGTGAGGCAATGCACCTTCTATATGATGAATATAATGTAACCTTTCTATTAATTACAGTAAAAATATATGAAAAAAATTATACGTGGGCTGAAAAAGCATAAATCCTTCTTATGGGATAAGAATATTTAATTGCTCAATCTTTAATGGAGCATTATACTCTCCACTAAAGATGAATCCACAGTTTATTAGAAATAGGTTTTATAAAGCAATTCCGTTCTAAATATACCTACAGAATTTGTAGAACAACTGCATGTATAAAAACAATTCAAGAGGAAGGAAGATGGCGCCCAGACAATAGGGACGCTGACTGGCTTTCTCTGACAAAAAGAGAGAACCAGGGAGTCCCACGAGCCAACTACCTAAAGAAATCCACAACAACAAACTCAAAAAGCAACGGAGAAGGACTCAAACCGGAAAAGAAATCCAGATAAAGCTCACATCCAACTTTCTCAAAGAATTCGGAACGCGAGGACCCCTCCCCCACTGCTCGCCCAAAGCTGCGGAAAGCCGCGCCAGACCAAGCCGCGAGAAGCGGCTTGAGCTGGCACCAGCTCCACGCGGGGAAAGCGGGGGCGGGGGCAGGCACCAGCTCTAACCCACGAAAAGCGGCGGCAGTGGAGGGCACCAGGCTGTAAGCCCAATGGCTGCAGAAACCAGCACAGAACCGGGCCAGCGAACGGCGGAAGCAGCAGAACCCAGACACGGAACCAGAACAGCAAGCAGCAGAGCCCAGATGCAGAACACAGGCTGCAGCGGAGACCCGAGGGGAGTGAAAGACTCCCCACCACCGTGGAGCACCCGCAGATGGACGCAGAGGCGTGAGTAATACAGCGCATCCCCAAACACATCGGGAAAGCGGAGCGGGTGCCAAGCAATAGAACTTAACTCAGACCCCAAAACCCCGCCCGAGAAAGACTGGCGGGAGCAGGGTGGCAAGGAATTTAGAATCCTGCCCCTCCCCTCAACAGCCCCCTCCCTCAGGCCATTGACTGGAGATTGACAGGCGGGCTACCCATAAGACCCAGAACCCCACCAAGGGAGGCGGGGCTGCCCCAACTCCTGCCCGCCCAACCCCCAGCCCTCTGACTGGAGACTGACAAGCAGGCAGACCCTAAGACTCAGCACCCCACCAGGGGAGGCGGAGCTGTCCCAGCTCCCACCCGCCCACCAGGCTCCTCACCCAGGCCACTGGATCTGGAGAGTGGAGGGCTTTGGACCCTGCCTTACAAAAGTGGGTAGGGGGTGCAGGTAAATAGGAGCCAGCATCTGCCCCCCCTCAATCCTTGAGCGGGGCATCCTCCAGCTGGGAATCCTGAGTAAGACACCACCGAGGGCCCCCCCCCCACAGTCACAGACTCTGACAAAGCAGTGGAAACACAGCAGGGATCTGAAGGGCCCACCAGCAGCCAAGCTCCCCTTCTGAGAACCAAAAAGGGGCGGATCTGCCCTTGGAGCCCAAGTCCCCAGCTGGGCCCCGCCCCTGGGAACAGAGGGGCCTCCTGCTGGTCCTGCTGAGAGCTCCAGAAACTCTCAATCCCCACACCCTTGGCTTGGGGCCCCCCCTGGAAGCAGCACAGGAAAACGTCCACCAACCACTCTCAGACGGAATCTCGCAGATCCATCCCATGGTCCACTGTGAGGCCACTGGTTGGGTTAAGAGCTAGTCGCGCAGCAACACAAAAGTTTTATTCTAATACTTTCCAAATTTTGTACTCAAATACTCTACCTACTTACCCCCTGACCTCTCTCATTCTATTTTTCTATCTCTGGACCTCTGCTCCTCTTTCAACCCTTATACTGCATGGATCTACACTTGATGGCTGTTGAGCAACATTGTATATCTAGGTGTTTATTCATTCTCTAGGCTCAGAGGGACCTAAAGACAATAGAGATTGGATTGAGAGGCTTACTGTTTTGGATATAAATCGCTTATCAGTGAATAATTAGACTAGTCGGTAACTGCACAAAAAGAAAGAGTGATAACACCAATCAAAACTTGTGAACATCTAGAGTCTGCCAGCTACAGAGGTCTAGGTTGGTTATATCTGAAAAACTATAATCGTGTTTAGTATTAATCTTGCTCCCATTTTCAAATGGGCAGAACAAGAAACTCAAGAAAAATGTCAAATCAAGAAACAACATCTCCCATCTCCCCCACCCAATGTAAACAGCCAATGGAACAGTCACTGGAAAACCTAGAGGAGAGTCTTCCAAGTGCTGTACAAATGCTATTGATAAACATCATTAATGAAAAATGGGAAAATATAAAGAAAGAGATAAGGGAGGAAGCCATAGCTGAACAAGAGGAAACCATAAACAAGGTGATAAGTGAAAAAGAAGAAGCCATAATAAAGGTTTTTGAAAGAAAGATGGATGAATTCATAGAATCCACAAATAAAAAGGTGACCGAACTCCAGCAAATGTTCAAAGAAAATAAAGCTACTGAGCTAACCACTCAAATGGAAATCAAGGAGCTAAAGAAATCCATACATGATCTAAAAGAAGAGATGCAAGGCATCAAAAATGAGCAATTAGTAGCAAGGGAGATGAAAAATAAAGTAGATAGCTTTGATAGCAGGTTAGACAATGCAGAGGAGAGAATTTCCGGGGCTGAAGATAATTTAGTTATTATAGAGAAAGAACAGAAAATGAGTCAATCCAAATCAAAGTAAAATGAGAGAGCGCTTCAGGAGGTCCAAGATACAATTAGGAAGCCTAATTTAAGGCTAATTGGTATTGAGGAGGGTCTGGAGAAAGAGGTCAATGGTATTGGAAATATACTTCAGGGAATCATCTCAGAGAATTTCCCAAATATCCAGAAGGGCAGACCCATCCAGATACAAGAAGCTTTTAGAACCCCAAACAGACCTGACCAGAAAAGAACATCTCACCGCCACATCGTAATCCGAACTGGATCAGTAGAAACCAAAAAAAGGATCCTAAAGGCAGCCAGAGAAAAGGGTTCAGTAACCTATAAAGGAAAATCAATCAGAATAACTCCAGATTACTCAGCAGAGACCATGCAAGCAAGAAGTGACTGGAAGCATAGATGTCATGCCCTTAAGTCAAATAACTACCAACCAAGAATACTGTACCCAGCTAAGCTCTCATTCATAACTGAGGGAACAATAAAAACATTCCATTCCAGGGAAAAGCTGCAACAATATGTTGCAACAAAACCAACACTACAGAGAATTCTGAAAGATGTTCTATACATAGAAAACCAAAATAAAGGAAATATAGGGAAAGAAATGGCACCTAAACAGCATACCACCTAAGGACCACAAGAACTGTCAAGACACAGGCCCAAATAAAAGCCTTTAAAAATGATAGGACCTAATAAATATCTCTCAATCCTAACTTTCAATATCAATGGACTCAACTCTCCAATTAAACGGCATAGGCTGTCTAGTTGGATCAAAAAGCAAGAGCCATCGTTCTGCTGTCTTCAAGAGACACATCTTACCCAAAAAAACAAGCATCTTTTGAAAGTGAGAGGTTGGAATAAACTGTATCAAGCTAACGGCCCCCATAAACAGGCTGGAGTTGCCATCCTCATATCAGATAAAATAGACTTCAAACCAAAATTAGTAAGAAAAGACAAAGAAGGTTACTACATACTACTAAAGGGATCTTTCCTCCAGGAAGACATAACGATCCTAAATATTTACACACCCAATCCCGGAGCTCCAAACTTCATCAAGCAAATTTTACTTACACTGAAACCATACATAGATCGAAATACAGTGATTGTCGGTGACTTTAACACACCACTTTCACCTACGGACAGATCAACAAGGCAAAAACTCAACAGAGAAACCTTAGAACTGAACAACTATATAGAACAACTAGATCTAACAGACATCTGCAGAATATTCCACCCAGCAACAACACAATATACGTTTTTCTCAGCAGCACACAGAACATTTTCCAAAATAGATCACATCTTAGGCCATAAAACAAACCTGGGCAGATTCAGAAACACAGAAATTATTCCATGCCCACTCTCAGACCACAAAGACATCAAACTGGAACTGAACACACATCTCCACCAATGAAAACCCTGTAACTCATGGAGACTGAACAACACATTGTTGAATCACCAATGGGTCATCGAAGAGATCAGAAGAGAAATCCAACAGTTTATGAAATTTAACAGTAAGGAGCACACAAACTACCAACTCCTTTGGGACACAGCAAAGGCAGTACTCAGAGGAAAATTTATAGCGCTGAGTGCCTACAACAACAAGTTGGAAAAAATGCAAGCCAACAAGTTAATGTCTCACCTTAAGCTCCTGGAAAAAGAGCAACAAACGAACCCTAATTCCAGTAGAAGAAAGCAAATAATTAAAATCAAAGCAGAATTAAATGATTTGGAATCCAAAAAAACTATAGAAAGAATTAACAAAACAAGGAGTTGGTTCTTCGAAAGAATTAACAAAATTGACAAGCCCTTAGCAAATCTTACCAAAAAAAGAAGAGAGCATATCGAAATAAACAAAATCACAGATGAAAATGGTAATATCACGACAGAAATTACCAAGATCCAGAATATCATGAGGGAATACTTCTCAAACCTTTATGCCAACAAATTTGAGAATCTAGATGAAATGGATGAATTCCTAGCCAATATTAACATACCCACACTGAACCAAGAAGAACTAAGCCAACTCAACAGGCCTATTTCAAGCTCTGAAATAGAAATGGCAATTAGAGAACTTCCACCTAAGAAAAGCCCAGGGCCAGATGGATTCACAGCTGAATTCTATAAGGTCTTCAAGCAGAGCTCACACCAATACTCCTCAAGCTTTTCAACGAAATTGAAAATGAAGGTTCCTTACCAAACTCATTCTATGAAGCCAGTATAACCCTCATCCCCAAACCAGACAGAGATTCATCAAAGAAAGAGAACTATAGACCTATATCTTTGATGAACATCGATGCAAATCTTCTCAACAAAATATTGGCCAACCGTCTACAGGAACTCATCAAAAAAATTATACACTATGATCAAACTGGATTCATCACAGGGAGGCAAAGCTGGTTCAACATACGCAAATCAATTAACATAATTCAACACATCAACAGGAGCAAGGACAAAAATCACATGATTGTCTCAATAGACGCGGAAAAGGCATTTGACAAGATCCAACACCCCTTTATGTTAAAAGCTCTGGAGAAACTAGGAATCCATGGAACATTCCTCAATGCAATAAAGGCTGTGTATGAGAAACCTACTGCTAGTATTACACTTAATGGTGAAAATCTAAAGCCATTCCCTCTAAAATCAGGAACGAGGCAAGGCTGCCCACTCTCTCCAATCCCCTTTAACATAGTCCTAGAATTCCTAGCCAGTGCAATAAGGCAAGAAGCAAGCATAAAGGGGATCCAAGTAGGGAAAGAGGAAATAAAACTATCCCTCTTTGCAGATGACATGATTCTGTATTTAAAGAATCCTATAGACTCTACGCCCAAGCTCCTTGAGCTGATTCAAAGCTTTGGAAGAGTAGCAGGCTATAAAATCAACCCTCAAAAATCAACTGCCTTCCTTTATGCCAACAGTGAGAGGAACGAGGCAATTAGGAAAGAAACTCCTTTCACAATAGCCTCAAAGAAAATAAAGTACCTAGGAATTAGCTTAACTAAGAATGTAAAGGACCTTTTTGACGAAAACTTTAAAACCCTAAAAAAGGAAATAAAAGCAGAACTAAGGAAATGGAAAAACCTCCCATGCTCGTGGATTGGAAGAATCAACATTGTGAAAATGACAATCTTGCCAAGAGCTATCTACAAATTCAATGCAATATCCATCCAACATCCCAATGTCATTCTTTAAAGAAATAGAAGAGGCAATCCAAAATTTCATATGGAATAATAAAAGACCCCGTATAGCAAAAACACTTCTTAGCAGAAAGAATAGCGCTGGAGGAATTTCAATTCCAAACCTTAGACTCTATTACAGAGCTATAATTATCAAAACAACTTGGTACTGGCACAGGAACAGGCCTGAAGACCAATGGAATAGAACTGAGGACCCAGATATTAAATCACAGACCTATGGCCACCTAATCTTTGACAAGGGAGCCAAAAAAATAGAATGGAAGAAAGACAGCCTCTTCAACAAGTTGTGCTGGCAGAACTGGTTAAGCACGTGCAGAAAACTAAAGCTGGATCCTTCTTTGTCACCTTGCACTAGAATTAACTCCAAATGGATCAATGACCTGGAGGTAAAAGCTGACACACTGAAAACCCTACAGGAAGGAATAGGAGATACACTAGGCCTCCTTGGCACAGGTCGAAACTTTCTTAATAAGGACCAAGAATCACAACAAATCAGAGAAAGGCTGGATAAATGGGACTGCATTAAACTGCAGAGCTTTTGTATGGCAAAGGACATAGCCAGTAAATTAATCAGGAAGCCTACAGAGTGGGAGGAGATGTTCACCAACCAAACAACGGACAAAGGCCTCATATCTAAAATATATCAACAACTCAAAAAATTGAATCACTCCAAAACTAACCTCCAAAGTAACAAACATCCCATTAAAAAATGGGCCAAAGACTTAAAGAGAGTCTTCTCTGAAGAAGAAACAAAAATGGCCTATAGACACATGAAGAAATGCTCAACATCTCTGGTCATAAAAGAAATGCAAATCAAAACAACTCTAAGATTCCACCTCAGTCCAGCTAGAATGGCCAGGATCAGGAAAACGAATGACAACAGATGCTGGAGGGGATGTGGCCAGGAGGGATCACTACTACACTGTTGGTGGGAGTGCAAACTCGTTCAACCACTATGGAAAGCAGTGTGGCAGTGCCTCAAAAGGCTAAACATAAAACTCCCCTATGACCCAGCAATTCCACTACTTGGCATTTACCCAACCACCCAGAAACAAGGACATACTAAACCCACTAGCACAACAATGTTCATTGCAGCACTATTCACCATAGCAAAGATATGGAACCAACCTAGATGTCCCTCAGTTGATGAGTGGATCAACAAGTTGTGGTATTTGTACACAATGGAATTCTATGCTGCTGTCAGAAAGAATGACGTCGCCCCATTTGTTAGGAAATGGAAAGACTTAAAAAAATCATATTAAGTGAAGTAAGGCAGACTCAAAGGAACTTAGGCTCAGTGGTTTCCCTCATTTGTCATAATCAGTAGAAACCTTGGGCTCTACTAGCAGAGATTTGCAATAGAGCAAAATCTTGATACATAAGGACATATAATGTGAAGCTAATTGAAAGGACCTCCAGGATAGTGAAACAAAAGCCATGTAATAAATGATTGTTGTCCTTAATATACTATGCTGTCTCTCATCTCCTTTGCTGTCCCTTGGTTATCTCATATTGGTATAGTATCTCACTTTGTTATCTGATATATTGAATTTATTTGTATTTGGATATTTAAAAATTGATAGGGAAGGGGGGAAAACCAAGACGGGTGGGGGGTGTGGGGGGGGAGGGAAACGGGTACCAAGACATGTGAAATGGTATCAATGAATGTGAATTAATGCACCTTGTATCTGGCAAATACCATGTAACCCTTTTAAAAATTACAATAAAAAAAAAACAATTCAATAACTGAAACCAATGAAAACATACTACACCTGCACTAGAACTAATTATTACTGAAAATACTCCTTAAGGATGTATAAAATACTTCTCAATTAATGCTAAGTCTTCATATTAACAATCATTGAGACCAGAAATGTTATGACTGCAGGGTGAGATAATTATGTTAAATGCAATCCATTCAGGAGGGACTCAAACCCACAGCATTAAAGTCAACAGCACTCAGTGAATACAGTTAGGAGTCATTTTAATAGCTGCACAGAGACTGCTCTCCATCTTGGAACTGGTTGGAAACAGCCCCAAGCTTCAGTGGGTTTGAGCTTTCAAAGGTAAGCACCACATGCAGGTGGTCAAGCAGGTTAAACTGGACGTCTTGATTTAGGATTTGGACTATTCTTATATATATTAGTAACTGAATATCCCTCCTTAAAATCTGAAGCTTTCTATTTTGGATTATTTTATTAGGAATATAATTGGTGCCAGGCACGCTGGCTCACTCTTGTAATCCTAGTTACTCAGGAGGCAAGGATCTGAGGAGTGCAGAAGAACAGGAGAGTCTTATCCCTGGGCCTTAGCTCCAGGGAAGGGTGATAGCCTGGAGTTGTAGAGAAAAGGGACAGTGCCCAAGCCAAGAGTTCATGTCCCATGTCTCATTAATGAAAAAGAAAATGTAAAGGACCAACACTGTACCAAGAATTCCAGGCTTAGCAAGTGTCTCTTTTTAAAAACTATAACCAATTACCAAATAGTACTGAAACCAAGTTATATCACTCAGATAAATCTTTTTGAACCCTCTTTGAAAGTTTCCCAAGGATTGATTTCTAGAAATACCAATCACATCATCTACATCAGATGTCCAGTGTCAGTTTGCAAGGAAAAGAGACAGGATGAAGATGGTCCAGTATGCCCATCTCACTAGGTTTCGATGAAGTGTCTTCAGGCCAGCTTATTTATTGTCTTCCACCATGCGTGGACTTCTAGGTTTTCCCTGTCCTTTTCTTTTGATACCTAAATACACAAGTGGTTTTAGACAGACAAAGCTTCTGAAACCAATAGACTTTCACATATAAATTTCTAATACTTGTCGCCAAAATGGAGCCAAAGCAAAGAAAACACCAAACTGGATGCAATTTTTCTAAGCCAATAACCACTGCTTTGAGTTTTAAAATACCAGATCTCAATTTTCGAATCAAAAAGATCCTTAAAGTGCGGGTGGGGTGAGCCTGAGGCTCATTCATGTAATCCTAGCTACTCAGGAGGCAGACATCTGAGGATCAAGGTTCAAAGCTAGGCAGGGCACAAAAGGACCTGAGACTCTTTTCTTCAATTAACCTGTAGAAAACAGAAAGTGGGGCTTGGCTCAAGGGAAGGGAGGTAGACTTCAGCTACTAGGGGAAGTGCGGTAGCTTTGTGCTGAAGAGCTCAGGCCACAAACTGGTTTGAAGCCCAATGACCCACAGAAATAAAGGAAATATACATTTTTTGACAGTCTAGGTGCATGACATCAGGGCCTGAGCAGTGTCCGTGGGTTTTCTCAAGGCTAGAGCTTTACCACTTGAGACACAGCACCACTTTCGGCTTTTTCTATGTATGTGATACACAAAATTCAACCCTGATCTTTGTGCATGTGAGGCCGGGTCTTTGCCACAAGGCCAAACTCCCAGACCAACATCAAAATGCAGCTTAAGGTTGTGGGATTTTTTTTTCTATTTTTTCTTGTTGGTTGTAGGTTTTGAACTCTGGAGCTGCGTGTTGTCTCTGAGCTCTTCAGCTGAAGTATACCACCTTATCCCTTGAGCCACAGTGCTACTTACAGTTTTCTAAGAGTAAATTGGAAATACAGGTCTCATGGACTAATTGATTAATTAATTAATTAAAAAGCCAGGCACCTTTCCACATGCCCTACAGAGTCAATGTGGTAACTTCTGCCAAGAAGATCCACAAGGTACCCTAGGAAGGTTTTCAACATTAACCAGCAGAAGAGTCTGAGCTTAAAACTGTTCAACCATTCAAAATAGTTTTGTCTGCTTCAACAGTTGTCCCAGACAGCAGCCTGATGTATGTCATTCATACTCTGGGGATTGACTGAAATAAGGACTAGAAGAAAGAAGTCAGCCTCTTCCTTCAAGGCCAGGTGAAGGCCAATCTCAGGGCTCTGCATCTCCTGCAGAGTAGAACAAAAATGGCTGCATGCAAATTTGACAGACTCTTGCTCAAAGGCAGCAGCTGAATGCTAAATCCTGTAGCACCTACAAAACCCTGTCACTGGAAAAGAGCTCCTTTCTGTCACACCCAGGAAAGAGAAATTTCATTTATTTTTAAGGAAGAACAGCCCATCAACAATACTTGAAGCATCAATTCCATCAATCACTTCCTCATCCTTCTGTTTACGCTGTTCCAGAGAAAATATACAAGAACTAAACCTGCCCCATGAGCCTATCCTCACATTGCAGGTGGGAGTTCCCAGTAGCATCCACCTATTGCTCTTCTCTCTTTCTGCCCAAAAGGCTGCTTTAATCAA
Source organism: Megascapheus bottae (assembly GCF_031878675.1). NCBI lineage: Eukaryota > Metazoa > Chordata > Mammalia > Rodentia > Geomyidae > Megascapheus > Megascapheus bottae. The sequence goes on from NW_028327483.1 coordinate 1,513,189, forward strand.
TCAATATATTCTTGTACATGTGAGTAATTTTCTTCAAAGGCTCAGGCCCAACTGACAGTTAACACTGACCTTTCTATACATATATGAGTCAATAGGAAATGAAAATCAGAACTTCTCTGGTACCTTCCACCAGTAAAATGGGAGGGCTTTCTTTAGGCAGAAACAGACTATCAAGCACTCTTACAGATTTTTCCACAACCATTCCATAAAATAGATGCACTTGGGCAGGACACAACTCCTTTGCCTGGGGCTCTGACAAAGCAGGAACCTCTAATCCTTGGAGGCTGCATAAGAAAATGCCACATGAAAAGGAAGTATTCTCCTAGTTACTCACTGATCCCATCATGGAATGCTGCCAAAAGAAAATCATATCGAACAGATGAAGAAAGTAAATCCCAGAAATGGAGATGGCAGATTCTGCATACACAGCAAGTTCAAGGCAGAGATGAGACTACAGCCCTGGCATCCTGACCCTGATATTGATACAGGATAGAAAATGAAGCTCAAATTGATTGGCTCTGTGGCAAAGAACCCTCTGTGCTCAAAACACCAAACAACCACAAAGCAGCCTGATGCTTAGGAAAAAGGAAAACCACCATCTTCATAATGTCTGCCTCTTCCCCTGAGGCCAGTCAACATTCAGTCAGGTCTGATCCTGATACACAAATTACTCACTTCCCATAGTACCCAGAAAAACTCCTTAAGCAAATCTGCAATGCCCAATCAGAAGAAACAATCCAACCATGCATAGACTTGCCAGGAGATGAGAGAACTGGAGTGATGTCACTGAAAAAGGAAACGCTAGTCCAAACCAAGTGCCAGTAGTTCACACAAGGGGATGAGGTCTGAGCATCCTGGTTTTCAGCCAGTCCATGCTTTAAATCTCCAAGACACTTATCTCCAGTGAATGACAAAAAAAGCTGGAAATGGAGCAGTGGATTAGGTGGTGGGATATCAGCCAAGTGTGAAAAAATTAAATGATGCTTCCAGGCCCTGAGTTCAAGACACTGGATCTAAACACCCAATCACAACATAAATACACACAACACACACAAAAAATAAATGCTAATTTAATACAAATGTCTGTACACATGGGCAGCTATATGAATGAGTTTCAAAGAGGCAGAAACGATTATGATCACAGTTTGGACTTTAAGAAACACCATGTACCCTCAATTCAGAGAGACAAGGAAGGCATGAGAACTCCTAGCCTCAGGAAAGTAGCTCTAAGGCAATTTGGGGATCTCTCCTCCAGGACAATGCTACATTTTTGGAGAGTCAAAGGTGGGATTTCCTTAAGAATCTGAAATTCATTTTAACCCCATCCAAGGCACCTGAAGCTCCAACAGGATCTTTGCATTCACTCCCCATGGAATCCCACAAGACTTCAGAAATAGGATGGAGACAGCAGAATAGATGTAGAGATGGGGAGAGGCTTAGGGTTCCCAGTGCAAATGGTAAAATTTGAAAGGACCTGAGTAGAAACACCCAAGTCAGCAGGTGGGATGTCACAAAGGTGATCAGAGATGAAGAGGGAACCAGTCCTGCAGAAAGCATCACACCTGGGATTACAGACATGCAGTTAGGGTACTTCCCAGAAAGAGAATGCTAGACAAGGTCAGGGGCAGGAGGGAGCAACAGAAAGGAAGCCTGACAGTAAAGTTTGGAGGTATGAAATAAGTGTCTTGGACTGGACATGAAGGGCAATAGGTTGAGGGGAGCAAAAACTGACTCCATGTTGAAAATACTAAGAGCTCCCCCGACCCCACAGGGAAATGTTGAATGTCAACAATAGTAAAACAGCCCAGCCATCTTTGCCCATCCAGGAAGGAATACTGTTATCCATGAAAAAGAATATTGGCCTACTTTCTGTGGGAAAGCACCAAATCCGCCAAGATGATAGGTTAGTTCAGTTTCTATGGGGCAGGTGGTAACCCTATTAGTTACTTGCATGTAGTCGGATGTGACTATACAGCCCCTCTGTGTTTGTTACAATCCCATTGGCCTCCTGTGTGTGGCAGGGCTTGACTTGCATGGCTTTTGCCTTTAAAACCCCAGCTTGAGAATCACTGGGGTCACAGTGTTAGCTCCCAACTCTGCACTGTCCCTGGCAGGACAGCACACTATCTGCTTCCCCAAGTAAATACACCTTTTAGCATGAGACTGTCTTAGTGGGGTGGATTCTGGTGGGATGTGGCATCCACACTGGAAGTAATGTGGACCCTCCTCCCCCACAATCCTGAACTTTTCCTACTTTGACTCTATCTAAAGGACAAATCCCTGTCCTTAGGAGCTCAATTTACCCTATCAGAAAAAGAAATAATAAATAAATAAATAGGAAGCAGCACAGATTTCCACTGCTGCATCTGAGGATAGGGAGAGGAGCAGGAGCAGGAGCAGGAACAGGAGCAAAAGCAGGAGTAGGAGGGAGAAGGATCCCCATGTTTGAAGTAAAACCAGACCCAGAATCAGGGGGAGGGGGCACCAACAACCAAGGCACTCACCTGTCCAAATGCAGGAGCCATTGGCTTCCCAAAGCCCTGAGGTGGCAAAAGGCAGCTGCACATGTTACAGGGCACACAACCCACGTTGGCAGAAAGACCTGGGCCACCAATACCAGAACCACCACTTGCATAAGCCACTTGTCCTTCAGCCTCAGCAGGGCCCCTCAGCTCTGATTCTGGTTCCATGCCACAAGCATTCCTTCATTCCCGGCAGGGCCAGCAGCAGACCAGAACAAACTCAGCAGCCAAAAGGACTTCTAGCTCCAGCCCATAAGCATTTCCATCTCCTGGCCCCCAAGAGCCAGACGCTACCACTAAGTCCACTCAGCCAGGGGAGTCGCCGCTGACAATACCCAACGTCCGGAACAGTGGAGCCTCCAGGCTCCAAATTGCCTCCAGTATACTTGCTATCGAGTGCTTGTATCCATTAATCTCTACCTTCTTGTGGATTGTTCCAGCCTATTATGGTGCAACCTGGACCCCGACATCAGATCTCCCCCTGCCTGATCCGTAGTGGTAAATCCCACTCCTCCACAGGTCCCCTACCCACATAGGCAAAGAGGAAATGCAGAGTTGTGTTCTAGGACACTAATTGGCTCTCACTGGGCCCAGGATGGGCTTTGGCAGAGTTCCAGTGCACCCTAGGATTAGATCCTGGCCTTCTCTGCTACTGTGAGTTAGGTCAGGGAGTCCAGTTTCCCATCCTTCCCATGCCCAGTCACTCGGGTCTGGGGCTGAGCACACCAAGACTTGCTTGGACACTAGGATATCAGCATCTTCATCCATTGATTCGGATCCATGCTGTAACTGGTGTGCACTATTGGTCCCCTGGCCCTGGGCTTATTCCTGTCAAAGAATACAGAGGTTGAGTGTGTGCATGCCCTTGTATAAAAGGGAGTGCAGTCAGTGCCTACTGCCCAGTGACATCTGTCTTCTGTCCCTACCATAGTGGTGATGGGGTCCATATTTCTGAGGATGACACACAGAGTTAATGATTCCTGGCTGTAGTGGTTCATCCCTGTAATTCTAGCTACTCAGAAGGCTGAGTCTGAAAATGTAAGTTATAGGCCAGTGGGGCAGGAAAGTCCTTCAGACCTTTCTCCAGCAATAAAAGTCAGAAGCTGTGCTGTGGCTCAGGTGGGAGAGCACTAGCCTTAAGCACAAAGAGTCCCAGCAACAGAACGCAAGCCCTGAATCCAAGCCCCAGGACTGGGAAAAAAGAAAAGAGTTAATTAAAACTGTCCTATCTTCCCTGCCCTTCCTTCTCAGCCTACTGCTGGCTTTGTGTAGTCTGCCACAGTGCAGTTGACCGGGCAATCTATGCATCAAGAAAGCCTGCACTTTCTGGCCAGCACTGGCCACCTCATTCATTCACCATTCCAGGTTGAATATTTTGCACAAGGCTGATGTACTTTTCTTGGTAATTTTATGGCTTCTTTGGTAGTTAATTGAACATAGGGTCTCAGAAACTTTTCTGCACAGTCTTTCTTGAAGCCTCCATCCTTGGTTATCATACTTCTGGGTAGCTACTATTATAATTGTGAGCCACTAGTAGCCAGCAAATTTGATGGATTTTCTTTGATACCTCACGTATGTGGATTTGAGATGTGGAATTTTTTTTTCATATCTCCCTAAAGTCACTTGTTGACCAAAACTATGCAACAGCCTAACCATCCCACAACAGAGACTCTGAAATAAGAACACAGCTTTAGCCGATCCTATAATCCTAGATACTCAGGAGTCTGAGATCTGAGGATACAGGTTCAAAGCCAAACCAGGTACTAAAGCCTGTGAGACTCTTCTCTCCGGTTAACCAACAGAAAACTAGAAGTGGCATTCTGGCTCAGGGGATGGGACACTAGCCTTGACCAGCCATGTCAGATCTAGGGCCTAGGCCCACACTTCAAGTCTCATGACTAACAAAAATTAAAAAAAAATATGTATATATAAAAAGACCCAGTATAGGATAAACACAGCAGGGAGAATGTCTTCTGGGACTTTATCCTTATCCTAGAGAAAAGACAACTTCCAGGGGAAATAAGAGCTGACCACCGATTGAAACTGACCTAGAACTGCTACTTTAAGACTGAGCCCTCATATTGGGGCAGTCGTGGGTATTGAATGAGATGATACAAAATAAAGGGTTGCCTGACACTGGAGGCTCACACCTGTAATCCTAGATACTACCAAAGCTAAAGCTAAAGATCAAACTGGGGTTTGAACTCAGGGCCTTGACCCTGAGCTCAAGGGTAGTGCATTACCACTTGACTCACAGCCACATTTCCACCTTTTACTGAGTGGTTGATTTTGTTGTCTTTAAACCACAATTGTCAGATTTCAGCCTCTTGGGTAGAGAGGATTGCAGCCAAGAGTAAGAAGTGCCCAAATGTTCCCCACATTTCTCATTTCATTTCTCCTCATTTTCTTTCACACTCTGTGCCAGCCACCCACCCTTTCCTCCTGGTTCCAAGTTTATTCCACCCCTAAGACTTTCACACTAGCTATTTCATCTGTCAGATGTTTTCCCATATTGTTCTTGTAACTGGCTCACTCATCCTGCAGGTCTTGGCTTCAATGTCACTTCTTTACAGAGACCCTTTGTGCTTGTGTGGATTCTGGAGTTTGAATATTTTGAACTCAGGATCTGGGCACTGTGGTTGTGCTTTTTTTTAAGTTGTAGTTTTAGTTTTAAGACTGGCATTCTACCACATGATTCACCATTGTCACGTATGATTTAGAGCTAGTTAACAGGAGATAAGAATTGCACAGACTTTTTTACCCGGGCTGATTTTGAACCATGATTCGCAGATCTCAGCCTCTTGAGTAGTTGGCATTATAGGCAAGAGCCACCTGCACAGGATCACAATCACTCTTTTAAGAACTCTCACCTGCACTGTTCATCTTGCAATGGTTACTTCATGTATTTGCTTATTTACTTGATTTTCCCTGGGCTTCTCCAAATAGCTGATCAGTTGTGCCTCCGGTTGATGCCTTGTTTGCACCTAGCCTACATTGTGGATCATTCGCTCCTGACATTTATCTGATGACTGGTGAATCACTACTCCTCATCCCCTTGTTACTTCTCTTATTCTCTTGTTGTATCTGATTCTGGGTCTTGAAATCAGGGTCTAGGCACTGTCCATGAGTTTCTTTCCTCAAGGCTAGCACTCAACCACTTGAGCCCCACTTTCAGCTTTCTTGCTGGTTAAATGAAGATAGGATTTTCACAGTCACATGATGCTAGGTTGGTTGCTGAGGTTCATGGTCCATAGCCATTCAAAGGCAGAAAAGTTCATGAGACCCTTATTTCTAAGTAACCATCAGAATACTGGAAGTGGCCCTGTAGCTCAAGTGGTAGAGAACTAGTCCTGAGCTGAAATGCTCAGGTTCAATGAACAGGCCCAGAGTCAAAGACCCAATAAAAAAAAATAAGAACGAAGAACCTTTGAGGTTTAATTGCTTGCTCTTTCTTTATACTAAAATAAGTTTTTTTCAAGAATGTGCTGTAATCATTATTCCATCTTTAACCCACTATTTTATCTCATACATTTGGAATGCTGATTTGTTTTTCCTATTCTCCTCTTTTCTTTTCTTTTTTTTCTTTTCTATGTTTAAGCTGCTCTAACCCTTGACTGATTTTAGGTAAATGTTGGGATGTGACTACCATGACTTCCCTTGTATATTCTGGTTTTTTCTCCTCTGGATAGACTAGAGATAGGCTTTGGGGATGACATGATTCATGTATGAAATACATTCTCCACGAAGAAGAGTATTATGTAAAATATTTTTGCACGGGATCAAATCCAGAGAAATCCAGAGGTACATTGGTAAAGATATTTTCTTTAAAAATTTTTCAAATACTTAATAAATTATTTTTAAATCTTTTTTTTGGTTGTTTGTGAGGATTCACCTCTGGGCCTAGGCTTCATCCCTGAGCACTTCAGCACTAATGCCCTAACTGTTGAGCGACAGGGTCACATCTGATTTTCTATCTGTTAATTGGAGATAAAAGTTTCAGGGTTTAGAGCCCATGATGTCTTTGAACCCTGATCCTCAGATCTCAGCCTCATGGGTAGCTAGGATCAAAAGAATGAATCACTCATCCCTGCTTTAAAAATATAAAATTATTAAAAATTTATTTATAAAATATATTTTCCTGAAAGTATTAATCCATTACTAGTTTATCTGAATTTTAATGGTATTACAAAATATTATTCACATTCAGGAGAATAACAAATTATGCCAACATACATATATGACTAGGAGAATGAAATTTGAATGGTAAATGTGGCCTGAATCTGTGACTCACACCTATAATCCTAGCTACTCAGGAGGCTGAGATATGAAGATCAAGATTCAAAGCCAGTCCAGTCACAAAACACCAGAGATTCTTATCTCCAATTAACCCCTAGAAAATAAGAAGTGGGGCTTGGCTCAAGGGTAGTGTGGGAGCCTTGAGCTGCAGAGCTAAGGGACAGTGCCCGGGACCCAGGGATAGAGTAGAAGCCTTGAGCTGAAGACCTCAGGGAGAGCGCCCAGGCCAGGTTCAATACCAATGCCTAACACACACACACACACACACACACACACACACACACACACACACACACACACACACAGATGCTCTTGGCTGGGCTTTTGTCCTCATGGTAGAGTGGTTGCCTAGCATGTTTGAAGACCCGGCTTCAGTTCCTCAACCACATACATAGAAAAGGTCAGAAATGCTGGGCACAGTGGCTCACACCTGTAATCCTAGCTCCTCAGGAGGCTGAGATCTGTGGATAAAGGTTCAAAAGTTCCTTTGACTTTTATCTCCAATTAGCATCTAGAAAAGGGGAAGTGGGGCTTAGATCCCTGTCATTGCAGTAGCCTTGACCAGGAGAGCTCAAGGACAGTGCCCAGACTAAGTTTATGCCCCATAACCCAGAAAGAAAAAGAAAAAAGAAAAAGCCAGAAGTGGTTCTGTGACTCATGTGGTAGAGTTCTACCCTTGAGAATGCCCAGGGACCGTGCTTAGGCCCTAAGTTCAATCACTGGCCTGGCAGGAAACAATTCAAAACAAAAAACTTGCTCTTAATCTATGATAACATTTTTTTGCCAGTCCTGCTGCTTGAATATAGGGCCTGAGCAATGTCCTTGGGCTTTCTCAGGGTTGGCATTCTAACACTTGAGGCACAGCACACTTCCATCCTTTTCTGTGTATGTTGTACACAGGAATCAAACCAAGGGTTTCCTGCATGCTAGGCAAGCACTCTACCACAAGGTCACTCGCATTTCCAGCACAGTATATGATTATTTTTAGGATCATTTACTTTAAATATTGTCAAAGTGGTAGAGCACTAGTCTTGAGCAAAAGAGCTTAGAGACAGCACCCAAGCCCTGAGTTCAAGCACCACAATGAACAACAACAACTGCCCCGGCCAACAGGGTAGTCATCTAAAGCTTGAGGAGGAGTAGACCTGAATGAGAGACAAACAAGTCATGATAAAGGAGACCAAGACAGTATTCTGATCAAGGTCTCAATCTTTATTTTTGCACAGAAGAATATATATGCTTAAGGAAGGTAATTGATATAAGTGGGTTGCTTAGTAACTGTCCCTGCATAACATGTACCTGAAACAGGTCTGGGCATGTGTCTGGAGCAGGCATGGGGATGAGGTCAGGAGGCAGTCAAGCTGTTCTGCCAAGCAGAATATATAAATCAAGTTCTTTTTTACCCACCAGAATATTGCACTTGCGCCATCGTGGGAAATGTAGTAGGAACAATAACTAATTCTTTCAGTTTGTGGACAGAGTCTTACAGTTACTAGGTTCTTTCAGTTTACAGTAACTTATAGTTTCTGGATGTCATAGTAACAGCTTTTTGCTTCCCAGCAAACAACAAAATTAAATTAACTTGTACAAATACTTTTCTATTTTGTTGGTGTGTGTGTGTGTGTGTGTGTGTGTGTGTGTGTGTGTGTGTGTATCTGCTTGTAAGTAACACCTCCACTTCTGGATTGTGTTTGTGTGGTTATTGAAGAGTTTCATGGGCTTCTCTGCACAGGTCAGATTTGAACCTTGATCCTCAGATCTCAATCTCTTGTTTAGGAAGGATTATAACCATGAACCATCAGCATCTGGTTCTTCCTGCTAAATACTGAGAGTGGAGTATTTTACACTTATGGCATCTCAGTGTAAAGTCATCTTTCCTCAGCAATTACTGGAGCTAAGGTCTACTGTAATGGATAGGTACCTCAGGGCCAAGTTTACATTTGATAGGAAACACCTGAATTAAAGTAAAACTATATTACCTTTTTTTGCCAATCCTGGAGACTGAATTCAGAGCCTGAGCACTGTCCTTGACTTTCTCAAGGCTAGAGCTCTACCACTTGAGCACAGCACCACGTCCACTTTTTTCTATGCAAGAAAAGCTTGAAAAAATATCATTCATGCCCTGAAGACCAACAACTTCAACCTAGACTGATACATCAAGTGAAACTAGCAGTTACATTTGAGGGAGAAATAAGACTATTTCATTCCAAAGAGAAACTATATGACTAAGTGCACACTAAACCAGCATTACAAAAAAATTAAATAATCAACAACAAATTCCAGAATAGAAAGAACTCCCGTCACCAAACACAAAGGGGGAAAAAGAGAGAAAGAAACATAGAAGTAAAAATAAATAATGACAAAGGACACTAACCACTTCTTCATAATTTCCCTAAATGTGAACGGGCTGAACAATCCAATCAAAATACACAGAGCAGCAGACTGGATTAAGAAACAAGACACATCCATATGTTGCCTCCAAGAGACCAACCAAGGACAGAAACAAACTCCAAGTGATAGGATGGAAAAGAATTTTCCACTCCAATGCACCTTGCAAAAAAGAAGCAGTAGCAATCATAATCTCTGACAAAATTAACTTCTCAGTAAAATTGGTACATAAAGATAAAGATGACCACTACATATTTGTAAAGGGTACAATCCATACTCAGAATATTACAGTTATAAATATTTACTTCCCCAACGCGGGAACACCCAAATTCATCAAGCAAACTCTCTTAGAATTACGAGATAAACTCAACACACAGTCATAGTGGGAGACTTCAATACACCACTCCCACCAAATGACAGGTCAACTCAACAAAAGATAAGCAAAGACACCATTGACTTAATGGACACCGTAGCCCAGTTGAGTTTAACAGATATACATTCTAATCGCGTAACTATACATTTTTCTCACAGCACATGGAACATACTCCAAAATAGATCATATAATAGTTCATACAGAAAACTTAAGCAGATACAAGAGGACTGATATAATCCCATGCATTCTATTGGATCTCACTGCAGTCAGACTAGTTCAGAACAACACAGTAAAAGGCAAAAACCATTCAAACACTTGGAAGCTGAACAACACACTTCTGAATAACTCCTGGGTTACATAACAAATCAAAAAAGAAATTCAAAACTTTCCTGAATGTAATGATAACCAAGATACATCACAAAGGAACTTATGGGACACAGCAAAGGAAATTCTAAGGGGCAAATTTATTGCACTAGGAGCACAGATTAAAAAGACAGAAAAAAACCATGTAAATAACCTAAAGAACTTGAAGCACTTAGGGGAACAAGAAAAAGGTTACTCTAAAACAAGTAGAAGGACAGAAATAACAAAAATAAAATCAGAAATATCAGAGATTGAAATAAGATCTACTATACATAATTTTAATAAATCAAAAAGTTAGTTCTTTGAAAGAGTCAACAAAATTGACAGACCCCTGGCAAGATTAATCAAAAAAAGGAGAAAGGAGACTCAAATAAACAAAATTACAGACCTATGGGCACAATCACGACCCATATCCAAGTAATTCAGTCCAATATGAATAAGTACTACCAGGGCCTCTATTCAAAGAAACAGGAAAATCTAGTAGAAATGGATGATTTCTTAAATAAATATAGGCTACCCACATTGAACCAAGAAGAGGTAAGCAAATTGAATAAACCAATTAGAGCCATATCTCAATGTTTAGACCTATCTTCTGTAGATTGAAAAGCTCTGCTAATATTTAAGTGTGTCCATTAATGGTCTGTCATCTTGTCATCTTGGTGAAGTTTGGGCCAGAGAGGAGCAGCCAAGGACCCATGTAAGCAAAGGACCAGAATGAGGAGCAGCATTGCTGTTGGCCTTAACCAAGACTATAGTTTGAGTATCTTTGGCATGCAGGAGCTGCTCCTTGCCTGAGAGTACTGACTAGGTCTGAGACTGGTCATATGGCCCCAGAGCTCACACCGTGACAGGACTGGGAGCTGCGTCTAACAACTGTCAGAACTGTCAGACAGGCCTTGTCTGACTAAAAGATGTCAGAGAGGTGAGTCCAGCAGGCGTGTTGGACACACAGGAGAGAATTAGGCAACTTAGGACTAGAATATAGTAATAAGAATGTAGTGTTCACTCTGCTAAACTCTGTTAAATCAATAAACTCTGTTGTGTCATATACCTGCCTATTGCTAAATTACTTCCCTGCTCATAACACCTGGAGTCATGTGCGGGTACTTGTCTGATTGTTTTACTAGACTTGTCAGTCCAGTGCCTGGGACTGGGAGTTTTCCTATGACACTTCTCCCTGTCCTGAGCTTACTTACGCCTGAACCAGCTCAGATGCCATCACGCCATGCTCGTGTAAGTGAGTTCTTGTCCAGTCTCATGGTTCTTGTCTGGTCACCATGGTGTCCCAATCCAGCTCTTCATTGGAACTGAGGTGTTTTGTTGACAGTTTTGTTCTTTCTTTCTGGCCTGTTTCCTCACTGTGTTAAGTGTATTTGCTAGCTGCTCATCTTTGTGACAGGATTCCACCATGTAGTCACTGCCCTTTTAACAAAGCCTCCAAGCTTCTACCCTCCAAAATATGGCTTCACCTTACAACTCTACTACTTGAGCCACAGCTCAACTACTATTTTTTTATATTTTATTTTTGGTGGTTAATAAGAGATAAGAGTCTCGTGGTAAGCAGGAACACTACAGAGAGGCCAGTGATCAGAAGAAGATAGTGGTTTGAAACCAGTATGGGCAGGAAAGGCCATGAGACACTTATTTCCATCAGTAGGCAGGAAGTAGTAGAGTTCCAGCCATGAGCAAAACAACTCAAGTTCAAGTCCTAGTCATGCACACTACAATAAGTCTGGTGGAATTTTCTGCCTAGGGCTGCCTTCACATCATCATCCTCAGATGTCACTCTCCATGAGCAGCATGGATTACAGGTATGAGCCTATGACTCAATTTTAAAATCACTAACTAACCCTTCTTTGCTTTCCTCCTCCAAATCCTCCTCCTTCTTGTTCTTGTTCTTCTTGTTCTTGTTCTTCTTGTTCTTGTTCTTCTTGTTCTTCTTCTTGTTCTTCTTCTTGTTCTTCTTCTTGTTCTTCTTCTTGTTCTTCTTCTTGTTCTTCTTCTTGTTCTTCTTCTTCTTCTTCTTCTTCTTCTTCTTCTTCTTCTTCTTCTTCTTCTTCTTCTTCCTCTTCTTCTTCCTCTTCCTCTTCTTCATCATGAGCCTTGAACTCTGGGCCTGCCTCTGTTAGTGAACTTTTAAGCTCAAGGCCACTACCCTACCCATTAAACCACAGTGTGACTTCCTGTTTCCTGGTGGTAAATTGGAAATAAGAATCTCATAGGTTTTAGGGATGGCTTTGAACAGCCAGCCTCACACCTCAGCCTCCTGTGTACCTAGGATTAGAGTTGGGAGCCACTGTATCCAATTTTTCATCCTCTTTTTTCCTCCTCCTCCTCCTCCTCCTCCTCCTCCTCCTCCTCCTCCTCCTCCTCTTCTTCTTCTTCTTCTTCTTCTTCTTCTTCTTCTTCTTCTTCTTCTTCTTCTTCTTCTTTTCTTTTCATATATTTTTATTGTAATTAATAGAAGGGTTACATTATATTCGCCAGATTGAAGGTGTATTAATTCACATAAATTGACACCGTTACTCATGTCTTGGTCCCCATTTCTCTCCTCCCCACCCCCACCCTCATTTTTTCCATATAATTTTTGTTGTAATTAATAGAAGGGTTACATTACATTCGCCGATGGAAGGTGCATTACTTAACATTCATTGATACCCTTTCTCATTTCTTCTTGTTTTTATTCCATGCTATTAAAATCCTGGCCACTCTCTGTGAAGTTCTTTCCTGTCTGTTGCATTCTCTTCAAAGGATTAGTACCTAGAAGTATTTCTAACCCAAGAATCTACATTGTTGGACATCCTATCATGGGCTTTTTCTGCCTGGGTGGGCCTTCAACCACGATCCTCAAAACTCATTCTCCTGAGTAGCTAGGATTTCAGGTGTGAAGCACAGGCTAAGTCTGGCACTTTCTAAGTGCCTAATGAGACTCTGAATAAATTACCTGAAGAACAGTTCATCTCTATTTTCTCCCCAGTCTTCCCACTGGCTCCTGAGGCCTCCCAAAGAGGCAGATTGGTTTGTTTGTTCATTTCCACACAGAGATTTACTCAGATAACATTACAAGTCATTACCCACCAGGACTTTCATAGCCTTAGGTCAGAAAGTCAGTTCGAAGGGGGACCCTGTCTTGTCCCCATCAAGGGGAGAAGATCTTCAGGGTACCCTAGGAATGTCCAAGCCCAGAAGAACCAGGTACTAGTCCCTCAGCAAGTGGAGAAGTGGGTCCCTGGGTCTCAGGCTGCCTCTTCCTCTTCACTTCCATGATACTGTGTGCAGTGGGTGTGAAGAGGTCAGAATCATTTTCAGAGCCAGACTCTTCTCCTGAGGTCTGTGGCTCAGTTGGGAGCTTTGGCTGAGGCTGCCTGTTCTTGTTGTTCTGTTTCTCAGCCACTTCAGAGAAGGCTTCAGCCCTTCCTTCTGCAGAGAGCTCACATGGTCCTTGCAGAGCACAAAGGAGATCTCAGCCTTCACTTTCTGTCAATCTTCAATAGGGTCAACAATGAGAAAGTCTCCTCTCTTGATCCAGATGTTCTTTCAGTACGTGGAGGGCATGCTCACCAGGAAGCGCTGCCCCTGTGTTGTCTCCATCTCATATAGATTGTTTCCTGGGGTCTCACGAACACAGAAGCTAGCCCGAGTGAAACACTGAAAAGAACTCAATGTCTGGAGCTCTTCAGAATCCTCCCGGTCACCCTTCCTTCCCTTTGTCAGTCTCTCTAATCCTTCCTGGTGTTAGGTAAGTCAAAGGGAAGTCCAAGAATTCTGTGCAGCAGAGGAGACTTCGATCCCTCCACAGAACGCTGGCTGCTGGTAGGCTAGCACAGGAGGCACCCTTAGTGAGGAGACTGCGGGAGCTCCTAGCTCCACAGCTCTCTGACCTGCTGGCTGCATGGACCGCCCACTTTATAGTACTTTTTAGGGTGGGTCGTCAGGCAAGCAGGAAGTGGAAGTGGAGCAATGTGCTAGTGCCTGGAGTTATCAGTATGAGTGCTCAGGGCCAGGTGGTGGGAGCGGCCCTTCCTGGAGCTGAGCGGCCCTTGTCTGGAGGCCAAAGGAGGCACCTGAGGGAGGGATGAGGCCCCATTGCTAAAGCAGGCCTGAGGACTTGCCTTTAGAGCTGACTCCATTGCACTGCAGGAGGGGCTGCACCATACACACAGAAATACAAGAAACTTATTTCTCATCAACCTACAACATCATTCATGATACTTTGATGCCCCATGGCTAAATGAGGCAAACTTTCCCTTTGTAACAGTTATCAAAGTATGAAGACTCCGGGGTTTAGGACCCGAATACGCACTGTACAATTACAGGAGCAGAATGAGAAACTGGCTCAAAAGACTGCTTGGAACTGATCCGAGGTGGTATATACATAAGATTCAGGAATTTGACAGCAGACCTGAACAGCGAGATGATACAGAAATGCAGGGTTTCTTTTCACATGATGCTTTGCTTTGCACAGGAATTCACTGGTCTGTTGTTGTGTGTCTCAGATAAGTATTCTGTTTCACAGGATTCAAATGAAGTTTGTTTGTTTGGAAGATTTTCTGGGTGCTGCAAATTGGATGGAATAAAGAGCCTTGTGTATGTCAACCCAGGCTCCACCATTCAGCTCTGTGTTGATTTGCAATAAAGTATGGAAGTTGCACTGAAAATAACCCTTCATTTTGCCAGGTGCCACAGTTCATGCCTCTAACTTCATTGGCAGAGAGGGGCAAGTTTGTGGTTTGAGGCCAACAGGGGCACAAAGTTATCAAGACCATATCTCAGTGGGATGTGCTATGAGTCTATCTCCACTCTTGAGGTGGTGTGGGTGAGAGCTTAGTTGTGGGATCTACACCATTTCTCTAATGAGGCATATCTGAGAGGGGTACAGACAGCCCTCACCTGGAGTAAGAAATGCCCACATTTCTCCTTTCTCATTTAAGCTGCCTGGGATTGGTGAATGGTTGGACTACATCCCACAGGGCACATTCCCAAGATACACCCAAGTATAGAAAATCCAGTTTCCAAGGCACTACTGTAGGTCTGAGAATTTGGAGCCAGAGAACGCTGTTGTGGATGCTACAACAATTACCATGGCTGTACCAGTGGCTTTACTCTATCTAGACTTGTCATCTTGTGGATAGATATTCTGTATTCATATTCCTGGATCATATGGCAATTGTATGTACAGTTGTGTGAGGGATCTAAAATTGGCCTTTCACTGTGGTTATGGGTAAGATTCAGAGGACTCCTCTACCTGTGTCCTCTCAGGACCACTTCAGTGGAATAGGAGTAGAATACCAGGTGCCAGACCTCTCTGACAGAGCTCTCCTTTCTACAAGGGAATTATCATTTTTCAGATGGAGGTGTCTGATGATGCAACTCAAAATGGTAGAATAGGTAGGTTTCCTTTGGAGGGGCTGCTCTGGTTTGGACATGTGTCCAAGATCATGTGTTACCAAGATCATGCTGCATGTAGCAGGGATGTACTGTGAGGATTCAGAAGGACCTCACTCATGAGGTTTTGGATGTCCTCAATAGACTGATGCAATTACAATGGGAGTAGTCAACTTCTTGTGAGGATGAGCTTGGTATGAAGGTTGATATAATGATATCTTGCCCTCTTTTTGGTAACAGGAAGATACAACATAAGAAAAAAGCTGAACACTCATTGCAGCACTATTTACCATAGCAAAGGTATGGAACCAACCCTGATGACCCTCACTTGATGAGTGGATCAACAGGATGTGGTATTTATACACAATGGAATTCTATGCTGCTGTCAGAAAGAACAACATCACCCTATTGGTAAGGAAATGGAAAGACTTATAAAAAATCATATTAAGTGAAGTAAGCCAGACTCAAAGTGAAAGAGCCGCTGAGACCCGCACCCAAGGACGCACACACGGACCACTGGATGCAATGAGCAAGAGGGTTTTATTCGAGCATGCTCGGGCTCCCAGGTACACATGATCTCGAGATCCGCAAGGTTCGGGTCAGTGGCTGAGAGCCCCGAACTGTCCTGGGGCTGGTTTTTTATAGGTCCACACACTCCGTTACAGCAGAGCCCGCGCTTCTTTAGCCAATAAGTTTAAAGCATTACAACAAGGTCTGCACGCAGGCAGCCAATAATTTTAAAACAAACCATACAATTTGACCAATCACCATTTAGATAGTGTTCGTGCTAAGTTGCACATCTCTGGCCCCTGGTATGAGGAAACAATCCTTAGTATCAGCAAGATGTGAGCTCTTGCTTTGGAGGGTTAGGGGCTCTTGCTGCAATCCATTTTTACTACTAAGGGAAAAGGGTAGGTTTAGGCTTTACACAAGTTTTTGCCCAGTTATGAAAGGCACGGGCATTAGCAAGACATGCTTACAAACTATTCTATGACTTTCTGGTTCTGATTAATTTTTAGTGACCATGTACAAGTGACTCTTGGATAAGGCTTTCTGCATTGTGTCCCCATAGTGTCTCTCCACACAGGAATACTTGTTTGGTTGCTGGACTTGAAATCAGGCCCTGGGCACTGTCCCTCAGCTCTTCAGCTCAAGGCTAGAACCCTGCCACTTCAGTCCCGAACTCAGGGCTTGAGTGCCGCTCCCCAGCTCTGCAGCTCAAGGCTTGCACTCTGCCACTTTGAGTCCCGAGCTTGGTGCTTGAGTGCTGTAGCTAGCACTCAGTCACTTAGAGCTCCAAAGCAACTCTGACTTAATGGCACTCCCCGGTCAGATTAGACACCACAGTCTCACAGGGACTGACTGTTTCACCCGGGCTGGCTCAGAACTGCGGCTTTCAGATCAATGAGTCCTACAAAAAGGCCACTTTACTCCAATTTAGAAATGACAAAGTGGTCAACATAGAAATAGTTTCCAAGCATGATCTTACCTGGAACTTGGTCATAGCCAAAGAATACAAAAGTAAGCTAAGTAACAATCAAAATACGGGAATAGGCTAAATCTCAGGTTTACACCCATCAGGTGGTTGAATGAGATGAGATAAGGATTAGAGAGCTTCCCAAGCTGGGGGAACTGACGGGAAGTTCTCATTCAATTGTCAAGGAGTAGTTTTATGGCCCGCAGGCTCCAATTCCTTAGTTAGCAAAACACCTGGTTATAAGCATGAGCTAAAACTTAGAATGGCAGTCCTATGATTCCGACTTGGGGTCTTTCAAAAGGAACTTAGGCTCAGTGGTTTCCATCATTTGTCATAATCAGTAGAAACCTTGGGCTCTCCTAGCAGAGATTTACAATAGAGCAAAACCTAGATACATAAGGCCATACAGTATGATGCTAAATGAAAGGACCTCCAGGATATAGAAACAAAAGCCATAGAATGAGTGATTGTTGTCCTTAATGTACTATGTTATCTCTCATCTCTTTGGCTGTCCCTTGGCTATCTCATATTGTTACAGTATTTGACCTTGTTATCTGATATAGTGTATATATGCATATTTGGTTATTTGAAATTGGATAGGGAAGGGGGGAAAACAAGATGAGGGATGGGAGCTGGGGGAAGGAAATGGGGACCAAGACACGAGAAAGGGTATCAATGTTTGTGTAGGAATGCACCTTCTGTGTGGTGAATATAATGTAACCCTTCTATTAATTACAATAAAAATATATGAAAAAATACAGGCTTAGTGTGAGTAAACTAATGACGGGGAAAAGGGCCTTAAATTTGGGTAAACAGAGTTAGAGGGAAGCTGGTGTAAGGAAAGGAAAGGGTTGTAAACCACATCCTTTATTGGCACAATGTTTGCACTTTATAACAAGAACACCTTTTCTGTATTTCCACATTACTTTGCACTGCCCGGTCACTGGGCGAGGTGCCACCTGAGGGAGGCAGAGGACCTCCGAGGTAAGTGGCTGGAGATCTCAGGTTGAGTGGGCAGAGAAACCTCCTGAGGGAGGCTGGGGTTCCTAGGCACTCGGGGATAAGTCCCCCCTGAGGTTGGTTGCATGCCCTCCACTAGAGTTGGCTGTGAACCTTATTGTTAGTGGTAGGCGTCCCCTCCTGAAGGCTTCAGGAATTCCAATGGAAATGGGGAGTAATCAGCTGCTGTGGGCAGTAGGGACGCCAAAACATAGGGAGGGATCCACAATCTTACATGATTTGGGACCTGGGAGACACCAGGCTGGATCCCAAACCCTATGCTTTTCCAAGCCCCACTTCCATTTTTATGGTGATTAATTTGAGATAAAACCCTGAGATCCTTATGTTCCTGGGCTGGCTTTGAATCTTGATCCTCAGATGTCAGCCTCCTGTTTAGCTAGGAATACAGGCATGAACCACTGCATAGGCCATCTAAATGTTTTTCTACATTTATTGAACTCAGTTTCTCTGCTTTGCATTTTCTGAAATACAATGGCTACTGACTTCTGATTAAACATCATTGAACATTCTTTCTATTTACCACTTTTCTTTTATATCAAGCACTTCTCTGATAAACACTTACCTGTAATTTCTGGATGAAAAAGTTTCCACATTTGTAGTATTAATGAGGTTTCTCTCCTCTATGTGTTCTAAAAATGAAGAGCCATGATTTCTTGGGAAAGCACATTCCACAGTTGTTCCATTCATACAATCTCTCTCCTGTGTGTTTTCTGAATTATGACTTCTTGAAAAACTTTCCACATTGGTTTCATTCACAGGATTTCTTTCTCATGGTGTTCAGTGAGGAACCCTGACTGGTGACTTGTGGGTGAAAGTTTACACTTTTGCTACATTCAAAAGCCTTCTCTCCACTGTGGGTAAAAGGCTTCATACCTGGGAGAATTCTTTAATGGTGGCTGAGTTGTGATATATATGTGAAGGATTTTGCACATTTGTTACGGATTCTCTCCTGTATGTCTTCCCTTATGATTAGTAAGGCCTGCCTTGAGGATGAAATATTTTCCAATTTACTACATGTGTTAAGTTTTTTTCCTGTATATCTTCTCTGATGATCAGTAAAGTTGGGCATTCTGGTACTGATTCCTCAGTACTACAAACTTAGAACAAAAAAGCTAGAAATGGTGCTATGGCTCAATTGATAGTGATCTACCCTTGAGAAAGCCCAAGGACAATGCTCAGGCCATGAGTTCAAGCCATAGAAATGGAAAAAAAAATCTCAGAGATAAGCATCTGCTGGGCTTCAGTGCTGGGGCTGACTTGAGCCTGGAGCCTCAGTCATGCTGGCTTTCCATGTGACTCATGTCATCAACTAATCTCCAAAAACAAAAAAACATACAAAACCCAGAAAACTGGACCATGTGCTACATCTCCAGTGGCAAAAATGAGAATGTAATTTATGGGAATGGCACTCAGACCGTGAGATCAATGTCCAGCACATACAAAAAGAATAAAATAGTGCTGGGAGTTTGGCCTAGTGGTTGAGTGCTTGCCTAGCATGCACGAAGACCCGGGTTCAATTCCTTGGTACCACATACATAGAAAAAAGCCAGAAGTGATGCTCAGGCTCAAGTGGTAGAGCTCTAGCCTTGAGAAAGTCCAAGGACAGTGCTCAGGCCCCGAGCTCAAGCCCAGGACTGGCAAAAAAAAAAGGCCTGAGTTTGGCCTAGTGGTAAAGTGCTTGCCTAGCATACATGAAGACCTGGCTTCGATTCTTCGGGGTACCACATACATAGCAAAAGCTGGAAGTGGTGCTGAGGCTCAAGTGGTATTGTGCTAGTCTTGAGAAAGTCCAAGGACAAAGTTTAAAATGAGACAAGCATAGGTGGCTTACATCTGTGATCACAGTTTCTCTGGAGGCTCAAGTCCAAGGATCCAAGTTGAAGATGATCCCAGGCAGGAGAGCCCACAGACTCATCTCTGCTTATCCAACAGCAATAAAATAAAATGCCAGAAGTTGTGCAGTGGCTCATGTGTTACTATGCTAGTGTTTAACAAAAAGCTCTTGGGCAAGCCAGGCACGGTGGCTCATGTCTTTAATCCTACCTAATCAGGAGGCTAAATCTGAGGATCAAGGTTCAAAGTCAATCCTGGCACAAAAGGACCAGACACTCTTATCTCCAACTAACCTCTACAAAACACAAATGGGGCTTGGCTCAGGGTTGACCGATAGCTTGGAGCTCAGGGACACCACCCTGGCACAGGGGCAGGGTACCCAGGCTGAGTTTATGCCCCATGACCCACAAAACAGCAAGAACAACAACAACAACAACAAAATGAAAGCTCTGGGGCAACACCTAGGTTCTTTTTTTTTGCCAGTCCTGGGCTTGAGCTCAGGGCCTGAGCACTGGCCTTGGACTTTCTCAAGGCTAGAGCTCTACCATTTGAGCCTTAGCACCACTTCTGGCTTTTTCCTATGCATGTGGTACCGAGGAATAGAACTCGAGTCTTTGTGCATGCTCTGCAAGCACTCTACCACTAGGCCAAACTCCTGGCCCAGCACCTATGTTCTTAATTGTAACCTCAGGAGCGACATACAGAAGAAAATAAAAACTAGCAATAAAAAGTTATAAGAATTGCTAGGAACGTGGCTTAGTGATAGAATGCTTGCCTAGCATGCATGAAGCCCTGGCTTTAACTCCTCAGTATCACATGAACAGATAAAGCTGGAAGTGGAACTGCAGCTCAGGTGATAGAGTACTAGCCGAAAGCAAAAAAATATCTTTGGGACAATTGTCCAGGCACTGAGTTCAAGCCCCAGAACTGGCAAAAAGAAAAAAAGATATAGTAAGAAAATCCAACTAAGGTTTCCAGATGGGGGCCAAGAGCATGCCCTAGTTGTAGAGTGCTTGACTAAAATGCATGAAGTCTTGGGGTTGATTTCTTCGTACCACATTAACAGAAAAAACTAGAAGTGGTGCTGTGGCTCAAGTAGTAGAGTGCTAGCCTTGAGAAAAACCAAGGACGGTGCTCTGCCCTGAGTTTAAGCCCCAGGACAGGCAAAAAATAGTTTTCAAATGAACTATGAGTTTTAAATCCATGTTTGTAATCCTAGATATTCAGAAGGCTGAAATCTGAAGACTGTTGTTTGAAGCCATCTGGGGTAGGGAAGTACATGAGACTCTCATCTCCAAGTAACCAGGAAAACAGAAATGCCAACCTTGAGTGAGAAACCTATGCTCTGGGCTCAGAATAATAAAAACAAAAAATAAATCATTGTGAACCGGGCTCTGTGGCTCATGCCTGTAGTCCTAGCTACTCAGGAGGATGAGATCTGAGGATCAAGGATCAAAGCCAGCCTGGTCACAAAAGGACTTGGAACTCTATCTCCAGTTAACCTCTAGAAAATGGGAAGTGGGGGGGGGGCTCAGGCCCTGAGCTCAAGCCCATATATATATGGCCAGGAACACAGCCTAGTGGTAATGTTTTTGCCTAGCATGCATGAAGCCCTGAGTTCCATTCCTTAGTATCACATACACAGAGAAAGCCAGAAATTGTGCTGTGGCTCAAGTGGCAAAGTGCTAGCCTTCAGCAAAATGTGTCCAAGAACAGCTCCCAGGCCCTGAGCCCAAGCTCCAGAACTGGCAAAAAAATAAAAGTAAAAAATTAGACTAAGTTTGAGGCTGGTAACTTATTCCTGTACATCCTAGCTCCTCAGAAGACTGAAATTTCAGGAGTCTGGTTCAAGTCCAGCCCAAGCAGAGAAGTCCATAAGGCTTGTGTGTCCATGTACTAGTCCTGAAGCTTGAACTTGGGGGCTATTTTCGTCAAGGCCAGAACTCTACCACTCCCAGATTTTTGGCATTTAATTAGAGCTAAGAGTCTTATGGACTTTTCTGCTCAGCTGGCTTCAAACCAACACCATCACATTTCAGCCGCCTTAGTTGTCCAGGGCTTTGCATGAGATTTTTCGAATAACCACCAAGAAGAAGAAAGAATCTGGAAGTCGAGCTGTGGCTCAAGTGACAATCGCACATTGTCTTCAGTATTTCTTGTTGTTATTTTTACCTTAATCAATCACTGTGACCATTACAAATGTGGGTGGTTGGGTGGTTTCACCTCCAGTGCTGTTATTGCTGCCGTCTCTGATCAGCAACTGTCAGCTCTGTGCCTGCTGCAAAGTTCTGGCTACCCCAGTCACTGCTTTTGCTTTGCCAGTACTTGTCTCTTTCCTTCCTCTTACTTACTTACTTGCATTACTAATGATGAAAATCAAAAGTAGGTTAAAAAAAAAAAGACCACTTGAGAGAAGCATTTAGGTGACCTGAAGTTGGAACACCAGGGGGCTTCACTGAAGACTAGCTTCTAGGTGACTTACAAGTTTAGCTGAATAGCCCCCTTATAAAACAACATAAGAAAAATCTCTATGTATGTATGTATGTATGTATGTATGTATGTATGTATGTATGTATGTATCTATCTATCTATCTATCTATCTATCTATCTATCTATTTATCTATTGATCAATCTATCTGCCAGTCCTGGGCCTTGAATTCAGGGTATGGGCACTGTCCTTGGAGTTTCTCAAGTCTAGTGCTCTACCACTTGAGCCTCAGCACCACTTTGGGATTTTTCTGTGTGATACCAAGGAATCTAATCTAGGGCTTCCTGCATGCTAGGTACACTCTACCAATAGGCCACACCTCCTGCCCACATATCAGTCTCTTCTTAAAATGAAGGACTGAGCTCACACAAGTCACAGACCTTCTGTAGGGCCACATCATCTAAAGTTCACTGAGCATGTTGATGGCAAAATGTCTCCTGAAAGCTGATTGCTGAAGCAGAGCCTTCAGGAGCTTGCTTCCTTGTTTGCAAGCAAGCCTCTGCAGTTTTCATGTAGCTCCTCTAAGTGTCCATGGGGCATTGGCAGCAGTTAATGCTAGCACCAGAATAGTCTAACTGGCTGCTAGCTTCTAGTCCTTTATTCAGTGCCTTCAGGACCCTAGAGAAGGAGCTCATAGCTGTCAATTAGGAAGCCAAATTACACGAGGTTTCTGCATCTTAGCATATGTAAGGAATAAAGAATATAAAGGGTTCTTATAGTAATAATACAAAAAAAATAGTGCTTAAGCCAGGCACTGGTGGCTCATGCCTGTAATCCTACCTACTCAGTAGGCTGAGATCTGAGGATCAGAGTTCAAATCTAACTGAAATACAAAAGTCTGAGAGACTCATCTCCAATTAACCACCAGAAAACCGGAAGTGCCACTGGGGATGAAGTGATAGAGTGCCAGACTTGAGCTGAAAAGCTCAGGGACAATGTCCATGCCCAGAGTTTAAGCCTCATGACGGAACCTAAAAAAAAAGTGCTTAAGCAATACTTACCAGTGTTGTAGCAATACTTCACTCCTGTCTTTTTTTTATTGTAATTAGTAAAAGGGTTACATGATATTTGCCAGATAGAAGGTGCATTAATTCACGTACATTGATACCCTTTCACATGTCTTGGTACCCATTTCCCTCCCCTCCCACACCCCCCACCTGTCTTAGTTTTCCCCCCTTCCCTATCAAATTTCAAATATCCAAATACAAATACATTCAATATATCAGATAACAAAGTCAGATACTATAACAATATGAGATAATCAAGGGACAGCAAAGGAGATGAGAGACAACATAGTACATGAAGGACAACAATCATTCGTTATATGGCTTTTGTTTCGATATCCTGGAGGTCCTTTCAATTAGCTTCATACTATATGTTCTTATGTATCAAGATTTTGCTCTATTGCATATCTCTGCTAGTAGAGCCCAAGGTTTCTACTGATTATGACGAATGAGGGAAACCATTGAGCCTAAGTTCCTTTGAGTCTGGCTTACTTCACTTAATATGATTTTTTCTAAGTCTTTCCATTTCCTAACAAATGGGACAATATCATTCTTTCTGACAGCAGCATAGAATTCCATTGTGTACAAATACCACAACTTGTTGATCCACTCATCAACTGAGGGACATCTGGGTTGGTTGCATATCTTTTCTATGGTGAATAGTGCTGCAATGAACATTGTTGTGCTAGTGGATTTAGTATGCTCTTGTTTCTGGATGGTTGAGTAAATGCCAAGTAGTGGAATTGCTGGGTCATAGGGGAGTTCTATGTTTAGCCTTTTGAGGCACTGCCACACTGCTTTCCATAGTGGTTGAACGAGTTTGCACTCCCACCAACAGTGTAGTAACTTCACTCCTGTCTTATTGCCTGAGGTTGAGGTGTTCTGCTGGTACCTGTGTTCCTGCTATCTGACTCTTCTGGGAGTCAGATTACTAGTGATCACTAGTTGATTACTAGTGATTTCCATGATATCAGCTCAGGGGTTAGAGAACTGCAAGTCTCTACATTGAAGGGGACCTGTAACAGATCCCATTTATAGTTCTTCCCTGCTCTTGTGTGATCTGAAATTTATCTCTCACTATTAATTGCTGGCACCGTTTGTCCCTCCAGATTCAGTCCCCAGCATGGGACTGAGACATGATCTCCCCATGCAGCCTTGACTGTGCAGGGATATGCCTGCTTTTGCCTCCTGAAATATAAATCCATGTGTTGTTCTTAATATAACATACAAGGTTTCCTTTGAAATCATGGATTCTAATAAAAGCACCACCATGTAGATTAGAAGCATCCAGCATTTTCCATCCTATTTCAGGAATAAAACAAAACACTTGGAGAGCAGCTACCATTGAAGGTGGGTGATAGAGGGAAGATTTAGCCAATTTTTTTTGGATGTGTTTGGGGGTTGAACTCAGGGCCTCATGCTTGTTAGGCAGGTATAAAATTAATTATATGCACACTGATTTGCAACAATTGCCCTATTTTCCAACTTTCCTTTTAATAACAAGTGAACCCTTACAACCACTGAGTAATGATCACCCCAATAGTCTGCCAAGAAATGTTTCTATGCTAGTCCTAGGGTTTGAACTGTCTCTGGGCTTCCTTTGCTCAAGGCAAGCACTCTACCATTTGGGCCAGAGCACCAATCCTGCTTTTTGGTTTTCTGAGGGTTGTATATTGGCTCACAAAGTTGAAAACAAAATTCTCAGATCTTAACCTCATGATCCTCAGTTCTCAGGTTCCTTAGTACCTAGGATAACAGGTATGAGCCACTGGTACCTTGCTCAGAAACTTTAAATCTACATTTTTCTTTCAAGAAATTGTTTAATACATTTCACATAAATAGTACACTGCTTTTTGTGTGTCTATCCATGATAGAGGATTTATGAGTTTCAGCTTTTTTGTGAATGAACTAACCTATTATATACATACCTCATATTTTATAAACCTAGTCATCTAATATACTTTTCTTTACAATTCATACGCATTGTGCAATTGCTGATGTTATCACTGGTACTCAAGAGTGTCATTGCTGCTTTTCAGTTCTTTGGGTATGTAAGGAGCAATGGAAGTGCTGGGTCATATGTTGGGAGAATGTGTCAGATTCTGCAATAACAGGTATAACACTTTCCATCAGTACCAGAAATGTATGAATGGTCAATATATGTACAAGAGTATTCCAATTCTTCCACATTGGTTCTGTAATGGATCATTTTTCACTTTTTGTTTTTATTTCACTAATGCAGTCCTGAAACTATGAAACTCTGGCCAGAGGTAAAGAACAATAGTGTACACTACAAGCCCAGCCTCCAAACACTTTCATCTCATAATCATTTTTTCTTTTAAAATAAATATTAATGAATATATGTTTCACCTTTACAAAATAAAGTTTTGACTCTTTACCTGACTTACATTGTTGTAACCTCTCTGAATACCATCTTCATAATAATCAGAAAAATATACTTATAAAAATATACTTATAAGAAATAAAACAAGGTTTCCAACTTCCAGGGCAGGTGCCAGCTTCCCAAGAGAAAAATACACAAGAATGACAGTTTGAGGCTAAATGAAGCAATTAAAAAGAAGCATTTCTCTAACACAAAAAGAGAAGCAAGGGCTGGGCAAGTGGTCAAGTGGTAGATTACTTGCCTGCCAAGCACTGGGCTCTGAATCAAAACCTCAGTATTGCCAAGGGACAAAATATTGCAAAAGCACTAAAACTTAAGGAAAACTTCAGATATTAGATTAATGGTTCATATGGAGGTACACATCTATAATCCCAACAATTGAGAGAAGTTTACATAAAGAATTAAAACATGCTGGGCGATGTGGCTCACACCTGTAATCTTTGTTATGCAGGAGGCTGAGATCTGAGGATCAAGGTTCAAAGCCAGCCCAGAACCTGAGATTCTTATCTTCAGTTAACCTCTAGAAAACAGGAAGTGGGGCAAAGTGGACTGAACTTCTCAGGGACAACACCCAGGCCGAGGGGTAGGTTTGTAGCCTGGAGCTGAACAGCTCAAGGACACCTTCCAGGCAGAGTTCAAACTTCATGACCCACAAAAAAATTATTGTAATGATTAGAATAAAGTAAATTAAATTATATTTTTAAAGAGCAGGGTGCAGTTCAAGTATGAGTAAACTTGCCTCACATGTGTACAACTCTTTAATAACTGTTCATTCAATTGATTAATGAAGTACTAATCCCCGTTGTATGGAATCTCTCTTGGGGAATCCTAGGGCAGTTGGCACAGCTCTGTGGTTTGCTGAAATGAGGGCACTGCTGGACACACAACATTCTGAACTCAATGAATGGCTCCCTCCTACAATTCTTCTTGGAGTATACTCCTTGAAAATCTTTCACATCCCAATAACAGGGCCTTCCAGATCTCAAATGCTATCGTCTTTGATATTTTTCAAGGCTCTCCACCCATTTCTCTAGATCTTCTATGCTCCAGGTCCTCTATAAAGCAGGTGGCTCTATGGTAGTTATCTTTCTATCCACCACTATCCTGCCTGAATTCCTCCTCAAATTCAGTTTTGGTCTCATTATGAGGCTGCCCCAAGGGAAGAGCATTTTCCTCTAGTGAGCAGGGTCTCCATTTTTAACTATGTAGGAAGGAGGAGAAACCAGAGCCCAGTGTTGCCTGTGTGGGGAACACACAGTATCAATTTCCTACACAGATTCCTCTAGTAGCTGTTTACATCCACATCAGCAAATCTGTCCCATCCCAGGACAGACTCCTTTCAGTTCTTATCTCTTGATACTGATAAAGAACCAGGAAATAAACCTCAAAATCCAAATATTTTTCCTGCCATTCTTCTTAAGTGCTAATTGGGCTGCAAAGTCCCAAGACTGGTATTCTATCAAAGGAAATCCCTGACCAGAAAGTAATTCTTTGTTAGACCACTGCTTTGAGTAATACTAACACCCATCCTAGCCCCTTGATGCCAAGATTTAGGGTAATGAGACCCTTTACTAATCCCATTGTCCATGTGCTTGAGTACTGAAGGAAATATTTGATTGTTAAGTGAAGTAGCATCATGCCATACTTAAGGGTTCAAGCTGGAATCCCCAGCTAAGAAGGTACAGGCATTTTCAGGCCACCTTTCAGCTCACTTTTTATCTCTGGGAAACTAGCTTAGTGACAGCTGTCCTATATAGTTGGATTACCACCCAGTGAATCTTATAGCACTTGTCACACTACCTGGCAGTGATAGACTCAGGCCTCTGAAGGGCACACTGGGCACAGGGCTGTATGAACTTACTGCAGGACTCCTGCAGGAAGCTCTTTGTGTTCATGCCTCTGCCTCTCTGATATGGCATCACCAATGAAAGCCTCCAAGAAGCCCTGAGTCCCATGGCTTCGAAGTGTTTTCTGAAACAACTCTAAGTGGTGCACATTAATTTTGGGGCCACACACAGAAGCATAGTCTGAGAAAAGTGGTGGCTAGCAGGCTAGCCACTCTCCTCCAGCCCCACTGCTTATTGGACTCAATGTTTAAGGAACTATCTTGTGGCTTCCCAGAGGGAAATCTTTCACTGCTTCTTAAAAAACAAGAGCAGCCAAGGGAAAACTTAGAATCCTGGCCTGAGACTATGCTGGGATTGGGGTTCCTCTGCAGGTAGCACAGGCCCATGGCAGGCAGAGTGGCACTTAGACCTGTCTTTAGAAGGGAGTGTTTGTCATCATAAAGCAAAGGAAATTCAGATGACAAGGCATAAGTGTGAAGCCCAGCAGGTAAACTGGTGATCCTCCCTCTAGGGAGAGGTAAGTTGGAAAGGTCTGCAGGACTCGGGCATGGTGGCATAGTTGTAGGCACTCTTTTATTTTATTTTATTTTTTTATATTTATTTTTTTATTGTAATTAGTAAAAGGGTTACATGATATTTGCCAAATAGACGGTGCATTAATTCACATACATTGATACCCTTTCACATGTCTTGGTACCCATTTCCCTCCCCCCCCCCACAACCCCCTCCCGTCTTAGTTTTCCCCCCTTCCCTATCAAATTTCAAATATCCAAATACAAATAAATTCAATATATCAGATAACAAAGTGAGATACTATACCAATATGAGATAACCAAGGGACAGCAAAGGAGATGAGAGACAACATAGTACATTAATGACAACAATCATTCATTATATGGCTTTTGTTTCAATATCCTGGAGGTCCTTTCAATTAGCTTCACATTATATGGCCTTATGTATCAAGATTTTGCTCTATTGCATATCTCTGCTAGTAGAGCCCAAGGTTTCTACTGATTATGACGAATGAGGGAAACCATTGAGCCTAAGTTCCTTTGAGTCTGGCTTACGTCACTTAATATGATTTTTTCTAAGTCTTTCCATTTCCTAACAGATGGGGCAATGTCATTCTTTCTGACAGCAGCATAGAATTCCATTATGTACAAATACCACAACGTGTTAATCCACTCATCAACTGAGGGACATCTAGGTTGGTTCCATATCTTTTCTATGGTGAATAGTGCTGCAATGAACATTGTTGTGCTAGTGGATTTAGTATGCTCTTGTTTCTGGATGGTTGGGTAAATGCCAAGTAGTGGAATTGCTTGGTCATGGGGGAGTTCTATGTTTAGCCTTTTGAGGCACTGCCACACTGCTTTCCATAGTGGTTGAACGAGTTTGCACTCCCACCAACAGTGTAGTAGTGATCCCTCCTGGCCACATACGCTCCAGCATCTGTTGTTATTCGTTTTCCTGATCCTGGCCATTCTAACTGGAGTGAGGTGGAATCTTAGAGTTGTTTTGATTTGCATTTCTTTTATGACCAGGGATGTTGAGCATTTCTTCATGTGTCTATAGGCCATTTTTTTTTCTTCTTCAGAGAAGACTCTCTTTAAGTCTTTGGCCCATTTTTTAATGGGATGGTTGTTACTTTGGAGGTTAGTTTTGGAGTGATTCAATTTTTTGAGTTGTTGATATATTTTAGATATGAGGCCTTTGTCCGTTGTTTGGTTGGTGTAGATCTTCTCCCACTCTGTAGGCTTCCTGATTAGTTTACTAGCTATGTTGTAGGCACTCTTTTAATGTGGACACTGCTGGCAGTCTGTCTTAAGTTTTCTTTGATCAAAAGGTATGTGCCCATGGACTCATTGAATGTTTTTCCCCGAATAGATCTCTGGATCTCACATGTGGTACTCCATGCCACACATTACTTTAAGGATGATGGGGTCCAGCTTATTGGGTAGTGGCTCATCAGGGCACAAGGATCATTTCTCAACTGGTTTGAACCACTGGTGCTACATTATCTGTTCAATATTAGGCCTCTGCTTTGGGTCCGCAGTTAACAGTTGCAATATTATATTTTGTCCTTTTGCTGACAGGTAATATGGAACAACATACTTGGTCTTGAGGACTAGTGACTGTACCTGGATCACATTCCTCCCCTCAAAGGAGAATTTTCCCATTGTAATAAAATGTAAAAGCATGCCTAAGCTCCAGACTTCTACCTTGCAGGCAGCATATCTTTCTCACAAGAACATTTCAGGGCGACAGAATAGCACAGCACCACATATATTCATCTGCAGCTGCCCTGGGGTGAATCAGATCCTCACAACAAAGTCACTGACCTTGATGTTGCCTTTGGTGTCCAACAGGATGTTGTTGGGCTTAAGTCTCGGAGTGCAATTCTATTCTGATGGAGGTAGTAAGTAGCATTTACAATTTGAAGAGTCTCCTGGCTTCATCTTCACATAGGCAGTGGGATTTTCTGATCATCCAGGAAGTGTGCCCTTAGGGCCAGTTCCATGAAAGAAACACATACTCTTCCTTCTCCATCACATGGTACAACTTGATGATATGTTTGTGCTGCATACTCTTAAAAATGTCCACCTCATCCTTTATCTGGCAACTGGAGCAGTGTTCCTTCTGGAGTATTTTAACTGTCACCTTGGTGCCTGTGAGGTGGTGATGGTCCAGCTTCACTTATCTATACCCACCTTTGTCAATGAACTCTTTCATTTGGTGTTGTTCGATGATCTCCTATTTAAAGGAGCTTGAGGATTCTTTGTATTCTGCCATCCTTCTGCTACAATGGCCAGTAGCCATTCTAACTGGAGTGAGGTGTAATCTTAGAGTTGTTTTGATTTGCATTTCTTTTATGACCAGAGATGTTGAGCATTTCTTCATGTGCCTATAGGCCATTTTTATTTCTTCTTCAGAGAAGATTCTCTTTAAGTCTTTGGCCCATCTTTTAATGGGATGGTTGTTTCTTTGGCAATTAGTTCGGGAGTGATTCAAGTTTTTGAGCTTTTGATATATTTTACATATGAGGCCTTCGTCCATTCTATGGTTAGTGAAGATCTTCTTCTACTCTGTAATCTTTCTAGTTAATTTGCTATTTATGTCCTTTGCCATACAGAAGCTCTGTAATTTAATGCATTCCCACTTATCCAGAATTTCTCTAATTTGCCGTGTTTCTTACAGACCATCCTTTTCAAGGACAACTGTGTCCTACAACTTGTTCCTCCAGAATCAGGGATAGGTTGGCTTTGAAGTACAGTCCTCACAATTCACCATCCTGAGAAGCTAGGATTTTAGGCTTGAGCATTGATATGGATCTCATCTCTCCTTTATGAAGGAAATAATTTTTAATTTCAGGAGTGTCTTTAGATATGTACCTTTCTTTGCATTTTAAATTTCTGTCACCTGCTATTATAGCTGTTCTATCTTCAAATCAGAAATATTTCATATTATCATTGAAGATCACTTGTTGGTACTGGGTTGTGTGTTTGTGGTTTGGGCAGTTCTCTGTCTTTCATTCTTTAATTAGAATGTGTGTTATTGTAGACCACTGACATTATTCTACATTAATTTTATTGAGCTACTAAATTCCTGGATAAAAAGGTTCATGTTTTAAATCAAAATTGGGAAGGTTTTGATCATTATTCTTCAACAACCATGCATTTCTTCTTTTCCTCTTCTCATATTACTTCCCCAAATCATATATTAATGATTTTTGTGTGTTTATAGAATCATACATAACATTGCATGTTATACATTATACATATATACTCCACATTACACATATTCACATTATATATGTGAATATAGTAAACTAAACCTATATACATTGACACATTTGTATTACATGTACATTTACAGACATATATTTGTTTTCCCCAAAACTTCTACTTTTGCGGTTATGATGGAAAGTCTAGACTGTTACCAGCTAGTCCATCAGAGTTAAGAGGAAGAAGTTTTCCTCTTTGTTTCTTGGTAAAAAGAAAGGTGAATTGGCAAGGATATTCAAACAGGTTCAAGCAGCCCTAGCCATGTTGCCCCTTTTTTTGTTTTTGTTAGGTTTTGAGCCCATCACCATTGGCTCTTCCACTGTGTGCTGTGATCTTTTGCACTGTCATCCAGTTTTCTTTTGCAGTTCCTTGGCAAGCTAGCCTATATCCAAAAGAGGAGATGCTTCAACGTCAGCCTGCCATGAGTGCCCCTGCCTCTGCATTGATGTCAAGACCCCTGCAGTTCCTGAGTTGTCCTTGGCAGATGCCCCTGTGCCAGGTCTGCTGACTGCTTTCTGTGTATTGCAGAAACACAGATTCTTTTGTATGTGATTCAGAGGTGTGGGGTCTGGAGATTCCCTAACACTGCAGAGCCAAAGAAGCTGGAGCCCAAGGAGATGCCAGACTCTGAAATACATAGTACTCTCTAAAAACCACTCTAACACATGGAATTTGAATAGGACGCTACTAAATTACACCTGGGTTACAAAACAAATTAGAGAAATTGGAAAGTTTGCATGATGCAATGTAAATGAAAATACATCAAAAAGAAACCTTTGGAACACAGGAAAAAAAACAGACCAATGAGCAAATTTACCTCCTTAAGAGTTCATATAAAAAGACAGCAGAAATCCATGAAAATAACCTAAAGAGGCAATTAGTGCACCTAGAAGAGCAAGAAAAATTAAGCCTAAATCAGCTAGAAGGAGAGAAATTACAAAAATAAAATCAGGAATTAGTGAGATTGAAATTAAGAAGACTATCCATAAAATTATGAAACAAGAAGCTGTTTTTTTAAAGAAATAACAAAATTAACATATCCCTTGCAAGAGTAGCCCAATAAAAGGGAGATAAACAAGATTAGAGATGCCACGGGAACAGCCAGAATACAGGATATCCAAATAATCATAAATAACTATATCTAGAATTTATATTTACTGAAATAGTAAAATTTAGAAGAAATTAATGATTTTTTATATGTATTTGTGGGTCATGGGGCTTGAACTCACCCTGTGTGCTGTCCCTGAGCCCTGTAGTTCAAGGTTACCATCATACCCTTGAGCCAAGCTCCCCTTCCCATTTTCTAAAGGTTAATTGGAGATAAGAGTCTCACGTTCTTTTGTTCCTCGGCTAGCTTTGAAACTTGACCCTCAGATCTCAGCCTCCTGAGTAGCTAGGATTACAGGATACTGTAATGTATAGTAGGCCAAAGCCAAATAGAGAAATCAAAAGTCACAGTAAGAAAATTCATGTGTTAGTAACAAGCATCCCATTAAAAGATGGGCCAAAGACTTAAAGAGAGTCTTCTCTGAAGAAGAAACAAAAACGACCTATATGAAGAAATGCTCAACATCTCTGGTCATAAAAGAAATGCAAATCAAAACAACTCTAAGACTCCACCTCACTCCAGTTAGAATGGCCAGGATCAAGAAAACTAATAACAACAGATGCTGGAGGGGATGTGGCCAGGAGGGATCACTACTACACTGTTGGTGGGAGTGCAAACTCGTTCAACCACTATGGAAAGCAGTATAGCAGTTCCTCAAAAGACTATAGAGCTCCCCTATGACCCAGCAATTCCACTACTTGGCATTTACCCAATCATCCAGAAACAAAAACATACTAAATCCACCAGTACAACAATGTTCATTGCAGCACTATTTACCATAGCAAAGATATGGAACCAACCTAGATGTCCCTCAGTTGATGAGTGGATCAACAAGTTGTGGTATTTTTACACAATGGAATTCTATGCTGCTGTCAGAAAGAATGACATTGCCCCATTTGTTAGGAAATGGAAAGACTTAGAAAAGATCATATTAAGTGAAGTAAGCCAGACTCAAAGGAACTTAGGCTCAGTGGTTTCCCTCATTCGTCATAATCAGTAGAAACCTTGGGCTCTCCTAGCAGAGATTTACTATACAGCAAAACATTGATACAAAAGGCCATATACTAGGATGCGAAATGAAAGGATCTCTAGGATATAGAAACATAAGCCATATAATGAATGATTGTTGTTCTTAAGATACTATGTTATCTCTCATCTCTTTTGCAGTCCCTTGGTTATCTCATATTGTTACAGTATCTCGCTTTGTTACCTGATATATCAGATATATTTGTATTTGGTTATTTAAAATTGGATAGGGAAGGGGGGAGAACAAAATGAGGGGTGGGGGTGGGGAGGGAAATGGGGACCAAGCCATGTGAAAGGGTATCAGTGTATGGGAATTAATGCACCATCTATCTGGCAAATATCATGTAACCCTTCTATTATTTACAATAAAAAATATATGAAAAAAAAGAAAATTCATGTGTTAAAAGGCACCATAAGGAAATCACTAGGCAAATACAATATATAGAATAGCTTATCATACAGTTGAGTTAGAATGTTCCAATTAAAATACAACATTAGAAGTAGGGCTGGCATTTTACAGTATGTGAAGCCAAAGAAACATAACATACACCATATGGAAAATTAAATTGAATAATAACTTAAGAACAGCAGTTTTTGCTCAGCCAAGGAAACATGTATGTGTGCTGGATATAAAAATATACCTAAGAAAATATTGTGAATTTTTCTCTGTACTCAAAATTAGAATATTGTGGGTGATAATGGGAGAATATTCTAAGTTTTAGAATTGTAACAGGCAAATTTGTTTCACACTTCTATGCACTTACATAGACATACACACAGATAAAACAATGAAATAAAATATTAGATTATTAACAGAGAGAAACCACAGGTTTTTCATATTGTTTCTATCATTTAAACGTGATTGTTTTGCATTGTTGGAGCTGGAAATTAGTTCTTCATGCTCTTACTTGGCTTTTTCACTCAAGGCTGGCATTCTATCACTTGAGCAGCTTCTCCACCTCTAGCTTTTTATTACCTAAATTGGTGATCAAAGCCTTGTAAACTATCCTGCGGGGGCTGGCTTTGAATGATAATACTCAGAACTCAGCCTGGCTAGTAGCTAGGATTACAGGTGTGAGGCACCAAATGCCAGACCAACATACATTTTTTGAGGACCATGAAAATGAAGGACAGTGCTTACTGGGTCAAAAAGTGCAAAGGGCCTAGCCCTTGCCGCCAAACCCACAAATTTTCCTATGTAGGTTCACTTTGAACTCAATCTCCTTAGTTACTATGATAGTAGGTGTAAGCCACCAAGCATCAAGCTTAAGATGTGTCATTCAGATCCATAAAGGAGCAAAAATCTTTGTTAGAAAACAAAAGCAAGCAAGGCATGGTGGCTCAAGCTTGTAGTCCTAGTACTCAAGAGGCTGAGTTCAGAGGATGTCACATCAAAGCCAGTCCAAGAACTAATGTCCTTGAGACTCTTACCTCCAGTTCACCAATCAAAAACTAGAAATGGTGCTAGGGCTTAAGGGGCAGTGTGGTAGCCTTGAGCTGAAGAACTCATAGACAGCAACCAGGCTTAGATTTCAAACCCCACAACTGACTTAAAACAGACAAACAAACAAAAACAGCTAATAGTTCATTTTGGTGGTTTTTAAGTGGCAGACAAAGGATTTGATGTATAATTTTACTATTATTAAGATGTTATAAAGAGAGTTTACCTATTCATAATCCTAGTAATGCCTACATTTCTCTTGGAACAATATCTCGCCTTCCTTTATTATCCCCAGTTTAATTTTTTAAAAGTTAAAAAATAACCTTGTAGCTGGTTGGAGTGGCTCATGTCTATAATTCTAGATAATCAAGAGTTTGATATCTGAAGCTCAACCTTCAAAGCCATCCCAGCCAAGAAATACTATGACATTCTTAGCTTTTTTTAACCACTACAAAGTTGGAAGTGGAGCTATGGTTCATATGGAAAAAAATAAAAATAAAATTCAGGGATAATGAGCTGTATGCAAGCCCCATACAAGCACAAAACAAACTTCTCAGTTCTGAACCACAGCGTGACAGGTAGACTCTTATTTTAAAAAGTCTTCCAGATAATCCTGCTGTGCATATAGGTTTATGAACTGAAAATTAAATCTGTCCTAACATTTTTTTTCAGTGAAATAAGCACTCATTAGCAGTTCTTTCCTCTTGCAGTAGGTGTCATACACTCCCACATTTCCATCATCAGTTCTAAAAGCCAAGCAACGTCCTTTCTGGGGTGCCAGGATGGCTATAAGCAAAGTCTCCAAATGAATCACAGAAAATATCAGCTCCTTTGCGACACGGAAAGGCAGTAGTCAGAGGAAAATTTATAGCTCTGAGTGCCTACATTAACAAAGTGGAAAAATCGCAAACCAACAATTTAATGTGTCACCTTAAGCTCCTGGAAAAAGAGCAACAAACCAACCCTAATCCCACAAGAAGGAAGCAAATTATTAAAATCAAAGCAGAATTAAATGAATTGGAATCCAAAAAAAAACTATAGAAAGAATCAACAAAACAAGGAGTTGGTTCTTTGAAAGAATTAACAAAATTGACAAACCCTTAGCAAATCTTACCAAAAAAAGAAGGGAGCATATCAAAATAAACAAAATCACAGACGAAAATGGTAATATCATGACAGAAATTACCAAGATCCAGAATATCATGAGGGAATACTTCTCAAACCTTTACGCCAACAAATTTGAGAATCTAGAAGAAATGGATGAATTCCTAGCCAATATTAACATACCCACACTGAACCAAGAAGAACTAATCCAACTCAACAGGCCTATTTCAAGCACTGAAATAGAAATGGCAATAGGAGAGCTTCCACCTAAGAAAAGCCCAGGGCCAGATGGATTCACAGCTGAATTCTATAAGGTCTTCAAAGCAGAGCTCACAACAATACTCCTGAAGCTCTTCAATGAAATGGAAATGAAGTTTCTTTACCAAACTCATTCTATGAAGTCACTATAAACCTCATCCCCAAACCAGACAGAGATTCATCAAAGAAAGAGAACTATAGACCTTCTTCTTTGATGAACATCGCTACAAAACTTCTCAACAAAACACAGGCCAACCATCTACAACAACTCATCAAAAAAATTATACACTATGATCAAACAGGTTTCATCACAGGGAGGCAAAGCTGGTTCAACATATGCAAATCAATTAATATAATTCAGCACATCAACAGGACCAGGGACAAAAATCACATGATTGTCTCAATAGATGCAGAAAAGGCATTTGACAAGATTCAACACCCGTTTATGTTAAAAGCTATGGAGAAACTAGGAATCCATGGAACATTCCTCAATATAATAAAGGCTGTGTATGACAAACCCACGGCTAGTATTATACCTAATGGCAAAAAGCTAAAGCCATTCCCTCTAAAATCAGGAATGAGAAAAGGATGCCCACTCTTTCCACTCCTCTTTAACATAGTATTAGAATTCCAAGCCAGTGCAATAAGGCAAGAAGCAAGCATAAAGGGGATCCAAAGAGGGAAAGAGGAAGTAAAACTTTCCTTCTTTGCAGATGACATGATCCTGTATTTAAAGAATCCTATAGACTCTACTCCCAAGCTCCTTGAGATGATTCAAAACTTTGGAAGGGTAGCAGGCTATAAAATTAACCCTCAAAAATCAACTGCCTTCCTCCACACCAACAGTGAGAGGAATGAGGCAACAATCAGGAAAGCAACTTTTGCAATAGCCTCAAAGAAAATAAATTACCTAGGAATTACGTTAACTAAGTATGTAAAGGACCTTTTTGATGAAAACTTTAAAACCCTGAAAAAGGAAATTAAAGCAGAACTGAGGAAATGGAAAAACCTCCCATGCTCCTGGATTGGAAGAATCAACATCGTGAAAATGACAATCTTGCCAAGGGCTATCTAAAAATTCAATGCAATACCCATCAATATCCCAATGTCATTCTTTAAAGAAATAGAGGAAATCCAAAATTTCATATGGAATAATAAAAGATCCAGTATAGCAAAAACACTTCTTAGCAGAAAGAACAGCGCAGGAGGAATTTCAATACCAAACTTTAGACTCTATTACAGAGCTATAATTATCAAAACAGCTTGGTACTGGCACAAGAACAGGCCTTAGTACCATTGGAATAGAACTGAGGACCCAGATATTAAACCACAGACATATGGCCACCTACCTCCTTGTTTTTTATTTTTGTTGTTGTTAGTGGTAGAGCTTGAACTCAGAGCCGGGGCAGTATACATGAATGTTTAACTCAAAGATAAACACCTGGCCATAGCACCACGTCTTGCTTTTTCTGTGTATGTGGTACTGAGGAATCCAACCCTGGGCATTGTACATGCTAGGCTATTGTCCCTGCCCCCACTTTCGATTTAGGGGAGAGACCTTTGTTAATTGAGATAAGAGTCTCATGGACTTTGTTATCCAGGGTGGCTTCAAACCATGATCCTCAGACCTCAGCCTCAGTTTGGTTTACAGATGCGAGCACATGGCTCCTTTATTTCTTTTAATGAATTGAAAATTTGGAGAAATCAAAAGCAGAAACTTTACATTTGAATATTTTAAGGATTCCCTTTTCTCTATTCGTCTTGTCTCATATATTCTCATTTGGAGACTTTTCTAACACCTGTGCCAAGGAGGTCTAGTGTATCTCCTATTCCTTCTTGTAAAATTTTCAGTGTGTTGGCTTTTACCTCCAGGTCTTTGATCCATTTGGAGTTAATTCTAGTGCAGGGTGACAAAGAAGGATCCAACTTTAGTTTTCTGCATGTGCTTAACCAGTTTTGCCAGCACCACTTGTTGAAGAGGCTCTCTTTCTTCCATTCTATTTTTTTTGGCTCCCTTGGCACAGGTCGAACCTTTCTTAATAAGTACAAAGAATCACAACAAATCATAGAAAGGCTGGATAAGTGGGACTGCATTAAACTGCTCAAGTGTTAGAACACTATCTTTTAGTAAAAATGTTCACATACAGTGCCCAAGCCCTGAATTCAAAACCCACAATTAACCAATAAAAGAATTAAAAACAAGTTTGAAGTCACTACTAATTTCACTAACCACCTATGATGAGATTTTTTCTTAACCTGTATTGCAACTCACTTTTCAGATAATTGAGGGCCCTACATATATATATATATGTATATATATATACACACAAAACAGTGTTTTAAAAAAGTGGTTTCAAAGAGTTAAAGTATGTGCACAATTAACAGACTTTACACAGTGATTAAAAATTCTGTTAATAAATAAAACTTAGAAAGAGAATCAAAACTGCTCATCAATAGTTCTTAGGATTACAGGAATGGAGAATACAGCAGACAAAATCTGAAAAACAAAGTTTGAACTATCCCACTCCTATATTACTTGTTTTTAAATTAGACAATTATTCCTTTAAGATGAAATGGGCACACAGGTATCATGTTATTTAAAAAAACAGAAGTTATGGGCTAGGAGTTTGACTTCATATTAGAGTAGCTGCCAAGCATGCTTAAAGACCCGGGTTCGATTACTTGGTACCACTTACATAGAAAAAGATGGAAGTGGTACTGTGGCTCAAGTAGTAGAGCTCCAGCCTTGAGAAAACTCAAGGACAGTGCTCAGGCCCTGAGTTCAAGGCCAAGTACTGGCATTAAAAATGTGGAAAAAACAAATGTTAGGTATATGATCTAACCTGGATTCCAGATTTTATAATTTATATTTTAATACCTCATCAATATTTTCCATGTAAAATACTTAAAACATCTTTAACATCTCACATCATAACCCTCCCTTCCTTCTTTCCTTCCTTTCCTGCTTGTTGGGGACTTGTCTGGGACTGCCCAGAACTCAAACTCAGGACCTCAGGCATCCTAGGCTGATACTGTGCCAGTTGAGCCATACCCTCAGCCCTTTTCACTTTAGTCATTTTTTGAAGAGTTTGATGTTTGTAAGTACACCAGACTGGAGCACAATCCTCCCCACACTTTCTGAATAAGCTGGAATAAAAATCAAAAACACCATGCTCAGCTACTGAGTGAGATGCAGTAGTATGAGCTTTCTGTCTGAGTTGGCCTTAAATTATAATATTCCATGTCTTAGTTTTTTCCAGTATCTAGGATAACAGGCAAAAGCCACCATTCTTGGTTCTTAATTTCTACCTATTAGGCAACATGTACAAATTTTTAATAATTTTAAATGTTGCACTTGGAAAAAATGACTTCCACTGCAGGATGATTTCACTAGTTTCATCAAAAAAATTCATCAAAAACATTTCATCAAAGGAATATCTATTTAGGGCTGGGAGTTTAGTCTAATGGTAGAGTGCTTGCCTACCATAAACGAAGACCCAGGTTCAATTCCTCAGTACCACATACATAGAAATAAAGCCAGAAGTAGTGATAAGGCTCAACTGATAGAGCTCTAGACTTGAGAAAGTCCAAGGACAGTGCTCAGGCCTTGAGCTAAAGCCCAGGACAGGTAAAAGAAAAAAAAACCTATTGGGACAGGAGCATGGCCTAGTGATCGAGTGTTGCCTAACATGCATGAAGACCTGGATTTAATTCCTAGGTACCATATACACAGAAAGAGCTAGAAGTGGTGCTAGCTTTGAGAAAGCCTAAGGACGTCTCTGAGTTTACACCCCAGGACTGGCAAAAAATAAAGAAATAGATGCAAAAAATTAAAAATAAATCTTTAGACCTGAGTACTAATGGCTAATGTCAGTAATCCTATCCAGTCATCTAGCTGAGATATGAGGATATCAGTTCAAAGCTGGCACAGACATGAAAGTCTCTGATACTCCCATCTCCAATTAATGATCAAAAAGTCAGAAGTGGGACTGTGGCACAAGTGGCAGAGCACTAACCTTAAGCACAAAAGCTCGAGGAGAGTGCCCAGGCCCTGAACTCATGATATACAAAGATCAACACCAAGGAAAAAAAAAAACTCTTTCAATTACTTTGATGTGCCAGAGTTCTTTAGATAAGCAGATAACCTTTAACAACAATTACCTATTTGAAAGCTTAAAGGAAATTATCCTTACTGCTATAATATTGAACTTGACACCCTGTCAAAACTGTGGCATCACAGTTGTTCTTAGGAAAGGTGTGTTCTATACATGGATCACAATGTTCCCAATGCCTATCGCCAAACAGCCATCTGCAGACAAACCCATCAAAGGAAGACAGAGTACAGCTGTATTCTAGGGTGCCTATGACCCAACATTTTACCTGAAATGAACCAATAATAATGGTTTAAATATCACAAAAAGCAGAGAAATTGGGAAAAACATCAGTCTTTTAAATGTGTGGGCTCAAAGAATTGGTAGAGATAAATCTCATAGCAGGTACTTGAAAAAATATTTTATTATTATAAAGTGAGGAACAAATTACAGTTCACTGAGATCTTGGATCATATTTACTTTCAAGGAGGTCCACTGAATTTGGAATCATAAAATTTACAGAAATTGGCCCTCCCATTTTAGCTTTCAGTAGTCTTTCCAATCAATTATAACACTGGTGACCGCTTCAATTTAGCAAAATCTAAATAAATATAAAACTAGCCTCTTTTTTTGATACACAATGAATTAGTTTCACTTAGTAATGTTGTTGCATTATGTGGTAGTAGTATTAGGGATGGACTTCTGTGCTGGGTGTGGCCCCTTATCTTTCACACTCTAGACTGATGCTTTATCACTGTATCTTCTTGCTTTATGTGGTGGGTTAGTTAGAGAAAAGAATCTCACAAACTTCTCTTCCTAAATGACAGGCATGAGCTTCCTGGGCCTCTCAAGTGCCAGAGCAGTCTTAAGTACAAAAACTCAGGGACAATGAACAAGCCTTGAGTTCAACTGGACTACAGGCACAAAAACAAAACCAAACAAAAAAGCATAAACTGGGATAAAGCAAAGAAAGGAGTGGCGTTGTCCAAAAGAGAAGTTACATAGCACTGAAATGTAAAATGGTAACCCCTCTATACAACACTTTAATGAAAATAAAACTATATTGACACTTTTTTTTTGC
Source organism: Megascapheus bottae (assembly GCF_031878675.1). Taxonomy (NCBI): domain Eukaryota; kingdom Metazoa; phylum Chordata; class Mammalia; order Rodentia; family Geomyidae; genus Megascapheus; species Megascapheus bottae. Next base: position 1,554,483 of record NW_028327483.1, read on the forward strand.
CAGTCCTGGGGTTTGAACTCAGGGCTTGCGCACTGTCTTGGGCATTTTTCTCAATGTTAGCACTCTGCCAATTGAGCCACAGCACCATTTCTGGCTCGTTCTATGTATGTGATAACCTGGGTTTTCATGCATGCTAGGCAAGCACTCTACCACTAGGCCACACTCCCAGCCCTATTAAAGCATTTTTTGAGAGCAAATCTGAGAAATCAGTCAGCCATGTTATCTGGTGAAGTACATGTTCTTTCATCTCTGCTTCTGAGACTTTCCTAGACCCATCACCTGAACTAGGGGCACAAATATGGTGAGAAAATATGAGGCCAGATATCTTTTACATAACTCCCACCAATGCTGTCATAACTTTAAGCAAAAAAGAGACTTTAAGTCTAATTAAACTTCTACTTAAGTCTAATTAAGCTGCTACTGAATATTCCAGACAGCATCAGACTATTAAATTATTAAATAATGAGTGAGCAGCCATGCTGTCTAGTTACCAAATTCTCATCTTAACCAAAATATTCACAAATTCACAAGGAGAATCTCCAAGGTAGTAGTACTACCTCTGCCAGGTAACTCAAGATAGAGCACTCTGGCAATCTCAGGCTCTCGGGCTCTCTCCCTCCCTCCCTCCCTCCCTCCCTCCCTCCCTCTCTCCCCCTCTCCTTCTCCCTCTCCCTCCTATTTTCAGCCTTCCAATAACTCATAAACTCAGCACTTGCTGTTTTTGTGTTTAGGCTGCAAACAGCAGCTCGCATGGCAGATGTGAAGTTCTGTTCTTCATCTCTGCCACAAGTCACTGGGATGGAATTCTGCACACCTAGTGACTTGGCATCTCCATGCATTTGGAGGTCTGGATGGTCAGCGCCACCCAGGGAGTCCTTGGGGCAGTGCTGCACATGACCCGTGCAGACTGGAAACATGGAGGCCTGGGTACCATGTCATCACCATGGGTGCCTGGGTGCCACACCAGCTGTAGAGAGTGGCAACATCCTATGTTCCAGCCCCATGACCACCGGTAGAACAGTAGATGAGAGCAACCCAGCACCAAGCCAGGCATGTTGCCATGATGGCCTCTGAGCCCCCTGCTTCCCTCCCAAAGGTGGCCATGGCAGACCTTGGCTCAGTGGGCAATCCTGCACAAGCATGGCTCTCACTTCTGCTCTCTGGCTGAGTCCGTGTATGCACACATGGTGCTAGGTGACTTAATCTATCTAGGAGAACAGAGTTCCTGCTCTTACTGCAGCTCAGCCCTGAGGTTAGGTAGCCCAGTTCCTATAGCTGTTTGCCAAGATTGTCCCATATTCTGGGAATGAACCCTCCCCCTTGCTCAGCGCCCATGTACTAGGAATCAAAAACACATGTTCCTGGAACTAGCCCGGACTTGAACCCCAGGTGGCAACAGCCCAATGCTCAGTGGTTAGACACCTGAGCTCTGACCAATCCTGAAGCAACCAATGGTTCGAAGTTCCCAAACAACCAATCAGGTGATTATAACTAAGGAATTCCCCTATAAAAGCTGTGTAAAACCTTTGTTTGGGGCCTCTTAGCGTTGCCGGCTCTGGGCTCGCATAGGTCCAAGTTTGAACTCTAATAAACGACCCTTGCTTCTTTGCTTTGACTTCGGCCTCTGCTGGTTCTTTCGGGGTCCTAGGAATTCGGGTGCAACATTTGGTGCATGGGCAGGGAACCCCCAAGCCCACCCAGACACTTAGCAATGGGTCATGGAAAAACCACGGTAAACAGGCTGGCTTCGTCTGTCTCTCTGTCTCTGTGTAATCTGTTAATCTGGGTTGCCTGCAGGTTCTGTATCTGGGCGGACACGGTATAAGACTGTCGGCTGGGCTGGTGGGAGACGCTCCCCGGACCCAATGTGGGGCTATCTTCCGTATTTATGATAGCCGTCTGGTCAGGCAGGGATTGGCCTGAAGCATGCTCGAGATCTGTGTCTGTGTCAGTCAGTGTCTGTGTCTGCATGTTCTGTTAACAGTTCCAATTTCAGATTGCAACAATCCTGAACCGAGAGGGACAGAGTCCGTTCATACCTGACTCTGGGCCCCTTGAGTGGAGTTATTCACCATTTCAGACTGTTGCAAGGGACCCCCACCCCCATACTTTCCCCCTGGGAGGCCGCTGTCAACCACAGCATGAGAGGGAGGGTGTGGTGGGCCGCAGCAGCGCAGGCAGCCACTGTCATAGTTTGGGCGCTCCCTGCCGAGATGGGTCAGGCTCAGAGTACCCCCCTTGCTCTCCTAATGGCACATTTTAAGGATGTCAAGGGCAGAGGCTCTGACTTGAGCATGGAACTCAGGAAAGGGAGACTAACTGACCTCTGCCAAACAGGGTGGCCAGGCCTTGAAGTTGGGTGGCCCCAGAGGGCACCTTCAGCCTCCCGATAATTCGGAAGGTTAGGGAGAAAATTTTCTTACTGGGATGATCTGGCCACGCTGGTCAAATTCCTTACTGTTAAATCTGTACCATTCCTAATGGGTTCTTGTTTTCTGTGTCTTTGCCACTATTCATTTGGACATTCCTGGGGAATAAGTCTCTAGCCTGGTATGGCTCATCCCACTCATCCCACTCAGCTGCACAATCTGGAGACAATTGGTGGCAAGACACAGGCATCAGTCTTGGTTCCCCCAGAACTGAGGTGTTACTGAATCTTCTCAGAAATGAAAAACTCTTGCCCCCCTGATAGCAGTTTTTGCAGGTAAGATTGCCTTGGCCAGCCGGCTGCCAGAGAATGAAAGTCTCCATGGGGAGGTGCCCCTTGAGAGTTTTCAGGGCCCCAGATGCCTTCCTCACTCCGCTGCCAGGCATGCCATCAATACTTGGGGGTACTTAAAGGTTTCTGCTGTGTCTAGTTTTGTGAAGTATTTCTGGGTCTTGGGCCTGGTATGGCCACTCCCGCGTGGCAGCAGTTGTAAAAAACTAAATTACCTTGTAAAAAGTTTTGGACTTGGTTCTCACCTGCAAGAGTAAGGTTGGCAAAACTCTTAAAACAAACTTCCGGAAAATGTACAGCTGATATTAATTTTGTGCGCTTTAAACGCAGTTGGGTAGAGCTGTTTACATTGTAAATATTGTCTCTTGTTTAGCCCAGAGGTATCAGAGAATTTGGCTATTTCCTTGAGTTTAAGTTTTAGAGATTTAAATGTGAATTTGTTTATCAATGTCAGAAACTTGACCTGTCTGTAGAAATCTGATGGAAAAATGTGGGTGATGTGATTAGTCTTCTACTGCCCCCTGAAATGTATTAAATTAGGAAAAAGAGTTCTAAAGATTTATCTCCCTATGATTTAGTTTCATGCTACTGGACTGAAATTGAATGTATTTTAGAAACTGTTATTGGCTGGGCAGTAATCTAAACTACAGAAAAAAAAGGGAGTGCCTTGAGCCTTAGGAGGCCTGAAGACAAAAGGATTTTCTTGAGCTCTTATAAAGCATATGGAGGCATGTATGTGGTGACCTCGGGCTATGTGGAAAAACAGATGGAGGAGCCATTTCACTCAGTAGCTAATGAAGAATTGTTGGGAGGTATTAACATTCATCTTGAGATGCTTCACGGGCAATTACTTACATAGCCATCGTAGGCAGCCCAAACTTGCCAGCCTTGTGGAACAGGGCTGCTAGAATTGTACATATGTGTGCACAAAGAGATTATTAGTAAAGGCTTTAAAGAACATTAGAAATGAGTTTCTGGACAAAATCTGAAAATGTTTGTTAAAAAGGGAAAATTAGGGCTAACAAAATGATTTCAATTTGCCCTTGTAAGTTTGTAACAGTTTCCAGCGGGCCCACAGAAAAGAACAGCAGGTCCTTATTTAGATATAATTTTGGCCCTTACCAAATTCCAGGTAAGATCAGTCTTAGGGTTTGAACTCTGGAGCCTGGGTGTTGTCCCTGAGCAATTCATCTCAAAGCTACCACCCTACCCCTTGAGCCACAATGCCACATGCTTTAGTGCCTTGGCTGTCTTTGAACTGCAATCCTCATATCTGAGCTCCCTGAGTAGCTAGGATTACAGCGGTGAGCCACTGCTTCTGGCCCTCTATGAAATTTCTGAGGACATTGAGGCCGACTGCCCTTGGTAGCATGTGCCTGTTGGATGGAGATTGCATCTATTCAGGGGCAGATGACTCCTACAAGTACAAATGGGTGACTTCCAGACAAGATCAGGCCAGGCCTCCCAAGGTCAGTAACAGCTTAGTAAAAGAGGTGAGCAGAATCATGCATGAAAATGTTCAAGCAGGGCTCCAGCAAACCAGGAAGAATCACAGAGAATCCCTGCCTAACAAGTAGAGCTGTCACTGAACACATCCAGGGCTTGTGTGGAAAATGGAAGGATCAGGGACACTGCATTATGGCAGAAAGGAAAGGCATGTTCAAAGAGCAAGCAGAACTATGGATAGAGAAGTCACACTGAAATAGTTCCTGCTACCAATGGATTTTTGACTACAGAAACCTGACAGCAAACTTGGCCACCTGCCATTAATAATTAGAAATAATTAAACTAATCTAAAACAATTAAAAGCCAGGATTTCATGGCTCACTCTAGTAACCCTAACTAATCAAAAGTTTGAAATCTATGGATTGTTGTTGGATGCAAGGCCTAGGATGGAAGTTTGTGAAATTTATTGTTATTGCAGAGCATGGGGAAGGTCAGATCATGGGACTTGTTGTGTCCCTAAGCTTGTTTTTGTAAATGCAAGCACCCTACCACGTTAAACCACAGTGTGACTTCTGGTTTACTGCTGGTTAGTTAGAAAAGAGAGCTGCTGGGGTTGGTGGCTCATGCCTGTAACCCTAGCTACTCATGAGGCTGAGATCTGAGGATCAAGGTTAAAGCCAGTGTGGGCACAAAATTACCTAAGACACTTATCTCCAATTTACCTCTAGAAAATGGGAAGTGTGGTTTGACTCATGAGTAGGGCAGTAGCCTTGAGCTGAAGAGCTCAGGGACAATGCACAGGCCCAGGAGTAGGGTGCTAGCCGTGAGCTGAAGAGGTCAGGATCAGTGCCCAGGCTGAGTTCAAGCCCCATGATCCACAAAAAAAAAAAACAAACAACTTTCCTCCCCAGGCTCTTATATAAATATATATAGTATTTAAATATATATAGTATTTATAATATGTGACAACATAATATATATAAACACTAATATAAAACATACAAATATAATACAAATTTTAAAATATATAATTATAAATATGCTAGTTTCATTATATTACATATTAGGTGTTGGAGACCCTAGCCTGGGTAGGAAGCCATTTCCCTCAGGGCCTTGCTTAACCTTAAAGACTGGCGGCCATTCACCTGGCAACATTCATGAGTCATATTATTCTGAGAATTGTCACAATGACCTGATCACCAGATATTTTAAATAGGTAGAGACTCACCGTAAACGTCAGCAAGCAGAATGCCACCGCCCTGCTTCCCCCTCCCCACTTCTTTTTAGCTACTGCTTAAAAGCCTGCTAAAAATTTTTAATAAACAGACCTTGACAACATATTGCTTGGTCTCGCTCTTCTTTCTCACCCTTCTTATTTTCAGGCTATGTCCCCCTAGGTTCCCCTGAGTAACTGGTCCCGCGGGAGGGACAAGTGGCGCCCAATGTGGGGCCCGAGAGACAGACATTCTGCCGGACAGAGACACGACTATCCACACAAAAGGCTCCCCGGGAGTGGACAAAGAATTGGAGAAGACATTCCTACCGCTCATGAGAAAGGCCTTCTTCTGGTAAGCAGATTTTTCTCCGTCCCCGTCTAAGATGGGTGATCATATGTCTAAGGAGGCCCAATTTATTCGGGACCTTAAAACTTCCCTCAGGGAAAGAGGAGTCAGAGTTAAGAAAAAGGATTTAGTTCAATTTTTCTTGTTTATTGGGGAATCTTGCCCCTGGGTTGTTATTAGTGGACCCACTATACATCCTCTTACATGGAAAAAGGTAAGGAGGAAGTTAAGTGAGCTCCTTGCCACAAAGGGGCCGGATGCAGTCCCTACCAGAATATTTAGCTATTGGAACCTCATTAATGATGTTTTAAATGAAGGGCCAGGATCTGCCAAAGTTATTTCTGAAGCTGAGGCTTTCCTTGCACCCCTCTCTCATCCCGCTTTGGCCGCCTCACTCCACTCCCCTATGGAACCTGTCCCTCCATCACCTTGCCCTTCGGTAGTTATACCCATGCGCAGTATAGGAGAAAATCCCAAGAAACTTTATAACAAATGCTTGGATCTATTGAAATCTTTTGATCCCACCATAGATAGCCAGAAAGTTAAATCTGATAGGGAGGTTCCATTGACCCTCCCTGTTTTTGAAAAAATACCCAAAGATATGCCATCCCCGCCACAAGAAAGTTTTAAACTACAAGCCAATAGTTGTCAACACCCAGCCCCCATTTCTGTTAGTTATTCCGGACCTCCCCCCTTCGCCCCCACTTATTTTCCTCCACTGTCCATTGATGCCCATAAGGCAGCTCTTATACAGACAAAAAATTATTTGTCACAGCATGTTGCAGGTCTAAAAGAGGTATCCCAGCTACAAAAAGAATGTTCCCAGCTTTCAGTAAGCCTTGCCTCCCTGCAGGATTCCATTAACCAGATTGCCTTTGAGCCCCTTAAAAAACCTACCTATTCCAAGCAGGGACGCGCCTTGCCCACTTTGGTTTTTCCTGTAATGACACGCTCAGGATCCAAAACCAAAACTGTTTCAGTCACTGGAATTAGAGAAGAACAGGAAGGCGAGGAAATAGACCCCGATTCTGAGGTGGAAGAGGAAGAGGCTAGTGATGATGAGGATTCCTCTAACACCTATAAAAAGTTAAAGTTTAAGGCCCTTAAAGAAATTAATTCAGCAGTTCGCAATTATGGCCCCAATGCCCCTTTTACACATTCAATGCTTAAGGCTCTTGCAGGAGATGGGTATCTTACTCCCGATGAGTGGCATTATGTTGCACAAGCCACCCTTACCCGCAGCCAATATTTAACTTGGAACGCAGAAGTTTTGGATAAATGCCAGGCTCAAGCTAAAGTTAACAAAAAAAAGACTTCCACTCGTAGTTGGACTGTGAATAAACTTAGTGGCATTGGCCAATATAGCTCAATAAAAAAAACAGGTTAAATTTCCAGTTGGCCTTTTGGCTCAGAACTCGGAGGCCGCCTTCACTGCATGGCGTGCCATTCCTTCCGCAGGATCCATCATATCACCCGTATCCAAGGTTATCCAGGGGCCACAGGAACCCTATAGTGAATTTGTAGGCACATTACTAGAAATGATGGAGAGAGTTTTGGGTCCAGAAGAGAAGGAGACTAAATTTGTAAAACAATTGGCCTTTGAAAATGCTAATGCCACCTGCTGCGCTATTCTTAGAGGGCAGGTAAAACATAAAACCCTTGATGAAATGATTAGGTTATGCCATGATGCAGATCCCTTTACTTATACGTTGTCTCAGGGAATCACACAAGGTGTTCAGCTGGCTATAAGATCTGTATTACAACCTATGAAAAGTGCTAAGCACTGTTTTAAATGTGGCCAGATTGGGCACTTTGCCAAACAGTGCCCTCAACAATTGGATACTACCCCACCTGTTGCCTCAGGACAATCCAAGATTTTCTTACCTAGCACTGTATGTCCCCGATGTAAAAAGGGTAAACATTGGGCTAATCAATGTAGGTCAAAAACGAATGTTATGGGGAGAGCCTTGCCCCCTCTTCAGGGAAACGGGCCGAGGGGCCAGCCCCAGGCCCCTCAACCCGTTCCATTCTCACCGGCCACGGGGAATATTCAGCCGATGACTCAGCCCACTTTAAACCAACAGACCAACTCTTTAGAGCCACTCCAGGCAGCACAGGATTGGTCTTGTGTGCCACCTCCAACTCAATTTTAACTCCTACTGCAGGGATTTATATTTTACCCACAGGTGGTTTGGGCCCACCCCTGCCTAATGCCTGTTATTTGATCCTGGGACGGGCCTCCTCTACTATTCGGGGCCTTTTTATATTTCCCTCCGTGGTGGATAATGATTACACTGGGGAAATTCAAATTTTGGCATGCTCCACCCTCGGACCTATAAAGATTGCTGCAGGCCAGAGAATTGCACAAGCCTTGCCTTTACCCTTGCATTCCTCTGCCCCAATGGTTAAAACCGAGGCTAAGGGAGCTTCTCAGCCTGGTTCCTCAGATATTAATTGGGTACAACGCCTTTCTGACAAACGCCCTGTACTCCACCTTAAATTAGATGGTTTGAAGGCATTTTAGATTCAGGAGCAAATGCTACCTGCATTTCTCATAAATTGTGGCCATCAAAATAGCCATTACAGGAGGCCCTAACCCATCTACAGGGAATTGGCCAGGCAAAGGACCCTTTACAAAGCTCTAAAATACTGCAGTGGGAGGATGCTGAAGGCAATTCAGGGACTGTTAAACCCTTTATTGTTCCCGGATTACCTGTCAATCTCTGGGGGAGAGACATCCTTTCACAAATGAATGTTATCATGTGTAGCCCCAATGAAGTTATAACCCAACAAATGCTATCACAGGGGTATTTGCCAGGACAAGGCCTGGGTAAAGAAGGACAGGGAATCCCCGCCCCAGTAAATATTTCACCTTAGGTGGATCTCTTTGGTTTAGGCTATCAAAATTTTTTATAAAGGCCTCTGTTCCCCCTGCACTCCAAGCGGATAAAATCACTTGGAAAAGTGATGAACCTGTCTGGATCGACCAGTGGCCTCTTTCCTCTATAAAATTGTCTGCAGCCTTGACGTTGGTGCAGGAACAGTTAGCTGCTGGACACATTGAGCCATCCAATTCACCCTGGAATACTCCCATATTTGTTATACAAAAAAAATCAGGAAAATTGCTTTTACAAGACCTTCGCACCATTAACAAGACGATGGTTCCTATGGGGGCTCTCCAGCCAGGCCTGCCCTCTCCGGTGGCCATTCCCAATTCATATCATAAAGTGGTAATAGATTTAAAAGATTGTTTTTTCACCATTCCTCTCCATCCCCGGGATTGTGAGCGCTTTGCCTTCAGTCTTCCAGTAACTAATTTTATGGGACCAAATCCCCATTTTCAATGGAAGGTATTGCCCCAAGGAATGGCTAATAGTCTTACACTTTGTCAAAAGTATGTTGCTCAAGTTGTTGGTCCTTTTAGGCTCAAATTTCCCACCTTATATGTCATCCACTATATGGATGATATTCTTCTGGCAGGTTCAAAACAGTCCATTCTTTACAGAGGCAGCATATGAGTTAATGATTAAATTACAATCCCATGGTCTTCAAATTTCTGAGGAAAAAATTCAAGTAGTTCCACCACAATTATTTTTAGGCTTTGAGCTTTACCCTAATAAAATTATGTCACAAAAGATGCAATTACGTAAAGATTCCTTAAAAACTCTTAATGATTTTCAAAAATTGTTAGGAGATACAAATTGGCTCTGTCCCTATTTAAAACTAACCACCGGAAAGCTTAAGCCTCTTTTTGATGTTTTGCGAGGAGATCCAGACCCATTATCTCCTCGAGTACTTACCCACAAAGCCAGACAAGCGTTACCATTGGTTGAAAAAGCTATTAAACAACAGCATATTTCTTATTATTCCCCTGATAAGCCGTTGTATGTTCTTGTATTTCCCTCCTCTTTTTCTCCTACCAGATTGTTTTGGCAAAATTCTCCCCTTTATTGGGTCCTTTCCTCTGCCTCATCCCCCAAAATACTTGCTACATACCCATTTTTAGTAATTCAGCTTATACAACCGGGCAGAGAGCAGTCTTTAAAATTATTTGGCAAAGATCCCGATGTTATTATTGTCCCGTTTAGTCCTGTGCAAATACAGTCTCTTATGCAAAGTGATTCCTCATGGGCCGTCGGTCTAGTCTCTTTTCAAGGTAAAAATTGATAACCATTTTCCCCAGGAGAAACTAATTCAATTTTTTATAGAACCCCTGTAGTTTTCCCCAAAATAACTAAATCAAGTCCTATTAAGGATGCAGCCTTGGTTTTTACTGATGGCTCCTCAAACGGAGTTGCTGCTTATTCCATTAATGGTGAAATATATTCATTTTTTATGGGAGAAAAATCTGCCCAATTAGTGGAATTAAAAGCCATTTTAAACGTCTTTCAAGATCTTTTAGATACTCCCTATAATTCACTAATAGCTCTTACATATCCTTTTCCATGCCATCTTTGGAAATACTTCCCTATATTCGCACTACTTCCAGGGCTGCTCCCTTATTTTATGAGCTTCAAAAACTTGTTCTTCAACAAGCCCAGCCTTTCTTTTTTTTTTTTGGTCTTTTTTTTATTGTAATTAGTAAAAGGGTTACATGATATTTGCCAGATAGAAGGTGCATTAATTCACATACATTGATACACTTTCACATGTCTTGGTACCCGTTTCCCTCCCCCCTCCACAACCCCCACCCGTCTTGGTTTTCCCCCCTTCCCTATCAAATTTCAAATATCCAAATACAAATAAATTCAATATATCAGATAACAAAGTGAGATACTATACCAATATGAGATAATCAAGGGACAGCAAAGGAGATGAGAGACAACATAGTACATTAAGGACAACAATCATTCATTATATGGCTTTTGTTTCACTATCCTGGAGGTCCTTTCAATTAGCTTCACATCATATGTCCTTATGTATCGAGACTTTGCTCTATTGCAAATCTCTGCTAGTAGAGCCCAAGGTTTCTACTGATTATGACGAATGAGGGAAACCATTGAGCCTAAGTTCCTTTGAGTCTGGCTTACTTCACTTAATATGATTTTTTCTAAGTCCATTTCCTAACAAATGGGGCGATGTCATTCTTTCTGACAGCAGCATAGAATTCCATTGTGTACAAATACCACAACTTGTTGATCCACTCATCAACTGAGGGACATCTAGGTTGGTTCCATATCTTTGCTATGGTGAATAGTGCTGCAATGAACATTGTTGTGCTAGTGGGTTTAGTATGTCCTTGTTTCTGCATGGTTGGGTAGATGCCAAGTAGTGGAATTGCTGGGTCGTAGGGGAGTTCTATGTTTAGCCTTTTGAGGCACTGCCACACTGCTTTCCTTAGTGGTTGGACGAGTTTGCACTCCCACCAACAGTGTAGTAGTGATCCCTCCTGGCCACATCCCCTCCAGCATCTGTTGTCATTCGTTTTCCTGATCCTGGCCATTCTAGCTGGACTGAGGTGGAATCTTAGAGTTGTTTTGATTTGCATTTCTTTTATGACCAGACATGTTGAGCATTTCTTCATGTGTCTATAGTCCATTTTTGTTTCTTCTTCAGAGAAGACTCTCTTTAAGTCTTTGGCCCATTTTTTAATGGGATGGTTGTTACTTTGGAGGTTAGTTTTGGAGTGATTCAATTTTTTGAGTTGTTGATATATTTTAGATATGAGGCCTTTGTCCGTTGTTTGGTTGGTGAAGATCTTGTCCTACTCTGTAGGCTTCCTGATGAGTTTAGTAGCTATGTCCTTTGCCATGCAAAAGCTCTGCAGTTTAATGCAGTCCCACTTATCCAGCCTTTCTCTGATTTGTTGTGATTCTTGGTCCTTATTAAGAAAGTTTCGACCTGTGCCAAGGAGGCCTAGTGTATCTCCTATTCCTTCCTGTAGGGTTTTCAGTGTGTCAGCTTTTACCTCCAGGTCTTTGATCCATTTGGAGTTAATTCTAGTGCAAGGTGACAAAGAAGGGTCCAGCTTTAGTTTTCTGCAGGTGCTTAACCAGTTCTGCCAGCACAACTTGTTGAAGAGGCTATCTTTCTTCCATTCTATTTTTTTGGCTCCCTTGTCAAAGATTAGGTGGCCATAGGTCTGTGGTTTAATATCTGAGTCCTCAGTTCTATTCCATTGGTCTTCAGGCCTGTTCCTGTGCCAGTACCAAGCTGTTTTGAGAATTATAGCTCTGTAATAGAGTCTAAAGTTTGGAATTGAAATTCCTCCAGCGCTGTTCTTTCTGCTAAGAAGTGTTTTTGCTATACGGGGTCTTTTATTATTCCATATGAATTTTTGGATTGCCTCTTCTATTTCTTTAAAGAATGACGTTGGTATGTTGATGGGTATTGCATTGAATTTGTAGATAGCTCTTGGCAAGGTTGTCATTTTCACAATGTTGATTCTTCCAATCCAGGAGCATGGGAGGTTTTCCATTTCCTCAGTTCTGCTTTAATTTCCTTTTTTAGGGTTTTAAAGTTTTCGTCAAAAAGGTCCTTTACATTCTTAGTTAAGCTAATTCCTAGGTACTTTATTTTCTTTGAGGCTATTGTGAAAGGAATTTCTTTCCTGATTATTGCCTCGTTCCTCTCACTGTTGGCATAAAGGAAGGCAGTTGATTTTTGAGGGTTGATTTTATAGCCTGCTACTCTTCCAAAGCTTTGGATCAGCTCAAGGAGCTTGGGAGTAGAGTCTATAGGATACTTTAAATACAGAATCATGTCATCTGCAAAGAGGGATAGTTTTATTTCCTCTTTCCCTAATTGGATTCCCTTTATGCTTGCTTCTTGCCTTATTGCACTGGCTAGGAATTCTAGTACTACGTTAAAGAGGAGTGCAGAGAGTGGGCATCCTTGTCTCGTTCCTGATTTTAGAGGGAATGGCTTTAGATTTTCACCATTAAGTGTAATACTAGCAGTAGGTTTCTCATACACAGCCTTTATTACATTGAGGAATGTTCCATGGATTCCTAGTTTCTCCAGAGCTTTTAAGATAAAGGGGTGTTGGATCTTGTCAAATGGCTTTTCCGCGTCTATTGAGACAATCATGGGATTTTTGTCTTTGCTCCTGTTGATGTGTTGAATTATATTAATTGATTTGCGTATGTTGAACCAGCTTTGCCTCCCTGTTAGGAATCCAGTTTGATCATAGTGTATAATTTTTTTGATGAGTTGTTGTAGACGGTTGGCCAGTATTTTGTTGAGAAGTTTTGCAGCGATGTTCATCAAAGACGTAGGTCTATGGTTCTTTTTCTTTGAGGAATCTTTGTCTGGTTTGGGGATGAGGGTTATACTGGCTTCATAGAATGAGTTTGGTAAGGAACCTTCATTTTCAAATTCGTTGAAGAGCTTGAGGAGTATTGGTGTGAGCTCTGCTTTGACGACCTTATAGAATTCAGCTGTGAATCCATCTGGCCCTGGGCTTTTCTTAGGTGGAAGTTCTCTAATTGCCATTTCTATTTCAGAGCTTGAAATAGACCTGTTGAGTTGGCTTAGTTCTTCTTGGTTCAGTGTGGGTATGTTAATATTGGCTAGGAATTCATCCATTTCATCTAGATTCTCAAATTTGCTGGCATAAAGGTTTGAGAAGTATTCCCTCATGATATTCTGGATCTTGGTAATTTCTGTCGTGATATTACCATTTTCATCTGTGATTTTGTTTATTTCGATATGCTCTCTTCTTTTTTTGGTAAGATTTGCTAAGGGCTTGTCAATTTTGTTAATTCTTTCAAAGAACCAACTTCTCGTTTTGTTGATTCTTTCTATAGTTTTTTTGGATTCCAAATCATTTAATACTGCTTTGATTTTAATTATTTGCTTTCTTGTACTGGGATTAGGGTTGGTTTGTTGCTCTTTTTCCAGGAGCTTAAGGTGGGACATTAACTTGTTGGTTTGCAATTTTTCCAACTTGTTTTTGTAGGCACTCAGCGCTATAAATTTTCCTCTGAGTACTGCTTTGCTGTGTCCCAAAGGAGTTGGTATTTTGTGTGCTCCTTACTGTTAAATTTCATAAACTGTTGGATTTCTCTTCTGATCTCTTCGATAACCCATTGGTGATTCAACAATGTGTTGTTCAGTCTCCATGAGTTACAGGGTTTTCTTTGGTGGAGATGTGTGTTCAGTTCCAGTTTGATGCCTTTGTGGTCTGAGAGTGTGCATGGAATAATTTCTGTGTTTCTGAATCTGTCCAGGTTTGTTTTATGGCCTAAGATGTGATCTATTTTGGAAAATGTTCCATGTGCTGCTGAGAAAAACGTATATTGTGCTGTTGCTGGGTGGAATATTCTGCAGATGTCTGTTAGATCTAGTTGGTCTATATAGTTGTTCAGTTCTAAGGTTTCTCTGTTGAGTTTTTGCCTTGTTGATCTGTCCGTAGGTGAAAGTGGTGTGTTAAAGTCACCGACAATCACTGTATTTCGATCTATGTATGGTTTCAGTGTAAGTAAAGTTTGCTTGATGAAGTTTGGAGCTCTGGGATTGGGTGTGTAAATATTTAGGATCGTTATGTCTTCCTGGAGGAAAGATCCCTTTAGTAGTATGTAGTAACCTTCTTTGTCTTTTCTTACTAATTTTGGTTTGAAGTCTATTTTATCTGATATGAGGATGGCAACTCCAGCCTGTTTATGGGGGCCGTTAGCTTGATAGAGTTTATTCCAACCTCTCACTTTCAAAAGATGATAGTTTTTTTGGGTAAGATGTGTCTCTTGAAGACAGCAGAATGATGGCTCTTGCTTTTTGATCCAACTAGACAGCCTATGCCATTTAATTGGAGAGTTGAGTCCATTGATATTGAGAGTTAGGATTGAGAGATATTTATTAGGTCCTACCATTTTTAAAAGCTTTTATTTGGGCCTGTGTCTTGACAGTTCTTGTGGTCCTTAGGTGGTATGCTGTTTAGGTGCCATTTCTTTCCCTATATTTCCTTTATTTTGGTTTTCTATGTATAGAACATCTTTGAGAATTCTCTGTAGTGTTGGTTTTGTTGCGACATATTGTTGCAGCTTTTCCCTGGAATGGAAAGTTTTTATTGTTCCCTCAGTTATGAATGAGAGCTTAGCTGGGTACAGTATTCTTGGTTGGTAGTTATTTGACTCAAGGGCATGACATATATGCTTCCAGTCACTTCTTGCTTGCATGGTCTCTGCTGAGTAATCTGGGGTTATTCTGATTGGTTTTCCATTATAGGTTACTGAACCCTTTTCCCTGGCTGCCTTTAGGATCCTGTTTTTGGTTTCTATTGATCCAGTTCGGATTACGATGTGGCGGTGAGATGTTTTTTTCTGGTCAGGTCTGTTTGGGGTTCTAAAAGCTTCTTGTATCTGGATGGGTCTGCCCTTCTGGATATCTGGGAAATTCTCTGAGATGATTCCCTGAAGTATATTTCCAATACCATTGACCTCTTTCTCCAGACCCTCCTCAATACCAATTAGCCTTAAATTAGGCTTCCTAATTGTATCTTGGACCTCCTGAAGCGCTCTCTCATTTTACTTTGATTTGGATTGACTCATTTTCTGTTCTTTCTCTATAATAACTAAATTATCTTCAGCCCTGGAAATTCTCTCCTCTGCATTGTCTAACCTGCTATTAAAGCTATCTACTTTATTTTTCATCTCCCTTGCTACTAATTGCTCATTTTTGATGCCTTGCATCTCTTCTTTTAGATCGTGTATGGATTTCTTTAGCTCCTTGATTTCCATTTGAGTGGTTAGCTCAGTAGCTTTATTTTCTTTGAACATTTGCTGGAGTTTGGTCACCTTTTTATTTGTGAATTCTATGAATTTATCCATCTTTCTTTGAACAGCCTTTATTATGGCTTCCTTTATGGCTCCTTCTTTTTCACTTATCACCTTGTTTATGGTTTCCTCTTGTTCAGATATGGCTTCCTCCCTTATCTCTTTCTTTATATTTTCACATTTTTCATTAATGATGTTTATCAATTGCATTTGTACAGCACTTGGAAGACTCTCCTCTAGGCTTGTCAGTGACTGTTCCATTGGCTGTTTACATTGGGTGGGGGAGGTGGGAGGTGTTGTTTCTTGATTTGACATTTTTCTTGAGTTTCTTGTTCTGCCCATTTGAAAATGGGAGCAAGATTAATACTAAACACGATTATAGTTTTTCAGATATAACCAACCTAGACCTCTGTAGCTGGCAGACTCTAGATGTTCACAAGTTTTGATTGGTGTTATCACTCTTTCTTTTTGTGCAGTTACCGACTAGTCTAATTATTCACTGATAAGCGATTTATATCCAAAACAATAAGCCTCCCAATCCAATCTCTATTGTCTTTAAGTCCCTCTGAGCCTAGAGAATAATTAAGCACCTAGATATACAATGTTGCTCAACAGCCATCAAGTGTAGATCTATGCAGTATAAGGGTTGAAAGAGGAGCAGAGGTCCAGAGATAGAAAAATAGAATGAGAGAGGTCAGGGGGTAAGTAGGTAGAGTATTTGAGTACAAAGTTTGGAAAGTATTAGAATAGAACTTATGTGTTGCTGCGTGACTAGCTCTTAGCCCAACCAGTGGCCTCACAGTGGACCATGGGATGGATCAGCGAGCTTCCGTCTGAGCGCGGTTGGCGGACGTTTTCCTGTGCTGCTTCCAGGGGCGGCCCCAAGCCAAGGGTCTGGGGATTGAGAGTTTCAGGAGCTCTCAGCAGGACCCGCAGGAGGCCCCTCTGTTCCCAGGGGCGGGGCCCAGCTGGGGACGTGGCTCCAAGGGCGGAGCTGCGCCTCTTTGGTTCTCAGAAGAGGCAAGCCCAGCCTTTTTTTTTTGGACATATTCATGTCCATTCTGGGCTGCCTGGACCCTTGGCTCAGGGAAATAATCAAGTAAATCATGCCACCCGCATAATTGGTTTAGCTGAGACTCCACTTAACCCTTCCCCATTATCCCTTGCACAAAAAGCCCATGATCTCCATCATCTCAACCCTCATACCTTACATCTTAGGTATGGTGTTACTCGAGAACAAGCACGACACATCGTGTGACATTGTAAGGAATGTCTTACACTCTTGCCTGAACCCCACATAGGAGTTAATCCTACAAGTTTAATTCCAGAAGAAATTTGGCAAATGGATATTACTCACATTCCCTCGTTTGGTAAAATGAAGTATGTACATGTTTCTGTGGATACTTGTAGTGGATTTATTTTCGCCACCACTCAAACAGGGGAGGCTACAAAAAAATGTAATTAGTCATGTCCTTTCCTCCCTTGTGTTGCCTCAGCCAAAAATTATCAAAACTGATAATGGGCCAGGATATACTGGTGCATCATTTAAACAATTTTGTGCTCAGTTGGAAATCAAACATATTACGGGTATTCCCTATAATCCTCAGGGACAAGGTATTGTGGAAAGAGCTCATCAAACCCTTAAAAATATGATATTTAAATTACAGTCTGGCAAAGGACTAATATATTCAGCCTTGGGAAATCCAAAAAAATATAGTTAATCATTCCTTATTTGTTTTAAATTATCTTATTCTTGATGCACATGGATGCTCCGCCGCAGATCGTCTGTGGCACCCCACAACCGTGCAAAATTATGCCCAGGCTGTGGAAAGATCCCTTAACTTCCCCATCGCATGGTCCTGATCCAGTTCTTATTTGAGGAAAACACCATGCATGTATTTATGATACCCACAACAATGGTGCCAGATGGCTTCTGGAGCGCCTTGTTAAATTATATAATCCATCCAGGGAGTCCCCTGAGAAGGCGTGACTCTGTTTAATTTTAGGATGACGCTACAAATGCTCCCCTTTCTACTAATCATTTCCCTGCCCATGGTGGGCGGAGGCCTTGGACCACCCCCTGATCGCACATAACTCCTCGAGACACTATATGGATCTCCTTGTGCCTGCAGAGGAGGTTATGATAATCACCAAAAACCGCAAGTATATACCCAGATGGTAGATTGTGGAAATCATACTTATTTACAAGCTGCCCCCTCCCCTACAGGGGGAACAATTCAGTCCTCAGTTTGTTTACAAAAGCCAAAGGTAATTCTCCCCACCAACGGGCACCCTGGACCATGCCCCAATGATTGCACCTATGTTACTCAAATGAATGTTCTGTGTTATAATTCCCTTCAAGAATGTATTTATAATAATCAAACTTATTTTATGACTATACCTCACTCCCAATATTCGGGCACCTTCGGAGGTGATTAGTCTTTAAACCCCTCACCTTTGAGTAATAATAAATATTCCCAAGCCTCATGTACAGCCCCTATAGGAAAGAACACCTGTTGGAATAGACACGCTCCCATCCACGTTTCAGATGGAGGAGGTCCAACTGATGTTGTTAGGGAACATACTGTTCAACATAAAATTCAAAATCTTATAGACTCCTTAGTCCCTCAAATACATATACATCCCTCATTTCTACCCAAGGCCAGAGGTATTGATATAGATCCCCAGATGTGGGATATTTTAAAAGCCACCCATTTGGCCCTAAACATTTCAAATACACAACTGGCACAAGATTGTTGGATGTGCCTAGTCCTGGGAGCCTCTTGGCCCCTTGCAATGCCAGAATCATATAATGTATCCATGATTAAAAATTATGTAGTGGAAAAGGGAAATTGCTCTCTGAGTATTCCCTTTAGAGTACAACCCATTGGATTCATGGCTTCCCCCTGTGTTTTTAAACCTTTTCGCAATGATAGCTTTGATATTGATGTTGGACAAGTCTCCTTTTTAAACTGTTCCTCTGTTGTTAATACCTCAACGGAACCTTGTCCTAGTACTGGAAGAGTTTTTGTGTGTGGAAACAACTTAGCATATTCCAAGTTGCCCAGCAATTGGACAGGTTTCTGTGTTATGGCTTCCCTGCTACCTGATATTGAGCTCATTCCCAGAAATGAACCTGTTCCCATCCCTAGCTTTGATTATTATTTCGTTCCCAGACACAAAAGAGCGGTACAGTTTATTCTGCTTCTTGTCAGATTAGGGATTGCTGGAGCTGTTGGTACTGGAACTGCGGGATTAACTACCTTGCTCCATACCTATTCTAAACTCTCACAACAACTTGCAGATGATTTACAAACAATCTACCAGTCAGTATGAGACCTCCAGGATCAGGTGGACTCACTGGCTAACGTAGTTCTCCAAAACAGATGAGGATTGGATTTACTCACTGCTAATAAAGGAGGCATATGTTTAGTTTTGCAGGAAAGATGCTGCTTCTATGCCAATAAGTCTGGCATAGTGTGAGACCAGATTTTAAAAAAAATACACCAGGAGGAGCTAGAATTGCGTCACAGAGAATTGTTCAAGAAACCTATCTGGAGTGCCTGAAATGGTGTCCTGCCGTACCTTCTCCCAATTTTGGGCCCGTTGCTTGGCTTGCTTATTCTTTTATCCCTGGGACCCTTCCTATTTTTCTAAAATTATGACTTTTATTAAGACCCAGATAAATGCCATGTTTGATGCCAAGGTGGTGGCAGTCCAGTACCAGCGACTCCAATGTCATGATCCTGATAAAAACTTGGGCTAAGAGGAGCCTCTTGGCTCTCCTTC
Organism: Megascapheus bottae; assembly: GCF_031878675.1. NCBI lineage: Eukaryota > Metazoa > Chordata > Mammalia > Rodentia > Geomyidae > Megascapheus > Megascapheus bottae. The sequence continues at coordinate 1,573,712 of NW_028327483.1, forward strand.
CATAGGCCTGGATTTCTCCATTCTAAACTCCGTCCAAAAGAACCATCGGTCTTGGCGGCTGTGGAATCACCTATGACGGGAATAGCGTGATGCCAAAAACCAGTGAGCAACCCAGTGGCTATGGAGTACTCAATGACGGGATTAAGCACTGAAGCTTCCTAGCTGCTTTGCGTAGCCTAAGACAGGGGCTCCATCCTCCAATCACTTTGTGGGACCTGGTTTTGGAAGCACATCACGTAGCCTAAGACAGGCCTTCCACCCTTCAAATTTATACAAAAAGGGAGGAGATGTTGGAGACCCTAGCCTGGGTAGGAAGCCATTTCCCTCAAGGCCTTGCTTAACCTTAAAGACTGGCAGCCGTTCACCTGGCAACATTCCTGAGTCATATTATTCTGAGAATTGTCACAATGACCTGATCACCAGATATTTTAAATAGGTAGAGACTCACCGTAAATGTCAGCAAGCGGAATGCCACCGCCCTGCTTCCCCCTCCCCACTTCCTTTTAGCTACTGCTTAAAAGCCTGCTAAAAAATTTTAATGAACAGACCTTGACAACATATTGCTTGGTCTCGCTCTTCTTTCTCACCCTTCTTATTTTCAGGCTGTGTCCCCCTCGGTTCCCCCGAATAACTGGTCCCACAGGCGGGACAATTAGGTAGCATGCATTTTTCATATATTAAAATCATAACAAATGAGGGAAAACTTGAGCCTGTGTTCCTTAGATTCTGGCTTACTTCACGTATTATGATTTTTTCTGTCTTTCCATTTCCTTACAAATGGGGCGATGTCGTTCTTTCTGACAGCAGCATAGAATTCCATTGTGTATACTTACCACATCTTGATGATCCACTCATCAATTGATGGACATCTAGGTTGGTTCCATATCTTTGCTATGGTAAATAGTGCTACTAGATTTAGTATGTCCTTGTTTCTGGACCGATTGGATAAATGCCAAGTAGTGAAATTACTTGGTCATAGGGAAACTCTGTTTATTCTTTTGAGGAACTTCCATACTGTTTTCCATAGTGGTTGAATGAGTTTGCACTCCCACCAACAGTGTAGTAGTGATCCCTCCTAGCCATATCCTGCCAGCATCTGTTGATGGAGCTCTCGTAGCAGAGATTTACAATAGTACAAAACCTAGGTACATGAGGCCATATAATATGACTTTAAATGAATGGACCTTCAGGATATAGAAACAAAAGCCATATAACGTGTAATTGCTGCCCTTAATGTACTATGTTATCTCTCATGTCTTTTGCTGTCCCTTGATTATCTCATATTGTTACAGTATTTCACCTTGTTATCTGATATATTGTATATATGCATATTTGGTTATTTGAAATAGGATAGCAAAGGGGGAAAAACAAGATGAGGGGCATGGGTAGGGGAAGGGAAATGGGGACAAAGACATGAGAAAGGGTATCAATGTTTATGAAGTAATGCACCTTCTATCTGGTGAGTATAATGTAACCCTTTTATTAATTACAATAAAAATATATGGAAAAAGAAAAAAATAACATAGTGAACATAATAAAATGTGATATAATATAATATATAACATAATGTAATATATGATAATATATTATATATACAATATATATTACATGCATAGTATAATTATAAAATATTATATCATAATATCATGTATTGTATATTATATATACACTACATAAGATACACAATATAATGTATATCAATACATTTAATTTGTATAATATATGACCTATAAATACACAAGTGTCCATATATATACTATAATATACAGTAGTATACATAAGAATGCTATATCACAAATCACAATATTTTATATGTATTATATCATATTATTACATTTTAAGGATTATTTATATTATATGGCATGATTATATTTTATATATTGTCATTAAATTATATATTATTGTACATTATAGTTCACATATATTTTATATATTTTCTTACATATTACATGTTACAGAGTATATAACTTTATATAGCAATTATTTATTTATAATATATAGGGCCTTAGGTTGAATGCATAGAATCAGCCAACAAAGAAAAAGTATAGTTCTCTGTCCCCAAAAATAATTAAATAAGAACAAGCACAAGAAAATGATAAATCTCAAAAACTCAGCTGAACAAAAGCAGCCAATCATGAAACATTATATATTACTATATAATTCTATTGAAATTAAATTCTACAAAACACAAAAGTAAACCATAGTGATAACCAATCAGTGATACAGCCTGGGGCTCAGGAAGGAGGTGCATTTTACTAGAGAAAGACATGAGAGGAGTTTTAGGAGTGGAGCTAATACATAGTGTCTTCTTTGTGGTGGCCGTGGATCTATGTGAATTCATCAAAATATTTCAAGAAAAAAAACTTGATATATCTTATATATTATGCCATACTTCAGTGAAGTTGGTTTAAAATTAAGTATACGAACTTGAAAAGAGTAATAGAATGGATCATAATGTAAATGGAAATCCACAAATAAATAATGAAAAATAAGTGAGTGTTTCAATAAATAGAAATGCATTTCTTTCTCATGAAAATACTAAATGATGAATATAAATAGAATGAAGGAATTTTGTGTAGTTACCTATTCCTTATTATGTAATAGAAATGCTGTGCTTAAGCCAGGTGGGTGGCTCATGCCTGTAAGCCCAACTATTTACGAGGCTGAGATCTGAGGATTGGGTTTCAAAGCCACCCAGGTACTGAAGACCTTGAGATATTTATCTCCAATTAACCAATAGAAAACCGGAAGCAGTGCTGTGGCTCAAGGGGTAGGATGGCAGTGTTGAGCTGAGTAGCTCAAGAACAGTGCCAGTGTTGAGGCCCAGAGTTCAAGCCCCATGACCTACCAAAAATAAATAATAAATGAATAAATATTCTGTCTGAAGATGAACACATGAGGAAAAGTTACCAATTCCCATTCAGAAATCATACTAAAGTGTGTGTGTGTGTATACTAATCTTGAGACTTAAAATGAGGGGTTGGGTGCTGTCCCTTTGCTCACTTTGATTAAGGCTAGCACTGTATCACTTGAGCCACATCAGCTTTTACAGGTTTATTAGAATAGTTTATTAGCCAAATAGTTAATATAAAGAGGAATAACTTTTGATAGGTAGCCTACACCACCCTTAAGAGTTTTTATTATCATATAATGTTACATTTTCAGACAGATCAAACTTACCCTTAACCATTTTACTCTCACATGCCCTTCTTAAAGCAATTACAGGAAGTTTTGTAATTTTGTGTATGTGTGGGTCATAGGTTTTTCTCAGTGCTCGGGTTATTTTCCCACTATGCTTCTTTTGCTCAAGACCAACATGCTTCCATGTGATGCATAATTCATTCCTTTCTTTTGGTATTTTATTGGAGATAAGACTCTTACTGATTTTTGTTTCCACCCAACTGGCTTTGAATAGGGTCCTCAGCTGACATCCTCCTGAGTAGGTTGGATTACAGCTGTGAACCACTTTTTCACATCTTCATTGTTTACTTTTGTATGTGCTTGTAAAGTACTTCCACTAACCACATTTAGCCTGAACATTCCCTTCCCCTCCCACTGCTAGCCATCTAGCAGCCCTCTTAATCACATGATTAAAGTAAAACAAGAGTCAAAAATTATGCTAATTCGTAGGTTGACCTGACCTGTGCAGAGGATCACTTCAAGATAAAAGTAAACAGGAAATAAGGGAACATGTCAAGGAGAATCAATTTGAGGGAAATTGAAAAAAATAATCTTAATTTTCATGTTTCAGGTCCCCAAGTCAAAGGATCGGTGGCCAAGAGCCACCCTTCATTTCCTGGCCCATAGGATCTCTATATCTGCTCCTCAAGAACACTGTGCCTGTGCTCCAGGCTCAAGGACATGGGCCTTCTTGTAGGTAGGTCCTGGGGCTTTCTCCGTCTATCCTAGTACTTCCCCTTTAAAAATGTGTAATTAGGGCAGGGCATGTGGCTTAGAGTTAGAATGTTTGCCTAGCACGCATGATACTCTGGATTCGATTTCTCAGTCCACATAAACAGAAGAAGCCAGAAGTTGTGCTGTGCCTTAAGTGGAAGAATGCTAACCTCCAGCAAAATAAACTGAGAGACAGCAGCCAGGCCAGGCCCTGAGTTTAAGCCCCAGGAATGGAAAAAAAAGTATATGTTAGATTTTTTTGTTCCAGGCTTTTTTTTTCTTTTTATCAAATCAGCCAAAGCCTCACTTCCACGTTTTGCTGGTTAATTGATCTTAAGAGTCTCATGGATTTTATACCCAGGATTTCCTTAAATCTTGATCCTTGTATCTCATCTTTTGAGCTTACTTCAGCTGGAATTACAAGTATAAGCCATGAAGAACCCACACTGTATTTCTTGATTATCTTTCTCTGTTTAGATCTTCTATAGATAGCCACTCCCTCATTTTTTTAGTCTTCTCATGGAGTTCAATGGAGCAAGCCTCTACTGCACTGTTATCACATCCTGTTATGCATTCTTTCTTCATACATCACAAAGTTGACAATTTAATTTGAGATCAGCACAGGAGTTTCAACACAGGGCTTTATGCTCTTCAAAGCAGATTTTCATTTTGTGTGGTGGCTTATTTCTGTAATCCTACCTATTCAAGAGGCTGAGATATGAGGATCGGGGAGGTTGGGAAAACATTTTGTTGTTTGTGGGGCTTGAATTCAGGAACTGAGTGTTGTTTTCTGAGAGCTTTTGTTCAGGGCTAGTGCTCTATCCCAGCTACAATTCTGGTGACTAGATGAAGAAAACCTCCTGGACTTTCCTGAAACCATGTCTTTCAGATCTTAGCCTCTGAATATCTAGAATTCCAGGTATGATTCCAGGTGTGACCAATGTCCCCATGAAAGTCTTTGTTTGGGGGCAAACAGGGAAAACAAACCTATTATGCTCCAACTTTACAAGTGTTTGCTTGCAAAGGTCTCCAAAGCTTTTTTCAACTATGTAAAAATAATGTGGAAGAAAAGTCAATTGCCGGCTAAAGAAGTTGAGTTTGTTTTGTTGTGTGTGTGCATGTGTGTTGTATGCACAAACATGGGAGTTGCAGTTGCATATACAATGTATCATAAGGCTGCCTCAGCACCTGCATCCGCTTTCCAGCCTCATGCCTGCATTCCTAGGTGGCCAGGGCAGGTACAGAAGGAGGGCCCTGCTCTGGATCCTGCTGAGCAGGCAGAGTGGAGAACTCATGCTATCAAAGGAGGGAAGAGAGAGAAGGTTATGAAATTGGGGTGTTCCCTAATGGACTCTGTCTCCTCATGGAGATGATGAATTGTGTCATGCTTTCAGAAGACTAAGTCACAGCCTAAAGAAATGAGTGCTAGAGACTGGGTGCTTCTGTGGGTGGATGGAGGAGAGGGCAGAGGATTGTGGAAATGAGTGGATTGCATGTGAGAACCCACCAAACAAGTCATAGCATCTAGAAAATTTGGGGTAGGGGGAGAAAATGAAGGGATGACACACATCAGAATACAGTTTATACATAAATGGCTCTGGTTCAATGGTAAAACATTTAATAGATAACTTAAAGATGAAGAAAACTGAGGGCCAGGATAGGTGTTGGTGAAAATTGTTGTGCAGGCGATGTGGATCAAGGGGTGCTACATCCTTAAACTGCACTCCTGGATAGCAGTACCTCTGTACAACAACCTAAAGAACACACACACGGAAAACATGCATATTTGTTTATTCATTTATTTACTATATATTTTAAATGTATGTCATACATGTTATTAATAATTGTATTATATATGAATTTACACATAAATATACTTATATATTATATATCCACATTGTATAACATATTTTGTCCCATCCAGCGGGATGTCAACTAGGGCCAAGAACCTAGAGGGGGGAATGAAAGGGACAGGAGACACGAAGAAGGCAGCAAGACAAGCATCCTGATCAAGCTGCAAATTTTATTTTTTACACAGGGGTTTATATGCCTCTTCAGGAGAGGCAGGAGGGGGTTGGGGTATTGGAACCACTTGGGGTAGGGGTTCCGGTCATAGGATGTTTGCTCCTGCTCTGGGTAGAGGCAAGGTGGTAGGATGTTTGCATATCAATGCAAGCAGGCATGTGTTGCTTAGTGACCTAATTACAAGATGCAGGCACATTCTTACACTAAGAATTCAGGGAGGGGGAGAATGTCTCCGACATCTCTTCCCTTCATCTTAAAATAAGTGAGGGGCAAGGATTTAGGCAATATCTTAATTATGGTAGGCATTAATCTGAGAGGGGAGACAGAGGCCCTGATCCCTAGGCCATCTCCTTGCAGTCTTAGCTGCACCTCACGCAGATGCCTACACCTGTCAACTGCAGGTGTATATCCCTCGGGTGGGGATTACGGTTCCTCTGGGCGCCCCATAGTCGTCATACCCTTTTAGCATCACCCACATCTAGGCTGTTCAGCAATGGATGGAAAATTCACCCATCCAGAGTCACTATAATGGCTGCAACCACCTAGGGGACTTTGAGTTTAGCACAGAATGTCCCATCACCAAGAGTCCTCTCAGGAAACAGCTGTGCGTTGGTGGTGGAATCAGGCAGGGCAGAATATGTGCAGCAGCTTCATCTCTCAGGAACTCTAATGGAATGTCACACCTCCTGCTGGATTGCCTGCAAATTTCTGCGCAGCAAACTGGTTAAAGAAGCAAACTGGTTAAAGAAGCTTAACCTAAGGCCTGACTTCGGTGAATTCTCCCAATGATTCTCTGGTCCCTTTATCTAAAGGGGGTTGATGGGTGGAGATTCAACTTCTGTAACTTCTTCAAGCTGACTCGGGGCGTTTTCTCTGTACTTGACCAGGGACCTTAAAAAGTTTAGCCTATTTTACGAAGGGGTTGCCAGGATTAGCTATCAGGAACAATGATTTGCCCCAAACTAGAGATCATATTCAACATTTGACAACTGCACAAACCTTCTTTGGCTACAATAGTTTAGTTTACTTAGCACCCATTTGCAAAGGCATTTTCTTGATTGTCTGGGGAACTTAATCCCTGCGACTCTAACTATGCTTCAGTTGCCAGATCGAAACAGATCAATAGGGACACAAGCCTCAGATCCACAAACTTTCCTGAATTCGCTAGTTAGGACTTTAAACTACCCGCTATCACAGATGACTGAAAAGTTCCTGCCCAGTTATGAAAGGCATGGGTATTAGTAAGGCATGATTACAAACTGTCCTATGACCTCCCGGCTCTGATTAATATTGAATGGCCAAGCACGAGTGACTCTAGGATCTGACACCATCTCTGCCATCCAAGCAGTGGCTTACTGCATCTGGCTGCTTCATTTCTTTCATCCCAATAGTGTCTCTTCATACCGGGATAAGCATCCCATTGGGATTTCACTTTGTTGGTTGCTGGACTTGAACTCGGGGTCTGGGTGCTGTCTCTCAGCTCTCCAGCTCAAGGCGAGCACCCTGCCACTTTTAAGTCCCAAACTCAGGGCCTGAGTGCCACTCCTCAGCTCTACAGCTCAAGGCTTGCACTCTGCCACTGCGAGCTCCAAAGCAACTCTGCCTCAATAGCACTCTGCTGCCAGATTAGACACCACAGTCTCACAGGGACTTTACTTTGCCTGGGTTGGCTCGAAACTGCAGCTTTCCGATCAATGAGTCCTACAAAAAGCCACTCCAATTAGAAGCAACAAGGTGGTCAACTCAGAAATAGTCTTTAAGCATGACCTTACCAAGAACTTGGTGAGGGTCAAAATTACATCTGAATAAGGATCTGCTATCCTTTTCTATGGCCCAGCTGGAAATTGGTATAAGGAGACTTAGAAGAGCACGCTAAATAGCAATTAAGCAATCATTTTGGTAGTCCTAATTTTCCTTTTTACTCTTTCTTCAAACAAACATTTACGACATCTTTACTTTCAAATATTGTTCAGAAACCATTTCCAATGTTCTTTAAAAGTTTTACTGATATTTGCTTAAACAATTAACACTTTAGCCTTATTTGCATTTGAAAAACCTTTAAGGGCTCAAAGGACTTCTTTTGTCTCCAGGCCCCCTAGGGCTCAAGGTACTCCCTTTTCCTTTTAGAAGACGCTTTTTGTTTAATCCTGCAGTTTAGATTATTGCCTAGAACTCCAATGACAATTTAAACTCAAATAACAGTTTTTCCCTAATGCAAGAATTACAAACATCAGTGCACCAAAAGTCTAAGTCTGGACTCAGTTTCCTTCTTTTTCTAAAATACACCCAATAGCGAAGTAGTATGAAACCAAATCATAAGGAGATAAACCTTTAAACCTTCACATTATCCACATTTTATCATGAGATTTCCAGTGTCAGACTGCAAGAAAAGACAGATAGGCAAAGTTTCTGACATGGGGAAACAAATTTACAGTTAAATCTCTAATACATGTCTCCAAACTTTAACTTACGGTAATAAATTCTAAGTTCCCTAATACCTCTGAGCTAAACAGGATACAATGTTTACAATGTAAACAGCTGTATGCATTGCAATACTAGATTTTTAAAATGCAGATTTCAGGATCTTTACAAAAATACTTTTTACCAGTTTCTCTTTAAAACAATGCAATAATCCTATGAGACATAGGAAACATTTAAGCCTAATCTTTTCTTGAACTTTAAACTTAGATTTACCCAGTTGCCTTTGTGTTTCAAGTATAAATTTATCCATTGTTTTACATAGCATACTGAAAATTTAACCTTGAACATATTCATTCACGCGCAATTATACACATTCATACTCAAAGATCTTAAAAACACACAAAATTAATATCGGGCGAACATTTTTTGGAAGTTTAGTGACAAGAGATTTTTTGCTAATCTTATTCTTGTGGGTGATAACCAAGTTTTAAAACAAAGCTTTTTAACTTTAAAACCCTGAAAAAGGAAATTAAAGCAGAACTAAGGAAATGGAAAACCCTCCCATGCTCCTGGATTGGAAGAATCAACATCGTGAAAATGACAATCTTGCTAAGGGCTATCTACAAATTCAACGCAATACCCATCAATATCCCAATGTCATTCTTTAAAGAAATAGAAGAGGCAATCCAAAATTTAATATGGAATAATAAAAGACCCTGTATAGCAAAAACACTCTTTAGCAGAAAGAACAGCGCAGGAGGAATTTCAATACCAAACTTTAGACTCTATTACAGATATGTTAAAAGGTCAATACATAAGAGCAAAAGGAGGAGAAACACAGCTCATAATGTTCTTTTGATAGGAGGAGCTAGGTAGAATTGGCTCCTGACCAGTCTAGTCGCTGTGAGGAAGTCCCAGTAATATTGGTGATTGACACATGGGGAATCATATAAATGTGTTGAACAAATGGATTGGGAGAAGTCCCATTAACATGCACAAATAACTCAGCTCCTTCCCATGTTGCATGATGTGCCACTGGAGGGTTGGGGGTGTAGGCTCAGTGAGTCGCTGCTTGGATGGCCACTATCACTGTCCACAATCCGAGCACAGCGTTCAGGTAGCCAGTGGGCGTCATTTTCTTCCAGTGAAAAAACACATACATGCCCTCGACCGCATGTTAGAACAGGATCGGGTCTGTGCCAAGCACCAGTTAGGGGATCCTTCCATGTTACTAAGGCAAAAGCATGCTGCTCCCTTTTTTCCCAGATCACTGAGCAGCGGATAGATTATTTAAGTCCAAATTCAAAAAATTTAAAACAAAAAAAGCATGATTAAGTATATCCACAGGGGTAACAGGATATAATTCCTCTTTCTTTATTTTAAAAATGTGATGTTTGAGTAATCCATTAGCTCGCTCCACAATACCCTGGCCCTGAGGATTATAAGGAATGCCTGTAATATGAGTGATGTTATAAGAATGGCAGAAGGATTGAAATGCATGTCCTGCATAACCAGGGCCATTATCTGTTTTAATTTGTGAGGGAATCCCCATCACAGCAAAACAGCGAAGGCAGTGGGAAATACAATGTTTTGTAGCTTCCCCAGCAAGGGGGGTGGCCCGGATAAAATTAGAATAAGTATCTACTGTAACATGAACATATTTTATCTGGCCAAATGAAGGAATGTGTGTGACATCCATCTGCCAAATGTGATTAGAAAGCAGACCCCGTGGATTTACACCTGTATGGGGAGCTGGTGAAAAAGGGACACAGTTGGAGCAAGTTTTAACTATTTGTCATGCAGCTTCTCTAGATAATTTAAACTGTTGGCACAAGACTCGACTGTTTTGATGGTGGATGGCATGTGACTGCTTAGCAAGTCCAACCTGAGCTAAATAAACTCTGCTGGCAGAGTCAGTAACTGCATTGCCCTCACTTAAAGGGCAGGAAGATTGAACAAAGCCAAACAAACAGGGGTGGTTACGAGAACAAAGCAAAGTTTGTACTTGCTGGAATTGGGTCTGAATGTTGGAGTTAGTAGTTCTAATAAAAGGAATCGTTTCTATGACTTGAAGAGCACGAATTCCATATTGACTGTCTGAGTATAAGTTAAAGGGCTCGCCTTTACAGGACAAGTGCCTGTAAAACAGCCTCTCATTCTACCTCTTGGGCGGAGGAAAAACCTGTAAAACAAGATTGAGTTTTCCCATTAATGGTTAAAGCAGCCGTTCCATTAGAGGATCCATCTGTAAAAACTAAAGCAGCAGAAGACAAAGGCGAGGCCTGTATTATGGAAGGAAAAAGAAACGTATGGTATGCAGCAAATTGAAGAAGTTTGTAAGGTGGGTAGTGATGCAAAATTTTTCCTGTATAATTGGCCCAAGCAATAGCCCAAGAATCGCAATGGGTGAATAGCCAATCTTGTTGTTGTAAATTATATGGAACACAAATAAAATGAGGTTCCTGGCCTAAATATTTGCAGGAATCCACTCAGCACATATGTACCAAAGTAGCTACTAATTCTTGATAGGGGGTCAGAACTTTGCCAGGTGTTGATGGCAGATAAAGCCATAAAAGCGGGCCATTCTGCCACAACACAGCAGTTGGGGAGTGAGAAGTAGCTAAAATGTAAGCTCCCCAGGGTAACGAGTAGTCACAATAGTTCACATGCTGCTGGGAAATTACCTTCTCTACAATTTGAATAGCCCTCCTGGTGTCGGGATTTAAATCATGCCAGGATGTAGAGTCGGTATCTGTTTTATTCTTTATAACAAAAATTGGAGAATTCCATGGAGAGTTAGAAGGGGTTACATGTTCCAAATCCAGCTGTTCCTGCACCAGCTGCTGAGCTGCAATGATCTTTTCTACCCTAATCCTTGTCTCGGTGGGCAAGAAGGGTTGGAGTGGCTCTGGCCCTCCCTGTGCTGCTCAGCCTGGCCCCCCAGAAGGGAGGAGGCCTTGATCAAGCAGCTGCTTAGTAACTGCAGCACTAAGACTAAATATATACACTCCCATTTTTTCCATGATATCACGACCCCATAAATTAATTGGCAAATGATCTGTAAGGATTGGCGCTTAAGGAAGTCACCAAGAGACGCTTCTTATGCAAAAGCAACAGCGAGCTTTATTCGAGCATGCTCGGGCTCTCAGGTACACGTGACCTTGAGATCCGTGAGGTTCGGGTCAGTGGCTGAGAGCCCTGAGGCTTTTTGGAGAGGATCTTATATAGGGCTATACCGTCCATTACCGCAGAGCCCGCGCATTGATAACCAATAAGTTTAAAGCATTACAGTGAGGTCTGCACGCAGGCAGCCAACCTGTTCGAACAGATCATACACGTTAACCAATCATCTCGGGTAGGAAGGTATGTCCTAATATGGGCTAGCAGGGTCTTGGTGCTGAGTAGCACATTCCAATGGGCCCGCGGTCCTGGGGAAAATAACCCTTGTCCTGTTATAGAATTAGCTCCTTTCAAGGCCTGGATGATGCTACTGCCAGCCAGTTGTCGATTACAGATAGCAGAGAAAACAGGACGTTACAGATAACAGAACAAGCAGGGTGTGAGCTTCATCCTGGGGGGGTGGTTTAGGTAGCCTAATTTCTATAGCATAGCATATTTATACAGAAGCTAAGAACTGCTTGGTTAGACTGAGGGGAAGGGGACTTAATTTTTCTCCCTTACAGATCCAGGACAAATGGCTGAAAATGACCAGAGTGCCCTTCCTCATCTCTCCAAGCAAGTATCGCACTACTCTGCTGTGGATCAACTCTATTCCCAATCCCTCATAGGAAGTCATAGAGGTTGTTAGGGGCCATTGGGCTGGCCAATGCTTTTTAGATATCACAGACACATCTGCTCCTGTGTCTAATATTCCTTTAAAGGGCTTTTCCTGTATAAATATAGTCATCTCAGGCCTCTCTTGTTTTATGCTTTGTACCCAACAGAGATCAGAGGATCCAAATCCTCTCTGTCCACATGGGGCAGAGGAATTAGCAGTCCCCACGGGAAGTAAAGGCACAATTACTAGCTGTGCTATTCTCTGTCCTGCTGGGATCGATATTACATGCCTTGGGGCAGAGGCCATAACCTTGATTTCACCAGTAAAATCCTGGTCAATTATGCCAGGTGTAATTTGTATCCCCTTAAGGGCCGAGCTGCTTAGTCCTAACAGCAAGCCAACCGCTCCTGAGGGAAGGGGGCCAAAGACCCCTGTGGGGAGAGCTTGTATCTCCATCTCTGGGGTCAATACTGAGCAGGTGGAGGAACTGAGGTCCAATCCTGTGCTGCCTGGGGTGGCACGGAAGAGGCCGGAGACTGATTTGGGGGGGTTGTTACAAGATGAACTTGTGGCCGAGAAGAGGGAGGGACTGCCTCGTAATTTTGAGGGGCTGGGGGCTGGCCCCTTTTCCAGTTTCCCGAAAATGGGCAGCCATTTCTGTCTGTTACTGAGTTGTAATTTTTAGCCCAGTGCTTTCCTTTGCCATAGCATGGACATGTGTCAGGTGAGGTTTCTCTCTCTAAGTTTGCCTGGCATGGGCATTGTGCCATCCGATGTCCCATTTGTCCACAAGAAAAGCAGCTCCCTGGGGGACCAGCAGCCTGAGAATGCCGCTGGCCCCTATATTTTATAAATTCAGTAACAGTCTTTCCTTGAGAAGCGGCGGATAATGTGAGGCCTTGTACATGGGAGGGTTCTATATCAGCACACAGTCTAATATAGTCTGTGATTCCTCCCTTATTCCTATGGGGTCTGATAGCTGCCTGACAGGTGGCGTTGGCATTTTCATAGGCTATTTGTTTAACTATAGCCCTGCTTGCATTTTCATCTTGTACTAGGCGGTCTGCTGTCTCCATTAGTCAAGACACAAATTCTTGATAAGGTTCATTTGGGCCCTGTCTAATTTTAACTAGATTTTCAGTACGGTTATAATTTGGTAATTTTTTCCAAGCCTCTTTCACCGCTGCATTTATTTGTATATAGGCTTCCATTGAATAGCCCAATTGATCTTTGGTGTTTTTATAGGTTCCCTCTCCTACCAATTGATCAAAAGTATAAGGCAGGTTCTCAGACCTATTTGCTTCAATTTTAGCTCGACACTGTTCAGTAAACTCTGTTTTCCATAATAAGTAATCTCCCCCACTAAGGCATGCTCTGGCAAGCTGCTTCCAGTCATTTGGGCATAAAATGTCAGTACTCATGGACTCCAATGTTACTTGAGTAAAAGGGGCAGTTGGTCCATATTGGGAGCAGGCACTCTTTAAGTCCCATATTAGTTTAAAAGGAATAGGCTGATATGGTAGACCTGTTCATCATGATCAACTAAGATGGGAAAGCATCGAGACCCTGCAATATCTTCCCCCTTTTTAGCAGACTGAGCCAGGTTTAGTTGCGGCGTACTGTGCCTGGTTTTAGAGCCTGTTAGGAGGCACTTGTTGCTAGGACCTTTAGGTATGCATAAAGGTTGAGAAGCGGGTTGGGGCTGTAAGGTTGCAGCCGGAGGCTGTGGGAATAGGGGGTAAGGATTAGAATTGGCCAAGATAGTGGCCGGGGATTCATACCTATTTCCTACTTCTGGGGGGGATCTCTGCACTATCCCCATCTTAGATAGTAGATGGAGAATTTCTTTAAACATCTCCTCCACCGTAGGTGGCCGGTCCTCATCATATCTTTCCTTCTTGTTATCCAAACCTGAATTCTTATACTCAATATCTACTGGCTGTTCCCTTCTGAAAATCTCATTTAAACTCTCCCAGGCTGCAGGGCATATGGCTCAGCCTCAGGTTTCTCAGAAGGGTTCTTTAATTCAAGATTAAGTTCAGCATTCTCATTTCAAAGATCTAAACATTCATTCCCTAAATTCCATAAAGTAATAACCTCTGCAGGGGTCTTTTCAGGGCCATTTACACCATAATAATCTTGAATTCCTTTCCCTATCCTTAGCCAGGTTTCTAAACTTAGGGTTCCCTCCTCTGGAAACCACAGGCATACTTCCTTGATAAACTGTAGGAAGCTCTCCAGCTGCCCTTGTCCCACCCGCGTTCTGTGGGCTTCAAGTATGTCCCTAAGGACCTGTACATAAAGTCTGCGGCTATTAACTTGACCCATAATTTTTTACTCCCGAATATACAGCCTCCCACTCTCTCACTCTCTTAAGATCCTCTCTTAAGAATCCTATGACGTGTCACTCACCATAGCCGGTGAAGGGACCCCTTTCTTGACTTCCCAGAATCCATCCACTCTAGGTATTTCCCATCTTTATGACAAAGGACTTGACCTGAGGCAGGGGCTGCAGAATCTCTGATAACAGCTCAGATTACAAGAGCAGCTAAACCAGGTGGAGTTACCAGAATTCCTCCCCACCCCACCCCCCTTGGCCTGCCAGGGAATTCCCTCCCCTTCCTTTGTTGTCAGAGCAGTGCGCCAGAAGCCCACCGAAATGATAGATCAGTTCAAACAGCAAAGGTGTCAGTGGTTGCCCCAGCCATCAATCAACCATGCTGAATTCCATTGGCCACCTGTATATGGCCAGCCCAACCACATGGCTGGGGCCTATAAAAGTAGCCTGTAAGATCAGGTGGGGTGGCTCTCTCACTCACATCTTAGAGGAGGCCCTGACCGGTCAGTATGATTCTCGATGCTAGGCGCGGAATAAAACTCTGTTTAACTTAACTTCCAAATTCCACTTTTGTGTCAGACTCGTTCCTTTGATCATGGACCCTAACATTTGGGGGCCTCGTCTGGGATCAAAAGATGAGGACTGAGCCAGCATCAGAATTTTGAACAAAACCTCTGGAGGTAAGATCTTGAGCACTAGTTTTGTCTTTGGTCTTTATGTTTTATCCTTTTTATTGGGGAGCTCCAAGGGAGTGGCCCACCGGGGAGAAACTGGACGCAGTATAGCTCCCCAGGGCCGGAGTGGATGCGGGGATGCCCCATCACTCCAGAGGGTCGTTGCAAAAACAGGAAGTTCGAGTCTCCCGGGCACGACAAAGAGGGTCATCGCAAAAACAGGGAGTTAGAGTCTCCCGGGCATGACAGAGGGTCGTCGCAAAAATTGGGAGTTCAGGTCTCCCGGGCACCACATCTGGAGATTAGGGAGCGAGAGTCTCCCAAGTACGACAGTTGTGTTACTGTAGTTTTGTGTTTATACAGCAGTTGTATTCGTCTTGGTATTTGTGCATCTTAGAGCTGATCCTTGTCTTGTAGGAGTTGTCATTTTCATGTTGACTGTTCATGACGAACCCCTTATTGGGTAGTTCTCTTTACTGCGCAATAGGAAAATGGGTCATACAGGGAGTAATGAGCTCGCAACACCCCTAAACCTTATCCTCCAACATTTTAAGGACTTCCAAGACAAGGGCACCCAGTGGGGTGACAAAGTTTACCCAGGAAAACTTGAAATGTTCTGCCAGCTGAAATGGACCACTTTCTTTACAGGATGATCGCCGAAGGAACCTCCCCCTACTTAACAAAAACTGTTTCTCTCCCTCTAAAGCAGGCCACATCTTCAGGATCAGAAAAGGAGGAGAAAGGGGAGTCTGACTTGGAGAACTCGGCCCCCCTCCCCCACTCCTTATCTGTTCCTCCCCAAAGAAAATGCCTTTGCAAATGGGTGCTAAGTAAGTTAAACTATTGTAGCCAAAGAAGGTCTGTGCAGTTGTTAGATGTTGAATATGACCTCTAGTTTGGAGCAAATTATTGTTCCTGATAGCTGATCCTGGCAACCCGTTGGTATAATAGGCTAAGCTTTTTAAGGTCCCTAGTCAAGTACAGAGACAACGCCCCTGAGTCAGCTTGAAGAAGTTATAGAAGATGGATCTTCGCCCATCAACTCCCCTTAAGATGAAGGGACCAGAGTCATTTTTGGAAAGTGATCACGGACCCTAACTGTGGGGTCCTCCACTGTCGTCCCAGATTTTCAGGGTCCCTGTTCAGCCAGGACCTGCCAGCAGCAAACCAATATTCCTGAAATAGTGGGGCAAGGACTGGAAAAAATAGAAGACAAACAGATGGAGTCCGGGAGATCTGCAGCCCAGGTAACGACTGCAGCTCCGTTTATTTCCAACTCAAGGCTTATATCCTTTCTTGAAACCAGGGAACTGCCAAGTGTTACATGCAGATGGTAAATCAGGGAACTGTTGGGGGTTACATTCATATGGTAAATCTCAGATCCATTAAACAGAACAAGGCCAAAAAACAATAAGACAATAAAGAAATTATCTGATGCAAATCAAAGTACAGTTTGATTCCACTCTGTCTCCCAACAGATGGCACACCATCAGATTTCTGGAACTTTGTTCTTCCCAGCATAATCATAAACAGTGGGATTGGAAGTCAGCTTTGTTGGCATGGCTAATATGACAGGTGGAGATTCAGTGGACACCACAGGCTTTAATTCCCGTGAGCTATCCGGTCTGAAGCCCAGGTTCCAGCCAACTTCTGTGTGAAGCCGCTAAACTTGTAGCACAGGATTTGAACAGCTAAGCCTCTAGGAGCCACTGGCGGTGAAATTGCCCCAGACAGATCTGCCTCCTTTGCCTTAATTCATTTTTTGTTCCTTTTTTTTGTGAGTTGTGGGGTTTGAACTCTTCTGGACCCAGGCATTTTTCCTGAGCTCTTCAGCTCAAAGCTACTGCCTACTCTAGTGCCAAGCTCCACTTGCCATTTTCGAGGGGTTAATTGGAGATAAGAGTCACAGGTCCTTTTGTGCCTGGGCTGGCTTTGAACTTTGGTCCTCAGATTCCAGCTTATTGAGTAGCTAGGATTACAGGTGTGAGCCACCATGCTGGATGTTTTTTTTTTTTTTAATTCAGGTTCTCTAACTTGTTATGCATCGGCCTGTCTCCCTTAGTTTTTTATGTTGCTTTGCTTTTTTCCATCCAGGCTAGCAGGATTCACACCAGGAACAAAAGTTCAAATTCAGGCTTTGTTTAGTTCATTTGCTCTTGTTTGCTTGCTTTCCTGCCTGCTTGCTATCTTTCTTTGCTTCCTTTTCTATTTCCTTCTCTCTTTCTGTTTCCTTCTCTCGTTTCTTGTCTCCCTAACTTCTGCCTTCCTCCCTTCTTTCCTTTTCTTTATTTTATTCGTTCTTTCTTCCTCTCTCTCTGTTTCTTTCTCTATTTCCCTCCTTCTATCTGTCTGTCCCTCCCTCCTTCCTTCCCTCCTTCTCTCTCTCTCTCTCTCTCTCTCTCTCTCTCTCTCTCTCTCTCTCACTTGCTTGCTTGCTTTCTCTCTCACTCTAATTTTCTTCCTTTCTCCCTTTCTTTTCTGTTCTTTGATGGTTTATATGAAGAAAGAGTCTCATGTGAACTTGAGGGCATTACAGAGGCTCTCAAATCTGAGGTTTGTCATTCAAAGCCAGCCTGGGCAGGAAAATCCTTGGGATTCTTATCTGTAATCAACCACCAGCAGAGAGGAAGTACTAGAGCTCTAGCCTTGAGAAAAACAAGTTCAAGCCCTCCACTGCCACTCACTAAATCAGGTCTCATGGACTTGCTGCCCAGGCTGGCTTTGAACCACACTCCTCAGGTCTCAGCATCCTCAGCAGGTAGGATTCCAGGTGTGTGACATGA
This sequence comes from Megascapheus bottae, assembly GCF_031878675.1. Classification (NCBI taxonomy): domain Eukaryota; kingdom Metazoa; phylum Chordata; class Mammalia; order Rodentia; family Geomyidae; genus Megascapheus; species Megascapheus bottae. The sequence goes on from NW_028327483.1 coordinate 1,591,625, forward strand.
TTTGAAAGTGTTTTACTGGCTCCCTTCTACTTTCTCATTCCTTTTCATCTACTTCACTTTCTGTACACATTTTTTGGTAGTTTTTCAGTTTTATTATTTCAGGATCTCTAGTTGCTTGTTGGAATTAACCCTCAATTTCTTTTTACAGTTTAGATGTTTTTGTATTTTTTCCCCTCAACATTTAGAAGCCCTGGTACTTGGGCCACAGTTATACTACTGGCTTTGTTGTTTATACCAATATAGGGCTGGAACTTATGGCCTGAGCAGTATTTCTGAGATCTTTTGCTCAAAACTAGACACTCTATGACTTTGCTCCATAATGAAATTTCTGGGTTTTGATTTTGAGTGATAATTGGATGTAAGTGACTCACAGCATATTTCGGGCCTAGGCTGGGTATGAACCAGAACCCTCAGATCTCAACCTCTCAAGTAGCTAGGATTACGCACATGAAGCCCTTCTGCACTGCCTTGCTCTTGTTGTAGTTGTTGTTCATGTGCTAGGGCTTGAACTTAGGGCCTGGTCACTGTCCTCCCCCAATTTTTTTTTCCTCACCGTTAACAGGGAGTACCAATGGAGCCAAAACTACACGTAGGAGTGGGGTGGGGTTTTTTGTTTATTTGTTTTTAAATTTGAGGCCAGCAGGCTCTACTTACTGGAACCATAGCTCAAGTCTGGCCTTTTTATTACATTGGTGGTTCATCGGAGATAAAAGTGCCCTGGAAACACAAGGGCATTACGCATAGTCTTGACATCTGAGGACCAAGGTTCAAAGCCAGCCTGGGCACAAAAGAACCTGAAACACTTACATCCAATTAACCCCTAGAAAATGGGAAGTGAGGCTTGGCTCAATGGTTGAGCAGTACCCTTGACCTGAAGATCTCAGGGACAGTGCTCAGGTGAAGTTCAAGTCCCAGGACCCACCAAAAAAAGTCTCTCGGTATAAGGACCCAAGATTGGCCTAGTGGTAGTTTGCCTAGTATGCACAAAGACCTGGGTACAAAGTCCTCGGTACCACATACATAGAAAAAGCCAAAAAGTGGTGCTACGGCTCAAGTGGTACAACTCTAGCCTTGAGAAAGCCCAAGGATAGAGCTCAAGCCCTTACAGAAATTGTCCTGTTTGAGAAGGCTTTTAACCAGCCTCCTATGTAGTTAGGATTACACACATGAAGCGCTGCTACACTGCCTGGATCATTGTTGTTGTTGTTGTTTATGTGCTAGGGCTAAAACTCAGGTCCTGGTCTTTGCACAAAATAATTTTTTGATTCAGTGTTTCAGGGAGTACCATTAAAGCGAAATGGACTTATGAGTTTGTGGGGTTTATTTTGTTTTTAATTCAAGGCTCCCTAGGTCTATAACATAAGGCATAGTTCAACTTCTGCCTTTTAATTTTTTAGTGGTTCATAGGATGTAAGTGTTCCCTGGAAACACAAGTGCACTGCAGAGGCTTGATAATTTAGGATGATGGTGAGGAGCATAGAAAAATATATTTCTGATAAATCTGTGCTAGCCATTTGCATTTTTGGAGTTTTATTGAATTTGTATTTTCTTGAACTTGCCTTTTTGCTTCTGTATACTTGCTTGCTTGCTTGCTAAAACCTTGAGGAATGTAGCAATTGTTCTCGTGGTTAATCTATAACCACCCATCCGCTTGGGCCCCAGACACCCCCGGATATGGAGATTATGGCCATCTGGCTCCTACAAGGTCAAACACTCCCAGATATCGAGCATGAGTTAAAGAACCTCCCAGTAGGGAGAACATGACAAAGTACCACGGAGATCCCCCTCGGGCTCTGTCCAATCAATTCAAAGCACGATAGCCCCAAAGACCGACAATGCTAGCCTCGGCCCATTTCCCACTTTGTGTTGTGCCAATCATTGCTAGAAGTTTGGTATGAATTTTCCCACATTGTTGGGAGCCAGAGTGGAATCAAACTGTACCTTGACTTGCATCAGACCATGGCTTTATTGTCTTATTGTTTTCTGGCCCTATTCTATGTAAATGACCTGAGAATTACCATATGAATGTAACACCTGGAGGTTCCCGGGGTCTGGAGGGGGGAAGAAGCGGGAGTGATAAATAAACGTGGGCAGTCTTTACCTGGACTGCGGACATCCCGGACCCGGTGTGTCTGTCTCTCTTCTATTTCTTCCTAGTCCTTGCCCCCTATTTCAGGAACCCCAATCTGCGAACCCTGGTTTGCTGCCGGTTGGCCCCAGCACCACATGGTGTATTGATTTGCTGTTAATGCTTCCTGGGGCCTTGCCCCTACCAAAAAATGTATAAAAGATGCTGTAATTTAGTGCTTGGGGCTTCTGGTCTGCACTCAATTATCAGTGCACAATGACCCTTGCTCGAGAGTCAACAAATGACTCATTGCAGTTTGCATTGATCTTTCGCCTCTGGCGATCCTTGGGGGGGGGAGGGTTCAAGTTTCTGGGCAATACAATGTTTTGAATCCAGCCTGGGCAGGACAGTCCAGGAGACCCTTATCTCCAATAAACAACTCAGAGGCAGAAAGTGGTAGAGTTTAAATCATGAACAAATCACCAATCAGTTTAAGTTCACTGTTGCCAGGCAGGCTCATGGATTGCTGCCCAGCTTGGCTTTGAACCACAATCCTGTGATCTCAGTGACCTGAGCAAGAATAGGATACAAGCATAAAGGATGTTTTTAAAATTTTGAGTTGTCTCTTTGAGTTATTGATATCTTCTTCCTTTTAATTCATTTTTTGTTCCTTGTTTTTGTGAGTCATGGGAATTAAACTTAGACTGGGCACTGTCCCTGAACTCTTCAGCTCAAGGCTAACACCCTACCCTGAGGCAAGCTCCACTTCTTGTTTTTGCAGAGGTTAATTGGAGATAAGAGTCTCAGGGCCTTTTGTGCCCTGGGTGCCTTTGAACTTCGATCCCCAGATCTCAACCTCCCAAGCACCTAGGATTACAGGCATGAGCCATCTCCCCCAGCTTTTGTTGTTGTTTTTTAAATTCAGATTCTCTAACTTATGATGGATTGGTCAATCTCTCCAAAGTTTTTATCTTTGCTTTGCTTATTTCCCTCCAGGCTAGGAGGATTCACACCAACAAAAGTTCAACTTCAGACTTTATTTTGTTTTTTCTTGTTTGCTTGCTTGCCTGCCTGCTTGCTTACATTTTCTCTTTGTCTCTTGCTTTCTTTGTTTCTTTTTCTATTTAATTCTCTCTTCATTTTCTTCTCACCTTCTTTCTCTTACTCCCTCCCTCCCACCTCTCTTCCTTCTCTTTCTTTCTTTCTTTCTTTTCTTTCTTTCTTCCTTTCTTTCCTTTTCTCTTTTTCTTTCCTTCCTTCCTCCCTCCCTTTCTCTCCCTTTCTTTCATTCTGTTTTTGCTCTCTTTTCTCTTTATTTCCCTTCTTCCCTCCCTCTCTTTATCCCCTACCTCCCATTCCTCCACCCTTCCTTCCTTTCATCCTCCCTTTTTTCTCTCTCTTTCATTCTTTTTTTTTTGGTGATGTAAATGGAAAGAGTCTCATGTAACATGGGTCATTACACAAGCTCTGAAATCTGAAGATTGTGGTTCAAAGCCAGCCTGGGCAGGAAAATCCATGAGACTCTTATCTATAATCAACCACCACAGACAGGAACTGTTAGAGCTCTAGCCATGAGCAAAACAAGTTCAAGCCCACCACTGCCACTCACTAAAACAGGTCTCATAGACTTTCCTGCCCAGGCTGGCATTGAACCACACTCCTCAGATCTCAGCAACCTCAGCAGGGGTTTTGAGTGGTAACTGGATATCTAGATATTTATTCAACATATGCCCTGGTGAAGATTTATGAATTGGCTGTAATCACAACATTTTTCTCAGATGTTAAGCATTAGTCACTATGTAAATACTAATAAAAACTAAATTTGTATCAGTTCATATTCACTAAATGTCTATAAATTTTATTTTTATTTTTTGCCAGTACTGGACCTTGAACTCAAGGCTGAGCACCGTCCTTGGACTTTCTCAAGGTTAGAGATCTACCACTTGAGCCACAGCACCACTTCTGGCTTTTTTTTATGTATGTGGTACCGAGGAATCGAAGCAGGGTCTTCGTGGACAAGCACTCTTCCACTATGCCAACCCTCCGGCAAATTATTTTTATTTTTTAAAGAATTTACAACATTGATTTTCACATAATATTTCAAACAATGTGTTTAACAAACATGAAGGGAGTCTATATATGACTCATTGTCGATTTTTTCTTTTGTCAGTTGTGGGGTTTAGACTCTGGACCTGGGTAAGGTCCCTGAGCTCTCCAGCTCAAGGATACCCCCCTAGCCCTTGAGTCCCAATGCCACTTCCAGTTTTCTGGTGGGTAATTGGAGAAAAATGTCTCCTGGTCTTTAGTGCCCGGGCTGGCTTTGAACGGAAATCCTTAGAACTCAGACTCTTGATTAGCTAGGATTAAAGGAGTGACCCACCTCACCCATCGAGTTTTGAAAATTTTGAGTTGTCTCATATCTTTGCTAGTCATGGGGCTGGAATTCAGGGCCTGAGCACTATCCTTAGACTATTTCTCAAGGCTAGAGCTCTACCACTTGAGCCACAGCACCACTTCCAGCTTTTTTCTATATGTGATACCTGGAACGGAACCTGGGTCTTTGTGCATGCTAGGAAAGTACTCTACCACTAGGCCAAACTCCCGGCCCCCATTTTTTGTTCCTTTATAGTTTTTTTATTCAGGTTTTCTAGTTTCTTATGGATTTTCTCTTCTTTCAGGCATGTATTGGTTTGCTTTTGTTTTCCCACAAAGCTAGCAGGCTTCACCCCTGGAGCCACTGCTCAACTGCAGGCTTTTTGTCCTTCCTTCCTTCCTTCCTTCCTTCCTTCCTTCCTTCCTTCCTTCCTTCCTTCCTTCCTTTGTTCCTTCCTTCCTTCTTTTGTTCTTTCCTTCCTTCATCTTTGTTTCTTCCTTTATTCCTTCTTTTTTCCTTCCTCTATCACTCAAGCCTTTCCAATTTCTGTCTCTCCTTTCTTCCTTCCTTCCTTCTTTTCTTTTTCTGGTGGTTTATGGAAAAAGAGTCTCATGTGAACATGCCATTACACTGGCTTTGAAATCTGAGGATGGTGGTTCAAAGCCAGCCTGGGAAGGAAAGTCCATGAGACTCTTATCTGTAATCAACCACCAATAGACAGGAACTACTAGAGCTATAGCCAGGAGTCAAACATAGCAAATCAAGCCCTGCCTCGCCACTACTTAAAAGGCAGTTTTCTGCACTCCTTATATGTTGAAAAATTATATTGTTTGGGTGTACAAGCCAATTGAGAAGTTAGTGAAGTAAAACATGGCCCTGGAGTAAAGTAAGCATGACTGCTACTTACAAATAAAGGTTAAAACATTGTTTTTATTAGCGGTAGGGTTTTTTTTAATAATTTAAATAACAAGAGACTCTTTTAAAGTTGATATGTAGTCTTTTTTTGCATTTTTTATTGTAATTAGTAAAAGGGTTACATGATATTTGCCAGATAGAAGGTGCATTAATTCACGTACATTGATACCCTTTCACAGGTCTTGGTACCCATTTCCTCCCCCCCCCCCCCACTCCCCACCCGTCTTGGTTTTCCCCCCTTCCCTATCAAATTTCAAATAACCAAATACAAATAAATTCAATATATCAGATAACAAAGTGAGATACTATAACAATATGACATAACCAAGGGACAGAAAGGAGATGAGAGACAACATAGTACATTAAGGACAACAATCATTCTTTATATGGCTTTTGTTTCGATATCCTGGAGGTCCTTTCAATTAGCTTCACATTATATGGCCTTATGTATCAAGATTTTGCTCTATTGCAGATCTCTGGTAGTAGAGCCCAAGGTTTCTACTGATTATGACGAATGAGGGAAACCATTGAGCCTAAGTTCCTTTGAGTCTGGCTTACTTCATTTAATATTATTTTTTCTAAGTCTTTCCATTTCCTAACAAATGGGGCGATGTCATTCTTTCTGACAGCAGCATAGAATTCCATTGTGTACAAATACCACAACTTGTTGATCCACTCATCAACTGAGGGACATCTAGGTTGGTTCCATATCTTTGCTATGGTGAATAGTGCTGCAATGAACATTGTTGTTCTGGTGGATTTAGTATGCCCTTGTTTCTGGAGGTCTGAGTAAATGCCAAGTAGTGGAATTGCTGGGTCATAGGGGAGTTCTATGTTTAGCCTTTTGAGGCACTGCCACACTGCTTTCCATAGTGGTTGAACGAGTTTGCACTCCCACCAACAGTGTAGTAGTGATCCCTCCTGGCCACATCCCCTCCAGCATCTGTTATTATTCATTTTCCTGATCCTGACCATTCTAACTGGAGTGAGGTGGAATCTTAGAGTTGTTTTGATTTGCATTTCTTTTATGAACAGAGATGTTGAGCATTTCTTCATGTTTCTATAGACCATTTTTGTTTCTTCTTCAGAGAAGATTATCTTTAAGTATTTGGCCCATTTTTTAATGGGATGGTTGTTACTTTGGAGGTTACTTTTGGAGTGATTCAATTTTTTGAGTTGTTGATATATTTTAGATATGAGGCCTTTGTCCGTTGTTTGCTTGGTGAAGATTTCCCACTCTGTAGGCTTCCTAATTAATTTACTAGCTATGTCCTTTGCCATACAAAAGCTCTGCAGTTAAATGCAGTCCCACATATCCAGCCTTTCATTTGTTGTGATTCTTGGTCCTTATTAAGAAAGTTTCGACCTGTGCCAAGGAGGCCTAGTGTATCTCCTATTCCTTCCTGTAAAGTTTTCAGTGTGTCAGCTTTTACCTCCAGGTCTTTGATCCATTTGGAGTTAATTCTACTGCAAGGTGACAAAGAAGGATCCAACTTTAGTTTTCTGCAGTTGCTTAACCAGTTCTGCCAGCACAACTTGTTGAAGAGGCTGTCTTTCTTCCATTCTATTTTTTTGGATCCCTTGTCAAAAATTAGGTGGCCATAGGTCTGTGGTTTAATATCTGGGTCCTCAGTTCTATTCCATTGGTCTTCAGGCCTGTTCTTGTGCCAGTACCAAGCTGTTTTGAGAATTATAGCTCTGTAATAGAGTCTAAAGTTTGGAATTGAAATTCCTCCAGTACTGTTCTTTCTGGTAAGAAGTGTTTTTGCTATACGGGTTGTTTTATTATTCCATATGAAATTTTGGATTGCCTCTTCTATTTCTTTAAAGAATGTCATTGGGATATTGATGCGTATTGCATTGAATTTGTAGGTAGCTCTTGGCAAGATTGTCATTTTCACAATGTTGATTCTTCCAATCCAGGAGCATGGGAGGTTTTTCCATTTCCTTAGTTCTGCTTTAATTTCCTTTTTTTGAGTTTTAAAGTTTTCATCTAAAAGGACCTTTACATTCTTAGTTAAGCTAATTCCTAGGTACTTTATTTTCTTTGAGGCTATTGTGAAAGGAGTTTCTTTCCTGATTATTGCCGCGATCCTCTCACTGTTGGCGTAAAGGAAGGCAGTTCATTTTTGAGGGTTGATTTTATAGCCTGCTACTCTTCCAAAGTTTTGAATCAGCTCAAGGAGCTTGGAGTAGAGTCTATAGGATTCTTTAAATACAGAAGCATGTCATCTGCAAAGAGGGATAGTTTTATTTCCTCTTTCCCTACTTGGATCCCCTTTATGCTTGCTTCTTGCCTTATTGCACTGGCTATGAATTCTAGTACTATGTTAAAGAGGAGTGGAGAGAGTGGGCATCCTTGTCTCGTTCCTGATTTTAGAGAGAATGGCTTTAGATTTTCACCATTAAGTGTAATACTAGCAGTGGGTTTCTCATACACAGCCATTATTACATTGAGGAATGTTCCATGGATTCCTAGTTTCTCCAGAGCTTTTAACATAAAGGGGTGTTGGATCTTGTCAAATGCCTTTTCCGCATCTATTGAGACAATTATGTGATTTTTGTCCTTGCTGCTGTTGATGTGTTGAATTATGTTAATTGATTTGAGTATGTTGAACCAGCTTTGCCTCCCTGTGATGAATCCAGTTTGATCATAGTGTATAATTTTTTTGATGAGTTGTTGTAGACGGTTGGCCAGTATTTTGTTGAGAAGTTTTGCATCGATGTTCATCAAAGACGTAGGTCTAGAGTTCTCTTTCTTTGATGAATCTCTGTCTGGTTTGGGGATGAGGGTTATACTGGCTTCATAGAATGAGTTTGGTAAGGAACCTTCATTTTCAATTTCGTTGAATAGCTTGAGGAGTATTGGTGTGAGCTCTGCTTTGAAGACCTTATAGAATTCAGCTGTGAATCCATCTGGCCCTGGGCTTTTCTTAGGTGGAAGTTCTCTAATTGCCATTTCTATTTCAGAGCTTGAAATAGGCCTGTTGAGTTGGCTTAGTTCTTCTTGGTTCAGTGTGTGTATGTTAATATTGGCTAGGAATTCATCCATTTCATCTAGATTCTCAAATTTGTTGGCATAAAGGTTTGAGAAGTATTCCCTCATGATATTCTGGATCTTGGTAATTTCTGTCGTGATATTACCATTTTCATCTGTCGTTTTGTTTATTTCGATATGCTCTCTTCTTTTTTTAGTAAGATTTGCTAAGGGCTTGTCAATTTTGTTAATTCTTTCAAAGAACCAACTCCTTGTTTTGTTGATTCTTTCTATATAGTTTTTTTGGATTCCAAATCATTTAATTCTGCTTTGATTTTAATAATTTGCTTTCTTCTACTGGGATTAGGGTTGGTTTGTTGCTCTTTTTCCAGGAGCTTAAGGTGAGACATTAACTTGTTGGTTTGCAATTTTTCCAACTTTTTGTAGGCACTCAGTACTATGAATTTTCCTCTGAGTACTGCCTTTGCTGTGTCCCAAAGGAGTTGGTATTTTGTGTGCTCCTTACTGTTAAATTTCATAAACTGTTGGATTTCTGTTCTGATCTCTTCGATGACCCATTGGTGATTCAACAATGTGTTGTTCAGTCTCCATGAGTTACAGGGCTTTCGTCGGTGGAGATGTGTGTTCAGTTCCAATTTGAAGCCTTTGTGGTCTGAGAGTGTGCATGGAATAATTTCAGTTTTTCTGAATCTGACCAGGTTTGTTTTATTGCTTAAGATGTGATCTATTTTGGAAAATTTTCCATGTGCTGCTGAGAATAACGTGTATTGTGTTGTTGCTGGGTGGAATATTCTGCAAATGTCTGTTAGATCTAGTTGATCTATATAGTTGTTCAGTTCTAAGGTTTCTCTGTTGAGTTTTTGCCTTGTTGATCTGTCCATAGGTGAGAGTGGTGTGTTAAAGTCACCGACAATCACTGTATTTCGATCTATGTATGGATTCAGTGTAAGTAAAGTTTGCTTGATGAAGTTCGGAGCTCTGGGATTGGGTGTGTAAATATTTAGGATTGTTATGTCTTCCTGGCGGAAACATCCCTTTAGTAGTAGGTAGTAACCTTCTTTGTCTTTTCTTACTAATTTTAGTTTGAAGTCTATTTTATCTGATATGAGGATGGCAACTCCAGCCTGATTTTCGGGGCCGTTAGCTTGATAGAGTTTATTCCAACCTCTCACTTTCAAAAGATGCTTGTTTTTTTAGGTAAGATGTGTCTCTTGAAGACAGCAGAATGATGGCTCTTGCTTTTTGATCCAACTAGACAGCCTATGCCGTTTAATTGGAGAGTTGAGTCCATTGATATTGAGAGTTAGGACTGAGAGATGTTTATTAGGTCCTACCATTTTTAAAAGCTTTTATTTGGGCCTGTGTCTTGACAGTTCTTGTGGTCCTTAGATGGTATGCTGTTTAGGTGCCATTTCTTTCCCTATTTTTCATTTATTTTGGTGTTCTATGTACAGAACATCTTTGAGAATTCTCTGTAGTGTTGGTTTTGTTGCGACATATTGTTGCAGCTTTTCCCTGGAATGGAATGTTTTTATTGTTCCCTCAGTTATGAATGAGAGCTTAGCTGGGTACAGTATTCTTCGTTGGTAGTTATTTGACTTAAGGGCATGACATATTTCCTTCCAGTCATTTCTTGGTTGCATGGTCTCTGCTGAGAAATCTGGGGTTATTCTGATTGGTTTGCCTTTATAGGTGATTGATCCCATCCCTGGCTGCCTTTAGGATCCTTTTTTTGGTTTCTATTGATCCAGTTCGGATTACGATGTGGCGGTTGCATGTTCTTTTCTGGTCAGGTCTGTTTGGGGTTCTAAAAGCTTCTTGTATCTGGATGGGCCTGCCCTTCTGGATATTTGGGAAATTCTCTGAGATGATTCCCTGAAGTATATTTTCAATACCATTGACCTCTTTCTCCACGCCCTCCTCAATACACGCCCTCCTCAATACCAATTAGCCTTAAATTAGGCTTCCTAATATATCTTGGACCTCCTGAAGCACTCTCTCATTTTTCCTAGATTTGGAGTGACTCATTTTCTGTTCTTTCTCTATAATAACTAAATTATCTTTATCCCCAGAAATTCTCTCCTATGCATTTTCTAACCTGCTATCAAAGCCATCTACTTTATTTTTCATCTCCCTTGCTTCTAATTTCTCATTTTTGATACCTTGCATCTCTTCTTTTAGATCCTGTATAGATTTCTTTAGCTCCTTGATTTCCATTTGAGTGGTTAGCTCAGTAGCTTTATTTTCTTTGAACATTTGCTGGAGTTCGGTCACCTTTTTATTTGTGGATTCTATGAATTCATCCATCTTTCTTTCAAAAACCTTTATTATGGCCTCCTTTATGGCTTCTTCTTTTTCACTTATCACCTTGTTTATGGTTTCCTCTTGTTCAGCTATGTCTTCCTCCCTTATCTCTTTCTTCATATTTTCACATTTTTCATTAATTATGTTTATCAATTGCATTTGTATAGCACTTGGAAGACTTTCCTCTAAGTTTGCCAGTGACTGGTCCATTGTCTGTTTACATTGGGTGGGGGATGTTGTTTCTTGATTTGACATTTTTCTTGAGTTTCTTGTTCTGCCCATTTGAAAATGGGAGCAAGATTAATACTAAACATGATTATAGTTTTTCAGATATAACCAACCTAGACCTCTGTAGCTGGCAGACACTAGATGTTCACAAGTTTTGATTGGTGTTATCACTCTTTCTTTTTGTGCAGGTACCGACCAGTCTAATACATCCACTGATAAGCGATTTATACCCAAAACAATAAACCTCTCAATCCAATCTCTATTGTCTTTAAGTCCCTCTGAGCCTAGAGAATAATTAAACACCTAGATATACAATATTGCTCAACAGCCATCAATTGTAGATCCATGCAGTATAAGGGTTGAAAGACGAACAGAGTTCCAGAGATAGAAAAATAGAATGAGAGAGGTCAGGGGAGGTACAAGAGGATTAATGTAGGAGTGTAAGAATATTGTAGTAATGAAGAATAGGTATAGTGTAAGGATAACTGACCTAAGTTGATAAATAGGTAGCATATTTGAGTACAAAGTTTGGAGAGTATTACAATAAACTTTATGTGTTGCTGCACGACTAGCTCTTAGCCCAACCAATGGTCTCACAGTGGACCATGGGATGGATCTGCGAGCTTCCGTCTGAGCACGGTTGGTGGACGTTTTCCTGTGCTGCTTCCAGCGGTGGCCCCAAGCCAAGGGTCTGGGGATTGAGAGTTTCAGGGGCTCTCAGCAGGACCAGCAGGAGACCCCCTCTGTTCCCAGGGCCGGGGCCCAGCTTGGGAGGTAGGCTCCCTGGGCAGAGCCGCGCCTTTTTGGTTCTCAGAAGGGGAGCTTGGCTGCTGTTGGCCCTTCAGATCCCTGCTGTGTTTCCACTGCTTTGTCAGAGTCTGTGACTGTGGGGGGCCCCTCAGTGCTGTCTTCCTCAGGATTCCCAGCTGGAGGATGCCCTGCTCAGGAATTGAGGGGGGGCATATGCTGGCTCCTATTTTCCCACACCCCAACCCGCTGTTGTAAGGCAGGGTCCCAGTGCCCTCCACTCTCCAGATCCAGTGGCCTGGGAGAGGTGCCTGGTGGGCAGGTGGGAGTTGGGACAGCTCTGCCTCCCCTGGTGGGGTGCTGAGTCTTAGGGTTGGCCCGCTTGTCAGTCTCCAGTCATAGGGCTCATGGTTGAGCCCATTGGGCGGGTGGGAGTTGGGACAGCCCCGCCTCCCTTGGTGGGGTTCTGGGTCTTAGGTAGCCTGCCTGTCAATCTCCAGTCAATGACCTGAGGTAGGGGGCTGTTGAGGGAAGGGACAGGATTCTAAATTCCGTGCCCCCCTGCTCCGGCCAGTCTTTCTCGGGCGGGGTGTTGGGGTCTGAGTTAAGTTCTATTGCTTGGCACCCGCTCTGCTTTCCCGATGTGTTTGGGTACACGCTGTATTACTCACGCCTCTGCATCCATCTGCGGGTGTTCCACGGTGGTGGGGAGGCTTTCACTCCCCTAGGGTCTCCGCTGCAGCCTGTGTTCTGCTTCTGGGTTCCACTGCTTGCTGTTCTGGTTCCGCGTCTGGGTTCATCTGCTTCCGCCGTTTGCTGGCCCGGTTCTGTGCTGGTTTCTGCAGCAATTGGGCTACCTGCCTGGCGCCCTCCACTGCCGCCGCTTTTCGTGGCTTGGAGCCGGTGCCCGCCGCAGCTTTCCCGGTGTGGAGCCGGTACCCCCAGCAGCTTTTCGTGGCTTGGAGCCGGCACCAGCTGCCGCTTTTTGCGGCTTTCCACGGCTTTCGCGGCTTGGATCCAGCGGCGAGAGGTGGGGGAGGGGTCCTCGCATTCCGAATTCTTTGAGAAAGTTGGATGTGAGCTTTATCTGGATTTCTTTTCCGGTTTGAGTCCTTCTCCGTTGCTTTTTGAGTTTGTTGTTGTGGATTTCTTTAGGTAGTTGGCTTGTGGGATTCCCTGGTTCTCTCTTTCTGTGAGATAGAGCTAGGCAGCATCCCTATTGTCTCAGCGCCATCTTCCTTTGCCCCGATGTGTAGTCTTATTTTCTTTCTTTTTTTCTTTCTTTTTTTCCTTCTTTCTTTTTTCTTCCTTTTTTTTCCTCTTTTGTCAAATATAGGGCTTGAACTCTGGGCCTGGTCACTGCCCCTGAACTCCTTAAATCTACTGCTTTGAGCCCCAGTACCATTTGCAGTTTTTTGTTGGTCAATTGGAAATAAAGAATCCCATGATCTTTCTTGCCTGGGCCAGATTTTAACTGCATACTCAGATCTCAGCCTGCTGAATTGGTGGGATTTCAGGCTGCATCACCAGTGCGTGGCTTTGTAGTCCTGTTTTCAAAATGGAATTACATTTGCCTCATTATCCTAGAGATGCCTTAACACATTCAACACTCGTTCTAGAGTTTTAAGTTTAATTGTCAGCTCGCACTGGGGTAATGGGTCATAATTAATTTCTATCATCATTAGTTTTAGGGTATTTACTTTTCTTGGGCCTAACTGCTATGACAGTCCTGACGTTCAAGTTGGGAATAAAAGAGCTAAAGGGCCAGTTAGAGCCATGTTTAGCGTTGTAAACCAAGAAGAACAGGCAAACAGCGATTGAAAATTATTGTTAGATTTATGGCTTGTTAAATTATTTTTAATTAGGAATTTTTTTTAAATAGACAGTATTACAGTTCCAGGTCTCCCGCAGGGCCATACAGACACTTATTTTATGAAAATTTTTTCAGGACTAACTTTGTTTAGAAGTTTACTAGCGGAGGCTGGCATTGTGGTTCATACCTGTAATTCTAGCTATTCAGCAGGCTGAGATTTGATGATCTTGATTTAAAGTCAGCCCTGGGACCAAAGAAAGTGAGACACTCATCTCCAATTAATCACTAAGAATTGGAAGTAGTACTGTGACTTAGATGTACGGTGGTAGGCATGAGCTGAAGAGCTCAAGGCTGAGGCACAGGGTTAGGGTTGCTGCCTATAGTTGAAGAGCTCAGGGGAAGCACACAAGACCAGAGTTCAAGCCACATGACCCACCAAAAAAAACATACTTGGGGTCAGATGCATGGCCCAGCAGTATAGACTGCTAGCCTAATATGCATACAGCCCTGGGTTTAAATTGCTCAGGACCCCCTAATCAAAAAAAACACAAGAAGTAGTACTTTAGCACAAGTGGTTGAATGCTGGCCTGCACCTTCCTGTACTGGAAAAGGAGAGCTGAATTAGCATGAGCTTCAGAGAGGGGTCCTCAGCAGGTGCAGGGCTGCAATCCTCTCTGCCTTCCACGTGCAGGACCTTCTACCTGCAGGGCCTTCAGGAAGAGCTCATCCATATCCTGAATGTGGCCATACATTTTGCACATCATCTGAGGCCTGGACTTTAATACAGTCCAAGGTATTCCTCCTGTGTCTCTGGTGTTGGGTAACATGGTTGTTCCAGGCTATTTTATGTTTTTCTGTAACAAACCATCTGAGGCTGGATACTTTTAGAAGAGAAAAGTTCTTGAGGTTGCATCAGGCAAACACATCTGTCTGATATGTACTTACTCCAGCTGTGTCACAGCAGGACACATGATATCACATAGCAAGAGTACAAGGCCAGAAAAAAGAAAAAGTTAGTGAGATACTACCCATCCCCACCTCAACACAATGTTGCACATGTGGGCACACGAGAAAGATTGTGATCTAGGCTAAGCCAGGCAAAGATACAAAACTTTATCTGAAAAATAACTAAATCAAAAAAGGCTAGAGGTTTGCCTCAAGTTGCTTGTCTTGCAATTGTATGGTCCTGAATTCAAAACCCCAGTGTATATACACACACACACACACACACACACACACACACACACACACACACACACACCTCAAGCATGCTTACACAGAGGCAGGTATTATTTCATCTCATATGTGGCCGGGGCAGGTTATTTTCCCTCTCGGATACTTAGATTTTCCATGTGTAGTATGAGACAGGAGATTATTGGTTCATAAAGTTGGAATCTGTTAGGGTGGGTTTTATATTCCAAATTTCATCTTTACTTCAAGACAACTTGGAAACAGTTTGGGGTCCTTCAGAAAAACTTTATGTTCTTTTATTTGTGTGGCAGTCATAGGGCTTGAAATACAGGCCTAGCTTCTGTCCTGAACTCTTTGTGCTCAATGTTAGTAGTCTACAACTTTGAGAAACAGCACCATTCTGGCTGTTTATGGTTAGTTGGAGATAAGGCCTCCTGAAGGGCACTGGTAGTTCATAACTGTAATAATCCTACATATACTGGAAGCTGAGATCTGAGAATTGAAGTTAAGTCCCTGAGTGCAAGCCCTGCAATTGACTAACACAAAAAGAGTGTCCCCGACTTTCCTGCCCAGACTGGCTTTGTATCTGGCTTTGAATGATCCTCAGGTCTCAGTTTCTGAGTAGCTAGAATTACAGGTGTGTACGATCACCACTTAGAACCCAGGATCTTCATAAGTGATTCATCTTTTTTCTTGAAGCTGACCAGAGCTATTCATTTCCTGCAATAAGTTTCCTTACCATGAGATCAAACAATAACCTGTCTTATCACCAGGGCTTGTCTCTTTCCCTACCAGGCTATGTATTACTGCTTTTTATTTCACATAGGGACCAACTGAGAGCCATTTTTTGCCTTTATTTTCTATTCTGGAGGTTAAATGAGGCCACAATCCACCCCTTGATCCATGCCCCTTTCCTGCACTTTTAGATTGCTTTGCAGATAAATCTTCTCACTTTTGCTTTAAGTGGTTTTGAATGTGATCCTAGGTCTGCATCCTGAGCACCTGGGATTTCATCCCACACACTATCCTGTGCATTGTTTTGAGATCTAAGTAAAATGTGTACCAGTGATACTTGTAGAAAGCTTGACAAATGTTCAGGGACTACCAAAGAATGATTAACATTCAGAATGGAAATAGATGGTATCACCCTACCAAAATCTGCTTTATTCCAATATTGATTCATTTGTTCTTAAATCTTATGTAAATGTACTCATAGTCTGTTCTCTCTTCATGTTTTCACATTTTTCTAAGTTGTCTCCCTAACCCAAAACTTCATTGAGGTATAGCTGTCTAATAGAAGAACTATGTACATTTACAGTGTTCATGATTTTGTGTCTCTAACAGCTTGACTAGGTTCACTAGGGCTGGGAATGTGGCCTAGCGATAGCATGTTTGCCTACCATACACAGATCCTTGCATTGGATTCCACAGTACGATATCCACAGAAAATAGTGGAAGTAGTACTGTGGCTCTAGTGGTAGAACACTAGCCTTGAGCACAGAAAGGCTCAGGGACAGTGCCCAGGACCTGAGTTCAAGACCCAGGACCGGCAAAAAAAAAATGGTTCACTGACTTCTCTGTGCCACCATTGAAAGCATACAAGCCAGTTCATTTTAGTATATTCACAGAGCACAACAGGCAATATTGGAATATTTTCACTTCCCCTCTGACAATCCCTGTAGTGATGAACATAATTTCCCATACCCAGCACAGTCCTCTCTAAACCTACATCAGCCATAGGCACTCTCTAATCTAGTATATTCACTGGCCCATTTGGGATACTTCTTTTTTTCTTTTCTTCTTTTTTTCCCTTATTTTTTGCCAGTCGTGAGGCTTGACCTCAGGGCCTAGGCACTGTCCTTGGACAGTATTTGCTCAAAGCTAGTGCTCTGCCACTTGAGCCAGAGCACCACTTCCAGATATTTTTGTGTCTTTGGAGCTGAGGAATCAAATCCAAGGCTTTGTGCATGTGAGGTGAGCACTCTACTACTAGGCTAAGCTCCTGGCTCATTTGGGATATTTCCTAGCCTCAGAATAATATCTAGAGTCTTTTGCTTTTTTGCCAGTCTTGGATTTTGAACTTGGGTGGTTTGTTTTGTTTTTGCTATTTATGTGGTACTGAGGAATCAAACTCAGGGCTTCATCCATCCTAATCAAGCACTCTAGCACTAAGCTGTATTCCCAGCCACACACCAAGTTTTCTTTTGCAGACTCCTGTATGTCATGTTTGCCAGACCTATCTACATACTAATATGTGAAAGTATTGCTATACTAATAGGAAAATCAATCCTCATTCCTCGGGTGTTTCATTTCTGCAAAAAAAAAAAGGCTCAGAGTGGTGCTCTGATTCTTATTCTCTAGAACTCGGAGACAGAGATCAATGGAAAGAAAAGAATGTTTTCAAATGCTTTGTTCCAGAAGCAGTCTAAGTCCTAACAGTCACAAATCACATGTGGAATATAGTTCCTTGGCTCTTCAGTTGAATTCATGTGTCTTTTGTATGGCTTTCTTTCACAGAAAGAATTTCCCAATTTTTTCTCAGAGCAAGAGATGATATGAAGTGAAGTAGTAATGCTGTTCTCTGCTGGTTTTCTAATTGCTAATTGAAGATGAGAGTCTCAAAGACTTTAGTGCTGGGACTGGCTTGGAGCCTCGATCCTCAGATTTCACATTTCAGCCTCCTGAGCAGCTAGGATTGCAGGCATGAGCAACCACACCTTTCCTAGGGCTTGAACTCAATGCCTGGTACCTATTCCTTTGGTTTCTGTTCAAAGATAGCATTCTACCACTCGAGTCACAGTTCTATTTCTGGCTTTTTTGTAGTTAATTGGAGATGAGCATATCATCCACCTCCCTGACTATAAGAATGTGACAAGGAATGTGGGCATCTGAGCACCCAAGAATCTGCAGCACATCATGCAGCTGGATCGTGATGTGTGTTCATCTACCCATCAATTCAGCCTCTCACTGGCTGGCCGGGTCTACAGTTTGCAGGACTGGATATACCATCATTTTGACCTGGCCCCTGGCCTTCCAGCTAGAGCTCAGCCACATGTCAAACTGGGATCTGACCGCTGTCCCCTATGCCAAACTCAAGATGCCTCTTCAGCTTATGATAAGTAGCTGAGAACACCCAGAAGTACAAACTCTTAAACTTAAGAGCTACTAGGTCTGGTTGCATGGTAGAATAACCTGAAATGTTGAGAAATTATAGGCTCCTGGATCTTATTTTGAATCTACTGAATTAATTCACTGGGTGTTGTATGCTGTCATGTGTTTTAAAAGCTAAACTTGTGGTTCTTCTCCTCTCACTCCGGCCTTAAAGGGGACTCCAGCTAGGTATCTGATAACTGTGGACCATTAAGAACTTCTAGTACCAAACGTCACTTGCTAGTGACTTCATGTATTAGTTGACAATGTCTTAAATGCTCACTGATTTTATTATAAATTCTAGGATTGATGATTTTGAAATTTCCCTTCCTGAAATGAGGAAGTATCAGACACCGAACTATTAAGAGTAGCCTTAGATAATACTCTTGGCCCAGGAATAAGCAAACACAGCTGGTATCCAGTTGTTTGGATACATTTTTGAGGCTTGCTGTTTCTCTTAGGGAGTCCTAGCCTTCTCTTTGTACCACAGAAGATGGAGAAGGTAGCTGCCAAGCCTGATATTGTCAGGACCTATATATCTTTATGGTATTCTGAGATGGAATTTTCCTTTAAGCAATATGTCTTTGAATTTACTCTGCTTTGGTTTCAGCTTCCTAAGTAATGAAATTACAGGCATGCCCCTCCATGTCTAGCTGTTTACCAATGGCCATTTGAAATAAGAAATACGCGCCATTTCTACTAATACAATTGTGAAAAGAGCAATTGACTTACAGCATAGTTACAAAGTATATAGACTTGGATGCCACTGAATTTCAAATCCAATTAACTACAAAAGTGCTTATTGTTGAAGAGAAAGTTACTGTGTCACTGAGCTTTACTTGCTCATATAGAAATGTGATTGGAGCTGGGTGCCAGTGGCTCACACCTGTATTCCTAGCACCTCAGGAGGCTCAGATCTGCAGATTGATTATCAAATCTAAACAGCCCCAATGAAACTTTCAATAATGGAAGTAGAGTTGTGTGTGGCTCAAGTAGTAGTGTTCTAGCTTTGAACACAAAAATATTGGGGTACAGCACCCAGGCCCGGAGTTCAAGCCGCACACTAACCAAAAAAAAATGTGTTTGGATAATAATATTTACCATTTCCTGTGTTTGTTAAGGCCAATCAATACATATAATTTATTGAGCATTTCCTATTAAAAAGAAATAGGGATTTCTCCTTGCCTGCAAAAAATTTGTGATGCTGCAGAACAGGCACTGCATATCCTCTAATTCAGTGTAGAATTGAATGTTAATTTTGTCATGCCTGTTAGAAGAGCAGCTCCAGAGCCAGACTGATGAGCCAGATACTATTCTGAAAATTGGTTTCATGAGGTAAATTCAGTTTTCTGCACATGAGTTTGCCACACTGATTTTGGTCAGGAAATCTCTAAGGCTCAGAAAAGAATTCTAGCTCTGTATCCATTTACATTCTTATCAAAGGGGAATTAAGCCAGACAATGGTGGTTCATGCCTATAATCTTCATTGCAGAGTAGACTCAATGTAAGGATCATGATTCCAGGCCAGCCTAGGCAGGAAATTACATGAGACTTGTCTCCAACTATGCAGTGTTAAACCCAGTTGTGGAGATATGGCTTAAGTAGCAGAGTATCATCCCCAAAGAAAAGAGCCAAGGGAGAAGAAGAAACCCTGAGTTCAATCCAGAGTCCTGACACATAAAAAAGAAACAATGAAATTGTTTTTACAAATGAGAAACCAGGCCCTTGCTCATCATAACTGATTTCAAATTACTTGTGTGAGAGAGCTAATGCTTCAAAGAGGTAACCTGCTCTGTGGATTCTTAGCTACTACATTCTACAGCAATGGCTATAGATGTAAGAAGTGGTTTGTTTCAGAGAGCTTTATAGAACAGTGATTTCTAATTTCAGTGAGACTAAAAGGGGTGAGTCATTATCCCTGTTCTCTTCCAAAACTACTTCTCATTAATGATCAGTACTAAAAAATCAGCCGTGCATAGGAAGGGAAATCTCTAAGTATACTTTGTGATTTTGAAAGGGGATATTTTTTATTTCTCTTTTGTGTGGAGGCTATCATCCTTATTCAGTTATTGAGTGAAATCATCAGGCTATAATAGAGTAAAAAGACAATTGACAGACTTCAATGGCTGGGTTGTGATTTCTCAAGAATATGACAATAAATTTATTGCACCTCCTTGGAAATAAATATGCTCCAAGATGCTTCTGAGGCTTAATTTGTTGCTTTAAAAATAGTAAATGATGCTTCATCCAATACCTACTACAAGTGTTATAATCATCTCTCTTTTATCCTACCCATTTGGAATATTGTTGTCTTTTTCCTATTTCTCTGCTTTGTTTCTATATGTAAGCTGCCCAAACCATGAATCAGTTCAGGTCAAATGTTTGGACATGGCTGCCCTCACTTCCTTTGGTGGGTTTGCGTATTGCCTGGCTTTCCCTCCTGTGCATAGGCTGTTTGGCCATTGGCATTGGGGATGGCATGATGCACGTATGGAATACACTCTTCATAAAGAACAATTAAGATATAAAAATTTTCAAGATTCCAAATCCACAGTTACCCTAACAAGGATGCTTTGCTTTTCTTTTTCCTTCCTTCCTTCCTTCCTTCCTTCCTTCCTTCCTTCCTTCCTTCCTTCCTTTTTGTCTTTCCTTCTTTCTTTCCCTTTCTTTCTTTCTTTCTTTCTTTCTTTCTTTCTTTCTTTCTTTCTTTCTTTCTTTCTTTCTTTCTCTCTTTCTCTGTTTCTTTCTTTCTCTGTTTCTCTGTTTCTCTCTTTCTCTTTATCAGTTGTGATGTTAGAACTCTGGGCCTGTGTACTGTCCATGAGCTCTTCAGCTCAAGCCTAACACTCTTCAATTTAAAGCACAGTGCCACTTCTGATTTTCTAGTGGTTCACTGGAGCTAAGTGTCTCATGGACTTTCATGCCTGAACTGTCTAGGATCCGTGGTCCCAGCCTGCTGAGTAGGTATAAGACACTGGCCAGTCTTGTTTTTTGTTTGTTCAGTCATGGGGTTTAAATCTCTGGGCATATGCGTTGCCCCTGAGCTCTTAATCTCAAGACTAGTACTCTACCATTATGAGCCACTGAGCCATTTAGAAACATAAGCTTTTAATATACAATTACCAACATTTGAAAACTGTTTAAAAGTATCTGATGCTGTAGCTCAATCCCATAATCCAAGCTACTCCAGAGGTTGAGATCTGAGGATCAAGCTTTAAAGGCAGCAGGGGCACCGAAGGACCTGAGAATCTTATCTCCAATTAACCACTAGAAAACAGGAAGTAGGGCTTGGTTCAAGGCTAAGGCGGTAGCCTGGAGCTGAAGAACTCAGGTTTAGCTCCGATGCCAAGTTATAGCCCCATGACTCACCCCCCTCCCCAAAAAAAGAAAAAAAAATCATCCTTGCCAGAGTAACTTTGAACTGGAAACCTTGCAAAAATCTCAGCATGGTTGTCTTTATGGAGAGCACATTCCATGCATGAATGTTCCCATTCCCAACCAGTATGGGAGGAAAAAAAGCCTACACACGGGAGAAAAAAAGCCAGGCAAATGCAAATGCAACAGGGATGTCAGGGAAGCCATGTCCCAACATTTGACCTGAAATGATTTAAAGGTTAGGCAGTTTAAGCATAGAAAAGAAAGCAAAGAAATAGGAAAAAGACATAAATATTCCCCATGTATGAGATTAAAGAGTCTGAAAAGAGTATAACACTTACAAAATCATTAAAGCCCAGGTTGGCGTTGAAACTGTGATCCTTGTTGTGCCAAGATTGTCCCATGTTCTGGGAATGAACCCCGCTCCCCCTTGCCCAGGGCCCATTTACTAGGAATCAAAAACACATGTTCCTGGAACTAGCCTGGACTTGAACCCCAGGTGGCAACATCCCAATGCTCAGTGGTTAGACACTTGAGCGCTGACCAATCTTGAGCAACCAGTGGTTTGAAGTTACCAAACAGCTAATCAGGTGATTGTAACTATGGAATTCCCCTAGAACTTGTTTGTATAAAAGCTGTGTCAAACCTTTGTTCAGGGCCTCAGCATTGCCAGCTACGGGTACGCAGAGGTTCAAGTTCGAACTTGTGTCTGAGTTTGAATTCATAATATACGACCCTTGTTTCTTTGCTTTGACTTTGGCATCTGGTGGTTCTTTCAGGGTCCCAGGAATTCGGGTACAACAATCCTCAGATCTCAGCCTCCTGAGTAGCTAGGATTACAGGCATGAGCCACTCTGTCTTGCTTGGAACAAACATATTTTAGTATTTAAAAATAATATTGCTGGGAGTGGTGGCTCATGCCTGTTATCCTCAGTATTCAAGAGGCTTAGATTGGAGGATTTCGGTTCAAAGCCAGCCCAGGAACTAAAGAATGTGAGACTCTTTCTTCCTTTTTTTGCCACTCCTGTAATTTGGGATTAGTGCCTGAGAAATGTCCTTGTGCTTTGGCAAGGCTAGTTTTCTACCACTTGAGCCACAGCATCACATCTGGCTTTATCTCTGTATGTGGTACCAGGGGATTGAACCCAGGGTTTTATGCATGCTATCCAAGCAAGCTACCACTAGGCCATGCTCCCAGCCAAGAATGTGAGACATGTGAGACTCTTATCTCCTATTAACCACTAGAAAACCGGAAGTGGTGTTATGGCTTCAAGGGAAGGATGGTAGCCTTGAGGTGAAAAGCTCAGGGACAGCACCCAGGCCCAGAGTTCAAGCCCAATAACAACAACAACAACAAAAAGAGCAAGAAATTAAATCTCAAGGCATATTGGAGCATATTTATTTACAAGGAGATTCAATATATCCAGCATCTTATAGTTTAGAAATCAGAACCTAACCCTAACCCTGAATCATTTAATTCTGTCCATTGTCTTTTTGTGCTATTATAGCTAAGATGATTTCATCAAGCCAATTAAGTAAGAATGGCAGCCTTAACACAAGAGAAAAATAAAAATTAAAGGGCTCTTCTCTATTCTAACAGAACTGACAAAATTTACCTTCAATTCTACATTGAATTAGAGTGTATCCAGGACATGTTCTGTGGCAGCATATATCCCTTGCTGGTGAGAAGCCAGGCCTATCTCTTTACAATAGGGAATGCTCAGTAAACTCTGTTTATTAAGTAGCCATTGTAACTCTCAGCAATGAGAAATGTAGCTATCCAATCTTGTTTTGTTTTTTCTGTTGTGGGCCTTGAACTCCGGTTTTGGGTGCCGTTCCTAAGTCACTTTGTGTACAAGGCTCTACCACTTCAGCCACAGCTCCATTTCTGACTCTTTCTATGGAGATAAGAGTCTCAGGACCTTTTCTGCCCCTCTGGCTTTGAACCATGATTCTCATATCTCAGCCTCCTAACTAGCTAGGATTATAGGTGTGAATTACCAGGAGCACATGTCTGGTGACACTTACCTTCCAAGAAAGGTAACAGTTACCAGCCAAGAAATCTGGAAGTAGAGCTGTGGCTAAAGTAGTAGAGTGCTAGTCTTGTGTGTATAAACAGAAAAAACAAACTCCCGGCCCATCATTGAAATTCTTATCCCACATTAAGTAGCAAGAAATCATAACTGGGATCTGTGGCTCAAGTAGTGGAAGGCCAGTCTTGGCATAAAAAAATGCTAAGCATCCGTGTCCAGATGCTAAGTTCAACAGATTCAAACCCCAGAATCCACACACACACACACACACACACACACACGCACGAATATGTGTCTGTGAAAGGTGTCATTGAAAGCATTAGTACTGGGACTAAAACTCGGGGTCTGATACCAATGCTTGATTTCTTCCTGCAAAGCAGATGGCTCTACCACTTCAGCCAAACATCCACTTTGAGTCTTTCCTAGTTTGTTGAAGATAGGTGCCTGTCAACTTTGTCTGCCTAGGCTGCATTTGAATGTTGTGCCCAGATTTTTGGGTCCCCAAACACCACCAAGTTGGTGAATCTTATGTAAGAGCATGAGAGTCTTTATTGCAAGCTTAAGCCTCGATTCACAACAGAAGAGGACACAGTGGGTCTGAGTTGAGACTCCTGACTTCCTGTTGTACAAGGTTTTTATAGGGTTCTGGGAACTTTCCAAGCATAGTCACAAGTTGGAGCAAAGCATGACACACTGCGGGAAAAATGGCTGGAAGTGATTGGTTAGCTCAAAGGGTTGACATATTATGAATTGATTGGCTCCTGCTAGGGAATCCGTGCAGTTCTGGTGGTTACTGCTAAAACATACATGCTGAACTGCAGGGCAGCTAGTCAGGATTGCTTATCTCATCTTTTCCTGGAGCCTTAAACCACTGGGGGTGGTCTTTCCAGAGGGAGTTGTCTGGAATTTACTGTTTTCCTTGAAGCTGCTAGCTCTGCTGGTTTAGAATTGGGGCAGGGTGATTCTCTGGCAGGGCCTGCTTAAAAATAACTTTAAAAATAACAAGAATCCTCATATCTTAGTCTCTAAAATCACAGGCAGGAGCCACTGATGCCCCCTTTGAAGCCTGAGGACACTGAGCTCCCAGGGTCAAATCAGGTCTTGGCATCCTCATGCCAGGCCAAAGCAAGTGGGAAGCTCTAGACCCCGAGTGTTGGGCATCGGTGGGACTGTAGCATACCTGGAAAGACAGGAGCTCGACTCTCAGCAGCAGAAGCAACAGCATGAGAGGAGTGCCAGATTGAATCCTAGCACACACTGGAACCACAACAAAGTGAACCCCTTGCACTAGTTGCCTAGAAGCACCAGCTACTGCCCAACAACCCAACTACAGCACTTTCTTACCACCCACAAGCAAGGGGGAACCAATGAGGAATGGGACTCACCATTGCAGCTCGAGAGGGGGGCGACCGGTCGTCAGATCCATATGCTCACACTCGGATAGTCTGTAACAATCCACAGTAAGGTGGATATAGGTAGATGCAGGCTTTTCCTGATGAGTGAGGAAGAGGGAATTGGGATTGGTGGCTGCCCGGTGTCCAATATTGGCATTGGTGGGGGTGACTTATCCCCTGGCCATAACTTAGTGATAGCATCCGGTTTCCTGTGAGCAAGGGGCAGAAGAGCAAGAAAGTTGAAACATGGGCTGCACCAGCAGAGTTAGTAATCAGAATTGGGAACCCTACCCCTAGACCCTGAGCACAGATGGGCCTGGAGCCAGAGGCGGGCCTCGGAGGGACACACAGTCTCTGACACAGGGGAAGGAGAAGCAGCTCCTGCAGTAAGTGGCTGTGAAACTGAAGGCCCTGGGCTTCCTGCCCAGGTTGGGCTGGCTGTGGTGTTCCTTAGGGAGAGGAGCAGTCCTTAATGAAGCTGCTTGTCCCAGCTGCCTGATGGGTGAGTGCCTCACATGCCTTGGAGCTGGACTTCATCCCCCCTTCCCTCCCTGCCTTTTGTTCAAACCTTCAGCTCCTTCCCACTCCTCCTACTCCTCCTCCTCAGTGGCATTTCTGAGTCAGTGTTTCCCCCCCCTTTTATTTTTGCCTGCTGAGGTAAGTTGAGATCCTCCCCCGCACCATGACAGGGATTTGTCCCCTCCGCAAGTGTCTGGATTAGAACCCAGGGCCCTTGGCACTGTGGCTCAAGGAGTAGAGGACTTGCCTTGAGCTGAAATGCTGAGGAACAGTGCCCTGACCCAGAGTTCATGTCCCACGGCTGACCAAAAAAAAATAAAGTTGCTTCTGCAGGTGATTCTCACAAATAATCAGACCAAAGTGCTGATATTTATGG
This sequence comes from Megascapheus bottae, assembly GCF_031878675.1. Taxonomy (NCBI): domain Eukaryota; kingdom Metazoa; phylum Chordata; class Mammalia; order Rodentia; family Geomyidae; genus Megascapheus; species Megascapheus bottae. Next base: position 1,617,110 of record NW_028327483.1, read on the forward strand.
TTCATGTTAGTAAATCAATCTGAAAACACAATGGAACCACAGAAATGGGTAAGTTTATGCTCCAAAAGACCCTCAGGTTTGGGCTTTTTTATTTCCTGCCAGTCCTAGGCCTTGAACTCAGGGTATGAGCACTGTGCTAGGGCTATCTCAAAACTAGAGCTCTACCACTTGAGCCACGGAACCACTGCCAATTTTTTTCCATATATATGGTACCGAGGCCTACCCCTAACCAAACTCCTGAGCCCCTAACAGGCTTTATTTATTCATTCATTTTTTTTTTATTTTGTGAATCATGGGCCCTGTCCATCAACTCTTCAGCTGCAGACTACCACCCCAGCCTTGAGACAAAGCCCTACTTCCTGTTTTCTAGAGGATAAATGGATATAAAATTCTCAGGTTCTTTTGTGGATAAATGGAGAAAAGAGTCTCAGGTTCTTACTTGCCTGGGGTACCTTTGAACCTTGATCCTAGGTTTTCAGACACCTATGTAGCCTGGATGACTGGTGTGAGCCACGTGGCCAGGACTTAACATGGCTGTGTGTGTGTGTGTGTGTGTGTGTGTGTGTGTGTGTGTGTGCGCGTGTGTGTGCGTGCGCGTGTGTGTGCGTGTGCCTATCTGTGTCTGTGTGTGTATGTATGTATGTATGTATTGATGTATGTATGTGTGTATGTATTTGTCTGTTATGGTGCCCTGGAACTCTGGCTGAAGTCTATCCTTGAAATCTTCAGCTCAAGGCTATCGCCCTATTCTTGTCCCTGGATTTTGTCCCTGTGCTCTTGAGTTCTTAGCTACCACCCTACCCCTGAAGCCACAGCACCACTTCTGGTTTTCTAGTTGTTCATTGAATCTCTTGATTCATAAGAATCTCTTGATCTTCAGTGCCCAGGATGGCTTTGGAGCATGATGCTCAAATCTCACTTCTTGGTAGCTAGGATTACTGAAAGGAGCCACCCCACCTGGCTTTAAGGGTCTGTTTGTTTTGCAAATTGAGATATGGTAATTTAGGATGCAAAGCTGTGGTTTTTGGCTTAGATAAAAGGCATCAGGGCATTTGAGTTTTCTTTGTTTGGCTACAATTTGGGGACAAGTGTTAGAAACTTAAATGTGAAAGTCTATTAATTTCAGAATCTTTGTTCTGTCTAAAACCACTTGGGTAGTTAGGTATCAAAGAAAGGGACAGGGAAAACCTAGGAGAAGTCCATGCATGTTGGAAAACAATAAATAAGCTAGCATGAAGATGCTTCTAAACCTAGTGAGATGGGAAGAGTGGACCATCTTCATTCTGTCTCTTTTCCTTGCAGACTGACACTGGAAATCTGATGTGGATGATGTGACTGGCATTTCTAAAAGTTGGTCCTTGGAAAACTTTAAAAGAGGGATGAAGATTTATCTGAGTGATATAATTTGGCTTCAGTATTATTTTTAATTGGGTATAAGCTTTAAAAAAGAGGCCCACGATAAGCCTGGATTTCTTCATGCAGTGCTGGTACTTAAATATTTTTGATGCGTCGTGGGGCTTCAACTCACCCTGGGAACTGTCCCTGGGCTCTGCAGGTCAAGGCAACCACCCTACCCTATGGCCAAGCTCCACTTCCCATTTTCTAGAGGTCCTTTTGTGCCTGAGCTGGCTTTGGACTTCGATCTCAGACTTTTGAGTAGCTAGGATTACAGGATAGAGCTGCCTGCCCACCTGCCTGGCTGGTGCTTGTATTTCTTGCATTAACAAAAAATAGTCATTTAAAGCTGGATACTTAGATTCTTGCCTATAATCCTAGCTACTCCAGAAGTGGAGATTAGCTCAAGGGTAGGTGTTGCTCTTGCTGAAGAGTTTAGGAACAACACCCAGGCCCAGGGGTAGGACAGGAGCCTTGACCTGAAGGGCTGAGGGGAAGTGCCTGGTTGCTTAGCCAAGTTCAAGCCACAGGATCCCCCCAAAAAATAGATGACAAGCTTGGCACAGATCTTTATCACTGGATTGAGATAAGAAATGGCCTAAAACTGCTACAAACTCCAAGGTTTCTTCACAGAACTAGGAAACTAAGAGTGCTTTTCCTCTACGATAAGCTAGCAATTATGTAATCTTGCTGATTACTCTTTTGTGATTTAGATAGAAAAATTGGAACTTAGGCATTCAGCATTAAAAGAGAGGTACTATTAGTAAAAAACTTAAATGCTATGCATTAGGGTAGTTTTGTTGTTTAAGTACTTGTGATCAAACCCAGAATCTCTAGTGAAAAAGTGCTGCACCGCACCTGTGTTTGAGTCTTGGTCTTCCTGTTATCCAGGTTAGCCTTCATGTTCTTGGCTTAAATGAATGATCCTCCCTGTTCAGCCTTCCAAGGTGTCAGACCTCTGGTTGTACCACTGTGTTGTGGGAGATTAAGCTTAAATGGAAGATACTCATTTTTTATAAGCTTTCTAGGAAGCTTTTACTGGAAATTTCAGAATTCTCTGTCAAAGCTGTATTATCAATGAAGGAACTGTGTTGTCCCAAATGATGGCTGACTATTCTGACTGTGAGGCAAATGCCAGAAGGCAGGCACACATCTGCCTTCTAGAAGTGGCCAGCTGGTCTTCTCACACAGCAATGGTTTGGGAGATGAAAGATTTATTCCACAGAGTAATGGATAAGGTCTGGGAAGACAAATCTGAGGTCTGTAGCCTAGAGGAACTTTTAGGATCAGAGAAGAGGTAGGAATTACAACCAAATTAGGGCCAGCAAAACTGGCAAACAGAAACAGCCTGGTTTGGAGCAAGCAATCAAGCTTCACATCTACAAAAACCTCCTCTAAAGTTAATTCCTCTACAGACACTCACATTCACACTTTCTCAATCCTCCCCCTACTACCTGTTTTGAAGAACAATGGAGGTGATGTAATATGCTAAAAACAAAGAAACCAAACAAAGCCAAAATCCTGTGAGTTATTTTTCACTCTTTTCTATCTGCCTTTTTCTCTGTCTGGTACTGAGGAAACCAACCTAGGTCTTCATGCATGGTAGGCAAGCACTCTAGCACTAGCCCAAACTGCCTGCCCTAAAATACCCTTTTTTAAATACAAATTATACTTCTCTCTAACTTTTTTCTTTCTTCCTTTCTTTCTTTGTTTTGTAGGTCATGAGCCCTGTCCCTGAGCTCTTATTCTCAAGGCAACTGCTCTCCCTTCCCTTTGAACCACAGCCCCACTTCCTGTATTCTAGGTATTAATTGGAGGTAAGGGTCTCATGTTCTTTCATGACTGGGCTGGCTTTTAATGGCAATCCTCATATCTCAGTCTCCTGAGTAGCTAGGATTACAGGAGTGATACCCTGTACCTGGCAGAAATTATATTTCTACTAAATAATCCAAACTAGAAAACTTGAGATTTGAAGGAGGGATATTCAGTTGCTAATGTCTATGACAATAGTCTAAATCCTAAATCAAGAAGTCCAGTTTAACCTGCTTGACCACCTGCAGGTGGTGTTTACCTTTTGAAAGCTCAGCCCCACTGAAACTTCGGGCTGTTTCCAACCAGTCCGAAGGCAGAGAGCAGTCTCTGTGCAGCTATTAAAATGACTCCTGGGCTGGGAGTTTGGCCTAATGGTAGAGTGCTTGCCTAGTATGTCCAAAGTGCAGGTTCGACTCTTTGGTACCACATACATAGTAAAAAAGCTGTAATTGGTGCTGAGGCTCAAGTGGTAGAGCTCTAGTCTTGAGAAAGTCCCTGAGCTCAAGCTCAGAACTAGCAAAATAAAATAAAATAAAATAAAATGACTCCTAACTGTATTCACGGAGTGCTGTTGACTTTCATGCTGTGGGTTTGAATCCCTCCTGAATGGATTGGATTTAACATAAGAAATTATCCCACCCTGCAATCGTAACATTTCTGGTTTCAATCATTGTGAATATGTTGATGTAACATTAATTGAGAAGTAGTTTATACATCCCTAAGGAGTATTTTCACTAATAACCAGTTTTATTGATGGTTTAATGTTTTCATTGGTTTCAGATATTGTATTATTTTCACAAGACAATTAGTTCTACAAATTCTCTATGTATATTTAGAACAGAATTACTTTTATAAAACCTGTCTCCAATAAACTGGGGATTCATCTTTTGTGAAGAGTAAATGCTCTACCTGAGACCTTAAAGATTCTTTTCCCATAAGAAGGATTTATGCTTTTCCAACCCATGTATAATTATGTGTGTGTGTAGGGAGGACTTGAACCCTGGGCCCAGGAATTCTCTCTGAGCTCTTTAGCTCAAGTATACTGCCCTACCCCTTGAGCCACAGCCCTACTTCTGGTTTTCCAGTGGTTAATTGGATGTAAGATCCTCATGGGCTGACTTTGAACCACAGTCCTCAGGTCTCACCCTCCTCAGTAGCTGAGATCACAGGCATGAGCCACTGCACCTAGATTAGTATAATGTTTTCAGTAGGAAAATGTGGGGCAAAATCACCCAGGTTCTTTCCTGACCACTTCATTTGCCTTCTTTCCCAGCCATGCTTCCAGGATCGTCTGTTCATTGTCAACAGCAGGAAAGAATGAAAGAATTTCTGGTGAGTTGCTTTTTTATTTCTCATTTTGTTTTTTACATTGTAGTTTATTCATCTAAGGGTGTCCAAGAATTAAAAACAGAAAAACACATTCAGCTTTGGGAACATGTTCATAAGTCAGAAAAAGATGGTTTGTGGATTTAGCAGATTAGAACATCATACATTCTAAGTTTATGCAGATTTGCTTCAGTTTGTTTCTGGTTCTTCTAATGTGAGAAAAAGTAGTCACCCAGGTCATGTGATTCAATGACACTTAGGAAATAACTTCACATGGATGGTAAAGTTTCACTATCAACGTATCTGAGATCAGATCCTCAAGCCTAACATTAAAATATGTTACTAAAGTTTTACTGCAGTTACTGAAAATAGTGTGGTCAAACACACCTTCAACTATTCTGGAGAACATACATGTAGAAGAATGAACTTCCAGAATTGAAATGTTCCTGACCCAGGGCTAATTACCTGGTGGAAATATGCCATTGCAGGAGATGGTGACATTTGATGATCTGGCTGTGGACTTCAGCTGTGAAGAGTGGCAGGACCTAAACATTGCTCAAAGGACCCTGTACAGAGATGTAATGCTGGAGAACTACAGCAACCTGGTGTCACTTGGTGAGCAAAAGTCACTGTATCTTGCAAGACCAAATGATTTCTTATAAGGAAAACTTCAACTTGATTATGTGATTCTTCTCTTGCTTTTTTGTGGGCCAAGGGCTTGAACTGTGAGGCTGGATGCTGTCCCTGAGATCTTTAGCTCAAAGAAACTGCCATATCCCTGGGCCTGGGCGCTGTCCCTGATTTCTGAAGAATAAGTCTTTGCCCTATCCAGTAGCCACAGCCCCACTTCCAGTTTTTCACTGATTAATTGGAGATAAGGGTCTCTTGGTTTTGTAGTGCGTGAGATAGCCTTGAAACTTTATCCTCAAATCTCAGCTACTTGAGTAGCTGGGATTATATGCATTAGCCACCATTCCCGACAATTATGTTATTCTTGAGGTAATTTTATACTCATTATTTGAGCATCCAAATTAGTATTTTGACAAAAATTCTGAACTATGTTCCCTAAGAAGGGACTGTCTTCACAAGCCCAATGTGATTACTGTTGTTGGATATACAATCTAGAGTAGAATGTATGTGACTATGTAAATATGATCTAGGAATCACTAGTTGAAGTGTGTGTTCTAATCTAAACCTGGCACTGGTGCATTGGTTCATGCTTGTAATTCTACCTATTAAGGAGGCTGAAATCTGAGCTTTTCATTTGAAGCATCAATGCCAACCAAAAGCCTCATGATATTCTTTTTTTCTTTCCAGTTATACTTTTAATTTATTATAAAAAATCATAAATTTTAAACCTTAGGTAGAAACCAGTTGAAATAGCCAGTAACATCATATAAATAAGACAACTCTAGAACAGTCTCAGGGTGTCTAGCCTCATGATATTCTTAGCAGCAATTAACCCCTCCAGAAATGGAAGTGGGGCTTTGACACAAATGGGAAGAATGCTAGCCTGGAGTAAAAGCTGAGTTCAAGCCACACAATGGGAAAAAGAAATCTACAGCTAGGGAAAATTCAACCATGTAGCCAGTGTGAAATGAGAAATACATTTAGAAGCAACCTTGTTAACAGGATGGGTGAGAGCTTTCACCACAAATGATACATCATGAGCAATAGTTCTCCACTATTCCTTATCAACAGGGCATTGTTTTCCCAAACCTACATTGATCATAAAGCTGGAGAAAGGTGCAGAACCATGGATAGAAGTCTCAGAAAAGAATTTTACAGGTGAGTTAATGCATTTTTCATAGTGATGTTGGAGCTAAAACCCAGTAGTTAAATAGATCTTGTGTAATACTGAGCAATAGCATTCCTAGTTTCCCTGAGTTCTGAGTGTGGCAGTGAATGAGGTGTTCCTTCTTCTCAAAAACTCATGAATCAAGAATTCATATGGAGACATACTGAATTTTGTGTGCCAGTAAAGTTAGAAATTCTCTTTCTCTTTGTGAAAATCATTCTGAAGCATACATTAGAGATATAAAAAATGAGAATTGATTTTCTTTATAACTAGAACAACACAGGTATAATATAAAAAGGAATATGCCAGTGTTGGTGCCCTTTGATAAGGAAAATGGCTTATCAGTGGTGGACAGAAACTGTGATTCACAATGGTTCTGATGGTCAGGATTGCCAAAAAAGGATTTTGACTTAAACTTTGTCTAAGATTCATAAAAATGTACTTTAAAATTTCCACCAATGCATAATGTAATTGTTAGTAAGAGGTTAGTTCTGAAGAGATTCATGTACAAATCCTTCCTTTCAGGAACCATTCCCACTTAGATGAAAGGCAAGGGGATGGATAAACACTCCCATGGCCTCTGAATGTATTAAATATTCCTTTTTCTCACCTAAAGGTTGAGAAGGAAAGCAGCAAAACATTCATATTTTATGAAAATAACAGAAACAGCTTATTCCCCTAGGATAAATCAAAGCATTATTTGAAAAACAAAACCTTAAGCATGTTGCAGAAGAAATGGTAAGTACTCATTTTAAAACTACTAACTCATAGTTGAATTATTTGAGTAATTGTTTCTTTCACATATAAAAAGAGAAAAAACAGAGAAAAATAATATTTTCCACTGTAAAATATCAGTATTAGTTAATATGTTAGGCAGAAATATATATATATACATATATGTACACATATACATACATATATACATATATACATTATATATACATATATATGTATGTATATGTATATATATACATATATATGTGTGTGTATATATATATATATATATATATATATATATGTATCTCCTAAATCCATTACTATTTTTAAAGTCCTAACAGTTAGGAGGAGAGAAAATATCTTTTCCTTGAGCTGGCATGGTCAACGCTCACGCCTGTAATCCTAGCTCCTCAAGATGATGATATTGAACGATCCATAGTTTACAGTCATACCGGGCATTAAAGACCCTGAGACTCTTATCTCCAAATTAACCACTAGAAAACAGGACCTGTCCCTGTGTCTCCATGGGTAGCTTGGTCTCCTTGAGCTACAGAGCCAAGGTATAGTGTCCAAGCTAAAATTTCAAGCCTCACAACCAACCAACAGAAAAAATAAAGCTGGGTGTGGTGGCTCACACCTGTAATCCTAGGTACTCAGGAGGCTGAGGTCTGAGTATCAAGTTTAAAAGCCAACTTGGGGACAAAAGGAGATTCTTATTTCCAATTAACCTCTAGAAAACTGGAAGTATGAGTTGGATCAAGGGTAGCGTGGTTGCCTTCAGCAGAAGAGTTTAGAGACAATGGCCAGGACCAGGGGCAGGATGGTAGCCTTGATCTGAAGAGGTCAGGGACAGCACCCAGGCCAACTTCAAACCTCATCACCCACCAAAAAAAATTTATTAAAGAAAATGTCTTTACATTAAAGAATATTTGAATCTTAATGTTTTTGTCTTTTTTCTTCATTAAACTCATTTTAGATGTCCAAGAAATGGTAGACATAATTAAGACCTGCCAGCAAAATTCAGATGATGCATGCCAAACACAAAGCCATGTGATTGTTTCTCAGTCTGCAAGGTCCCATCAGATTTCTAGTCCCACAGAGGTTCAGGTTGATGCTCCTCCAGGGCTTCTTAGATTGTTCTCGTAGTAATCCACAATCCCTTTTTCATCACTTGTCTAGCTAATTCATGTACTAAACCAGCATTCCCTCTAGACTTAGATAACCATACCACCAGGACACAGGAGGTTGGATTAGGTGTGGGGCTTGCAGGTGGATCAGAGCCTGTCGAATTTCGAGGGGATTTCTCCATTACTGAAATGGAATGCACATTTAAATCTACATTCACGAGGTGACAATCTCTGGCAGAAGTTCTTATCAAATGTGGCACCCCATACTTCTGCCTTAGGGTTGATGACCCAGCACCACAGAGAATGTATTCACCCAGGCCCAACACATAGGCAGGGTCCCTGAACTTTTAGGTAGGGTTTGGCTTTGTAGGTCATGAGATCACAGTCTACAAAGGATGAGCCCCCTCCCATGAGGCATAGCAAACACAGCCAAAGTGCAACCCAGTTAAGCAGCAGATCTAGTTTCCCATCTTCAGTAGGGTATGGTTTGAAAACTGTGCATAGCTAATATTTGAGGTTCTGTTTGAAGCCAACCCAGAAAGGAGAGTCCATGAAACTCTCATTTCCAATTAACTGCCAAGAAAAAGCCAAAAAACACCTGGCATCAAGCTTCAGAATCTGTGCACCTGACCTTTTAGTGGATAACAGGCCCACTCGCATTTCTGTGGCCAAAAGAATTCTCAGCATTGAGATTTCAACATTCCTGTTATCCAAGTTTGGATACACTAAAACTGCTTTCAGTGGGACACTTAGATCCCACCATTTCCATGACTTTGTGTGAGATTGCTCAATATCTCTCTGTACTTTAGCTTAATATATTATCATCCATAACCTTCCATGAGACTGTCCTCATGACAAGGAAACACGCACTCTGGCTTTGTATATGTAATAATTGCACAAATGAAAACATGGAACATAATACTGTACTTCAAAGTACTGTATATCCATACCCATGCATGCAGCAGAAAGCAAAAATAATCACTTATGATCTGAAATTTACTCTACCAAATACCTACCACATTTCTTACTACATCCAGTTGTCTCTCTCATCCCCTGGATTATTTTTTGCCAGTCCTGGATGTTTTACTTATGGCCTGACCACTGTCCTTGGACTTTTTCAAGGCCAGAACTCTACCACTTGAGCCACCGCACCACTTCCGGCTTTTTCTATGTATGTAGTACTGAGGAATAGAACCCATGTCCTGGTGCATGCTATGCAAGCACTCTACTATGAGGTTAAACTCCCAGCCCCCATACCTTGGATTTCTATAATCATCTTTTAAGTAGCTGCTGTTCTTCATCTTTTCCATATTTCCTTTTTTTGGGGGGAAGCAAGGGGTCATGTGACTTGAACTTAGCCTGGGCCCTGTCTCTGAGCTTTTCAGCTCAAGGCTATCACCCTACCCTAGGCATGGGGCTTGTCCCTGAGCTCTTCAGCTCAAGGCACTACCGTTGGCCAAGCCCCACTTCCAGTTTTCTAGAGGTTATCTAGGGATAAGCTTCTCAGGTCCTTTTGTGCCTGTGCTGTATTTGAACCTTGATCTCAGCCTCCAGAGTAACTAGGATTATAGGTGTGCACCACCGCACCCGGCCATGCTTCTAATTTTTTACACTACTGTATGTTTAACAAATCTATGTCTTAGTTCTGTTTTGGTACAAAATTCTGAAGGGAGCTGGTTAAAGGAATAATTAGTTGTGGTAGAAACAATTCATCCTCCTGTTAACTTCACCTCCAGAAGAGTGAGAATAAAAAGGTTCTTCACATTATGAACACTGGTGCTTTATTTAGACTCATTCAGCAGAACAAAAGAACAGTCTAAGAGTAAATCGCAAGTGTTTCATCATCTGTGATTAATTAAATATAAAGGAAGCACTGAAGTCATTTTGGACTTACTCATCCAAAACCAAATACTTAAGACTCTTGTCTTTATTTGCCCACCAAAGAAACCAGAATTAGAGCTGTGGCTCAAGTGGCAAGCCTTAGCACTGACAAAGACACTTAACGAATGCTTATGCTCTGAGTTCAAGCTAAACAACTTGTGTACACACACACACACACGCACACACACACACACACACACACAATATATATATATATATATATATATATATATATATATATATATATATATATATCCCTGAAAGTGTGTCCTTACATGTTTTCTGAATGTTTCATAAATAACTTGAGGCAAAAGGTTATGAAAATAAATTTCCTATTGTGCAAATTTTGCAATAAACAAGGAGTAGTATCTTGCATCATACCTTCCATTCAAAAATTGAATTTGAAATAGTCATTTGTGTTTTAATGCATGGACCACACACACAGCAGATGTTAGGGGAGCAGTGGAAAAATTGATGCCCTCAGGTCCTTGCTCAAATTGTGACAGTCTTTCCCCATCCACCACTCCCTAGATTATTGTGAAGATTAGTTGACTCCAGTCTCAATGGGCCAGAACTCTTATTACTTAGTTAATAAAATTAAATTCACAAACAATTCCCTATTATAAAAGACACAAGTCAACAACTTCACTCTTTTAATTACTTGTAAATCTTGAAGTACTAATGCCCATCATTTGTGTCCAATTCCTCTTGATAATATTCAGGGACTTTACCACTGAACACAGTGGGAAATGCTGGCTCAGTAACTGTACAAGGCTAAAGAGTGGTTTCCCATTACACATAGCTTACTTCTGTCATGAAGGATTTCTCTGTATATTTTAGACGTTGTGTTTCTGTCTCTCTGTCTCTCTGTCTCTCTGTCTCTCTCTCTCTGTGTCTCTCTCTCTCTCCCTCTCTCTCCCTCTCTCTCCCTCTCTCTCCCTCCCTCCCTCCCTCCCTCCCTCCCTCTCTCTCTCTCTCTCTCTTCCTCTCTCTCTCTCTCTCTCTCTCTCTCTCTCTCTCTCTCTCTCTCTCTCTCTCTCTCTCTCTCTCTCTCTCTCTCCCTCTCGGTGACAATCCTCAGGCTTGAATTCAGGGCCTGAGCTTCTTTTGCTCAAGGGTATCACAGTCCCACTTGAACCACAGTGCTACTTCTGCCTTGCTCTTTTTATATAGTACTGAGGAATCGAACCCAGGCCTTCATGGTAGCTAGGTAAGCACTCAACCACTAAGCCAGCCCTTATAGAGGTTTCTGACAAAGGTTTTCCTTTATAGTATTTATTTCTTCTGTGAGTGCTCTTAATGCTTGTTGAAGGTTGACTTCTGAAGACCTCTCATGCTTACATATAGAGATTCTGTATATAGCTAAATGTTTTCCATTACTCAGAGTTGCTCTCTTGTATATGTTCTGAAATGTACTGAAGACTGACTTCTGATTAAAAGTCAATGCACATTTGTTATATTCATTAGATTTCTTTTCTTCTATGTCAATCAGGTTTGTGATGAACACAAAGGTATGCCTTCTAGGTCAAACTTTCCACATTTGTAATGTTCATGAGGGTTTTTTCTCCTATGTGCATTCTACACTCTGCCATGCCTTTGTGATGGACTTTCCACATTCGTTACATTCATAGGGTTTCTATCCTGTGTGTGTTGTCTGATACAATCTCAAGTATGACTTGTTGAAAAACTTTCCATTTTATTTTAATGATAGGATTCTCTCCTGTGGGTGTTTAGTGATAAATCCTGAGTTGTGCCTTCTGGGTTTAAGACTGAACATTTGCTACGTTCATTCTGTGATGCAAGCTGAATTTTCTTCCAAAGACTAACAAGTCTCCCGTTTATTACATTAAGTTTTCTCATGTGTATGAATTCTCTTATGCTTGCTGAGATGTGAGTTCTGCATGAAGGTCTTTCACACAGTTGGTTTCTGTTATGCCTCCCGAGTTGTGACTTCCATTTGAAGGTCTTTCCACATTTGTCACACTCATAGGGTTTCTCTACTGTGTGTGTATTCTGATGAATACAAAGTTGTGTCTTCCAGTTGAAAGACTTTCCAGATTCACTACATTCATAAGGTTTCTTCCCTGTGTGAATTGTATTATGTCTGTTGAGATGTGACTTCTGTGTGAAGGACTTTCCATAATTTTTACATTTGTAAGTTCTCTCCAGTGTGTCTTCTCTGATACAATGTGAGATATGACTTCAGTCTGAAAGACTTCCCGCATTTATCCCATTCATAAGTTTTCTCTTCTGTGTGAGGTCTTTGATGCCTGCTGAGAGCTGAATTCTGAGCTGAAATTTTCTTATGTTTCCTCATATTTGTAAAGTTTCTCTTCTGTTGGAGATTGAAGTTGGAACTTCAGGTCTGACTTCTCAGAAATTGAATTTTCCCACTTGATATACTCATCAGACATCTGAGGAGATTTGCTCTGAGATATTGTAAGGCATATTTCATTACTGAAAGATTTCTCACATTCACTAAATGTATAAGGAGTGTCTTCTGTGTATATTTTCAGATATGTAGTGATGGTCGGTGTTAAATACAATGTTTTATGACATACAGTACATTCACCATTTTTCTTCCCTCCCTGAAGAATTTCTTGGGTAGGGAGAACAGAATTATGATACTGCAGCTCTTTTGGACTGTCACAATTGTGACTAAAATTCTCTGAATATCTGAGGGATTGTTCAACCACAGGAGACATACAAGACCTATAGGCAGCATGCATCTCATCAGGCTCAGGAGACAGAAGCATGTTCTGACAGTTAATGAACTCCTCAGTCCTCATCCCTAAGGTATTCCCATTATTACTAATCAGCTCTGGCATATTTGTGGAGCTCAAATTAAAAGTTGTTGCTAATTTCATGTTTTCCTCCGTTTCAGTATTTCTTGAGAAAGAAATTTATTTGTTTTCTTTTTCTGTGGGTTGGACGACTTGAACTCTGAGCCTGGGCACTGTCCCTGAGCTCTTCAGCTCAAAGCTACTACCCTGCCTAGGAAGCCACAGTGCCACTTCCCATGTTTTGGTGGTTAATTGGAGATAAGGGTCTCACAGACATTTTAGTGGCAAGGCTGGCTTTGAGCCAAATCCTCAAATATCAGCCTGGTATCTGAGTAGCTAGGATTACAGGTTTAAATCACCATGCCTGGCAAGAAATTTATTTCTTGCTGTTTTATACTACTACAACAAGTTTATTGCATGCTTTATTTTTCAGAAGCACTAATGGTTCAGACTGAGAATGGCCTTTGTTCTGTACATACTGGGGTAATGGTAGAAAAAGGTCAGCTGTGGGGACAAATTTACTACAAAAACTAGTAGTAGCAAAGTATATGTGAAATTTAGTCTCTGTTTACTTCTTTATGAAGAAGACAGTCAAACTATTAGAATAGATTATAACTACTACATAACAGACTTTTCAAAGGAATATATTAAGCGGGGGATGGTGGCTCACACCAGTAATCCTAGCTACTAAGGAGGCTGAGATCTGAGGATCAAAGTTCAAAGCCAGCCTGGGCACAAAAGGACCTGAGACTCTACTTTCCAATTAACCTCCAGAAAACGGAAAGTGGTGCTTGGCTCAAAGGTAGGGTGATAGCCTTGAGCTGAAGAGCTAAGGGACACGGCTCAGGCAGAGTTCAAGGCCCATGACCCATAAAAACCAAAAACCAAATACACAGGATGGGACACAGGTATAACTCCCTGAACTTGAGAAACTCAAGAAGGGTTTCTAGCCATCCTAGACTACATGGAAAGATCTATCATCAAAAGGAATGCGGAGGGGCTGGGAGCTTGTCATAGTGGTTGAGTGCTTGTCTAGAATGCATGAAGACCAGGGTTCAATTCCTCAGTACCACATACATAGAAAATCCAGAAGTGGTGCTGTGGCTCAAGTATCAGATCACTAGTCTTGAGGAAAGCCCAAGGAGAGTGCTCAGACCAAGTTCAAGCCCCAGAACTGCCAAAAGAAAAAATTGAAAAAGGAAATTTGGTATGGTGGGCATGGTGTCTCACTTCTATAATCCTAGCTACTCAGGAGGCTAAGATCTAAAGATCAAGGCTCAAAGCCAGCCTGGAGCAAAAAGACCTGAGACTCTTATCTCCAATTAATCTTTAGAAAGTGGGATTTGGGGCTTAGCCTCCAGGATAGGGTGGTAGACTTGAGCTGAAGAGTTCAGGGACAGTGCCCAGGCTGAGTTCAAGCTCCGTGACCCACCAAAAAGAAAGAATATGGGAAAATCTGGATTCTGTAAAATGCATCAGGGATATAAATGGTGTATATGTCCCTTTTCCTGTTGAAATTACAAATTAAGTGTTTGGAAACATTTTAAAATTTTTACCTAGAAATGTACACTACAAATAGAATTAACAAACACAAAATGTAAAAAGATACAAATTATTATAATATGTGTACCTGCTTTTAGTTTTTCTATGTTTTCATTGACTCCTGTTCAATTGAGTCACATATTCTTGAATCATTTCTCCCAGTCGATCTATGCCACACATGTTAGCTTGTACTGAACTTCCTGAGAAATCAAAAGCAATTACTAAGCAAATATCTGATAGATTTTGCCACCAGTGATATTTCTAATATAAAAACCCTACTCACTGTATTATTTAGTATCAATAATAGCTTCTAACTTACACTGACAGTGAATGAGAATAGTTAAATGTAGTGAAAAGAAAAACAAAACTACAGAACCACATCGAATGAGGTTAAACCACATAAAGGCAATACAATCAGGAGAAATCAAATTATATGCTGTGTACTGGTACGTGGTACATAGAAATTTTTTATAGGGGAACCAAGATTTTGGCTTAGTAGTAGCATGCTTGCTTAGCATGCACAAAGTCCTGGGCTCGATTCCTTGGTAGAAGTGGTGCTGTGGTTCAAGTGGTAGAGCTCTAGCCTTGAGAAAGACCAAGGTCAATGCTCAGGCCCTGAGTTCAAGCCCAGGACTGTCAAAATGAATGAATGAATGAATGAATGAATTAATTAATTAATTAATTTTTTTACTTGTAAGGAGCCCTGAAGATGAGCTAAAGGTAGAAAATTCTGAGATGTTGGAATTCCAACCTGACAACCCTCTGACAGCTGGCCATGGAAGCAATAAAACAGACAACTCTGGAGAGGGATAAGAGACTGGAGTACCAACTCCCTTCCCCTTCCTTACTTACTGCTGCAAAGGCTGGGAAATGCTGCTGACTATTTTTTGCCAGTCCTTGGTCTTGAACTCAGGGCTGAGCACTGTTCTTGGGAATTCCTAAAGGCAGGCACTCTACCACATGAGGCAGAGCACCACTTCTGGCTTTTTTTTTCCTTTTTTGTGTGTGCTGGGGTTTGAACTCTGGGCCTGGGTACTGTCCCTGAGCTCTTCAACTCAAAGCTACTGCCCTATCCCTTGAGCCAC
Organism: Megascapheus bottae; assembly: GCF_031878675.1. Lineage (NCBI taxonomy): Eukaryota > Metazoa > Chordata > Mammalia > Rodentia > Geomyidae > Megascapheus > Megascapheus bottae. The sequence continues at coordinate 1,632,576 of NW_028327483.1, forward strand.
AGACCCATTTCCCATTTTCTATTGAGTGATTGGAGATAAGAGCCTCATATTCTATTTAGTGCCTGATCTTTAGTGTCCAGGCTGCCTTTAAACTGTGATCCTCAGATCTCAGCATCCTGAGGAGCTAAGATTACAAGTGTAAGCCACTGTGCTTGGCAACTGTGGCTTTTTCTGTTGTGTGGTCCTGAGGAATTGCACGTGGGTCTTTGCACATTCTAACCAAGCACTCTACCACTAGGCCACACTCATGGCCCTGCTATTGGCCTTTAAGGCTAGGTAAGGTAAAGTTCTCATCTGGACTTTCTCTGGGCTCTAGTTCACAGACTAAAATGAAGAAGTGAGCAAATGTCTCTCCTAAACTCTTTTTTGGTTCTGATTGTAGTATTAATATAGATGCTTAAGTTTTTACATGTATCCATGGAAATCTTCCCCGTGTGAACTTGAGCAAATATACTTGGTTTTGTGTACTCAAGTGCAAGTGAGCCTTGGAAGCCCTGTCCTCCCCTCCCCCATGTCCCCATGTCTCTATCCGTTTATGTCCTTGTATTTTTCTAATTTTCTCTGGCACTGGAATCTTGTAGAATTGTCTAGGGTTACAGTTAACAACAATCTTCCTACATTGTTGATAAGAAAAGTATCAATTTGCAGGGTGTGATGGCTCACACTTATCATCCTAGCTACTCTGGAGGGTGAGATCTGAGGATCTCAGTTAAAAGCTGGTTCTAAACAGGTTGAAAGCCAGCCCAAATTCAGCCCAGGCACTGAAGTCCATGAGACTCTCATCTTCAATTAACCACTTAGAAAACCAGAAGTGGCTCTGTGGCTCATGGGGTAGGGTGGTAGTCTTGGGCTGAAGAGCTCAGGGACAACATCCAGGCCCAGAGTTTAAGACCTACCACTGAACAAAAAGCAGAAAAATATCAATTCTAAGAGTCACATCAGGAAAGGTAAATTGATCAGGAAAGCAGGAAGGAAAACTGGCTCCCAGACAGATAATTTGAAGAAAAGAAGTGAGAGACATATGTAGGGAAGAGGGACTGAGTAAAAGAAAAAGAGACAGAGAAAAACAGATGCAAAGAAAGAAGAAGAGAAAGGAAGAAAGTTAGTGAGCAGGAAACAGACAATGAAGAGAGAAATTAGAGAAAAAAAATCTAGTGAATTGTGAAAACGACAATCTTGCCAAGAGCTATCTACAAATTCAACGAAATACCCATCAATATCCCAATGTCATTCTTTAAAGAAATAGAAGAGGCAATCCAAAATTTCATATGGAATAATAAAAGACCCCGTATAGCAAACACACTTCTTAGCAGAAGAACAGCGCTGGAGGAATTTCAATTCCAAACTTTAGACTCTATTATAGAGCTATAATTATCAAAACAGCTTGGTATTGGCACAGGAACAGGCCTGAAGACCAATGGAATAGAATTGAGGACCCAGATATTAAACCACAGACCTATGGCCACCTAATCTTTGACAAGGGAGCCAAAAAAATAGAATGGAAGAAAGACAGCCTCTTCAACAAGTTGTGCTGGCAGAACTGGTTAAGCACCGCAAAAAACTAAAGTTGGATCCTTCTTTGTCACCATGCACTAGAATTAACTCCAAATGGATCAAAGACCTGGAGAGAAAAGCTGACACACTGAAAACTTTACAGGAAGGAATAGGAGATACACTAGGCCTCCTTGGCACAGGTCAAAACTTTCTTAATAAGGACCAAGAATCACAATAAATCAGAGAAAGGCTGGATAAGTGGGACTGCATTAAACTGCAGAGCTTTTGTATGGCAGAGGACATAGCTAGGAAATTAATTAGGAAGCCTACAGAGTGGAAGAAAATCTTCACCAACCAAACAACGGACAAAGGCCTCATATCTAAAATATATCAACAACTCAAAAAAATGAATCACTCCAAAACTAACCTCCAAAGTAACAAACATCTCATTAAAAAATGGGCCAAAGACTTAAAGAGAGTCTTCTCTGAAGAAGAAACAAAAATGGCCTATAGACACATGAAGAAATGCTCAACATCTCTGGTCATAAAAGAAATGCAAATAAAAACAACTCTAAGATTCCACCTCACTCCAATTAGAATGACCAGGATCAGGAAAATGAATAATAACAGATGCTGGAGGGAATGTGGCCAGGAGGGATCACTACTACACTGTTGGTGGGAGTGCAAACTCGTTCAACCACTATGGAAAGCAGTGTGGCAGTGCCTCAAAAGGCTAAACATAGAACTCCCCTATGACCCAGCAATTCCACTACTTGGCAATTACCAAACTATCCAGAAACAAGGACATACTAAATCCACTAGCACAACAATGTTCATGGCACCACTATTCATCATAGCAAAGATATGGAACCAACCTAGATATCCCTCAGTTGATGAGTGGATCAACAAGTTGTGGTATTTGTACACAATGGAATTCTATGCTGCTGTCAGAAAGAATGACATTGCCCCATTTGTTAGGAAATGGAAAGACTTAGAAAAAATCATATTAAGTGAAGTAAGCCAGATTCAAAGGAACTTAGGCTCAGTGGTTTCCCTCATTCGTCATAATCAGTAGAAACCTTGGGCTCTACTAGCAGAGATCTGCAATAGAGCAAAATCTTGATACATAAGGCCATATAATGTGAAGCTAATTGAAAAGACCTCCAGAATATTGAGACAAAAGCCATATAATGAATCATTGTTGTTCTTAGTGTACTATGTTGTCTCTCATCTCCTTTGCTCTCCCTTGGTTATCTCATATTGTTATAGTATCTCACTTTGTTATCTGATATATTGAATTTATTTGTATTTGGATATTTGAAATTTGATAGGGAAGGGGAGAAAACCAAGACGGATGGGGGGTGTGGGGGGGAGGGAAATGGGTACCAAGACATGTGAAAGGGTATCAATGTATGTGAATTAATGCACCTTCTATCTGGCAAATATCATGTAACCCTTTTACTAATTACAATAAAAAAAGAAGAGAAGAAAAGAAAGAAAATCTAGTGAAGACACCTTGTGAAAAAAAAAGCCTATAAACTGCTTAGTCAAATATAGCCCAAATTTCACATAAGACAAAGACCACAAAACACTCCAAGAAGCACGTCTAGAGAGTAAATACTTATAGCTTACTCAGTTCCCTAGATCATTAGAAGGTATGTGTGACCACACTATTTCAGCAACTCCACTAAGACTTCATTAAGATAATAGACTGTTACTCAGGAGGATATGATTTCTGAACAGTTACTAGAGTACCTTCACCTTCCATGAGACGTCACCTCCTAGGTGTCAGTGAATCTTGTAACAAATGTGACTGTTTCTTTCTTTGTTCTTTTTTGTTGTTGTTTTTTTGTTTTGTTTTTTGTTTTTGCCAGTCCTAGGTTTAGGCTCAGGGCCTGAACACTGTCCTTGGACTTTCTCAAGGCTGGAACTCTACGAATTGAGCCTCAGCAACACTCCCGGCTTTTATTTTCTACGTACATGGTACCAAGGAATCAAACCTGGGTCTTCATGCATGCTAGGCAAGCACTCTAACACTAGGCCAAACTCCCAGCTATGACTTTTTCTTACAGCAAAAAAAAAAAAACTAAAAAGAAGCTGAAGCAAATCTGCACTCAACTTAGAATGTGAAGATTTTAAAGTATGCTAAACCCCTCAGTTGATGAGTGGATCAACAAGTTTTGGTATTTGTACACAATGGAATTCTATGCTGCTGTCAGAAAGAATGACATCGCCCCATTTGTTAGGAAATGGAAAGACTTAGAAAAAATCATATTAAGTGAAGTAAGCCAGACTCAAAGGAACTTAGGCTCAATGGTTTCCCTCATTCGTCATAATCAGTAGAAACCTTGGGCTCTACTAGCAGAGATCTGCAATAGAGCAAAATCTTGATACATAAGGCCATATAATGTGAAGCTAATTGAAAGGACCTCCAGGATATTGAGACAAAAGCCATATAATGAATGATTGTTGTCCTTAATGTACTATGTTGTCTCTCATCTCCTTTGCTCTCCCTTGGTTATCTCATATTGTTATAGTATCTCACTTTGTTATCTGATATATTGAATTTATTTGTATTTGGATATTTGAAATTTGATAGGGAAGGGGGGAAAACAAAGACGGGTGGGGGGTGTGGGGGGAGAAGGGAAATGGGTACCAAGACATGTGAAAGGGTATCAATGTATGTGAATTAATGCACCTTCTATCTGGCAAATATCATGTAACCCTTTTAGTAATTATAATAAAAAAATAAAAAAGTATGCTAAACCATCTTTATCTGACTTATGCACATGTTTCTAAAGCTGAATGCTTGCACATGTCCCTGAAGCTGAATGTTTTGGTTTTTAAATCTTGAACTCCCTTGGCTTAATAAAATGAAATGTAAAACAGTGAGAAAAAGCAACTCACCAGAGATCCTTTCATTCTTTCTTGCTGTTGAGAATGAACACAAGATTCTGGAAGCATGGCTGGAAAAGAAGGCAAATTAGGTGGTCAGGAAAGAACCTGTGTGATTTTGCCCCAGATTTTCCTGCTCAAAATATTATACAAGTTGGGCTCGGTGGCTCACGCCTGTAATCCTAGCTACTCAGGAGGCTGAGATCTGAGGATCAATGTGCAAACTAGCCTGGGCACAAAAGGACCTGAAAGTCTTATCTCCAATTAACCTTAAGAAAATGTGAAGTTGGGCTTGGCTCAAGGGTAGGGTAGTAGATTTGAGATGCAGATCTCAGCGGCAAGGCCCAAGCCGACTTCAACTCCTATGACCACCACACACAAACACACACAAGAAATTAATAATAAATAAATAAACGAACAAACATGATGGAAGGGTTGGAAAAGAAAAAACTTCCTTTTCTCTCTCTCTCTCCCTCTCTCTCTTTCTTTTTTTTTTTTTGTTGGTCATGGGGCTTGGACTCTGGGCCTGGGTATTGTCCCTGAGCTGTTCAGCTCAAGGCTACTTGCCCTACCGCTGGAACCACAGCACCACTTTTGTTTTCCTAGGAGATAAGATCTTACAGTCTTTAGTGTCTGGCCTGGTTTTGAGCTGAACTCTGAAGATCTCAGCCTCCTGAATAGCTAGGATTATAGGCGTGAGGCACCATGATGGCAAAGCATTCTTACTTTATTCTTTTTGCCTGTCCTGGACTTGATCTCAGGGCCTGAGCACTATCCTTGGGCTTTCCTCAAGGCTAACGCTCTATCACTGGGCCACAGCACCATTTCTGGCTTTTCTATGAATGTGGTACCAAGGCATCAAACACAGATCTCTGTGCATGCTAGACAAGCACTCTACCACTAGGCCAAACTCTGGCCGTGCATAAAGCTTTCTTATAGGAGCAGAATCTTTTGTGTTTCAAATGAAGCCTTAAACTCTTCACCTAGGACCAATCCACACTCCATTAATTGGTAGGCATTATAAAAGAAATTTATTTCTAGATTAAACATGTAAAGATCCCTGGACAACATTCTGGAGATTCAGCACATAATAAAGATAAAACATAAAATATCTCAACCAACCATCCTCAACCAAGGATGAAAAATATTGGGTTTGTGGGGTTTTTGTGTTGTTTTGCTTTTTAGTCAATCATGGGACTTGAACTCTGGACATGAGTGATTTCTTTGAGTTCATCAGCTGAGGGCTACCTCCCTACCCCTGTGCCATCCTACACCTGTGCTTAAGCGCTATGCTAGAGCTCTTCAGCTCAAGGATACCCTACCAATGAGTCAAGCCTCATTTCCAATTTTCTAGAATTTTATTGGACATAAGAGTCCCAGGAACTTTTGTGCCTGAGCTGGCTTTGAACCAATATCCTCAGATCTCAGCCTCCTGAGTAGTTAGGATTACAGGCAAGAACTACAGCACCTGGCTATTTTCAGGTTGTTTTATTAGAAATAGAATATGTATTTAGAAGTCAGAATTGTGGGCCAGAAGTTTGGCTTAGTGGCCAGCACGAACACATGGGTTTCATTCCTCAGTAACACATATATAGAAAAATCCAAAAGTGGTGCTGTGGCTCAAATGGTAGAGCTCTAGCCTTGAGAAAGCCCAAGGACAGTGCTCAGGCCCAAATTCAAGACCCAGGATTGGCAAAAAAAGAAAAAAAGTGGATATTTTAACAGGGCTTTGGTGGCTCCTGGTTCTAATCTTACCTACCCAAAGGTATGAGATCTGAGGATCAAAGTCAGCTGGAACAGGAATTCTCCAATATATAATCACCAATAGCTAGAAGAGGAGATGTGGTTTAATTGGTACTACATTAGTCTTGAACAAACATGGTCAGTATCCAGGCCAAACCATGAGTTCAAGAACAAGGAGTAGTACACAAAAAAGGGCATTGTTTTATATTTCAATTATATCATTATTATTATTATTATTATTATTATTATTATTATTATTATTACTATTATTTCTGCCAGTATTGGAGCTTGGACTCAGGGCCTGAGCACTTTGGGCATTCCTCAAGACTACCATTCCACCACTTGAGCCACAGCACCAATTCTGGCTTTTTCTGTGTATGTGGTACAGAGGAATCGAACTCAGGTTTTCATGAATGCTAGGCAAGCATTCTACCACTAGGCTATCCTTCTGACCCTAGATTATATTTTATCCGTTGTTTTAGAATCCACATTTAGTCAGTCTCATTTTAAGTGATGTAAAACAAGCTCATAATTCTAATTGAGAAATTGTAACTTGTCAACAACAGAAGAATAAATTGGGAAAGTTCCATGTTAGTAACATTTTAAAGTTGCAAAAGCCACGGGGAGTGCAGAAGATAAAATAGAATAAACACACTTTTCTATAAGACTTTTTAAAGGAATGTTTATGCTTCACTGACCTCAACTCCAAATAGAATTTCCTAAGTGAAATAATACTTCTTTGAGCAGACTGTGCAGAAAGAACAGTAACAGTAGCTAAAGCTTCAGGATAGGTAACATCTACAATCATACAATGTTGATCATGATACATTACCCCACCAAAAGTCTTCTATAAATGCTATTATAAGGCAAAGATCTCTGACCAACACTTTCCTTCTTTTCCCCCCAGTCCTGGGCTTGAGCTCAGAGCCTGAGCACTCTCCTTGGACTTTCCCAAGGCTAGAGCTCTACCACTAGAGCCTCAGCACCACTTCTGGCTTTTTTCTATGTATGTGGTACCGAGGAATTGAACCTAGGTCTTCATGCATGCTAGGCAAGCACTTTAACCACTAGGCCAAACTCCCGGCCCCGTGACCAACACTTTCTAAACTGTCAGAACAAGCCAACATGGTAGAGCTAGCATCAGCAACTCCATAGATGGGACATTTGGGATAAGTCTGAGAGATCATGTACTAGAAATGAGAGTGGCAAGAAGATGAATAATTTGAGAGACTAGAATTAGTGCTTAGTACATAGACAGTTACTTTGTTTTGACAGTTATCCCTGCATTCCAAACCATGACCTCATGTCCTGGCTAATAATTTGGTAGTGGCGTATTCCTCAGGGCAGGTCATTTTCATTCCTAAAAGTTGTTCTGAACCTTCAAACATCACCAAGTGATTGACAGTGTTGGAGGAAAGTAACTTGTGAATCTTGTGCTCTGGGAAGCAGAACCAATTATTGCTTAAGGCATGGAAACCAAAAACATCTTCTTCTTCCTGTGCTTTTCTGCCACTGCTCTTTAGAGCTTGTCAGAGTTGGTGAAGTCTGTCCTTTTAGGAGGGAGACTCCTATTCATAGGGTGACCTCCTTCAAACATTGTCAGGCTCCGTTCCTAAAAACTTAGGACCAGCACACACTACTCCAATATCCCATGTAGAACTGTCTCTAGACACAACGTTGTGTATGACAGTGTGAACTCAAGCCAGCAGTGCTAAGAAGGATATTATGGCAGTATCAGAGCAGAAATTCCTCTAGGAGAAACAAATCTGTCCCCCAAAAAGTAATTATAATAAGCCCGAGACAAGCACACACACTTCATAATTTTGCCACAATTTTTAAAGTGCTTATCTTACAGCTAGGCAAAGTGAATAAGAAGCTCACAAGGGTTAACAGCAGAATCACTCAGTCATGGAGTATAAATGCATAGCTCCAGTTCTCATGGTCTAGAGAACAACCCAAAATGTTCTAGGAGCTTCAGGAGCCTGTTTCTGCCATCTGGAGGCATTTAGACCAAGGCTAATAGCACCACACACTCATGAATCCCACACAAATCCTTGACCTCAGACTGGAGGAACACATGGAAGGTAAATGCGGGTCCTGAGTGCAGTTCTTGGTTCATACCTGATATTGGTTCTGCAGCCTGAGATCCCTTCAAGTCACAGCTCCAAAGGTCCACTGAACACATCCTGGCACTTGGCTTGGGGTTCTGACCTACAGAAGGCAAACTGTACTTCAGAGCGCTTCCAGCAGCAAGGCAAATGGTGAGAAACCAGGTTTTGTAAACAGAGAAAACCACAAAGGGAGATGGATCACCCTACATGCCACCTACCCCCTCCCCTAAGAAAAAACAATACTTTTACAGGATTTGCACTCCAAAGGAGGCTACAATTCCCACAATGTGCTGTGACGTAGGCTTTTTTCAGAAGTCCAAACAGTCCAGTGCCCTACCCTAGGTCCAGGAGTCTGTAGGTGCCTGGGGACTTTTCTCTCCTAGCTGCTGGAGCTAAGTTGAGTTTCTTCTTAAAAAATCATGGTTTGCCTCCTGAAACACTGTGAGACCAACTAGAAAATGGAAATGTTTGCGGAGCATTAGATGAGTTGGGTTTTTTTTTTGGGCCAGTCCTGGGCTTGAGCTCAGTGCCTGAGGACTGTCCTTGGATTTTCTCAAGGCTAGAGCTCTACCACTTGAGCTTCAGCACCACTTCCAGCTTTTTTCTATGTATGTGGTACCGAGGAATTGAACCTGGGTCTTCGTGCATGCAAGGCAAGCAATCTATCACAAGGATAAACTCCTGGCCCCTGAGTTTGTTTTTTAATTCTTAGTTCTAATAATGTCATTGAGGTTATAAGTCTGCATTGTTATAATTTATTTTTGAACTTCTATTCCTGCTCACTTTAGGTATTTTAAATCCTAGCCACTCAGAAGGCTGAGATCTGAGAATCCAGGTTCAAAGCCAGCCTGGGCATGGAAATCCATGAGACTCCTCTCTTTTTTAACCACTAAGAAAATAGATGTGACACTGTGACTCAAAGTGGTGGAGCACAAGCCTGGAGCTGAAAAGCTCAGGGAAAGCACCCAGACCCACAGTTCAAGCCCCATGATCAATGGGAAGAAGAAAAAAAAGTATTTGCAGCAACTAAACTAAATTCCTGGCCTTTTTTTCACTACTCTCACATAAATTTAATGTATTTAATGAAATAAAATCACTGGATTGTTAAGGAGATATAAGTCACAATCCTTGTGTCCATTTAAATTTCTCAAAATCTAACAATGAATTTCTTAGACACTCCTAAATTCCATATATAAAATGTTAAGGAGTTTTTAGTGACTAGTTTTTTAATTCTGCCTTTCCTTTAAGGGTTTTTTGTTGTTTTGTGTTGTTGTGTTTTCTTGTTGTATTGTTTTGTGCTGTTGGTGCTGTGGCTTGAACTCAGAGCTTGGGCACTATATATGAGCATTAGCTCACAGACCCTTAATAATTTCTTCAGCTAACTAGTGACAAGTTTCCTTACAGGGGTTTCTTAGAGCATGGTACATCACCTCCATCAATTTCATTGCTCTTCAAGGGGACTTCACACTTGTCTTCCCAGACCTTATCCATTAGCCTGTGGAAGAGATTCTTTGACTTCCTCCATTATATGTGAGATTGCATACTTTGCTGTTAAAGGTTTGTTGTGATGTTACATACAACATGATTGGAAGAAGAGTAGGGAATTTTCATGCCTGCTATTCAGTCATCCAAGGTATGAGTTCTGCCTATTTAGTGGACTTAAGCTATTGCAGGGCAAATTTGGATGTATAGACTTCAAGGTGAAAGTACCTAAAATAATATAAAGGAAAATAGCAAAATACGTTTTTGGAAAAGTAAATTCCTCAGTATCAAGGAGATAATATCAGGTAAATATTGGCTTACATCCAAGACTAGCTAGCTGTGCAGTGCAGTTTCCATTGTCCAATGGTACATTATTTATACATTTATTACTAAATGTTTTATTTGTTATTTTAGCATAAATAGAATTGACTCCCTACATTATTTTTAAATTGTTTATTGCTCACATAAGTTCATAATAATAATAATAATTGTTTTTGCCAGTCCTGGGCCTGGGCTCAGGGCAAGAGGACTATCCTTGGGTTTTCTCAAGCTCTACCACTTGAGCCATGATACCACTTCTGGCTTTTCTCTATGTATGTGGGACCTAGGAATCGAACCTCTGTCTTCACGCATGCTAGGCAAGCACTCTACCACTAGGCCAAACCCTCAGCCCCAATAATTTTTATGAAAATATTATATCCTGTAACTTCACTGAACTTAGTTATTGATTATAATAATGTTGTAGGGAAGACCGCCAGAAGAAGATGGCAGGGGAAAAAGATCAGACTGCAAGGTTTTAGGAAGGACATGGAAAGGCTACAATTCCAGGGAGTGGACACCTCATCTCTGCCTCTTGTGGCCAGGAGAGGTCTCAGTTTCCTAGTCTTTACAAATGAAGCAGAGGCCAGCTCCTCCTTTCCAGGGCCTATGGAGAATTAAGTGGACAAGAACTAAGGCAGAGCAGGCACTCTGTAGGTGGAATCTCACCTTCAGCACTAGCCAAGTACTGGATTAAAAAACTCAGTTTCCCTCCTTGCTCGTAGGAGGTTCCCATATAGCAAGCACATTCTACTTTACTCAACTCTTGGAAAGAACCAGGCCTTTCCTTCCCACTCCTCCCTCTCTTTATGTCAGTCATGGGCTTTTGTAGAGAGTCTGGGCCCTGTCCATGAGCTTTCTTGAGCAAGGCTAGTTCTCTACCACTTTGAGTTGCAGCTATACCTCTGGATTTCTGACTAGAATTACAGGTGTGAGCTACTGAAGTCCAGATCTTTCTCCCACCCACTCCCTTTCTTTCCATCCTCTCTTTTTTCCTTCCTTTCTATATCATTCACTCTCTTCCTCACTGGCTGCCCCCTTTTCTTTATTTCTTTTCTTTGTCTTTTTTGTTTTTTATTTTTGTGATTCTTGGGCTTTGAACTCGGCCTGTGCACTGTCCCTGATCATTTCAGCTCAAGCCTACAACCCTACCCTTAGGCCTGGGCATTGTCCCTGAGCTCTGCAGCTTAAGGCGACTGGTCTACCCTTGTGCCAAGCTATACTTCCCATTTTCTAGAGTTTAACTAGAGATAAAAATTCTCAGGTCCTTTGGTGCCTGGGATGGCTTTGAACCTTGATCCTTAGATCTCAGCCTCCTCAGTAGCTAGGATTACAGGTGTGAGCCACTGCACCCAGCTGAGAGTAATATTTTTAAATTTTCTCTTTCCATAGAGATTTCTACTTAGTACAACACATTTTATTAAAAAGCCTGGCTCTTTCTTTCATTTTGTGCTAGCACTAGGGCATGAAATCAGGGCCTGGATGCTATTCCTGGGCTATTTTGTTCAAGACTGGAATCTGGAATTGTACCACTTGACTCACAGCTTCACTTCCAACTTTTTTTGAAGTTAATCAGAGATAGAAATCTCATAGTCTTCCTGCCCGGGCTGGCTTTAAACCGCAGCCCTCAGATGTAAGCTTCCTGAGTAGCAAGGATGACAGATATGAGTCACCAACACCTGGCCTAGTTTGTTTTTTTGTTGTTGTTGTTTTTTGTTTGCCAGTCCTGGGCTTAAGCTTAGGGCCTGAGCACTGTCCTTAAACTTTCTCTAGGGTAAAACTCTACCACTTGAGCCTCAGCACCACTGCTGGCTTTTTTCTATGTATGTGGTACCAAGGAGTAGAACCGGGTCTTCCTCCCAGCCCTGGCTTAGTTTCTTTTCAAATCTTTAATCAGGCTGGGAGTTTGGCCTAGTGATAGAGTGCTTGCCTAGCATTCAGGAAGACTTGGGTTCAGTTCCTCGGTATCACATACATAGAAAAAGCCAGAGGTTGTTTGGTGGTTCAAGTAGTAGGTCTCTAGACTTGAGAAAGCCCAAGGACTGGCAAAGAAAATCTTCAATAAGAGGCAGGGGTAGCTAGGGCTGTACTGAAGCACCAGCCAGGCACTGTGAAGAGGGAATACATGCCTCAACTGGACTAGGGTTATTAAAACCAGTTCACACTGAGTGAACTGAGTTTCACATAAAACAGATTTACCTAGAAGGATTGAGAATCTATGGCAAGTGCCAATGATTATAATCTTAGCTACTGAGAAATCTGAGATTTAAGGACTGGAGTTCAAAGCCTGCCTGGACAGAAAGGTCAATGAGACTCCAGTGAACCACTAAGGAGCCAGTAATGATCGAATGTACCAACCGTGAGAATAAAGCTTAAGGACAGCACCCAGACTATGAGTTCAAGAGCTACCATATCAACAACACATAACACAGATAGAATCCCTCTAGCCTGTTTGTCTCTTGGGCATCATGTGTTGCATGTTACATGGACAGAGGAAAGGATTCAGGTCCTAGGCCACCAATGTGTGTGTGTCCCACTGCTAGAACTTGAACTCAGAGCCTAGATACTGTCCTTGAGGTAGGACACGAGGAAGTACTCAACGAGCAGCGAGCCCACATTTTCCTGATTCCACAATGGCCCTCCTATTGTGTGAAATTTGTTTTCCAGATGATACTGGGAATCCTAGGTTCCAGTATTGGCCTTTTTCCACCAGTGACCTCTATAACTGGAAAACCCAGAGTGCTTGTTTTTCTGATAACCCTCAAGTTTTGATTTCTCTTGTAGAAAGTGTTATGTTCACTCACCAGCCCACCTGGGATGATTGTCAGCAGCTCGCCCGAATCTTGTTTACTATGGAGGAGAGGGAAAGGATCCAAGTGGAGGCCAGGAAAGTGGTCCCTGGCGATGATAGGCAGCCCACTGTTAATCCAGATTTGATTAATGATACTTTTCCCTTAATTAGACATCCCCTGGATTAATGGGATTACAACACAGCAGAAGACAGGGGAAGGCTACGGGTGTATCGCCAGACTTTAATGGCGGATTTCCGGGCTGCCGTTCGCAAGCCCACTAATTTGGCTAAGGTATATTCGGTTCTTCAATGTAAAACAGAAATTCCTTCTGAGAAATTAGAGAGATTAATGGAAGCCTTTAGACGGTTTACCCCATTGGACTCTGAAGCCCCTGAAAATCAGGCAGCTGTAGTCATGTCTTTTGTTAACCAGGCAGCTTCAGATATTAAGAGGAAGCTACAGAAATTAGAGGACTTAGAAGGAAAAAGTATCCAAGATTTACTCAGGATTGCTCACTAAGTTTTAAAAAATAGGGATGCTCCAGAGGAGAAACAGCTGAGAGCAACACAGAAAATGATTAAAGTATTGGCTGCTGTAGTTCAACAGGGAAGATCTCCACAAAGGGCAGGCCACTGACAATATTGACCTTAGCACTAGAAGATGAGTATCGCCTTCATCAGCAGCAGAATCCCCCTGATACAGGAATTGATATTTGGCTCAAACAGTTTCCAGAAGCATGGGCAGAAACTGGAGGGATGGGATTAGCTAAGCACCGGCCAGCACTTTATATAGAAATAAAACGTGGGGCCACCCTGTTCGAGTCCGACAGTACCCTATGTCTTTAGAGGCTCGGGTAGGAATAACTCCTCACATTCACCACCTCTTAGACAAGGGAGTGCTACGACCTTGTCAGTCAGCCTGGAATACTCCATTACTGCCTACTGCTGGTACGCAAGCCTCACATGGGAGAATATCAGCCAGTGCAAGTTTTAAGAGAGGTTAACCTTATACCCTCCTGAGTACTCTTGACCCTGAAAAACAGTGGTATAAGGTCTTGGATTTAATAGATGCTTTCTTCAGTCTGCCTTTGGCCCCCAAATGCCAAGAACTTTTTGCATTTGAATGGACTAAGAAAAGGGAATTAATGGGCAACTGACCTCGACCTGACTGCCACAAGGATTTAAAAATTCACCCACACTGTTTGATGAGGCCCTCCATGAGGATCTAAGTGAGTACAGACAAAAACACCCAGACTTGACCCTTTTATAGTATGTGGATGATCTTTTAATAGCGGCACAAACTCATGAAGGGTGCATCCAGGGGACAAAGGACCTCCTCCAAACCTTAGGAAAGGTGGGCTATCAAGCCTCAGCTAAGAAAGCACAGATCTGCAAGACTGAGGTAACTTATTTAGGGTACCTACTGAAAGGAGGGCAAAGGTGGCTAACTGCTGCCCGCAAAGAGACAATGCTCCTCATACCCAGACCACAATCACAGGTGCGGGAATTTTGGGGGACAGCTGGATTTTGCCGGCTGTGGATTCCCGGGTTTGCGGAACAGGCCAAGCCCTTGTACTTGGCTACTAAGGATCAGCAACGTTTTTGCTGGACAGAAGAAGCTGAACAGGCTTTCCAACAAATAAAGACAGCCTTATTGTCTGCCACAGCCTTGGGACTCCCGGATGTTCTTAAACTTTTCCAGTTATTTGTGGATGAGAGTAAAGGGGTAGCTAAACGAGTTCTGACTCAATATCTGGGTCTCTGGAGATGACCCATTGCTTATCTGTCTAGAAAGCTGGACTCTGTGGCTGCTGGATGGCCTCCTCCGAATCATTGCGGCCATGGAACTAATGGTAAAGGATGCAAATAACTTGACCCTGGGACAGGAATTACAGATTACAACACCTCACACTATCGAGGGCATTCTTAAACAGCCCCTAGACCAATGGCTTAGTAATACCTGACTCTTTCATTATCAAGGACTATTGCTAAACCCTCTCAAGATTCTTTTCCAGCCTCCAACTGCCCTTAACCCAGCCTCACTACTGCCCGATCCAGACCTGGAATCCCCACTTCATGATTGTGCTGAGGTTTTGGCCCAAGTGCATGGAGTAAGAGGATTTGCAAGATAAGCCTCTGTCGGATTTGGGGATTGTCTGATTCACCGATGGAAGCAGCTTTATACACCAAGGACAGAGGTATGCAGGGGCTGCAGTAGTCTCAGAGACTGAAGTAACCTGGGCTGAGTCCCTGCCTGCAGGAACTTCAGCACAAAGAGCGGAATTGGTGGCTTTAACCCAAGCTTTAAGACTGGGTAAGGATAAAAGACTGACAGTTTATACAGACAGTCAGTATGCTTTTGCAGCCACCCACATACATGGGGCAATATACAAAGAGAGGTGCCTCCTTACAGCAGAAGGAAAGACTATCAAAAATAAGGAGGAAATATTGGCACTCCTGGCTGCTCTTTGGGAACCAAAGAAACTGGCAATAGTCCATTACCCAGGACACCAGAAACCTGTAGATCTACTGTCCAGGGGCAATCATCTGGCTGACCAGACTTCCCGGGAGATAGCCTTATCTTCAACTCCAGCTCTAGCCCTCCACCTCCCAGACCCAGGACCCAGAGTCTTACCACCAATCCT
The DNA here is from genome assembly GCF_031878675.1 of Megascapheus bottae. Taxonomy (NCBI): domain Eukaryota; kingdom Metazoa; phylum Chordata; class Mammalia; order Rodentia; family Geomyidae; genus Megascapheus; species Megascapheus bottae. Next base: position 1,648,055 of record NW_028327483.1, read on the forward strand.
AGGGTATACGGAGGAAGACTTGCAATGGATTGAGAAACTACCTATGGTACAGCTCCTTGATGGATGGTGGAGAGATTCCAGGAGTCACATAGTACTCCCAGAAAAATTAGGGATGAAGGTCCTACAAAAAAATCACCACAGACACCATAAATGCCTATTGCAATGCTTCCATCATAGAAGTCATTAGTTCCACAACCATACATTGAGAACAACATACATGAGGACCAATGTTTTAATACCTAGGAGTATTTAGATGAAATAATGTGAGCTGTAGCAGAAAGAAATGGTTATGAGCAAAGAATCTAAAACAGCATAGTATCTGATCTCACTATTGTGAGATCAGCACAGCACAGAATTGGAGCAAAGGAAGACTGGGATTGTTTTCCTGCTATAAAGCAGGGATGAATTTGTACAAGAGTACACATTTGAACAGAAAACAGGATTATAGGATGAATAAGAAATAGCAATCCAGAGAGAATGCACCGCAGAGAGAAAGCTTCATGATGTAAAAACTTATATAAACTTTTGTGTTTAAATATAAAGGAGAATTTGGCAACACAAAATAGAAGAATGAGAGAAGTAAGAAGAGTATAGTGAAGCTTAGTAAATATGGAGACTCGAACATTCTCAGAAAATAATAGTAGTAATCTGGTAACAGTTTGGACACTCTATTCTTCAGGTGGGAGGGTCAGGTACAAAATCATGTTTGTTTGTTTGTTTGCTTGTTTTTACCAGATTTGAGGAGAAAAGAGCTGTCCCATTAGAAGTGGAATGAAAGGGATGGATGATTTGCATAATAACCATGGGTAGAAGTTTATTGCAAGGACACACTAACTTTCTGGATTCACTGACAAGGTGACTGCTGTTGTCAATGGGAAAGAGTGTAAATACTAGAGGAGAGATTGAATTGGAGGGGACAGATGCTTTTTTGGAGCTGTACTGGGTCTGACAGGCAGCACAGGAAATAAGAGTATGTCTGGATAGCTACAAATGTTCCAGCATGAGAGCAGCTGCTGTGCAAAGTAATCAAGGAGCTCCGATTTATTAGGATAGGTTCAAGGAGGTTTCTAGTCTAGCTTCCTCCTCTTTATTGATGCTATCACATTCAATAGCCAATGCCACTCTGAACTTTTCAAAAGCCTGATTTTGCACTGGGTCAGTCTCTGTATGCAAATTTTCGATATTCAAATGAACGAATACTTATGAAATCAAACTGTTTTTAAACTAAGCTTGCATCTAGATTCCCTGCTGTAGCAGTTGACAGTCACATCATAGTATGATAGAATTGGACCTCGTGGTGAGACAAAGGATGAACAAATGAAGCAGTGATACACTCTAGACATTATGTTGAAAATGAACTGTATAACTTGTGGGGAAGAGGGGAGGTTGAGTGGGAAAAACTGGGAGAAAATGAGGGAAGTGATGATCCTGTTCAAAAAGGGATGTGCTCATTACCTGACTTATGTAACTGTAATCCTCTCTATATCAACTTTACAAAAACAATAAAAAAGAATTTAAAGAAAAAAAATCACCATAGTACTCATCTGGGAGCCAGAAAAATGCAAGACTTAATAAGACAAACTGGACTACGAATTAAGGAAGCAGCGGTCAAAATTGATCAGATTATTTCAGGTTGCAGAGTATGTCGGCTAAATAATGTAGGGAGAAATCAGCAAATTTTAGGGGCAAGACAGCAAGGGGATAAGCCAGGAGCCTATTAGGAGGTAGGCCTTACTGAAGTAAAACCAGGGAAGTATGGATATAAGTATTTATTAGTTTTTGTAGATACCTTCTCAGGGTGGGTCGAGGCTTTCCCCACTAAAAGGGAAACTGCACAGATAGTGGCTAAGAAGATACTTGAGGAAATTTTACCCAGGTATGGCTTTCCAGTAATGATAGGTTCAGAAAATGGACCTGCATTTGTCTCGAAGGTAAGTCATTGACTGGCTTCCATACTTGGGGCAGATTGGAAATTACATTGTGCCTATAGACCCCAAAGTTCAGGAGAGGTAGAGAGAATGAATAGAACATTAAAAGAGACCCTGACCAAATTGATCATGGAGACTGGCGCAAACTGGGTAGTTCTTCTCCCCTATGCTCTGTTCAGGGTTCGAAACTCCCCTTTTAAATTAGGACTTACCCCCTATGAAATAGTTTGGTAGACCTCCCCCTGTAATACACAATCTTAAAGAAAATCTTGTTAGAAAAGAAGAGGATGGTGATTTTGAATTTTTGTTTTCACTCCAAGCCCTGCAAAGGGCTCACCAAGAAGTCTGGGCCAAGCTGAGGGACCTGTACAAGACAGAACCACCTCTGATGCCTCATTGCTATAGACCAGGTGATTGGATACTCGTGAAACGCCACCGGCAAGAAAATCTGTAGCCACGATGGAAAGGACCCTTTCAGGTCATCCTGACAACACCCACCGCCCTCAAAGTAGACGGAGTAGCTTCTTGGATCCATTACACACATGCCAAGCCAGTGGATCCATTTCCAGACTTCATAGAACCCTTGTCCAAAACAGCTTGGAAGATTGCCCTTTAAAAATTAAGTTATGCCGCCAAAATCAATAGTTATGGGCAGTATTTGGATAGAGATTTTGTGTGGTTAAATACTCATAGTTGTGCATTTCCACCTAATGGTGTAAAAATGGGAAAGGGAGCAAAGTGAAGGAAATTTTCCCCTTGGTTGATAACCCTGTTTTTGTTTTAGCTGGACTCTTAGGCCCTTGTATGATTTTAACTAGATAGATCCAAGATTAGCTCTAAAAGTATCATGGGAAAGGGGGAAATGTTCTGCCAAGATTGTTCCATGTTCTGGGAATGACCCCTTTCCCACCTTGTTTAGGACCCATGCACTTGAACCCCAGGTGGTAACAGCTTGGTGCTCAGTGGTTAGACACCTGAGCTCTGATTCGACCAGTGGTTTGAGTTAAATAGCCAATCAGGTAATTGTACTTTCCCTATAAAAGCAGTGTAAAATTCTTGCTCAGGGCCTTTTCAGCGTTGCTGGCTGCTGGTACGGGGAGGCCCGCGTCTAGACTCATAAATAAACGACCCTGATTTTTCGCTTTGACTGTGGCCTCTGGTGGTCTTTTCGGGGTTCTAAGAATTCGGGTAAAATACTGGGAAACTGAACCCAGGGCTTCATGTATGCTGAGCAAGCACCCTATCACTAAATTCCCAGTCTAGTCTATGACTCATCTCCAATTAACAGGAAAAATAAAACTACAAAGAACCCAAATCAGAAGTGAGATGTTGCTCACGTGATATCAATTGTAAGACAAAAAAGCACATCAAAAATAGGAGGTGGGGTTGCAGAAGAACACTGCACCCATAATCCTTGCTACTCAGGAGGCTGACACCTGAGGACTGTGGCTCGGAGCCAGCATGTGCCAAAAATGACGTAAGTCTCTTACCTTGAATAAATTAATCAGAAAAAGACAGAAATGGTACTGTGGCTCAAGAGGAAACCTTGAGGAGGGAAAAAACCCTCAGAGTTAGTGCCTAGGCCTTAGTTCAAGCCCCAGGACAGGCAAAATAAAAGAGCCGGTGGGGTGGCTCATGTCTGTAATCCTAGCTCCTCAGGAGGCTGAAATCTGAGGATTTCGGTTCAAAGCCAGCCTGGGCACTAAAGGCTCTTACCTCCATTAATCATATTCTACAGATGTAGAAATTAAGGCCCCGAGACAGAGATGGTGTATGATGAACACACGCAGCAAATCAACAGCAGAGCTGAGAAGAAAGTCCTGACATCCAGACCTTGACATTGGTACAGGATAGGAATTGAGGAAAGAGATTTCAAGCAAGAAATACACACACAGCCTGAGCTGAAGAGCTCATGGACAACACCCAGGCCCAGAGCTCAAGCCCCATCACACACACACAGACACAGACACAGACACACACACACAGACACAGACACAGACACACACACACACACACACACAGCACAGCACAGCACACACACAAATATATATATCTACCTTAAAGATCAAGCTGGCGCCTCCTGGCAGTTTGCAACAACTAGGTAGAAGAATTGCTACACTCCTACTGATTAGCTCTGTGACAAAGAACCCTCTGTGCTCAAGATACCAAAATAGATAATAGCCTGATACTAGGAGAAATGAAAACCATCAACCTCAGAGTTAGCCTTTTCCCTTGAGGACAGCCAATACTCACTCAAGTCTGATCCTGATACACAACCCCATAAACAAATCTGAAGGGTCCCACTATACAAAGCAATTCCAGAATGCCATATCCTTGCCAGAAGATGAGAAATTTGGAGTGATGTGTTGGAGGAGGAAAATGCTAGCCCAAGCCAGGTGCCAGTGGTTCACACAAGGGACTGAGATCTGAGAATCCTGGTTCTAAGCCAGCCCAGAAAGTTAATATTGTAAGACTCTTATCTCCAATAAAGCACCATAAAGCCAGAAGTTGGATTCCAGCCATTAGTGAAAATTTCTAAGGGTAGCTCACAGGTCCTGAGCTCAAGACCCAGGATAGGAATACTCATACACACGAAGGAAGAAAATGCTAATTTAGTACAAATGCATGTACATATGTGCAGGTACATGAGTTTCAAAGAGGCAAAAGCAACTCTGACCATGATCATGTGATCATGATCAGTTTGTAGTACAAGAAATACCATGTCCTGGGGCCAGGAGTTTGGTAGAGTGCTTGCCTGGCATGCACAAAGACATGGGTTCCTCACTACCACACACATAAAAAAAGCTGGCAATGGTGCTGTGGTTCAAGTGGTAGCGCTCCAAGAAGATCACTCCCCAAGGAATCCACAGGATTAGACAAAGAAATAGTAAGGGGAAACCTGCATAGGGTGAGGGGAGAAAGGAGGCAAATGGTGAATTGCAAAACAGACTGCCTGAGAAGAAATAAGAGGATCAGCAGGTGGGGATGATGGTGGGAAGCAGAGGTGAAAAGGGAACCAGTCCTGTGCAAGGCATCACACCCTGGTACAGACATGCAGAAAAGGTGCTTCCCAGAATGAGAATGCTTGATCAGAACAGGGGACAGGAGTGTGCAAGAGAAAAGGAAGACTGTACAATCTGCAAATTTGAAGCAACAGTTCTGGATTGGGTATCCAGGGCCCTGGGTTCTAATTCTAACTCTTAGAGTGGATAAATCTCTGTCCTCCATCTGGCATTAATAATAAATCAAGTATAATAATAATAATAATAATAATAATAATAATAATAATAATAATAATAGGAAGAAAAGCTGATCCTTCCAGAGCCATCTCTGAGGACACAGACATGAGGAGGAGAAGAACGAGCTGCAGATTTGAAGTAAAACCATTGCCAGGGAGGAGGATGGAGCGTCCCTGGCCCCACTGCCCCACGTATTCACCTGTCCTGCCAGGGGGACCAGCATGGCTCCCGACCCAAGTCAGGATGCTGTTAGAGGTGCGGAGCCCACAGCCAGAATTAGGGCAGGAAAACCATGGCCACCAGTCCCAGAGCCACCGCCTTTAGAACCTGCTTCTCCTTTTGCCCAAATCAGGGCCACCCAACTTTGACTTTTCTTGCTGCAGGATGGAGCTGATCCACATGTGGGTCAAGGGGCATCTAAGAAAGCAGCAGCAGCCATGCCCTGGCTCCTATTATCCTTCACTTCTGATACACTTCTGCTGCTCACTTTCTGGGAATTGGACGCTACCACTAACTCGCTGCTGGGTGTGTGTGTGGGGGAATGAGGAATCATCGCTGCTAGCGCCAATGTTGGGCACCCTGGAGCCACCAAGCTCAGGATTCCTTCTTCTCCACTTCGTAAGTTATACTTCTGCCTTCTTGTGGAAGGTTCCAGTCTATCTGGGTGTGACTTGGGGGCTGCAAATATCAGATCTCTCACCTCTTGAGTGGTGATGGTGCGTCCTGCTCCTTCCCAGCTGACCCCAGGTGAGAAAGTGCCCTGGTTGGATTGTTAGGTGGCAACCAGTGCTGCCTGGGCTCAGGTGAGCATGGTGCTTCTTTTGACGCCCCAGCATCAGATGCTGGCCTCTTCTAGTGCTGGGAGTAGAGGAGTCGAGCTTTGCATGGTTGCTGAGGCACCAACCATGCTCAACCCTTCGTGGTCTGAGGCTCCCCACTTGTCTTGGTTGGGGCCTGAGGACATCAAGACCTGCTTTGACTTTGGTGATATCAGTGTACTAGGCCATGAAATGGGGTCCACGCTGTGACCCCTGTGCACTTTTCCATCCAAGGACCCTGGGTTTCTTTCTGGCAAAGATCTCAGATGGTGGCTGGGTGCACACCCATGTGTAAAATGAAGTGCAGTCAGTGCCCACTGCCATGTCTGCTGTCCCTACCAGAGTGGAAGGGAGGCCACATTCCTGGAGATGACACACAAGCGTTAATCAAACCTGACAGTACTATCTTATGCCTGTAATCCTATTCAGGAGGCTGAGATCTGAAAATCGAGATTTGATTCCAGCCTGGAGGGAAAGTCTGCCATATTCTCATCTCCAATAAACTACTCAGAAAATCCCAGAAGAGATGCTGTGGTTCAAGTGGTAGAGCTGAAAGGGGCCAAGGAACAGCACGCAATCCCTGAGTCCAAGCCCCAGGACTTGCAAAGAAGAGGAGGAGGAGGAGGAAGAGGAGGAGGTGGAGGGGGGGAGGGTGAGTAGTTGTTAAAACTCTGCTTTAAGCCCTGCCTTTCCTAGTGCTGACTTTGGGTGCTCTGTCACAATGCTGTTGACTACAGAAATCTTTCAGTGCAGAAAGCCTACTTATTTATTTATTTATTTTTGCCAGCCCTAGAAACTTGAATTCTGGGTCTGGCATTGTCCCTGAGTTTTCTCAAGGCTGTGCTCTGCTGCTTGTGCCACAGCTCCACTTTGAACTATCTTGGTTGTTAACTAAAGATAAGAGCCTAACAGTCACCTGGTGCTGGTCACTCCCATTTGTAATCCTCGCTACTTTAGGAGCCTGAGATCTGAGAATCATGGTTCAAAGTTAGCTCCTGAAACTCCTAACTCTGATTAATCACTGAATGAGGAGTAAGGGAGCTGAGGTTTAAGTCATAGAGTGCCATGCTTGAGCACAGAGAAGCTCAGGGACAGCATCCAAGAGAAGTGTTCAAGTTTGACAACTGACTAAAAGAAGAGAAAAAAGAAAAATGATTGGATAGTGATGTTTCCCATTCCTGGGGGTTGTTATTGGTATGTAATAAACAGAATTTATTGAGCATTTCCTATTGAGACTCTTCTCTCCAATTAATTTCTAGAAAACGGGAAGTGGGGCTTGGCTCTGGGATAGGGTGGTAGCCTTGAGCTAAGGAGCTCAGGGACAGCGCCCCAGCTCACTTGAAGTCCCATGACCCACAAAAGAAAAAAAAAGACTCTCAAGGACTGTAGTGCCCAAGCTGGCTTTGAACCACAGTCCACAGTCCTAATATCTCAGCCTCACTATCTCAATTTAGATCTCTCAAAATATAAAAAATAAATTTTCCAGAGATTCCCAAATTCTACCTATGAAACCTTAAGGAGGGATTTTTTGGCTTCTTTTTAAATTATTTGTTTATTTGTTTATTTGTTTATGCTGTGGATCCTGTGGCTTGAACTCATAACTTGGTCATTGTCCTTGAGCATTTGCTGTGTTGTACTTGACTTTGCCTTTTTTCTCCTTTTCTTTCTTTCTTTTTTTCTTTCCTCCTCTCTCTCTCTCTCTCTCTCTCTCTCTCTCTCTCTCTCTCTCTCTCTCTCTCTCTCTCTCTGTCTCTCTGTCTCTCTCTCTCTTTCTTTCTTTATTCTTTTTTGGGAGTCCTTCAGCATGAACTCAGAGCCTGGGCACTGCCCTTGGGCTTTCTCAAGGCTAGATCTGTACCATTTGAACCACAACCATCACTTCTGGCTTTTTCTATGTATATAGTACTTCGGAATAGAACCCGAGTATTCATGTATGCTACATGAGCACTCTACCACTAGGCCAAACTCCTGGACTTGCCTTTTCCTTAATAATTTCTTCAGCTAACTAGTGCAAAGTTTCCTCACAGGGTTTTCTAGTGCATAGCACAGCACCTTCAGTACGCTTCAAAGAGACGTAGGTTTGGGGGACTCGTTGTGAATGTGGGTGGGGTAGAAGAATAAAGTTTGGGGTAGGTCTATGCTGATATGAAGCTCGATTGATTGCCTCAAACCAGTCTGTTTATTCTTTTCATTTTGAATTGCCTATGTTGTTTTCAATTCCTACCTCTTCTCTGATCCTACAAGTTCCTCTCAGTAGCTCTCAGAAAGACTTGTCTTTCCAAAGCTTATCCATTACAATGTGGAATAAATCTTTTTTTTAATCTCAGCTGTGGGACTTGAACTGTGGGCCAGGGTGCTGTGCCTGAGCACTTCAGCTCAAAGCTAGCACTCTACTATTGGAGCCACTTCTGGTTTTCTGCTGGTTAACTGGAGATAAGTCTCACAGACTTTAGTGCCCAGGCTGACTTTTGAACCTTAATTCTCAGAACTCAGCCTTCTGGGCAGCTAGGATTACAGTGTGAACAACCAAATCTAGATGGAATGAACCTTTTATCTCCCTCCCTCATATCTGAGATGCTATGCTTTTCTCTGAAAGGGTTATTGATTTTTTTATGTTTGGTCAGTTCTGGGGCTGAACTCTGGGCCTGGGTGCTGTCCCTGAGCTCTTCAGCACAAGGCTATCACATTACCCCTTGAGCCACAGCACTGCCTCTTCTGGTTTTCAAGTGGTTAACTGGAGATCAGAGATCACAGTCTATTTCCTGGGCTGGCTTTGAACCCTGATCCTCAGATCTCAGCCTCCTGAGTAGCTAGGATTACAGGCCTGACCCATCCTGCCTAGCATATTATGATTTTTGACAATTTCTTTACATACATCATGATATGGAAATACTGGGTAAGAAACTTTTATACATGGTATTCAGTCCTTGAGTATATGGGTTCTCATTTTCTCTTTTAGTGAAGCTGAGCTATTCCACATGGAAAGATATCATAGGGCATATTTGAATACATCGACTTGAACTTGAGTGCTGCTATAATTATATAAAGAAAAACTAATCATTTCCTTCCTTAAAAGAAAAATACTTACAGGCATGGAAACAAGGCAAAAACTGGGATACTTTCAAGACTAGCTGTGAAGTGTAATTTTCATTGTTCAAGGTTACATTTGGGCTAAATTTATTCCTGAGTGTTTTATTGTTTATACTAGTGTAAACAGAATTGACTCTCCTTACATTATTTCGAAATTGTAAATTTCACTCATATGTATGTCCGCTTAACTTTTATTCAATTACTATATCCCGTTACTTCACACTGAAATGTTATTGACTTTAATAATTTGTAGTGAACTCTTGTGAGTTTCTAAATCAAAGATAATATTAGCCTTGGGAGCCAGTGGTTGCTGCCTCTCATCCTAGCTACACGGGATGTTGATTTCTGAGTAGTGCGATTAGAAGCCAGCCTGGGCAGGGAAGTACATGAGAATCTTATGTCCATTTAACCATCAAAATGCCAGAAGAAGAGCTCTAGTTCAATTTGTAGAGCTCTAGCCTTGAGTAGAAAAGCTCAGGGGCCACACACAGTTCCCGAATTACACACCCACAATGGCTCAAATAAAAAGAGAATTATCTGCACATAAAGTTACCTGCAGCTTTCTAAGAAGCAAGCTGTCTGGCCAGATGAATACAGAAACCCTTGAAGCATTATGTGTCCTTTATAAAGCAGATGTCCTGCCCACCTCCAGAGGCACACGCAGGATGGACTCGGTGGTTGTTCTGTCACTTATATTCTATTAGATGATAGATAAGTGCTCTTTCTAATCTCCAGTGGAGAAATCAAGGAGTTAAGGAGGACTGTTCAAATAGTGGGTATTCTGCCCTCTGATAAACTTATCTCAGATGTACAATGAATCTCATTTTCTTTTGGACAAAAGTCCTGTCAAGACTTCTCTCCGGGAGGAGTTTGGCCTACTGGTAGAATGCTTGCCTAGCATCACGAAGCCCTGGGCTCAATTACTTGGTACCACATACATAGAGAAAAACAGAAGGGGAGCTCAAGTGATAGAGTGCTAACTTTGATGAAGTCCAAGAACAGTGCTCAGGCTCTGATTTCAAGTCCCGGGACTGGCAAAAAAAAAAAAACAAAAAGACTTCCCTCTAGAGCCTCTGTGGTTACATCTGCCAGGAAGATCAACAAGGTATTCTGGGAAGGTTTTCAACAATGACATAAGTGTCAGACTGAGCTTTGACTTCAAATCTGCTCCAGAGATCAGATTACTCAGACAGCATCCTGATGTGTGGCATGCATGCTCAGGGATAGTATGAGGACTGGAAGAAAGAAGTCAGCCTCTTTCTTCAGGGCCAGCTGCCATTCAAACAAGGAACTGACTGGAAGGCCAGTCCCAGGGCTCTGTATCTCCATGAGGGGAGGACACAAAAGGCTCTGTGAAAATTTGGCAGGATCTTCCTGAAAGGCAGCAGCTGAAGGTTGAATGTCATAGCACCTAGAAAAGCCTATCATTGGAAAAGGGCTACTTTCTGCTGCACTGAGGAAGGAGAAATTTTCTTTAAAGGAAGAACAGCTAGCTAGTTGACAGCCTTTGAAGCACCAACCCCATCCACCACTTCCTCCTCTTTGTGCAATTGCAGAGAAAATAAATGATTAAGCCTGCTCCATGAGCGTATCCACACATGGCAGGTAGGAGTTCCCAGGAGCATCCAGGTGTTACTCTTCTATCTTTCTGACCAAAAGGGTGCTTTGCTCAATCAATATTTTGTTGTTCATTTGAATAATTTTCTTGAAAGTTCAGACCAAACTGACAGTTAACCTTGACCTTCTCTCTACATATCTGGGTCTATAATAAGGGAAAATCAGGACTTCTGGGGCACCACAACTGAAATATGATGGCTTTCTTTAGACAGGACATTATCAAGAGCTCTTATAGGCCTCCCCACAGCTATTTCACAGAAGAGCTGCCCTTGGGCAGGACACAACCCCTTTGCCTGGGACTCTGCCAACACAGAACCCTTGAACCTAGAAAGGCTGCAAAGAACAATGCCACAGGAAATGGAAGTATCCTCCCATTTACTCACTAACCACATCACAGAAAGCTCCCAAAAGAACAATAATTGTCTACAGATGGAGAAATTAAAGTCCAGAGACAAAGATGGTGGATGATGAACACAGGCAGCAAGTCACAGGCAGAGCTGAGGATATAACCCTGAAATCCCAACCCTGACATTGAAACAGGATAGGAACTGAAGAAAGAGAATTCAAGAAAGAAAAAACATATACAAGATACAGAACTAAAGGGGGAAAAGGCTAGGCTGGCTATCAGGATTTGAACCTGGGGTTTAGCAAAGAAGCTTTCTAATGTTCTTCAGTTTCTGAACAGTAAAGATCTACCACAAAGGTCAAGTTGACTACTCCTGGTGGCAGTTTACAACAACTAACTAGAAGACTTGCTACTCTCCAGTTGATTAGCCCTCTGGCTAAAAAAACCCCTCTGTGCTCAAAATCCCAGAACAGACAGTCAGCACTCTGATACTGAGGAAAAGGAAATCCATCAACCTCAAAAAGTCAGCCTCTTCGCTTGAGGCCAGCCAACAGTCAGTCAAGTTTGACCCTGATACACAAATTACTTCCTATAGGACCCAGAAAAACCTCATAAGCACATCTGACATTGTCACTATCTGAAGCAATTTAAGCATGTAGAGACTTGCCAGGGCATGAGAGAATTGGAGCACTGTGACTCAGCAGCAAAATGATCTTCCAAGCCAGCTACCAGTGATTCACAAGGGAGCTGAGATCTGAAAAATCCTGGTTCTAAGCCAGCTCAGGCCGTTAAATCTGTAAGTCTTATCTCCAATAAACCACCAGAAAGTCCAAACTGGAGCTATGGATCCGGTAGTAGTGGGACAGCCTTGATTTAAAAAAACTAAAGGACAAGGCCCAGACATTGAATTCAAGACCCAGGATCTAAACCCCCCTTCCCCAGCTACCAGCACACAGACACACACCCAATGAAAAAATAATTTAGTCCAAATGTTTGTACACATATGCCAGTATATAGTGAGTTTCAAAGAGGCAGAAACAATTATGACTTCAAGAAACACCATGTCCCATAAGTTTAGAGGGAGAAAGCATGAGAAACATAGCCTCAGGGAACTGAGCCCTGGAATATTTTGGGGGATCACTCCACCAGGACAACTCTATACTCCTAGAGAGTCAAAAGTGGCAAGTTCCTCAAGAACTAGAAATTTACCTTTCACCCCATCCAAGCAACCTGAAGCTCCAAGAAGATCATAGCACTCACTCCCCAAGAAATCCACATGACTCGACAAAGAAACAGATGGGGAAAGCTAAATAGGGAAAGGGGAGCTGGGAGGGGTGCAGGGACTGACCTGAGTAGAAAAGCCAGGATCAACAGGTAGGGGTGTGGGAGTTTAGCAGAGGTGAAGAGGGAACCAGTCCTACCCAAGGCCTCACACCCTGGGATACAGACATGCAGACAGGGTACTCCCCAGAATAAGAATGCTGGAAAAGTTCAAGGGACAGGAGTAGGCAACAGAAAGGAAGATTGTAAAAGATGGATATTGGAAGCATCAGTTCTGGATGGGCCACCAGGGGTCCTGGATTCTATTTCTGAGATTTCCAGTCTATGAGGGTATAAGCTGGTGGTTCCAACATCAGATGCCCCCTCCAGCCTCAATGGTGCTTCCTGCTCCTTTGCTGGTCCCTCCCCCCACAATCACCCAGGAGTGAGAAAGTGCCAGGGTTGGGTTGGCAGTAACCAACAGGTGTGCTCTGATCCATGCCCAGGCCCAAGGTAGGGCAGTAGTAGCCTTGAGAGCTCAGGGGCAGCATCAAAAAAAAAATCTCAAGAAATTGAACCTCAAAGGAGATTCAATAAATTCTTGCCCAGAGTTCAAGTCCCACAACTGTCCAAAAAATGCTGTTTCTGCAGGTGATAGTTTCAAAGTTTGTCTCCCACTGATAATGAGACCTGACAATGGCCTGATATTCATGGTTCATGTTAGTAAATCAATCTGAAAACACAATGGACCACAAAAGGGTGGATGGGTAAGTGTAAGCTCTAAAAGATCCTCAGGTTCAGGAATTTAACAGGCTTTTTGTTTCCTCTGGCAGTCGGGACCTTGAACTCAGGGCCTGAGTACTATCCTTGGGCTATATCAAGACTAGGGCCCTACCACTTGAGCCACAACACCACTGCGGGTTTTTTTCTATGTATATGGTACTGAGGCCTACTGCTACCCAAACTCCCGGCCTTTTACTGGCTTTTTCTTTTTTGTGGGTCATGGAGCCTGAACTCAGCCTGGGCCCTGTCCCTGAGCTCTTCAGCTCCAGCTACCACCCTACCCTTGAGCCACAGCCCCATTCCCATTTTCTAGAGGATAATTGGAGATAAGAGTCTCCAGTTCTTTTGTGGATAAAGGTAGATGAGAGTGTCTGGTTTTGTGTACCCAGGCTGGCTTTGAATATTGATCCTCAGTTTTCAATCTCCTGAGAAGCCTGGATTACCTGCATGAGCCATTGGGCCTGGCCTTACTTGCTTTTTAAGGATATATATATATGTATATATATATATATTTGGTGGGCTGCAGCTGTGGCTTGGGCACTGTCAAGTTCTTCAGCTCAACGCTATCACCCTTTTCCTGGGCCTGGATTTTTGTCCCTGAACTCTTCAGTTCTAGGTCACCCTACACTTGGAGCCACAGTAGTACTTCTGTTTTTCTAGTGGGAAATTGGAGATGAGTCTGTTGTTCTTCAGTACCCAGGCTGACTTTGCACCGTGATCCTCAGATCTCAGCCTCTTAGTAGCTAGGATTATTGGCAGGAGCGACCCTGCCCAGCTTTAAGGATATTTTTAATTTGCAAATTGAGATCTGGTATTTTAAAGCACAAAGCTGTGGTTATTGGCTCAGAAAAAAGACATTGGGGCATTTGGTTTATCTTTGCCATGGCTACAATTTGGGAACAAGTATTAGAAATTTAACTGTAAAAGTCTATTAATTTCAGAAGCTTTGTTCTGTCTAAAAGTACTTAGGTATTTAGGTATCAAGAGAAAGGGACAGGGAAAACCTAGGAGCAGTCCATGCACGGTGGAAGAGTGATGGAGCCAGCCGGCAGCAAACCAGGGTTCGTGGATTGGGATTCCTGAAATAGGGGCAAGGACTAGGAAAAAATAGAAGAGAGACAAACAGATGGAGTTCGGGAGGACTACAGCCCAAGTCAGCGGTCCAAGAAGTCTGTGAGCTCCAGACTGCTGCCTAAGACTGTGTCGTTTATTTTAAGTTCCGACCTTAAATACTCTTCTTAAAACTAGGGAACTGCCAGAGGCTACATTCATACAAAATAGTAAACAAATCGCATATAGGATAATTGAGAAAGGATTAACATTGCTTAAAGTCATCATGATAAGAACTGATTGACATAGCTTAAAGTCATCATGATAAGAACAGATTGACATTGCTTAAAGTCATCATGATAAGAGTTACTTCCTGGTGTATACTGTTGTGTAGGTCCAAGGTCAGGTCCAAGGTCATTGATCCCACAGTCGGTCCCCAACAGAAGAGTATAAGTAAGCTGGCATAAAGATGCTTCACCTAAACATAGTGAGATGGGCAGAATAAACCAACTTCATCCTGTCCCTTTTTCCTGCAGACTGACAATGGAAAGCTGATGTGGATGATGTGGTTGGCATTTCTGAAAATTGCTCCTTGGGAAACTTTAAAAGAGGGTTAAGAAATTTTGTCTCAGTGATATAATTTGGCTTCAATGCTACTTTGTAACTGATGATAGTTTTTAAAAACAGCACATGCAAAGCCTGGAATTTTTGGTAGGGTACTGGTGCTTAAAATTCTTTTTTTTTGTGGGTCTTGTAACTTGAACTTGCCCTGGACGCTGTCCCCGAGCTCTACAGTTCAAGACTACCACCCTATCCTTCCCTTGAGCCAAGGCCCACTTTCTAGAGGTTAATTGGAGACAAGAGTCTCAGATTCTTTTGTGCCCAGGCTAGCTTTGGCTCTCCATCCACAGATCTCAGCCTCCTGAGCAACTAGGATTATAGGTGAGAGCCACCATGCCCACCGAGCCTGGTTGGTGCTTAAACTGCTTGCATTAAGAAAAAAACAGTAATTTCAAGCTGGGTAATTTGGCTCTTGCCTGTAATCTTAGCTACTCAAGAAGTGGGGATTGGATCAAGGGGGAGTGGTACCCTTGAGCTGAAAAGTTTAGGAACAGGGCCCAGGCCAAATTCAAGCCCCAGGACCCACCAAAACAACAACAACAAAACAACAACAAAGATAGATATCAAGCTTAGCAAAATCAATGATTATTAGCCACAGATCTTTATCACCAGACTGAGAAAAAAATGGCCTAAAACTACTGCCAACTCCTAGGTTTCTTCACAGAACTTGGAAACGAAGAGTGCTTTCTTTCTTTCTTTCTCTATTTTTCCTTCCTTTTTTGGTTTTGTCAGTCATTGCCTGGTCCCTGAGTTCTTCATCTCCATGTTACTGCCCTACCTTCCTCTTGAACCACCGCCCCACTTCCTGTTTTCCAGTGGTTAATTGGAGATAAGTCTCATGTTCTTTAGTGCCCGGGCTAGCTTTGAACCACAGTCCTCAGGCCAAACTCCCAGCCCTATTACTCTATTTTTATACATGCGTATGAAAAACTTAGCTTGTACTTTTTATTACACTTTTCTTTCTTTTTGGAGGGCCAGTTCTGGGACTTAAACACAGTTCCTTCCTTATGCTCAAGTCTGGCATTTATCCCTTGAACCATATCTGCATTTCCAGCTTTTTTGGTTTTGTTTTGTTTTGGTCATGGGGCTTGAACTCAGGGTCTGGGTGCTGTCCTAAGTGCCCTACCACTTTGAGCCACAGCACCATATCTGGTTTTTTGGTGCTTAATTGGAGCTAAAAGCCATGGACATTTTGCCCAGTTTAGTCTGAACTAAAATACTGTGTTCCCAACCTCCTGAATAGCTAGGATTACAGGTGTGACCCCTTCCCTGAATAGCTAGGATTACAGGTATGATTTCCCCCCTTCCCGTGCCTGACATCCCTGAGTCTTTTGCTCTTGGCTAGCGCTCTACCACTTTGCGCCACAGTGCCACTTTCTACTTCCAGCTTTTTGCTGGTTAATTGGAAATTAGTATTAGAGATATATCTGCCTAGGCTAGCTTTAAACTTCAATCCTCAGATCTCAGATTTCAGAATAACAAGAATTACAAGTGTAAGCCCCTGGCATCTGGCCTGACATAGAATCCTGAGAGCAGGAAAGAAATGATGAATCATGCACAAGTGATCTTATGTGGCACTGAGCGGGTGCAGGCTGTAATAACCCTCCCATGGTCAGCTGAGGCCAATCTGGCCTGCATGGTGAAATCCTGCCACAAACAGACAAAATCATTAAAAATAAACCAGAAGGCAGGTGCTGGTGGCTTATTCCTACAATCCACGATACTTAGGAGGCTAAGATCTGAGGATCACGGTTCAAAGCCAGCATGTACAGGAAAGTTGAGAGACTGTTATCTCCAATTAACCACCAGGAAATGGAAGCGAGTGTGGCTCAGTGCTCCCTCACTAGGGCCAGAGCAGGGCCTAGTGGTAGAGCGCTGGGCTGACAGTGGGTCTGGGAGGAGGCAGAGTGGTAGAGTGCTTTATTAGCACATGAAAAGCTCTGTGTTCCATTCCTCAGAATCACATACACAGAAAAAACCAGAGGTAGTGCTGTGGCTAAGTGGCAGAGTGCTAGCCTTGAGCAAAACCTATCCAAGGAGAGTGCCCCAGCCCTGAGTTCAAGCCCCAGGACTGGCCAAAAACAACAACAGGAAAAGTAGAAGTCTCTGTAGAAGTCTATAGAGAAAGTCAGAATTAAATCAGCCAAATACAGGGGACAATAAAGGAGAAACTGAGAAATCAGTAAGACACAAAACATAGAAGGTCAGGGTATAGATCACGTGGCAAAGGAGAAATTGATAAATAACTAAGACATAAAACATACAAGGTTGGGCATGGTTCAAGTGGCAAAGTATTTGCTTGGCAAAATTAGGGGCTGGACACAATGTCACCACCAAAAAACAAAATAAAACAAAAGGACAGACATGAGTTTTTTTCTTTTTTTTCTGTCCTCTTTTCCTTTATGTGGATGAAAGTTTCCAATCAAAAGGCACAATGAAAAAATAAAACCAACTGAAGAACCATCCCCTGCAAAAATCACTCGTGACCCAGTGAATGGGGCATATGTTTAAGTCCCAAATTCACACATGGATTGATGTAAAATAGAAAAAAATACATTCTATGTAACTGGAACCAAAAGAATGCTGGATAACCATTCCAAGATACAAGATAGAGTTAAGTGAAGATTACTATGGAGGGCAGAGGACATTACAGACGAGTGAGTGTTCAGCACAGCAAGGAGGGGCATTTGTTCATCAGAGCTGCCTTAGGGCTGCGCTGGTGGCTCATGTCTGTAGCCCCAGATACTCGGGAGAGGCTGAAATGCTTTCTTCTTTGTGGGTCTGGAGCTTGAACTCTTGGGTATCCCTGAGCTCTTTTGCTGAATCACTTTGAGCTCCACTTTCTGTTTTCTACTGGTTAATTGGAGATACTCACATACTTTCCTTTCCTGTCTGGCTTTAAACCACACTCCTCAGATCTCAGCCTCCTGACATGCTAGGATTACAGGTCTATCTCTAAAATCTAATATTTTTGGGTTTTTTGGTCCTGGAACTCAAAAAAGAATAGCAAATAAAAACTCACAACAGGAACCAGAAACAGTGGCTCATGCCTGGAATTCCAGCACTTGGAAAGCAGAAGTAGTAGGATCGCAGTTCAAGAACAGCCTAGGCCAAACTTTTATCAAATGTTATGTCAGAGAACAAGCAGAGTGAGGTGACGTGTGCCTGGAGTCTCATCTGTATGGGGGACAGAGGTGGGGCTGCATGCGTAGGGGCTGGGTGGTAATCCAAAACCTTCCCTAGGAAAAGTATGAGACCTTGTATCTGAAAAACATGGGTGAAAGAGATGGGCATTGCTTCTTTAACAAGCACAAGTCCCTGAGTTCAAACCCTAGCTTCTAAACCAGAAAGAAAAGCAATCACAACAGAACTTTAAAAATACTTTGAGAATGGAACATTATGCAGATATAAGGGCCCCAGATCACCCTACTCTGAGTCAAGCTCTAGCATAATACTTAGAAACCTGATGCTAAGTGAAAGAATCCTGCCAGGTGCGGTGGCTTGAGCCTGTAATCCTACCTACTCAGGAGGCTGAGATCTGAGAATCGAAGTTCAAAGCCAGCCCAGGCATGAGAGACTGAGACTCATCTCTAGTGAATCATCAGAAAACCAGTAGTTGTGCTGAGGCTCAAGTGTTAGCATTGAGTGTTAGCATTTTGCTGAAGAGCTCAGGGACAACACCCAGGTCCAGGACCAGAGTTTAAGCCCCACAAGGGCGGGGGGGAGGGGGGAAGAATCCATCCATAAAATACCTCAGTTATAAAACACTTCGTTCTTAAATACCTATGATAGGTAGATTCACAAAAGCAGGTAGCGGTGAGGGCTAAACCCGAGGCTTGTTTCTGGAGTGATGGAAGTAATTGGTATTTGTGATGATGTTTGAACACATCCACGTATACTCAAGGTCATTAGATCATATCTGTTAAGTGGGAGATTTGATGTGCAGTGAACTATTTTTCTGTAAAGTTAATGTTAGGAAACATGAATTGAGGTTACAGGCGTTAGGGTAACATTTTGTGAGTCCGGGGTGCCTCCGCCCTGGGGCACTGTGGCTCCTGAAGCCTCTAGAGGCCTAAAGCCCCTGTCAGAGTTCCCAGAGTACCCCCCCTGCAGTGGCTCTAATTTGTGGCTGGGAGGTGGAGATGCTTCTCAGGGAGGGAACCCTAGTGAAAGGCTACCCTGTCACCTGGGAGGAGGAACCTCCCAGCCTACCTTTCAGGGATTTCAGGCCTGTCTGTGTGGGGCTTGGATGCAGGACATTGTGCAATGTGTGTGTGTGTGTGTGTGTGTGTGTGTGTGTGTGTGTGTGTGTGTGTCTGTCTGTCTTTCTGTTTATTTGTCTGGGGATTGGACACAAGTCATTGTGTCTATCTGTCTGGGTGGGGCTTGGACACAGGACATTGTGTGTGCCTGGCTGTATGGGACTTAGACACAGGAAATTGTCTGTCTGTGTGGGGCTTGGACACAGAACATTGTGTGTGTGTCTGACTGTGTGGGGCTTGGACACAGGACATTCTGTGTCTGTCTGTCTGTCTCTGTGGGGGGTTGGAAGCAGGACATTGTCTATGTGGGGCTTGGACACAGAGCCTTTTGTGTGTGTGTGTCTGTCTGTGTGTGGCTTGGACACAGAGCCTTGTATGTGTGTGTTTGTCTGTCTGGGGCTTGGACGCAGGACATTGTCTGTCTGTGGTTTGGACACATGACATTGTGTGGCTGTCTGTCTTTTGCTTGGTTACAGGGCCTTGTGTGTTTGTGTCTGTCTGTGTGGGACTAGGACACAGGACCTACACATTGTCCCTAAGCATTTTCACCCAGATTTGTGTTCTACTAATTGAGCCACAGCCTTGCAGGAGGCACCAAGGTGGAGCTCCACTGGTGGAGGAGGGAGCAGATGGGCTGGGGGCGGGGCCAGGCCAAGCCCAGGGGCGGGGATCCGGGGACAGGGCTGAGCCCTTGCTGGGGCAGCAGGGCAGGACTCCAGGGCAGAGCTGGCACCAGGAACTCCAGGGCTAGTTCTGCAGTCCTGACAGACATGGAGGAGGACCAAAGATGAGTGGATACCCGGTGAGTGAGGGCGGCTCTGATCTGGCCAGTGCAGATTTAGGGCAGGAATCCATGCCCACCCTCCAGGCTCTCCACCACTTTCACAGGGAGGGGAGAAGAGGACAGCAGGGAAGGGAAAGGAGAGGAGAGCAGGGAGGAGAGCAGGGAGGGGAGCAGGGGAGGAGAGGTGAGGAGAGCACATGAGGAGAGGAGGAGAGAGGTGGAGTGTGGAAGGGAGAGGAAGAGAGGAGAGCAGAAGAGGAGAGGAAAGGAGAGCAGGAGGGGAGGGGAGGAGAGGAGACAAGAGGAGGGTTGGAGGGGAGGGTGGACAGCAGGCCATCGTCCTGACAGGTGGAGTCCGGCGGAGCTGTTCCTGCTGCCAGCACAGCTTGTCTTCGTGCCACGTGTCCTGGTTGCCTGTGCCATGCTGCATGTTTCCTTCCCCACTGCCCCCCGTCTTGAAGGGTGTGTGGAGAAGCCAGGCCTGGCTGGTCAGGGGAAGGAGCCTGTGTTCTGGGCAGTGACTGTGTGATGTCTATGGCAGCACAACCCTCGGTCCCTCTCCGCTGGGAGGGCCTCACTGATCATGCCCTCGGTCTGTGAGGGACAGATTGGTGTAGGGTTCTGGTTGGATTCCAGGTGGGGAGGAGCAGAGTGTCCTGCAGTTTGGATCCTGTCTTGGCTTAACCTCCATCTGCTCCATAAGGACCAAGGTCTGCATCCTGGCTCTTGTTTTTTCAGTCAATTCCCCCTGCTCAGATTGATGGTTCTGATTCCCAGTTGTACCTCTGCTTTGCTTGGAAGATCTGTGCCAGGCCCCCGGTCTTGGAGCCTTTCCAGATCACTAGAACACTGTCTGTTGTCTTCCTATCTGACAGCCTTCCTGGCTTCCATGTCTCCCAGCCAGCAGAGAAATGAAGCACCTCAAGGCCCCGATGCCTGCTGTGGTGTCTGCCCCAGGCCACCTGACACCACAAGAGAAGCCACAGCTCGGCTCTTGCTTCTGCCAGTGCCAGTTAGCCCACTGTATCATCCAGCAGTTACCGGGCTCCCCTCCTCATTCTGCCTCCAGGGCACTCTGTTATGCCCCATCCACCCCCCCTACCATCTTTGAAGGTCCTTTTACAGAGACAATGCAATCTAGGGATTCCATGTAATGGGTTATCATCACCTGACACACACCTGCTCCTGTCCTCCAGGAAGGGGAGAGAGAGGCTCTTCCTTCTGCAGGTGCACCCAACCCAGTGACCTTTCTCACCTTTAAATTTCCATTTTCCTCTAGTTTCTCCCTTCCACATACAAACAGATTAAAATCTCTGGCATCTTGAAGCTGTGGCCTCCATGTCCTCTGCAGCTATGATGGCCTTTTCTCTCCTCAGTTCTGTCTCCCAAAGCTATAGATATTGATCCAAAGTACCACCATCATTAGCTTTTTTTTTAACTTTTATTTGTGGTACTAGGAATTGAACCCAGGGCATTATACCACTCGAGCTATCCTCTGGTCAGCCTTTCCCACCGTGGAATGGTTCTGCTTATATTTCCAAAGTTGTATCCACTTAATTTGTCCTTTTGAATAGGCCTAGGTCAGAGCCCTGGACCGCAGCACAAGGGGGAAGGTTGACACTAGAAAGAGGAGTTTCTGAGGTCAATTCAGAATAAGAGCTGGTTTCAAGAGAAAGGCCATCCACAGAAATGAGCTGGGGGGTGCAAGATAGGTGAAGAAATGGCCACAGAGTTAGGCGTGGTGGCTCACACCTGTCATCCTATCTACTCAAGAGGCTGAAATCTGATGATCAAGGTTCAAGGTCAGCCCAGGCACAAAAGTACCTGCGACTCTTATCTCCAATAAACCTCTTGAAAATGGGAAGTGGGGCTTGGCTGAAGGGTGGGGTGGTAGCCTTGAGCTAAAGAACTCAGGACAGTGCTCAGGCCAAGTTCAAGCAAGTGACCCACAAAAAGAAAAGAAGTGACCACAGAAATATCCTATGAGGGACCAGGAAAATGGTCTAAACTAGCATGTACGAAGGCCTGGGTTTGATTCCTCTGAACCACATACACAGAAAAAGCCAGAAGTGGTGCTGAGGCTCAAGTGGCTGACCCACTAGCCTGAGGCAAAAAGTTTTCAAAGACAGTGCCCAGGCCCTGAGTTCAAGCTCCATTACTGACAAAAAAAATCCTGTAAGGCAACACTGAGAACCCAGGATAGCAGGGCTTGGATGGTGAATTATGAATTCTCAGGAAGGGTGGCATTGGTCACCTCAGCCAGTAAAGCAGACACAGACACCTTCCTTTCTTTGAGGAAGTCATGGTTTCTGTGTTTTTACTCAGTTAATGCATTTCTCAGCACCTGCAGGGCATGCAGGTGTCTCCCATCCCAGTGATGACAGAAGCCTGCTCTAACTCGGTCTGCCCCTCAAGTCAACTTAGCCTTGGCAGCTGGGAAGATCCTGCTGAACATCAATGTAATTGCTTACTGCCAGAAATCATGCATCTCTGGGTGGCTATCAGGTTAAAATCCAGGCTTTTGGTTGTATCACCCGCAGGCCTACACACACACACACACACACACACACACACACACACACACACACACATCCCATAAATTCACACATGAATTTCTCACACACAGATGTGTACCCAGGCCACAGGCTCCACCCCACCACAGCGTGAGCTGAAACCCATTCATGTAAATTCCATTCTTGCCACTCCCAATCGCATTTCTTTCTGGAATGCTCTTGGCTCCCCTCCTCCAGAAAGTATGAGCTGGTGGCTCACACCTGTAATCTCAGGAAACTGAGAACTGAGGATCATAGTTCAAAGCCCATGCAGGCAGGATAGTCTGTGAGATTATCATCTCCAGTTAACTACCAGAAACCCAGAACTGGTGCTGTGGCTCTAGTGGTAGAGCACTTGCCTTGAAAAGAACTGATATAACAGCCAGCAAGGGCTGCATCCAGAGGCCTAGCTCTCAGAGGCTGAAGTGGGACTCTGACCAGGGGAGTCTAAGAAACAAAATGAAGCTAAAGCTTCTTTGGTTATCACAAGAGTAGTAAGTCAGTCTCACTTTTCTCCTCCCCCTCCCTCTACCTCTCTCTAACTCTCTGTCCCAGTGGTGCTTTCCTTGCGTTGGGTCCTGCTCACATCTACGGTGTGTGCTGCAGAGATATCAGGTTCTAAAATGTGCTTATGATCATGCCTGGGGAAACCTGGATGCCAAGCTGGTACTAGCAAGCTCAGGGAGAAGGAGATGGTGGAGGAGTGAGCAGAGACCCAAGAGGTGTTTGCTTCTGCATGCTAAGACCCAAGTTCTCAAACTCATGTCTGGTGCAGAATAGGCCAGGCCCCAGGGTCTGGGGCCACATTTAGTGGACAGTTGATGCAATACAGTGACAGCTTGGCTGAGGGTGAGCCTGGGTCAGGAGGCTGAGGCCCGGTGGCACATGCTTGGGCACTAAGGGCCACAGGGAAGGGCTGTCGGTGAGACGTGACAGGTTTGCAAGCCCCCTGAGACCTTCTGAAATGTCAGTGTTAGAGTGTTACCAGGCTGGACAGGCCTAACTAGTAAGAAAGCACACGAGAAATCTTTCTCTCAGCAAGAAGAGGGGTGTTAGGCCTGATAACTAGCAGACAGGGGTCACAGGGGGGCTGAGGTCAGGCCACTGAGGGTCACACTGGAAGTGCCACCACTGGAAGAAGGAACATGTCTTTCTCTGGTACAGGAGGAAGAAACAACCACCAGGGTTTCATTGCTCTGCTCTCACCCTCCATAACCTTCAGCACACAGAGGACACTAGCACAGACTCCCAGAGCCTCTCACAACCTCTTCCGTGATACTGTTCGTGCCAAGCATAACTCTCCTCCAGCCTCTCCCTCAGCCCCCTCAAGCCTCTCTTCTCGGTGGAATCTGCGGATCCCCTAAACACTGCCAACAGTGGTTCAAGTGGCAGGACTGGACTACACACCAAAATGTAAATGCTTTGAGGTTCTAACAGGCAAAGCTAACACAATCCCTCCCTGATGGCTCAGAAGTGATTTAGCCCCCATCCTTTCCTCTGTCTCCAGTACTTCACAGGCTTCCACCATTGCTACTGAAACCTTATTTCCTACTGGGAAATGGGATTTCCTAGAACCTCACCTAGGTGAGGGCTGCAATTGGGTGCCACTCACTCATGCCTGTAATCTAACTTCTCAGTAAGCACACTGCTGAGACTCCAGTAGCTTGTGAGGGAAACAAAATGGCATGGTGGCCCAATCCGAGTAAAGTAGCCAGCTTGTGCACTTGTGGCATGCTAAGCTCTCCTGTGAACACCCCAGTGAACCAATCAGGCTCAGAAAGGTGCCAAGTATTCGAGACTCAGCCAGGAGGGGCTGAGCAAGTCTAGGTTTGGAGGGGGAACACTCACTTTTTCAAGAGAACAACCAGCAACTGCTCCATTGTATTCCACTGTCTGAAATTGTGCAGGAAATTTTCCACATAAAAGAGATCACCTTTCTGGTAGGCAGGGATCAGCTTTATCAGTAGCATCTCCAACAGGCCTTCCTCCAGGATGCATAGGTTACAAAGCTCATTAAGAATCTTAGCTGACTCACCCTCACACTATGGTGGCAAAAACCATGGATCTTTCAAACACAGAAATGGGAGCACACTTCACACAGATGAATTGGGATAGAGTAGATTAAAAATGCCACAAAGTGTCATCTCAGTATAGACACTTGAAAGCACACAAGAAGGTTGTAGTGTGTGAGGAGGATGATGGGGTCAAATACGTTTCTTCTCAGGAATATACCTCATCTGGTTGCCCTGGATTTTCCTGGCTTTCATCCTAGAGAAATGCCTGATATACTGGATTCGTGGGTTGGCAATGATCCAGCATGTACATCTTTGAGTGAGACATCCACATCTTTCATGCCTGAGACTCTAGTTTCCTGACCTTTAGCAACAGCACAGCAACATCTTTCTTCCTCCTGAGCCACAGGCCAAGTGAGCTGGCTTCAGTTGGTTGTTAGTTACAGTGGCTTGGTTACCAGGGTTCCATATTCTGTTCCATTGTGAGGGAGGTAGGGTCACCTTTCAGGGCCCAATGACCAAAGCTCCTTGCTCACAGAAGACCTCACCAAAGACATACTGGAGGCTGAATCTCCCTTCCAACCTCACAATATACATGTGAATGTAGTAAACAGCACACCTTGTTTGTCAAATCCCAACGTCTTCAACTATGCCCAACTACCAGTCTGGTCTCAGGCTCAAGGAGCCTTTCTTAGGTAAGATCCAAACTTAACTGTCAATATTGCCCTCATCCTTCACAAACCATTTGCTTCACAGTGCCATCTCAGCCTGCATTTTGCCCCTTGTCGAATTTATTTTTGTTTTTGCTAGTCCTGGGACTTGACCTCAGAGCCTGAACATTGTTCTTGGGGTTTCTTTAGGCTATAGCTGTCCCACCGAGCCACAGCACCACTTGCAGCGTTTTCTATGTATGTGGTAATGAGGAATCAAACCTGAGTCTTTTTGCGGGGTAGCCAAGTACTCTACCACTAGGCCAAACACACAGGGCATCTTGCACATATTTTTGACCTCAATCTATTAGGACATTATTAGGTTTCTGTATCCTAATCTATTTTTTTCCTGATGATTATCTTTACTGTCATCTATAAAAAATGCAAGTGGGAAAATTACAGAAGTATTGGTGAAATTTAAAAAAAAGCATTACACACATAGATAAGTGTTCATTCTTTGTAGGGGGAAGGATATTTTGATATGATGATGATGAGTTTATAATTACTATATCATGGTTGAGAGTTTGGCCTAGTGGTAGAGTGCTTGCCTAGCATCCATGAATATCTGGGTTTGATTGCTCAGTACCACATAGATAGAAAATCTAGATGTGGCACTGTGGCTCAAGTGGCAGAGGGCTAGACTTAAGAAGACCCGAGGACAGTGCTCAGGCCCTGAATTCAAGCCCCAAGATTGGCAGAAAGAAGAAAGAAAATAAAAGTGTTTTTTACGAGCTAATTCACTCACAGCATTTCCTTCTGAAGTCTTCGCTTCTGCATCTTGTGACCTACCCCTTTCCCTCAACGTAGACAAGAAAAAGAGATTTCGTAACTTGGTATGCTGTTGTCCAATCTCTGGATAGTAATTCAAGATACAATATAACCTGAGATATTCTGTGTGTGTGCATGTGTGTGTATGTCTGCCAGTGTGAGCATGCACCCTTGTGTATAGGGTTTAAGGCTTACTCTTAGGGTGTATGTGATACCCCTTAGCATCTTTTCCTCAAAGGTATTGATCTTTCACTTCTAGCTTATTGTATCTAAATGGAGTTGAGAGATTCACCCAATTTCTTGCCCTGTGCATTGGAACTGATATCTCATATGCCCAGTGCTGGGTTCTCATACTGCTAAATGTATCTATAGACAAGGTTGAGATCTGAGGATACTGGTTAGAAGCCAGCCCTGGAAAGAAAGTCACTGATAGAGATCTTTATCTTCAGGTAAGCATGAAAAAGGCAAATGTGGAACTGTGACTCAGTTCCTCTTGTAACAGCCATGAGAAAAATAGTAATTGGCAGCACCTAGTCCCTGAGAGGCATCCTTAGTACTGGTTAAAAAAAAAGAAAGAAAATAATGAAAAAATTAAAACTTGCTGAGGACTTCATAAGGATAAACTTGTCCTTTCAGATTCCCCCAAGAGCTTATGTCTATACTTTATCAAAGGTTTGTAAAGATATTTACATATTTTCTATCTTTTTTAAACAGAGATACCCATCCACAAAACACACACAAAAACTCACACACACTATAGCACCCACCCATATGTGTCTGGCTATGTATATTTGTATAGTCATATGCATTGATCTGTCTCTCTATACTAATGTAAAAATGCATAAAGCATATGTTTTAAACAAACAGATAGGATACATAAATAGATAGATCTCAGGACATTCCAGATTCTGTGTAATTCTTCAGAGTGCAACTTACCATGCTATTGTTTGTCAAGATAGAGTCCCTCTAACTTTTGGCCAGCTCCTTGTACTTTGCTACTTTTTTTGCCAGTCCTGGGGTTTGAATGCTCAGGCTGGTTTCTGTCAGTGAGCTTGAGCTTCTTGCACTCAGTAGTTTATTGCAGATAGGAGTCTCGTTGAGTTTCTGTCCTGGGAAGGCTTTGAATTGTGATCCTCAGATCTCAAACTCTTGAGTAGCAAGGATGACAGGCTTGAGCTACCAGCACCTGGTTCCTTTGCCTCTTTTACTCTTTTTTTGGCCCCACCAGAGCCATGGTATCTACCTTCTTATGTTTTCTCCACCTGCCCCCAGCCAGAGCTCTGATAGATGCTTTCCACCCACTTATTCACGTCCTCCTCTGTCTTTGCTGACAGCTAAGAAATGCACTCACTTGTCAAGATGACAAACACAAAGCCATGTGATTGTTTCTCAGTCTGTAAGGTCCCATCAGATTTCTAGCCCCACAGAGGCTCAGGTTGATGCTCCTCCAGGGCTTCTTAGATTGTTCTCATAATAATCCACAACACCTTTGTCTCACTTGTCTAGCTAATTCATGGACTAAACCAACATTCCCTCCAGACTTAGATAACCATACCCATAAGACACTGGAGGGTTGATTAGTTGTGGGGCCTGCAAGTGGATCAGAGTCTTTCTAACTTGGAGGGGATTTCTCCACTACAGGAAATGGATTTAAATTTAAAATCTGCTTTCATGAGGTGACAATCTCTGGCAGAATTTATTATCAAATATGGCACTGCCTACTTCCAGGTTAGGACATGTGTTGATGACCCAGCACCACAGAGAATATATTCACCCAGGCCCAACACATAGGCAGGGACCCTGAACTTTCAGGTAGCATTTGGCTTTAGAGGTCATGAGATCTTAGTCTACAAATGATGAGCACCCTCCCATGAGGCATAGACTAGAGAGAAAAAGTACAACCCCGTTAAGCAGCATATCAAGCTTCCCATCTTCAGTAGGGTATGGTTTGAAAACTGTGCATAGCTAACATTTGAGCTTCTGTTTGAAGCCAGCCCAGAAAGGAAAGTCCATGAAACTCTCATTTCCAATTAACTGCCAAGAAAAGACAAAGATAGAGATGAAGCTCAAGAGAGGTAAAGAGACATCTGTAAAAATGAATAGTTAGACCCTGAAGCACCCACACTATCCGACCTTGATAACACTTCTGCCTGCATCTCACCACGCAGCCAGCATCTGGGGTTGACAGAGACCCCTGCGCCCATAGGCAATCTGCAGTGTCCCTGATATCTGTGGTGTGAACATCATTTTGTAGGGTCTGTGAAGAGGTGTCAACCATGTAGAAGTAGCCAACAGTTCCCTAACTCCCACTGTCCTCTGGGGCCCCTAGAATTCCCCCATCTGCACCCCTCCTGTTTCCTGTGGTCCTGTGGAGCCCTCCCACCCACATGAAGTGAATAATTCTCCTGGGGCAACTTCTCCACAGAGAATACATGACATAACCACTCTCCATGGCAGGGGTAGAGCCTGCTAAAGCAACTAATAAGTGACATAAATTGATGAATTGAATCTTTAGATCCTGATGGCAGACTGTCTGCAAAATCCAAGGGAGAATGGAATTGAAGGGGACCAGGGATCAGGACGTGGGCATGGAGCTTTCCTGCAAAGGGTGGGGTGGGGTAAGTCGCAGGCGGGGGCATGCACAGGATGGGCGATGGGCACTGGGAAGCTGCTGGGCCAACCCCTTCTCCATCTTGGCTTTTGAGCTCTGTGATTGTAATGGTGTGCACAGTCTGTGCTCGGCTAGATAAAAGAATCGGCCCTGGGAAGACAAGTGTAGAACCTTTGTGAATGTGGGAAGGAGTGGCTGGACACCCAGTCCCAGAGGAACAGGGAGTGAAGTCGAGGGGGGTCCAAGGAGTAGGAGTGAAGGGTGGGGGCACTCATAGTCCAGACACAGATGGCTCTATCTGTGGGGTAAGTGCCTCCCTGCAGGCACAGCACTGGAGATATCAGAGTTCTGCATGAAAAGAAAAAGCTGGAAATGGCACTATGGTTCAAATTGTAGAGGATCAGCCTTGAGCAAAAAGCTCAGGGACAGTACCCAGGACCTGAGTTCAAGCCTCACAACTCAAAAAGAAAAAATGAACCAGGAGTTTGAGAGGGAACCTGGTACTCTCTTGGTTTAATCAGACATAAGAGGAGACCGGGATAGGCTGTGGACAAACACAGAGAACACCTGCCCCCATCCTGGCTTTCACCATGTCTCATCTCCTGTCCCCAGCTCTTCCTGTCCTGCATGCAGGGACCACCATGTAACTAGGGCTTCGGTGGGAGCATCTACACCCCTGTGCTGCCATCTGAATGGTATACTTCTGTCCTGGCATGGGGTGTCCTGGTGGCTAAGCAGGTGCCCTCACCCTAGATGGAGATCAACCACTGACTTTGTGGTAGCTATGGAGAGATCTGTTCAAGAGCTATCAGGCCACCCAGCCGGGGAGCCATAACCTCACCCAGATAGATGCCAATGGTTCTCCAGGTGCTACTACCAATGCCCCCCCAGCTCTGGGTACACATGACATTACCTCCACAAGAAGCAGTACAAAGTGAGGGATCATAAAGCTGCCTATGGGCTTCAGATGATGGCCAGGCTGGCACTATAGATGGCCTCACTCTGTCACCACCTTCCCCTGCCTCTGTCTTTCCTTCATCATGCCTCTCTACCTCCCACCCATTAACCCTAGAAACCAATGCTCTGGGTTCTCATCATTCCTCTCATCTCTTCACCCACCTTGCCATGTGTCCATCCCTCTGTCACTTCCACCCCACACACATCCCATCACCAGCCACCCTGTAGCTTATGAGGATCCCAGAGGAAGGTGATGATGAAGGGCTTGTGTCCATGCAACAGAGTACCTCTCGCCCCTTCCAGCCTAGTCCACCACAAAATAGGAACAGCCAAGCAGGCACACACTGCAGCATAGTGAATCTGCTGCCATCCTGATTTCTTCATGGCCTCCTCAGCCTTCCAGCTCAGTATCCAGAACATTGTGTTTGCACAGAGCCATGGCTTCTAGAACCAAGGGCCACAATGAGCTCAAGGTGATGCCACCCCCTCCATCTCTATATACTTCTAACTGTAGGATGGGAGCTGAGGTTCTCTTCTGGGACCCCATCCACTAGGAGAGTCATGCAGATTTCTATCCTTTGCTCATTATGGTGACCCTGTGGTTAACAAGTCACTGCTGGGGCTTCCAGTTCACCACATATAGAACCCATACTCCATCACTTCTCTTAGAATGACTGATGTCTTTTAAATATTCTCTTTTAAATATTTTAAATATTGTTCCTTCTCTCTTTCCTTTCCTTCTTTCCCTTCTTCCCTCCTTCCTTGATACATTCCTTTTTTACCTTCCTTCCTTCCTTCAGGGCCTTGAACACAAGACTTGGAGCTCTCTCTTAGCTTTCTTTGCTCAAGGTAGCACTCTAGCTCTTCAACCACAGCTCTACTTCAATCTTTGTTCCTGCTGTAAACTGGAAGTAAGAGTCTCAGGAATTTTTCCCCTGCTGGGTTGGTTTTAAACCACAATTCTCAGATCTCAGGTTCCTGAGTATGCCTTGGATTACAAGTATTATGTAATGACAAATTGCTTATTTTTTTAAACATATTTTGTTCTTTCAGGGGAGCCACCACCCAATCATGCAAGAGCATTACAGCATCCCAGCATTCCTCTTGTCTTGACTTATTCCATCCATCTCACAAGGGCCATCTAAAACAACCTGCAGCATGTTGGAAGTCCCAAGGAACATTCTCAACGCCATGAGAAACCCCCGTAAGCTCTGCCTCAGATATGCCCAGCCCCCATCCCACTTCCACATGAGCATTTGTTTAGGAGAAATCTCCTGAGCACACCATCTTCTTTTCCTCCCCATTCAAACCTCATCTTTGGAGTCATTTCTCCCAGACAAAGAGGAACATGACCCATGGTTCGACAGCAGCTCCAGCTTCATACTCTCAGCCACCAACACCCCCCTCTCCCCTGCCAGACACCTGAATTCAAGAACAATATTTTCACTACCCCTGAGTCTTATCAACATAGGCTATAATATGCAAATGTTTTAGCTTGTACAGTGCACTAAATTTATTTTACTAAATGGAATAAACACGTGGCTTTAAGCTTCACAATCTTTGCACGTGATGTTTTAGTGGATAACAGATCCACCTGCATTTCTGTAGCCAACAGAAATCTTGGCTTTGAAATTTCAGAATTCCTGATATCCTAGTTTGGATGTGTTAACAATTCTTTCAATGGGGCATTTCAATCCCACCATCCCACAACAATTAATGTCATCTGCCATTCACTATACATCTCTAATTCCGGTGGGGCTAGGAAAAAGACTGATGTGCCAACTCCATGCTGGCTTGACCTATGCCATCTTCAAACATGGAACAAGTGGGGCTCCTCTCTCCATGCCACCAGGGGTAAAACAATTGCCATTACCTTTTGTCTACTACCCCAGGAGGACTTTAACTTGAGACAAAATTATGAAGACTATCTCTACCAGCAAAGATTTCAGTGAGATATGCCTGCATGGATAAAGATAAAACCTCACAAAAGGTAAGGTTGGGCCAGTGCTGGAGCCTGAACTCAGGACTTTGGCACTGAGCATTTGTGCTCAAGACTAGCCCTCTACCACTTGAGCCCAAGCTCCATTTCCAGCTTTTTGTTTTTTTGTTTTTGTTTTTTGTTAGTAAGGATCTATCAGACTTTCCTCTTCCAGGTGACTTGGAACCTCCATACTCAGATCTCAGCCTCCCGACCAGCCTGGAATAAAGTTGTGGGCCAGCCATGCCCCACATCTGAGGACTACTGCCAGCACATTTTTTCCCAAAAATTGGAAGAGGAAGATGAGGGAGGGATGGGCTTATCCCAGCCTGCATATAAAGGAGAACATCAGGGCCTGAACTTCATTCCCTGTTGTAGGCTGCTGGAGGAAAAGGAAGCAAATAGGCACAGGCTGACAGCACATGCCACAGAACAACTTGTGACCAAGACTCCTAGAGCAGACCTCAGTGTCGATGACAGAGGAGAAGTCACCCAGTAACAGAGGCAGTGGTGACAGCTGAAACAGAGTTTGAGCCTTTGCTCCAAATACACAGGGCCACCCATGTCTCAATGAGAAAGGTGAGATTTTGATGGAGGTGAGATTAAACATTATGTATGATGCAAAAAGCCAGACTATACAGGGTCTTTTATTATTCCATGTGAGATTTTAGATTTCCTCTTCTGTTTCTTTAAAGAATGACATTGGGATAGTGATGAGTATTGCATTGAATTTGTAGATAGCCTTTAGCAAGATTGCCATTTTCACGATATTACTTCTTCCAATCCAGGAGCATAGGTTTATCCATTTTCTCAGTTCCGCTTTAATTTCCTTTTCCAGGGTTTTAAAGTTTTCATCAAAAAGGTCCTTTACATTCTTAGTTAATTCCTAGATATTTTACTTTCTTTGAGGCTATTGTAAAATGAGTTGCTTTCCTGATTGTTGCATCGTTGCTCTCATTTGTTGGCATATAGGAAGGCACTTGACTTTTGAGGGTTAATTTTATACCCTGCTACTTGCAAAAGTTTTGAATCAGCTCAAGCAGCTTGGGAGTGGAGCCTATAAGGTTCTTTAAATACAGAACCTTGTCATCTGCAAAGAGGAAAAGTCTCACTTCCTCTTTCGCCTTTCCACCTCACTCCAGTTAGAATGGCCAAAATGAAGAAATCTAATCACAGATGCTGGAGGGAATGCGGCCAGGAGGGATCACTACTATACTGCTGGTGGGGAGTGCAAACTCATTCAACCACTCTGGAAAGCATTATAGCAGTTACTCTAAAAGACTAAATATAGAGCTCCCCTATGATCCAGCAATTCCACTACTTGCCTTTTACCCAATCATCCAGAAACAAGGACATACTAAATTCACTAGATCAACAATGTTCATCACAGCACTATTTACCATAGCAAAGATATGGAACCAACCCAGATGACCTTCAGTTGATGAACAGATCAAGATATGGTATTTATACACAATGGAATACTGTGCTTCTGTCAGAAACAATGACATCAACTCATTTGTAAGGAAATGGAAAGACTTAGAAAAAAATCATGTTAAGTGAAGTAAGCTAGACTCAAAGGAACATAGGCTCAATGGTTTCCCTCATTTGCCATAACCAGTAGAAACCTTGGCTTCACCTAGCAGAAATTTACAATAGAACAAAACCCAGATACATAAAGCCATATAGAATGATGCAAAATGAAAGGACCTCCAGTAAATAGAAATAAAAGCAATATAAGGAGTGATTGTTGTCCTTAATGCACTATATTATCTCTCATCTCTTGTGCTGTCCCTTGGTTATCTCATATTGTTACAGTTTTTCACCTTGTTATCTGTTATAATGTATATATGTGCTTTTGGTTATTTGAAATAGGATAGGGAAGGGGGAAAACAAGATGAGGGATGGGGTGGGGGAGGAAAATGGGGACCAAGATAAGAGAAAGGGTATCAATGTTTGTGAGGTAATGCAACTTCTGTTTTGTGAATATAACTCTTCTATTAATTACAATAAAATATATGAAAAAAGCCAGATTATGCCCCCATGGAATCCTCAGATTAGGATGATGAATTTCAGTTCATTAAGAAAGCTGAAGAACACAAAGCAGCCAGAACAATAGGAGGAGTCATCTAGGGACACTCATCTGTGTTGCTTACAAAACAAGTGGAAGAAACTGGCTCAACAAGGAAAACAAAGGGAACCTGAAGTGGTAGGAAAATAGGAGATGCATGGAGGATTTAATAAGATATCAGTGAAGAAGAGGAAATAGAAATGCATGATTATATTGTGCAATTGCTCAATATGTTTCTGTATGTTAGCTTAATGTATTATCGTCCATAACCATCCAGGAGACTATCCTCATGACAAAGAAACATGCAATATGGCTTTGTATATGCAATCGTTGTACAATGAAAACATGGAATATAATACTGTACTTCAAATACCTACCAAATTTCTCTGTATATCTAGTTGTCTCTCGCATCCCTTGGATTTTTTTTGTTAGTCCTGGAGCCTGAACTTAGGGCCTGAGCATTGCCCTTGGACTTTCTGAAGGCCAGAACTCTACCACTTGAGACACCACACCACCCCAAAAGTATCTCCTTACATGTTTTCTGAATGTTTCATAAATAACTTGAGGCAAAAAGTGATGAAAATCACTTTCCTATTGTGCAAATTTTGCAATATATAGGGAGTAGTATCTTCCATCACACCTTCCATTCAAAAATTGAATTTGAATCAGAAAGTCATTTGTGTTTTAATGCATGGACCACACACACAGCTGACTTTAGGAGAGCAGTAGAGAAATTGATGCTGTCAAGTTCTTGACTTAAATTGTGATAGTCTTTCCCCATCCATCATACCTCAGACCATCATGGATATTACCTTAGTCCAGTCTCAATGATCCAGAACTCTTATTACTGACTTAATAAAATTAACTGAAGAGTCATTTCCATTATATCTAGCTTACTTCTGCCATGCAGGATTTCTCTGTAGAGTTTACAAGTTAGTTTCCCTCTCCTTTCTCTCTCCCTCTCTTTCTGTAAAGTTTAGTAGTTTCTCTGTCTCTCTCTTGTGACAATCCTCAGGCTTGAAGACAGGGCCTGAGATTCTTTTGCTCAAGGTTAGCACTCTACCATTTGAACCACAGTGCTGGTTCTGGCTTGCTCTTTTTATGAATTATTGAGAAATCTAACCCAGGCCTTCATCCTTGCTATGTAAGCACTCTACCACTAATCCACACAATCAGCTCTTAGAGATTTCTGACAAAGGTTTTCCTATATGGTATGTATTTCTTCTGTGAGTGCTCTTAATGCTTGCTGAAGGTTGACTTCTGTTTTGAAGACTTCCCCTGATGCTTATATATACAGAGATTCTATATATAGTTAAATGTTTTTCATTACTCAGAATTTCTCTCTTGTGTATGTCCTGAAATGTACTGAAGACTGACTTCTGATTAAAAGTAATTACACATTTGTTACATTCATT
Source organism: Megascapheus bottae (assembly GCF_031878675.1). Classification (NCBI taxonomy): domain Eukaryota; kingdom Metazoa; phylum Chordata; class Mammalia; order Rodentia; family Geomyidae; genus Megascapheus; species Megascapheus bottae. The sequence goes on from NW_028327483.1 coordinate 1,682,924, forward strand.
AGTTTTCTTTCCTTCTATGGGAATCAGGTTTGTGATGAACACAGAGGTATGCCTTCCAGGTCACTTTCCACATTTGTAATATTCATAAGGTTTTTCTCTCCTATGTGCATTCTATACTTAGCCATGCCTTTGTGATGGACTTTTCACATTCCTTATATTCATACAGTTTCTATCCTGTGTGTGTGGTCTCATACAAACTCAAGTATGACTTATTGAAAACATTTCCCTTTCATTTTATTCGTAGGATTCTCTCCTGTGGGTGTTTAGGGATAAATCCTTAGTTGTGCCTTCTGGGTTAAAGACTGAACATTTGCTACATTCATTAAGGGCTTTACCTTGAGTTGGTTCTGTGATACAAGCTGAGTTTTCTTCCACAGACTAAAAAGTCTTTCCCATTATTAACTGCTAAGGCTTCTCATGTGTGTGAACTCTCTTATGCTTCCTGAGGGGTGAATACTGCGTGAAGAACTTTCCACTTTGGTTATACTCCTTAGGTTCCTCATATGTGTGAATTCTGTTATGCCTAATGAGATGTGACTTCCACCTGAAGGTCTTACCACATTTGTTACTCTCATAAGGTTTCTATCCTATGTGGGTTCTCTGATGCAATTTGAGGGAAGACTTCCATCTGAAAGACTTTCCACATTGGTTACATTCATAAGGTTTCTCTCCTGTGTGTATTGTCATATGCATGTCGAGGTTTGTCTTCTGTGTGAAGGACTTTCCACATCTGTTACAAGCATAAGGTTTTTCTCCTGTGTGCATTCTCTGATGAACACGAAGCCCTGCCTTCCGGTTAAAAGATTTTCCATATCTCTTACACTCATAAAGTTTCTCTCCTGTGTGTATTCTCTGATGAACATGAAGCCCTGCCTTCTGGTTAAAAGACTTTCAACATCTGTTAAAGTCATAAGTTTTCTCTCCTGTGTGAATTGTATCCATGTCGAGGTTTGGCTTCTGTATGAAGGACTTTCCACATCTGTTACACTCATAAGGTTTCTCTCTTGTGTGTATTCTCTGATGAACATGGAGTGTTGACTTCCATTTGAAAGACTTTCTGCATTCACTACATTCATAATTTTTCTCTCCTGTGTGAGTTCTAATATGCCCATCAATATAACTTCCTCCTGAAGGTCTTTCCACATTTTTTGCACTCATAAGATTTCTCTTCTGTGTGTGTCCTCTGATGCAAATTGAAGGAAGACTTCTATCTGAAACACTTTCCACATTGGTCAAATTCATAAGGTATCTCTCCTGTGTGAATTGTCATATGGATGTCGAGGTTTGGCTTCTGTGTGAAGGACTTTCCACATCTGTTACACTCAAAAGTTTTTTCTCTTGTGTGTATTTTCTGATGAACACGGAGTGTTGACTTCCACTTGAAGGTCTTTCCACAATTGTTGTACTTATATGGTTTTTATCCTGTGTGTGTTCTCTGATGCAAATTGAGGGAAGACTTGTGTTGAAACAATTTCCACATTGGTCACATTCATAAGGTTTCTCTCCTGTGTGAATTGTCATATGCAGCCTCATGCCTGTAGCCCCAGATACTCGGGAGAGACTGAAATGCATTCTTCTTGGTGGGTCTGGGGCTTGAACTCTTGGGTATCCCTGAGCTCTTTTGCTGTATCACTTTGAGCTATACTTTCTTTTTTCTACTGGTTTATTGGAGAGACTCACAGACTTTCTTTTCCTGTCTGGCTTTCAACCACAATCCTCAGATCTCAGCCTCCTGTCATGCTAGGGTTATAGGTGTGAACTAACAGCTCTACCTCTAAAAATCTCATTTTTTTTGGTCCTGGAACTCAAAAAAATAGCAAATAAAAATCACATCAGGAACCAGAAACGGTGGCTCATACCTGGAATTCCAGCACTTGGAAAGTAGAAATAGTAAGATCACAGTTCAAGGCCAGCCTAGGCCAAACTTTTATGAAATCTTATGTCAGAGAACTAGCAGAATGAGGTGGCATGTGCCTGGAGTCCCAGCTGTATGGGGTACAGAATTCTGGCTGCCTGTTTAGGGGCTGGATGGTAATCCAAAACTTTCCCTAAGCAAAGTATGAGACCTTGTATCTGAAAAACATGGGCGAAAGAGGATGGACAGTGCTTGTTTAACAAGCACAAGTCCCTGAGTTCAAACCCTAGCTTCTAAACCAGAAAGAAAAACAATCACAACAGAACTTTAAAAATACTTGGAGAATGGAACATTATCCAGAAATAAGGCCCCTAGATCTCCCTACTGTGAGTCAAGCTCTAGCATAATACTTAAAAACGTGATGCTAAGTGAAAGAATCCTACCAGGTGCAGTGGATCACACCTGTAATCCTACCTACTTAGGAGGCTGAGATCTGAGAATCGAAGTTCAAAGCCAGCCCAGGCATGAGAGGCTGTGAGACTCATCTCTAGTGAATCATCAGAAAACCAGTAGTTGTACTGAGGCTCAAGTGTTAGCATTGAATGTTAGCATTGAGCTGAAGAGCTCAGGGACAACACCCAGGTCCAGGACCAGAGTTCCAGCCCCACAACGGGGGTGGGGGGGAAAGAATCCATCCATAAAATACCCCAGTTATAAAATACTTCACTCTTAAATACCTATGATAGGTAGATTCACAAAAGCAGGATATTCTGGGAGGGTAGCAGTGAGGGCTAAACACGAGTGAGGGCTTGTTTCTGGAGTGACGGAAGTGACTGGCATTTGTGATGATGTTTGAACACATCCACGTATACTCAAGGTCATTAGAGCATATCTTTTAAGTGGGAGATTTGATGTGCAGTGAACTATTTTTCTGTAATGTTAGGAAACATGAATTGAGGTTACAGGTGTTAGGGTAGCACTTTGTGAGTCTGGGGTGCCTCCGCCCTGGTGCACTGCAGCTCCTGAAGCCTCTGGAGGCCCAAAGTCCCTGTCAGAGTCCCCAGGGCTCCCCCCCACAGGGGCTCTGATGAGTGGCTGGGAGGTGGGATGCTTCTCTCAGGGTGGGGACTCTAGTGAAAGGCCACCCTGTCACCTGGGAGGAGGAACCTCCCAGCCTTTCAGGGATTTCAGGCCTGACTGTGTGTGGCTTAGACAAAGGCCATTTTGTGTGTGTGTGCGTGTGTATGTCTGTCTGTCTGTCTGTCTTTCTGGGGCTTGGACACAGGACATTTTTGTGTCTGTCTGTGTGGGGGGGGTTGGACACAGGCCATTGTCTGTTTGTCTGTGTGGGACTTGGACACAGGACATTGTCTGTGAGGGGCTTGGACACAGGACATTGTGTGTCTGTCTGTCTGTCTGTGTGGGGCTTGGACCTAGGACATTGTGTGTCTTTCTGTCTCTGTGTGGGGCTTGGACGCAGGACATTTTGTGTGTATGTGTGTCTGTGTGGGACTTAGACATAGGGCCTTGTGTGTGTGTGTCTGTCTGTGTGGGGCTTGGACACAGGGCCTTGTGTGTCTGACTGTCTGTCTGTCTGTGGCTTGGACAAAGGGCCTTGTGTGTGTGTGTCTGTCTGTCTGTGGCTTGGACACAGGGCTTGTGTGTGTGTGTGTCTGTCTGTGTGGGGCTTGGACACAGGACATTGTGTGTGGGCCTGCCCTGGCCCTGGACTGCAGGAGGCAATCATGGGCAACCACAGCCTGCAACTGAGCCACCAAACTGTAGCTCCACTGGTGGAGGAGGGAGAAGATGGGCTTGGGGCGGGGCCTGGTGAAGCTGAGGGGCGTAGCTCCAGGGGCGGGGCAGAGCCCTTGCTGAGGCAGGTGGGCAGGGCTCTGGGGGTAGGGCGGGGCTCCAGGGCTCGGCCATGTTCAGGGCGCAGGGTGGACCCTTGCTGAAGCAGCATGGCAGGGCGGAGCCCTTGCTGAGTCTCCAGAGCAGGCTTCCGGGGTGGGGCAGAGCTCTGAGGAGGGGCGGAGCACTTGGTGAGGCTGCTGGGCAGGGTTCTGGAGCAGAGCTGGCGCCAGGAACTCCAGGGCGAGTTCTGCAGGCCTGACAGAAGTGGCAGAGGACCAAAGATGAGTGGAAACAGTGAGTGAGGGCAGCTCTGATTGGCCAGTGAAGATTTAGGGCAGGAATCCTGAGGCGGGGGAGGAGGAGGAGGAGGAGGAGGAGGTAGAGGAGGATGTCTCCAGGAGGATGAGGAGGTTCTAAGGAGGAGCAGGAGGTCTTAAGGAGGAGGAAGAGGTCTTTAGGAGGAGGCAGAAGTCCTGAGGAGGAGTTGGAGGAGGTCTTGAGGATGAGGAGGAGATCCAGAGGTAGAGTAAGAGAAGAGGTTCTGAGGGGGAGGAGATGGTCTTAAGAAGAGGATGAGGTCCTGAGGAGGAGGAGGAGGAGGTCTTGAGGAGGAGGAGGAGGAGGTCCTGGGGAGGAGGAGTAGGAGATCCTAAGGAGGAGGAGGAGGTCCTGAGGAGGAGGAGGAGGAGGAGGTCCTGAGGTGGAGGGGGAGGAGATCCTGAGGAGGAGAAGAAGGAGATCCTGAGGAGGAGAAGGAGATCCGGAGGAGGAGGAGGAGGAGGAGGAGGAGGAGGAGGAGGAGGAGGAGGAGGAGGTCCTGAGGAGGAGGAGGAGGAGGTCCTTGGGAGAAGGAGGAGGAGGTCCTGAGGAGGAGGAGGAGGAGGTCTGGGGAGGAGGAGGAGGAGATCCTGAGGAGGAGTAGGAGGTCCTGAGGAGGAGGAGGAGGAGGTCTTGAGGAGGAGGAGGAGGTCCTGGGGAGGAGGAGGAGGAGATCCTAAGGAGGAGGATGAGGTCCTGAGGAGGAGGAGGAGGAGGAGGAGGTCCTGAGGTGGAGGGGGAGGAGATGCTGAGGAGGAGAAGGAGATCCTGAGGAGGAGAAGGAGATCCGGAGGAGGAGGAGGAGGAGGAGGTCCTGAGGAGGAGGAGGAGGAGGTCCTTGGGAGAAGGAGGAGGAGGAGGAGGAGGTCTGGGGAGGAGGAGGAGGAGATCCTGAGGAGGAGTAGGAGGTCCTGAGGAGGAGGAGGTCCTGAGAAGGAGGAGGAGGAGATCCTGAGGAGGAGGAGGAGGTCCTGAGGAGGAGGAGGAGGAGGAGGAGGAGGAGGAGGAGGAGGAGGAGGAGGAGGAGGAGATCCTGAGGAGGAGGAGGAGGTCTTGAGGAGGAGAAGGAGATCCTGAGGAGGAGGAGGAGGAGGTCCTGAGGAGAAGGAGGAGGAGGATGTCCTGAAGAGGAGGACGAGGTCCTGAGGAGGAGGAGGAGGAGGAGGCCCTGGGGAGGAGGAGGAGATCCTGAGGAGGAGTAGGAGGTCCTGAGGAGGAGGAGGTCCTGAGGAGAGGAGGAGGAGGTCCTGAGGAGCAGGAGGAGGTCCTGAGAAGGAGGAGGAGGAGATCCTGAGGAGGAGGAGGAGGAGGAGGAGGAGGTCCTGAGGTGGAGGGGAGGAGGTCCTGAAGAGGAGGGGAGGAGATCCTGAGGATGAGAAGGAGATCCTGAGGAGGAGGAGGAGGAGGAGGAGGAGGACGAGGTCCTGTGGAGGATGGAGAGGTCTTGAGGAGGAGGAGGAGGTCCTTGGGAGGAGGAGGAGGAGGTCCTGAGGAGGAGGAGGAGGAGGAGGAGGAGGTCCTGTGGAGGAGGAGGAGGAGGAGGAGGAGATCCTGAGGAGGAGTAGGAGGTCCTGAGGAGGAGGAGGTCCTGAGAAAGAGGAGGAGGAGATCCTGAGAAGGAGGAGGAGGTCCTGAGGAGGAGGAGGAGGAGGAGGAGGAGGAGGAGGAGATCCTGAGGAGGAGGAGGAGGTCCTGAGGAGGAGGGGGAGGAGATCCTGAGGAGGAGGAGGAGGAGGAGGTCCTGAGGAGGAGGAGGAGGAGGAGATCCTGAGGAGGAGGGGGAGGAGATCCTGAGGAGGAGGAGGAGAAGAAGGAGATCCTGAGGAGGAGGAGGAGGTCCTGAGGAGGAGAAGGAGATCCTGAAGAGGAGGAGGAGGAGATCCTGAGGAGGAGGAGGAGGTTCTGAGGAGGAGGAGGAGGTCCTGAGGAGGAGGGGGAGGAGATCCTATGGAGCAGTGTTGGGAGCCAGAGTGGAATCAAACTGTACCTTGACTTGCATCAGACCATGGCTTTATTGTCTTATTGCTTTCTGGCCCTATTCTATGTAAATGACCTGAGAATTACCATATGAATGTAACACCTGGAGGTTCCCGGGGTCTGGAGGAGGGGAGAAGGGGGAGTGGAAAATAAACGTGGCAGTCTTTGCCTGGACAGCGGACATCCCAGACTCGGTGTGTCTGTCTCTCTTCTTTTTCTTCCTAGTCCTTGTCCCCTATTTCAGAAACCCCAATCTGCAAACCCTGGTTTGCTGCCGGTTGGCCCCGGCAGAGCAGGAGATCCTGAGGAGGAGGAGGAGGAGGAGGAGGAGGAGGAGGAGGAGGAGGAGGAGGAGAAGGAGGAGGAGGAGGAGGAGGTCCTGAGGAGGAGGGGGAGGCGATCCTGAGGAGGAGAAGGAGATCCGGAGGAGAAGGAGGAGGAGGAGGAGGAGGAGGAGGAGGAGGAGGAGGAGGAGGAGGAGGAGGAGGTCTTGAGGAGGAGGAGGAAGAGGTTCTGAGGAAGAGGAGGAGGAGGAGCAGGAGGAAGAGGAGAACGAGGAAGTCTTGAGGAGAGGAAGAGGTTTTGAGGAGGAGGAGGAGGTCCAGAATAGGATGAGGAGGTCTTGAGAAGGAAGAGGTTCTGAGGAGGATGTCTTGAGGAGGAGGAGGAGGAGGAGGAGGAGGAAGAAGAAGTCTTGAGGAGGAGGAGGAAGTCTTGAGGAGGAGGACGAGGTTCTGAGGAGGAGAAGGAGGAGGAGTTGAGGAGAAGGAGGTTCTGAGGAGGAGGTCCTGTGGAGAAGGAGGAGGATGTTCTGAGTAGGAAGAAGTCTTGAGGAAGAGTAAAAGGTCCTGAGAAGGAAGAGAAATTTCCTGAGGAGGAGTGGGAGGAGGACTAGAGGAGGACTCTCCTGGCTGTGGTGAAGGGTTCTCCGTGTGTTTAATGGGAATCCTGAGGACGACGACCCTCACAACTTTAGTGTGGTGACTGGAGCCACTGCTGGGGTGCTGCTCCTGCGTTGGGAGGGCTGCCAAGCCTCGCAGAGCACCAGAGGTCTGGGGTGAGGAAAAAATTCAGCGGATGGAGTCCCTGCTGGAATCCATGTCCACCCTCTGGGCTTTCCATCCTTTTCAAAGGGAGGGGAAGGAGGGCAGGAGGGGAGGGGAATGGAGAGGAGAGCAGGAGAGGAGAACAGGTGAGGAGAGGAGAAGAGGGGAGGAGAGGAGAAGAGGAGAGGAGGGGAGGAGAGCAGATGAGCAGATGAGGAGAGAAGAGGAGAAAAGGGGAGGAGATCAGGGGAGGAGAGGAGGAGAGAGGAAGAGAGAGGAGGGGAGAGGAAGAGAGGCCAGCAGAAGAGGAGAGAAAAGAAGCATAGGAGGGGAGGGGAGGAGACGAGAGGAGTGGAGGGTTGGAGGGGAGGAGAGCAGGAGAGGAGGAGAGGGTTGGAGGAGAGGAGAGCAGATGAGGAGAGGACAGGAGAAAAGGGGAGGAGATAAGGGGAGGAGAGGAAGAGAGAGGAGGGGAGAGGAAGAGAGGCCAGCAGAAAAGGAGAGAAAAGAAGCATAGGAGGGGAGGGGAGGACAGGAGAGGAGTGGAGGGTTGGAGGGGAGGAGAGCAGGAGAGGAGGAGAGGGTTGGAGGAGAGGAGAGCAGATGAGGAGAGGAGAGGAGAAAAGGGGAGGAGATAAGGGGAGGAGAGGAAGAGAGAGGAGGGGAGAGGAAGAGAGGCCAGCAGAAAAGGAGAGAAAAGAAGCATAGGAGGGGAGGGGAGGACAGGAGAGGAGTGGAGGGTTGGAGGGGAGGAGAGCAGGAGAGGAGGAGAGGGTTGGAGAGGAGGAGAGGAGGAGAGGAGGAGAGGGTTGGAGAAGATGGACAGCAGGCCATCGTCCTGACAGGTGGAGTCCGGCAGCGCTGTCCCTGCTGCCAGCACAGCTTGTCTCCTCGACACCTGTCCTGGTTGCCTGTGCTGCACTGCCAGCTGCCTACCCCTCTGCCTCCAGTCTTGAAGGATGAGTGGAGAAGCCAGGCCTGGCTGGTTAGGGGAAGGAGCCTGTGTTCTGGGCAGTGGCTGTGTGATGTCTGTGGCAGCCCAGTCATCTATCTGGCAGGGACAGCCTAGTGTAGGGTTCTGGTTGGATTCCAGGCGGGGAGGAGCAGGGGGTCCTGCAGTTTGGATCCTGTCTTGGCTTAACCTCCATCTGCTCCATGAGCACAAAGGTCAGCATCCTGGCACTTATTTCTTCAGTTAATTCCCCTACTCAGATTGCTGGTTCTGACTGCCAGTTGTACCTCAGTTTCACTTGGAAGATCTGTGCCAGCCCCCCCGGTCTTGGAGCCTTTCCAGGTCACTAGAACACTGTCTGTTGTCTTCCTATCTGACAGCCTTCCTGGCTTCCATGTCTCCCAGCCAGCAGAGAAACGAAGGCCCTCAAGGCCCCGATGCCTGCTGCACGGTCTGCCACAGGCCATCTGACAACACAAGAGAAGCCACAGCTTGGCTCTTGCTTCTGCCAGTGCCAGTCAGCCCACTGTATCATCCAGCAGGCACTGGGCTCCGCTCCTCATTCCGCCTCCAGGGCACTCTATTATGCCCCCACCCCCACCCCGGCCATCTTTGAAGGTCCTTTTTACAGAGACAATGCAATCTAGGGGTCTGGATTCCATGGAATGGGTTTCCATCACCTGACACGCACCTGGCTCCAGTCCTCCAGGAAGGGGAGAGAGAGGCTCTTCCTTCTGTCAGGTGCACCCCCCAGTAGCCTTTCTCACCTGTGAATTTCCATTCTCCTCTAGTTTCTCCCTTCCACATACAAACAGATTAAAATCTGGCATCTTGAAGCTGTGGCCTCCATGTCCTCTGCAGCTATTATGGCCTTTTCTCTCCCCAGTTCTGTCACTCAAACCTATAGATATTGATCCAAAGTGTCACCATCACCTACTCATTACCTTTTTTTTAACCTTTTTTTGTGGTACTAGGAATTGAACCCAGGGCATTCTACCACTCGAGCTATCCTCTGGACAGCCTTTTGCACCGTGGTGTGGTTTTGCTTATATTTCCAAAGCTGTATCCACTTCCTTGGTCCTTCTGAATGGGCCTAGGTCAGAGCCCTGGACCCCAGCACAAGGTGGAAGGTTGACACTAGAAAGAGGAGTTTGTGAGGTCAATTCAGAATAAGAGGCTGGCTTCCAAATCAAGGCCATCCACAGAAATGAGCTGGGGCATACAAGCTAGGTGATGAAATGGCCACAGAGTCAGGCGTAGTAGCTCACACCTGTCATCCTATCTATTCAAGAGGCTGAGATCTGAGAATCAAGGTTAAAGGCAGCCCAGGCACAAAAGTAACTGAGACTCTTATCTCCAATAAACCTCTTGAAAACGGGAAGTAGATCTTGGATGAAGGGTGGGGTGGTAGCCTTGAGCTGAAGAACTCAGGGACCGTGCTCAGGCCAAGTTCAAGCCTGTGACCCAAAAAAAGAAAAGAAGTGACCACAGAAATATCCTGTGAGGGAGCAGGAAAATGGCCTAAACTAGCATGCACCAAGGCCTGGATTCGATTCCTCTGAACCACATACACAGAAAAAGCCAGAAGTGGTGCTGAGGCTCAAGTGGCTGAGCACTAGCCTTGAGCAAAAAGTTTCCAAAGACAGTGCCCAGGCCCTGAGTTCAAGCTCCATTACTGACAAAAAAATCCTGTGAGGCAACACTGAGAACCCAGGATAGCAGAGCTTGTGTGGTGAATATGAATTCTCAGGAAGGGTGGCATTGGTCACCTCAGCCAGGACAGCAGACACAGACACCTTCCTTTCTTTGAGGAAGTCAGGGTTTCTGTGTTTTTACTCAGTGAATGCATTTCTCTGCATCTGCAGGGCATGCTGGTGTCTCCCATCCCAGTGATGACAGCAGCCTGCTCTAACTTGGCCTGACCCCACAAGTCAACTTAGCCTTGGCAGCTGGGAAGATCCTGCTGAACATAAATGTAATTGCTTACTGCCAGAAATCATGCATCTCTGGGTGGCTGTTACATTAAAATCCAGGCTTGTGGTTGTATCACCCACAGGCCTACACACACACACACACACACACACACACACACACACACACACACACACACACTACTTATCACTCATGCCAATGGCTAAATTATGCTCTATTTTCTGACTCGATAATGATAACAACACAGTTACATCATCTGAGATACACCACCAACACACTCACACACTGATACCTGACACACACATGCATGCATACATCACACACCTTAGCTTGTACATGCACACGCATGCACACACACAAACACACACACACAATTCTCATATATTCACACATGAATTTCCCACACACAGATGAGTACACAGGCCACAGGCTCCACACCCACCACAGGGTGAGCTGAAACCCACTCATGTAAATTCCATTCTTGCCACTCCCAATTGCATTTATTTCTGGAATGCTCTGGTCTCCCCTCCTCCAGAAAGTATGAGCTGGTAGCTGGCACCTGTAATCTCAGGAGACTGAGATCTGAGGATCATAGTTACAAGCCCACTTAGGCAGCACAGTCTGTGAGATTATCATCTCCAGTTGCCTACCAGAAAGCCAGATCTGGTGCTGTGGCTCAAGTGGTAGAGCACTTGCCTTGAAAAGAACTGATATAACAGCCAGCAAGGGCTGCATCCAGAGGCCTAGCTCTCAGAGACTGAAGTGGGACTCTGACCAGGTGAGTCTAAGAAACAAAATGAAGCTAAAGCTTCTTTGGTTGTCACAAGAGTACTAAGTCAGTCTCGCTTTTCTCCTCCCCCTACCTCTATCTCTAACTCTCTGTCCCAGTTGTGCTGTCCTTGCATGGGGTCCTGTTCACATCTAAGGTGTGTGCTGCAGAGGGGTCAGATGCTAAAATGTGCTAGTGATCATGCCTGGGGAAACCGGGACACCAGGCTGGTGCTAGCAAGTTTCGGTAGAGTGAGATGGCAGAGGAGTGAGCAGAGGCCCAAGAGATGTTAGCTTCTGAATGCTAAGACCCAAGTTCTCAGACTCATGTCTGATGTAGAGTGGGCCAGGCCACAGGGCTCTGGGGCTGCGTCTAGTGGACAGGCAAGGCAGTGCAGTGACAGCTTGGCTGAGGGTGAGCCTGGGTCAGGAGGCTGAGGCCCAGTGGCACCTGCTTGGGCACTAAGGGCTACAGGGAAGGGCTGTCAGTGTGACGTGACAGGTTCCAAGCCACCCAAGACTGTCTGGAATGTCACTGTTGGAGTGTTACCAGGCTGGAGAGGCCTAACTAGCCAGAGAACACACAAGAAATCTTCCTCTCAGCATGAAGCAGGGTGTTAGGCCTGATGACGAGCAGAGAGGGGTCACAGTGGGGCTGAGTTCAGGCCACCACTGTTAGAAGGAACACATCTTTCTCCAGCACAGGAGGAAGTAACAACCACCAGGGGTTCATCACTCTGCTCTCACCCTCTGTAACCATCAGCACACAAACTCCCAGAGCTCTCACAACCTCTTCTGTGATACCATTGGTGCCAAGCATAGCTCTCCTCTCTTCCAGCTTCTCCCTCAGCCCCCTCAAGCCCCTCTTCTTGGTGGAACCTGTGGATCCCCTAAACACTGCCAACAGCTGTCAGCCCTCCTGTCTCACCCTGCCCTGAGCAGCTCCAGTTCCAGCGTTCTCTCATTACTCCCAAGTCCCAGACCTCTAGCTTGGGTCCTGTCTCAGGCCTTAAGCCTGAGTTTTCATCTCTGAGTGGAGAGTTCCTGGGGAGGAAGATGGGCACTCACAAGGCAAGGCTGGTAGAGGCTGAGGGCAAGGCTGGAGAAGGCTGGAGGGTTAGTTCCAGGCTGGACCAGCAGGGCTGGTTTGCATTCTTGGTGTTGCTTTGGTTGAAGGGAGCAGGGGGAGGCAGGTGCTCCTTATCAGGTGAGTAGAATTAGGCCAAGATTTACCTTTTATCCTACTTGGGTCCTGTGTCCCAAGTTTGGTACTATCTATGGCTTACCTGACCCCTGGCCCAGGGGTCATCCCCCACTGTTCTTGAGCATGATCTCTTCTGGTTGGTTACCTGGGTGATAGGAAGGGCTGGCCCCGGCCTCGCCAAGCCCACCATTGAGGCTGCTAGCCTGAGTCTTGATGGCGGATTTGAGCTCCTGATTCTCCCAGATCAGCCGCACCAGGTTCTTCAGCTCCTCATTTTCCCACACCAGCTTCTCTATCTGATGCTGAAGACCCTCGTAATTGATGGATAAAGACATACCCCAGGGTAGTTTGGAGGGTGTTGCACCTGGAGGCTGCCCAGAGCCCCGGGCCTTTCCTGGACTGGAAGAGGACCCTGCAGCCTACAAGGCTGGCCCAGTAGGCCTAGGTATTTTGAGGTCAGAGGCTGTGCCCACATCCTTGCCCGTGCATGACAGGCTTAGCTCTGTGCCTACAGGCCTGTGTGCAGGCCCTGACTGGCCTGGAATGTCTAGACACTCTTTCTGACCCACCTCACCCCCATGTGCCCCTCTAAAAGGCCTTTTTCTCTCCTACAGCTGTGCCCCATGTTGCAGCACTTATCCTGTTCTGTCCAGTGAGCTTCTTCATGCTGTCCCTGGCATCGCAGTGAAGGCAGAGGCTGGGCCTGTTCCGGAATGCCCAGCACCCCGCAAGGACCTGGCTTGGTGTAGGTACGTAGCCATGGACAATGCACTGCTGCCTTCCTGGACGGGTGTCCTTTCCCTTGCCCTCTTGAGCTTGCCCCAAGGCTGCCCTGCCAGCCTTCTCCTGAGAGGGCTCCACCCTGGAGGCCCAGTGTCTTTTGACCCCGGGCACCTTGGCTCCTTGTTTGGCTGTGGGTCCTGGGACTCCCCACGACAGCCTGGGCCTTCTGTGCTTGGTGATTCAGCCCCCATCCCCAGGGGCGACTCCTCTGCCCCTGGAACCCTGATCCCCAGCCTTTCCCTTCCAGTTCCAGGAACTCTAGGCTCAGGGCACTGGCTCACTCGCTCCTTCCTCCCATCCTCATGGAGCTCCCTCACTCCTCTCAGAGCTTTCTACAGGGGCCTCTATCCACTGGCCAGCCAGGAGGCCTTACCCTCATGCTAACACTGGCTGCCAAACCGTTCACAGGACCGGAAAGAGGGTGAAGTCCAGGTTCAAGTCAGTGGGCAGCCCAGAAGGAGCGGAGGCCTGGGAGGAGGAGGAGCTCAGTCAGGGCCAGGGTCTGTCTGAGTTGAGAGGTCCACCTGGACCTCACAGTGAGGGGTAGACCAAGGCTGGCTGACTGGATGCCCCAGGGAGCAGAGAAAGCCCTGTGATCTCCTGTGAACAGGAGCACTGGCATGGCACCACCTGGCTCCTCTCCAGCTTTGGAGATGGCTGACCTCTGAGAGTGGATGTCATCTGTGATTTTGGTAAATACGCTCTACACAGTGCTGCAAGGGCATTTTGTAAGAAGAGAGGTTACTGTCCACCTATGGATGGTCTGATCAATCAGCTGAAGACCTGAAGAGCAAACTCTCTGTTTTAATTGCCATTGAAGAGTTTTGCAAAGAGACTACACTTCCATAAGTCAGGTTAGGAACGCAGTGCTCCATAGTCAGTGCCATCCCTTCCTTCATCCTTGCATCATCTCTCTCCCTGCCCACCACGCTAGGTTAAGACTGCATGTTTACCCTCCCTCCCTCCTTTCCTGTGCCCCCTCTTTGTCCACCCCCAAAAAACATTTCCACTTACTAGCACTTATCTTGATAAGCTATATTAGTTGTTCAGAGGAGTTACACTTTCGATTCCTCCCCTAAGTAAACCCTCCTTTAGATAGCTTGTTTGTGTGTAAATGCCTTGAGCCCTGTGTGGGTTATCATGTCCAGTGGTATTTTACGTCTACCATTTACATATACCATTTGTCTCTCTGACCCTGGCCTACTTAACATGGTTTATTCTAGGTCCATCCATCTTCCTGGAAGCAACATAATATTATTCATCCTAATGGATAAGTAAAATTCCATGATTCATATATATCCCACATTTTGTTGATTCACTCCTCTATTGTAGGCATTGGGTGTTTCCATAACTTGGCTGTTGTGAATAGTGTGGCAGTGAACGTACATGTGCAAGTGTCTTTACCATTTCCTGGCTTGTGATTCTCTGGGTAGGTGCCCAGGAGTGGTATGGCTGGGTTGTAAGGAAGGTCTGCTTTAGTTTTGTGAGAAACCTCCAGACTGTCTTCCAGTGGTTTATATTCCTTTTCATTTCCACTAACAGTGGAATGGGGGACTTCTCCCCCTATACCAGCCAGCATCTGTTACTGTTTGAATTCTCTGTTCTGGCCAGGCTTACTGGGGTGAGATGGGAGCTCAATGTTGTTTTTATTTGTATTTTATTTATGGCTGGGGATGTTGAAAATTTCCTCATGTGTCTGTTGACCATTTTTACTTCTTTAGTTAAATCTCTGTTCAGCTCCTTTGCCCATGTATGGATCAGGTTAATAGTTTGGGTGGGATTCATTTCTTGAGCTCCTTGTCCATTTTGGAGAGTAGGCCCTTATTGGATATATGAATGGCAAAGATCTTCTCCCAGTCTGATATTTGTCTTTCTAGTTTAGTAACTATGTCCTTTGCTGTGCAGAAACTGTCCACTCTCTTGAGCCTCTTTGGGCTCAGGTTATTACTCTACCACTTGAACCACAGCACCAGTTCCAGCTGTTTTGAGTAGTTTATTCATCTCATGGGGTCTTTCCTGCCTGGGCTGGCTTTGAACTGCAATCCTCAATCTCAGTCTCCTGAGTAGCTAGGATTACCGGCGTGAAGGGTGGGAGTTTGGCCTAGTGGTAGAGTGCTTGCCTAGCATGCATGAAGACCTGGGTTCGATTCAAATACATAGAAAAAGCCAGAAGTGGTGCTGTGGCTCAAGTGGTAGAACTCTAGCTTTGAAAAAGCCCAAAGACAGAGCTCAAGCAAAGAGCCCAGCACTGGCAAAAAAAAAAACAAAGATCTTTACTGATAGCATTTTAATTTTCCATTGTACTAACATTTCCTAACTCTAAATATGTGAATATAATAGTTAATATAGTATAATATGATATTATAGGATATTTATTACTAAGTGTATGGCATGCATCCTGTTAGTTTCATGCCAGTGGAAAGTGGGCATTGTGCCTGGAGTGGCTGGGGACACAGTGATCACAATACCATGGAGGCAGGGGAGTGGCTCGGTGCTGGAGGGTTCATCTAGCAAGCAGGAAGCCCAGGTTCAGTTCCTCAGCATCACAATCACAGAAAGAGTTGGAAGTGGCACTGTGGCTTAAGAGGCAGAGTGCTAGCCTTGGGCAAAAGAAGGTCAAGGACAGACCCCAGGTCCTGAGTTCAAGTCCCACTACCGGCGAAATCAATAGCCAATGGAAAGGTTGTGTCACTCGGCACATGGCCCTGAAAGTAGGTGTGGCCAGCTCAGGTGAGACTCACTTGGATCATGGAGGGGCTAGTGTTCTTGAAGAATTCCTGGGATGGTAGGATGAGGAGCAGGGATGTAGGTGCTGGAGACAGAGGGAGAGGACAGGCTCTAATGTTGAGGTTTTCTTCCAGAAGCTTTGAGAAGTTCCAAGGGACCATTTGAGGGTGTGGAAAGGAGCTACAGAAGCCACATATGCATGTAAGCACTGAGGGAAGGGGGTCTGTTCTGGGTTGAGGAGGGCTAGAGGCCTTGGATAGAATGGTGTTAGGATGGACAGATGTGCAGAATGTCCAGTGGGTTCTGGTACAGGTGGTGGCAATGCTGGGTGTAGCAGCATTGCAGAGGAGATATGTGGGGCAGGGTTCTGGAGTGGGGCTCCGGTGTGCAGCTAAGCCTGGGATTTCACCAGGTGGGAAGAAAGCAGGGGGTCCCAACAATCCACCAGTAGAATGCCTATGTGACCAGATGGAGTCAGCCAGGAATCAGTCATGAAAGAGACAGACAGGCAAGTGGACTTTGTACCCAGGAGTGCCAGAACAAAAGGCTCCCACCTACTGAGCAGAGATGCCTGCAGGGTGGACTAGAAGGAAGACCTGAGGAGGCCTGAGTCATGATGCTGAAAGGGGGTGGTGGTGGGGGGGACAAGCCTGATGGCAGCCTGGAGAGGGTGTCCAGCATGGCAGTGAGGCTGTCACCGGGGCAGCTGGCGTGGTGAGGGCATCCAGCCTGGCGGTGAGGCCATGGGTGGGGCAGCTGGCGTGGTGAGGGCTTCCAGAGTAGCTAGGGCTTCCAGGGAGGTGGTGATGCTGTGGGGGTGGAGCCCTTGGAAGGGCGCCAGGCTGGAGGAGTCTGGCAGATGAGTGGAGTGGGATAGTGGAGTGGAGATGGGGCACGCAGCCCTTCTTGGGATCCAGTGGAAAGTGGGCAGGACTGCAGTAGGTCCTGATGGGGGTTGATGTGAAAGTCCAGCCCACCTCCTCAGGTGACAGACCCCACCTGGCAAATGGACCTGCCCGGGCAGGTAAGCCCAGCAGGCTCCCAGAAACCGGCCTGCAAGGACTACATCAGGCCCAAGCCACAAGCATGCAGAGCCCACCCCAAAACACACACCCTCCTGCCCCGGGCCCAAGAAGGTCCTTCACTCTGCCTCCAACCCCCCACTCTACAGGTCACCACAGCCGCCCTCTTCACCTCTCCATTGAAGCTGATCTGATCTGCTGAGGTCCCCACCAACTCCTTAGAACTCAGCCAGCCACTGGCTCCTGAGTGCTGGGTCAGATTTGCCCCCTGGCTCAGAAGTGACTGGATTTGCACAGTTGGTCCTTGTTGTCTTGGGTATGGCATGCCACCTGGTGGTCTCAGGGGTCTTTGCCCTCCTCTTGGCTTGAGGTTCTTTGGAGAATCAGCAAACTTCTTCTCAAGTGGTCTTTGCAAGGCACAAAGTAGTGGATGAGATGGGTGTGGTGGCACACGTCTGTAATCCTAGTTACTAAGGAGCCTGAGATCTGACTATCGAGGTTCAAAGCCAGCCTGGGCCCTGAAGAACATGAAACTCTTACCTCCAATTCATCACTAGAAAGGGAAGTGCTGCTGTGTTTCAGGGGTAGGGCGGCAGCCTTGAGTGGAAAGAGCACAGGGATATGGCCCAGGCCCAGAGTTCAAGTCCCACAAATGGCAAAAAAAAAAAAACCCAAAACAAAAAACAACAAAAATGTAGTGGATGAGCTTGGGCTTTACTCCAAAGGACATGACCCACACCTGTCAGCTTTACCCCATTCCGTCCACAAGGAGCAGCTGCCATGCACTGTCTCTGTCACCGAGTGTCCCTGTCACACACTGCCTCTGTCACACACTGTCCCTGCCCACCCTACTCTTGAGAAGCTAGGATTATAGGAATGAGACACTGTGCCTGGCACAAATTACAGTTCTAATAAAATAATCCAAAATACAAAACTTGTGGTTTGAAACAGGGATGTTCAGTTACTAATGTGTATGAGGATAGTCCAAATCCTAAATCAAGAAGTCCAGTTTAACCTGCTTGACCACCTGCATATGGAGTTTACCTTTTGAAAGCTCAGTCCCACTGAAGCTCAGTGCTGCTTCCAAGTCCCAAGGCAGAGAGCAGTCTCTGTACAGGTATTAAAATGACTCCTAACTGTATTCACTGAGGATAGTTAACTTTAATGCTGTGGTTTTGAATCCCTCCTGTATGGCTTGGATTTAATGTAAAAAATTATCCCACCATGCAATCATGACATTTCTGGTCTCAATTGTGAATATGGAAACTTAGCATGAATTGAGAAGTAGTTGATACATCCAGAAGGAGTATTTTCAGTAATAGCTAGTTTTAATGAAGGTGTAATTCATATTAATTGATTTCAGTTATTGAATTACTTTTATGGGAACATTAGTTTACAAATTCTGTATGTATATTTAGAATGGAATTGCTTGTATAAAATCTATATCTAATGAACTGGGGATTCATCTTTAGTGGAGAGTATAACATTCTCCTTGAGATAGTAAAGATTATTCTCCCATAAGAAGGATTTATGCTTTTACAGCCCATGTATAATTTGTGTGTGTGCGTGTGTCTGTGACTTAACCTCTGGGCCTAGGCATTGTCCCTGAGCTCTTCAGTTCAAGACTACTGCCCCACCCCTTGAGCCCCAGCCCTACTTGTGGTTTTCTGATGGTTAATTGAAGGTAAGAGTCTCATGTACTTTTTAGTGCCAGGGCAAGCTTTGAACCACAAATCTCAGGCCTCAGCCTCCTCAGTAGCTAGGATTAAAGGAGTGAGTCACTGTCCTAGATTTGCTCCACAAACTGTTGGGCAAAATCACACAGGTTCTTTCCTGACCTCTTCATTTGCCTTCTCTCCCAGCCATGCTTCCAGAATCTTTTGTTCATTGTCAACAGTAAGAAATAATGAAAAAGTCTCTGGTGAGTTGCTTTTTCTTTTTTTCTTTTTTTTTTGCCAGTCCTGGGCTTGAGCTCCGGGCCTGAGCACTGTCCTTGGACTTTCTCAAGGCTAGAGCTCTACCACTAGAGCCTCAGAATCACTTCCGGCTTTTTTCTATGTATGTGGTACCGAGGAATCGAACTCGGGTCTTCATGCATGCTTTAACCACTAGGCCAAACTCCCGGCCCCGTGAGTTGCTTTTTCTTTCTTACATTTCATTTTATGAATCTAACGGTGTTCAAGAATTAAAAACAGAAAAACAGATTCAGCTTTGGGAACAGGTTTTTAAGTCAGATAAAAATGGTTTGTGGATTCAGCAGATTATAACATCTTACATTCTAAGTTAATGCAGATTTGCTTCAGTTTGTTTCCAGTTTTTCTAATGTGGTAAAACAGTAGTCACACATGTTATGTGATTCAAGGACACCTAGGAAGTAACTTCCCATGGAAGGTAAATTTTCACTATCTACTCATCAGAAATCTCATCCTCATGCCTAACATTAAACTGTGTTAAGTTCTACTGCAGTTAATGAAATAGTGTGGTCACACTCACCTTCAAATATTCTGGAGGAATGAGTTAGCTTTTTGTCCTTAAATTGCTCTCCATATAGGGTTCTTGAAGTGCTTTGTGGTCTTTGTTTACTTGAAAGTTAAGCTTCCTTTGATATAGTTTATGGTGCTTTTAGAAATCCCTCTTTCCATTCTCTAGGGACTCATCAGAGATAAGATCTTCTGATTAATTGGAGATAAGGAATCCCACTATCTACTGATTAACTGGAGATGAGTCTCAGTTTCTTTAGTGCCTAGGCTGGCTTTGAACCATGATCCTCAGCTCTCAGCCGGATTAACAGCTAGGATAACATGACTGAGCATAAATGAAAATTTTATCAAGAAATATTTGATGCACTTTCCAACTATATTCTGTATTGTAGCAGGTAGGCAATGTTCACAAAACTTCGTGCTAGCCTTTCTCTTGCTTAGGAAGGAAAGATCTTGCTATTAATGATCAGCCTTAATCTTTGGAAATTTAATAACAAAATTGATTACAATAGCAGGTTTTTGTGCTACTTACTTTTATTTTTTAGCATATTTTTATTTGGGGACTTAAGTGAAATCTTGTAAGGACCAAATCAGTCATTACCTACCTTCTCAAGTACTGGTGCTCCCTTTAACACTCACGTGGAAGCTATGCTTTTCAAAGATCTACTGATGTGGTTTGTATTCCCTATGAGGTCCTGCAGGTTTTGATTGCATATGAGGGCACTTTTCTTTTTTCCTTGTCCTGGGCTTGATCTCAGGGTCTGAGCACTGTCCTTGGACTTTATCTAGGCTACAGTTCTACCACTTGAGCCTCAGCAACACTTCTGGATTTTTTCTATGTATGTGGTACCAAGCAATTGAACCTGGGTCTTCGTGCATGCTAGGCAAGAACTCTACCACTAGACTAAACTCCCAGCCGTGAGGGCACCTTTTAATAGTGCTCTAAATAGCTTTTTCAGTGAGGCAGAATATGAACATGCAGGAATTATTATTTGTTTACTTCCTTGTTAGTGAATTTTATCAAAATGAGCTAAAACTACTCTATCAGACACCTACTTATAACTCACGTTGTCATGCCAATTTATTAGCTCCTTAATGTTTTGTTTGTCTCTATTGCTAGCAGCAGAAATGTATTCTGATGTATTAGGGAAACTTTGTATTTGTAATTATCTCCATAATATTGGGGAAAATGTGTATTTTGAGTTTTCTTTCTCCCACTCTATGGATAACACAGGAAGCTGGAAATATTTTATGTAAGACAAAAGCATACATGCAGAAGAATAAAATTCTAGAACTGATGTGCTCATGATTCAAATCTAATTTCTTGAAGGAAATTTGTCATTGCAGGAGGTGGTGTCATTTGGTGATGTGGCTATGGACTTCAGTTGTGAGGGATGGCAGGACCTAAACATTGCTCAAGGACCCTGTATAGAGATGTAAAGCTGGGGGAACTGTAGCAACCTGGTTTCCTTAGGTGAGCAAAAATCACCTGATCTTGAAAGATTAACTGATTTGTTTTTAGTGGATAGGTGAAGTTAGTTCTATTAGTTCTATTTAGATGAACTATTTCTGTCAGTGGGAAGTGTCATTTCTTTGCTTTGATTCTCTCTCTCTCTCTCTCTCTCTCTCTCTCTCTCTCTCTCTCTCTCTCGTTGCTGTTGTTGTTGGTCATTGTGTATGAGCTCTAGGACTGGGAACAGTTCCTGAGCTCTTCACCTGAAAGCTAGTTCTCTGCCACTTTGAGCCATATCATCAGTTTTTGTTTTCTTGTGGTTAATTGGAGTCTCAGACCTTTGTGCCTGCACTGGCTTTGCACTGACTTTGAATTGCAATCCTCTGATCTCAGCCTCCTGAGTAACTGGGATTACAGGTATGTGCCACAGGCACCTAGCAGTATTCTTTCCTTCTTGTTGTATTTTACTTTTTTTTCCAGTCGTGTGGCTTGACCTTAGGGCCTGAGCATTGTCCTTGGGCTTATCCTCAAGGCTAGCACCTGAACTGCAGCAGCGTGTCCCACTCAAACGTGGTATCAAGAATCAAAGCCAGGTCTTTGTGCATGCCAAGTAAGCACTCTACCACTAGGCCAAATTCCCACCCAAATATTGCTTTCTTCTAAGAGAAACTTCAACTTGATTATGTAATTCGTTTTTGGGGGGGAGGGGTTAAGGGGCTTGAATTCTGGGCCTGGGCACTACTTCTAAGATCTTCAACTCGAGGCTACCGCCCTACCCCTTGGCCTGGGCACTGTCCCTGAGATCTACAGCTCAAGGCTATCATCCTATCCTTGAGCCACAGTGCCCCTTCCCATTTTCTACTGATTTATTCTCATTATTTAAGCAGACAAATCAGTAGTTTGACCAAAATCTGAACTATGTTTCCTAATAAGAGACTATCTTTACAAATCTGAGGTAATAAATATAATTGGATATATAATCTAGAGTAGAATGCATATGACTATTGGAAGTATGATCTAGGAATCATTAATGTGTATTCATAATCCAAACCTGGCACTGGTGCATTGGTTTATCTTTGTACTCCTACCTACTCAGGAGGCTGAAATTTAACTACAATTAACCCCTCAAGAACTGGAATTAGAACATGGACTCATACTGGTAGAATGCTAGCCTGGAGTAAAAGCTGAGTTCCAGCCACACAATGGGGAAAAAATATAAAGCTAGGGAAAAGTCAATCATGGAGCCAGTGAGAAATGAGAAACATTTAGAGCAACCTTGTGAACAGAATGTGTTGAGACCTTACAACACAGATGACACACTATGAGCAATAACTCTCCAGTATTCCTTATCAATGGGGCATTCTTTTCCTAAATCTATATTGATTGTAAAGCTGGAGCAGGGTGCAGAACCATGGATACGAGAAGTCTCAGAAAAGAATTTTACAGGGGAGTTATTGCATTCTGTATAGTGATGGTAGAGCCAGAGCAAGTAGATAAATACATCTTGAGCCATATGAAGCAATAATATTCCGAGTTCCCCTATTTTCTGCATGTGGAAGAGAACTAGGTGATCCTTTTTCTCAAAGATTTATGAATCAAGAATTCATATGGAGACATAGTAAATTTTGTGTGGCAGTAGAGTTAGAGTTAGAATACTCTTTATCTTTGTGGAAATCATTCTCAAGCAAAAAAAATTAGAGATATAAAATTAGAGATATAGGGCCGGGAGTTTGGCCTAGTGGTTAAAGTGCTTGCCTAGCATGCACGAAGAACCGGGTTCGATTCCTCGGTACCACATACATAGAAAAAAGCCAGAAGTGGTGCTGAGGCTTAAGTGGTAGAGCTCTAGCCTTGAGAAAGTCCAAGGACAATGCTCAGGCCCTGAGCTCAAGCCTAGGACTGGGAGAAAAAAAATTAGAGATATGGAAAATAAGATTTCATTTTCTTTATTAACTAGGATAACACAGGTAAAGTATAAAATGGAATATACCAGTGTTGGTATCCTTTGATAAAAAAGAAATGTGTTCTCAGTGATGGGCAGACACTGTGATTCAGATTCAAAGATTTTAATCTACAGTGGATGATTGACAAGTCCTGAGCTGGAGTATCCTTGATTTTTCATGGTTCTTATGGTCAGAATTGTCAGAAAAGGGATTTGTACTTAGACTTTGTCTAAGATTGATAGAAATGAACTTTAAAATTCCCACAGATACATGAAGAAATTGATAGTTAGAAGTTAGTACTCAAGAGATTCATGTATAAATCTTTACTCTCAGGAACCTTTACCATTTAGATAAAAGGCAAGGGGTATCTGAATCTAGAAAATATTTCTGTTCTTCACTTAATGGCTAAGAAGGAAAGCAGCAATATATACATATTTCAAGAAAATAAAAGGAACAGCTTATTCCCCTATGGTAAAAAAAAAGTATTTGAAAACCACAACCATAAGGATACTATAGGTAGATGGTAAGTACTCAGTTTAAAACTCTACCAACACAAAGTGGAATTATTTGTGATGTTTTAAAGTCCTAAAAGTTAGGGAGGGGTAAAATGTGTACCTTGACCTGGCACGGTGGTTCACACCTGGAATCCTAGCTACTCCAGAGGCTGATGTCTGAGGATCATAGTTCAAAGCCAGCCTATGTTTTCTTATCTTCCCACTATAAAACAAGACATGGCCTGTGTCTCTGTGGGTATGTCGGTAGCCTTGACCTAAAAAGCCCAGGGACAGCGCCCAGACCCACAATTCAAGCTCCACAACCAAAAAAAAAAAAAAAAAAGAGCCAGGGGCGATTTCTCACACATATAATCCTACTCAGGAGGCTGAGGTCTGAGGATCAAGTTTCAAAGCCACCCTAGGCACAAAAGGACCTGAGACTCTTATCTCCAATTAACCTGGAGAAAATGGGCAGTGGGTCTTGGCTCAAGGGTAGGGTGGTAGCCTTGAACTGAAGAGCTCAGGGACAACACTCAGGCCAAGTTCAACCTTCAGAACCCACAATAAATAAATAAATAAAGAAAGAAAGAAAGAAAGAAAGAAAGAAAGAAAGAAGGAAAGAAAGAAAGAAAAAAAGAAAGAAAGAAAGAAAGAAAGGAAGGAAGGAAAAATAAATCTAAAGAAAGCAAATGTCTTTACATTAAAGAAAATTGGAATCTTATTTATGTTTTTGTCTTTTTTTTCATTGTAACTCATTTTAGATTTCCAAGAAATGGAGGACATGATTACAACCTGCCAGGAAAATTCAGTTGGATGTCTATGTGAAGTAGGAGTCACCAATAATTATACAGTGGAAGAAAGAGGGAGATTAGTGAGAACATTTTATTTGAGTTCAAAACGTAAGGCACAGCTGAGTAGGAATATTCTGGATTCCTTAGTGATGAAGACTGAAGAATTCAGTGAGTGTCAGAACATGCTCCTCTACAGTGAGCCTGATGATATACATGCTGCATCTAGGCCAGGTGTGTCTCCTGTAGTTGAAGAATCCTTCAGATATTCAGAGCATTTTAGACCAAAATTTGAGAGTTCTGATGAGCTGAAGTATTTTGAATATGGTGAAGAGAAGTTATTAAACTCAGAGAGCATATTTTTAAAGCAGAATTGGGTTTTTGTGGGAGACTCTGACAATAACAATAACCAGCATAGAGACAACTATGATAAGTCTACTCACAATACCCAAGCAGTAGTTCAGAGAGAGAAGAAAACAACTGAATGTACTAGATGTGGAAAAATATACACTCAGAAATCAGCTCTTAGGAGACACTGGAGAATTCATACAAAATGAAACTATATGAATGCAACAAACATGGAAAGTCTTTCACCCAGAAGGTAGAACTTAATAATCATCGTAGAGCACACACAGGAGAGAAAACTTAGGGATGTAAAGTATGTGGAAATTCCTTCTCCCTGAAGCATACCTTACTACCCATCACAGAATACACACAGGAGAGAAATCATGTACATGTAATAGGTGTGGAAAGTCTTTCACCAGGAAAATAGACCATACTTTCCATCGGAGAACACACACATGAGAGAAACCATATCAGTGTAAGAAATGTCAAAAGTCTTTCAGAATGAAGTCATACCTCATTTTGCATCAGAGAACACACTCAGGAGAGAAACCTGTAACATGTAAGAGGTGTGTAAAATTTTTCTCCCACAAGTCAGCACTTAATGCCCATCAGAAAATACACACTGGAGAGAAACCTTATCAATGTAACAGGTGTGGAAAGTCTTCCAGAAAGAAGTCATAGCTCCCTTTGCATCAGAGAACACACATAGAAGAGAAACGTTCTCAGTGTAATAGATGAGGAAAATCTTTCACCTGAAAAACAATCCTTAATAATCATCAGAACACACACAAGACAGAAACTTTAAGAATTTTAATGAACATAAAGTGTTTTTCATTCGGAAGGCAAAACGTACCAATCCTCAGAGTACACTCAGAAGAGAAAACTTACATAATTAATGTAGAAAAGCTTTAACCCAGAAGGCAGACCTTGCCGACCATCAGAAGAGACAAACAGAAAAACTTTATGAATGTTATGAATGTGAAAACTCTTTCATCTAGAGGAAAGCCTTACTGATCATCAGAGATGACATATAAAAGAGAAACCATATGAATAACAAATGTGCAATGTTCTTCACATAGATATGACACCTAAGCAACCATAAAAGAAGTCTCACCGATGAGAAACCTTAAGACTAATAAAATATGTGAAGTCTTCCTAAAAGAAAACTCGGTTTGCATCAGGATACCCACACAGAGTGAAGGGTTATGAATGTAGCAAATGTGTAGTCTTTCACTCAGAAGGCTCAGCTCAGGGTTCCACATGACAGAAATCCTATGAATGAAACAAATATGGAAAGTTGGTTTTTTTTTTGTTTTTGTTTTTACTTTACTTGTCAGCTAGTCAATTGGACGTAAGAGTAGTTAATTTCTGGTAGTTAATTGGATATAAGTGTCTCTTGGACTTTTTGTGCCAGGGCTGGCTTTGAATCTCGATCCTCAGATCTCAGCCTCCTGAGTAGCTAGGATTCCAGGCTTGAGCCACCAGCACCCGTGAAATATTTTTAAGAAGTCATATTTCAGTGTGCAGAAGAAAACATACAGGAGAGAAATTGTTTGAATGGAACAACTGTGGAATGTCCTTTACTAAGAATTCATGGCTCTGTACTTATAAAACACACAGGAGAGAGAAACCTCATTACTATAACAATGGAGTAAAATCTTTCATCTGGAAGGCACGCTTCAGTATTTATCAGAGAAGATTCGCTAGAAGAAAAGTCTCAAACAAAGCAAATGTTCAATGACTTTTAATCAGCCAAGAACATGGAAAGCATCCATTTTTCCACTACTCCTCTAAAGTCTCTGAATGTATGTCCATTCATTATAGAAATGACATACTACAGAGTGTTCAATTTTTGAATGGAAGATGCAATTCCATGCTTATTATAAAATTTGCACAGAAGTCAAATCTCTCTTAACACGTTTTTTTTTTGGTGGGTCATGGGGGTTGAACTCTGGGCCAGGGCACTCTCTCAGGGTGTCAATGTGTGAGAATTAATGCACTTACTACATAGTGAATGTAACTGTAACCCCTCTATACATTACCCCAACAATAAAAATTAGTTTAATAAAGTCTCAAGTCCTTTTGTGTGTGGGCTGTCGTTGAACCTTGATCCTCAGAGGACAGCCTCCTGAGTAGCTAGGATTTTAAGTGTGACTCACCAGGACTGGCTCCATCCAACCATCTTGTAACTTCCTTTACTCCCTCATTTTTTGCATTACTCCCAGAATTAAGTTTAACAAAAGCAAGTCTTAATTGGAAAGCATGTCTTAATTGTGTGGTATAGCTATCTTCAGAGAGATAGAGAAAGGGAAAGTAGTGATGGCAGATAGATATTCATCCTCCAGAGAACTGTACTTTCAACCTCCAGAATAGGGAGAAACACAGGCACTTCACATCATCCACACTGGTGTTTTACAATAACTCAGAAAAATGTAATACTAGCTACTATGGAGGCTGATATCTGAGGACTGACCTTCATAGCCACCCTGGGGAGTAAAGACCACTAAAGACCAAGAGACTCTCCAACTAATCACTAGATAAAAGGGAAGTACGGCTGTGGTTCAAGGGTCAGGGTGGTAGCCTTGAGCTGAAGAGTTCAGGGACAACACACAGGGTGAGATTAAGCCCCATGACCCACAATAAATAAATAAATAAATAAATAAATAAATAAATAAGAAAGAAGTTAATAGTAGAAGTAGCCTTGATCCAGGTGCTTGAAAGACCACCCTCCGTAGAGGGGTCCCTCAGGTTGGAGACCCTTCCCAAGGAACAGCGAGACCACACAGTCGGATGCAACAGCAAGAGGTTTATTCAGGTGTCGGGCGCCCGGGCGACAGGTCTCCTAGAAGACTTGCGCGCCGGTTGGGGAGCGAGGGGTATAATTTATAGGCAGCTAAAGCAAGCTTACAGAAGCAGAGGCAGCATAGTTACAGGGTTCTGATTGGTTCATTACAATTTTATTACTGGAACACTGGGACTTTCTATTTTAACACATCCCTTAACCACAGGCCTGTCATTAACCCGGTGTTACTCCATTTCTTGACCACTGATGTTACAAAACATTTGTTCCTGTTGGTTCCTGGAACCCGGGTCAGATGTTGGCCCACAGAGTTCCTGTAATTATACCCTATTTTTATTTTAAAGCTTACACTACACTTTTTATTTCTTGGTTCTAGCCTTGCAAGATGGCATTACTACTGCTAAGCTGCCAATTATATGAAAAGGCTTTATTTTTGGGGAGGGGGATCTTTCATTCCCCCCTTTTTCTTGTGCCCAAATAAAATCCTTTATTTTGGAAGAACAATTTTAAGGTAATTAATATACTGTTGTATAAAAATTTTCTTGAGGTACCCGGTCATATTGGTCATATCGCTGGGTTAATACCAGGGCTTGGACTACCGCCATTCGGTCTTTAACAAATTGCACTAATTTGTTTAATATACAGGGACCGAATAACAAAATTAGAAGAACAATAATTAGCGGGCCCATAATAGTTGAGAACAGGGTGGCAAACCATGGTGACTTATTAAACCATCCTTCAAACCAACCTTGTTGAGAGTCAAATATTTGCTGTCTTTGTTTGAGTCTTTCTCTTAGTTTGGCCATGTTATCCCTTACTATTCCAGTGTGGTCCGCATAAAAGCAACATTCCTCTTTAAGGGCCGCACACAGTCCCCCTTCTTTTAGAAATAATATGTCCAATCCCCTTCTATTCTGCAACACGACTTCAGACAGGGAGGTTAAGGATTTTTCTAAGGCACTAACAGATTCTTCCAAAGCTGTGATATCTGAATGCATTACCTGTTGAAGTATCTTAATTTCTTTGCTGGCCAAAAGGGCAGATGTTCCAGTTCCAATTCCCGCAGCTATTCCTCCCATAGTTATTCCCCCCAATATTATTGCCATGGTTAAAGATATGGGTTCCCGACGTACTCGGTTACTTCCTTCATAATATTTATACATAGCATCTGAATTATGATAGGTTATTTTAGGCCATAGTTCTACAATTACACAAAAGTCTGAGGTGTCATCCAAAACTTTTGATGACACGCAGGGGGTCAGTCCGGTGTTGCAAGCCCATAGGGTATTATCGGGGGGAACTAAAAAATAAGACCCGGTTGGTATTGGGATAATCTGAGTACACAATTTCCGATGAATTTGAGGTACTGTCCCTATACATACTCCTTGGCCTGTGATCTCTGAAAGGGTCAATTTGTGCTGAGCAAAGGCTCTGCATGGAAGAGGAGGTGGTGGAACCATTTTGAAGAGACTGAAATTTTTATTAATGGCAACTCCTTCATAAAAAGGGGGTCGGGCCCCCAAGCATAGCCAACATTCTTGGGTTAAATTAGGATTTGTGGCATTTAGGAATAAGTAAGTACCGTTAACTAGTTCTTGTAATCGCTCAATGTCTTCTAGCCGAGCGGGGGTTGATGGGCCTTGTTCGGTCTTAGTTTCATTTACTAGGATTCCTATTTCTGATATTTTTAGGGTTTCAGTTTTGGTTACTTCTTTGGCTTGGGTCCCTTTTTCTGATATTACTAGGGTCCTCTGTCTATATATTTCAGGCCTAGAGAATATTACAGGGGTCCTCTGTGTTACAGAATTAGGACCTTGACTCAGAACCGGAGTTTTCTGTCTAAATATTGCAGGATTGGGTTCTGGAAGTCCTTGGACTTTTAGTCTAATCTGAAAGAGTACTCCGGGGTTATATCCTGAAACATATAGCCGAAGGCCCCAAAAAGTTCCCTGGGTCCATCCCCTAAATTTCTTTCCCTTTTCTGTGAAGCTTATTTTTAGAGGTAAAGAGAGTCCTGAGTAGAATCTGTCTTTCCCCTTTAAACAGGCAGTGACCGGTCTTTTTCCAGTCTCTTTTTTGAATCCTCTTTTGACTTCAATTAAATCTCCCGGTAACTTCCAACTGACTTCTCCTGTGGTCTCACAGCCCCATTTCGCACAATAGAAATCCCCTGGTCCCCCGCACTGTGCTGCCTTGAGATTGGATCTTCCCCCTCCGGGACAAACATAGAAATCATAATGTGCCCATCTGCATCTTGCATATGGGGTGCGACACCCGGCTGCATCAACTACCCCCGGGTGGGTGCTTCTGTCAAGGTCTTCTAATTTTACATTTTCTACTCCCCATATAGGGTCAGCTCCAACTGCTATTTGGCAAAAATCGGGGGTAAGTGTGGGCCACCAGGTATTAAGGGGGGCTTCCTGGATAGTCTCCCACACTACCTCTGCTTTACTAGACAGAACTTGCCAGGTTAATAGCTTAAGCTGGTGGGGAGAGCCTTGACAACAGAGGACATTGATGTATATAAGTACCATTATTGAGAGTTTGCTATAAGTCTTATCTTGAGGGGGTTTTGGGTTCGCTGAACTCGCCATGTCTGCTCTCCGGTCCTGGATTCCACAGGTGTTGCTGGTTTGACGTGGGAGGCGTGGATCCAGGCGGCGATCCCGTCTACTTTGAGAGCGGTGGGGGTGGTCAGCAGGACAGTGTAGGGTCCTTTCCACCTGGGCTCAAGGTTTCTGGTTTGGTGTCGGCGGACCCAAACAGAGTCACCAATCTGGAACTTGTGAGGCACCACAGGACGATCCTGTTGCTCTCTGTATGCTGCCGCCAGAGGTCTCCAAACCTCCTTTTGGACCAACTGGAGGGCCTGTAAATGGGCTTGGAGAGTTTGACTATTAGCAAAGCTGGCAATATTAGGATCCAAAAAGCTAACAGCAGGTGGGGGAGCCCCATACAGAATTTCAAAGGGGGTCAACTGATGGGGTCCTGGAGTATTCCGGGCCTTATACAGGGCCAAGGGGAGGAGGAGCACCCAATCCCTTGAGCCAGTTGCAAGCGTTAATTTGGTTAAAGTCTCCTTTAAAGTCCTGTTCATCCTCTCTACCTGTCCTGAACTTTGGGGTCTATAAGCACAATGTAATTTCCAATCAATCCCCAATAATCTAGCCACCATCTGACTTACCTGAGAGACAAAAGCGGGCCCATTGTCAGTCCCGATTACCTTGGGCATGCCATATCTAGGAAAAATTTCTTCTAGAAGTTTCTTGGAAACCACCTTAGCGGTTTCTTTTCTGGTGGGAAAGGCCTCCACCCATCCCGAAAAAGTATCCACAAATACCAATAGATACTTGTATCCATACATTCCGGGCTTGATTTCAGTAAAGTCAATTTCCCAATGAATTCCTGGCCGATGTCCTCTTTCTCGAGCCCCTTTGGAGGCACTGTGTTTTCCCGCGTTGACCTGGGCACAGACCTGGCAGGAATCTGCAACCTTCTGGAGTATTTGATTTTTATTGGGAAAATAAAAGAACTGTTCATCTCTATCCAACAAGTCTTTAAGCTTTTTAGGACTGAGGTGAGTTAACTTATGGATTCTATCTATTATCTGGTGCGCTATTGGGGTAGGCAGCACAGTCTTTCCTTCCTTCAGCCAGTCTCCCGTTTCTTGGTCTAGGGTGGCTCCCAAGGTTTTCAACAGTTCTTGGTCCTTTGGCCCGTACCAGAAGGACGACCTATTAGGTATTTTTATAGGCAAAGTTAAAGTGGCTGTGATTTCAGGCATGGGCTTCAGTGCCACTGAGCGTGCTGTCTCGTCGGCCAGTCTATTTCCCATGGCCACGGGGTGGTCTCCTTTTTGATGGCCTGGGCAATGCATGATGCTGAGCCTGGCTGGCCGGAATAAGGCTGATAGTAGGGCCAGAATTTCCTTTTTATTTTTAACCTCTTTGCCTTCCGAAGTCAAAAGCCCTCTCCTTCGATATATCTCCCCATGTACATGAGCAGTGGCAAAGGCATACCTGCTGTCTGTGTAGATGTTGACTTTCTTTCCTTTGGCCATCAGGAGAGCCTGGGTCAATGCCACAAGTTCTGCCCGTTGTGCTGAGGTCCCTGGGGGAAGGGGTTCTGCCCAGATTACCTCCTTCTCTGTAGTCACCGCAGCCCCCGCTTTCCGTTGTCCGTCCTGTAGGAAGCTACTCCCGTCCGTATACCAGGTACAGTCCGCATCAGGGAGTGGAACATCGGTGAGATCTGGTCTGGTTCCGTGCACTTCTGCAAGGATTTCTAGACAGTCATGAGGTTCCTCCATCCCCTCTGATACCGGAAGTAGGGTAGCAGGGTTAAGGGTGACTACTGGGCCAAAATGGATTTTATCAGTGTCCAGTAGCATGGCCTGGTAATGAGTCATTCTGGCATTAGACAACCATCGTTCAGGGGGCTGCCTGATTATTGCCTCTACGGCGTGAGGAGCCAGTAGAGTTAATGGCTGTCCCATAGTCAATTTACCAGCATCCTTGGTGAGTATTGCAATTGCTGCCACCATTCGAAGACAAGGTGGCCATCCGGATGCTACTGGATCCAACTTCTTTGACAGGTATGCCACAGGGCGTCGCCAGGGCCCAAGTTTTTGGGTGAGAACCCCTTTAGCGTATCCAGACTTCTCGTCCACAAACAGATCAAAAGGTTTAGTTAAGTCTGGCAACCCGAGAGCTGGAGCTGACAGGAGGGCCTTTTTAATTTCCTGGAAGGCTTTTTGTTGTTCCTCTCCCCAGGTATAGCTAGCCCCTTGCTTAGTAAGAGGATATAGTGGGGCCGCTGTCTCAGCAAACCCAGGGATCCATAATCTACAAAATCCAGCAGTCCCCAGGAATTCTCTCAGCTGCCGTGGGGTGTTGGGAACTGGCATTCTGAGGACTGTCTCTTTTCTGGCTTCTGTCAGCCATCTCTGTCCATTTTTGATGAGATAGCCCAAATAGGTGACCTGTTCTTGGCATATCTGTGCCTTTTTAGCTGAGGCCCGATATCCCAGCAAGCCCAAGGCCTGAAGCAAACTCTTTGTTCCCAGCTCGCATTGCTGGCGGGTTGGGGCTGCCAAGAGAAGGTCATCTACATATTGAAGCAGTGTGAGAGATGGGTTCTGGATCCGGAAATCAGCTAGGTCCCGGTGCAGGGCCTCATCAAAAAGGGTGGGGCTGTTTTTGAACCCCTGAGGAAGTCTAGTCCAAGTCAATTGCCCTGATATTCCCAGCTCGGGGTCTTTCCATTCAAAAGCAAAGATTGACTGGCTACTGGGATGTAGTCTTAGGCAAAAGAAGGCATCTTTCAGATCCAGCACAGAGTACCATTTATGAGCCGGTGTCAGAGAACTCAGCAAATTATAAGGGTTAGGCACTGTGGGGTGGATGTCTTCCACACGCCTATTTACTTCCCTCAAGTCTTGTACTGGCCTATAATCCCCAGTTCCGGGTTTCTTTACAGGCAGAAGGGGGGTGTTCCATGGGGACTGGCAGGGGATTAGAACCCCTTGATCTATCAGCCGTCTAATGTGGGGTCTTATACCCTCCTGTGCTTCCTTTGACATAGGGTACTGTTTAATGGAGACTGGACATGCAGTTGATTTGAGGGCAATTACTAAGGGGGCTTGTTGCACTGCTAATCCTAGACCCCCTGTCTCTGCCCATGATTCAGGAAATTCCTCAAGCCAGTTTTTTAGATCTGAAGTCTCTGAAGGTTTTTCATACAATCTATATTCTTCTTCTATATTTAGAGCCATTACATGTAGGGGCTGCCCTTCGGGTCCCATTACCCGGACCTTTGTTTCTTCAAAATAGATCTGAGCTTTTAATTTTTGTAGCAGATCCCGACCTAGTAGTGGGTAAGGACAATCAGGTACATGTAAAAAGGAGTGAGTCACTTTACCAGTGGCCAGCTGCACTCTTCGTTCGGTGGTCCATCGATAGCTTTTTCCTCCGGTCGCGCCCTGCACCCACACAGTCTGGTTACTGAGCGGTCCAGGGTTCCGGGTGAGGACCGAATGTTGCGCACCTGTGTCTACTAGAAAAGTCACTGGCTGCCCCCCAACATTAAGAGTTACCCTGGGCTCAGGGGGGGGCTCCTGGCCCTGACAATCCTAATCTTCCAAATTAAGTAGGGAGCTGGTGGGAGCCTTAGGCTTCTGAAAGTCCTTCTTTTTGGGGCAGTCCCTGGCCCAGTGGCCTCTTTCTCTGCAATAAGCACATTGGTCCTTGCCTACTCGGGGCCCACGCCCTCTTTCCCTACTTCTGTCTTGCCTATTTCTGTCCTGGCTTCTGTCAGACACTACAGTGGCCAGCAACTTGCTAATTTCTCTGGTCCTCCTCCTATCTCTTGTTTCCTCTCTTACTTCCGCCTCTTTTCTTAACCTTTCATCTCTTTCCTCTGCTTCTCTTTTTAGTCTTTCATCCCTTTCTTCCTGAGTTTCACGCTTATTAAAAATCTTCTCAGCTTCTTTTAATAAGTCAGAAAGAGTACTTGCTCTTAAATTTTCAAGGCGCTCCAATTTCTTTCTAATGTCAGGAGCCGCTTGCC
Organism: Megascapheus bottae; assembly: GCF_031878675.1. Classification (NCBI taxonomy): domain Eukaryota; kingdom Metazoa; phylum Chordata; class Mammalia; order Rodentia; family Geomyidae; genus Megascapheus; species Megascapheus bottae. The sequence continues at coordinate 1,716,235 of NW_028327483.1, forward strand.
AAATGAAGGACATGACTATGTTAGTCTCCACAGCGGGGTCTTCAGGATCAAAAGGGGTGTAGATTCTAAAGGCCTCTTTTAATCTCTCCAAGAAGGCGGAAGGGCTCTCATTTGCTCCCTGCATAACTTGCTTAACCTGAGCCAAATTTGTGGGGCGCTTCGCTGCCCCTTGGAGACCCGCTACGAGCAACTGGCGATAGAGATGCAGGTGATTCCTACCTTCCACCGTGGTGTGGTCCCATGCTGGCCTCTCCAAAGGAAAAGCGGCATCTATTTCATTGGGCAACTGGGTCAGGTGTCCGTCAGCCCCCCTAACATTTTTCCGGGCTTCTAACAGAACCCGCTGGCGCTCTTCCGAGGTTAACAGAGTCTGTAAGAGCTGCTGGCAATCATCCCAGGTGGGCTGATGGGTCACTAGAATAGACTCAATTAAAGCAGTAAGCTGCGAGGGGTCCTTTGAAAAGGAAGGATTATTGTTTTTCCAGTTGTACAAGTCTGAAGCCGAGAAAGGCCAATACTGCCATCTACCGTCTATCCCAATCCTAAGGGGGAAGGCTTGTGAGGTGGAATCAGCGGCCGGTGGCTCGCGCCGCCCTCGGAGGCGAGCGGCCATCGGGGATGCAGGGGGTGGCCCCGGAGATGGGACTGGGGCCAGAGGTGGGTTTGGCGGAGGAGCTGGTTCAGCTTCGGCTCCTCTGTTCTGAGGGTACGGTGGAGGGTCTTCCTGGAGAAGGTTAATCAAATTATCATCGGGTGGGAGAACAACAGGGGTGGTTTTAACCTGCTTCCGGGAGGGAACGAGAGCTGGGTAGAGGGACGAGGTGTTTGGAGAGGGAATAGGAGCTGGAGGTGCAGTGGCCTGGAGAGGGGTATTGGGGGGAAGGAACGGCCTGACCCAAGGGGGGGGGTCAAGGGCAAGTGACTCCCAGGTGAAGATATAGGCCATCTGGTCGGGGTGTCCGTGTGGACCAGGATCCAGGATCTTAGATTTCACCTGCTGGATTAACGAGGGGTGAAAACTACCCTCGGGGGGCCACCCCACCCCAAACGTTGGCCATTCGGAGGAGCAATAAGTGATCCACCTATCCTTGCGTATTTCCACCGATAGGTTATGGGCGGCTGTTTGAACCTCCTTCCAGCGCTGCAAAGTCAAACTTAGGGGGGTAATTACAGTCTGAGTCTGTCCCATTTTAGCAGTCAGTTCCAGTCCCGTCACAATTAACACAATTACCACAAAGACAAAAAAACAAAAGAACTTCACAAGACGACTTTTTTCCAAAACTGAAAATGAACCAATTGTTGGAGGAGGCCCAGATGCCTCTCCCAGCAACTGAACTGCAGATTCCTCAGGCTGAGATAGGGCCCCAAAGGGGGAAATAGGGCGGGTCAGATATCTGATCCCAGACATTAAACAGAAAGTAAATAAATTCAGACGGGAGTCCGAGGGTGGCCAATCCTCCTCCCTTACAGGTTGTGAGCGGATACTCACTTCAGAAGGGGTGCCAGGCACCCCACCAGACAGACGGGGGCTTTTCCAAGCCCCTCTCACCCCTGGGACGTCTCCCAGGGGCTGCGGTTGGGAGTCCGAGCCCGTCAGCTCCTCCTCAGATCCGCAAGGTACAGACCGCCACGGCGAATTACAGACGTGCATGCGCATATGACAGAGAACGAAATTACAAACAAACAACAGAGAAATCGCTGGCCAGCTTACCTCCCGGAGGTGGGTCGGTGGTCCCTGGGTGAGGGGTCTCCTATCCCGGACGAGCCCCCAATGAAAGACCACCCTCCGTAGAGGGGTCCCTCAGGTTGGAGACCCTTCCCAAGGAACAGCGAGACCACACAGTCGGATGCAACAGCAAGAGGTTTATTCAGGTGTCGGGCGCCCGGGCGACAGGTCTCCTAGAAGACTTGCGCGCCGGTTGGGGAGCGAGGGGTATAATTTATAGGCAGCTAAAGCAAGCTTACAGAAGCAGAGGCAGCATAGTTACAGGGTTCTGATTGGTTCATTACAATTTTATTACTGGAACACTGGGACTTTCTATTTTAACACATCCCTTAACCACAGGCCTGTCATTAACCCGGTGTTACTCCATTTCTTGACCACTGATGTTACAAAACATTTGTTCCTGTTGGTTCCTGGAACCCGGGTCAGATGTTGGCCCACAGAGTTCCTGTAATTATACCCTATTTTTATTTTAAAGCTTACACTACACTTTTTATTTCTTGGTTCTAGCCTTGCAAGATGGCATTACTACTGCTAAGCTGCCAATTATATGAAAAGGCTTTATTTTTGGGGAGGGGGATCTTTCATGCTGTTGGCTCATGCCTGTAATCCTAGCTATTCAGGAGACTGAGATCCGAGAATCAGGGTTGAAAGCCAGCCTCCTTACTAAAGACATCCAGGTCCTGGCATTGAGGAGCAGGGGGCAAGGCAGAAGACCCTGGACCTTCCCATGAACACTGAACCACGAAGCTTCCCCAGCCCAGGGAAGCCAAAGCAGTGGCTGGGGTCAGTCCCCATCCCCTTTTGTCCCCCACGTGTTGCTGACCATCGCTCAGCCTGTTCCTAGTGTGATATGGCATGGCTCCTCTGATGACTGTCCTGTCCTATTAGGAAATTCATTTATTAAATAAATCAAAAATTTTAAATTAAAAGTTGTTTTTTTCCTGTCCTGGGTATTGAACTTAAGGCCTGAGCACTGTGCTTGGACTTTCTCAAGGTTAGAGCTCTACCACTTGAGCCACAGCACCACTTCTGGCTTTTTTTCTATGTATATGGTACCGAGGAACTGAACCCAGGTCTTCATTTGTACCTCTAGGCCAAACTACTGGCCTTGCATTTTCTTTAATAATTTCTCCAGCTAACTACTGAGTAGCTAGGATTGCAGTGTAAACCACCATGCCTGCCTGGGAGAAATCTCTCATCTCCTTTCCTCTTATCTGAGATCCTATGCTTCTCTCCTAAAGGCTTATTATGATTTTTTCTTGTGTGTGTTATATGTAGGGCTTGACTCTGGGTCTGGTCACAGTCCCTGAGCTCTTCAGCTCAACGTGATCACCCTACCCTTGAGCCACAGCGCCACCTATGCATTTCCCGTGGTTAATTGGAAATAATTGTGTCATGGCCTTTAGTGCCTGGCTGGCTGTGAACTATGATCATCAGATCACAGACTTCTGAGTAGCTAGAATTACAGGTGTGAGCTATCAGGCCCAGCTTATTATGATTTTTGATGATCTTTTACACACAACATGATTAGGAAATATTGGGTGAAAAACTTGACAGCAAATATAATTATACAAACTAATAAATTCCTTCCTTAAAAGAAAATTCCTCAGAGGCAAGCAGATCAGGCAAAACCTGGGATACTTGAAGACTATCTGTGCAGTGTAATTTTCATTGTCCAAGGCAACATTTTCGATATATTTTAAAAATATATTTTTATTATAATTAATAGAAGGATCACATTATATTCGCCAGGTAGAACGTGCATTACTTCACAAACATTGCTACCCTTTCTCATTTATTTTTGACAGTCCTGGGCTTGAGTACAGGGTTTGAGTCCTGTCCTTGGACTTTCTCAAGGCTACATCTCTACCACTTGAGCCTCAGCACCACTTCCAGCTTTTTTCTATGCATGTGGTACCGAGGAATCAAACCCGGGTTTTTGTGCATGCTAGGCAAGCACTCTAACACTAGGCCAAACTCCCGGCCCCCTTTATCATGTTTTTGTCCCATTTCCTACCCCCACCCCTCCCAATCATTTCTTTTCCCAACTTCCCTACCCTATTTCAAATAAAAAAGATATATACAAAACTATGGAATGCTTCATGAATTTGTGTGTCATCCTTGCACAGGGGCCAGGCCAATCTTCTCTGTATTGTTCAATTTAGATGTATTTATTCCTAAGTATTTTACTATTTATACTAGTGTAAACAGATTTGATTCCTGACATTATTTCTAAATTGTAAATTTCTCACATAGGTATGTCCACTTAACTTTATTTAATTACTATATCCTGTTACTTCACAATGAAATGTTATTGAGAAAGAGTTTCTAAATCAAAGATAGCTTTGGGAGCCGCTGGCAGCTGCCTGTTATCCTAGCTCCTCAGGGTGTTAGGTGCTTAGATTCCACCATGGCAGAGGCAGAGGCTGCTGGAGCACAGTCTCCAGCAAGGCCCCAAAGGTCCAAGTTTCCACTGAGTCAGCGCTGCGGGGGGAGTCCCACCCCCAACACCAGTGTTGGGCACCATGGAGCCACCAGGCTTGTGGTGCCCTCTTATACACTTGCTAGCAAACACCTGTATCCACGGAGATCTGCCTTCTTGTGGAGCTTTCCAGTCTCTCTGGTGCAATCTGGTAGTTCCTACATCAGACCTCCCCCTCCAGCCTCAATGGTGCATCCCACTCCCCAACCCCCACCCATATGGTGGTGAGAAAGTGCCAGGGGTGGGTTGGGTGGTCATCTACTGGTGTGCACTGGGAGCTGCTACACAGGGTTCACTTTGCCCGGGTCCCTTGAAACTCCAGATCAGATCCCGGACTCCTCTGCTGCTGGTGCAACGAGTCCAGCTCCTCCCGCTTTGCCAATAGTGCTAGAGCCTCGCTGGTATCCAGCTCCCTGGGTCTGGGGCTCCTCACATGACTTGGCCTGGGTCTCAGGACACCAAGACCTGCTTTGACCCCAGCACCTCAGTATCCTTGGCCATGAAAAGGGGTCAACGCTTTGCCCACTGCACACTGTTCCACCTATGGCCCATGGGATGCTAGCTGTTCTGTGCACACACCCATGTGTAAACCTGAGTGCAGTTAGTGCCCACTGCCCTGTGACACTTGTCTGTTTTGTCTACTAGTGTTGTGGGGTGTCTACATTCCGGGGGATGTCACAAAAGTTATTCAAACTTGTCAGTGGTGGCACCTGCCTGTAATCCTATCTGCTAGGAGGCTGAGAGCTGAGATGTGGCAGGAGAGTCATTGAGACATTTTTTTATTTTGCAGGCTTTTGGGTTTGAAGTTAAAGCCAGAGCACAGGCCTTGGGCTGTTCCCTTTGCTCTTTAGCTAAAGGATACTGCCCTCCCCCTGGACACACAGCCCCATTTCTCATTTTCTAATGATTAACTGGAAATAAGAGTCTCTCCTTCTTGGGCCAGGAGTTTGGCTTTGTGAAAAGATGCTTGCCAAGGATGCATGAAGACCCACGTTCTATTACTTGGTACTACATATATAGAAAAAAGCCAGAAATGATGCTGTGGCTGGAATGATAGAGCACTAGCCTTGAGAAATCCCAAGGACAGTGCTCAGGCCCTGAGTTCAAGGCCCAGGACTGGCAAAAAAAAGTCTCAAATTCTTTAGTGGCTAGTAGCTATGATTGCAAGTCAAGTGTCAGCCACTGTATCCAGTGCCATTTTGAATTTTATCAGAGGAACACTTATGCCAGACTTTGGTGGCTTATGCCTATAATCCTCTGCTTAGGAGGCTAAGATCTGAGGATCAGGATTCCAGGTCATCCCAGGCAAGAAATACCATGAGACTTATCTCCAGTTAAGCCGTGAGAAACCCAGAAGTAGTGCTATGACTTAATTGGCAGCATGGTATCCATAAGGATAAACGCCAAGAGAAAGAATCCTGGGTTCAAGCCACAGTCCTGGCACACATGAAAGAAAAGAAATGAAATTATTTTACAACTGAGAATCCAGAACCTTGCTCATCATAACTCATTCCAAATTGCTTGTGTGAGAGAGAGCTAATGGTTTTGTTCTTTCCTTAGAGAGGTGAGATACTGCTGTGGGTTTTTACCAAGTTTGGAGGATGGAAATAGACTCTTTGTAGCACAAAAGGGCAGAATCATTCCAGAATTGTGTTCAGTTTATGTCCTTGCAAACTGAAGAAGACCAGGCTGCTACTTTCTACATCAATGGCTAGGATGTAGAAAGTGGTTTGTTTCAGTCAGCTTCATAGAACAGTGATTTCTAATTTGAGTGAGACTAAAAGGGGTGAGTCATTCTCCTTTTCTGTTTCAGAACTCCGTCCTATTAGTGTCAGTACTAAAAATGTCAGGTGTGCACTGGAAAGTGAATCTCTCCTGAGTATAATGTACCTTGCATTTAAACAATAGCCACTTAATTTTTACTTTTCTGTTGAGTTGATTCTAATATGCTTATTTAGTTTTCTGAATGAAAACCACCAGTGCCATAAGAGTGAAAAAACAATTGACAGAATTTAAAGGCTAGGGTGAGAGAATTAAAAGGCTAGATATACTTTTCTCAAGTATACCACACTGCCTTTATTGCTCCTCCTCGGAGATAAATATGCTCCAAGACTCTTTTGAGGTTTCATTGGTTGCTCTTTTTTTTGTGTGATACTAAAAGATGTTTGTTCGAATACCTACTGTAAGTGTTATACACGATCTTTACCCACTCTTTGATCTCATACATTTGGAAAATTGATGCATTTTTCCTATTTCTCTGCTTTTATTTTATGTTTAATCTGCCCTCATCCTTGAATCATTTCAGGTGAAAAGTTTGGACATGGCCACCCTGACTTCCCTTGGTGGGTTTTCAGACAGCCTGGCTTTCTCCCCTGTGTGCAGGCTGTTTCAGCATAGGTTATGAGGATGACAAGATCTGTGCATGGAATACACTCTCCATAAAAAACAACTTTGAGTTCAAATCTTTTTGCAAAATGTCAGGTCCAAAGTTACACTGGCAAGGATGCTGTCTTTTAGGCTTTTTTTTAAATTAATTTATTTATTTGTTTTCTTGCCAGTCCTGGGCTTGAGCTCAGGGCTTGAGCACTGTCCTTGGACTTTCTCAAGGCTACCACTCTACCATTAGAGCCTCAGCACCACTTCCAAATTTTTGCTATGTATGTGGGTTACCGAGGAATCGAACCCGGGTCTTCGTGCATGCTAGGCAAGCACTAGGCCCAGCCATAGGCTTTTCATTTTTTAAAAATACTTAATCAGCTTTTTTTTCAAGTTTATCAGTTTCTTAAATCTGGAAAATAAAAAGTTAAAAAATTTGGTGAAATTTGAAACTAGGAAACTAAAAGCACCTATTGTCCCCAAAATGAACATTTAAAATTATTAAATGTTTGTTCTTATGTTTTAAATTATTAAAACTTTGTTCATTTGTTTTGTTTTTTTAAATTTTTTAATTTTTTTTTTACTTTTTTATTGCAATTAGTAAAAGGGTTACATGATGTTTGCCAGATACAGGGTGCATTAATTCACATACATTGATACCCTTTCACATGTCTTGGTACCCATTACCCTCCCCCCCACACCCCCCACCTGTCTTGGTTTTCCCCCTTCCTTTTCAAATTTCAAATAACCAAATACAAATTAATTCAATATATCAGATAACAAAGAGAGATACTATACCAATATGAGATAAGCAAGGGACAGCAAAGGAGATGAGAGACAACATAGTACATTAAGGACAACAATCATTCATTAGATGGCTTTTGTCTCAATATCCTGGAGGTCCTTTCAATTAGCTTCACATTATATGGCCTTATGTATCAAGATTTATTCTATTGCAGATCTCTGCTAGTAGAGCCCAAGGTTTCTACTGATTATGACGAATGAGGGAAACCATTGAGCCTAAGTTCTTTGAGTCTGGCTTACTTCACTTAATATGATTTTTACTAAGTCTTTCCATTTCCTAACAAATGGGGCGATGTCATTCTTTCTGACAGCAGCATAGAATTCCATTGTGTACAAATACCACAACTTGTTGATCCACTCATCAACTGAGGGACATCTAGGTTGGTTCCATATCTTTGCTATGGTGAATAGTGCTGAAATGAACATTGTTGTGCTAGTGGATTTAGTATGTCCTTGTTTCTGGATGGTTGGGTAAATGCCAAGTAGTGGAATTGCTGGGTCATACGGGAGTTCTATGTTTAGCCTTTTGAGGCACTGCCACACTGCTTTCCATAGTGGTTGAACGACTTTTCACTCCCCCCAGCAGTGTAGTAGTGATTCCTCCTGGCCACATCCCCTCCAGCATCTGTTATTATTCGTTTTCCTGATCCTGGCCATTCTAACTGGAGTGAAGTAGAATCTTAGAGTTGTTTTGATTTGCATTTCTTTTATGAGCAGAGATGTTGAGCATTCCTTCATGTGTCTATAGGCCATTTTTGTTTCTTCTTCAGAGAAGACTCTCTTTAAGTCTTTGGCCCATTTTTTAATGGGATGGTTGTTACTTTGGAGATTGGTTTTAGAGTGATTCAATTTTTTGAGCTGTTGATATATTTTAGATATGAGGCCTTTGTCCGTTGTTTGGTTGGTGAAGACCTTCTCCCACTCTGTAGGCTTCCTGATTAGTTTAGTAGCTATGTCCTTTGCCATGCAAAAGCTCTGCAGTTTAATGCAGTCCCACTTATCCAGCCTTTCTCTGATTTGTTGTGATTCTTGGTCCTTATTAAGAAAGTTTCGACCTGTGCCAAGGAGGCCTATTGTATCTCCTATTCCTTCCTGTAAAGTTTTCAGTGTGTCAGCTTTTATCTCCAGGTCTTTGATCCATTTGGAGTTAATTCTAGTGCAAGGTGACAAAGAAGGACCCAACTTTAGTTTTCTGCAGGTGCTTAACCAGTTCTGCCAGCACAACTTGTTGAAGAGGCTGTCTTTCTTCCATTCTATTTTTTTGGCTCCCTTGTCAAAGATTAGGTGGCCATAGGTCTGTGGTTTAATACCTGGGTCCTCAGTTCTGTTTCATTGGTCTTCAGGTCTGTTCTTGTGTCAGTACCAAGCTGTTTTGAGAATTATAGCTCTGTAATAGAGTCTAAAGTTTGGAATTGAAATTCCTCCAGTGCTGTTCTTTCTGCTAAGAAGTGTTTTTTCTATACGGGGTCTTTTATTATTCCATATGAAATTTTGAATTGCCTCTTCTATTTCTTTAAAGAATGCCATTGGGATATTGATGGGTATTGCTTTGAATTTGTAGATAGCCCTTGGCAAGATTGTCATTTTCACAATGTTGATTGTTTCAATCCAGGAGCATGGGAGGTTTTTCTATTTCCTTAGTTCTGCTTTAATTTCCTTTTTTAGGATTTTAAAGTTTTCCTCAAAAAGGTCCTTTACATTCTTACTTAAGCTAATTCCTAGGTACTTTATTTTCTTTGAGGCTATTGTGAAAGGAGTTTCTTTCCTGATTATTGCCACGTTCCTCTCACTGTTGGCGTAAAGGAAGGCAGTTGATTTCTGAGGGTTAATTTTATAGCCTGCTACTCTCCTAAAGTTTTGAATCAGCTCAAGGAGTTTGGGGGTAGAGTTTATAGGATTCTTTAAATACAGAATCATGTCATCTGCAAAGAGGGATAGTTTTATTTCCTCTTTCCCTACTTGGATCCCCTTTATGCTTGCTTCTTGCCTTATTGCACAGGCTAGGAATTCTAGTACTATGTTAAAGAGGAGTGGAGAGAGTGGGCATCCTTGTCTCGTTCTTGATTTTAGAGGGAATGGCTTAAATTTTCACCATTAAGTGTAATACTAGCAGTAGGTTTCTCATACACAGCCTTTATTACATTTAGGAATGTTCCATGGATTCCTAGTTTCTCCAGAGCTTTTAACATAAAGGGGTGTTGGATCTTGTCAAATGCCTTTTCCGCGTCTATTGAGACAATCATGTGATTTTTGTCCTTGCTCCTGTTGATGTGTTGAATTATATTAATTGATTTGCATATGTTGAACCAGCTTTGCCTCCCCGTGATGAATCCAGTTTGATCGTAGTGTATAAATTTTTCGATGAGTTGTTGTAGACGGTTGGCCAGTATTTTGTTGAGAAATTTTGCATCGATGTTCATCAAAGATATAGGTCTATAGTTCTCTTTCTTTGATGAATCTCTGTCTGGTTTGGGGATGAGGGTTATACTGGCTTCAAAGAATGAGTTTGGTAAAGAACCTTCATTTTCAATTTCGTTGAAGAGGTTGTGGAGCATTGGTGTGAGCTCTGCTTTGAAGACCTTATAGAATTCAGCTCTGAATCCATCTGGCCCTGGGCTTTTCTTAGGTGGAAGTTCTCTAATTGCCATTTCTATTTCAGAGCTTGAAATAGGCCTGTTGAGTTGGCTTAGTTCTTCTTGGTTCAATGTGGGTATGTTAATATTGGGTAGGAATTCATCCATTTCATCTAGATTCTCAAGTTTGTTGGCGTAAAGGTTTGAGAAGTATTCCCTCATGATATTCTGGATCTTGGTAATTTCTGTTGTGATATTCCCATTTTCATCTGCGATTTTGTTTATTTCGGTATGCTCTCTTCTTTTTTTGGTAAGGTTTGCTAAGGGCTTGTCAATTTTGTTAATTCTTTCAAAGAACCAACTCCTTGTTTTGTTGATTCTTTCTATAGTTTTTTTGGATTCCAAATCATTTAATTCTGCTTTAATTTTAATAGTTTGCTTTCTTCCACTGGGATTAGGGTTGGTTTGTTTCTCTTTTTCCAGGAGCTTAAGGTGAGACATTAACTTGTTTGCAATTTTTCCAGCTTGTTGTTGTAGGTACTCAGCACTATAAATTTTCCTCTGAGTACTGCCTTTGCTGTGTACCAAAGGAGTTGATATTTTCTGTGCTCCTTACTGTTAAATTTCATAAACTGTTGGATTTCTGTTCTAATCTCTTCGATGACCCATTGGTGATTCAACAATGTGTTGTTCAGTCTCCATGAGTTACAGGGTTTTCGTTGGTGGAGATGTGTGTTCAGTTCCAGTTTGATGCCTTTGTGGTCTGAGAGTGTGCATGGAATAATTTCTGTGTTTCTGAATCTGTCCAGGTTTGTTTTATGGACTAAGATGTGATCTATTTTGGAAAATGTTCCATGTGCTGCTGAGAAAAATGTATATTGTGTTGTTGCTGGGTGGAATATTCTGCAGATGTCTGTTAGATCTATTTGGTCTATATAATTGTTCAGTTCTAAGGTTTCTCTGTTGAGTTTTTGCCTTGTTGATCTGTCTATAGGTGAGAGTGGTGTGTTAAAGTCACCGACAATCACTGTATTTCGATCTATGTATGGTTTCAATGTAAGTAAAGTTTGCTTGATGAAGTTCGGAGCTCCAGGATTGGGTGTGTAAATATTTAGGATCATTATGTCTTCCTGGAGGAAAGATCCCTTTAGTAGTATGTAGTAACCTTCTTTGTCTTTTCTTACTAATTTCAGTTTGAAGTCTATTTTATCTGATATGAGGATGGCAACTCCAGCCTGCTTATGGGGGCCGTTAGCTTGATAGAGTTTATTCCAACCTCTCAATTTCAAAAGATGATTGCTTTTTTGGGTAAGATGTGTCTCTTGAAGACAGCAGAACGATGGCTCTTGCTTTTTGATCCAACTAGACAGCCTATGCCATTTAATTGGAGAGTTAAGTCCATTGATATTGAGAGTTAGGATTGAGAGATATTTATTAGTTCCTACCATTTTTAAAAGCTTTTATTAGGGACTGTGTCTTGACAGTTCTTGTGGTCCTTAGATGGTATGCTGTTTAGGTGCCATTTCTTTCCCTATATTGCATTTATTTTGGTTTTCTATGTATAGAACATCTGTGAGAACTCTCTGTAGTGTTGGTTTTGTTGCAACATATTGTTGCCGCTTTTCCCTGGAATGGGATGTTTTTATTGTTCCCTCAGTTATGAATGAGAGCTTAGCTGGGTACGATATTCTTGGTTGGTAGTTATTTGACTTAAGGGCATAACATAGATGATTCCTGTCACTTCTTGCTTGCATTGTCTCTGCTGAGAAATCTGGGGTTATTCTGATTGGTTTTCCTTTATAGGTTACTGATCCCTTTTCCCTGGCTGCCTTTAGGATCCTTTCTTTGGTTTCTATTGATCCAGTTCGGATCACGATGTGGCGGTGGGATGTTCTTTTCTGGTGAGGTCTGTTTGGGGTTCTAAAAGCTCCTTGTATCTGAATGGGCCTGCCCTTCTGGATATTTGGGAAATTCTCTGAAATTATTCCCTGAAGTATATTTCCAATACCATTGACCTCTTTCTCCATGCCCTCCTCAATACCAATTTTCCTTAAATTAGGCTTCCTAATTGTATCTTGGACCTCCTGAAGTGCTCTCTCATTTTTCCTAGATTTGGATTGACTCATTTTCTGTTCTTTCTCTATAATAACTAAATTATCTTCAGCCCCGGAAATTCTCTCCTCTGCATTGTCTAACCTGCTATCAAAGCTATGTACTTTATTTTTCATCTCCCTTGCTTCTAATTGCTCTTTTTTAATGCCTTGCATCTCTTCTTTTAGATCACGTATGGATTTCTTTAGCTCCTAGATTTCCATTTGAATGGTTAGCTCCGTAGCTTTATTTTCTTTGAACATATGCTGGAGTTCATTCACCTTTTTATTTGTGGATTCTATGAATTCATCCATCTTTCTTTGAAAAACCTTTATTATGGCCTCCTTTATGGCTTCTTCTTTTTCACTTATCACCTTGTTTATGGTTTCCTCTTGTTCAGCTATGGCTTCCTCCCTTATCTCTTTCTTTATATTTTCACATTTTTCTTTAATGATGTTTATCAATTGCATTTGTATAGCACTTGGAAGACTCTCCTCTAGGTTTGCCAGTGACTGTTCCATTGTCTGTTTACATTGGTGGGGGATGTTGTTTCTTGATTTGACATTTTTCTTGAGTTTCTTGTTCTGCCCATTTGAAAATGGGAGCAAGATTAATACTAAACACGATTATAGTTTTTCAGATATAACCAACCTAGACCTCTGTAGCTGGCAGACTCTAGATGTTCACAAGTTGTGATTGGTGTTATCACTCTTTCCTTTTGTGCAGTTACCGACTAGTCTAATTATTCACTGATAAGCGATTTATATCCAAAACAATAAGCCTCTCAATCCAATCTCTGTTGTCTTTAAGTCCCTCTGAGCCTAGAGAATAATTAAACACCTAGATATACAGTATTGCTCAACAGCCATTAAGTGTAGATCCATGCAGTATAAGGGTTGAAAGACGAACAGAGGTCCACAGGTAGAAAAATAGAATGAGAGAGGTCAGGGGAGGTACAAGAGGATTAACGTAGGAGTGTAAGAATATTGTAGTAATGAAGAAATGGTATAGCATACAGATAACTGACCTAAGTTGGTAAGTAGGTAGCGTATTTGAGTACAAAGTTTGGAAAGTATTAGAATAAAAGTTATGTGTTGCTGCATGACTAGCTCTTAGCCCAACCAGTGGCCTCACACTGGACCATGAGATGGATCTGCGATCTTCAGTCTGAGTGCGATTGTCAGATGTTTTCCTGTTCTGCTTCCAGGGGTGGCCCCAAGCCAAGGGTCTGGGGATTGAGAATTTCCAGGGGCTCTCAGCATGAAGAGCAGGAGACCCCTCTGTTCCCAGGGGCAGGGCCCAGCTGAGGACGTGGGCTCCAATGGCAGGGCCGCGCCTTTTTGATTCTCAGAAGGGGAGCGTGGCTGCTGGTAGGCCCTTCAGATCCCTGCTGTGTTTCCACTGCTTTGTGAGAGTCTATGACTGTGGGGGGTCTGCTCGGTGCTGTCTTGCTCAGGATTCCCAGCTGGAGAATGCCCCGCTCAAAATTGAGGGGGGGCAGATGCTGGCTTCTATTTTTCCGCACCCCCTACCCGCTGTTGTAAGGCAGGGTCCCTGCGCACTCCACTCTCCAGATCCAGTGGCCTGGGAGAGGAGCCTGGTAGGTGGGTGGGAGCTGGGACAGCTCCGCCTCCCCTGGTGGGGTGCTGAGTCTTAGGGTCCGCCTGCTTGTCAGTCTCCAGTTATAGGGCTGGGGGTTGAGCCTGTTGGGCGGGTGGGATTTGGGACAGCCCCGCCTCCTTTGGTGGGGTGCTGGGTCTTAGGTAGCCCGCCTGTCAATCTCCAGTCAATGGCCTGGGGGATGGGGCTGTTGAGGGAAGGGACAGGATTCTAAATTCTTTGCCCCCCTGCTCCCGCCAGTCTTTCTCGGGCGGGGTGTTGGGGTCTAAGTTAAGTGCTATTGCTTGGCACCCGCTCTCCTTTCCCGATGTGTTTGGGGACACGCTGTATTACTCATGCCTCTGCATCCTTCTGTGGGTGTTCCACGGTGGTGGAGAGTCTTTCACTCCCCTTGGGTCTCCGCCGCCGCCTGTGTTTTGCGTCTGGGTTCCACTGCTTGCTGTTCTGGTTCCGCGTCTGGGTTCCGCTGCTTCTACCGTTCGCTGGCCCGGTTCTGTGCTGGTTTCTGTAGCAGTTTGTCTCCTGGCCTGGCGCCCTCCACTGCTGCCACTTTTCATTGCTTGGAGCCGGCGCCCGCCGCCGCTTTTCTGGCTTGGAGCCAGCACCAGCTGCTGCTTTTTGTAGCTTTGCATGGCTTTCCAGGCTTGGAGCCGGTGGAGATAGGTCGGGGAGGGGTCCTGGCTTTCCAAATCCTTTGAGAAAGTTGGATGTAAGCTTTATCTGGATTTCTTTTCTGGTTTGAATCCTTCTCCATTGCTTTTTGAGTTTGTTGTTGTGGATTTCTTAAGGTAGTTGGCTCGTGGGACTCCCTGGTTCTCTCTTTTTGTGAGAGAGAGCTAGGCAGCGTCCCTATTGTCTCGGCGCCATCTTCCTTCCTTGTCATGTGTTTTAATTGTTAGTAATTAGAACCAAGCATGGCAGCTGTCCCATGTATTACTAGTTATTTCTGTTACTGAGAAGCCATGGGTGGTGTCTCACATCGTTAATCGTAGTTACTCAGGAGGCTAAGACCTGAGGACTCCGATACAAGGAGTCTCTTACCTCCAATTAATCACTAGAAAAGGCTAAGTGGAGCTGTGGGTCTAGGGGTAGAGAGGTAACCTTGAGCTGAAGAGTTCAGATACCATGCCCAGGCCCAGAGTTCCTGCATCATGATCCCACCCCCAAACCAAAAAGAAAAAGGTACTGAGAAACTGAGGGTTAGGCAGAATGTTCACAGTACTGTATCTCAAGCAATAGGTAAACCCAGTGCATTGTTCTTTTGATCTCAACTACTTAGAAAGGGAAGAAAGAAAGATTGTGGTCCAAGCTGACCTGGTCATAAACATAAAAAATTAGTAAAACAAAAAGAGCAGGGTGTGCAGTTCAACTCATAGAGCACCTACCTAGCATGAGTGATGCCTTGAGTTTAAGCACTAGGATAGAGAGCAGGGGAGATTGGGAGAAAAGAAGAAATTGAGGAGTTATGATATAATCACATGCTGGAATTATGTGAAATATTAAGTAAGGGATTACACATATTTTATATGAAAAGAGAATGATAATTTACTAAAAGGCAAATTGTAAAATATGGAATTCAGATTAAAATACATGTATAAGTGTTGTTTTCTCTAAAATGATACCTATGTGCCTGTTTAGTTTAAAAGCAGTTAATGATTTCAAAACAAATAATTCAAGAGTGGTTAGAAATGAATCACTCTTTTCTCATCATTTTTTCTGCTACATTACTCATTTACAAATTTCAAAGAACCGTTGTTGATATTTGTTATTTGTTAATTTAATCTTTCATCCTGAGTCTATAGTCTATTGTGCTCACTGTTTATGTTTGTGATCTTTCTTTTCCCTTCAGTCTTGGGGATAGACCTCAGGGTCCGCGCACAGTCACTGAGCTCTTTTGCTCAAGGCTAACACACCACCACTTTTTGCCACTGTACCACTTTTGGTTTTTGAGAACTTCACAAGGGGTAAAAGTCTCACAGTATCTTTTCTGCCTGGACTGGCTTTGAACCATGATCCTACAGGTGTGAGCCACTGACAATTGGCTGAACTCATTTTCTTTACCTGTTAGGTCTGTATAACCATAGCCCTCAAATACTTGCAAAGTGAGATACAAAATTAGCTTTAAGTAAAAATCACCATCTGAGGATTCTGTCCCATAGCTTTTGTGCCCAAGGCTAGCATTCTATTACTCTGAGCCACAGTGCTACTACTGGTTTCCTGGTGGTTTATTACAGTATCTTTGAACCTTGATCATAAGACCTCAGATTCCTGAGTTGCTAGGATTATAGCACCAATAGTTGAAGAGGCATTTTCAGTGTATGTTTTTTGTTCCCTTGTGGAAGATAAGACAAATGTAAGTACATGGTTTTATTCCTGGGTTTTCTAATTTGTCCCATTGATCTTTGGGTCTATTTTTGTGCCAATACTAACTTGTTTGTGTTACTATGGCTCTGTAGCACGATGCATTATGTTCATGTGTACTGTGAAAGAGGGATCATTTGACAGTGGTATCTGTCACACGTATGGCAGCATGTCCAGTTCCATAAATACCACTCAGCAACAAATGAGTACATATCAGAACACATAATATTGATTCAGATACGTCTTTATTTTCCATTAGCTGAGTATGTGTATTTGCTTTAGATGAAACCACAAAGTGATTTCAAGGGAAATCTGATATTTAAGTTATAAACACTTAATGTCCCCAGTTCTAATGTCAGCAAGTGTGCAGAAAGTCCATGGCAAGGTCAGAGAGACAAAATGATTTGTGCAGGTTGAGGAATGGTGACAAGGAAGATATTGATGTGACATGGGAATGGCTCCTTGAAGCACGGTAAAGGAGAGAACCTAGGCCTAGCTGAGGAATTCAGGATTCAAAAGACAATGTGTGACTTTTACTTTGTCTATGTGTACACATTGTGCAGTGGGAAGGGGGATTTGCCTCCAGTTTGTCTTCAGGTAGGTCTTATGTGAGAAGCAGCTTAAGTCATTGGGCAGTGCACTAAATTAATTTTACTAAATGGAATAAACACATGGCATCAAGCTTCAGAATCTTTGCACCTGACATTTTAGTGGATAACAAACACACCCGCATTTCTGTAGCCATCAGAAATCTTAGTTTTGAGATTGCAACATTCCTGGTATCCTAGTTTGGATGTGCTAACACTGCTTTCAATGGGGCACTTCAATACCAACATCCCACAACAATCAATGTCATCTGCCATTCACTAAACTTCTCTATGTCCTGTGGTGCTAGGAAAAAGATTGATGTGCCAACTCCATACTGGCTTGACCTATGCCATCTTCAAACATGGAATAAGTGGGGCTCCTCTCTCCATGCCACCAGGGGCAAAAATAATTGCCATTTCCTTTTCTCTCCTACCCCCGGAGGACCATTAGCTTGAGACAAAATTATGAAGACTATCTCTACCAGCAAAGATTTCAGTGAGATGTGCCTACATTGACAAAGCTAAAATCTCAAAAAAGGTAAGGATAGGCCAGTGCTGGAGCCTGAACTCAGGACTTGGGCACTGAGCATTTGTACTCAAGACTACCACTTGAGCCCAAGCTCCATTTCCAGCTTTTTTTTCTGTTTTTGTTGTAAGAATCTATCAGACTTTCCTGTTCCAGGTGACTTGGAACCTCCATACTCAGATCTCAGCCTCCTGACCAGCCTGGAATAAAGGTGTGGATCAGCCATGCCCCACAACTGAGGACTTCTTCCAGCACATTTTTTTCCCAAAAATTGGAAGAGGAAGATGAGGGAGGGTTGGGCTTATCCCACCCTGCATATAAAGGAGAGCATCAGGGCCTGAACTTCATTCCCTGTTGTAGGCTGCTGGAGGAAAAGGAAGCAAATAGGCACAGGCTGGCAGCACATGCCACAGAACAACTTGTGACCAAGACTCCTAGAGCAAACCTCAGAGTCAATGACAGAGGAGAAGCCACCCAGTAACAGAGTCAGTGGTGACAGCTCAAACAGACTTTGAGCCTTTACTCCAAATACACAGGGCCACCCATGTCTCAATGTGAAAGGTGAGATTTTGATGGAGGTGAGATTAAACATTATGTATGATGCAAAAAGCCAGACTATACAGGGTCTTTTATTATTCCATGTGAGATTTTAGATTTCCTCTTCTATTTCTTTAAAGAATGACATTGGGATAGTGATGAGTATTGCATTGAATTTGTAGATAGCCCTTAGCAAGATTGCCATATTCATGATATTACTTCTTCCAATCCAGGAGCATAGCTGTATCCATTTTCTCAGTTCTTCTTTAATTTCCTTTTCCAGGGTTTTAAAGTTTTCATCAAAAAGGTCCTTTACATTCTTAGTTAATTCCTAGGTATTTTACTTTCTTTGAGGCTATTGCAAAATGAGTTGCTTTCCTGATTGTTGCATTGTTCCTGTCATTTGTTGGCATATAGGAAGGCACTTGACTTTTGAAGGTTAATTTTATACCCTGCTACTTGCCAAAGTTTTAAATCAGCTCAAGCAGCTTGGGAGTGGAGTATATAGCGTTCTTTAAATACAGAACCATGTCATCTGCAAAGAAGAAAAGTCTCACTTCCTCTTTCCCCTTTCCACCTCACTCCAGTTAGAATGGCCAAGATCAAGAAATCTAATAACAGATGCTGGAGGCAATGTGACCAGGAGGGATCACTACTACACTGCTGGTGGGGAGTACAAACTCATTCAAGCACTATGGAAAGCACTATAGCACTGCCTCTAAAAGACTAAATATAGAGCTCCCCTATGATCCAGCAGTTCCACTACTTGGCATTTACCCAATCATCCAGAAACAAGGACATAGTAAATTCACTAGATCAACAATGTTCATCACAGCACTATTTACCATAGCAAAGATATGGAACCAACCCAGATGCCCCTCAGTTGATGAACAGATCAAGATATGGTATTCATACCCAATGGAATACTGTGCTTCTGTCAGAAAGAATGACATCAACTCATTTGTAAGGAAATGGAAAGACTTAGAAAAAAATCATATTAAGTAAGTAAGCCAGACTCAAAGGAACATAGGCTCAATGGTTTCCCTCATTTGCCATAACCAGTAGAAACCTTGGGTTCACCTAGCAGAAATTTACAATAGAACAAAACCCAGATACATAAGGCCATATAGAATGATACTAAATGAAAGGACCTCCAGTATATACAAATAAAAGCAATATAACAGTGATTGTTGTCCTTAATACACTATATTATCTCTCATCTCTTTTGCTGTCCCTTGGTTATCTCATATTGTTACAGTGTTTCACCTTGTTATCTGATATAATGTATATATGTGCTTTTGGTTATTTGAAATAGGATAGTGAAGGAGGGAAGACAAGATGAGTGATGAGGGTGGGGGAGGAAAATGGGGACCAAGATAAGAGAAAGGGTATCAATGTTTTTGAGGCAATGCACCTTCTGTCTTGTGAATATAACCCTTCTATTAATTACAATAAATATATGAAAAAAGCCAGATTATGCCCCCATGGAATCCTCAGATGAGGATGATGAATTTCAGTCTATTAAGAAAGCTGAAGAACACAAAGCAGTCAGAACAATAGGAGTAATCTAGGGACACTCATCTGTGTTGCTTACAAAAATATCACTGAAGAGGAAGAAACTGGCTCAACATGGAAAAACAAAGGGAAGCTGAAGTGGTAGGAAAATAGGAGATGTGTGGCGGATTGAATAAGAGCAGTGAAGAAGAGGAAATAGAAATGCATGGTTATTTTGTACAATTGCTCAGTATGTTCCGTACATTAGCTTAATATATTATCGTCCACAACCATCCAGGAGACTGTCCTCAAGACAAAGAAACATGCAATATGGCTTTGTATATGCAATCATTGTACAATGAAAACATGGAATATAATACTGCACTTCAAATACCTACCACATTCCTCCATATATCTAGTTGTCTCCTGCATCCCTTGGATTTTTTGGCAGTCCTGGAGCTTGAACTTAGTGCCTGAGCATTGTCCTTGGACTTTCTGAAGGCCAGAACACTACCACTTAATCCACCACACCACTTCCAGGTTTTGATATGTATGTCTTAGTAAGGAATCGAACCCAGGTAATTGTGCATGCTAGGAAAGCACTCTACCACTACATTAAACTTCCAGACCACATCCCTTGGATTTCCATAATCATCTTCTAAATAGCTACTGTTCTGCATCTTTTCCATGTTAATAATTTTTTTGGAGGGGGTCATGGAGCTTTACCATGGCCTGGGCCCTGTCCCTGAGCTTTTCAGCTCAAGGCTATCACCTACCTTGGCCTGGGGGCTGTCTTGAGGTCTTCAGCTCAAGGCACTACCTTGGAGCCAAGACCACTTCCCGTTTTCTAGAGGTTAACTGCGGATAAGATTCTCAGGTTCTTATGTGCCTGGGCGGGCTTTAAACATTGATGCTCAGATCTCAGCCTCCTGAATAGCTAGGATTACAGGTGTGACCCACCATTCTGGCCATGCTTCTAATTTTTTCACTACTGTAAGTTTCACAAATATATATCTATATGGTGCTTTGGTACAAAATTCTGAAGGGAGCTGCTGAAAGGAATAATTAGTGGTGGTAGAAAGATATTCATCCTCTTGTTAACTTCACCTCCAGAACAGTGAGAATACACAGGTTCTTCACTTACTGAACACTGCTGTTTAATTAAAACTCATTCAGCAGAACAAAAGAAAAGGCTAAGAGTCACAAAGTCACATGTGATTCATCATCATTGAGTAATTAAATATAAAGAAAGCACTGAAGTCATTTTGGACTTACTCATCCCAAACCAAATACTTAAGAGTCTTGTCTTTACCCACCCAAGAAACTAGAGAAGAGCTGGGGGTCAAGTGGCAAGCATTAGAATTGAGCAGAGACACTTAAGGAATGCTTATGCTCTAAGTTCAAGCTAAACGACTTGTGTAAACAGATAAACACACTCACACACAGTATGTCCCCAAAAGTGTGTCCTTACATGTTTTCTGAATGTTTCATAAATAACAAAAGTGATGAGAAATATTTTCCTATTGTGCAAATTTTGCAATAAACAGGGAGTAGTATCTGTAATCATACCTTCCATTCAAAAGTTGAATTTGAAACAGTAAGTCATTTGTATTTTAAAGCATGGACCACACACCCAGCAGACTTTAGGGGAGCAGTGGAGAAATTGATGCTCTCAGATCCTTGGCCTGAATTGTGACAGTCTTTCCCCATCCATCACTCCTCAGACCATCGTGTAGATTACCTTAGTGCAGTCTCAATGAGCCAGAGCTCTTATTACTGAGTTAATAAAGTTAACTGTAGAGTTATTTCCATTATATCTAGCTTACTTCTGCCATGCAGGATTTCTTTGTAGAATTTAGAAGTTAGTTTCCCTCTCCTTCTCTCTCCCTCTCTCTCTCTGTAAAGTTCAATAGTTTCTATGTCTCTCTCTCTCGTGACAATCCTCAGGCTTGAACTCAGGGCCTGAGCTTCTTTTGCTCCAGGTTAACACTCTACCACTTGAACCACAGTGCTGCTTCTGGCTTGCTCTTTTTATGAATTATTGAGAAATCTAACCCAGGCCTTCATCCTTGCTAGGTAAGTACTCTACTACTAATCCACACAGTCAACTCTTAGAGATTTCTGACAAAGGTTTTCCTTTATACTATTTATTTCTTCTGTGAGTGCTCTTAATGCTTGCTGAAGGTTGACTTCTGTTTTGAAGACTTCCCCTAATGCTTATATATACAGAGATTCTATATACAGCTAAATGTTTTTCATTACTCAGAATTTCGCTCTTGTGTATGTTCTGAAATGTACTGAAGACTGACTTCTGACTAAAAGTCATTGCAGGGGCCGGGAGTTTGGCCTAGTGGTTAAAGTGCTTGCCTAGCATGCATGAAGACTGGGGTTTGATTCCTTGGTATCACACATAGAAAAAAAAAGCTGGAAGTGGTGCTGGGGGTCACGTGGTAGAGCTCTAGCCTTGAGAAAGTCCAAGGACAGTGCTCAGGCCCTGAGCTCAAGCCCAGGACTGGCAAAAAAAAGTCATTGCACATTTGTTACATTCATTAGTTTTCTTTTCTTCTATGGGAATCAGGTTTGTGATGAACACAGAGGTATGCCTTCCAGGTCAAACACGTTCCACATTTGTAATATTCATAAGGTTTTTCTCTCCTATGTGCATTTCATACTTCACCATGCCTTTGTGGTGAACTTTTCACATTCCTTATATTCATATGGTTTCTATCCTGTGTGTGTGGTCACATGCAAACTCAAGTATGACTTTTGAAAACATTTCCCTTTCATTTTATTTGTATGATTCTCTCCTGTGGGTGTTTAGGGATAAATCCTGAGTTGTGCCTTCTGGGTTAAAGACTGAACATTTGCTACATTCATTAAGAGTTTTACCTTGAGTTGGTTCTAAGATACAAGCTGAGTTTTCTTCCACAGACAAAAAATCTTTCCGATTATTAACTGCTAAGGCTTCTCATGTGTGTGAACTCTCTTATGCTTCCTGAGGGGTGAAAATTGCGTGAAGGACTTTTACATTCATAAGGTTCCTCATGTATGTATTCTGTTATGCCTCTCAAGATTTGACTTCCACCTGAAGATCTTACCACATTTGTTGCACTCATAACGTTTGTATCCTGTGTGTGTTCTCTGATGCAATTTGAGGGAAGACTTTCATCTGAAAGATTTTCCACATTGATTACATTCATAAGGTTTCTCTCCTGTGTGCACTGTGATATGCATGTCGAGGTTTATCTTCTGTGTAAAAGACTTTCCACATCTGTTACATTCATAAGGTTTTTCTCTTGTGTGTATTCTCTGATGAACATGAAGTGTTGACTTCCACTTAAAGGTCTTTCCACATTTGTTGCACTCATATCGTTTCTCTCCTGTTTGTGTTCTCTGATGCAATTTGAGGGAAGACTTGTGTCTGAAACACTTTCCACATTGGTTACATTCATAAGGTTTCTCTCCTGTGTGAATTGTCATAAGTTTGTTGAGGTCTGACTTCTGTGTGAAGGATTTTCCACATCTGTTACACGCATAAGGTTTTTCTCCTGTGTGTATTCTCTGATGAACATGGAGTCCTGTCTTCCCGTTGAAAGACTTTCCACATTCACTACATTCATAAGGTTTCTCTTCTGTGTGTATTCTCTGATGAACTCGAAGGTGTACTTTCTGGGTGAAAGACTTTCCACATTTGTTACATTCATAAAGTTTCTCTTCTGTGTGAGTTCTCTGATGCCTGCTGAGAGCTGACTTCTGGGTAGAAATTTTATTACGTTTCTCATATTCATAAGGTTTCTCTTCACTTGGACATCGATGTTGGAACATCAGGTCTGACTTCTCAGAAATGGAATTTTCACACTTGATGCACTCATCAGATATCTCAGGATATTTGCTCTGATGTATTGTAAAGCGTATTTCATTACTGAAAGATTTCTCACATTCACTACATGTACAAGGATTCTCTCCTGTGTACATTTTCTCATGTATAGTGATGGTAGGTGTTAAGTACAATATTTTTTGACACACAGTACATTCAGTATTTTTCCTCCTTCCCTGAAGAATTTCTTGGGCAGGGAGAACAGTATTATGATTCTTCAGGTCTTTTGGACTGTCACAATTGTGACTAAAGTTCTCTGAATATCTGAGGGATTCTTCAACAACAGGAGATATACGAGACCTCGACGCAGCATGCATCTCCTCGGGCTCAGGAGTGAGAAGCATGTTCTGACACTTAATGAACTCCTTAGACCTCATCCCTAAGGTATTCCCACTATTATTGATCAGCTCTGGCTTATGTGTGGAGCTCAACTTAAACGTTGTTGCTAATCTCACGTTTTCCTCTGCTTCGATACTACTTGCAACTGCTACTTCACAAAGACATTCATGTGGATTTCCTGGCAGGTCTTAAACACATTCTCCATTACTTGGACATCTAAAATGAGTCATAGAAAAAAGACACAAAAATACATGAGATACAAATATTCCTTAATGTAAAGATAAGGACTTTACTTTTCCATCTTAAGTGTTAGATATTTTAAAATATAAAAGTGGAAATTGATTTGTGAGAAATATATGTGTTTCTCCTAACATACTAAGAAAATGATATTTTACAATGACCAATAATGATTTTCTGTGTTTTAGTTTTGTTTTTATATCACAGGAAGTATTTATTCATGTTATGAACTATGTATTGCAACAGTTTTAAGCTGAGTACTGCCTATAGTATACCTGCAGCTGTTTTTTTGAAATACTGTTTTGTTTATACATTGGGAAATAGCTGCCTTTCTTTTATTTTTGAGAAATAATTTATGTACTGTGCTGCTTTGCTTATTTTTAAACTTTCATTTTTTTCTTTTCTTTCTTTCTTTCTTTTTTTTTTTGTACTTCATAGAACTGGGCCCTGTCCCTGAACTCTTCAGCAGAAGGCTACAGCCCCTATCCTTGAGCTACAGCCTCACTTCCTGTTTCCTTGAGGTTACCAAGAAATAAGAGTCTCAGGTCCTTTTGTGCCCAGGCTGGATTTGAAACTTGATACTCAGATCCTTAGTACCAGCTAGGATTACGTTACCCAGCTCCAAAGTTGTTTTGCTTCTTCAGCATTAAGTAGGGAAGAGGAATATTTTCTAGATTCAGAGGCCACAAAAGTGGTTTATATGTTCATTTGCTTTTGATGTAAGCAAGAATGGTTCTTGAAAGGAAGGACTTATACCTACATCCCTTCAATTATACCTTCTCACTAAAGTCTCAATTTAGGGATTTGTGGGTATTTTGAAATTTGTTTCTTTCCATTTGAATTTTCATCAACATTCCTTTTCTGACACTCCTGTCCCTCAGAACCATGGAAGACCAGAAAATCTCCAGATCATTGTCTAGTTAATTATCTTCTCTAGACTAAAACTTCATTTTTTTCCCTTCCAGTCCTGGGCTTGAGCTTAGGACCTGACCACTGTGCTTGGGTTTTCTCAAGGCTAGAACCCTGCCAATTAATTCACTACTACTGGCTTTTTCTATGTATGTGATACCGAGTAATTGAACCCGTGTCTTTGTGTATGCAAGGCAAGCACTCTACCACTAGGCTCAACTCCTGGCCGGAAAGATCTTGTTCTGAATACCAGTCTCTGCCAGCGAAAAGCCATTATCCTACCAGAGAATAAAGCCCTGACTTATTCCATGTTTCCTCAATCCTTTATAATCTTAGTTTCAAAGAAAATGAAATCTCATTTCTACATTTCCTTCCTTCTTTCTGTCTTGTTTTGTCAGCCATGGGACCTGAATTCTTGATCTGGGTGTTGTCCCTGAGCTCTTCAGCTAAAGGCTACTGCCCTACCTCTTTAGCCTCACCCCACTTCCCATTATCTACTGGTTCATTAGAGAGAAGAGTCTAAGGGCTTTTTTGATCAGACTGGCTTTGAACCTTGATGTTCAGATCTCAGCCTCCTAAGTAGGTAGGATTACAGGTGTGAGCCATCGACTCTGACTTTCTCATTTGATTTTGCTTCACAGTGATTTCTACAGAGAAATCTACCTTTAACTCTGCTGCCACATATAATTCATTATATCACCATTTGATGCTAGCTGCCAGGAGCTTAGTCTAGCATGCACAAAGACCTGGTTCAGTTCCTTAGTACCACATACAAAGAAAAAACCCAGAAGTGGTTCTATGGCTCAAGTGGTAGACATCTAGCCTTGGGAAAACCCAAGGACAGTGCTCAGGCCCTGAGTCCAAGCACTGGACGGGCAAAAAAATGATTCTTGATTCATTCACAAAGAATTCCCTAGGTTCCACACAAGACTTAGGGTAACTAAGAACATTATTACTCAGTATATCACAATATGAACTTACCAATGGGGTTCAGGCTCCACATCAATATGAAGATGTATTATCTCACCTGTGATATTCTTGTCAGAGGAATTTACTATCCATGGTTCTGCACCTTGCTCTAACTTGACAATCAATACAGGTTTGGGAACAAAAGGCCCTGTAAATTAGAAACAGTGGAAAATTATTGCTTATGCTGGGTCATCATTGCTGTAAGATCTCAGATATCCCACTCACAAGGTATCATTAAATCTATTTTCTCATTTCTCACTGGCTCCATGGTTGACTTTTCCCCAGTTCTAGATTCATTTTGTGTGGCATAAACTTAGCTGTCTTGCTCAAGGCTAGAAAAATACCAGTTTGAGTCCCAGCTCCAATAACATGCATGGGTTTTCATGCATGCTAGGCAAGCACTCAAACACAAGGCCAAACTCTCGGCCCTCCACTAACATTTTTGAGGGGTTAGTTGGAGTTATAGAGTTTCATGGGAACTTTTCTGCCATTGCTGGCTTCAAATTAGAATGCTCAGATTTCTTCCTCCTGAGTGTTTTAAGATTACAGGCATGAAACATTGCACCCAGTGCCAGGTTTCCATTATAAACTCACTGTTTAGTGATTTGTAGATCCTATTTCCAATAATGATATATATTCTATTCTGGATTGTTTATCCACTTACGATTACTGTGTAAGTTTGGAATGTCATCTCCATTAGTAGGAACATCATTTAGAACTTTTGTGAAAGTGCTGATTAGTTATCCTGAAGAATGAGAACAAAATAATCTTAGGGTTTTTTTTAGAAAGAAATGATACTGCTCAGGGCCTGGAATCTTACATTTAAATAGCATTGAAAGTTTGATAATTATTCACGTATCTCCAGAATACCAAGGTACTTGACCTTGCAAGTTAATTTGACTTTTGCTCACTTAATGACACCAGGTTGCTGTAGGTCTCCAGCATTACATCTCTGTACAGGATCCTCTGAGCATTGTCCAGATCCTGCCACTCCTTCCAGCTGAAATCCACAACTACATCATCAAAAGACACCAGCTTCTGTAATGGCACATGTCCATCAAGTAATTAGTCCTGAGTTATAGGCACACCATGTCTGTAATTTTATTCTTCTACATGAATGCTTTAGATTTACATAAAATACTGACATGAAGAGCTTAGGGATGGTGCCTAGGCCCAGAGTTCAATCCCATGACCCACAAAAATAAAAAGACAAGCCAGGTGCTGGTGGCTCACGCCTGTCATCCTAGCTTTTCATGAGACTGAGATCTGAGGACCATGGTTCAATGCCAGCCTGGCACAGAATTCCATGAGACTCATTTCCAATTACCCACCAGAAATGGTTAATGGTTTGTGGCATATTGTGGTAAAGCAATTTTGGTACTGACAAAGCCATTAGCTTGTGGCATATGGTGGTAGAGCAATTGTGGTACCAACAAGGCTGGGGGAGTAGATTTAGGTTATAAATGGAATTATTCCTTTGAAAAGAAACTACATTATATTATGGCATATGCTGGTACTGTGAGAATATTGGAAACTCTTATGGTATCAAGTAGTAATACAGTGAAGTACATCAGAATGTTAATTTCCTATGTCTAGCATTATAATCAGTTGGGGAAGAAACTTTTTTCTTTTTTTTTTGGTCGGTTGTAGGGCTTGAACTCTGGGCCTGGGCTCTGTTCTTGAGCTCCTCAGCTTAAGGTTATCACCGTACCTCTGAAGCCACACTGCCTCTTCCCATATTCTAGCGGTTAACTGTAGATGAGTCTTGCAGAATTTTTAATGGCTTTGAACCAAATCCTTTGATATCACCCTGGTATCTGAGTAGCAAAGATTACAGGTATAAGTCACTGCACCTGGCCAGAAATTTATTTCTTGCTGTTTTATACTACAAGTTTAATGTACATTTTACTTTTTCAAAAAGACTGAGGATGACCTTTGTTCTGTACATAATGGGACGTGGCTCAAGGGGTAGAGTGGTAGGGAACCTTGAGCTGAAGAACTCAGGGGCAATACAAAGGGTAGGACAGTAGCATTGAACTGAAGAGCTCACAGTCCAAAGTCCAAGCCCCATGATTTTCCTCCTCCCTCTCAAAAAAAGGGAAAAAATTTGAGATTGGAGAGGCTTTTCTAAAAAGAATATATACAAATAGTGGTTCAAAATGTAGAAGGAAGTTCAATATTAATAGTCATGAGAAAAAATAAAATTACAATGAAATAACTACTTTAACTATGTTAATATAATCATAGTTTTAAACAAAAAGAACCACAAACACACACAGACACAGACACATACACACACACACACACACACACACACACACACACACACACAC
This sequence comes from Megascapheus bottae, assembly GCF_031878675.1. Taxonomy (NCBI): domain Eukaryota; kingdom Metazoa; phylum Chordata; class Mammalia; order Rodentia; family Geomyidae; genus Megascapheus; species Megascapheus bottae. The sequence goes on from NW_028327483.1 coordinate 1,744,076, forward strand.
AAACCAACTCCAAAGTCTAACTATTGCTGGGAAGGTGATGAGAAGAAAGAGAACTTTGGTATATTTCTGCAAGGAATATAAAACAATGAAAAATTGTGTGGAGAGTGCTAAAAAAGAACTAAATATAGAATTATAAGAATGTGGTTCAACACTTCTATTTCTAGGTTTGTACCTAACGGAAGAGAAAGCAAAGACTAGAACAAATATGTGGAGAATTACTTCACAACTATTCATAATAATCAAAGGATAGAAGTATGCAAAACAGTGCATGAAAAAGGAAGAACATTTTGCTATGTTTTACAGATGAATCTTGAATACAGTAAACTAAGTAAAATACAGCAGTCATAAAGGAACAGCTAGGATATGATTTCCCTTCCAAAGCTTTCAACAAACCCATTGAGCCAAAAAGCATGATGGGTCCAGAGAATGGAATAGAGAGGAACAGGACTGCATATTTAATGATTAAACGTGGAAGATGGAAATTGCTGTAAATGGATAGAAGAAAGAGCGAACTGTACCCTAAACAATAGTTAATGGAGCCACAGGGATGGGACACACCTATACTCCCTGATCTTGGGAAACTCAAGAAGGATTTCTAGCCATCCTAGACTACATTGTGGCTCAAGTAGTAGTTCACTAGGGGCTTGAGGAAAGCTGAAGGACAGTGCTCAGAAAGCTGGGCATAGTGGGCGTGGTGGCTTACTTCCCTTCTATAACCCTAGCTACTCAGGAGGCTGAGATCTGAGGATCAAGGTTTAAAGCCATCCTGGCACAAAAGACCTGAGACTCTTACCACAAATTTACCTTTAGAAAATGGGAAGTGGGGCTTGGCTCCAGGGTAAGGTGGTAGCCTTGAGCTGAAGAGCTCAGGGACAATGCCAGTCTGAATTCAAGCTCTATGACCCACCCCAAAAAAATCGACAAAAATATGGAAAAATCTGGATTCTATGAACTTTATCGTGCATATAAATGTCTCTTTTCCTGTTGAAATAACAAATTAAGTGTTTGGAAACATTTTAAAGTTTGTACCTACAAATGGAATTAATAACAAACCCAGATGGACAAAAGATAAAATTATTATAATATGTGTATCCTGCTTTAAGTTTTTGTATCTTTTCACTAACTCCTGTCAAATGAGTCACATATTCCTGAATCATTTCTCCCAGTGGATATATGCCACACATGTTAGCTTGTACTGAATTTCTTGAGAAATCAAAAAGCAATTCCTAAGCAAATTTGTGTTAGATTTGGTCAACAGTGCTATTTCAAATATAAAATCCCTACTCACTGTACTATTTAATATCAATACTATCATCTAACTTACACTGGCAGTAGATGAGACTCTTCAAAAGTAGTGAAAAGCAAAAACAAAACTACAGTACCACATCCAATGAGGTTAGACCACATAAAGGCAATACAATCAGGAGTGTGCTTGCTTAGCATGCAAGAAAACCTGGGCTGGACTCCTTGGTACTACATGCATAGAAAAAGTCAGAAGTGGTGCTGTGGCTCAAGTGGTAGAGCTGTAGCCTTAAGAAAACCAAAGAACACTTCTCAGGCCCTGAGTTCAAGACCAGGATTGGCTAAATAAATAAGTAAATAAATAAATTAATAAATAAATTTCTTGTAGGGAGCCCTGAATTTGAGCTGAAGGTAAAAAAATTCTGAGAGGTTGGAACTCCCCCCTGACAACACTCTGAGAGCTGGCCAAGGAAGGGTTAAAACAGACAAATCTGGAGAGGGTTAAGAGACCCTACCCAACCCTCTTCACCTTCCTGAGGGCTGCAAAGGCTGGGAACTGAAAAGTGGATGCTGTTGACTTTTGTTTTTTGCCAATCCTTGGTCTTGAACTCAGGGCTTGAGCACTGTTCTTGGGCATTCCTCAAGGCAGGCAATCTTCCACATGAGTCAAAGAAACTTTTCTGGATTTTTCTTTTTATGATTTAGTGGGTCCTGGGGATTGAACTCTGAACCTAGGCGCTATCACTGAGCTCCTTAATTCAAGGCTACTGCCCTATCCCTTGAGTCACAGACCACTTCCCATTTTCTATTGATTGATTGAAGATAAGAGCCTCACAGACTTTAGTGGCCAGGCTGGCTTTGAACCGTGATCCTCAGATCTCAGCCTCCTGAGTAGCTAGGATTACAAATTCGCTTGGCAACTCTGGCTTTCTCTGTGTATGTGGTCCTGAGGAATTGAACCTAGGTCTTCATGCATAATAGGCAAGCATTCTAACACTAGGCCACACTCATGGCCCTGCTGTTGGCCTTTAAGTCTAGGTATGGTGAAATTCACATCTGGACTTTCTTTGGGCTCTAGCTTACAAACTCAAAAAAATAAATGAACAAGTGTCTCTCCCAAACTCTTTTTTGGCTCTGATTGTAGTATTAATACAGATGCTTTATTGTCTAGGATTACAGTTAACAACATTTTCCTACATTGTTGATAAGAAAAAAATCAATTTGCAGGGTGTGATGGCTCATGCTTGTCACCCTAGCTACTCTGGATGCTGAGATCTGAGGATCTCGGTTCAAAGTTGAAAGCCAGCCCAAAGAGAACCCAGGCACTGAAGTTCATGAGACTCTCATCTCTAATTATCCACTTAGAAAACCAGAAGTGGCTCTGTGGCTCAAGGGCTAGGGTGATAGTCTTGAGCTGAAGAGCTCAATGACAGCATCCAGGCCCAGAGTTCAAGACCCACAACCACCCAAAAAATAGAAAAAAGAAAAAGCAAAATATCAATTTGAAAAGTCACCTCCGCAAAGCAAAATTCATTAGGAAATCAGGCAGGAAAACTAGCTCCAAGACAGATCATTTGAAGAAAACGAAAACAGTGAAAGACATAAGGATGGAAGCTCGACTGGGTAAAAGAAAAAGAGACAGAGAAAACAGGTGCAAAAAAAGAGAAATGAAGAAAGCTAGTGAGCAGGAAACAGACAATGAAGACAGAAATTAGAGAAAAAAATCTTGTGAAGACACCTTACAAAAAAAGAGGGATTTCTAGAAATACCACAAACTGCATAACCAAATATAGCCTAAATTTCACATAAGACAAAGACCACAAGCAGTCAAAGAAGCACTCCTGGAGAGTAAATACTTATAGCTTACTCACTTCCTTAGAACATTAGCAATATGTATGTGTGACCACACTATTTTACGAACTCCATTAAGACTTCATTAAGATAATATACTGTTACTAATGAGTATGTGGTTTCTGATCAGTTACTAGTGTACCTTCACCTTCCATGAGATTTCACCTCCTAGGTATCAATGAATCATATAACAAATGTGACTTTTTCTTTTTCTTATTTCTTTTTTTTTGCCAATCCTGGGCTTGAGCTCAGGGCCTGAGCATTTTCCTTGGACTTTCTCAAGCCTAGAACTCTACCACTTGAGCCTCAGCACGACTTTTGACTTTTTTTTTCTATGTATGTGGTACTGAGGAATCAAACCTAGGTCTTCATGAATGCTAGTCAAGCACTTTACCACTTGCCCAAACTCCCGGTAGTGACTTTTTCTTACAACAAAAAATAACTATGTAGAAATTGAAGCAAATCTGCACTCGAACACTCTTGGGTTAATAAAGTGAAATGTAAAACAACGTGAGAAAAATCAACTTGCCAGAGATCCATTCATTCTTTCTTGCTGTTGAGAATGAAAACAAGATTCTGGAAGCATGGCTGCAAGAGAAGGAAAATGAGGCAGGCAGGAAAGAACCTGTGTGATTTTGCCCCAGATTTTCCTGCTCAAAACATTATATAAGAGGGACCGGAAAATCACACCGAGACAATAGGGAAGCTGTCTAGTTTCTCCCAAAAAAAGAGAGAACCAGGGAATCCCACGATCCAACTACCTTAAGAATTCCACAATGAATTCAAGAAGCAACAGAGAAGGACTCAAACCAGAAAAATAAATCCAGATAAAGCTTACATCCACCTTTCTCAAAGAATTCGTAAAGCGAGGACCCCTTCACAACCTTCACTGCCGGCTCCAAGCTGGGAAAATTGGCGGCCTGAGGGCCCAGGCGGGTAGCCCCGACCGCCTCAGAAACCAGCATAGGATGGGGCCAGCAGGCGGCAGAAGCCAGACACAGGAACCAGCGCAGACCAGAACAGCAAGCAGCGGAACCCAGACATGGACCACAAGCTGCGGCAGAGATCCAAGGGGAGTGAATGATTCTTCACGACCGTGGACAACCCACAGCCAAACTCAGAGGAGTGAGTAGCACAGCGTGTAGCCCAGCATGTCCCCAAACCCATTGAGAAAGCAGAGCAGGTGCCAAGCTATAGAACTTATCTCAGACCCCTCCACCCTGCCCAAGAAAGACTGGGAAGGATAGGGGGGCAAGGAATTTAGAATCCTGTCCCTTCCCTCAATAGCCCCCTCCTCCAGGCCATTTACTGGAGACTGACAGGTAGGCGGGCGCTAAAACCCAGCACTCCACCAAGGGAGGCGGAGATGTCCCTGCTCCCACCGGCCCAACAGGTTCCTCTACCAGGCCTCTGACTGCAGACCGACAGACGGACGGGCATTAAAACCCAGCACCCCACCAAAGGGGGCGCAGGTGTCTCTGCTACCACCTGCCCAACAGGTTCTTCTCCCAGGCCTTTGACCAGAGACTGACAAACGGGCGGGCACTAAGACCCAGCACCTCACCAAAGGAGGTAGAGGTGTCTGAGCACACCCACCCCACAGGTTCCTCTCCCAGGCCACTGGATCTGGACAGTGGGGGGCGCTGAGACCCTACCTTCCAACAGTGAGTGGGGTGTGTGGAAGTCTAGAAGCCAGCATCTGTCCCCTAAAATTTTGAGCTGGACACCCTAAAGCTGGGAATCCCCAACAAAACAGCACCAAGGGGCCCCCCACAGTCACAGACTCTTGGCCAAAGTGGTGGAAACACAGCAGGGAACTGAAGGGCAGACCAGTAGCCAAGCTCACATTCTGAGGACCAGAAAGGCGTAGCTCCGCCCTTGGAGCCCACGTCCTTGGCTGGGCCCCGCCCACAGGAACAGAGAGGACACCAGCTGGCCAACTTGAGAGCCCCTGGAAACTCCCAAACCCCAGACCCTTGGCCGGGGTCCCGCCCCTGGTAACAGCGCAGGAAAACCAACCATCCACCCAGCCCACTGAGACTGAACTGTGCAGACACATCCCACGGCCCACTGTGAGGCCACTGGTTGGGCTGAGAGCTAGTCGTACAGTGGTACATAGCCTCTGGGAACCAGCCAAACATCTGCAAGAACTGCAAATTGACCTAGTCAGCAGCGGAATCAGTTTGGCTGAGAACCACCGGCCCCAATCCAAGTAAAGAACACCACCTACCAACCATAGAGCGAACTTACAACAACAGTTATCGATGCCTAGAAGAGCACAAAGATGAATTATGACATACATAAATAATCATAGTCCCACACAAAACCCAAAGGGAAACAAGAGCGAAGGGATAAGAGAGATGTCACCATCCCAAGAAATGACACGTGAAGAGACACGAAATATGACTCAAATCAAGGAGCTGATTTTAGAAATGAAAGCTGAATTCCCCCCAAAAAAGCAAGAAAATTCCAAGGAACACTTCGAATTCAAAAGAGAAGTGGAAGCAAAGTTCAATACCCTCTCAGCAGACATGATCAGCTCAGTGTCCACACTTCAAGCAAAAATGGAGGCATTAAGCAGCAGACTGACTGAGATGGATAATAGAATATCAGGAATGGAAGATAAAACACAAGAGCTGGAACAGAGAATAGCCACCTTGGAAAAATCAGTCAGAATCCACCAGAGAGAACTCCAGGACCTGGAAGAGGCAGCAAAGAAGTCTAAACTTCATATAATAGGGATTGAGGAGGGTGCAGAATTTCACGACAATGGAATGCAACTCCTATTCACCAAAATCATAGCAGAGAACTTCCCCAACCTCAAAAGGGAAAATACATTATTGAAGGTTTCAGGACTCCAAACAGGCAAGATCCTAGAAGGAACTCATCTGGACATATCATAGTAAAGACACTAGACACAAACACCAAGGAATTAATCTTAAATGCTGCAAAAACAAAGAAAGAGCTATACTACAATGGGAAAAAAATTTGAATCACAGGAGATCTTTCCACTCAAACTCTAAATGCAAGAAAAGCTTGGAAAAATATCACTGATGTCCTGAAGACCAACAACTGCCAACCCAGACTGATATATCCAGCAAAACTAGCATTTACATTTGAGGGAGAAACAAGAACATTTCACGCCAAAGAGAAGCTTTATGAATCCATGCACACTAAACCAGCGTTACAAAAAATATCAATTAATCGAGAACAAATTGTAGAACATCGAGAACCCCCATCAAGAAGCGAATATCTTGGTACTGGCACAGGAACAGGCCTGAAGACCAATGGAATAGAACTGAGGACCCAGATATTAAACCACAGACCTATGGCCACCTAATCTTTGACAAGGGAGCCAAAAAAATAGAATGGAAGAAAGACAGCCTCTTCAACAAGTTGTGCTGGCAGAACTGGTTAAGCACGTGCAGAAAACTAAAGCTGGATCCTTCTTTGTCACCTTGCACTAGAATTAACTCCAAATGGATCAAAGACCTGGAGGTAAAAGCTGACACACTGAAAACTTTACAGGAAGGAATAGGAGATACACTAGGCCTCCTTGGCACAGGTCGAAACTTTCTTAATAAGGACCAAGAATCACAACAAATCAGAGAAAGGCTGGATAAGTGGGACTGCATTAAACTGCAGAGCTTTTGTATGGCAAAGGACATAGCTAGTAAACTAATCAGGAAGCCTACAGAGTGGGAGAAGATCTTCACCAACCAAACAACGGACAAAGGCCTCATATGTAAAATGTATCAACAACTCAAAAGATTGAATCACTCCAAAACTAACCTCCAAAGTAACAACCATCCCATTAAAAAATGGGCCAAAGACTTAAAGAGAGTCTTCTCTGAAGAAGAAACAAAAGTGGCCTATAGACACATGAAGAAATGCTCAACATCTCTGCTCATAAAAGAAATGCAAATCAAAACAACTCTAAGATTCCACCTCACTCCAGTTAGAATGGCCAGGATCAGGAAAACGAATAACAACAGATGCTGGAGGGGATGTGGCTAGGAGGGATCACTACTACACTGTTGGTAGGAGTACAAACTCGTTCAACCACTATGGAAAGCAGTGTGGCACTGCCTCAAAAGGCTAAACATAGAACTCCCCTATGACCCAGCAATTCCACTACTCGGCATTTACCCAACCATCCAGATACAAGGACATACTAAATCCACTAGCACAACAATGTTCATTGCAGCACTATTCACCATAGCAAAGATATGGAACCAACCTAGATGTCCCTCAGTTGATGAGTGGATCAACAAGTTGTGGTATTTGTACACAATGGAATTCTATGCTGCTGTCAGAAAGAATGACATTGCCCCATTTGTTAGGAAATGGAAAGACTTAGAAAAAATCATATTAAGTGAAGTAAGCCAGACTCAAAGGAACTTAGGCTCAATGGTTTCCCTCATTCGTCATCAGTAGAAACCTTGGGCTCTACTAGCAGAGATCCGCAATAGAGCAAAATCTTGATACATAAGGCCATATAATGTGAAGCTAATTGAGAGGACCTCCAGGATATTGAAACAAAAGCCATATAATGAATGATTGTTGTCCTTAATGTACTATGTTGTCTCTCATCTCCTTTGCTGTCCCTTGGTTATCTCATATTGGTATAGTATCTCACTTTGTTATCTGATATATTGAATTTATTTGTATCTGGATATTTGAAATTTGATACAGAAGGGGGGAAAACCAAGATAGGTAGGGGGTGTGGGGGGGAGGGAAATGGGTACCAAGACATGTGAAAGGGTGTCAATGTACGTGAATTAATGCACCTTCTATCTGGCAAATATCATGTAACCCTTTTACTAATTACAAAAAATAAATAAATAAAAATTTAAAAAAAGATTAAAAAAAGAAGCAAATATCTATAATTCACTAAACACAAAAGAGGGGAAAAAGAGAGAGAAAGAAACTGAGAAGTAAAAATAAATATTGACAATGGACACTGACCACTTCTCTATAATTTCCCTAAATGTGAATGGGCTGAACAATCCAATCAAAAGGCACAGAACAGGAGACTGGATTAAGAAACACCACCCATCCATATATTGCCTCCAAGAGACCCACCTCACTGCCAAAGACAGAAACAAATTCCAAGTGAAAGGATGGAAACAAATTTTCCATTCGAATGCACCAAGCAAAAAAGCAGGAGTAGCAGTCTTAATCTCTGACAAAATTAACTTCTCAGTAAAATCAGTACAGAAAGATAGAGACTGCCATTACATATGAGTAAAGGGTACAATCCATGCCTGTAATATGAGAGTTATAAACATTTACTCCCCCAACACAGGAGCACCCAAATTCATCATACTCTCTTAGAATTACAGAACAAGGTAGACTCAAACACAATCATAGTGGGAGACCTCAATACATCACTCTCAACAAATGACAGGTCAACTCAAAAAATGTTATGCAAAGATACCATCACCATAAATGACACCATAGCCCAGTTGGGCTTAACACATATACAGAGAGTCTTCCAACCAACAGTGAAACTTTTTACATTTTTCTCAGCAGCAAATGGAACACACTCCAAAATAGATCACATAATAGTTCACACAGAAAACTTAAGCAGATACAAGAGGGCTGATATAATCCCATGCATTCTATCAGACCACAGTGGAGTCAGAATAATTCCAAACAACGCAGTCAAAGTAAAAAAAAAACATTCAATTACTTGGAAACTGAACAACACACTTCTGAATAACTCCTGGGTAACAGATCAGATCAGAAATGAAATTAAAAAGTTCCTTGAATGTAATGACAATCAAGAAACATCACAAAGGAACTTGTGGGACACAGAAAAGGCAGTTCTAAGAGGCAAAGTTATAGCACTAGGAGGGCACATTAAAAAGACAGAAGAAGAGCATGTAAATAATCTAAAAAGAAAATCTGAAACACCTAGAGGAGCAAAAAAATTAATTCTAAAACAACTAGAAGGACAGAAATAACAAAAATAAAATCAGAAATATTAGAGATTGAAATAAGATCTAATATACAAAAAAATGATAAATCATAAAGTTGTTCTTTGAAAGAGTCAACAAAATAGACAGAACCCTGGCAAGATTAATCAAAAAAAGGAAAGGGGAGACTCAAACAAGATTAGAGGCCCCACAGGAACAATCACAACTGATTCCAAGGAAATTCAGTCCATAACGAATAGGTACTACCAGGGCCTATATTCAAAGAAACAAGAAAATCTAGTAGAAATGGATGATTTCTTAAATAAATATAGGCTACCCACATTGAATAAATATGAAGTAAACAAATTGAACAAACCAATCTCTTACAACGATATTGTGGGAGCAATTAAGGCAATGCCAACCAAAAAGAGGCCAGGGCCAGATGGATTCACTGCGGAATAATACAAGATGTTTAAAGATGAAATAACACCTATACTCTTGAAACTCTTCCGAGAAATAGAAACAGAATGAGCAATACCAAACTCATTTTATGATGCTAATATCACTCTCATCCCCAAACCAGGGAAAGACCCAACAAAAAAAGAAAACTACAGACCTATCTCTCTAATGAACACAGACACAAAACTCCTCAATAAAATATTAGCCAACAGATTCCAGAACCAAATTTAAAACATCATACACTATGATCAAGTAGGCTTCATTGAACAGATGCAAGGCTGGTTTAACATTCGCAAATCAATCAATGTAATACATCACATCAATAGAGCTAAGGATAAGAATCTTATGATAATCTCTCTGGAAGTGGAGAAGGCATTTGACAAAATACAACATCCATTCATGTTGAAAGCACTAGAAAAAATAGGAATAAGAGGTACATTCTTCAAAATAGTGAAAGACATATATGAAAAAACCTACAGCCAGTATTATACTAAAGGGTGAAAGACTGGAACCATTCACCTTTAAATCAGGAAATAGACAGGGATGCCCACTCTCTTCATTTCTCTTCAATACAGTGCTGGAACACTTAGGCAGAGCAATAAGGCAAGGAAAGTACATCAAAGGGTTCCACGTAGGGAAAGAAGAAATTAAACTATCCCTATTTGCAGATGGCATGATCCTCTACTTGAGTGACCCCACAAACTCCGTTCCTAAACTTGTAGAATTAATAAACTACTTTAGCAAAGTGGCAGGATACAAAATAAACTTTCAGAAGTCAGTAGCCTTCTTGTACACCAACAATAAGCAAACAGAAGGCCAAATCAAGAAAACGATCCCATTCGCAGTAGCCCCCCAAAGAATAAAATACTTAGGAATATACTCAACCAAAGAAGTAAAGGAATTATTCAATGAAAACTATAAAAGCCTAATGAAAGCCCAGAACTTGAAAAACAAACAAACAAACAAACAAACAAAAAAACCAAGAAGGATAACATGGGAGTAGCAGAGCAGAAACTCCTCTAGGAGAAACAAATCTGCCCCCTGAAAACTAATTATAATAATACTCAAGGCAGGCACACACTTCATAATTTTGCTACAATTTTTAAAGTGCTTATCTTACAGCTAGGTAAAGTGAATAAGAAGGTCACGTGGGTTAACAGCAAATCAGTCAGTCATGGAATACAAATGCATAGCTCCTGTTCTCCTAGTCTAGAGAACCACCCAACATGCTCTAGGAGCTTCAGGAGCCAGTTTCTGCCATTTGGAGGCACTTAGGCTAAGACTAACAGCAGCACAAACTTATGAATCCCACTCAAATCCTCCACCTCAGACTGGAGGAACACATGGAAGGTAAATGCTGGTCCTGAGCCCAGTTTGTGGTTCATACTTGACATTGGTTCTGTAGCCTGAGATCCCTTCAAGTCACAGCTCCCAAGGTCCACTGAACACATCCTGGGCACTTGGCTTGGAGCTCTGACCTACAGAAGGCAAAACTGAACTTTAGAGCGCTTCTAGCAGCAAGGCAAAGGGAGAGAAACCAGGTCTTGTAAATGGCGAAAAACAACAGTGGAGATGGATCCCCCTACCTGCCATCCCCCCCCCTCAAAAAAACCCCCCAGCACATTTAGAGGTTTTGCACTCCAAAGGAGACTACAATTCCCACAATGTGCTGTGGTGTAAGCTTGTTATACAGGTTAAACCAATGCCATACCCTTAGGTCCAGGAGTGTGCAGATGCCTGGGGAATTTTCTCTCACAGCTGCGGGAGCTAAGTCGAAGTTCTTCTTAAAAAATCTCGATTTGCCTCCTGAAACACTGTGAGACCAACTAGAAAATTAAAATGTTTCATGAGCATTAGATGAGTTGATTTTTTAATTTTTAGTTCTAATAATGTAATTGAGGTTATAACTCTGCGTTGTTTTTATTTATTTATTTATTTACTTACTTTTTGAACTTCTCCACACTCTCACTTTAGGTATTTTAAATCCTAGCTAATCAGAAGGCTGAGATCTGAGGATCAAGGTTCAAATCCAGCCTGGGCACAAAAGGACCTGAGACTCCTATCTCCAATTAATCTCTAGAAAACAGAAAATGGGGCTTGACTCAAGGGTATTGCAGTAGCCTTGAGCTGAAGAAATCAGGGACTGTGTCCAGGCTGAGTTCAAGTCCCAGGATCCTCCCTTTGCCCCACCAAGATACTTTGCATGCCAGGTGAGGTGGCTCACATCTATAATTCTAGCTACTAATGAGGGAAACTGAGATATGAGGATCACGGTTCAATGCCATCCTCAGCATGGAAATCCATGACTCATTCCTTTTTAACCACAAAAACCCAGAAGTGGCACTGTGGCTCAAAGTGGTGTTGCACAAGACTGAAGTTCAAGAGCTCAGGGACAGCATCCAGGCCCATAATTCAAGTCCCATGACCAAAGGGAGGAAGAAAAAAAAAGTATTTGCAACAACTAAACTAAATTGCTGGTCTTTTTTCCACTGCTCTCATGTACACTTAATGTATACACTGAAATAAAATCACAGGATTGTTAAGTAGACATAAGGCACAACCCTTGTGTCAATTAAGATTTCGCAAAATCTAACAATGAATTTCTTAGACACTCCAAATATCCATATATAAAATGTTAAGGAATTTTTGGTGACTAGTGTTTGAATTCTGCCTTTCCTCTAAGGTTTTTGGTTGTTCTTGTTTTGTGTTGTTGTGTTTTCTTGTTGTATTGTTTTGTGCTGTGGCTTGAACTCAGAGCTTGGGCACTGATTATGAGCACAGCTCACAGACCATTAATAATTTCTTCAGCTAACTAATGAAAAGTTTCCATACAGGGGTTTCTTAGAGCATGGTATGTCACCGCCATCCAATCCATTGCTCTTCATGAGGACCTCAGACTTGTCTTCCCAGATCTTATCCATTAGCCTGTGGAAGAGATCCTTTGTCTTCCTCCATTATATGTGAGATCCCATGCTTGGGCTGGCTGTGAATGGTGATCCTTAGCTCTTAGCTTCCTGGGTAGCTAAGAGCATGAGCTATTTCTGGGTCTTGAACTCAGGACCTGGGCTCTTTGGTCACAGTGTCACTTCCAGTTTTTCTGTTTATGTGGTACTGGGAAACTGAACACAGGGATTCATGTATGCTAGGCAAGCACTCTATCACTAAACCACATTCCCAGCCCATCTATGACTCATCAATAATTAACAGGAAAAATAAAACTACAGAGAACCAAAACAGAAGATGTGGCTCACACGGTTCCAATTGTAAGCCAAAAACGCCAATCAAAAATATGAACTAGGGGACCGGGATTCTGGCCTGTTTGTAGAGTGCTTGCCTAGCATGTACAAAGACCTATATTCAATTCCTCATTACTACATACATAGAAAAAAGCTGGAAATGGTGCTGAGGCTCAAGTGATAGAGCTCTAGCCATTGAGAAAGTTCAAGGACAGTACTCAGTCCTTAAATTCAAGGTCTAGGACTGGCAAAAAATATGAACTGGGGTTGGGAAAGAACACTTGCACCCATAGTCCTTGTTACTCAGAAGGCTGACACCTGATGACTGCAGCTCAAAGCCACCATGTGCAGAAAACTCCATGAGAGTCTCATGTTGAATAAATTACTCAGGAAATGCCAGAAGTAGTCCTATGGCTCAGGAGGAAAACTTGATGGGGAAAAAAGGCTAAGTGTTAATGCCCAGGTCCACTTCAAGCACTGGAATTAAAAAAACAGTCAGTGGGGTGCTTCCCATTTGTAGTCCTAGCCACTCACAAGGCTGAGATGGTAGGATCTAGGTTCTCAGCCAGCCCAGACTGAGGACCTGAGACTCCAGTTAATCTCTAGAAAATGGCATGTGGGGCTTGGCTCAAGGGTAGGAGGGTAGTCTTGATCTGAATAGCTCAAGGACAGCACCCAGGCTAGTTCAAGCCCTATGACCTACAAAAAAAAAAAAGAATTGCCGGCACTGTGGCTCACATCTGTAATCCTTGCTACGCAGAAAGCTGATATCTGAGGATCAAGGTTCAAAGCCAGCCAAGGCACTAATGGCTCTTCTCTCCATTAATCGTAGTCTACAGATAGAGAAATTAAGGTCTACAGACAGAGATGGTTGATGATGAACACACACAGTAAATCCATAGCAGAGTTGAGGATACAGTCCTGGCATCCAGACCACTTGAGGAAAGAGATTCAAGAAAGAAACACACACACAAGATATAGAGAGGAGAAAGGTTAGGCTGGCTATCAAGATTTGAAACTTGGGTTGAGGAAAGAAGTGTTCTAATGTTCTTCAGTTTCAGAACAGTAAAGATCTACCATAAAGCTGGGTGTGGGGCTCACGCCTGTAATCCTAGATGTTCAGGAGGTAGAGATCTGAGGATGGAGGTTTAAAGCCACCCTAGGGCACAGACTGTGAGACTCTTATCTCTAATTAAGCACTAGAAAACAGGAAATGGGACTGTGGCTCCAGGGGTAAGGTGGTAGCCTTGAGTTGAAGAGATCAGGGACAACCACAGGCCCGGGGTATTGGTAGCCTTGAGCTGAAGAGCTCAGGCACAATGCCCAGGCCAGAAGTCAAGCCCCATGACTCACAAAAATATACATATATAAAGATCAAGCTGAAACCTCCTGGCAGTTTGCAACAACTTGGTAGAATTGTTACTCCCCTATGGATTAGCTCTGTGACAAAGAATCCTCTGTGCTCAAGATACCAAAACAGATAACAGCCTGATACTGAGGAGAAAAGAAAACCATCAACCTCAAAGTCAGCCTCTTCCCTTGAGGACAGCCAATACTCAAGTCTGACTCTGATACACAACCAAATAAACAAATATGAAATATCCCACTATACAAAGCAATTCAAACTTCTGGCCATATACTTGCCAGAAGATGAGAGATTTGAAGTAATGTGATGGAGCAGGAAAATGCTAGTCCAAGCCAAGTGCCAGTGATTCACACAAGGGACTGGGATCTGAGAATCCTGGTTCTAAGCCTACCCAGGCAGTTAATGCTATAAGACTTTTATCTCCAATGAACCACCAAAAAGCCAGAAGTTGGGTGCCAGCCATGAGTGAAAATTTCTAAAGGTCAGCGCACAGGTCCTCAGCTCAAGACCCTGGATCTGAATACTCATACACACATGAAGGAAGAAAATACTAAGTTAGTACAAATGCATGTACACATGTGCAGGTTTATGAGTGAATTTCAAAGAGGCACAATTCTGACCATGATCATGTGGTACTGAGGCTCAAGTGGTAGAGTGCTAGCCTTGAGAAAGTCCAAGGACAGTGCTCAAGCCTTGAGCCCAAGCCCAGGACTGGAAAAAAATATATATATATATATGGCCGGGAGTTTGGCCTAGTGTTTAAAGTGCTTGCCTAGCATGCGCGAAGACCTGGGTTCAATTCCTTGGTACCACATACATACAAAAAAGCTGGAAGTGGTGCTGAGGCTCAAGTGCCAGAGCTCTAGCCTTGAGAAAGTCCAAGGACAGTGCTCAGGCCCTGAGCTCAAGCCCAGGACTGGCAAAAAAAAGAGACTCCTCATACATATAGTGAATGTGAAAAATCTTCAGTTCAAGGCTTTTGCCCTACACCTGTAGCCACAACACTACTTTTGCTTTTCTGGTGGTTAATTGGAGATAAGTCTCTTAGACTTCCATGTCCAGACTGGCTTTGAACTGTGATCCTCAGAGCACAGAATCCTGAGTAGGTAGGATTACAGACATGAGCCACTCTGCCATTTAATGACAACTTTTTGAAATAGATAAGTAAATTTTCCCATTGTGTGATGCTTTTTGAAAAAGCGTTTACTTTAGAGAATAAAAGCATGTCTAGAGAAAATATGCCTTTTATCCCCATTTTATTTTCCTGATAGTCATGGGACTTAAACTTGGCCATACTTATAATTCCTGAGCTTTTTTTGCTCAAGGCTAGAGCTCTACTATTTGAGCCATAGCTCCACCTTTTTGATAAGATTCTCTTGGACTTTCCTGCCTGGGCTGGCCTTCAATAGAGATCCTGAGATCTCAGCCTCTTGAATTTCTAAGAATAGAAGGATGAATAACCAATGCCCAGCTCCCAACTTATTTTTAAGGTTGATTACCTTCACACTTAATATTTCTCACATTTGATGTTTTCATGTTTGAATTACATTATCTGTGTTATTGCTTTTTAATGACTTCAGAAGAGACTTTGTTTCTAATGTGTCAAATTAAGTGATGTAATGTTTTGTATGATTTGACCTCACTGACCATGTTTCATTTTAGCTATCCATCATGTCAAGATTGACATAATATATTTATGACTTTTGAGCATCTTTGATGTGATATTTTAAGTCTTTGTACATCTGTTGATGTATAAAGAACTATATTCAAAATCCACACAGTGGAGCTGCAATAGGGGACAAATGGATGGGAAAAGAATAGTTAAGAATGGTTTTATTTAGCAAGTTAGGCCCTAATTCTTGTTTTTTTGTTTGTTTTGTTTATTTTTGTTTTGTTTTTGGCTAAAAGCCGTATATGATATAATTTCTATACCAAAGAAATGTTCACTTCAGTATAAGACAAATATTTTTCTTAAATTTTCTTGTGTATTCTGAAAACTGTGGTTTTACAAAATATATAAAAATAAATAATTATCAAAAGCAAAAAAAAAAACCAAAGCATCACTCATTATGTGGCTCTTGTTTCTATATCCTGGAGGTCCTTTAATTCTATATGGCCCTATGTATCTAGGTTTTGTTCTGTTGTAAATCTCTTCCAGGAGAGCCCAAGGTTTCTACAGATTAGGACAAATGAGCGAAACCATTGAACCTACGTTCCTTTAAGTCTAGCTTACTTCACTTAATATGATTTTTTCTAACTCTTTCCATTTCCTTACAAATGGGGCGATGTCAGTCTTTCTGATAGCAGCAATAAAATTCCATTATGTAAAAGTACCACGTCTTGTTGATCTACTCATCAACGGAGGGGCATCTGTGTTGGTTCCATATCTTTGCTCTAGTAAATAGTGCTGCAATGAACATCCTTGTGCTAGTGAACCCTTGACCTGGGTGCTATCCCTGAGCTCGTCAGCTCAAGGCTAGTGCTACACCAATTTGAGCCATACCACCACATCTGGTATTTTAGTTGTTCATAGTTGATAAAGAGTCTCATGGACTTTGCCGAGGCTGGATTTGAACCATGATCCTCTGATCTCAGCCTCCTGAGTAGCTCAGAGATGAGCCTTTAGCACTTGGCAGAAACCATTCTTGTGATGTACAAAAACCCACAACCAATATGTTAACCTTGTTTTAAAATGATTCCTATTGGGTTTCCCAACCCAATCTAATTGAAATCTACAGAATACAAGCAAACAAACCTTGATATCCATTCTTAATTTTTGTTTTTTAAATTTTATGGATCTACATTTTGGGGTGTCCTCAGCTTGGTATTTTTTCTGTTAAGATTTTTTTGTCAGTCCTGGGCTTGAACTCAGGGCCTCAGCACTGTCCTTGGACTTTCTCAAGGCTAGAGCTCTACCACTTGAGCCACAGTAGCACTTCTGGCGTATCTATATATGTGATAGCAAGGAATCGAACCTGGGTCTTCCTGCATATGGGAAGCAATCTCCTGCTAGGCCAAACTCCTGGCCAAGATTATTGAAGTCACATAAAAAATTTTTTTTTGCCAGTCCTGGGCTTAAGCTTAGGGCTTGAGCACTGTCCTTGGATTTTTTTCTCAAGGCTAGAGCTCTACCATTTGAGCTTCAGCACCACTTCCGGCTTTTTCTAAGTATGTGGTTCCAAGGAATTGAACCTGGGTCTTTGTGCATGCTAGGCAAGCACTCTACCACTAGGCCAAACTCCCGGCCCGAATAGTTTTTTTTTATGTTACATCTTTATTTGTTTCTGTATCTCTAGCAGGATGATCAAATTCTTCACATGAATATGTAAGAAGGTAAGCATTAGGGAATTCTCAAACCAGGGTTTATATCCTCTTTATTGATGTCCCGCTGGCCAAAGCAGGTTAAATGACACATTGCATGTCATTGCACAAGCGAACACTCAATATTTGAATACTGTCAAATGTTCCACTTGACAACTATTATTATTTTTTCCTGCATTAACTTTGGGAAAGAAATATTGTTATAACATGGTATTTAAATATGTAAATAAATGAAGTAGAGTACAAATGCTCAATGCAACCCTAGCATACCTTTACATTAATGGAAAAATAGTTCATACATCCTTAAGTGTCTTTCAGTCATAACTACTTTTAGTGAAGATGTGGGGATTTTTTTGTTTCAATTAATTTTGTGGAAAATTATTTTAAAATTAATTCTGTTTGTATATTAACCTGGAAATGAATTGCTTTATAGTATATATCTACCAACTAATGGACTGTGGATTCTTCTTCGGAGGAGAGTTTAATGGTCTACTTGAGACACAAAGATTATACTCTCATAAGAAGTTTTTTATGCTTTTCCAGCCCATGTATAATGTTTAGAGCAGGAAAATCTGGGGCAAAATCACAGATTCTGACTACCTCCTTTTCCTTGTTTTTCAGGCATACTTCCAGAATCTCCTGTTCATTGTCAACAGCAAAAAAAGAAAGAAAGAAAGGAGCAAAGAAACAAAGAAATAAAAAAAGTAAAAGAATGGTTTTCTGATGAGTTGCTTTTTATTTCTCACTTGGTTTTACATTTCCATGTTTTGAAACTAAGGGTATCCAAGCCTTAAAAGCAAGACACATTGAGCTTCAGGAATATGTTCCTAAATCAGATAAAGATGACTTGAAGTTTTAGCAGATTAGAAAATGTTATGGTCTGTTTAAGTTGAGTGCAGTTTTGCTGCAGGTTGTTTCTAGGTTTTCTGAGGTGAGAAAAAGCTGTCAAGTGATGTCTTTCAATGTTTTTTGTTTGTTTGTTTGTTTGCAAGTCATGGGCTTCAACTCAGGGCCTGAGCATTCTTCTTGCACTTTCTCAAGGCTAGTGCTCTACAATATATGCCACAGCCCCACCTCCTTCTGTGTATTCTATGTATGTGGTACTGAGGAATCCAACCCAGGTCTTCCTGCATGCTAGACAAGCACTCTACCAGGAAGCCAAACTCCAGACCCCAGTAACATTCTTTACTTTGGAATTTTTTTGACAGTCATGTGACTCAAACTCTATACCTGGGTGTTGTTCCTAAGCTCTTCAGTTCCAGAATACTGCCTTACTCATTGAGCCACAACACCACTTCCAGTTTCTGGTGGCTAATTGTCTCACAAAGTCTACGAAAGTCTCACTGAAAGTAGTACTCGTGCTGGCTTTCAACCTCAATCCTCAGATCTCAGCCTCCTGAGTAGCTAGGATTATAGGGTTGCACCACCATGCCTGGCATGGGAAAACAATTTCGGTGGCCTGTTTCTTGCATCATATAAGAATTTGGTTTTTTTTTTCTTTACCATTATTTTCCTACCAAATCTTTAACAAACTATACACTATGTTGTCTCATGGGATTTTGCTGAAAAGTTATAAAATTTTCACATTTTTGTTTTGTATTTTCACAGTTTTGGCTTCTGGGGTGCTAATAGGCCAGTACGAAGGGTTGAACTCAGGGTCTAGAGCACTAGATTAATTTTTTTTTCTCAAGACTGTCAATGAAGCCGGGAGTGGGCTTAGTGGTGGAGTGGTAGAGTGGTAGTGTGTGACTAAGTTTATGTGGTACTGAGCAATAGAACCCAGGGCCTCCTACATGCTAGGCAAGCACTTTATCACTAAGCCACATCAGCCCCATTGACAGCCTTTTTTAGTTTTGTTTTGCCAGTCCTCGGCATTGTCCTTGGGCTTTCTCAAGGCTAGATCTCTACCACTTGAACCACATCACCATCTCTGGCTTTTTTTATGCAGTATGGAACAATTGAACCTGGGTCTTAGTGTAGGCTAGGCAAGTACTCTACCCCTAAGCTAAACTCCTGGCCTTGTGTTTGTATTATAATGTGCAGTGGGGAATAAGTATGTGTCTGCTGATCTTGAGGATCGTTTTTACCTAGGACTTTTCACAGAGAGGGTTGCTCTGTACAGAATGGTTGAGACTAAATGTTAGGCAAATGAAATCAGCATCCCATCCATCTGCATCTCTCCCAAACATATGCATGTCCTGTGATGTCCTCAGGGTTAGTTTTTGGGTATGTGAGCCAGTGCTGGGGCTTGATTTATGGCCTGGATGCTACCCCTTAGCACTTTTATACAAAGCTTAGGCCTCTGGCATTTTAACCACAACTCAACGTTCAGGGTTTTTTTTGCTGGTTAATTGAGGTAAGAGTCTTATGGAATTTATTGCATGGCTGATTCTGAACTGGAATCCTCAGATCTCAGCTTATCCTGAGTGCCTATGATGACACTACTATTTTTGCCAGTCCTTGTCTTGAGCTCAGGGCTTGAGCACTGTCCTTAGACTTTCTCAAGGCTAGAGCTCTACCACTTGAACCTCAGCACCATTTCCGTCTTTTTTCTATGTATGTGGTACCAAGGAATTGAAACCTGGTCTTCGTACATGCTAGGCAAACACTCTACAACTAGGCCAAAGTCAAGGCCCTAATTACAGTACTTTTACAACCTATATACTCATACACATCTCTTCTGATCAAAACACTCATTGTTCAATCTAACTGACAAGATGTGAGGAAAGATGATTGATTGTATAATTTATCAGATGAGCTTCTAGTGAGAACATATTTCCACTTCCACTCTGAAGCCAGGGAAATGTTTCTGATGCATATTTCCAATATGTCCCAAAGAGGAAATGATGTGTAAGTATGTTTGCTAGTATTTCAATTAGGAGATGGTCTTTGGTGTTTGGAACTTGGTGGGCAGAATGCATCAGCTGGGCTGTGGGCACACCGCTGATGTTTCAGATAGGAATATTTTCATCCCAGACAGACTTAATATATATCCTCTGATTTCAAGCCTTGAGTAGCTAGAATTACAAGTGTGAGCTGCCACCACCAGTTGGTTCATTTTGGAAACCTTAATTGCTTCTTTGTTCCTTTTTCCTTCTTGGAAGATTGATCTAAGTTGCCTGTTTGTGCATCATGATAGAGGGATTTGCATAATACTTCTTGGCCTCTGGAATCGTTAATAGTTTTTTACATCAGCACTGGATGAATGAAGTTGATTTAAAGCCAGTAGAATTTTCCTTCTGATATGTAGGGTAACTTACTTATATCATTTATCCTTGCCTTTGCTTTCCCAAAGCTAGCAACATATTTCTGTAAAACCCTACTTCCTGAGAATATTATAATTAGAAGCTATCATGTGTACATTTCAGAATAGTCTCTGCA
This sequence comes from Megascapheus bottae, assembly GCF_031878675.1. Lineage (NCBI taxonomy): Eukaryota > Metazoa > Chordata > Mammalia > Rodentia > Geomyidae > Megascapheus > Megascapheus bottae. Next base: position 1,764,853 of record NW_028327483.1, read on the forward strand.
TTTATAAACTTATATTACAATATTAGGTAGAAGAATGGTGACTGTTAGTTTCATAACTATTCCATAGGTTTTACTCTTTAAGGATCATTAACTCAAGAAGGGATTAAATACACTCAGATAATAGTAGGCTGCTACTGATTTGATGGGTGTGCAGATGATAATCAGATTTCTTAGGATTACTAAAACGATTTCTTCAAATTTTCAGTAGTAGACTGCTATGATAAATGGGAGGAGATAGTAATGATGCTGAAATTCTAGGAATCAGCTATGAAGCAGAATTTCAGGGGAGAGCATTAGCTAGGAACTTAATTTCTAAGGCTCATATTAAGTATATTAAACTATAACACCCAATGATGGAGAATTCAGCGTCACATTTTGTTTGTTTTGTGCCAGTCCTGGGACTTGAACCCAGGGCCTGGGAGCTGTTCTTGAATATTTTTTTTGCTAGCTCCTCTTCCAGATTTTTGGTAGTTAACTGTAAATCAGAATCTCATGCAATTTGTTTAGTCTGGCTTCAAACCTGATCCTGAGACATCAGTCTCCAGTGTAGATAGGATTCCAAGTCTGAGCCCCCGGAGCGTTGTCCCTGAGCTCTTCAGCTTAAGGCTACCACCCTACCCCTTAAGCCATAGAGCCATTTCTGGTTTTCTGGTGGTGGTTAATTGGAGATAAGAGTCTTACAAACTTCAGTGCCCAGGCTGGTTTTGAATTGCTATCCTCAGATCTCAGCCTCCTGAATAGCTACAATTACCAAGGTGAGCCACCATGCCTGGCTAAAGTATTTTTTAAGTTAATTTTTTGGTTAAGTTATATACAGTTGGTATGCAATTACATAAGTAATGAGTACATGTCTTGAGGTGTACATTGTTAACCCTCCCTCATTTTTCTCTGTTTTCCAACCCTCAGCCTCCTGCTCACCCATGTTGTACAATACATTTCCATTCAGTGTTATGTAAGTATCACTGTTGGATTGGTTCACCCATCATTCTTTGTTTTTTTTAGTTTAAGAGGTTTTTTTAAATTATTTATTAACATTGATTTTTACATCATATTTCAAAAGACATCTTTAACAAACAAGTATTCAAGAAGGGAATCTCTATATACAATCATTGGCACTTAGATTTTAGAATATAATTAAAATTAGGCTGAGGGTATGTATGTCATAGGTACATATTAATCTATGTAGTAAAACATTATGTCTAACAATAGGAATTTAATAAACATTTGGTTAGGATTCCAACTTCTCAACCAAAACAAAATCATTATGTCTAAACAGTCATAAATTTTTAGTCTACGTACTTGTGTTTATAGTTCCAATGCCATGTCCATAGGATTGGGTAAGTGTAAGCCCCTTGCACCTGGCCTGACATAGAATCCTGAAAGCAGGAAAGAAATGATGAATCATGCACAAGGGATCTTATGTGGCACCGAGTGGGTGCAGGCTGTATATACTTCCTGTGGGTGGCTGAGGCCAACCTGGCCTGCATGGTAAAATCCTGCCTCTTTTCCTTTATGTGGATTAAAGTTTCCAATCAAAAGGCACAATGAAAAAATAAAACCAACAAAAGAACCATCCCCCACAAAAATTACTCATGACCCAGTGAATGGGGACATATGTTTTAGACCCAAATTCACACATGGATTGATGTAAAATAGAACAAAAATACATTCTATGTAACTGGAACCAAAAGAATGCTGGATAACCATACCAAGATACAAGATAGAGTTAATTGAAGATTGCTACAGGGCAGAGGACATTACAGATGAGTGAGTGTTCAACACAGCAAGGAGGGGCATTTGTTCATCAAAGCTGCCTTAGGGCTGTGCTGGTGGCTCATGCCTGTAACCCCAGCTACACAGGAGAGGCTTAAATCCTTTCTTCTTTTTGGGTCTGGGGCTTGAACTCTCGGGTATCCCTGAGCTCTTTTGCTGTATCACTTTGAGCTCCACTTTCTGTTTTCTAGTGGTTAATTGGGGATACTCACAGACTTTCCTTTCCTCTCTGGCTTTCAACCACAATCCTCAGATCTCAGCCTCCTGACTTGCTAGGGTTATAGGTGTGAACTACCAGATCTACCTCTAAAATCTCATTTTTTTTGGTCCTGGAACTCAAAAAAAATAGCAAATAAAAAATCACAACAGGAACCAGAAACAGTGGCTCATGCCTAGAATTCCAGCACTTGGAAATCATAAGTAGTAGGATCACAGTTCAAGACCAGCCTAGGCCAAACTTTTATGAAATCTTATGTCAGATAACAACCAGAGTGAGTTGGCATGTGCCTGGAGTCCCAGCTGTATGGGGGACAGAGGTGGGGCTGCATGTGTAGCGTTGTGTGGTAATCCAAAACATTCCCTAGGCAAAGTATGAGACCTTGTATCTGAAAAACATGGGCGAAAGAGGATGGGAAGTGCTTGTTTAACAAGCACAAGTCCCTGAGTTCAAACCCTAGCTTCTAAACCAGAAAGAAAAACAATCACAACAGAATGTTAAAAATAGTTTGAGAATGGAACATTATCCAGATATAAGGCTTCCAGATCTCCCTACTGTGGCCAAGAATACTGAGTCAAGCTCTAGCAAAATACTTAAAAACATGATGCTAAGTGAAAGAATCCTGCCAGGTGCAGTGGCTCAGGCCTGTAATCCTACCTCCTCAGAAGGCTGAGATCTGAGGATTGAAGTTTAAGGCCATCCCGGGCATGAGAGAATGTGAGACTCATCTCTAGTGAATCAACAGAAAACCAGTAGTGATGCTGAGGCTCAAGTGTTAGCATTGAGTGTTAGCATTGAGCGGAAGAGCTCAGGGACAACACCCAGGTCCAGGACCAGAGTTCAAGCCCCACAACAGGGGAAAAAAAGAATTCATCCATAAAATACCTCAGTTATAAAATACTTCATTCTTAAATACCTATGATATGTAGATTCACAAAAACAGGAGATTCTGGGAGGGTAGCGGTGAGGGATAAACACGATGCTTGTTTCTGGAGTGACAGAAGTGATTGGTATTTGTGATGATGTTTGTACACATCTACATATGCTCAAGGTCATTAGAGCGTATCTTTTAAGTGGGAGATTTGATGTGCAGTGAACTATTTTTGGGTAAAGTTAATGTTAGGAAACATGAATTGAGGTTACAGGCATTAGGATAGCACTTTGTGACTCTGGGGTTCCTCCGCCCTGGGGCGCTGTGGCTTTCACAGCCTCTGGAGTCCCAAAGCCCCTGTCAGAGTCCCCAGAGCTCCCCCACCTCCACAAGGGGGCTCTGATGTGTGGCTGGGAAGTGGGGATGCTTCTCAGGGTGAGAACTCTAGTGAAAGGCTACCCTATCACCAGAGACGAGGAACCTCCCAGCCTTCCTTTGAGGGATTTCAGGCCTACCTGTGTGAGGCTTGGATGCAGGACATTGTGTGTGTGTGTGTGTGTGTGTGTGTGTGTGTGTGTGTGTGTGTGTGTGTGTGTGTGTCTGTCTGTCTGTCTGTCTGTCTGTCTGTCCAAGGCTTGGACACAGGATATTTTGTCTATCTTTCTGTGTGGGACTTGGACACAGGACATTGTGTGTGTGTGTGTCTGTCTGTGTGAGACTTGGTCACAGGACATTGTTTGTCTGTCTGGGGCTTGGACACAGGACATTGTGTGTGTGTCTGTCTGTCTGCGTGGGGCTTGGACACAGGACCTTGTGTGTCTGTCTGTCTATCTCTGTGTGGGGCTTGGACGCAGGACATTGTGTATGTGTGTCTGTCTGTGGGAGGCTTGGACGCAGGACATTGTCTGTCTGTCTATGTGGGGCTTGGACACAGAGCCTTGTGTGTCTGTGTCTGTCTGGCGCTTGGATGCAGAACATTGTGTGTCTGTTTGTCTTTGGCTTGGACACAGAGCCTTGTGTATGTCTGTCTGTGTGGGGCTTGGACACAAGACATTGTGTGTTTCTGTATGTCTGTGTGCGGCTTGGACACAGGACCTACACATTGTCCCTAAGCATTTTCACCCAGGTTGGTGTTCTACTACTTGAGCCACAGCCCTGCAGGAGGCACCATGCTGGAGCTCTGCTGGTGAAGGAGGGAGCAGACAGGCTGAGGGCAGGGCCTGGCCAAGCCTAGGGTCTGTGATTCCGGGGAGGGTCGGAGCCCTTGCTGAGGCAGCCAGGCGGGGCTCCAGGGCAGAGCTGGCTCAAGGAACTCCAGGGCAAGTTCTGCAGTCTGGACAGACATTGAGGAGGACCAAAGATGAGTGAAAATCCGGTGAGTGAGGGCGGCTCTGATCTGGCAAGTGAAGATTTAGGGCGGGAATTTGAGGTGGGGGAGGAAGAGGTCCTGAGGAGGAGAAGGAAGAGGTCTTGAGGAGAAGGAAGAGGTTCTGAGGAGAAGGAGGAGGAGGAGGAGGAAGTCTTGAGGAGGAGGAAGAGGTTCTGAGGAGGAGGTCTTGAGGAGAGGGAAGAGGTTCTGAGGAGGAGGAGGTCTTGAGGAGGAGGAGGAGGTCTTGAGGAGGAGGAGGAGGAGGTCTTGAGGAGAAGTAAGAGGTGCTGAAGAGGAGGAGGTGTTGATGAGGAGTAGGAGTTCATAAGGAGGAAGACGTCTGAGGGGGAGGAGGAGGAGGAGGTCCTGAGGGAGGAGGACTCTCCTGGCTGTGGTGAAGTGTCCTCGGTGTCTTTAATGGAACAGCTAAGGACGATGACTGTCCCAGCATTAGTGTGTTACCTGGAACCACTGCTGGGGTGCAGCTCCTTTGTGGGGAGGGCTGCCACGCCTCCCAGGGCACCAGAGGTCTAGGGTAAGGAATAAAGTCAGGGGAAGGAGTCCCTGCTGGAATCCATGTCCACCCTCCAGGCTCAACACTGGTTTCACAGGGAGGGTAGAGGAGGGCAGGAGGGGAGGGAAAAGGAGAGGACAGCAGGGAGGAGAGCAGGAGAGGAGAACAGGAGAGGAGAGCAGGTAAGGAAAGGGGAGGAGAGCAGGAGAGGAGAAGAGGGAGGGGAGGAGAGAAGGGGAGGAGAGGCGGAGAGAGGAGGAGAGTGGAGGGGAGAGGAAGAGAAGAGAGCAGAGGAGGAGAGGAAAGGAGAGCAGGAGGGTAGGGGAGGAGAGGAGAGGAGGGGAGGTTTGGATGGGAGGATGGACACAGGCCAACGTCCTGACAGGTGGAGTCCAGCGGCTCTGTTCCTGCTGCCAGCACAGTTGCCTCCTCTACACCTGTCCTGGTTGCCTGTGCCATGCTGACTGCCGCCTGCCTCTCTGCCACCTGCCTGGAAGGGTGTGTGGAGAAGCCAGGCCTGGCTAGTCAGGGGAATGAGCCTGTGTTCTGGGCAATGGCTGTGTGGGGTCTGTGGCAGCCCAGCCTTCTGTCTGGCAGGGAGAGTCTTGTGAAGGTTTCTGGTTGGATTCCAGGTGGGGAGGAACAGGGGGTCCTGCAGTTTGGATTCTGTCTTGGGTTAACCTCCATCTGCTCCATAAGCACCAAGGTCTGTATCCTGGCACTTGTTTCTTCAGTTAATTCCCCCACTCAGATTGCTGGTTCTGACTCCCAGTTGTACCTCGGTTTTGCTTTGAAGATCTGTGCTAGCCCCCCCCCCAGTCTTGGAGCCTTTCCAGGTCACTAGAACACTGTCTGTTTTCTTCCTATCTGACAGCCTTCCTGGTTTCCATGTCTCCCAGTCAGCAGAGAAACGAAGCCCCTCAAGGCCCCGATGCCAGCTGAGCTGTCTGCCCCAGGCCACCTTTTTTTTTTTTTTTTAACATTTTTTTGTGGTACTAGGAATTGAAACCAGGGTATTCTAGCACTTGAGCTATCCTCTGGTCAGCCTTTCCAACTGTGATGTGGTTCTGCTTATATTTCCAAAGTTGTATCCATTTCCTTTGTCCTTCTGAATGGGCCTAGGTTGAGCCCTGGACCCCAGCACAAGGGGGAAGGTTGATTCTAGAAAGAGGAATTTGTGAGGTCAATGCAGAATAAGAGGCTGGCTTCAAGAGCAAGGCCATCCACAGAAATGAGCTGGAGGAGCTGGGAGACATTCTGGAATGTAACTGTTGGAGAGTTACCAGGCTGGAGAGGGCTAACTAGACAGAGACCACACAAGAAGTCTTCCTCTCAAGCCTGATGATGAGCAGAGAGTGGTCCCAGGGGGGCTGTGGTCAAGCCACCACAGGGCACACCGGAAGTCCCACCACTGGGAAAAGGAACATGTCTTTCTCCGGCACAGGAGGAAGTAACATCCACCAGGGTTTCATTGCTCTGCTTTCACCCTCCATAACCATCAGCACACAGAGGGCACTAGCACAGACTCCCAGAGCCTCTCACAACCTCTTCCGTGATACCATCGGTGCCAAGCGTAGCTTTCCTTGCCTCCATCCTCTACCTTAGTTCCCCTCAAGCCTCTTTTCTGGGCAGAACCTGCTGATCCCCTAATCACTGCCAATAGTGGTTCAAGTGGCAGGACTGAACTACACACCAAAATGTAAATGCTTTGAGGCAAAGCTAACACAATCCCTCCCTGATGCCTCAGAAGTAATTAAGCCCCCAGCCTTTCCTCTGTCTCCAGTACTTCACAGGCCTCCGCCATTGCTACTGAAACCTTATTTCCTACTGGGAAATGGGATTTCCTAGAACCTCACCTAGGTGAGAGCTGCAATTGGGTGCCACTCACTCACTCAAACTTCTCAGTAAGCACACTGCTGAGACTCCAGTAGCTTCTGAGGGAAACAAAATGGCATGGTGGCCCAGTCCTAATAAAGTAGCCAGCTTGTGCACTTGTGGCATGCTAAGCTCTCCAGTGAACACCCTACCAAACAAAACAGGCTCAGAGAGGTGCCAAGTATTCCAAGACTTGGCCAGGAGGGGCTGAGCAAGCCTGGGTTTGGAGGGGGAACACTCACTTTTTGAAGAAAATTTCCAGCAACTGCTCCATTGTCCCCCACTGTCTGAAATTGTGCAGGACATTTCCCACATAAAAGAGATCACCTTTCTGGTAGGCAGGGATCAGCTTTATGAGCAGCATCTCCAATAGGCCTTCCTCCAGGATCCATAGGTTACAAGGCTCATTCAGAGTCTGAGCTGACTCACCGTCACACTATGGTGGCAAAAACAATGGATCTTTCAGACACAGAAATGGGAGCACACTTCACACAGATGAATTGAGATAGAGTAGACTGAAAATGCCACAAAGTGTCATCTCAGTATAGACACTTGAAAGCAACAAGAAGGTTGTAGTGTGTGGGGTGGATGATGGGGTGAAGTAGGTTTCCTCTCAGGAATATACGTTGTCTGAGTTGCCCTAGATTTTCCTTGCTTTCTTCCTAGACAAAGGCATGATACACTGGATTCGTGGCTTGGCACTAATGCAGCATCTACATCTTTGAGTGAGGCATCCATATCTTTTATGCCTGAGCCCCAAGTCTCATAAATTTTAGCAGTAGCACAGCAGTAACTTTCTTCCGCCTGATCCACAGGCCAAGTGAGCTGGCTTTAGCTGGTTGTCAGTTACAGTGGCTTGGTTACCAGGGTTCTATATTCTGTTCCATTGTGAGGGAGGTAGGGTCACCTCTCAGGGCCCAATGACCAAAGCTCCTACCTCATAGAACACCTCACCAAAGACATACTGGAGGTTGAATCTCCCCTACAACCTCACAATATACATATGGTTGTAGTAAACAGCGATCCTTGTTTGTCAAATCCCAATGTCTTTAACAAGGCCCAGCTACCAGCCAGGTTTCAGGCTCAAGGAGCCTTTCTTAGGTAAGATCCATCCTTAACTGCCACTATTCCCCTCATCATGCACTAGCCATTTTGCTTCACAGTGCCTTCTCAGCCTCCATTTTACCTCTTGAACATTTTGTTTTTGATAGTCCTGGGGCTTGACCTCAGAGCCTGAGCATTGTTCTTGGGCTTCCTTTAGGCTATAGCTGTCCCACTGAGCCACAGCACCACTTCCAGCGTTTTCTAAGTATGTGGTACTGAGGAAGCAAACCTGAGTCTTTTAGCGTGGTAGCCAAGCACTCTATCACTAGATCAAACTCCCAGGCCATCTTGCACATATTTTTGACAAGGATCTACTGGGACGTTGTTAGGTTTCTGTATCCTATTTTTTTTTTCATGATGAAAATCTGTGCTGTCATCTGTAAAAAATGCAAGTGGGAAAATCACAGAAGTATTGGTGAAATAAAAAAAAGCATTACACACATACATAAATGTACTTTCTTTGTAGGAGAAAGGATATTTTGATATGATGATGATTACAATTTATAAATACTATACCGGTGTTGGGAGTTTGGCCTAGTGGTAGAGTGCTTGCCTAGCATCCATGAAGATCTGGGTTTGATTCCTCAGTACCAGGTAGATAGAAAATCCAGATGTGGCACTGTGGCTCAAGTGGCAGAAGGCTAGACTTAAGAAAACCCAAGGACAGTGCTCAGGCCTTGCTTTCAAGCCCCAGGAGTGGCAGAAGAAAGAAAAGAAAAGAAAGTGCTTTTTACAAGCTAGTTATTCACAGCATTTGTCTCTGAAATCTTTGCTTCTGCATCTTGTTACCTATTCCTTTCCCTCAACATACACAAGAAAAACAGATTTCATAACTTGCTATGCTGTTGTCCAATCTCTGGATATTAATTCAAGATCCAATGTTGCCTGAGATATTGTGTTTCTGTGCATGTGTGTATGTGTACCAGTCTGTGCATGGACATGTTTGTATAGGATTTAGGGCTTACTCTCAGGGCCTATGTGATAACCCCGAGCATCTTTTCCTCAAAGGTATTGGTCTTTCACTTCTAGCTTATTGTATCTAATTGGAGTTGAAAGATTCACACAATTTCTTACCCTGTGCATTGGAACTTTATTCTCATATGCACAGTGCTGGGTTCTCATTCTGTTAATTGTAGCTATAGAGGATGTTGAGATCTGAGGATCCTGGTTAGAAGCCAGCCCTAGAAAGAAAGTCACTGATAGAAATCTTTATCTTCAGTTAATCATGAATAAATAAGGCAAAAGTGGAACTGTGACTCAGTTCCTCCTGTACCAGCCATGAGAAAAAATGTAATTGGCAGCACCTGGTCCCTGAGAGGAATCCTTAGTACTGGTTTAGAAAGAAAAAGTATATAATGAAAAAATTAAAACTTGCTGAGGACTTCATAAGGATAAAGGTGCCTGTGAATAATCTTGTCCTTTCAGATTCCCCCAAGAGCTTATGTCTATCTACATTTTATCAACGTTTTGTAAAGATATTTACACATGTTCTCTTTCTTAAACAGAGGTACCCATCCACAACAAACACACACACAAAGTCACATACACTATAACACACCCATATGTGTCTGGCTATGTATGTATGTATGGTCATATTTACTGATCTGTCTCTCTATACTATTATATAAATGCATAAAGAATATGTATTTAGACAGAGAGGATACATAGGTAGGTCTCAGAGATTTCCACATTTTGTGCAAGTCTTCTGAATGCAGCTTACCATTCTATTTTTTGTCAAAATAATGTCCCTGTAACTTTTGGCCAGCTCCTTTTCTTTGATATTTTTTTTTGCCTGTCCTACAGGTTAAACGCTGGGCCTGGGTGCTGTAACTGAGCTTGACCTAGTTTCACTCAAGGCAAATGCTCTACCACTTAAATCACAGCACCCGTTCCAGATTTTTTTCAGTAGATTATTGCAGGTAAGAGTCTCATGGAGTTTCTGTCTTGGGCTGTATTTGAATTGTGATACTCAGATCTCAAATGCCTGAGTAGCGAGGATGACAGGCTTGAGCTACCAGCACCTGGTTCCTTTGCTTCTTTTACACTTTTTTGGGCGCCACCACAGCCAGGTTCTCTCCACCTGCCCCCATCCAGTGGTCTGACAAGTGCTTTCCATCCACTTATTCATGTCCTCTTCCTGTCCTGCATGCAGTGACGCCATGTAATTAGGGCTATGGTGGGAGCATCTTCACTCCTGTGCTGCCATCTGAATGGTAGACCTCTGTCCTGGCAAGGGGTGTCCTGGTGGCTAAGCTGGTGTTCTCAACCTAGATGGCGAATCATTGACTTTGTGGTACCTATGGAGATATTTGTTCCACAGGTATCAGTCCAACCAGCCCGGGAGCCATAACCACCCCTCACCCAGGTAGAGGCCAATGGTTATCCAGGTACTACTACCAATCCCCCCACACCGGCTCTGGGTACACATGACATTCCCTCCACAAGGAGCAGTACAAAGCGAGGGATCAGGAAGGTGCCTATGGGCTTCAGATGATGGGCAGGCTGGCACCACAGATGGCCTCACTCTGTCACCACCTTCCCCTGCCTCCATCTTTCCTTCATCATGCCTCTCTACCTCCCATCCATTAACCCTGGAAACCAATGCACTGGGCTCTCATCATTCCTCTCATGTCTTCACCCATCTTGTCATGCGTCCATCCCTCTGTCACTTCCACCCCACACACATCCCACCACCAGCCACACTGTAGCTTATGAGGATCCCACAGGAAGCTCTTGGTGAAGGGCTTGTGTTCATGCAGCAGAGTCCATATTGCCCCCTATGGTCTGGTCTACTACAGAATAGGAACAGCCAAGCAGGCACACACTGTAGCAGATTTGTGCTGCTGCCATCCTTATTTCCTCATGGCCAGGACTTGGCTCTCCTCAGCCTCTTAGCTCAGTAACCAGAACATTGTGCTTTCACAGAGCCATGGCTTCCAGTACCGAGGGCCACAATGAGCTCAAGGTGATGCCACCCCCTCCATCTCTATATACTTCTAACTGTAGAATGGGAGCTGAGGTTCTCTTCTGGGACCCCATCAGCTAGGAGGACATGCAGATTTCTATCCTTTGTTCATCCTGGTGATCCTGTGGTTAATAAGTCACTGCTGGGGCTTCCAGTTCACCACATATAGAACCCATACTCCATCATTTTTCTTAGAAGGACTGATGTCTTTTAAATATTCTCTAGTTTTAAATTTCTAGTTCCTTCCCTTTTTCCTTCCCATCTGACTAAGAGCCTGTTTTGTGCTTACTAAATTCATTCCACATACTCCAGTAGAATCTGGACAGCTAACAGCCACTTACCAATGCTTTATTCTACATTTAGGCCAGTAATGTCTTCAAACCATCTACACAGACAGCGATATCATCTTTCCACAAGTATCATTGATTCTAGAACACTCAGAATACTAAACAGTTGTTATAAAACTCCTTGATTCATTAAGAAAAATTCTGTACCACTTAGAGCAAATCCAATAATGGTCTTTAACTCCAGCCTCTTTTTTTAAGGTTTTATTAACATTGATTTTTACATCATATTTCAAATATCATGTTCAACAAACAAGTATTCAAGAAGGGAATCTATATACAATCACTGGCACATACATTTTAGAATATAGTTAAAATTAAACTGAGTCCTTGTATGTCATAAATACATATTAATCTACGTAATAAAACACATATATAGAGAGTATATAGTCAATCAGATTTTTATGTCTATGTAGTTATGTTTATATCTGCAAGACTATGTCCACAAACTTGGGTACCCAACTATTGAATCATCCCTCTTATACTGTTTGAACCTAATATCCACATATTGGGAATACTATGTGCCTTTTGTTCCTTTGGTCCTGACTTATCTCACTCAACATGATTCGCTCTAATTTCATCCACTTCCCTGAGAATCCCATTATTTTAATTTTTTCTGTTTGCTATGTAGAATTCTATTGTGTGTGTGTGTGTGTGTGTGTGTGTGTATTACATTTTTTGTATGTACTCATCTGTAGTAGGGCATCTGGATTTTTCCATCATCCAGCCTCGTTTTCTACAGATATTTTTTTGTAGTCTCTTTTTTTTTATTGTATGGTAATGTATAGAGGAGTTACAATTACATTTACAGGTAGCAGGTTGCATTACTTCTTACAAATTGATACCCCTCCTCATGGTTTTGTCCCCAGTTCCCCCTCCCCACCCATTCCCAGTCATCTTGTTTTCCCCCTTACCTTTCCTATTTCAATTAAACAAATAACATATACACAAGTTGCCAGGTAACAAAGTCAGATACAGTAACAATATGAGATTTACCAAAGGGCAAAAAAAGAGATGAGAAATAACAGAGTAGATTAAGGAAAACAATCACACAAGATTAAGAGCAACGACGACACAAGATATAGCTCTTTTTCCCATATCCTAGAGATCCTTTCATTTAGTCTCATCCTATATGACCTTATATTCCTAGGTTTTTGAGTTATTGTAATCCCCTGCTAGGAGAGTCCTAGATGTGTACTAATTATTACAAATGAGGGAAACCATTGAGGTTATGTTCTTTTGGGTCTGGCTTACTTCACTTAATATGCTTTTTCCAAGTCTTCTACTTCCTTACAAATGCAGTGATGTCATTCTTTCTGATGGCAGCATATAATTCCATTGTGTATAAGTATCACATCTTTTTGATTCAGTCATCTACTGAGTGGCATCTGGGTTGGTTCCATATCTTTCCTACGGTAAATAGTGCTGCAGTGAGCATCGTTGAGCATCGTTGTGCTAGTGGCTTTGGTATGTCCTTGTTTCTGGACAATTGGGTAGATGCCAAGCAGTGGAATTACTGGGTCATAGGGGAGTTCTATGTTTAGTCTTTTGAGGAACAACCACACTGCTTTCCCTAGTGGTTGAATGAGTTTACACTCACACCAACAGTGTAGTAGTGATCCTCCCTGTTCACATCCCCACCAGCATCTCTTATTAGATTTCTTTTCTTCTTTTTTTTAGGTTTTTTCTATTGTAATCAGTAAAAGGGTTCCATAATATTTGCCAGATAGAAGGTGCATTAAATCACATACATTGATACCCTTTCACATGTCTTGGTACCCGTTTCCCTCCCCCACCCACACCCCCCACCCGTCTTGGTTTTCCCCCCTTCCCTATCAAATTTCAAATATCCAAATACAAATAAATTCAATATATCAGATAACAAAGTGAGATACTATACTAATATGAGATAACCAAGGGACAGCAAAGGAGATGAGAGACAACATAGTACATTAAGGACAACAATCATTCATTATATGGCTTTTGTTTCACTTACCTGGAGGTCCTTTCAATTAGCTTCACATTATATGTCCTTATGTATCAAGATTTTGCTCTATTGCTAATCTCTGCTAGGAGAGCCCAAGGTTTCTACTGATTATGACGAATGAGGGAAACCACTGAGCCTAAGTTCCTTTGAGTCTGGCTTACTTCACTTAATATGATTTTTTCTAAGTCTTTCCATTTCCTAACAAATGGGGCAATGTCATTCTTTCTGACAGCAGCATAGAATTCCATTGTGTACAAATACCACAACTTGTTGATCCAGTCATCAACTGAGGGACATCTAGGTTGGTTCCATATCTTTGCTATGGTGAATAGTGCTGCAATGAACATTGTTGTATTAGTGGGTTTAGTGTGTCCTTGTTTCTGGGTGCTTGGGTAAATGCCGAGTAATGGAATTGCTGGGTCATAGGGGAGTTCTATGTTTAGCCTTTTGAGGCACTGCCACACTGCTTTCCATAGTGGTTGAATGAGTTTGCACTCCCACCAACAGTGTAGTAGTGATCCCTCCTGGCCACATCCCCTCCAGCATCTGTTGTCATTCTTTTTCCTGATTCTGGCCATTCTAGCTGGAGTGAGGTGGAATCTTAGAGATGTTTTGATTTGCATTTCTTTTATGAGCAGAGATGTTGAGCATTTCTTCATGTGTCTATAGGCCATTTTTGTTTCTTCTTCAGAGAAGACTCTCTTTAAGCCTTTATCCTATTTTTTAATGGGATGGTTGTTACTTTGGAGGTTAGTTTTAGAGTGATTCAATTTTTTGAGTTGTTGATATATTTTAGATATGAGGCGTTTGTGCGTTGTTTGGTTGGTGAAGATCTTCTCCCACTCTGTAGGCTTCCTGATTAGTTTACTAGCTATGTCCTTTGCCATACAAAAGCTCTGCAGTTTAATGCAGTCCCACTTATCCAATCTTTCTCAGATTTGTTGTGATTTTCGGTCCTTATTAATAAAGTTTCGACCTGTGCCAAGGAGGCCTAGTGTGTCTCCTATTCCTTCCTGTAGAGTTTTCAGTGTGTCAGCTTTTACCTCCAGGTTTTTGATCCATTTGCAGTTAATTCTAGTGCAAGGTGACAAAGAAGGATCCAGCTTTAGTTTTCTGCACGTGCTTAACCAGTTCTGCCAGCAGAACTTGTTGAAGAGGCTGTCTTTCTTCCATTCTATTTTTTTGGCTCCCTTGTCAAAGATTAGGTGGCCATAGGTCTGTGGTTTAATATCTGGGTCCTCAGTTCTATTCCATTGGTCTTCAGGCCTGTTCCCGTGCCAGTACCAAGCTGTTTTGAGAATTATAGCTCTGTACTATAGTCTAAAGTTTGGAATTGAAATTCCTCCAGCACTGTTCTTTCTGCTAAGAAGTGTTTTTGGTATACGGGGTCTTTTATTATTCCATATGAAATTTTGGATTGCCTCTTCTATTTCTTTAAGGATTGCCATTGGGATGTTGATGGGTATTGCATTGAATTTGTAGATAGCTTTTGGCAAGATTGTCATTTTCACAATGTTGATTCTTCCAATCCAGGAGCATGGGAGGTTTTTCCATTTCCTTAGTTCTGCTTTAATTTCCTTTTTTAGGGTTTTAAAGTTTTCGTCAAAAAGGTCCTTTACATTCTTAGTTAAGCTAATTCCTAGGTACTTTATTTTCTTTGAGGCTATTGTGAAAGGAGTTTCTTTCCTGATTATTGCCTCGTTCCTTTCACTGTTGGCGTAAAGGAAGGCAGTTGATTTTTGAGGGTTGATTTTATAGCCTGCTACTCTTCCAAAATTTTGAATCAGCTCAAGGAGCTTGGGAGTAGAGTCTATAGGATTCTTTAAATACAGAAGCATGTCATCTGCAAAGAGGGATAGTTTTATTTCCTCTTTCCCTACTTGGATCCCCTTTATGCTTGCTTCTTGCCTTATTGCACTGGCTAGGAATTCTAGTACTATGTTAAAGAGGAGTGGAGAGAGTGGGCATCCTTGTCTCGTTCCTGATTTTAGAGGGAATGGCTTTAGATTTTCACCATTAAGTGTAATGCTAGCAGTAGGTTTCTCATACACAGCCTTTATTACATTGAGGAATGTTCCATGGATTCCTAGTTTCTCCAGAGCTTTTAACATAAAGAGGTGTTGGATCTTGTCAAATGCCTTTTCCGTGTCTATTGAGACAATCATGTGATTTTTGTCCTTGCTCCTGTTGATGTGTTGAATTATATTAATTGATTTGCGTATGTTGAACCAGCTTTGCCTTCCTGTGATGAATCCAGTTTGATCATAGTATATCATTTTTTTGATGAGTTGTTGTAGACGGTTGGCCAGTATTTTGTTGAGAAGTTTTGCATCGATGTTCATCAAAGATATAGGTCTATAGTTCTCTTTCTTTGATGAATCTCTGTCTGGTTTGGGGATGAGGGTTATACTGGCTTCATAGAATGAGTTTGGTATGGAACCTTCATTTTCAATTTCGTTGAAGAGCTTGAGGAGTATTGGTGTGAGCTCTGCTTTGAAGACCTTATAGAATTCAGCTGTGAATCCATCTGGCCCTGGGCTTTTCTTAGGTGGAAGTTCTCTAATTGCCATTTCTATTTCAGAGCTTGAAATAGGCCTGTTGAGTTGGCTTAGTTCTTCTTGGTTCAGTGAGGGTATGTTAATATTGGCTAGGAATTCATCCATTTCATCTAGATTCTCAAATTTGTTGGCATAAAGGTTTGAGAAGTATTCCCTCATGATATTCTGGATCTTGGTAATTTCTGTCGTGATATTAAAATTTTCATCTGCGATTTTGTTTATTTCGATATGCTCTCTTCTTTTTTTGGTAAGATTTGCTAAGGGCTTGTCAATTTTGTTAATTCTTTCAAAGAACCAACTCCTTGTTTTGTTGATTCTTTCTATAGTTTTTTTGGATTCCAAATCATTTAATTCTGCTTTGATTTTAATTATTTGCTTTCTTCTACTGGGATTAGGGTTGGTTTGTTGCTCTTTTTCCAGGAGCTTAAGGTGAGACATTAACTTGTTGGTTTGCAATTTTTCCAACTTGTTGTTGTAGGTACTCAGCGCTATAAATTTTCCTCTGAGTACTGCCTTTGCTGTGTCCCAAAGGAGTTGGTATTTTGTGTGCTCCTTACTGTTAAATTTCATAAACTGTTGGATTTCTGTTCTGATCTCTTCGATGACCCATTGGTGATTCAACAATGTGTTGTTCAGTCTCCATGAGTTACAGGGTTTTCGTTGGTGGAGATGTGTGTTCAGTTCCAGTTTGATGCCTTTGTGGTCTGAGAGTGTGCATGGAATAATTTCTGTGTTTCTGAATGTTTCCAGGTTTGTTTTATGGCTTAAGATATGATCTATTTTGGAAAATGTTCCATGTGCTGCTGAGAAAAACGTATATTGTGTTGTTGCTGGGTGGAATATTCTGCAGATGTCTGTTAGATCTAGTTGGTCTATGTAGTTGTTCAGTTCTAAGGTTTCTCTCTTTAGTTTTTGCCTTGTTGATCTGTCCATAGGTGAAAGTGGTGTGTTAAAGTCACCGACAATCACTGTATTTCGATCTATGTATGGTTTCAGTGTAAGTAAAGTTTGCTTGATGAAGTTTGGAGCCCCGGGATTGGGTGTGTAAATATTTAGGATCGTTATGTCTTCCTGGAGGACAGATCCCTTTAGTAGTATGTAGTAACCTTCTTTGTCTTTTCTTACTAATTTTGGTTTGAAGTCTATTTTATCTGATATGAGGATGGCAACTCCATCCTGTTTATGGGGGCCGTTAGCTTGATAGAGTTTATTCCAACCTCTCACTTTCAGAAGATGCTTGTTTTTTTGGGTAAGATGTGTCTCTTGAAGACAGCAGAACGATGGCTCTTGCTTTTGATCCAACTAGACAGCCTATGCCGTTTAATTGGAGAGTTGAGTCCATTGATATTGAGAGTTAGGATTGAGAGATATTTATTAGGGCCTACCATTTTTAAAAGCTTTTATTTGGGCTTGTGTCTTGACAGTTCTTGTGGTCCTTAGGTGGTATGCTGTTTAGGTGCCATTTCTTTCCCTATATTGCATTTATTTTGGTTTTCTATGTATAAGACATTTTTCAGAATTCTCTGTAGTGTTGGTTTTGTTGCAACATATTGTTGCAGCTTTTCCCTGGAATGGAATGTTTTTATTGTTCCCTCAGTTATGAATGAGAGCTTAGCTGGGTACAGTATTCTTGGTTGGTAGTTATTTGACTTAAGGGCATGACATATATGCTTCCAGTCACTTCTTGCTTGCATGGTCTCTGCTGAGTAATCTGGTGTTATTCTGATTGGTTTTCCTGTATAGTTTACTGAACCCTTTTCCCTGGCTGCCTTTAGGATCATTTTTTTGGTTTCTACTGATCCAGTTCGGATTACCATGTGGCGGTGAGATGTTCTTTTCTGGTCAGGTCTGTTTGGGGTTCTAAAAGCTTCTTGTATCTGGATGGGCCTGCCCTTCTGGATATTTGGGAAATTCTCTGAGATGATTCCCTGAAGTATATTTCCAGTACCATTGACCTCTTTCTCCACGCCCTCCTCAATACCAACTAGCCTTAAATTAGTCTTCCTAATTGTATCTTGGACCTCCTGAAGCGCTCTCTCATTTTTCCTAGATTTGGATTGACTCATTTTCTGTTCTTTCTCTATAATAACTAAACTATCTTCAGCCCCGGAAATTCTCTCCTCTGCATTGTCTAACCTGCTATCAAAGCTATCTACTTTATTTTTCATCTCCCTTGGTACTAATTGCTCATTTTTGATGCCTTGCATGTCTTCTTTTAGATCATGTATGGATTTCTTTAGCTCCTTGATTTCCATTTGAGTGGTTAGCTCAGTAGCTTTATTTTCTTTGAACATTTGCTGGAGTTCGGTCACCTTTCTATTTGTGGATTCTATGAATTCATCCATCTTTCTTTGAACAGCCTTTATTATGGCCTCCTTTATGGCTTCTTCTTTTTTGCTTATCACCTTGTTTATGGTTTCCTCTTGTTCAGCTATGGCTTCCTCCCTTATCTCTTTCTTTATATTTTCACATTTTTCATTAATGATGTTTATCAATTGCATTTGTACAGCACTTGGAAGACTCTCCTCTAGGTTTGCCAGTGACTGTTCCGTTGGCTGTTTACATTGGGTGGGTGAGGTGGGAGGTGTTGTTTCTTGATTTGACATTTTTCTTGAGTTTCTTGTTCTGCCCATTTGAAAATGGGAGCAAGATTAATACTAAACACGATTATAGTTTTTCAGATATAACCAACCTAGACCTCTGTAGCTGGCAGAATCTAGATGTTCACATGTTTTGATTGGTGTTATCACTCTTTCCTTTTGTGCAGTTACCGACTAGTCTAATTATTCACTGATAAGCGATTTATATCCAAAACAATAAGCCTCTCAATCCAATCTCTATTGTCTTTAAGTCCCTGTGAGCCTAGAGAATAATTAAATACCTAGATATACAATGTTGCTCAACAGCCATCAAGTGTAGATCCATGCAGTATAAGGGTTGAAAGAGGAGCAGAGTTCCAGAATAGAATGAGAGAGGTCAGGGGGTAAGTAGGTAGAGTATTTGAGTACAAAGTTTGGAAAGTATTAGAATAAAACTTATGTGTTGCTGCACGACTAGCTCTTAGCCCAACCAGTGGCCTCACAGTGGACCATGGGATGGATCTGTGAGCTTCCGTCTGAGCGTGGTTGGCGGATGTTTTCCTGTGCTGCTTCCAGGGGCGGCCCCAAGCCAAGGGTCTGGGGATTGAAAGTTTCAGGAGCTCTCAGCAGGACCAGCAGGAGGCCCCTCTGTTCCCAGGGGCGGGGCCCAGCTGGGGACTTGGGCTCCAAGGGTGGAGGCACGCCTTTTTGGTTCTCAGAAGGGGTGCTTGGCTGCTGGTTGGCCCTTCAGATCCCTGCTGTGTTTCCACTGCTTTGTCAGAGTCTGTGACTGTGGGGGGGGCCCTCGGTGGTTTCTTGCTCAGGATTCCCAGCTGGAGGATGTCCCGCTCGACAATTGAGGGGGGGCAGATGCTGGCTCCTATTTACCCGCACCCCCTACCCACTGTTGTAAGGCAGGGTGCCAGAGCCCTCCACTCTCCAGATCCAGTGGCCTGGTGAGGAGCCTGGTGGGCGAATGGGAGCTGGGACAGCTCCGCCTCCCCTGGTGTGGTGCTGAGTCTTAGGGTCCGCCTGCTTGTCAGTCTCCAGTCAGAGGGCTGGGGGTTGAGCCTGTTGGGCGGGTGGGAGTTGGGACAGCCCCGCCTCCCTTGCTGGGGTGCTGGGTCTTAGGTAGCCCGCCCTTCAATCTCCAGTCAATGGCCTGAGGGAGGGGGCTGTTGAGGAGAGGGACAGGATTCTAAATTCCTTGCCCCCCTGCTCCCGCCAGTCTTTCTCGGGCGCGATGTTGGGGTCTGAGTTAAGTTCTATTGCTTGGCACCCGCTCCACTTTCCCGATGTGTTTGGGGACGCGCTGTATTACTCACGCCTCTGCGTCCGTCTGCCCCCGCTTTCCCCGCGTGGAGCCGGTGCCAGCTCAAGCCGCTTTTCGAGGCTTGGTCCGGCGCAGCTTTCTGTGGCTTTGGGTGATCCGTGGGGGAGGGGTCCTCGCGTTCTGAGTTATTTGAGAAAGTTGGATGTGAGCTTTATCTGGATTTCTTTTCCGGTTTGAGTCCTTCTCCGTTGCTTTTTGAGTTTGTTGTTGTGGATTTCTTTAGATAGTTGGCTCGTGGGACTCCCTGGTTCTCTCTTTTTGTCAGAGAAAGCTGGGCAGCGTCCCTATTGTCTAGGCACCATCTTCTGCTCTCTCTTATTAGATTTCTTGATAATGGCCATTCTGACTGGAGTGAGGTGGAATCTCAAAGTTGTTTCGATTTTCATTTCTTTTATTGCTAGAGATATGGAGCATTTCTTCATGTGTCTAAAGCCCATTTTAATTTTTTCTTCAGAGAATACTCGCTTGTAAGTATTTAGCCCACCTTTTAATGTGATGGCTGTTTCTTTGAAAATTAGTTTTGGAGACATTCAATATTTTTTGCTCTTGATATATTATAGATAACTACATATCTTTGTAGAAAAAAGATTGGAAGCCGGGCATGGTGGCTCACACCTTTATCTCAGCTACTTACGAGGAGCTCAGAGCTGAGGATCACGGATCAAAGCCAACCAGGGCACTAAAGTTTGTGAGATCAAACTCTGTGAACATACAATGACTTTAAGAGGAATCTCACTGGGCCTGGGAATGTAGTCTAATGGTAGAGTGCTCATCTAGCATACATGAAGCCTTAGGTTAATTCACTGGTACCGCATACTCAGAAAAAAGCTGAAAGTGGCGGTGTGTCTCAAGTGGCAGAGCACTTGCCTTGGGCAAGCGAGTCCAATGATAATGTTTAGGCCCTGAGTCCAAGCCCCAAGACTGGCAAAAAGAAAAAAAAGAGAAATCTCACTTAATTAAAAAGGAATACACCCTATCTTTATACAGACTGAAAAATTCATTGAGAAATTAGAAAATATGTATAAAGTGCATAATTTCTTTTGTGTGTTGGCACTGGGTCTTCAACTGAGTGCCTCAGCTCTATCCCTGACCTTTCCTGCTCAAGGCTAGCACTCTACAAATTCAGCCCCAAATCAACTATCTTCAATTGAGATATAAGCAATGAACATTTTAGGGTGTTTCATGAAAAAGATTTTTACATATTGAAAGTTTCAACACAGTCTTATGTTTGTATCAAGGTTGAGGTGGGAAGAGATAGAAAAAGTGAAATGTTTCCTGATCCCCATAGAGAAGAGACTAAGTGGAGCAGCTCTAGTCAGCAGGCTTCCTTGTGAGTTTTGTTTGCTTGTTTGATTTTTGTCATTTGTGGGGCTTGAACTCTGGGCCTGGGCACTGTCCCACTCTTGAAGCAAGAATTACAGAGATGTGCCACAATACTGGCATGTCATGATCAAAGTAAATATTTTTTCTATTTTATTCTTCTATTGTTGATGGCTTTTCCTTCTTACTGTACAAATGTCCTACATATTATGTCAAAAAACTTCCTTCCCACTGGGGCTGTGAGTTTAGCCTAGTGGAAGAGTTCTTGCATAGCATGAACATAGACCCAGGTTCAATTCCTCAGCACAACATACATAGAAAAGACAAAAATGGTGCTGTGGCACATGTGATAGAGCTCTAGCCTTAAGAAAACAACAAAAACAAAAACAAGGACAGTGCTCAGGCCCTGAGTCTAAACCCCAGACTGGCAAAAAATTCTCCCCAAAGTAGATTTTTAAAATTTTTATACTTTTGATTTTGTTGTCCAGTGATATACAAAGAGATTGCTGTTATATATGTAATGAGTATATTTCTTTGAAACACTGTTACCCCCCCTCCATTTCTCTTTCTCTCCCTTCTCCCAAAGTCATAAAGTTCATTTCCAACAAATATATTTATATTTTCATTATTGAAAACAATATTTTGAAACGTGTTGAAACAAATGATATACACTGATATCATTTATCAAAACGGATTACTTGAACTCTAAAATACACATTCAAGGTATCTTTTCACAAAAAATTGTACTAATGCTATAAAACTAATAAAAATAAAAAGAATTTTTAGTTATTAATTTCTTAAGTTTTGCCTTTACCATTATTACACTGAGCATACTGTTTATGCTATTAATACAGACAGCATGAAATGTGATCATGTAAAAAAATTAAATGATTAAAATTAGTAAGGATGGAGGCCAGGAGTTTGGCTTGTTGAAACAAGCCCTGGACTGGCAAAAACAAAGTAGATCTATTTCAAAATGTGTGGGAAATGGTATGATTTCTTGTTTGGCTAGTCCTGGGACTTGAACTGAGGGAAGAGAAACTGTTCTTGGCCACTTTTTGTTCATGGCTACCATTCTGACACTTAAGGCACAGAGCCTCACCTGGCTTTTTCTGTGTATGCAGTGCCTAGGAATTGAAGTAATGGCTTCTTGTATACTAGGTGAGCACTCTACGACTAGGCCACACTCAAGACCAAAGTAGAATTTTGATGCTGTTGTGGAGTTTTAATTTTCTTAAATATTTGTACAAAGCACAATGGATATATAAACAGACAAACTCACAGAACAGAGTCCCACATATTACTTCAGTTACTCTGGCACTTCTCCTAATTGATAGAATACTTTTCTAGGCATCTCATTTGCTTGGTCCTTAAGCTTTGGTAGCTAACCTGTCTCTCCATGGAGGCATGGCCTGGATTCTTGGTGATTCCATGCATTTCATTATTCCCTGCATATCCAGTAAGGTTTTCTTGTACAGGTCCAGGCCAATCTGGTTTTTACCACACCTAGGACCTATGTGTCTGGGAGCTCACATTGTAGGTGGAAAGTAAAACAGAGTATAATGACGACAGAAGAATTGTACACCATAATATTAACAATGAAAGTTTAATAGTTAGAAAAGTAAATACAATGAACACTTGACAACAATCATGAGAGCAAGGTAAAGAGATGTCTTTTTAGGAAGGAGGCAGGGAAGCTCTAAATCCAGACTGGTCTCCAAGTTGCCTTCAGGCAGTAATTCTACCTCAGAGTCCTAAGAAAGGCACGCCTCCTGATAAGAAACAGAACCTTCTTCCTGAGTGAAGAGGGGGGCAGATACTAGATTGTCGACTGGAGATTGCTTCTCCTGGGATGAGACAGATGGGTCTGGATATTCTGTGAGGATCGATTCATTTTCCTCCAGTGAATCCAGTATTGAGACTGCACTTACTACTTCAACTGCACATAAGCTGGGAACACTTTCCATGAGCCCAGCCGGTGGCCCTTTAGCCTGCAGAGTAAGTGGAGTGTTGCTCCGACGCATGAGGACTGACTCTGGGTGCACTGTGAAAGCAAAGCAAAGGAAATGTGCCTCCTTTTTTACTTCCTCCAGAGTATCTGCATGTTCAACTGTGTCACATGTGGGGTTCAGAGCACAAGGTATATTCACAGGACTGCAAACCTGTTTGGTGTTTTCTACAGAAGGCCCATGCTTTCTGGAGTGCAGTGATGATTCTCCATCTCCATCAGTCACCATTTCCACTGGTGGGTTTTTCGTCTGGAGTTCAGGAGAAGCTCTTCTACCAAACCTAAGAATGAAAATAGGTACAGCATTCTAAGAGTGAACTCTGCAAGCTGAAGTGTCACTCAACTTCCTTGAGGCTCTAATGGAGGAAGCTGTAGAATTGGAGTTTGGACTGAACACTGAGGAGATGTAGGATCTTTCTAATGAGTGCTTATGCCTGAGTCATTTCAAACAGAGAACAGACATTACCTGGCTGACACCACCCATAAAGGGCAATTTGCCAAGCTGGGGAGAAATAAGGGCCAATCAGTACCTATACCAGGTGAGCTTCCTACTCACAGTCTCTGAGACACCCACACCAGGTCTTCTTTTTTTGGTCTTACTGGTCATGCATTCTTCCCCTACTCAAAAGGGATGTGTAAGTGGAAGAGCAGCTCCGAGGCCAGCATGTGGAGCCTCATATAGAGCTTGAGTTGTGTCAGGGTGTGGCAGTTCTTGAGCTCATAGAAATCATTGCGGTAGAAGTCCATCCACATCGTGAAGATGGAACACACGCTCATCTGTCCAAAGTAAATGTGCCAATGGCTCATGCCTCTCATCTTAGCAACTCAGTACGCTGAGATCTGAGGATCACAGCTGGAAGCCAGTCTAGTGAGGAAAAGTCTAAAGGGATTTGTCTTCAATGAGGCAGCAAAAAGCCAAAACTAGGCCTATGGCTCAAATGGTAAAATGGTAATCATTGAAAACCAAAGGGATGGCACTCAGCCCTGGGTTCAAGTTCAATTGCCAGCAGTGGACCACCCATCAAAATGTAAATGCTTTGGGATCTAAACAGGCAAAGCTAACACAATCCCTCCTTGATGTCTCAGAAGTGATTCAGTCCCCAGCCTTTCCTTTGTCTCCAGTTTTTCACAGGCCCCCGCCACTGCTACTTAAAACATTTTTTCCTCCTGCAGCACTATTTACCATAGCAAAGATATGGAACCAACCCAGATGTCCCTCAGTTGATGAGTGGATCAACAAGATGTGGTATTTATACACAATGGAATTCTATGCTGCTGTCAGAAAGAATGACATTGCCTCCTTTGTAAGGAAATGGAAAGGCTTAGAAAAAAATCATATTAAGTGAAGTAAGCCAGACTCAAAGGAACATAGGCTCAATGGTTTCCCTCATTTGCATAATCAGTAGAAACCTTGGGGTCTCCTTGCAGAGATTCACAATAGAACAAAATCTAGATACATAAGGCCATATAGTATGATGCTAAATGTAAGGACCACCAGGATAAGGAAACAAAAGTCATACAATGAGTGATTGTTGGCCTTACTCTACTATGTTATTTCTCATCTCTTTTGCTATCCCTTCATTATCTCGTATTGTTACAATATTTTACCTTGTTTCCTGATATATTTTATATATGCTTAATTGGTTAATTGAAATTGGATAGGGAAGGGGGGAAATCAAGATGAACGGGGTGGGGGGGAAGGGAAATGGGGACCATGTCATGATAAAGGGTTTCAAGTTTGTGAAGTAATGTGCCTTCTATCTGGTAAATATAATGTAATCCTTCTATTAATTACAATAGAAATATATGGAAAAAGAAAAAAAAAGACACCTACCACTGCCAGGCTCAGTGGCTCACACTGGTAATATCAGCTACTCAGGAGGCTGTGATCTGAGAATTGTGGTTCAACACCAGGCCTGGCAAGAAAGTTTGTGAGACTCATTATCTCCATTTTAGCACTAAAAAAGATGGAACAGGAGCTGTGGATCAAGTGGTAGAGTACCAGACTTGAGTAGACAATCTTCAGGCCCTGAGTTCAAGCCTCTGAGATCAAGCCCAGGATCACCCCCCTTCCCCTATCTTTTTATATAAAAAGGAATAATGTATGCATTTCTTTATAGCTGAAACAAATGCCATTTTTAGATCAGAAAAAGTTTGGTAGGCTTTGGGAATGGGATTTGAGTTCAAATTTATTTTTTCGTTTTTGGCATCTGCGAATAACTTACTCAAAATAGGTTAGTGAATATCTGTTGGATTTGGAAATGAAGAAAAATTTAAGTAATTTCTATGCTGTTGGTAGAATACATGTGCTTCAGAATGACAGAATTCAAATTAATATAAAGGAAAATTTTTTTTGCCAATCTTGATCTTGAGCTCAGGGCTTGAGCACTGTCCTTGGGCTTTCTCAACGGCAGAGTTCTACCACTTGAGCCTCAGCACCACTTCTGGCTTTTGTCTATGTATGTGGTACCGAGGAATCAAACCTGGGTCTTTGTGCATGCTAGGCAAGCACTCTACCACTAGGACAAACTCTCAGCCCCAATCTAAAGAGAAATTTTAAAAAATCATTTGTACCGGTCATGGGGCTTGAACTCAGGCCTGAGCCTGAGCTCCTTTGCTTTTTCACTCAAGGCTGATTCTTTATTACTTAAATCACACCTCACCTTCTGGTTTTTGGGTGGTTAATTGCACATAAGAGGCTGATGAACTTTTCTGCCTAGAGTAACTTACAACCACGACCCTCAGATCTCAGCCTCCTGAGTAGCTAGGATAACAGGCATGACCACTGGTCGGTGGGATGTGGTAGATGTCTTTTATTGAGTTTATTGAGATTTCTCCATTTTACAAAACTGAACATATAGGAAAGGGGGAACGTCTCAGACATGAGTTCAAGGTTTTGTAGGGTCTGATACCAGGGGAGAAATGGTTCCTGCACAATCCTTTTACCAGTGTGTGTGTGTGTGTGTGTGTGTGTGTGTGTGTGTGTGTGTGTGTGTGTGTGTGTGTATTTGTGTGTGTGTTGGTCCGAGGGTTTGAACTAGGGTCTTGGGTGCTATCACTAACTTTTTTGTTGTTGGTGGTGGTCATGGGAGTTGAACTCTGGGCCTGGATGCTGTCTCTGAGCTCTTCAGCTCAAGGTTAGCACTCTACCACTTTGAGCCACTGTGCCACTTCCAGTTTTCTGGTGGTTCATGGGAGATGAGAGTCTTAAGGGCTTTTGTACCTGGGCTGATTTGGACTCTTGATCCTCAAATCTGATATCAGCATCTTGAGTAGTAAAGCACAGTTTTCTTTTTTCCTTCCTTCCTTCCTTCTTCCCTCTCTTCTTCCTCTCCCGTTCCTTTCATTTTCTTTTTCTTTCTTCTCTCTTTTCTTTCTTTCTTCATTTCTCTTTTCTTCCTTCAATTCATTTTTCTTTCCTTTCATTTCCCTTCCTTCCTTCTTTGTTCCTTCCTCTTTTTGTTTCTTCCTTTACTTTCTCTCTTGACGTCCCTCTCTCTCCCTCTTTCCTTACCTTCGTTTCTTCCTTCCTTCCTCCCACCTTTCCTCCCTCCCTTCCCTCCCCTTTCCCTCTATTTTCTTTCTTTCTTCCCTTTTCCCTTTCTTTCTTTATTTTTCATTCTCTTTACTTCTTTTGATCTTTCTTTCCTTTCTCTTCCTTATTTCTCCCTTCCTTCCTTCTTCCTTCCTTCCTCTCTCTCTTCCTTTCTTTTCTCTCTCCATTTTCCTCTCCTTCCTATTTCTTCCTTTACTTTCTATCTCATTCCTTGCTTCCCTTCCTTCCTATCTTGCTTCCTTCCTATCTTCCTTCCTTTCCTTCATCCCTTCCTCCTTTCCTTTCTTTCTTTTCCTTTCCTTTTCTCTCCAAAACTGGAACTTAAACTCAGTACTTTCTCCTTTCCCTCATTGTCTAGCACTCTACCAACAGAGATATACTTTCAATCCGTTTTGAGGCCCAAATCGAAACATATATGGAAGAAAATATTTTCTTGTGTTTCAGATTTGAGAAGTTAAAAGAACTTCTATTTCTCTTTTTTTCTCTCTTTTTGTTTATTGTAATTAGTAAAAGGGTTACATGATATTTGCCAGATAGAAGGTGCATTAATTCACATACATTGATACCCTTTCACATGTCTTGGTACCAGTTTCCCTCCCCCACCCACACCCCCCACCAACTTGGTTTTCCCCCCTTCCCTATCAAATTTCAAATATCCAAATACAAATAAATTCAATATATCAGGTAACAAAGTGAGATACTATACCAATATGAGATAACCAAGGGACAGCAAAGGAGATGAGAGACAACATACTACATTAAGGATAAAAATCATTCATTATATGGCTTTTGTTTCACTATCCTGGAGGTCCTTTCAATTAGCTTCACATTATATGTCCTTATGTATCAATATTTTGCTCTATTGCAAATCTCTGCTAGTAGAGCCCAAGGTTTCTACTGATTATGACGAATAAGGGAAACCATTGAGCCTAAGTTCCTTTGAGTCTGGCTTACTTCACTTAATATGATTTTTTCTAAGTCTTTCCATTTCCTAACAAATGGGGCAATGTCATTCTTTCTGACAGCAGCATAGAATTCCATTGTGTACAAATACCACAACTTGGTGATCCACTCCTCAACTGAGGGACATCTAGGTTGGTTCCATATCTTTGCTATGGTGAATAGTGCTGCAATGAACATTGTTGTGCTAGTGGGTTTAGTATGTCCTTGTTTCTGGGTGATTGGGTAAATGCCGAGTAGTGGAATTTCTGGGTCATAGGGGAGTTCTATGTTTAGCCTTTTGAGGCACTGCCACACTGCTTTCCATAGTGGTTGAATGAGTTTGCACTCCCACCAACAGTGTAGTAGTGATCCCTCCTGGCCACATCCCCTCCAGCATCTGTTGTCATTCTTTTTCCTGATCCTGGCCATTCTAGCTGGAGTGAGGTGGAATCTTAGAGTTGTTTTGATTTGCATTTCTTTTATGAGCAGAGATGTTGAGCATTTCTTCATGTGTCTATAGGCCATTTTTGTTTCTTCTTCAGAGAAGACTCTCTTTAAGTCTTTGGCCCATTTTTTAATGGGATGGTTGTTACTTTGGAGGTTAGTTTTGGAGTGATTCAATTTTTTGAGTTGTTGATACATTTTACATATGAGGCCTTTGTCCGTTGTTTGATTGATGAAGATCTTCTCCCACTCTGTAGGCTTCCTGATTAGTTTACTAGCTATGTCCTTTGCCATACAGAAGCTCTGCAGTTTAATGCAGTCCCACTTATCCATCCTTTCTCTGATTTGTTGTGATTCTTGGTCCTTATTAAGAAAGTTTCGACCTGTGCCAAGGAGGCCTAGTGTATCTCCTATTCCTTCCTGTAAAGTTTTCAGTGTGTCAGCTTTTACCTCCAGGTCTTTGATCCATTTGGAGTTAATTCTAGTGCAAGGTGACAAAGAAGGATCCAGCTTTAGTTTTCTGCACGTGCTTAACCAGTTCTGGCAGCACAACTTGTTGAAGAGGCTGTCTTTCTTCCATTCTATTTTTTTGGCTCCCTTGTCAAAGATTAGGTGGCCATAGGTCTGTGGTTTAATATCTGGGTCCTCAGGTCTATTCCATTGGTCTTCAGGCCTGTTCCCGTGCCAGTACCAAGCTGTTTTGAGAATTATAGCTCTGTAATAGAGTCTAAAGTTTGGAATTGAAATTCCTCCAGCGCTGTTCTTTCTGCTAAGTGTTTTTGGTATACGGGGTCTTTTATTATTCCATATGAAATTTTGGATTGCCTCTTCTATTTCTTTAAGGAATGCCATTGGGATGTGGATGGGTATTGCATTGAATTTGTAGATAGCTCTTGGCAAGATTGTCATTTTCACAATGTTGGTTCTTCCAATCCAGGAGCATGGGAGGTTTTTCCATTTCCTTAGTTCTGCTTTAATTTCCTTTTTTAGGGTTTTAAAGTTTTCGTCAAAAAGGTCCTTTACATTCTTAGTTAAGCTAATTCCTAGGGACTTTATTTTCTTTGAGGCTATTGTGAAAGGAGTTTCTTTCCTGATTATTGCCTCGTTCCTTTCACTGTTGGCGTAAAGGAAGGCAGTTGATTTTTGAGGGTTGATTTTATAGCCTGCTACTCTTCCAAAATTTTGAATCAGCTCAAGGAGCTTGGGAGTAGAGTCTATAGGATTCTTTAAATACAGAAGCATGTCATCTGCAAAGAGGGATAGTTTTATTTCCTCTTTCCCTACTTGGATCCCCTTTATGCTTGCTTCTTGCCTTATTGCACTGGCTAGGAATTCTAGTACTATGTTAAAGAGGAGTGGAGAGAGTGGGCATCCTTGTCTCGTTCCTGATTTTAGAGGGAATGGCTTTAGATTTTCACCATTAAGTGTAATGCTAGCAGTAGGTTTCTCATACACAGCCTTTATTACATTGAGGAATGTTCCATGGATTCCTAGTTTCTCCAGAGCTTTTAACATAAAGGGGTGTTGGATCTTGTCAAATGCCTTTTCCGTGTCTATTGAGACAATCATGTGATTTTTGTCCTTGCTCCTGTTGATGTGTTGAATTATATTAATTGATTTGTGTATGTTGAACCAGCTTTGCCTTCCTGTGATGAATCCAGTTTGATCATAGTATATCATTTTTTTGATGAGTTGTTGTAGACGGTTGGCCAGTATTTTGTTGAGAAGATTTGCATCGATGTTCATCAAAGATATAGGTCTATAGTTCTCTTTCTTTGATGAATCTCTGCCTGGTTTGGGGATGAGGGTTATACTGGCTTCATAGAATGAGTTTGGTAAGGAACCTTCATTTTCAATTTCGTTGAAGAGCTTGAGGAGTATTGGTGTGAGCTCTGCTTTGAAGACCTTATAGAATTCAGCTGTGAATCCATCTGGCCCTGGGCTTTTCTTAGGTGGAAGTTCTCTAATTGCCATTTCTATTTCAGAGCTTGAAATAGGCCTGTTGAGTTGGCTTAGTTCTTCTTGGTTCAGTGTGGGTATGTTAATATTGGCTAGGAATTCATCCATTTCATCTAGATTCTCAAATTTGTTGGCATAAAGGTTTGAGAAGTATTCCCTCATGATATTCTGGATCTTGGTAATTTCTGTCGTGATATTACCATTTTCATCTGCGATTTTGTTTATTTCGATATGCTCTCTTCTTTTTTTGGTAAGATTTGCTAAGGGCTTGTCAATTTTGTTAATTCTTTCAAAGAACCAATTCCTTGTTTTGTTGATTCTTTCTATAGTTTTTTTGGATTCCAAATCATTTAATTCTGCTTTGATTTTAATTATTTGCTTTCTTCTACTGGGATTAGGGTTGGTTTGTTGCTCTTTTTCCAGGAGCTTAAGGTGAGACATTAACTTGTTGGTTTGCAATTTTTCCAACTTGTTGTTGTAGGTACTCAGCGCTATAAATTTTCCTCTGAGTACTGCCTTTGCTGTGTCCCAAAGGAGTTGGTATTTTGTGTGCTCCTTACTGTTAAATTTCATAAACTGTTGGATTTCTGTTCTGATCTCTTCGATGACCCATTGGTGATTCAACAATGTGTTGTTCAGTCTCCATGAGTTACAGGGTTTTCGTTGGTGGAGATGTGTGTTCAGTTCCAGTTTGATGCCTTTGTGGTCTGAGGGTGTGCATTGAATAATTTCTGTGTTTCTGAATGTTTCCAGGTTTGTTTTATGGCTTAAGATGTGATCTATTTTGGAAAATGTTCCATGTGCTGCTGAGAAAAACGTATATTGTGTTGTTGCTGGGTGGAATATTCTGCAGATGTCTGTTAGATCTAGTTGGTCTATGTAGTTGTTCAGTTCTAAGGTTTGTCTGTTGAGTTTTTGCCTTGTTGATCTGTCCATAGGTGAGAGTGGTGTGTTAAAGTCACCGACAATCACTGTATTTCGATCTATGTATGGTTTCAGTGTAAGTAAAGTTTGCTTGATGAAGTTTGGAGCTCCGGGATTGGGTGTGTAAATATTTAGGATCGTTATGTCTTCCTGGAGGAAAGATCCCTTTAGTAGTATGTAGTAACCTTCTTTGTCTTTTCTTACTAATTTTGGTTTGAAGTCTATTTTATCTGATATGAGGATGGCAACTCCATCCTGTTTATGGGGGCCGTTAGCTTGATAGAGTTTATTCCAACCTCTCACTTTCAGAAGATGCTTGTTTTTTTGGGTAAGATGTGTCTCTTGAAGACAGCAGAACGATGGCTCTTGCTTTTTGATCCAACTAGACAGCCTATGCCGTTTAATTGGAGAGTTGAGTCCATTGATATTGAGAGTTAGGATTGAGAGATATTTATTAGGGCCTACCATTTTTAAAAGCTTTTATTTGGGCCTGTGTCTTGACAGTTCTTGTGGTCCTTAGTTGGTATGCTGTTTAGGTGCCATTTCTTTCCCTATATTGCATTTATTTTGGTTTTCTATGTATAGAACATCTTTCAGAATTCTCTTTTTTTTTTAGGAGAACCCATCTTTTATTAGGAATACTCTAGGCCAAAGATCACTGTGAATGGAATTTTCCGAAAGATGAAAAAAGATTAGGATTCTTCTTTTCATTTTTCTCTTTTTCTTCTTTTTCTTCTTTCTTTCTTCTCTCTTTCTTTCCTCCCCCTTCCTTTTCACCTTATATTTACAATACCTGAGTTTTGAACTCAAGGCTTCATACTTGCTTTGGCTGGCCCTCCATCACTTGACCCATGACAGTAGCAGTGGAATTTTGATGGCTAATTTGAGATGAAATTTCAAAGACCTTTTTGCCTGTGCTTACACTGAATTTAGGGCCGGAAAGTTATTTTATAATCATCCAAATGGCCCTCAGCAGAAAAAAAAAGAATCCTTATCCCTAGAGAGGAAAAGGAGACAGTAATATTGTGCAGTGGATGAGAAAAGGGATACTTGAAGATCAGAATGAAATAGGATAGAATTCATTGTATTTCATTGGGACCTGTAGAGCAAGTAAATGTCCTAAGTGTGTTAAGAAACAGTGCCTTTTCAGGATTTGAGTTCAAGCCCCAGGACCAATTCAAGAAAAAATAAATAAATTAAAATATAAAAGGAAGGACCTGATGCAAAGAAGAGAAAGTTAGGATTCAGCCATTAGTAATGTGACCTGGATCTCAGAAGAAGGCAAATTGACTCTAGGGTTGGACATGGAATGTCTGCTAGAGTAGCCATCCTTTCCTGCCATCACTCAACACAAGAGTGATAACTTAAGATGTTTGGATCCAGTCTTGCTTCTGCACCTGAACATGGGAGATTGATGATAGCAGCTAGGTTTATATTGGAACATGCTGATTACCAAGGGGTACTGAGTAAGAGAGATGGCATTTAGCATATACAAAGGTCTGCCTCTCACCTTTTATGTGCTTCTTCTTGCGGTTTAATCTTTCTCATGAAGGTTGTAAATATTTCATCACAAATGTTTTGGCAATAAGTTCAGAATAAACTGAAAAAGATGGTAGGGACCTTTGCTTTTTTTCGGGGGGGGGGAGTGGTATAAGTACTATGGCATTTGAACTCAAAGCCTCCTCTCATTCTCACATGAGGTTAGAAACTTTATCACTTTAACAACAGTTCCACTTCTAACTTTTTGTTAGTTAATTGGAAATAAGGGTCTCATAGACTTTTCTCCCCAAAAATACAGATCCTCAGCTTTCTGCTTCCTACGTAGCTATGATTAGAAATGTGAGCTAACAACACTTGGTTTTGAATTTTTTTTCTTTTAAAACACAGTTCATTACCATTTAGCTTGATAGAGTTTATTCCAACTTCTCACATTCAAAAGATGATTGTTTTTTTGGGTAAGATGTGTCTCTTGAAGACAGCAGAATGATGGCTCTTGCTTTTTGATCCAATTAGACAGCCTATGCCGTTTAAGTGGAGAGTTAAGTCCATTGATATTGAGAGTTAGGATTGAGAGATATTTATTAGTTCCTACCATTTTTAAAAGCTTTTATTAGGGCCTGTGTCTTGACAGTTCTTGTGGTCCTTAGATGGTATGCTGTTTAGGTGCCATTTCTTTCCCTATATTGCATTTATTTTGGTTTTCTATGTATAGAACATCTTTGAGAATTCTCTGTAGTGTTGGTTTTGTTGCGACATATTGTTGCAGTTTTTCCCTGGAATGCAATGTTTTTATTGTTCCCTCAGTTATGAATGAGAGCTTAGCTGGGTACAGTATTCTTGGTTGGTAGTTATTTTACTTAAGGGCATGACATATATGCTTCCAGTTACTTCTTGCTTGTATGGTCTCTGCTGAGAAATCTGCAGTTATTCTGATTGGTTTTCCTTTATAGGTTACTGAACCCTTTTCCCTGGCTGCCTTTAGGATCCTTTTTTTTGGTTTCTATTGATCCACTTCAGATTACTATGTGGCGGTGGGATGTTCTTTTCTGGTCAGGTCTGTTTGGGGTTCTAAAAGCTTCTTGTATCTGGATGGGCCTCCCTTCTGGATATTTGGGAAATTCTCTGAGATGATTCCCTGAAGTATATTTCCAATGCCATTGACCACTTTCTCCACGCCCTCCTCAATACCAATTAGCCTTCATTTAGGCTTCTTAATTGTATCTTGGACCTCCTGAAGCGCTCTCTCATTTTTCCTAGATTTGGATTGACTCATTTTCTGTTCTTTCTCTATAATAACTAAATTATCTTCAGCCTCGGAAATTCTCTCCTCTGCATTGTCTAACCTGCTATCAAAGCTATCTACTTTATTATCCATCTCCCTTGCTTCTAATTGCTCATTTTTGATGCCTTGCATGTCTTCTTTTAGATCATGTATGGATTTCTTTAGCTCCTTGATTTCCATTTGAGTGGTTAGCTCAGTAGCTTTATTTTCTTTGAACATTTGCTGGAGTTCGGTCACCTTTTTATTTGTGGATTCTATGAATTCATCCATCTTTCTTTGAACAGCCTTTATTATGGCCTCCTTTATGGCTTCTTTTTCACTTACCGCCTTGTTTATGGTTTCCTCTTGTTCAGCTATGGCTTCCTCCCTTATCTCTTTCTTTATATTTTCACATTTTTCATTAATGATGTTTATCAATTGCATTTGTACAGCACTTGGAAGACTCTCCTCTAGGATTGCCAGTGACTGTTCCATTGGCTGTTTACATTGGGTGGGGGATGTTGTTTCTTGATTTGACATTTTTCTTGAGTTTCTTGTTCTGCCCATTTGAAAATGGGAGCAAGGTTAATACTAAACACGATTATAGTTTTTCAGATATAACCAACCTAGACCTCTGTAGCTGGCAGACACTAGATGTTCACAAGTTTTGATTGGTGTTATCACTCTTTCTTTTTGTGCAGTTACCGACCAGTCTAATAATCCACTGATAAGCGATTTATACCCAAAACAATAAGCCTCTCAATCCAATCTCTATTGTCTTTAAGTCCCTCTGAGCCTGGAGAATAACTAAACACCTAGATATACAGTGTTGCTCAACAGCCATCAAGTGTAGATCCATGCAGTATAAGGGTTGAAAGACGAACAGAGGTCCACAGGTAGAAAAATAGAATGAGAGAGGTCAGGGGGTAAGTAGGTAGAGTATTTGAGTACAAAGTTTGGAAAGTATTAAAATAAAACTTATGTGTTACTACACGACTAGCTCTTAGCCCAACCAGTGGCCTCACAGTGGACCATGGGATGGATCTGCGAGGTTCCATCTGAGCGCGGTTGGCAGACCTTTTCCTGTGCTGCTTCCAGGGGCGGCCCCATGACAAGGGTCTGGGGATTGAGAGTTTCAGGAGCTCTCAGCAGGACCAGCAGGAGACCCCTCTGTTCCCAGGGGCGGGGCCCAGCTGGGGACGTGGGCTCCAAGGGCGGAGCAGCGCCTTTTTGGTTCTCAGAAGGGGAGCTTGGCTGCTGGTTGGCCCTTCAGATCCCTGCTGTGTTTCCACTGCTTTGTCAGAGTCTGTGAATGTGGGGGTTCCACTGCTTTGTCAGAGTCTGTGAATGTAGGGGACCCCTCGGTGCTGTCTTGCTCAGGATTCCCAGCTGGAGGATGCCCCGCTCAAGAATTGAGGGGGGGCAGATTCTGGCTCCTATTTTCCAGCACCCCCTACCCACTGTTGTAAGGCAGGGCCCAACGCCCTCCACTCTCCAGATCCAGTGGCCTGAGAGAGGAGCCTGGTGGGCGGGTGGGAGCTGGGACAGCTCCGCCTCCCCTGGTGGGGTGCTGAGTCTTAGGGTCCGCCCACTTGTCAGTCTCCAGTCAGAGGGCTGGGGGTTGAGCCCGTTGGGCGGGTGGGAGTTGGGACAGCCCTGCCTCCCTTGGTGGGGTGCTGGGTCTTAGGTAGCCTGCCTGTCAATCTCCAGTCAATGGCCTGAGGGAGGGGGTTGTTGAGGGGAGGGACAGGATTCTAAATTCCTTGCCCCCCTGCTCCCGCCAGCCTTTCTCGGGCGGGGTGTTGGGGTCTGAGTTAAGTTCTATTGCTTGGCACCCGCTCTGCTTTCCCAATGTGTTTGGGGCCGCGTTGTATTACTCACACCTCTGCGTCTGTGTGCGGGTGTTCCACGGTGGTGGGGAGTCTTTCACTCCCCTTGGGTCTCCGCCGCCTGTGTTCTGTGTCTGGGTTCCACTGCTTGCTGTTCTGGTTCTGCGTCTGGGTTCTGCTGCTTCCGCCATTCGCTGGCCCTGTTCTGTGCTGGTTTCTGTACCAGTTGGGCTCCCGGCCTGGCACCTTCCACTGCCGCCGCTTTTTGCGGCTTGAGCCGGCGCCTGCTGCCGCTTTTCATGGCTTTCTGAGGCTTTCACGGGTTGAATCCGGCGGCGAGAGGTGGGGGAGGGGTCCTCACGTTCCGAATTCTTTGAGAAAGTTGGATGTGAGCTTTATCTGGATTTCTTTTCTGGTTTGAGTCCTTCTCCGTTGCCCTTTGAGTTTGTTGTTGTGGATTTCTTAAGGTATTTGGCTCGTGGGACTCCCTGGTTCTCTCTTTTTGTCAGAGAGAGCTAGGCAGTGTCCCTGTTGTCATGGAGCCATCTTCCTTCTCTGTGTTTTGTTTTGTTTATTGCCACAGCTTGAACTCAGGGCCTGGATGCTTGACCGTACCTTTCTGCTCAAGCCTGGTGCTCTTCCAGTTGAGTAATAGCTTCACTTCCAGCTTTTTACTGGCTTACAGGAGTTCAGAATCTCATGAATTTACTGTTTGGGCTGATTTTGAACCATGATACTGAGATCTCAGCTTCCTGAGTAGCTGGGATTACAGGCATTGTCCACTGGTGCCCAGCTGAAGACTTCGTTTGAATGAAAGATTTTTGGGTCCCTTGAGAGATAGTTACTTGTGTAGAGAAATAGAATGTTTTCCATAAAACTCTTTCCTTAAACAATCAGAGCATGGTTGTAAAGCACACATGGAAGTTTTTGTATATTGTAAACTCAGACAGTATGCAAAGTAACATTCTAGTTTTCAATTAATAGGACTATCTCTTCTAAATTTAAGCTTGGAATATTAAAATTTTTTGATCTACAAGTAAGCCCAAGGATAGTAAAAGACAAAAAAATTATACAGTGACCACAGGGAATAGATCAAAGATGTGTAGAGGCAGGGAGAAATAACTGCAAACAGTACAATAGAAAACCCAAAGGAGAATATTCTTAGGAGAGGATCATAAAGGCTTAATAGCTACGTGCATATAATCTATAAAATGATACTTTTTGAAATGAACTCCAAGAAATGAAAACATGATATTTTTTAAAAAATTGTATTTGTTGTTCTTTTCTATTTTCTTTGCATTTTCCCCCTTTTGTTGCTGTTTTTGATTTCTGCACTGTTTGTCTTTGTAAGTTTATCTTATTTGTGAAGCACAGAAATGGTGAGACAAAGGATGAACAAATTCAACCCGTGATACTTACTAGACAATATATTGGGAATGAATTATACAATTTGGGGGTCTGGGGAGGTTGGGAGAAAATGAGGGAAGAGGTGTCAAATAGAAATGTACTCAAATGTGAATTAATATGTATATAATGTATATATGTATATATGTATATAATGTAACCCTTCTATTAATTACAATAAAATATATTAAAAAAAAGAAATGTACTCAATACCTGATCATATAACTTTAACCCTCTGAACATCACATTTACAAAAATATTTTTCTTTTGGATTTGACTGCCTGTCATAGAAAGAAAATATGTACTTGAAATTAACATTGCTTTATTAGACATAAAACTTGGGCTGGAGATGTTGAGCATAAAAAAGGTCATGAGTTCAATCCCTAATACTGCAAGAGGTCTGTCAGTCTGTCTATCTATGTATCTTATCTATGTCTGTCTGTCTATCTATTTACTTACCTATCTACCTATCTGTCTATCTGTTGATCTAATTGATGTCTGTATGTATCTTTTGATCAATCTATCTAATCTATGTATCTTATGTATGTATGCCTGCATGTATGTATCCATCCATCCATCCATCCATCCATCCATCCATCCATCCATCCATCCATTCATCCATGCATGCATGCATGCATATATCCATCTATGTTTCTATGAGAGGGGTGGGGGAGGGAAGAAGGGAAAGAGACGTAGACAAAGCAGATCTTCACGGTATATACTTGATTTCCCTCAGGACTTTGAGTTTAAAGGTGAGCTGGGCTGTCGCTGCTCTTTGGAGGGGGGTTGTGGTAAACATACATAGTCCAGGACCATCAGCTTCCAAGCCAAGTCCTTTAGGACAAAGTCACCTAGGTGCACAGTAGCTCTGGCAGCCTTGTATAGGACAGCTCAGCTCAGCTGTGGATGTTTGTTAGGCTTCCTGAACTTGGCCAGTGTGCATACTAACCCACAGAGGCTGTAGCAGGCAGGGCGCCTAGACTTGAATAGACAAGACAAAGTTGAGCGCATGCATGGTTGCACACTCTTCGCTCCTGCGAGGCCTGCCTTGTGTTTACCTGGGTTGTGTGGAAAAGACGGACAGCTCAGGCACGCTGGGCATATGCAGTGTCAGTGTCTGCTGGCTCCTCCCTCTTCTCTGGCTGGACAATGTGGAGAGACTCCCCATGGGTATTCCACGCAGAAGTTCCTGGGACTCCCTCCCACCCGTGTGAATGTTACAAAGCCCCAGGTGTTGTGCAAGCCCTGTTAGGGCTATTGGTTCCACAGGGCCACCTGGTGAGGAACATGAGGCCGGATTACATTGTGGGGGACATGGGGCGCAGGAAGAGGTAATGAGACCAGGCAACGGGGGGTGGGGGGGACCCAGGAGAGGCCCAGGAGAGGGAGGGAGGGAAAGAGAGGGCTGAGTGGGGGGAATCAGAGAGGGGAGGTTGAGCCCCTCCCCCAAGCCGCTAAGCTTTCTTCCCACCACAGGCTCCTAGCCCTGCACACCTTGGGGAGGCCAGAGGTCTATGCAGGCTTTAGCAGCAGGGCAGGCTTGGTTTAGGGGTGAGATCATTTTGGACTACTTCATTGACAAATCTATAAATCTATGCTACACACACACACACACACACACACACACCACACACACACACAATCACACATCCAGCATCTCCTCGCAACAGAGTCCCTTTCAAATCCAGTGACATCCTAGCTACTCAGGAGTCTGAGATCTGAGGATCATGGTTCAAAGCCAACCCCGGGGCATGAAAGACCCCCTGAGACTCTTTATTTTGGAACAGTAGACTCAGCCAAAGTGGAAAGTGGTGCTGTGGCCAAAGTGGTAGAGCGCTAACCTTGTGCACAAAGAGGCTCAGGGACCTTGAGTTCAAGCCCCAAGTCTGGCAAAAAAAAAAATAAAGTCAATCATGAGGGAAAATGTTCAAGCAATGTCATCAATCTCAGATCCTAATGTGGTGGAGAAACATTTCTGATCAAGAGGACAAGAGGCTATATTTTTTGAATTAAAAAGAAAAAAGAAAAAAATAAGACTTTCTCCTACTCCTTCTGTTCCCCTTTGTACTTTGTTTGATGATAATCTTGGGGAACCTAAAACTAGATCTTCCATTTCCCTAGATTAGCCAGATCCTGTGCAGGTCTTTAAGGTTAGCAGGGTGTATGTATCCAGGACCTGGAGTCAGCTTGGTTCGATGACAATGAGGCCCACTCTGTCTGACAATTGATACATGGCAGACGTTTTAGAATATTACACACTTGAACAATTCAAGTCCACTTCTGGCTTTGCACCTTGTTTCTCATTTCACCCCAGTGACTTGGCACTCAGGTTGGTGTGTCTGCAATGTTTTCCACATGCTCTAGAATTATGGTGCTATTTTGACAGAAGTTTTAGGATGAGAGTAGCTCCCCATTGACAAACTACTCAGCCACACAGTTTGCTTGTGTCTGGTGCATTTTTAAACTTTTCTTTCTTTTTTTTTTGTCTTTCCTTTTTCCAGTCCTGGGTTTGAACTCAGGGCCTGGGCCCTGTCCCTGAGCTTCTTTTGGCTCAAGGTGAGTTCTCCACC
Organism: Megascapheus bottae; assembly: GCF_031878675.1. Taxonomy (NCBI): domain Eukaryota; kingdom Metazoa; phylum Chordata; class Mammalia; order Rodentia; family Geomyidae; genus Megascapheus; species Megascapheus bottae. Next base: position 1,804,059 of record NW_028327483.1, read on the forward strand.
ACTTCTAGCTTTTTCTGTTTCTGTGGTACTGAGGAATTAAACACAGGGCATCATGAATTCTAGGCAAGCACTCTACCACTATGCCACATTACCAGCCCTTTGTTTTCTTGAATGATTGATATGATTATTTGTTTCCTGTTCCATTCTCAACAGAGTATGAAAGCGTGGAGACTGGACTTTTTGAGTATTCTCCTAGAATATGGAACCCATCTGAATCTGAGGGACCAAAAGGGCCACACCCCCACTTCTGTACTGTCTCATGGGAACAGAAGGCAACAATCACCAAACCACTATAGTAGGTACAGATAACGCAACTTTAATTTGAAATACTAGAAATGCATGTGTTGGACCATTACAAGGCCCAAGTTATACTTGAAATATAGCATTTCAATCCTCAGAAACTCAAGTATGCATTGAATGAGAATATCTGGAAATGATTCATATATATAATATAGGAATAAGTAATATATATAATAATAGATAATAATAGATACTGAATAATATCCAATATATAATATACATATATATAAATACATTTATATCTATATATACACACATATATATACTATATATAGGTGATATGTACTAATTTGAGCGACATATATACTATATACATAGGTAATATCTGAATATTTTAAAGGTAAATTTTCTGTGTGTGTGTGTGTGCTTGTGTTGTGTCAATCATGGGGCTTGAACTCAGAGCCTGGGTGCTTTCTCTGAGCTCTTTCACTCAAGGCTACTACTCTCCCATTCTGAGCCACAGCACTGCTTCCTGTTTTCTGGTGGTTCCTTGAAGATAAGAGACTCACAGACTTCCTGCCTGGGTTAGCTTTGAACCGGGATGCTCAGATCTCAGCCTCCTGAGAAGCTAGGATAATAAGATTGAACTATCAGCACCCAGTGTGTGCGTTCGTGCCTGTGTGTGTGTGTGTGTGTGTGTGTGTGTGTGTGTGTGTGTGTCTTTTAATATGTGCTCCCATTATTTTTGTAATCAGTGCAAAACGACACGGGGAAGGTAAAATGTGCCTTGTCTGTATTAAGAATCATCAAAGTGAATGCAGGATTTAGGGTGTCCATTGAGTTCACAGAGCCCTCTCTCCATCAATTTGTCAGTAGTAAACCCTTGAAATATTTGCAGTTAGTAATAACCAAGATAGGAATTCTTTGACTAATTTAGCTTTAGCAGTTCTGTGTCACTTATTGTTAATTTATCTAACACACTAGGAAAACTGAATACAAAGAGGGGACCCATTACTTAGGGCTATAAAGTTTCTTGAGACACTGCTATGTGTTCGTAAATGTCAGTTTGGGGATTATAACTAAAGAAAAATGTTTACATTTAAGTGTTTAACTAAAGAAAAATGTTTGCATTTAAGTATTTGTTTTGTTTGCTCCCATGCAGAAACATGGAGACAACAGAGATAAAGACTAGGACTGAGGGCCCTGCTGGTAGAGTGCTTGCCTGGGTTCAATTCGCACATACCATATACATAAAAAAGGCCGGAAGTGGTGCTGTGACTCAAAATGGTAGAGTTCTAGACTTGAGAAAGCTCTGGGACAGTGCCCAGGCCCTGATTTCAAGCCCCAGGACTGGCAAAAAAAAAAAAGACAAGGTTTATGGCTCAATGTGTCCTGATGTGTTTATTTTGCTTCAAGAAGAGGGTTTATGTGTAAACTACAGGAGACAGCTGCTGAGGATCCTGCCTCAACTTGCTCCTTAAGAAGAGTGTCCAGCTGGATGCTGGTGGCCCATGCCTGATATCCTAGCTACTAAAGAGGCTAAGTTCTGAGGACTGTAGTTCAAAGCCAGCCTGGGCACGAAAGTCTGTGATACTCTTATCTTCAATTAACTACCAGAAAACCAGAAGTGGCACTGTGGCTCAAGGGGTAGAGCACTAGCTTTGAGTGAAAGAGCTCAGAGACAGACAGAGGCCAGACCCTGAGTTCAAACCATATGACTAACCAAAGAAAAAAGAAGTGTTCAGTTGAGACCCTGAGGTTCACACCTGTAATCCTGTCTAATTCAGAGGCTGAGACTTGAAGCTGCCACTGTGAGATACTTAATCTCCAATGACTCAAAAACAACAAAAAAAATCATTTGAAGTGGAGCTGTGATTCAAGTGATAGAGTGCCAAGGAACAATGTTCACGCCTTGAGTTCAAGCCCGAGAATCAGTTAACCCATGTATATGTGTATATGTAGTAAAATATATGAATATACATAAATATATAACTATATATAATATATAAATATATAAGATATAAAAGTATAAATACATTTATTATAAATATATAAAACACATTATATGTAATATACACAAATATAGTATTTATAAATACATATAAAACCAAAACATATGTATATGTATAAAATGTATATATAAATGTATATTCATATGTGTAAAATATGTATACATACATGTTAATATTTTAATTATGTGAATATATAATATATATGTAATCATATGAATATATGATTATATTGTGTAATTTATTCTTCATTATGCTTTATATATTATATTTATTCATTGTATTTTTATTATATATGTATCATATATATACTGTATATTATATATTTATATATTTTATAATATTTTATATATAATAAGTCTCTTTTAATTGCATTTGAATGATGAGTGACTGTCAAGAGGTTGTCTCCATTTTCTTAGGGCTATTTCCTACCTTTTTGGGAATCATGTCAGCATGTTTGCATGTCATATATTTGCTTAAATAAATCTACAATTTGGGGTCTTCTTGGACCTTCAGTTCATATTTTATAGCATATTCAGTTTTTTGAATTATAGGAAAAATACATTTCAACTTCAAACATGGGTAAGCAAGGGATTTATAAATACATGTCAGAACAATGTTTTTAATTTACCTCTTCATTCTGTGTGGTCCTATAATTTGAGCTTGTCCATGAATTTTTCTAAGGCATAGGCCAAACAAAAAATACCAAAACCCTTTAATATTACCTTACTTTCCCTTTCCCTTTTTCTTTTTTTTATTGTGTTATATTGTCAGGGTAATGTATAGATAGAAGGGTTACAGTTACATTTGTCAGGTAGTGAGAACATTCCTTCTCATATTTTTATGAGATATTCTGAGATAGAATCCAGAGATTTAAAATTACATTGTGTTTTAGTGTATCTACATTTACTGTTATTCTGTTAGATATGGTATTAGATTTTAGGTTAAAGGCTTGTATAAGTTACCTTGTTCTCTGTGAGTAATGGCATCCCACTGGAATAGCTATAAGATTCACTAAGTGCTTCTCAAATAGTATTATAGTTTGTGCATATTGCAAACAGCATTCTTTATCTTCAGCCTTGTCTCTTAATAAAGGGACATGTAGTGTCTTGATAATCCCTGTAGATTAGTGGTAGAGTCCTACCCTTGAGCAAAAAGGAGCTCACGGACAGTGACCAGGACCAGAGTTCAAGTGTTAGGACTAGGAAAAAATGTATCAAAAGTCAAAGAAACAAATAACTAAGAATAGATTTTTTTCCTATATCACAGCCATACTACTTCTCGGTATCTACCCTGAACATCCAGAGTCAGACTCGTAAAGACACCTGCACACCCACCTTCACTACTGCATAATTCCTTATAGCCAAGATAATAAAAACAGCCTAGATGGCTCACAATAGATGAGTGGATCCAAAAAATGTGGTACTTATACACAAAGGAATTTTACACAGCCATTAGAAAAATTAAACTGTCATTTGCAGGAAAATGAATGGAACTAGAATAAATAATTTTAAGTGAGGCAAACCAATGTAAGACAAAGACATGCATTCCTTCTGATAATGTGGAAATTAGATCTAAAATACAGTAGGATATGATAAATTATAGAGGATTTTAGATACACAGTGAGACAAAAAGAGGATACTCAAGACATAAACATGAAAGTTCAAGGCCTAAGTGACTCTTTGTATTTACATAAAATTGTATATATATGTACATATAAAAATGTACTCCAAGATATGTAAATAAGAGATCTCTATGGTGTGTTTCATATTTTTACTTTTTGATGATTCTCTTGTTTATGTATGATGGGTTCACTTGCATATCTTTGGGAGGGTGTCGGAAGGACACAGAACTGGAGGGAAAAGGGGTGAAAAGGTTCAGTAGTAGAGGTCACTGGACACTGATGAAAGTGAACTATACAACGTGTGGAAATGGAGGGAGGAACTGTGAGAGAGTGAGGGAACAAAAGATACTGTATGAAAGGAAATGTACATATTACCTGACTCATGAAATTGTAATCTTTCTGTAAATCACTTCTACAATAATAAAAAGAAAGTAAATTAGTTATTTAAAAAACTCTTCAAAAGTTTTTTTTCCAATCTTGGGGCTTAAACTCAGGGCCTGAGCACTGTCATTGGGCTTTCTCAAGGCTGGAGCTCTACCACTTGAACCACAGCACCACTTCTGGCTTTTTTCTATGTATGTGGTATTAAGGAACTGCACGCTGGTCTTCATGCATTCTAGGCAAGTACTTTGCAACTAGGCCAAACTCAAGGCCCTTCTTCTAAAAGGTTTTAAGTTCATTAATGATTTTAACAAGTTTATTCTATGTAAATTAGGTGTACGTGTGTTAATTATTTTCTCTCAATTTCTTATAACTTGTGTGCATATGAATTGATGTTCTGTCTCTTTCAACTAAATTTGGCTTGCTATCTCCTTTGTCCAATTTGAGCATAGATCCTCTTGCCTAATTATAGGCATTTTTTGCAGATTTATTTTCTCCATGGTTTCATTTGAGGTAATGTCTATTTGGTGGCAGTATGTTGTTGCTGTTATTGTTGTTTGTTTTAAATAAGCAGTAATTAGTTGAAAGATTCACTTAAACTCTCCAATCAACATATTTTATTGAATAAGTGAATATCAGAATTCAGTGTTACCATCAAAAGTTATGTACGAATTTGTCCATTTTGCCATTTCTTGCTCAGACTGCAAATCACATATAACATATAACGTGTGTGTGTGTGTGTGTGTGTGTGTGTGTGTGTGTGTGTATTTTGTAGGACATGGGGCTTGAAATCTGGGCCTGGGCCCTGTCCCTGAGCTCTTCAGCTTCAGGCTACCACCCTACCATTCATCCACAGCCCCACTTCTTCTTTTTTAGAGGTTAATTGAAAATAAGGGTCTCACGGTCATTTGTCCCTGAGCTTGCTTTGAACCACAATCCTCAGATCTCAGTCTCCTGAGTAGTTAGGATTGCAGGCATGAGCCAACATGCCTGATGTCTTTTCTTTTCTTGCCAGTCCTGGTGCTTGAAATCAGGGCCTGAGAACAGTCTGTGCTTTCTCAAGACTAGAGCTCTACCAATTAAACCACAGCCACATGGCTGGCTTTTTCTATGTGTGTATTGAGAAATTGAACCCGGGTTTTGTGCATGCTAGATAAGCACTGTTACACTAGGCCAAACTCCTTGTCCCTTAGTTACATTTTCCTTGTTTTTAATTTGCCAGACTTGGGGCTTGAATTCAGGGCCCGAGCACTGTCCTTGGGATTTCCTCAAGGCTATTGCTCTAATACTTGAGCCATAGCACCATTTTCAACTTTTCAACATATGTGGTACTGAGCAAATCAAACCCAGGTCTTCATGCATGCTAGGCAAGAACTCTACCACTAGGCCAAACTCCTGGCACTTTGTTGACATTTTCATAATCATTTTTGCACCAAATTCCAGTCTCTAACAGAATCGCATTTACCTTTCATTGTTAATTTTCTATATAATATTTCCATATGAAAAACAACCCACCAATTTATTTCTCAGTTAAAACCTACTAAAATTTCTCACAAGACTAAGTCTGAGGACCAATTGAATGGAGTATAAAACCCAAAAATGAACCCACAAATATACAGCTACCTAATATTTGATAAGGGAGCCAAAATCACAGGTTAGAAGAAAGGCAGTTTCTTGAACAAATGGAGTTGGAAGAAATAACTATGCACATGCAAAAATAGAAGCTAGATCCTTGTATTTCACCCTCCACCAGAATCATTTCCAAAATTGATCAGATATGTCAGTTTAGGGCCAGATTCTCTGAAAACATTACAGAAATGGATAGGGGAAACACTGTGGCTTCTAGTCACAGGTTGAAATCTCCTAAATAAAGATCCAGAATCACAACAAATCTAAGAAATGCTGGAAAATGGGATTTCATCAAACTGAAGAGTTTTTGCATGGCAAAGGACATAGATAGCAAGATAAATAGAAAGCCCACAGACGGAGAGATCTTTCCTAACTATGCATCACACAAGTGCCTCATATATAAAATATAGTTAGAGCTCAAAAATTACCCCCCCACACAAATGCTCAAAGAAACAACACAATAAATAGGCTAAAGACTTAAAGAAAGATTTCTCTGAGAAAGAAATAAGAATGACCAATAGACACAATGAAGAAATGATGTTAACATCACTGGCCATAAAGAAATGCAAATGAAATCAATATTGAGATTCCACAACATACCAACTAGGTCATTATCAAGAAAACTAACAATAACAGATGCTGACTGGGATATGGTCAAGAGGGAACACTACTACATTGTTGGTGGAAATATAAACTTTTGTAGCTACACTGGAAAGCAATATGGAGGGTCCTCTGAAGACTGAACATAAGAGTTTCCCTATTACCCAGTTATTCTACCCCTGGGCATGTATCCAGTTGACTACTGACCAGGGAACACTGAAGTCACTAGCACAACCATGTTTGTTGCAGCATTATTTACCAGAGCTAAGATATGGAATAGCAACTCAGATGTGTTGTAGATCCACAGTAGAATTTCATGCTTTCATTAGAAAGAATGAGATTGCTCCATTCAGAAAGAAATGAAAAGACTTGGAAAAAATTACATTAATGAAGAAAGCCAGACCCAGAGAAACAAATTGCATGGTTTCCCTCATTTGTATGTTTGTTTTGGTAACTAGAATGTGCCTATGAATCTAGACAAAAAGACCACACTGTACATGAGTAATTAAACTGGACTCTGTACTTTCACACAGTGAGACCAGAGGAGTGTATTTTTTGGAGAGGATCACAAGGGCCCAATAGCTATGTATACATGACCATATAGAATGATGTTATCTAACTGAGCTCTAAGAAATTGAAATGAGTTTTTTTATGGTAGTGTTTTTGGTTCTCCTCCACCTTTTTTCACCGTTTGTGATTTCTGTAATATTTGTCTTGTATGTAGGTTTATCTGACTTGAGAAAGATAAGGGGAAGCACAGAAAAATGGGACAATGTGCAAACTAATTAGTAGTTATACTCACTAGAGACCATGTTGGAAATAAACTACACAACGTGGCAGGCGGTCAAGATGTAAAAATCCAGGAGAGAGTGAGGGAGAGGTGAGAGTGTTCAAAAACAAATGTACACATTACTTAACTTACATAACTCTAACTCCCCTGTACATCACCTTTGCAATGTAAATATTTTTTAAAAAAAGATTAAAAATATAAAAAGAAGAAAAAGCTGAGGCATGGTGACTCACACCTATAATCCTAGCTACTCAGTGGGTTGAGATATGAGGATCCAGGTTCAAAGCCAGCAGAGGCAGAAAAGGACATGAGACTCTTATCTCCAATTAACATCTAGAAAATGGAAAGTGGGTAGAGTGGTAGCCTTGAGCTGCAGAGCTCAGGGACAGCTCTCAGGCTGAGTTCAAGCCCCATGACACAGACACAAAAAAGGCATATTTTATGACACACAATTAATGATTATAGGAATCTCTTACCAAAATGTGCTCCCATTACTACAATCTTGAACCAATTATGCTCGGTGCCTTGAAGTATCTGTGGATTTCAGGACCACTGAAGTGTCTGCAGGGAACTTGGGTCTAATATATGTTAAGTAGAAAACACAGACTTGGTTTTGATATTGAATTGAGTTTGTCATAGAGAATCATTTTCTATGTTACCATATATGCTCAGTGCAGTGCATCATGCAAATATCTTGATCAATGTTAGCCTAGTTAGTCACAATTACCTGTTTGAAGTTGAAAGTTCAGGATATAGAAGTGGAATTCAAGTTCACTTGTTATTAATATGTAATAGCATCAGCATCATTTCTTCCTCAGGTGGTGCTAAATGGGTGCATTTGTGTAGGCCTCTGCATTTGGAATTCCTATTGAAACTTGCCTGGATCAACCAGCAATGTTCTGTGGCTATTATGGATATTGTGTGTGTGAATCTACCCTCTGTTTGTGACACCCTTATAACTTCCGGTTGACATTTCATAGGCATAGAGTTTTTTGTTTCTAGTTCACTGTACACTGAGGCTTTCATGCTAATAATGTCTCAACACAGTTATTGTACAAAATACATCCAAGATAACTCCATTTCTGGTGCTTCATTATATGTGGACTTGGATGAAATCATAGCACCAGGCATGAAGAAGTCAAATCTGCACACACGTTTTCCAACTCATGTTTTCCTCTTAGATGCAAACCCTCAGGTGCAGAGACCAGGGGAAGAGCTCTACCCACTGCTTATGGGGACTAGCAAGAGGCTTTCATGAAAGTTGAGCTATTGTGTAGATCTCTTTCAATAAAGATGTATATTCACATCCAGACAGATATATTAATATTCAACTCTGACACTGTGGGCCTCAGTTGCAGACAGAATTTTATATTGGCAAATACTTCAGGGATGTACCCTGTGATTTTTACACTCTTTTTTGCCCCCTAATCAGGTCTTTGGCTGGCACTACCTACTCATCTCTAATGAAGCACCTTACACAGGTGGATGGAGAGGGGATGAGAACACCTTTCAACAATTTCTGTTTTTTTTTCCCTCTGTACACTTTGGAAACAGATTGCAGTATCATCGATGCTTCTGGGCATGAAGAGAACATGCCATATGTAACTCATCATTTTAGTCTCTTTACTATTTTATTCTGAGGATGGGTAATGGCTGAGGGAACGTTGGGTGCAGACTTCCATGTTTTCTGTCCCCTCTACACCATTCTCCCAATTGCTGCAGGAATAGCTCAGTTTCATTATTTTGTCTTATATCTACTATTAAGTGATTTTTTTGCCAGTCCTGGGGCTTGTACTTACAGGCTGAGCACTGTCCTTGAGTTTTTCTCAAGGCTATAGTTCTACTACTTGAGGCACAGCAGTACTACCATCGTTTTCTATGTAGATCATATGTAGGAATCAAGCCAGGGTCTTCATGAATGCTAGGTATGCACTCTACTACTAGGCAAAAATCCTGGGCCCTGTTGAGTGATTTTTTAAAAAATCTGTTAGCAAGAGAGGATTCTATTTCTTTCTGTGTAGCATTTCCTTTCCAGGGCAGTAAGTTCTTCACTTTACTCCAGCATTCCTGTATCTTCTCCATCCCAGTTATCATTGCTGAAAATGAAGTGATGTTATTACAAACAACTGAGTCACTGGCAAAAGTTCTGTAATGAAATGATACAGCACCATTTCCCTACCCAGCTAGGCCAGTAGTCTGAGAACTTTTCTTTAATAGCACATACATACATACACATATGTATATATATACATATGTGTACATATATATGTATATGTATATTCTTTCAGATGGCTGCATAGACCTTCAATGTGTATAAATGCCATGTTTTCTTGACCTATTCATCTATTGAGGGACATCTGCGTTGGTTCCATATCTTAGCTATGATAAATGATACTGCAATGAACATGGTTGTGCTGGTAGCTTTAATATGTCTTTGTTTATGGACATTTGGGTAAATGCTCAGGAATTGGATTACTGGGTCATAGCAGAGCTCTATGTTTAGTCTTTTGAAGAATCACCATACTGCAATTGTGCACATTTATGCTTCCCTCCTGGCCATGTCCCTGCCACCATCTGCTGTTATTAGATTTCTTAATAATGGCTATTTAACTAGAGAGAGGTTGAATCTCAAAGTTGTTTTGATTTGGATTTTTTGGGAGGTCATGAGTCTTGAACTCGGCCTGGGGACTGTTCCTGAGCTCCTCAGGGCAAGGCTAGTGCCCTACCTCTAGGCCTGGGCAGTGTCCCTGAGCTCTTCAGCTCAAGGCTACCGCCGCAGGCCTTGAGCCACAGCACCGCTTCTGTCTTTCTGGTTGTTAATTGGAGATAAGTGTCTCAGGTGCTTTTGTGCCCTGGCTTACTTTGTACCTTGATCCTCAGATCTTATCCTCCTACAGCAAGGATTACAGCCACTGCACCAGGCTGAGGGTTCAGTTTTTTGAGCTCTAAGTATATTTTGTACATTAAGCACTTTGATGGATACTTGGTAAAAAAAATATCTCCCATTCTGTGATCTGTTCAGCTTGCTAGCAATGCCCTTTGCTGTGCAGAAAATTTTAAGTTTGTTATAGTTCCATTTATCAATTCTTTTTATGATTTGTTGTGATTTTGGAATTTTATTCATCAAGTTTTCACCTGTGCCCTGGAGCCCTAGAGTTTTCCATACACTTTCCTGTACAAGTATCATAGATACTGCATTTACATTGAGGTCTCTGATCCACTTTCAGTCGATGATGGTGAGAGATTATAAATGTGTATCTAATTTCAATTTTCTACACAGGGATGTTGTTTTTCCAGCACCAATTGTTAAAGTCTGTCTTCCTTTCAACCTGTATTTTTGTTTCTTTATTGAATATTAGATAGCTATAAATCTGTGAGCTAATTTCTGCACCTTCTATTCTGTTCCATTGTTACTCAGGACAATTCCGGTGTCAGTAATCAACTGTTTTTCTGACTATGGCTCTGTAATAGAGTTTGAAGTTAGGTATTGCTGTTCCTTCAACACTGTTCTGCCTGCTAAGAATTACTTTTGCTTTTTGATCTTTTGTTATTCCATATGAATTTTTGGATTGATTTCTTTACTTCTTTGAATTTTGGGGGGATTTTAATGGGTATTACATTGAATTTGTAAATGGCTTTTGGCAGTATTGCCACTCTCTTAAAAAAGTAGTTGCATGAAGGAGTTGCCATTCAACAAAGCAGCTTAAAAATATAATTCATTTCATCAATTGATATCACCTCTTTGAAGTGTTTTCTTAATGTTATCATTCTCCATGCATGCACTTTAATGATATTTTGATTTAAAAAATAGACTGGAACAAAAGAAGATAAAAAATGACTTGATACTTGATATTAAAAAAAGCTGTTAAAAGAGTATTGCCATTTTCACAATCCTTCCAATCCAGTAGCACAGATTATCTTTCTGTTTCTTAAGCCTTCTTCAATTTCCGTTTTCAGATTTTTAAACTTTCAGTGTAGAGGTCCTTTACTTGCTTTGTTAATTCTTAAGTATTTTTTATTTTTGGGGGTGGGGAGCAATTGTAAATGGAATTGTGTTTCTGATTTCAACTTTGATTGACAAGGTAGCTGGTGTTCTGTCCCTGTGTTGAAATTTATGTACCTAGATTCAGGGCTTGTAGAGACTGTTGAGTGAATATATAGAGTTCAGTTTTGCTTAGGAGTTTGTACTGTTGAAATTTGACTATCCGATAAAAGTATTGAGATTGTAAGGTAAACCTAGAAGTAGGAGGTATTCTTCATGAATGTGTAAGAGAAGGGTCTTTCCCTGGTTTGGGGATGAGAGTAATATTGGCTTCATAAAATGAGTTTGGTATTGTTCCTTCTACTTCTATTTCTCGGAAGAGTTTCAAGAGCATAGGTGTTACTTCATCTTTAAACATCTTCTAGAATTCCGCAGTGAAACCTGGGCTCTTTTTGGTTGGCATTTCCTTGATTGCTTCCACAATTTCAGTGTAAGAGATTGGTTTGTTTAATTTGTTTACCTCTTCATAGTTCAGTGTGGGTAGCCTATATTTATTTAAGAAATCATCCATTTTTACTAGATTTTCTTGTTCTTTGAATATAGGCCCTTGTAGTACTTATTCATTATGGACTGAATTTCTTGGATATCAGTTGTGATTGTTCCCGTGGGGTCTCTAATTTTGTTTATTTGAGTCTCCCCTCTCCTTTTTTTGATTCATCTCACCAGGGGTCTGTCTATTTTGTTGACTCAAAGAACCAACTTTTTGAATTATTAATTTTGTGTATAGTAGATCTTATTTCAATCGCTGATATTTCTGATTTCATTTTTGTTGTATCCTTCTAGTTGTTTTAGAATGGACTTTTTCTTGCTGTTCTAGTTGCTTCAGTTTCTTTTTCAGGTTGTTTACATGCTCTTTTTCTGTCTTTTTAATATGCACTCCTAGTGGGATAAGTTTGCCCTTTAGAACTGCCTTTGCTGTGTCCCAAAAAGTTCTTTTGTGATGTCTCTTGATCGTCATTACATTCAAGGAGGTGTGTATGGATTGTACCATTTACTAATATGTAGTGGCCTTGTATATGTTTATGTACTGATTTTACTGAGAAGTTAATTTTGTCGGAGATTAAGATGGCTACTCCTGCTTTTTTGCATGGTGCATTGGAGTGGAAAATTCGTTTCCATCCTTTCACTTGGAATTTGTTTCTGTCTTTCGCGGTGAGGTGGGTCTCTAGGAGGCAACATATGGATAGGTGGTGTTTCTTAATCCAGTCTGCTGCTCTGTGTCTTTTGATTAGATTGTTCAGCCCGTTCACATTTATGGAAATTGTGGAGAAATGGTCAGTGACCATTGTTATTATTTACTTTTACTTCTAAATTTCTTTCTCTCTTTTTTCCCCTTTTGTGTTTAGTGAATTAGAGGTAATTTCTTATTGATGTGGGTTCTTGATGTTCTGCAAGTTGTTCTCGATTAATTAATATTTTTTCTAATGCTGGTTTAGTGTGCAGGTATTCATATAGCTTCTCTTTGGAGTGAAATATTCTTGTTTCACCCTGAAATGTAAATGCGAATTTTGCTGGATATATCAGTCTGGGTTGGCAGTTGTTGGTCTTCAGGACATGAATGATGTTTTTTCAAGCTTTTCTTGCATTTAGGGTTTGTGTGGAGACATCTGCTGTAATTCTAATTTTTCCCATTGTAGTATGGCTCTTTGTTTTAGCAGCATTTAAGATCAATTCCTTGGTATTTGGATCTAGTGTTTGGACAAGTTTACACTCTAACCAACAGTGTTGTAGTGATCCCTCCTGGCTACATCCCCACCAGTATATGTTGTTATTAGATTTCTTGATCATGGCCATTCTAACTGGAATGAGGTGGAATCTTAGAATTATTTTTTTATATATTTTATATTGTAATTCATAGAAGGGTTACATTATATTTGCCAGATAGAAGGTACATTAATTCACATACTTTGATACCCTTTCTCATGTCTTGGTCCCCATTTCCCTCCCCCTACCCCCACCCCTCATCTTGTTTCCCCCTTCCCTATCCAATTTCAAATAACCAAATACAAATATATGCAATATATCAGATAACAAAGTAAGATACTGTAACAATATAAGATAATCAAGAGATAGCAAAAGAGATGAGAGATAACATAGTACATTAAGGACAACAATCACTCATTATATGGCTTTTGTGGAATCTTAGAATTGTTTTGATTTGTGTTTCTTTTTTCTGTTTTTCTTTTTTTTTTTTTGGCCAGTCCTGGGCTTGAGCTCAAGGCCTGAGCACTGTCCTTTGACTTTTCTCAAGGTTAGAGCTCTCCCACTTGAGCCTCAGCACCACTTCCAGCTTTATTCTATGTATGTGGTACTGAGGAATCCAACCCAGGTCTTTGTGCATGCTAGACAAGCACTCTACCACTAGGTCAACCTCCCGGTGATTTGTATTTCTTTTATGGCCAGAGATGTTGAGTATTTCTCGATGTGTTTATAGGCCATTCTTGTTTCTTCTTCAGAGAAGACTCTTTGGCCAATCTTTTAATGGGATGGTTGTTTCTTTGGAGATTAGTTTTTGAGTGATTCATTTTTTGAGCTGTTGATATATTTTATATATGAGGCCTTTGTTATATGGTTAGTGAAGATCTTCTCCCACTCTGTAGGCTTTCTAGTCAGTTTGCTAGCTATGTCCTTTGCCATACAGAAGCTCTGCAGTTTAATGCAGTCCCATTTATCCAGACATTTCTTTGATTTGTTGTGAAAATCCCTGATCCTTTACACAATTTTACTATGGGATTTGATATCTATGATGTTCACTTTGGAGCATGAACAGCATTTAAGAATCTCTTCATTTGTTGTATTGTTAGTGAAGATATTCTCTCACTCTGTGGGCTTTCTCTTTAACTTGCTAGGTATGTCCTTTGCCATATAGAACCTGTGCAGTTTAATGCAGTCCCATTTGTCCAAACTTTAATTTGTTGTGCTTCTGGGACTTTATTAAGAAAGTATTGACCTGTGCTAAGGAGACCTATTATATCTCCTATTCCTTCTTGTAAAGACTTTAGTATGTCTGCTTGTACCTTTGGGTCTTTGATCCATTTGGAGTTAATCCTGGTGCAGGGAGACATAGAAGGATTTAACTAATTTTCTGCATGTGCTTAACTTGTTCTGCCACCTAGGATATGGAAACAAGACCTTTATCTTGACTGATAGTTGTTCTTAACATACTGTGTTCTCTTCTCCTTTATTGCCCTTTGGATAATCTCATATTGTCACTGTACCTGCCTCAAAAATCTGGTATATTGAATATATGTTTATTTATTTGAAATAGGAAAGGGAAGGGGAAAACATGATGATTGGGATGGGATGGGAGGAGGGAAATGAGAACAAAAACATAAGAAGAGGTATCCATGTGTGAGAAGTGAAGCACCTACTATCTGGAGAATGTAACTATTTGGCTCTCCTGTATGACAGACAGCCAGTCTGTAGCAGTACTTACAGGACCATCGGGAATAACATCTGCCCAGATTGGGACATTGCTGGAACTTACAGATTTTCACAGGTGAGTGTGAGAGGGCTGGAAGGATATAAAAATGTCTAGTTTCAGATGTTAGAGAAGAATGATAGGATGAAATGGAATTATGAACTCATCAGATTTTGTATTATCAAGGTGTAACTGGAAATGACACTGTAGCTGAGGTGGTAGAGTGATTACCTTGTGCTGAAGAGATCATAGATAGTACCCAGGCCCAGAGTTTAAGACCCATGACCACCACCAACAAAAAATAGTGTAAGTTATCAAATAGAGTGGGACTTCTATATTGGCCACTGTCTGGAGAAAAGATGGAAAAGTTAGAGTAGACAAAGGGATTATTTGTTGTTTTAAGCCTTGTGGATCATTTTCTTTTAAAAATCAGTAAGTGGAAAATGACTTTTAAGTGTGAAGATAGCTTAAGCAGGGTAATGATGACTCACACCTGTAATCCTAGCTACCCAGGCAACTTTGACCTCCAGCGAAATGGCAGAAAGCAGGAAGTGAATGTGTGAATAAAGTACCAGGTTTGATGGAAAAATCTAAGGAAGTTCATGAAGTCCTGAGTTTCTTGTATTGGTAGTGGCAGTCATGTACTCATGTATATGCATGTGCGCATGCACACGCGCCCCCCCCCACACACCCCATATTATTGAATGAAATAAGACTCAGAAAGGGGCATGTGTTCTCTCACATATGAAAGTAAGTATGTTGTACAACTATTTAAAATTATAATTTTAGAGCCTGGTGCCGCTGGCTCACTCCTGTAATCCTAGTTACTCAGGAGGCTGAGATCTGAGGATCTCAGTTCAAAGCTACCCAGGCACTACAGTCTGTGATACTCTTATCTCCAATTAACCACCATGAAACTGGAAGTGACTCTGTGGTTCAAGTGGCAGAGCAGTAGCCTTGAGCTGAAAAATCTCAAGGACAGAGCCTAGACCTAGAGTTCAAGCCCCATGACCAATAAAAATATATTTTTATTTCAAAAATGAAAGCAAAAGTCTTCCTTCTACCTACTTCAAATGATTCTTAACATCAAGACAGATTTTGATGGATGACAGTTTTGTCATTCATAGCACATCCAATTTTCTTTCCCTATAGTTCGCCTTTGGGCCTTTTGATCATGCCTAGAGTGACCATTGCAAGTTTCCTGCTCTCTGAGAAATGGTCCTGAGGGACACATTGATAACCATGGTTTCCTTACTGCTTCACTTCAGCTGGAACTAGGTGGGACTGTTGACCTCACAAGATGAGAATGGCTTGTAGATTCTTCCTGAATTGAAAGACAAAATGGCCAAGAACATCCTTTGTCAAGCCTATGAGCTAGTGATACCAAGCCAAGCCCTACCATCTGTGTTCAAATGCATAGCAGTTTATAATCAGATAAATCTTCAGCAAGTGTCTATGGTGATAATGTGTCTTTTAATAACAGGCAAAGTATGTATCATGAACTCACAGTGGGATTTAACCCTAAGAAAGCGAGAGTTCATCCTAGGTTCACTCCATGTACCTCTCATTTTTTCACACCATCATGCAGATGTTTCTGGATTCACAGATTTTTATCAAAACAGTTCATACTTCCAAAAGCCCAGAAGATTTTCCTTGCTAGGCTATGGTTTTCCTATTTTAATTGCACAGATTCAGAGTCTGACTGTGTGACATGGGAGAATTGTCTTCATGAGGCCTCCTTGGATTTATTGCATGGACACATATTTGACCTGTGTGTTCAGACAGTTACAATGTGTACAATGCTGTGTATGCTGTGGCCCAGGCTCTCCATGACATACTACTTCATCAATCAGAAATACAAACAATGGGAAACAGAAAAGGAAGAGTTAAGGCTATCCCCTGCACAGGTAAGGCCTGCTTTTCCATGTTGGATGGCACACACCCTGCTCAAACTCCCTGCCTAGAGGGGTGTCTTACTGTATGAAATTAATATTTCAGGTGTTTTTCCAAAACCCAGGAATTTGTAATTGTCTAAATGTTTGTGAGGTACTCTAGACGTATATGCTTTCAAGAAAAAACAGTCCATACATGGCACAGTGGCTAATGCCTGTAATCCTAGCTACTCAGGTGGCTGAGATATGAGGATCAAGGTTCAAATCCTGGGCACTAACGATCGACGTGAGTGCCTTATCTCCAACTAACCACTGGAAAACCAAAACTAGTGCTTGGCTCAAGGGATAGGATGATAGCCTTGAGCTGAGAATCTCAGGGACAATGCCCAGGCCCAGGAGTAGGGTGGTAGCCTTGAGCTGAAGAGTTCAGGGACAGTGCCCAGGCCAACTTCAAGCCCCATGATAATAACAAAAAAAAAAACAGGAAAAGAAAAAGAAAGAAAGAAAGAAAGAAAGAAAGAAAGAAAGAAAGAAGAGAGAAGAAAGAAAGGAAGAAAGAAAGAAAGAAAGAAAGAAAGAAAGAAAGAAAGAAAGAAAGAAAGAAAGAAAGGTATTTCATGTTTTTATACATCCTTTTTTTTCTGGCTAGTCCTGCAGCCTGAACTCTGGGACTGGCCACTGTCCTTGCACATTTTTTGCTCAAGGTTAGCACTCTGCCACTTGAGCCACTGTACCACTTCTGGCTTTTTTCTGTGTATTTGGTTCTGAGGAATCTAACCCAGGGCTTCGTGCATGCTAGGCAAGCACTCTACCACTAGGCCACACTCCTGGTCCTCTATACATTCTTTTAGTTACAAATAACCTTAAAATATTCTAAGGTAATGTTCTGAAAATTGTAAACTCATCTTTTCCCTCTGAGTTTCTTCAGTAATATCAAAGGATGACCTACTAAACTGAATTATCCATTTTTTTCATGTTTCATTCTACTTTCAGTATTAAAATTGTGGTTGGGGCCAACTGAAAATAGCAATTGAAAATTGTCTCAATTCATGGCTATTTGCCTGGTATTGATTGCTCTTGAAAAACAGCCTTCTACTCCTTTTCTGAGTGGATTCTAAAAGATTATTTTTATTCTTCCATAGATTTTTCTTTGGGATGACTCACTCTTGAATTCAGAATCAGAGATGAAGGCAACCAGAAGCTTTTCTTAGATCATGTTTTCTGTCTTAACTCTGGATTTTACTTCATCATAAGATGATGTATCTCTTCTAGCTGTACCAAATTATGAAGAACATTCAGTTTTAAAATCCTGCTGGAGATCAAGTTACTTTGGATGAGAAAAGGAAACTGAAACCAGAGTATGACATTCTTAACAGTTGGAATTTCCCAGAAGGTCTTGAACTTGAAAGTAGTAAATTTTTCTCCATATGCTCTACATGGTTATCAACTGTATTTATCTGAAGCTTTGGTAGAGTGGGCCATAGGAACTACAGAGGAGGGTTGAATCATATCATAATGATTTTAAGGACATATGTGCAAGCAAAGATCATCCTTTGAATTTATACCCGGATGAGTGCCTGCAATTTTCTCCTATGATCTTCCTAGCTAACTCAGATTGCTGAGATCTGAATATCAGTTTAAAGTCAGCTCCAGCCTGAAAATTAGTCAGATGCTTATCTCCAATTAACTACCAAAAATCAGGAAGTGGAGCTGTGATTCAAGTAGTAGATTCCTAATCTTGAGAAAAAAAATCACCAGGACATTGACCAGATCTTGACTTCAAGCTCCAGGATCAGCAACAAAATATTAAATGTTTCTAGGTGTGACTAGAATATGGTCACAAGATATAAATGATGTCATTCTTATTTGGTTTCTAACACTGAGATAAAGTACCTGAGCAATCAGTTGATAGTTATCAGCTCTTCATCTTAAAAAGTTTATTTTGCTCTCTTCTGTGGAGGTGTCATTCAAAGGTTAGCCTGCTTCTTAGGCATCTTTGGTGAGAGGAATGATTGAAGAAGATGTGTGAGAAGAAGATTGTCAATGGAAAGATTTCCCAATGGATAACAAAGTGAGCCTGACTATAGAGTGTCCAAGAGTGGTTTCTCTGTTCCTATTGCTTCAGAGATGAGTAGGAGTGACCAAATGTAATGAGACCAATTCAAGAATGAGCCACAGCGATATAACTGATATTTTAAAGAGACAGGTAGGAAATTGTAAGTTGTAGTATGTACAATTTTCAATAGTATTGCAGAACTATTTACAATTCTGTTAATAACAGTGAGAAAAAGTGTAGAAAATTGTTATTAGTATATTGGAATGCCCCAAGTGGCACATTATCAATACATGTGATAATGGATGAAGGGAAAACAAAATGGAATATAAAAGAAGACAGGGACCAGGAATGTGGCCTCGTGGTACAGTGCTTTCCTAGTATGTATGGATCCCTGGGTTTGATTCCTGGATACCATATACCCAGAAAAGGCTGGAAGTGGTGCTGTGGATCAAGTGATAGAGTGCTAGGCTTGAGAAAGCCCAAGGACAGTGCCAAGACCCTGGTTCAAGCCCCAGGACTGGCCAGAAAAATAAACAGAAAAAATGACAATGAGAGAGTTTATGGTTTAGAAATGAAACAAAATTGCTTTTATGATAACAAACACTAATGTGGTAGGTTGACATCTAAGGGAATGGTTTCCTAAATTCTTAGAAGAATGTTAAGAAGTTGTGGTAATTTTTTGTACCTCTCAGCAGATATAGACCAGTGTGTGAAGTGTCCACATCATTAGTATGACAACACACAGAGATATCAGTACCTCCTGAGAGCTTTTGGAGATGCCCTGGGCATGGTTCTGACCTGCCTGGCTCTCTGCTCATGTATGTTCACTGCTGTCATTCTTGAGATGTGTGTGAAATGCCATGACACTGCCATTGTTGAGGCCAGTAACTAGGATCTCAGCTGTACTTCACCTCCTTCATCTTTGGTTTCCTTTGTCCCCTACTCTTTATTGGCCATCCCAACACAGTCACCTGCACCCTTCAACAAACTGCATTTGGAATTGTGTTTACTGTAGCTGTTTCTACATTGTTGGGCAAAACTGTGACTGTGATTCTTGCCTTTTACGTTTACTTCTCCAGGGAAAAGTGGTGTGGAGGTGTTCTCAATCTTGGCTTCTGGTGCAGGGCTCCTGGGCTGCATTTTTGCCCCCAAAATGTTACATCATTTTGCTAATGCAAAACAGAAACTTTTGGCATGGCTTCAAGGATAAAAGATATAATAGGAGAAATGAACATTCCTAAGTTGAAATTCATCTATGTTTGATGAGTACGTAGGTCTGATTTAAATCTACATTAAAGTTCCATTGCTATATTAGTTGTATTGTGAAATAATTACTTCAGGGAATATATATTGCTCATTTTTCTCATAATTATAAGTGATGGTTATTCCCCTTTTTTTCATTAAACAGTGCATATGTCATATGGCTTTGTACATACTAGGAAAGCACTCTAAAATTAGGCTATGTTCCGAAGAACGTGTTATCTTTTTTATGATTACAATGCATAAGAATTTTTACTTCTCTCTCTCTCTCTCTCTCTCTCTCTCTCTCTCTCTCTCTCTCTCTCTCTCTCTCTCTCTCTCTTTCTCTCTCTCTCTCTCACTCTCTCTCTTTACTTATTGCCAGTCTGGGGATTGAATTCAACGCTTGGGTGCTCTCCTTGGATACTCTACTATTCTCTTGAGATTAACATCTGTAATGAATAATAGTTTCTTCCTCCATGGTTGGTTATATCTTTAAATTTATTATATAATCACTCTTTACTAACTTGACACAGAAATTAGTAATATATATAATATATTATATTAGATATTTTATTATATATAAGAGCTGGGCACAGTGGCTCATGCTTGTAATTCTAGCTACTCAGGAGTCTGAGATCTGAGGATCAAGGTTCAAAGCCAGCCCGGGCACAATAATACTTGAGACTCTTATCTCCAATTAACTACTAGAAAATGGGAAGTGGGGCTGTGGCTCCAGGGATATGGCTGTAGCCTTGAGCTGAAGAGCTCAGGGCCAGCTCCCAGGCTAAGTTCAATCTCCATGACCTAACAAAACAAAACAAACAGGCTTGATTTGGTCCATGAATCATAGTTTTTATACCTTGGTTTTGTGTGTGTGTGTGTGTGTGTGTGTTGAATTGGAAATCAAATGCCATATGAAAGTTTTTATCTGATTTCTGTTGCTTTTTGATTTAGTTTGTGAAAATATTAGATATTTTATATGCATGACTGAAAATAACAAATTGGGAATAGCAGGACCAAGATGGTGACATCCTTGAAGGTAAATCACCCACCTCTCTCACTCTAACCAGAAGTGTGGGGACTGAGGGTACACTGTGTACCACAAATCCCACTGTTTAGGACATACAAACAGACTTATTTTTGTTTGTTTTTTTTAATATTTTTTATCGTAATTAATAAAAGGGTTACAAGATATTTGCCAGATAGAAGGTGCATTAATTCACTTACATTGATACCCTTTCACATATCTTGGTACCCATTACCTTCCCCTCGACCCCCCCATCTTGGTTTTCCCCCCTTCCCTATCCAATTTCAAATAACCAAATACAAATAAATCCAATATATCAGATAACAAAGTGACATACTGTAACAATATGAGATAACCAAGGGACATCAAAAGAGATGAGAGATAACATAGTACATTAAGGACAACAATCATTCATTATGTGGCTTTTGTTTCAATATCCTGGAGGTCTTTTCAATTAGCTTCATACTATATGGCCTTGTGCATCAAGGTTTTGCTCTATTGCAGATCTCTGCTAGTAGAGCCCAAGGTTTCTACTGATTGTGACAAATGAGGGAAACCATTGAGCCTAAGTTCCTTTGAGTCTGGCTTACTTCACTTAATATGATTTTTTTCTAAGTCTTTCCATTTCATAACAAATGGGGCGATGTCGTTTTTTCTGACAGCAGCATAGAATTCCATTGTGTACAAATACCACAACTTGTTGATCCACTCATCAACTGTGGGACATCTAGGTTGGTTCCATATTTTGGCTATGGCGAATAATGCTGCAATGAACATTGTTGTGCTAGTGGATTTAGTATGCTCTAGTTTCTGGATGATTGGGTAAATGCCAAGTAGTGGAATTGCTGGGTCATAGGGGAGCTCTATGTTTAGTCTTTTGAGGAACTGCCATACTGCTTTCCATAGTGGATGAATGAGTTTGCACCCCCACCAACACTGTAGTAGTGATCGCTCATGGCCACATCCCCTCCAGCATCTGTTGTTATTCGTTTTCCTGATCCTGGCCAGTCTAACTGGAGTGAGGTGGAATCTTAGAGTTGTTTTGGTTTGCATTTTTTAATATTTCTTTTTGTAATTAATAAAAGGGTTACATGATATTTGCCAGATAGAAGGTGCATTAATTCACATACATTGATACCCTTTCACATGTCTTGGTACCCATTACCCTCCCCCACACCCCTCCCCATGATTTGCATTTCTTTTGTGACCAGAGATGTTGACCATTTCTTCATGTGTCTATACGCCATTTTTGTTTCTTGTTCAAAGAAGACTCTCTTTAAGACTTTGGCCCATTTTTTAATGGGATGGTTGTTACTTTGGAGATTAGTTTTGGAGTGATTCAATTTTTTGAGCTGTTGATATATTTTAGATATAAGGCCTTTGTCCGTTGTTTGACTGGTGAAGATCTTCTCCCACTTTCTAGGCTTCCTAATTAATTTACTACTTATGTCCTTTACCATACAAAAGCTCTGCAGTTTAATGCAGTCCCACTTATCCAGCCTTTCTCTTATTTGTTGTGATTCTTGGTCCTTATTAAGAAAGTTTCGACCTGTGCCAAGGAGGCCTAGTGTATCTCCTATTCCTTCTTGTAAAGTTTTCAGTGTGTCAGCTTTTACCTCCAGGTCTTTGATGCATTTGGAGTTAATTCTAGTGCAGGGTGACAAAGTAAGTTCCAACTTTAGTTTTCTGCAGGTGCTTAACCTGTTCTGCCCACACAACTTGTTGAAGAGACTATCTTTCTTCCACTCCATTTTTTTGGCTCCCTTATCAAACATTAGGTGGCCATAGGTCTGTGGTTTAATATCTGGGTCCTCAGTTCTATTCCATTGGTCTTCAGGCCTGTTCCTGTGCCAGTACCAAGCTGCTTTGAGAATTATAGCTCTGTAATAGAGTCTAAAGTTTGGAATTGAAATTCCTCCCGCGCTGTTCTTTCTGCTAAGAAGTGTTTTTGCTATACGGGGTCTTTTATTATTCCATATGAAATTTTGGATTGCCTCTTCTATTTCTTTAAAGAATGCCATTGGGATACTGATGGGTATTGCATTGAATTATACAAACAGACATATGCAAAGACCTAGCACCTCAGACAGCCAAGAAGAGGAAAGATGGAAAACAGTGAGAGACTCCTGCTGGGGAGCAATGCCAGGTGTGCCTGCAGACCAGCTCTGAAAACTCTCCTGGGAACCCCAGAAATTCTGCTGTGCACCATAAGCAGTTTCTGAAAATTCCGGCATGCCCCTGGGGTTACAAAGCTGTTATCTGGGGTGGTTCTGCTGTGATTAGATGAGTGGGTAAGAAGATTCCCTGTGTCAGTGACAGAGCTTCTGGCTCTCCATGGCTTTGGTGTCTTTCAAGGGCTCTTCATTGTCATTCCTGGAACTTCTCTGTTCCTGTTTAGTATCCTGCTATCCACCCCTTTTCTGTACCATTTTCTCTTGGAGCAAGAGGCTCTACTATCATTCTCTGGCTGCTGAAAAGTACATTATACTCTGACGTGCTGTCTGTCCAAAATAAGAACAGCCAGGAGTCTTCACTGCCACCTTGCTCTCTGTGAGGCAGTGATAGGCTTTCACCACCACACCATAGCTACCAGCCCCAATGATATCATTGGTATCATAATGGTCAGAAAAGATCTTCTCTAGCAGGGCATACTATGACATATACTCAAATGTGCATAGCTCCATCTTAAGATAGGGTGTGAGGGAGTCAATCTTAATAACTTACCTACACAAATATGCGGGGGACTAAACCTTGATTAAATTTGACTCAATAAGTAAGTGGGTAGCAAATCTTTTTTATGGGGGTTGTGGGTCATGGGAATTCAATGCTGGGACTTGGGCATTGTCCATGAGCTTTTAAGCTCATGGCTACTGTCCTGCCATTTGTACCACAGACATACTTCCCTTTTATAATGATTAGTTGGAGATAAAAGTATCACAGTCTTCAGTGCCTGGGCTGGATTTCAACTGCAATCCTCAGATTTTAGCTTCCTGAGTAGCTAGGATTACCACTGCATTCGGCAAGCTAGGTAGCAAATCCTATCTGAAATGAATAGAATCATTTTGATGGGTAGCAAATCTTAAGTAAAATTAGCTGTATCTAAACCACAGATTAATGGAAATCTCCAAATCCACACAACACAAAGCCTCCCTCTTACTCCACCCCACAAATAACCAAAAAGAAAACATTTACCTATCTCTGATTTCCTCCAGCAGGTCATGCAAAGAGAGCTCAGCACTGTAACTATCAAAGTTACAGTAACCAACTACCTTTAATAACCCTTGCTGGGACCTCACAATGGCATATGAGGTCAGTGAGGAAATGGACCAATCACAACTTAGCTTTCTGAAAACTGGGATGAATGGGCCAATCACAGCCAGGCCAGTAATATTGGGGAAGAATGGACCAGTCACATCCAGGCATGGATCACTTGAGTTCTTAGACCTTGCGGACAGTTGTCAAGGGCTCCAGGTGGACTGCTATGGTAATCAGTGGCAAAACACTACCCTCATTTTCCAGGGCCATGAGATTCTAGGACCTGCTTCCCACAAGAACACTGCCCCTGTTCTACAAGCTCAAAGGCCGCAGCCTTCTTGTGGGTAGGTACTTGAAACAACAATCTGTGAAACTATGGTGGTCACAAAGAAGCCCTAGGCTGGCTGGGGGTGTTGCAAAGAGGAGGCCAAAGCAGCATCCAGGTCACAAAACACCCAGTGGTTAATGGAAGATAAGGGTCTCATGGACTTGACTGCCCTGGCCTGCTGCAAATCACAGTCCTTGGATTTTAGGATACTATATAGTGCCCTGGGTTTATCATGGAACTCTTATCTGCTATTAATGAAAAAAAGAAAAGGAAATAAAGAGACAAAAATGGAGTTTTGGAAGCCTGGAATCTATAAGAAAACAAAAGACTCAGGTAGAGTCACAAGGTCGTGAGTTCAAACCCTAAGTACCAATGCACATCTTTATATACAAAAAGACTCTAAAGTGAGTTTTTCCTCAGTGTAAACCCTGCTAGCTTTGAGGAAATAAAAAGAAAAAGGTCCTGGACAGTGACCAGGCCTAGTTTTCAAGACCTAGCACAAGTAACAAAAGACCCAAAGCCAGGAGTTGAACTGTGGCCCAAGTGGTAGAACCTGCCAGTTATTTTCACCAAGGTCTTTTTTTGCTGTCATTGTTGGTTGTGCAGCTTGAACTCTGGGCCTAGGCACTGTCTCTGAGCTTTTTAGCTCAAGGCTATCACTCTACCCTTAGGCCTGGACTAAGATGTTCAGCTCAAGGCTAATGCCCTATCCCTGGAGTCACAGCACTACTTCTGGTTTTGTAGGGGTTAATTGGAAATAAGAGTCTTATAGACTTTAGTGAGCGGTCTTTAAACCTCTAACTCTAACCTCAGATCTCAGACACCTGCACAGCTAGGATTTTAAGCGTGAGCCACCACACCCCTGCCAGTTATTTTCAAACAAAACAGACATACAAACAGGCTTAGTGGCTAGGCCCTAACATCACATCTGAAGACCTGAACTAAAAAGAAAAAACAAGACCAAAAAAAAGGCCAAAAAAAAAGATGAGAGAGGAGCCAAATAAATATAAATTAAAATCATGATCCACACTTGTACTCCTGCTTAGCTTGCTGAAATCTGAGGACTGTGGTTCAATGCCAGCCTGAGCAGGAAAGTCCAGGACACCTGTTTGAATGAGTGGTACTGGTGAGCTTGAACTTCTTGTGATTTGTTTATAGCTAGGACTCTACTCCTACCTGAATCTTTGTGGTTAATTGGAGATAAGAGTCTCATGGACTTTCCTGCTTGAGCTGGCTTCAAACCACAATTTTTATATTTCAGGGCCAGTGTTGACATGAAACTCTTTCTCCTATAAACTGAGAGAGGGAAAGAGAGAGAGAGAAAGAGAGAGAGACAGAGAGAGAGACAGAGAGAGAGAGAGAGAGAGAGAGAGAGAGAGAGAGAGAGAGAGAGAGAGAGAGAGAGAGAGAGAGAGAGAGAGAGAGAGAGAGAGGGAGGTTGGGGGAGAAGGTGGAGGGGAAAAGAGAGTGGGAGAGGGAGAGGGATTGAGGAAGGGAGGAAAAGGAAGGGAGGGAAGGAAAGAGGAAGAGAGGAAGAGAAGAAGGCAGAAAGGCAGGATGGAAACAAAAGAAAAAGGAAAAAAAAGAAAGAAAGAAAGAAAGAAAGAAAGAAAGAAAGAAAGAAAGAAAGAAAGAAAGAGAGGGAAGGAGAGAGGAAGAGAGGAAGAGAAGAAGGCAGAAAGGCAGGATGGAAACAAAAGAAAAAGGAAAGAAGGAAAGAAAGAAAGAAAGATAGAAAGAAAGGGAGGGAAGGAGAGAGGAAGAGAGGAAGAGAAGAAGGCAGAAAGATAGGACGAAAACAAAAGAAAAAAGAAACAAAGAAAGAAAGAAAGAAAGAGAGAAAGGAAGGAAGGAAGGAAGGAAGAAAGAAAGAAAGACAGACAGACAGACAGACAGACAGTGACAGACAAACCAGGATAGAGCAATAAGACATTTTTCTTTGTGATATTTGTTCTTTATGTACTATGCAAAGTTACTTCTTCTCTCCCTTTATGGTTTATCTTATGTTGTTACTGTATCTTTGTTACCTCTTATGTTATATACATGTTGCTTTGTTTCTTTGAAATACGGAAGGGAAGGGAAAAAAAACACATGCTTGGGATGGGGGAGGGGGACAGGGAAGTGGGAGAAGAACATGGGACAGGATATCAATGTTTAAGAAGTAATGTACCCACTACCTGATGAATGTAACTGTTACCCCGATAATAAAATACAATAAATAATAAAAGAAGGAAACACTGAATTTGACCTTTGGCTCCAAATGTGAATTCTGTTGGCCTTGAGGGGGGTAAAAAGCAAAACAAAGAAATAGACCGCAGGGAAACTCACTGATTCATAACAACAAGCTAAAGAATCTGCACAAAAACACAAAAACAAAAAAGCTATAAAAATGAATGACAAAGGAGAAAATATCAAAAAAACAACTCAAAAAGTTTAAAATACTGTTCATTCCTGTATCCTATTTGCTCAGGTCACTGAAATCAGAGGATTGTAATTTGAAGCCAGCCTGGGCAGGAAAGTCCATGAGTATCATTTTGGTGTGTGCCTGCCAGTGGTAGACTTGTTTTGGTATTTCGCTCATGATTAGGGGCCTACCACTTTCTGCCTCTTGGTGGTTCATTGGAGTATCATGGACTTTCTTGCCCAGGCTGTCTTCATACCATGTTCCTCAGATTTCAAGACTCTGTGTAGGCACTCATTTTTAAATATTTTTTGTGGGTTATGAGGCTTAAACTCAGTCTGGTCACTGTCCCTGAGCTCTTCAGCTCAAGGCTACCACCCTACCCTGGGAGGTGTGATCCATTGAGCCCATCTCTGTAGGCATTCTTATCTCCTATAAACCAACAAAAAAATGAAATGGCGGAAGTTTAACTGTGACTCATGTAGTAGATCCTGGGAACATTGAACTAAAACAAACAAACAAACAAACAAAAAAACCCTAAGGTCCGTTTCAGCTCTAGCA
Source organism: Megascapheus bottae (assembly GCF_031878675.1). Taxonomy (NCBI): domain Eukaryota; kingdom Metazoa; phylum Chordata; class Mammalia; order Rodentia; family Geomyidae; genus Megascapheus; species Megascapheus bottae. Next base: position 1,831,557 of record NW_028327483.1, read on the forward strand.
CTGAGTGAGGAAAGAAACTCCTTGACATTTTAAGTCCTAGTACAAGAACAACAACAACAACAAAAAAAAAGCGAAGTGGGTGCCAGTGGCTCATGCCTGTAATTCTAGCTAGCTGCTTTTTGGTGTTAAATTGGAGATGAGTATCTCATGCAATTTTCTGCCTCGATGCGCTTTGAAACACAGTCCTCAGATTTTAGGATTCTTTCTGTGCACTTGTTTGTTTAATGGGACACTTATCTCCTTTTAACAACCAAAAAAGAAAAAAAAACAGAAGTTGAGCTGTGGCTCATGTAGTAGAGTCTGTGAGCGTTGTAAATTATATATATATATGTATTTATGTATATATATGTATTATATATGTATGTATTATATATTATATATGTAGTATATATGTATATATATATGTATTATACATATTTATGTATATATATATATTTAATCTTCAGGCATTGAGTTCAGGCCCTAAGTATCAACACCCAATTTTTGAAGAAAAAAATCAGATGTTGAGTTTTACCTTGAATTGTAGGTCATTTTAGCTTTGATGAAAAAAGAAAAAAGAATGAAAGAGAGAGAGAGAGAAAGACAAATCTTGGACATTGAACAATCCCAGAGTTCAAGTCCTAACACACAAAAACAGCTTACAACCTGTAATCTTGGCTACTGAAAGGGGGGGGGAATTCCTAACTGAAGATCACAGATTTATGGGAGCCCAGGCAGAAAATTTCATGAGACATTTACTTCCAAGAAGCACTAAAAACCCAGAAATTCCACAATGGAACAAAATGGTGGAGTGCTACCTTTTAAACAAGATCTCAGTAAATTAAACTACTTATGGACAGTGACTAGGCCCAGAGATTAAACACTAGCATTACAACCAAAATATCCAAAGCCAGTAGTTGACCTGTGGCCTAAGTGGCAGAGCTTCCAAATGTTGAGCTAAAACCAAACAAAAACCATTTTTAAAAATGAGGATGAGTATTTAGTCCTTAACAATAAGCCAGATAACCTGAAATAAAAACCAAAATGACAGAAAACCTAAAATAAATGCTAAAGAAATTGACAATATAGAAGACCCAATTAAATATTTTAAAATCATGAATGAAACCTATATTCTACCTGTTCAGGTCACTGAAATCTGTGGATTATGGTTCAAAGCCTGCCTGGGCAGGAAAGTCCTTGAGACCTGTTTTAGTGATTGGCAGTGGTGGCTTTGAACTAGCTGTGTTTGTCTCATGGCTAGAGCTCTACTCCTTCCTGCCTCTTCGTGGTTACTTAGCAATAAGAGTCCTAAGGACTTTCTTGCACATGCTGGCTATGAACCACAACCCTCAGATCAGAGCCTGTGTATGCCCCCATGTACACAAGACTGTCCTATAAGCCACGAAAGAAAGAAAGAAAGAAAGAAAGAAAGAAAGAAAGAAAGAAAGAAAGAAAGAAAGAAAGAAAGAAAGAAAGGGAGGGAGGGAGGAAGGAACAAAGGAAGAAAGAAAGGAGGGAGGGAGAGCCAGAATCAGGGGGAGCGGAAGGGAAGAATGAAGACAGAAGGAAGATGGGGCAAAGGAAGGAGGAAGAAAAGAGACAAATAGGCAGAGAGAAAGGAAGAAAAGAAAGGAAGAAAACTGTAGCTAGGAAGGGAGGAAGAGAGAGAGAAAAAGAGACAGAGTGAGAGAAATGAAGAAAGAGAGACTTGAGAAATGAAGGGAGAGAGGGAGGGAGGAAGGGAGGGGGAAGAAAGGAACAAAGGAAGGAATTAAGGCAGGCAGACTGAATTTGAACTGTCACTCTAGGTGTGAAACCTGCTAGCCTTGAGGGGGAAGAAAGCAAAGCAAAACAAAACACCTCAGGGAGAGTTGCCTATCCACAACATGTTAGAAGACCTCTAAAAACGATTGAAAGAAAGTAAGAAAAATTTAAAAGGGAACAAAATGAATCAAAAGGAAGGAGAAGATAACGAAGAACCAATATAAAAGTTGGAAAATACGGTTCATGACCATAATTATTTCATTTTTTTAAATGAAAAATACAAAAAGACTCAGAAGTTGAGTTTTGCCTTGAATTGTAAATGCTACTAGCTTTGTGGGGAAAAAAATAATACACTCAGAAACAATGTCCAGATCCAGCGTTCAAGCCCTAGCACAAGAATCAAAGACCCAAAGCCAGTAGTTGGCATGTGACTCAAATTGTAGAGACTGCTATTTGGTGGTTTGGGGGGTCATGGGGATTAAACACTTGCCTGGGCACTGTCGCTAAGCTCTTCAGCTCAAGGTTACCACCCCACCCTTGAGCGATAGCCCCACTTCCCATTTTCTAGTGATTAATTGGAGATAAGAGTCTCTCAGCTTTGTATTGCTCAGCCTGGCTTTGAACTTTGATCCTCAAATCTCAGCCTCCTGAGTAGCTAGAATTACAGGCATGAGCCACCGGGCCTGGTGAGACTGCTATTTTTTTATTGTCTCACATTTTCTACATTTATTTATACTAGCTTTTGTTTGTCAACTTTGGAATATTTTCAAAGTTGTTTACCCTGAGTAATTTTTGTTATTTCTCTTTTATCTTAATTCCTTAAAAATTTTTTTAGATTTTATAAACATTGATATTTACATCATATTTCAAATGTTATGTTAAGCAAATATTCAAGAAGGGAATCTCTATATACAATCACTGGCACTTACATTTTAGAACATAATTAATATTAAGCTGAGGGCTTGTATATCATAGATACATATTAATGTATGTAATAAAACATACCTATAGAGTATATAGCCCATCATACATTTTTATATTTATGTAGTTACGTTTCTATCTCCAAGACCATGTCCATGACCGTGGGTACCCCAATATTGAGTCATCGCTCTAGTACTGTTTGAATCTAATTGAGGGTACCATGTGCCTTTTGTTTCTTTAGTCTTTACTTATCTCACTCAGTATGACTCTCTCTAATTTTATCTCACTTCCCAGAGAATTCCATTATTTTGTCTTGTTTGTTGGCTATGTAGAATTCCTTTGTATATACAGACCACATTTTTTTGTATCCATATGCAGTAGGGCATTTGGGTTGTTTCCATCGCTTGGCTATTGTGAATAGTGCAAAGATGAACATGGCTGAACAGGAGTTGTTATTATATCCTGTCTTATGATGCTCAGGGTAGATGCCCCGGAGTTGTACGGCAAGATCATAGGGAAGGTCTATTTTCAGTTCTTTTTTTTTTTGCCAGTCCTGGGCTTGAGCTCAGGGCCTGAGCACTGTCCTTGTAATTTCTCAAGGCTAGAGCTCTACCACTTGAGCCTCAGCACCACTTCGGGCTTTCTTTTCTATGTATGTGGTACCGAGGAATCGAACCTGGGTCTTAATGCATGCTAGGCAAGCACTTTAACCACTAGGCCAAACTCCCAGCCCCTATTTTCAGTCCTTTAAGTAACCTCCAAACTGCCTTCCAGAGTGGCTGTATAAGTTTACATTCCCACCAGTAGTGCAGAAGAGTTCCTCTTCCTCCACAACTGAGACTGCTATTATTTAAAAATACGTTTCTTTTTTATAAATTCATTTTTATTGTATTTTTTGTGGGTCATGGGGCTTAAACTCTGAGCCTGGGATCTGTCCCTGAGTTCTTCAGCTCAAGGCTAGCACTCTACCACTTGAGCCACTTCCGAGATTGCTATTTGCAAGCAAAACCCAAAAACAAACGCAAAAACAAATGGAGTTTCAGTGGCTAACCTCTAACATCAAACTAAAAGACCTGAACTAAAATTAAAAAAAAGAAAAACAAAAAAATTAAAATGTGAACGAACCAAGTACAGAAAATTTAATCATGGCTCACACCTTTAATCCTACCTACTTACACTGCTGAAATTTGAGGATCACTATTTGAAGCCAGACTGGGCAGGAAAGCATGTGAGATCTGTTTTAGAGAGTAGAACTGGTTGGCTTGAACTTGCTGTGTTTTGTTTATGGCTAGAGCTCTACTATTTCCTGTGTCTTGGTGATTAATAGAAGAAAAGTCTCATGGACTTTCGAAACTTCCCAGGCTTGTTTCAAACCATAATCCTCAGATTTCAGAGCTATGTATGTCTTCATGTTCATTTGAGACTCTTTCTCCTAATGAGCCACCAGAGAAAGAAAAGGAAGGTAGAAAGTAAGTAGTAAGGGAACTCTGGAGGAATGGAGGAAGAAAAGAAGGAAGGGAGCAGGCAGGCAGGCAAGAGGAATGCAGATAGGCAGGTAGGTAGGCAGGCCAGCCAGCCACCCTGTAGTTGAGTGGTCGCACCAGGCATGAAGCCTGCTACCCTTGAGGAAAAAGATAAGTAAAACACCACTGAGTGAGGAGCTAATCCTTAATAAGCTAGAATACTGGAACAAAAAAACTAAAAAACAATGAAAAATGAATTAGATGGAAGAGGACATCAAAGACACAACTCAAATTTTGAAATCTTGGTTCTTGTATCCTTCCTACTTGCTAAGGTCACTGAAATCAGAGGATTGTGGTTCAAAGTAAGCCTGAGTAAGTCCGGGAGACTTGTTTTAATGTGTATATCACAGTGCTAGATTTAAACTGGTGGTGCTTTGCTCATGATTAGGGCCCCACTACTTTCTGCATCTTACGGTTCATTGGAGAAAAGAGTTTCAAGGACTGTCTTGCCCAGGATGGCTTCAAGCCACAATCCTCAGATTTCAAGTCTCTGTGGGGTGTCCTTTGTGTTCCAGGGGCAGTCTTATCTCCTAAGAACCACCAAAAAATAAAAAGGCAGAAGTTTGGTCTGGCTTGTAGAGTAGATCCAGGGAGCCTTAAATGAGAAACAAACACCAAACTTGTAAGTCCAGTTTTGGCTTTACTGTTACACTCTGAAACTTTTAGGGAAAAATTTATTTTGGGCAATGAACAGGCCCTCAGTTCAAGCTCTAGTACAGGAACCCTTCCCTCTCCTATCCCCCCCAGACAAATCAAACAAGAAAGCAAAGAAACAAAAAATAGGCATGCAAGAGTGTTTTATGTGTGTAATCCTAGCTAATTGGGACCTAATTTTGGAGAGTTCTGGTTCTAAGCCAGCCCATGCAGAAAATGATGTGGAAGACACTTGCCTCCAATTACTATTCAGATGCTCAAAACCCAAAATTTGCATTGAGGATCAAAGTTGTAGAGTGCTAGCTTTGAGCAAAAGAGCTCAGGGACAGTGCCCAGACCCTAAGTTTAAGCTCCATGTTGTAAATAAAGATAGTTGACCTGTGGACTACATAGCAGAACTTCTAAATGTTGAGAGAGAGAAAAAATAAAATAAAATTTTGAAAAATTGAGGGTTAGCCCCCAACAAGAAAGTGGAGGTCCAGAAATAAACTGAACAACTATGAACTAGTATATAAACAAAAATAGTGAATAGGCAAAAACAATGAAGAAAGTAAAGAACCAATTTAAGACTTTCAATAGAGTCTAATACCTGGAAACATACCTGATGAGGTTGCTGAAATTTGAGGCTCGTGGTTGAAAACCATATGCTACTGTCACAAAATGTTCCACCTTTCTACTGGAGAGGAGAGGTAGGTTTCCTTCCTAGATTTCTTCTTTATCATTGCCCTCTCAGGGTCTGCTGAACTGTGATGTGAAGCAGACAGGCAGAAGCACTGCCCTGCTTCCTATTCCCTTCTTTCTGCAGAGGAGCTCAAGCCACAGCCACAACCCATTCCACAGCATGGGTCAGTGGCTGCCCTCCAAGGTCCCTCCCAAAGACACATGAGGAGACCCAGAGCTGTAGAGCTGAAGCAAAATCCCTGCCCTCTGCACAGAGACTTGCGGGCTACCAAGATTCAGAGATGCAAGGTGCCTGAAATGAGGCCTAGGAGATATGACTGGTATGGATGTATGGAGCTGCCAGAAGAGGCTGCACAGAAAGTTCCTGCTGCTGAGTCCCCAGCATGCTCAGCAAAAACCCCTGGCTTCTCTTGCTTTTGGCCTGGACACAACACCTCAGAGGACATTGTTCTTCCCTTTCAGCAGCTACAGCATGATAGCAGAGCCTATAGTTCTAGGAGCAAATGGAGTAGGAAGGGGGAGGTAAGCAGAATGATGGCTGCTTTGAGGAGAGTTTGCTACTGTTTGCAGGCCCAGTAACAGGCAGTTCCAGGGATGGCAGTGAAGAGCCCTGAAAGACAAAGCCACTGAGAGACAGAAGTCCTGTCACTGACACAGGGAAGCTTTTCACCCATCCATCTGGTCATGTCAGAACCACCCCAGCCAGAGGTTGGTAACACCAGGGCCATAGAAGAGAAAATGACCTTGAGTCTCTGGACTCTGTAAACTCAACAGAAACAAGATTGCTGAGGTAGTCACAATTTGAACTGCCTGAAAACACATACAACTGATTTTCCCTGGGAAAATCAAGTGGAAGTTCTGCAAAGACAAAACAAGAACAATTATCACAAGTAAATAAGGAAAGCCAAACTGTCTGTGCTTGACTGGCAATGCTGTCCTCTCTGTATGCCCCATAATCAGCACACTTAGGAATAGTTTAGACGAGTTTGTGTTGCCTCTTTAAAACATGGCTAAGTGACCTAATCCTTTAATCTTGAAATCATTTTTAATTCTAATTTTACTTATAGTGTATTTACAGATACATATTATTTTCAAAAGTGTGATATAACTCTACCCTTTCTTTGTAAACTGAAAAACATAATAAAAAAACCTGAAAAATGTTTAAAAAAGGAGAGAAAAACGTAGCATTAATCATTGCTAGTTAAGATGTTGAGCTCTGTGTCCCCCTCCTGTGAGCAAGCACCTCAGAGTGATTAGCACTGCCTGTGCCACAACACTTCTCCATCCCTCCCCACCATGACTAATCCCAGGACAAAAGGGAAATAAGAAAATTCAAATAGTGCATCAGTTTCACTGTCACAGATGTCAGAGAATGATCCATCTCAACATAGGTTGTGAAGTTTTAGTTCTTAATAACTGACTTCTCTGATAGGAAAAGTGAGGGGTTTTCTTTTGGTTGGAGTAAATTTTGGGTAAGGACAGCTTAGTTTTGTTTTAACTTGCTTTGTTAAAAATTTTCTAAGATTTTCCTTGGGTCTTATTAAACAATGGAGGTTGATGTTTTTTGGTTAGTCATGGGACTTGAACTCTGGGCCTCAGTGTTATCCTACAGTTCTTAAGTTCAGTGCTACCGCTGTATGGACCGAAAGTATTCTGCTGAGCCGATGCCTTCTGAAATGTTGCCTCTTTCAACTTCACTCTAATCTATGAACAAATCACACCTAAATCAGTTCTTCAGATTCTTTATTCCATACTGGGTTACAAGTCTGGAAACTTCCTGGTCATTGAATTTCCTGGGTACATCTCCTGGTGTGTTTTGAATTAAGGGTGACATGTTTCACATTTTAATTGGAGAATGCAGATTCTTTTCCTAGTTCTCATGAGTGGGAAGTTGACCTACCCTCATGAGTACCAGTGTTTGTGCGTGAAATCCTAGATATTCAGGAGGCTGATACATGAGGGTTGCAGTTCCAAAGGCTGGGAGGGGATCCTAGTGGTAGAGTGCATGACTGGCCTGCATGAAGCCCTGGTCCATCCCTTGGTACCCATCTTCAGAAAGAGCAAGAAGTTGGTAAAGTGGCAGAGGGCTAGCTGTGAGCAAACAGTGTCCAAGGAATGATCCCAGGCCAAGAGTCCAAGCCAAATTACAGATTGAAAAGGAAGAAAAAAACAAATTTTAATGATCTGGTATATTTATGCGTGAGCCACCCACCCTCTTTCAAGTTCCTTCATTTCTGAGATGAGATGCCCTGACTCGGATCCACATAAAAAGTGTCCCTTATTCAATGAAACAATACTCAGTGCATCACACCCGCTCATACACTAGAGAATGGAAATATTTTCAGCTTAAACATTGTTGCTAACTGGAAGGACAGGGCACCACAAGACCATCACAACTGCAAGCAGGCACAGGTGGGATGAGTGGGGACCCACAGCCAAACATAAGGAGAAGGCATGGCAGGAGGGAATGAATCAAATAAAAGCTGGAGTGGAAGGGAAGAATGACCACTTGGCAGGTACTGCCAAGGCCTCCTCAGTAGGTCATGTTGTAGGCTTGAGCCACCGCGCCCAGCCCATGCTGCCTTCGAAGGGCAATCCCCAAATCTGAACCTCCTGGGTCCTTGATTTACAGGCCTGAGACACTGGGAGCTTGCTAAGATCTCCATTTAGGAGGTGCATCTGTCCATGGGGAAGAGTAGGAAACTTACCACATGGGAAGTAGACATAGGAAGGGCAATAAGGAAGAAGGAATTGGATTAAGGCAGCTCCATGTCTCTGTGAAAAGCATAGATGGAACACCAATAAACTTATACATGTAAACGATGAAGCAATAAATTAAGGGGGTAGGGAAATTGGAACAGAAATCTGAAAAGTGTTGCCAATGTGTGATTGTAATGCACCTACTATCTGGCTAACATAACTGTAACCCCTGTAGATATTTCAATTGAAAAATTCACTGAGATCATCACGTATGGACATTCATTTACTTCTCCAGAAAAATAAAGTGTATGCCATGCAGAAGGAAACATACATAATGAAATTAGGTAGAAGTACAGGCCAATGGCATTGGAGCTGCTGGGAAGCTCCTCAGAATGTTGTGCATGGACCCGGAGGGGAGATTTCCCTGTCTCCGTTACTGGTATCAGAAGCTGTGAAAGTGATATGGGTCTCACTAGTGCCCTGAAAATGCCCCACCTTGACGGATCCCAGGACGCTGCTGACTTCTCTTTGAACTGTGTTGTGGTGTGCATTTTTCCCCCGCTTCTGCTGGATCTGCCTACATTTTAAGGACCAGTATTTTTTGGTGTAAGGTTCAGTGTTGAGCCCGAGTGATTTCATCCTAGCCGGGGTGACTCCATCTGGTCTCAATGACCAATTTGTTATGGATGCAAAAGTACAACCACACCTTGTTTAAAGACATGAAACCCAAAGCAAGACTACTGGATTAAGTTCAATGCGAACTGAGCATGAAGACACTGAAAATGACTTGAAGACATTCCCCTAAACCAGTCCATTTCCAAACACGAGGCTCAGTCACAAGGTTGGGACAGGCCATGTGGAGACGTGCAGTCAGCAGAATTACATGTGTAACTGTGCTGTTTGTAACCAATCAGCCTCTAGCAGACGCGAAGCTGTAATAAACTTGGGGTTTGAGGTTTTTCCCTATAGAATTTAGCCTGGGAGGATGGGAGGGGTAGCTCTCTCTTCACAGAGTTGGCCCTGACCGGTCAGTGACATTCTCCGTGCTTGCTGTGAAATAAAACTTGGCTTAACTTTGGCTTTCTGTCAGTCTGGTTTCTTTGATCAATGAACCCAGTATTGGGGAACACCCCAACAGATAACATCTCTGTGATCTCACTCTCAGCAGTTCTCTGGAGTTTCTGGAGAAGAACCCTCTGCCACTGTGGGATAGAGAGGGCCAGGTCATATTCCAAAGTGACAAGATGGATCAACAGTATTCTGCTGAGTAGATGCCTTCTGAAATGATGCCTCTTTCTGCAGCACTCTGTTCTATCAGTAAATTACAACTGAATCAGTTCTTCAGACTTTTTATTCCCTATGGGGTTACAAGTCTGGGAACTACCTGGTCATTGAATTTCCTGGGTACATCTCCTGGTGTGTTTTGAAATTTAGGGAGACCCTTATCATGTTTTTATGTGTGAATGCGGATTCTCTTCCAACTTCTAAAGAGTGGGAAGATGACCTGGCTTGGTTGGGCCCAGTGGATCACCCTTGTAATCCCAGCTAGTTGGGAGGCTGAGATGTGAGGATTGCAGTTCCAAAGGCAGACCTAGGAGCTGGGAGGGTAGACTATAGGTAGAGTGCTTTCCTGGCCTGCAGGAAGCCCTGGGGCCATTCCTTGGCACAAAGAGCAGGAAGTGATGCTGTGGCTCAAGTAGCAAAGTGCTAGATTTGAGAAACACTGTCCAAGAATCATGCCATTGAAGAAGAAGAAAAAGAGGAAAAAGAAGAAGAAGAAGAAGAAGAAGAAGAAGAAGAAGAAGAAGAAGAAGAAGAAGAAGAAGAAGAAGAAGAAGAAGGGGAAAAGGGAAGAAGAGGAGGAATAAGAAATCTTTCAGGTAGATTCATCCCCACCCCCCAACCCCCGCCCCCAATCTCACCTGGTCTTCAAGTTCCTTCTTTTCCCGAGATTAGAAATGTCATGACTGGGATTCAAGTAAAATGTGTCCCTTACTTAGCAATGAACCAATTCTCAGTGCATCCCACTTGCTCATACACTACAGAATGGAAACAGCTTCAGCTTGGGCATTTTTGCTCACTGAAAGGACAGGGCACCACGAGCCCATACCAACTGCAAGCAGGCACAGGTGTGTGGATTTTAGGGTGGGGCCCATCAGCCAATCATAAGAGAAGGCATGGCAGGAGGGGCTGAATCAGAATAAAAGCTGGATTGGAAGGGAAGAATTACCATTTGGCAGCTCGTGCTAAGGAGGAAACAACGTTTCCTGCTGATTCCAGGTGGGGTACTCCAGGAGCTACTTTCTCCTGGAGCATTGGTTACTATGGGCCTGAATTTGGAAGGTGAGTGTTGCTTGCATCACTTGGAAAATTTTATGAGGCTGCTCTGTGCTTCCACCTGTCATTCAACAACTCTGGAGCTGACATTATATCTTCTGCACTGGAGAGGAACTGACCCAGGTAAAAAAAAATATTTCCTAGTCCCTTTGTTTTGCACTGTCCTTGGCACCATGTCCTCAAACTAATAAAACCTGGGTTTTCAAGCATGCTGGGTAATCACTCTTCCACTAGTCAAAAGTCCTTTCCCCAGTTATTGATTTTTAAAGTGAAGTTCCAGCTTTCAAACAAAGAGAATGTATTTCAAAATAGGTCCCTCTTTCTAGGTAGGCGTCTGGCACTTATGCCCCCTATTCTAGACCTTCTCTGTCAATTTCAATGTTTCATCCAAGTATCCTGGGATTTCAAAGGAAGAATCTTTTGGGAAATCCTGTTTTCTTTTATCTCACAGATGATAGTAAATTCTAGTGGGAATGGATATGGACCAGATGTTGCTCATATATACACCAGCAATTGAAGTGTGTGAGATGGAGCAGGACCCTTTGACCCTGTGCAGGAAATCCTACATAAAATGAAAAAAATGTACATGCAAAGATGCAAATCAACAGAAGGCAGAGAGAAGCAGCCTTCCCCTGGCTTCACTCCTGACTCTCCCTTCCTCACCCCTCCTCCATGACTGAGTCTTTCTTGGCAATGTTTGTCACTATATACCTTTTTCTTGCAACACTCAGATACAAATTTGAAGTTTCTCATACTGTCAGAAGTTGTTTTGTGATTTTTCTATGATATTCTTAGTGTTTTAATTTTATTTTTATTTATTTATTTCATTTTTTTGTGGGTCATGGGAGTTGAACTTTGCCTGGTCGATGTCCCTCAGCTCTTTAGCTCAAGGCTACCACCCTACCTCTGTGCCTGGGCTTTATCCAGGAGCTATTAAGCTGAAAGCTACCGTCCTACCATGGATCCATGCCCCACTTCCCGTTTTCTCGAGATTAATTGGCTTGCAGCCTTATGCTCAGATCTCAGCCTCCTGTGTAGCTAGCATTACATACATAAGCCACCACCCAGCAAGCCTACTTTTCTTTTTTTGACTGTCTGGGGCTTGAAATCAGGGCCTGAACACTGTCCTTGGTCTTTCCCAAGGTACCTGAACCACAGCAAGACTTCCAGCTTTTTCTATATATGTGGTACTGAGAAATGAAATCTGGCTCTTCGTGCATGCTAGCAAGCACTCTAGCACTATTCCAAACTCTCGGTCCAATCCTTTTAATTTTAAATTATTCCCTCAAGTTGTAAAAAATATTTTGAGTTTTTAAAAATAATCAGTAAAGGGCCGGGAGTTTGGGCTAGTGACAGAGTGCTTGCCTAGCATGCACGAAGACCCGGGTTCGATTCCTCCGTACCACATACATAGCAAAAAGCCAGAAGTGGTGCTTTGGCTCAAGTGGTGCAGCCTTAGCCTTGAGAAAATCCAAGGACAGTGTTCAGGCCCTGAGCCCAAGCCCAGGACTGGCAATAATCAGTAAAATAATATGGTACCAAACCTGACACATCACTTTTTTTTTTAAACTTGATGCCACTCTGGTAGCTTTTGCCACTCCCCATGTGTTCCAGAGATCATTGTGATCCACCATGTTTTCAGGGATTGTGGGAGCAAGTCCCAGAAGGCTGAGGTCTTGCAGAAGCAGATCCTAGGATGTCATAGCCCTGGAGAAGGAAGGATGGACTTGTCCAGTCCTCATGGTCCCCAAAATGCTCCATGATTATGCCCATAGGAATCCACTTGAAGTGTTTTACAAAATTCCTATGAACTAGATCCTCAATGGTTCTATGACTGGCTATGACTGATCCATTCAATCCTGGTGACACGAGGCCTGGCTGTGACTGGTCCATTCTTCCATGTTGCCATTAGGCCTCACTGTGATTGGGCATTTCCTCACTGACCTCACATGCCATTGTGAGGTGCCTGGAGGGGATACTGAAGACTGTTAGTTGCTCTCAATTTTCAGTTAAAGTGCTGAGAGAGCTACTTTAGAGTGCTGCAGTAAATCAGATCTAGATTGATGCTTTTATTGGTGGGTGTGGGAGCAAGGGAAGCTTTGGGTTGTGTGGGTTTGGGGATTTCCATTATTCTGTGGCTTAGATTGTGCTAATTTAAGATATGCTACCACTGAATTGATTAGCTAAACTTCGTTAAGATTTGATACCTACTCCACTGATGTATAAAATTTATATATATATATTAATATTTATATTTATTGTCATCTTAACTTAGCTAAGTATACTTAAAATATACTAGCCACCATATTTTCTTAGCTGTTTGGTAGTGGCTGGCTGTTTGCCATCCCATGAGAAAAATGGAGTCAACAGACAGCAAATGCCCTACATTCTCCTCCACAGAGGAGGAGTTCCTTGCCAGTCAATATCATGTACAGCAGACCACTTGCACCTTTGGGCAGGTGAAGAAGGCCTATCTCTCCTTCACTGACAATGAGGTCACAGTGAAAATCTTGGGGACAAAAGAGTACCCAATGCTGGTGGAAAATCAGGTGGATATTGTCAAGCCTCTGAATCACCCCCATGTGATTAGGGTGTATCAAGTGATCCAGGGAGAGGAACATGTCTACCTGGTGATGGAATGGACACGAAGGGAAACCTGCAGAGCTGGATCAAAGCTTCATGCCGGGTTTATGAGAAGGAAGCAAAGAAGTTGCTGAAGCAGATGGCATGGGATTGCACAAATGGACCTGAAGCCTGACAACATCCTTCTGGATGAACCCAGCAATGCCAAGGTCAGTGACTTTGGGTTGAGCCTGAGGATTGCCCCAGTGCAGTTGATCACAGGTCTTCGTGGTGCTTATGTGGTTTGTACCCCTGAAATATACCTGAAACAAGCTTATAATGGCTTCAAGGTAGATGTCTTGAGTCTGGGACCATCCTGTTGTTTATGATTTCGGGACAATTCCCATTTCAAGAGAGCACTTTCAACCAGCTCTGTAGAAAGTTTGTCGAGGGCAGGTATGATGTACCACCACACCTGACTGCCAGAGGACATCATGTCTTTTTCCAGCTCTTAATTTTAGACCCTCAGCAGAGGTCTGATGTGCAACAAGTCATGGCACACACATGGTTTGATGGAGTTGAGGAAGGCTCCCTATATCCAGTTGAGAGCCCTGAAAGACACCAAGGCCACAGAGAGCTGGAAGCCCTGTCACTGACAGAGGGAAGCTTCTCACCTATCCATGTGGTCACACCAGAACCACCCAGCCAGTGTCTTTGTAACACCAGCGGCATGCAAGAGAGAAGGAGCTTGAGTCTCTGGCACTGGGACTCCAATAGAAAGATCAGTGCTCAGGTAGTCACAAATTATACTGCCTGAAAACACAACTGATTTTCTTAGGAAAAACAGAGTGAATGTTCTCCAAAGAAAAAAACATGATCAATCATGACAAGAAAATAATGAAGCCAAACTGTCTGTGGGTGGCTGGCAGTGCTGTCTTCTCTGTATGCTCCATTCCTTGGCACACTTAGGAATAGTTTAGTGGTACTTGTGTTCCCTCTTTAAAATGTAGCTAAGTGACTGAATCTTTTAAGCTTGAATTTCATTTTAATTCTAAGTTTACTTATAGAATGTAGAAAAATCCATATTTTCTTTTTTGTGGCCAGGTCTGGGCTTGAGCTCAGGTCCTGAGCACTGTCCTTGGACTTTCTCAAGGCTAGAGCTCTACCACTTGAGCCTCAGCACCACTTCCAGCTTTTTTCTAGGTATGTGGTACCAAGGAATCGAACCCGGGTCTTCGTGCGTGCTAAGCAAGCACTTTAACCACTAGGCCAAACTCCCAGCCCGAAAAATCCATATTTTCTTCATGATAGATATCTCTGAGGTCTATCAGTAATTGTTTTAATGTAATAAAACTCCACCCTTCTTTGGAAAAAAAAAGAAAGAAAAAATGTAGCTTAAATCAGTGGTGGTTAAGACTGAATTCTGTGAGCTCCTCCTGTGAGAGAAAGCTCCTCAACAATGATTTCCACTTCCTGTGCCCAGGCCCCCATCCCCAGGACATGACTATTCCCAGACAGAAGGAAAATAAGGCAAGTCAAATACTGCACAGTCCATCAGTTCTCCCAGGGCTGCACAGCCACAGGCATCAGAGAATGAAGATCATCTCTACATTGGCTCTGAATTTTCCGTTCTAAATTACTGACAACTCTGATAGAAAGGGCTTTCTGTAGGTTGGGTAAGATTTGAGTGAGGTTAGCATGATATTTTAACCTTTATTGTCAAAAAATTATTATATTTTTCTCATGTCTTATTAAACAACTGTTTTTCAATTTCTATATTTCATTCTAAAATCATCTTAACTATTTTCAAAACTCTTCTCTCTCTCCCTCTGTCCTTTTATCTCAATGGCCATAGCTCATTCTCTCTCTCTCTCTCTCTCTCTCTCTCTCTCTCTCTCTCTCTCTCTCTCTCTCTCTCTCTCTCTCTCTCTCTCTCTCTCTCATGGTTATAGACCTTGAAATCAGGTCTGGGGCACTGTCCCTTAGCTTTTCTGCTCAAGACTACTGATCCACCACTGGAACTACAGCTCAATCTCCCTGGATTTGATTGTTGTTGTTTCTTTTTTTCCCCACCCTGGGTGTGATTTATTTTTATAAGTCTCATGGATATTAAGGGATTTTCCCACCTGGACTGGGTAAAAATTAATATCCACAACTCTCAGCCCTCTAAAAATCTAGAACTATAGACATAAGCATACATCACCCCGATCACTTTAAGGTGTTTCTGTGGCTTTTCTCTTATTTTACCCTCTTTTACATTCATTTTATTCTGAAGTTGACTTTTGCCTCTAAATGTATACCAACTAGATTTGGGTGGGCAGGGGGAGAAAGAAATGACTTATGGATTCTGTTCAGGCCCAAAGTTCAAGCCCTAGAATAAGAACCAAAAACAAACAAGTTTTTTTTTGTTTTTGTTTTTTAAGAACCAGGGCAAACACCAATGCCTCACACCTGTAATCTTGGCTGTTCACAATCTGAGGATTGTGGTTCAAAGCCAGCCTGGACAGAAAATTTCCTGTGAGACCCTTACTTCCAATTAACCACCAACAGACAGGAAGTCATAGAGCTGTAGCCATGAGCCAAACTCAGCAAGTTCAAGGCCACAACTGCCACTCACTAAAACAACTTTCATGGGCTTCCCAGCCTAGGCTGGCTTTGAACCACAATCCTCAGATTTCAGCAACCTAAGCAGGTAGGATTACAGATGTGAGACATAATTTAAAATTCTTTAATTGGCTCCTCTCTTCTGGCACCTTCATATCATTTCATGATTGCTTTTACTATTTTTCTTTTTAAAATTTCAATTCTTATGGCTTGTTAAGGTCTAGAAACACACTCAGATTGTATTTTTGTTTTTGTTTGTTTGGGTTTTTCGTTTGAAAATAGTTTGTATACCTTGGGCTACAGATAAACTACTGGTATGTGTTTTTTTATTTTTGCTCCAGGGTTTCGATTCTGGGCCTGATCACTTTCAGTGAGTAGTTTTTTTTCCTCTCAAAGTAACCAAAGTATACAATAAGAAGCAAAACTCAATTTCCAAATATTATTATTATTTTTAAATTTGAGTACTGGTACTTAGGGCTTGAACTTAAAGGCCTGGTGACTCTCCCAGAGGATTGTTCCACTTTTTTTTAATTCAAGGCTATCATGCTCAACTACTGAGCTACATCTCTACTTTTGCCTTTTGGGGGGGGGTATTGTTCTTCTTTGGCTGTTAATAGCAGATAAGAGTCCCAGGAGAAACCAAGGGCACTATACAGTGTCCTAAAGTCTGAGGACTGAATTTCAAAACTAGCCTGAGCAGGAGAGTGCATGAGATTCTTAACTTCAATTACTGCCCAGAGGCCACTAGTCAGTGGCACAGGCATGAGCTACTGTACCAAGCCTGGCTGTTTATTATTTTTAATTTTTTTAGTTCCTGTTATAGGGCTGGAATTCAGAACCTGATCCCTAGCCAAGATATTTTTTTCATCAATGATAGCAGGGAATATAATTAGAGCTAAAATTGGACTCATGATTTTTTCTTTTCTTCTTCTTCTTCTTCTTTTTTTTTTAATTCATGGCTCCCTGACTCTACTACTTAAGCCACAGCTCAATTTCTGCTTTTTTTTATTTTGATGGTTCATAGGAGATAAGAGTGGATACACAAAGGCACTACACAAAGCTTGACATCTTAGGATCCCAGTTTGAAGCCAGCCTGGCCAGGAAAGTCCATGAGGCTTTCAGAGGCAGAAAGCAGTAGAGCCCCAATCATGAACAAAATACCCCAAGTTGATTTGACAGGCACACACTAATACAACTGTCATGGACTTTCCTGCCCAGGCTGGCTTTAAACTCTGATTTCAGTGACTGGAGCAAGTAGAATATAGGCTTGAACCATGTTCTCAAAACATTCAGTGGCCCTTTGGTGTTTTCTCTTTTCATTCATTTTTTTGTTCGGTTTTATTTTTCTTTCTCACCCTCCCCCCTTTTTAAAATTTGTTTAGGTACTCTGCCTTGTTTTCTTGAATGGGCCACTCTCTCTGAGGTTATAATCTTTGCTTTGCTTTTTTCCCTCAAGGCTAGCAGGTTTTCACCTGAAAACACAGCCATAAGTCACAGTTTCTTTCTTTCTTTCTTTCTTTCTTTCTTTCTTTCTTTCTTTCTTTCTTTCTTTCTTTCTTTCTTTCTTTCTTTTTTCCTTTTTTCCTCTCTCTCTCTCTCTCTCCCTCTTGCTCTCTTTTCTTTCTCTCTTCTCTTTAATTCTTTCTTTCTTTTATTTTTTTTTGTGGGTCATGGTGTTTGAACTCTGGGCCTGGGCATTGTCCTTAGCTCTTCAGCTCAAAGCTACCAACCTACCCCTGAGCTTGCTGTGAGCCTTGATACTCAGATTTCAGCCTCAGGAATAGCTAAGGTTACAGGTGTGAGCGAGTGTGACCGACACCTGGCCCTTGCTTGCTTGCTTCCTTTTGGCTCCTTTCTTTGTCTTTCTTTGCTTCTCTTTCATTTTCTTTCTTTCTTCGCTTCCATTTTGTTTGTTTGTTTCTTTCTTTTTATTTGACTGCCTCCCTCCCTGGCATGCACTTACTTTCTTTCTTTCTTTCTTTCTTTCTTTCTTTCTTTCTTTCTTTCTCTCTCTCTTTCTTTCTCTCTTTCTCTCTCTCTCTTTCCTTTCTTCCTTCCTTCCTTCCTTCCTTCCTTCCTTCCTTCCTTCCTTCCTTCCTTCCTTCCTTCCTTCTTTCATGGCTTATGAGAGAAATAATCTCATGTGAACATGGGAGTATTACACAGGCTCTGCAATCTGAAGACTGTGGTTCAATGCTAGCCTGGGTAGGAAAGTCCATGAGAGTCTGTAATCAACCACCAAGAAACAGGAAGTATTAGAGCTCTAGTTGTGAGGAATAAAAGCAAGTTCAAGCTCATCACTGCAACTCACTAAACAACTCTCTTAGAATTTCCTCCGCAGACTGGCTTTGAAGCATAATCCTCTGATTTCAGTGAACATGGCAAGTAGGATACAAGCATGACCCATGTTTTCAAATTCTTTTTTGTTTTTGCCATATCTATGGCTTGAACTCAGGTTTTGAGCACTGTCCAGGGGCTTTCTCAAGGCTAGCGTTCTACCACTTGAGCCACAACACTATTCACGGCTTTTTGGGGGGGTATGTACTACTGAGGAATTGAACCCTGGTCTTTGTGCATGCTGGACAAGCATTCTACCACGAGGCCAAACCCCAGCCTATGTTTTCAAATACTTCTATTGTCTCTTTGATATCTCCTGCTTCCTTTTTCTATTTATCTATCTATTTTGTTTGAATCTTCTACTTATTTGTTATGGATTGGCAACTCTCCTTGAGATCTTTTGCTTTACTTTGCCTTTTCCCATCAAGACTATCAGACTTCAAACTGGAAACCAAAGCTCAAGATAGGTGCCTTCCTGCCTGTCTTCCTTTCACCTTCCCACATTCTGGCCTATCTCTTTTCCTTCCTCCCACCCTCCCTTCCTCCCTCCTTCCTTCCCTCCCTGCATCCCTCCCTTCCTTCCTTCCTTTGTTTTTTTTGTGGTTTATAGGAAAAAGAGTCTCATGTAGCCATGGGGGCATACACAGCCTCTGGAATATGAGGATTGTGGTTCAAAGCCAGGCTAGGCAGGAAATTCCATAAGACTCTTTTTTTAAATATTTTTTATTGTAATTAATAAAAGGGTTACATGATATTTGCCAGATAGAAGGTGCATTAATTCACATACATTGATACCCTTTCACATCTCTTGGTACCCATTACCCTCCCCCCCCAGTCCTTGGGATTCTTATCTGTAATCAACCACCAACAGAGAGGAAGTACTAGAGCTCTAGCCATGAGCAAAACAAGTTCAAGCCCTCCACTGCCACTCACTAAAGCAGGTCTCATGGATTTTGCTGCCTAGGCTGGCTTTGAACCACACTCCTCACGTCTCAACATTCTCAGCAGGTAAGATTCCCGATTTGTGACATGATTTGAAAGTATTTAACCGGCTGTCCTCTACTTTCTCTTTCCTTTTCATCTAGTTCAGTATTTCTGTACACATTTTTTGGTAGTTTTTCACTTTTATTATTTCAGGACCTCTAGTTTCTTGTTAGGATTAACCACTCTCCCTCAATTTCTTTTTTCAGTTTAGAAGTTTTTATTTTTGTTTTTTTTCCCTCAATATTTAGAAGCCCTGGTACTTGGGACACAGTTATACTACTGGCTTTGTTGTTTATACCAATATACAGCTGGAACTTATGGTTTGAGCCATATTCCTGAGTTCTTTTGCTCAAAACTAGACACTCTATGACTTTGCTCCATAATGCAACTTTTGGTGCATGGGCCGGGAACCCCTAAGCCCATCCAGACGCCTAGTGAATGGGTCGTGGAAAATCCGCTGTAAATAGGCCGGCTTCGTTTGTCTCTGTGTATTATTTCTGTTTGTTTTTTCGATTTGGGTATCTCCCTTTGAGATGAGTACTACTCCACTTGCTCTTTTAATGATAAATTTTAAGGATGTTAGAAGCAGAGGTTTTGATTTGAGTAAAGACAAATTAATTACTCTTTGTATTTTGGAATGGCCAGCCCTTGATGTTGGATGGCCCCCAGAGGGCACTTTTAGCCTCCCCACAATTTTGGAAGGTTAGGGAGAAAATTTTCTTACCAGGATGATCTGGCCACCCTGATCAAATTCTTTACTGTTAACCTAGACTTGGTCTTGCAACATTTTAAAGAGAAAATTTGGGGTTTACTTAAAGGTCTCTGCTTCTCTGTTAGATGTTTTTGTCTTTTCTGGTAGCAGCCCTAATGTTTTGTTTGATGTTTTTATGGATTCTTGTTTTTGTGTCCTTGTCACTAAGACAATTGGTGGCAGGACAGAGGCATCACTCTTGGTTCCCCCAGGACTGAGGTGTTACTCTTGCCCCCCTGATAGGTAGGATGGCCTTGGCCGGCTGGCTCCAAAGAATGGAAGTCTTCCGGGGGAGGAGGTGCCCCCTGAGAGTTTTCAGGGCCCCAGGTGTCTTCCTCACTCTGACTGCTGCCAGGCATGCCATAAAAATTTGGGGGTACTTAGAGGTTTCTACTTTTGTCTTGTTTTGTGAGGTATTTCTAGGTCTTGGGCCTGGTATGGCCGCTCCTGCGTGGCAGCAGTTGTAACAAGCTAAATTACCCTGTAAAAGAACTTGGTTCTCACCTGCAAGAGTAAGATTGGCAAAAATCTTAAAACAAACTTCCGGAAAATGTACAGCTGATATTAATTTTGCACGCTTTAAATGTAATTGGGTAGAGCTGTTTACACTGTAAATATTGTATCTTGTTTAGCCCAGAGGTATTAGGGAATTTGGCTATTTAAAGTTTTAGATATTTAAATGTGAATTTGCTTATAAATATCAGAAACTTTACCTGTCTGTAGAAATCTGAGACTTTTGGTGCACTCCTGCATTTAGAATAAATGGGACTGTAACACAGCAGAAGGTAGGGGAAGGTTATGGGTGTATTCGCCAGACTCTAATGGCGGGTCTCCGGATTGCTCGTAAGCCCACTCATTTGGCTAAGGTGTATTCAGTTTTTCAAGGTAAAGCAGAAACTTCCTCTGAGCACTTAGAGAGACTAATGGAAGCCTTTAGATGGTTTACCCCAATGGACCCTGAGGCCCCTGAAAATCACGCAGCTGTGGTCATGTCCTTTGTTAACCAGGCAGCTTCAGATATTAAGAGGAAGCCACAGAAATTAGAGGACCTAGAAGGAGTATCCAAGACTTACTCAGTTTTTAATAATAGGGATGCCCCAGAGGAGAAACAGCTGAGAGCAACAGAGAGCATGACTAAAGTACTGGCTGCTGTAGTTCAACAGGGAAGATTACCACAAAGAGGTTCACGTGGCCCACAATCTTCGAGGCCTTCAGGTCGAGATTTGAGCAAAGATCAATGTGCTTACTGCAAAGTGTTTGGTCATTGGGCTAGATAATGCCTGAAAAATAAAAATAACAGATCGGATCAGTGGCAACGAAAATCTTCCGGTGTTAGTCACTCATGACGCAGAGAACTAGGTGAGACAGGGTTTGGATCCCCTCCTCAAACCTAGGGTAGCTTTGTAGGTGAAGATGACTCCTGTCCAGTTTTTAATGGACACAGGTTCTCAGCATTCGGTTCTTACTAAGCCTCAAGAAAAACTTTCCACAGCTACATCGTGGGTGCAGGGGACTACAGGAATAAAATACCCCTGGAAAACTCAAAGGATGGTGGACCTGGGAGCTGGTAACCCTGGGGCAGAAGTTACAGGTCAACACCTCACGCCATCTAGGGCATTCTCAAACAGCCCCCAGACCTATGGTTCAGTGTGTCCAGGGACAATCATATGGCTGACGAGACTGCCCGGGAGGCGGCCCAGCTCTAGCCCTCCAACTCCCAGACCCAGGACCCAGAGTCTTACCACCGATCCCAGAGTATACAGAGGAAGACTTGCAATGGATTGAGAAACTACCTATGGTACAGCTCCTTGATGGATGGTAGAGAGATTCCAGAAGTCACATAGTACTCCCAGAAAAATTAGGGATGAAAAAAATTCACCATAGTACCCATCTGGGAGCCAGAAAGCTGCAAGACTTAATAAGACAAGCCGGACTACGAATTAAGGAGGCAGCCATCAAAATTGATTGGATTATCTCAGGTTGCAGAGTATGCTTGGTAGACCTCGCTCTATAATACCCAATCTTAAAGAAAATCTTGTTAAAAAATAAGAGGATGGTGATTTTGAACTTTTGTTTTCACTCCAAGCCCTGCAAAGGGCTTACCAAGAAGTCTGGCCCAAGCTGAGGGACCTGTATAAGACAGAACCATCTCTGGTGCCTCATCGCTATAGACCAGGTGATTGGGTACTTGTGAAAAGCCATTGGCAAGAAAATCTGGAGCCACGATGGAAAGGACCCTTTCAGGTCATCCTGACAACACCACCACGCTTAAGGTAGACGGAGGAGCTTCTTGGATTCATTACACCCATGCCAAGCCAGTGGACCCGTTTCCAGACCTCATAGAACACTCAGCTGAAACAACTTGGAAGACTGATTGGACTAAAAGTAGCCCGTTAAAAATTAAGTTATGCCGCAAAAATCAATAATAGTTATGGGCAGTATCTGGACAGGGGCTTTGTGTGGGTAAATACTCATAGTTGTTGTGCATTTCCACCTAATTGTTTTAAAACAGGAAAGGGAGCAAAGTGAAGGAATTTTTTCCCTTGGTTGACAATCTTGTTTTGTGCCTTAGCTGGACCCTTAGGCCCTTGTGTGATTATGGTATGCAGCGATAGCCAAGATTGTCTCTAAAAGTATCATGGGAAAGGGGGAATGTTGTGCCAAGATTGTCCCATGTCCTGGGAATGACCCCCTCAGTTGTCAGGGCCCATGTACTTGAACCTCAGGGGCAACAGCTTGAAGCTCATTGGTTAGACATATGAGCTCTGATTCAACCAGTGGTTTGAGTTACCAAATAGCCAATCAGGTGGTTGTAATTATGGAATTCCCCTATAAAATCTGTGTAAAATTCTTGTTCAGGGCCTTTCAGCATTACTGGCTATGGGTATGCAGAGGCCCAAGTGTAGACTTGTAAATAAACGACCCTTGCTTTTTAGCTTTGACTGTGGCCTCTGGTGGTCTTTTCTGGGTTCTATGAATTCGCGTACAACACTAGGATTACGCACATGAAGCCCTTCTCCACTGCCTTGCTCTTGTTGTAGTTGTTGTTCATGTGCTAGGGCTTGAACTCAGGGCATGGTCACTGTCCTCTCCAATTTTTTTTCCCTCAAAGTTAACAAGGAGTGCCAATAGAGACAAAACTACACTTAGGAGTTGGGTGGGGTTTTTTGTTTATTTCTTTTTAAATTTGATGCCAGCAGGCTCTACTTACTGGAACCATAGCTCAAGTCTGGCCTTTTTATTACATTGGTGGTTCATAGGAGATATAAGTGTCCTGGAAACACAAGGGCATTACACAGAGGCTTGACATCTGTGGACCAAGTTTCAAAGCCACCCCCAGGTACAAAAGAACCTGAAACTCTTATCTCCAATTAACCCCTAGAAAATGGAAGTGAGGCTTCGCTCAATGGTAGAGCAGTAGCCTTGACCTGAACATCTCAGGGACAGTGCTCAGGTCAAGTTCAAGTCCCATGAAACACCAAAAAAAAGTCTCTTTGTCTAAGGACCCAAGATTGGCCTAGTGGTAGTTTGCTTGCCTGGTATGCACAAAGACCTGGGTACAAATTCCTCGGTACCACATACATAGAAAAAGTCTGAAATGAGCTATGGCTCAAGTGGGAGAGCTCTAGCCTTGAGAAAGCCAAAGGAGAGTGCTCAAGCCCTTACATAAATTTTCCTGCTTGAGCTGGCTTTTAACTAGCCTCCTAAGTAGTTAGGATTACACACATGAAGCACTGCTACACTGCCTGGATCATTGTTGTTGTTGTTTTTGTGCTAGGGCTAAAACTCAGGTCCTGGGCTCTGCGCAAAATAATTTTTTGATTCAGTGTTTCAGGGAGTGCCATTACAGCAAAATGGATTTATGAGTTTGGTGGGATTTGTTTTGTTTTTTATTCAAGGCTCCCTGGGTTTAAAACATAAGGCATAGTTCAACTTCTGCCTTTTAATTTTTTGATGGTTCATAGGATATAAGTGTTCCCTGGAAACAAAAGGGCACTGCAGAGGCTTAATAATTTAGGATGGTGGTTTGAAGCCAGCCTGGGCAGGAAAGTCATGAGACCCTTACCTCCAATAAACAACCCAGAGGCAGAAAGTAGTAGAACTTTAATCATGAAAAAATCACCAATCAGTTTAAGTTCACTATTGCCTGGAAGGCTCATGGATTGCTGCCCAGCCAGGCTTTGAACCACAATCCTGTGATCTCAGTGACCTGAGCAAGAATAGGATACAAAATTTTCAAAATTTTGAGTTGTCTCTTTGATACCTTCTCCTTCCTTTTAATTCATTTTTTGTTCCTTGTTTTTGTGGGTTATGGGGCTTAAACTTAGACCGGGTGCTGTCCCTGAGCTCTTCAGCTCAAGGCTACCACCCTACCCTGAGGCAAGCCCCACTTCTTGTTTTTGCAGAGGTTAATTAGAGATAAAAATCTCAGGGCCTTTTGTGCCCTGGCTGGCTTTGAACTTTGATCCTCAGATCTCAGCCTCCTGAGCAGCTAGGATTACAGGCATGAGCCATCTCACCCAGCTTTTGTTGTTGTTGTTGTTTTTTAAATTCAGATTCTCTAAATTATGATGGATTGGACAGTCTCTCCGAAGTTTTTATCTTTGCTTTGCTTTTTTCCCTCCAGGCTAGGAGGATTCACACCAACAAAAGTTCAACTTCAGGCTTTGTTTATTTTATTTGTTCTTTTCTTGTTTGCTTGCTTGCTTGCCTGCTTGCTTACATTCTCTCTTTGTCTCTTTCTTTGCTTCTTTTTCTATCTACTTCTCCATTTTTTTCTCACCTCCTTTCACTTCCTCCATTCCTCCCACATCCCTTCTTTTTCTTTCTTTGTTTCTTTGTTTGTTTGTTTGTTTGTGTTTCTTTCTTTCCTTCTGTCTGTCTGTCTGTCTTTATTTCTTTCTTTTTCTCTTTTTCTTTCCTTCCTTCCTCCCTCCCTTTCTTTCATTCTGTTTTCTTTCTTTTTCTTTTCTCTTTATTTCCCTTCTTCCCTCCCTCCCTCTATCCCCTACACCCCATTCCTCCCATCCTTCCTTCCTTCCTTTCTTCCTTGCTTGCTTCCTTCCTTCCTTCCTTTCTCTATCTCTTCCATTATTTTCTGTGTTTTTTTTGGTGGTTAAAATGGAAAGAGTCTCATGTGAACATGGGGGCATTACACAGGCTCTGAAATCTGAGGATTGTGGTTCAAAGCCAGCCTGGGCAGGATAATCCATATGACTCTCATCTATAATCAACCACCAACAGACAGGAACTATTAGAGCTCTAGCCATGAGCAAAACAATTTCAAGCCAACCACTACCACTCACTAAAGCAGATCTCATAGACTTTGCTGCCCAGGCTGGCTTTGAACCACACTCCTCAGATCTCAGCAACCTCGATTGCAGATACGTGACATGATTTGAAAGTGTTTCACTGGCTCTCCTCTACTTTCCCCTTCCTTTTCATTTAGTTCACTATTTCTGTACATATTTTTTGTAGTTTTTCAGTTTTATTATTTCAGGAACTCTAGTTTCTTGTTAGGACTAACCACTCTCCCTTAATTTTTTTTCATTTTAGATGATTTGTTTTTGTTTTTTTCCCTTCAATGTTTAGAAGCCCTGGTACTTGGGCCACAGTTCAACTACTGGCTTTTTTGTTTACCTCAATATGGGGCTGAAATTTATGGTCTTGACAGTTTTCCTAAGTTCTTTTGCTCAAAACTAGACAGTCTATGACATTGATCCACAATGCAACTTCTTGGTTTGGAGTTGTAATTGGATGTAAGTGACTCACAGAGAATTTCTGGCCTGGGCTGGGTTTGAACCAGAACCCTCAGGTCTCAGCATTCTGACTAGCTACAATTACAAACATGAAGCACTTCTGGCTCACTGTTGTTTTTGTTCCTGTGCTGGGGATTGAACTCAAGGCCTGATAACTGTCCCCACAAATGTTTTTTCCTTAACTTTAAGAGGGAGTGCCAGTACAGCCCAAACTACACTTAGCATTTGGGTGGGAGTTTTCATTCATTTGTTTTTAAATTCAAGGTAGCAGGCTCCATTACAGGAACATAGCTCAAGTCTGGCCTTTTTATTACTTTGGTGGTTCATAGGAGATAAATGTACACAGGAAACACAACGGAATTACACAGAGGCTTGACAACGGAGGATCATGGTTCAAAGCAGGCTGGGGCAGGAAAATCCATAAGACTCTTTATCTCCAATGAACCACTCAGAGGGAGAAAATAGTAGAGCTCTATTCTTGAACAAAACACAAACCAGGTTAAGTCAACCACTGTTAGGAACACACTAAAGCAAGTCTCATGCATTTTTCCCACTCAGACTGCCTTCAAACCACAGTGATCTTCAGTGACGTTAGCAAGTAGGATAAAGACATGAACCGTTTTTCTTTTTCTTTTTTATAAGTTGAGAGAACTCTAGATATCTATTCAACATATGTCCTGGTGAAGATTTATGAATTGGCTATGATCACAACATTTTTCTCAGATGTTAAGCTTTAGTCACTATGTAAATACTAATAAAATCTAAATTTGTATCACTTCATATTCACTAAATGTCTATAAATTTTATTATATTTTTTTGTTAGTACTAGGCCTTGAACTCAAAGCTGAGCAGTGTCCTTGGACTTCCTCAAGGCTAGAGCTCTACCACTTGAGCAACAACACCACTTCTGACTTTGTCTGTTCATGTGGTGCCGAAGAATCGAACCCATGTCTTCATGCTGTTGTACCTGAATTCCTAGAACCCTGAAAAGAACACCTGAGGCCACAGTCAAAGCTAAAAATCAAGGGTCGCTTATTACGAGTCTAAACTTGGACCTCTGCGTATCTGTAGCCGGGAATGCTAAGAAGTCCTGAACAAGGATTTTACACAGCTTTTATAGGGGAATTCCATAGTTAAAATCACCTGATTGGCTGTTTTGTAACTCAAACCACTGGTCGCTTTAAGATTAATCAGAGCTCAGGTGTCTAACCACTGATCATCAAAATGTTGCCACCTAGGTTCAAGTACATGGGCCCTGAGCAAGAGGGGGAGGGGTCATTCCCAGAACATGGGACAATCTTGGCACAACAATCATGTTAGGCAAGCATTCTTCCACTAGGCCAACCCTCCAGCAATTTATTTTTATTATTTTAAAGAATTTTCAACATTGATATTCACATCATATTTCAAATGTTTAACCATGTTTAAACAACAAGGAGAAGGGAATCTCTATATATGAACCATTGTCAATTTTTTCTTTTGTCAGTTGTGGGGCTTGGACTCTGGACCTGGGTAATGTCCCTGAGTTCTCCCGTTCAAGGATACCACCCTACCCCTTGAGTCCCAATGCCACTTCCAGTTTTCTGGTGGGTAATTGGAGAAATAGGTCAACTGGTCTTTAGTGCCCGGACTGGCTTTGAATGGAAATCCTCAGATCTCAGATTCCTGATTAGCTAGGAATATAGGAATGAGCCACCTCACCCATCAAGTTTTGAAAATTTTGAGTTGTCTCTTATATGTTCTTCCTTTTAGTTCAATTTTTTGTTCCTTTTTTTTGCCAGTCATGGGGCTTGAATTCAGGGCCTGAGTATTATCCTTACACTATTTGTCAAGGCTAGAGTTCTACCACTTTAGCCACAGCACCACTTCCAGCTTTTTTCTATATGTGGTGCCTGGAATCGAACCTGGGTCTTCGTGCATGCTTGGAAAGCACTTTACCACTAGGCCAAACTCCTGGCCCCCATTTTTTTGTTCCTTTTTAAATTTTTTTGTTCAGGTTTTCTAATTTCTTTTGTAAGGTCTCTTCTCTCAGGTATGTATTGGTTTGCTTTTGTTTTCCCACAAAACTAGCAGGCTTTAACCCTGCAGTCACTGCTCAACTGCAGGCTTTTTTCCCTTCCTTCCTTCCTTCCTTCCTTCCTTCCTTCCTTCCTTCCTTCCTTCCTTCCCTCCTTCCTTCATCTTTGCTTCTTCCGTTCTTCCTTTCTTCCTTTTTTTCTTCCTTGAACACTCTAGCCTTCCCAACTTCCCTCTCTCCTTCCTTCTTTTCTTTTTCTAGTGGTTTATGGGAAAAGACTCTCATGTGAGCATGGAATTACATTGGTTTTGAAATCTTAGAATTGTGGGTCAAAGCCAGCCTGGACAGGAAAGTCCATGAGACTCTTATCTGTAATCAACGACCAATAGACAGGAAGTACTAGAGCTATAGCCAGGAGTCAAACATAGCAAATTCAAGCCCTGCCACTGCCAGTAATTAAAAGGCAGTTTTCAGAACTTCTTATATGTTGAAAAATTATATTGTTTTGGTGTGGAAATGGTTTATTTTCTTGTAACTACAAGCCAATTGAGAAGTTAGTGAAGTAAAACATGACCCTCGAGTAAGGGAAATATGACTGCTACATACAAATAAAAGTTAAAACATTGTTTTTATCAGGGGTAGTGTATTTTAATAATTTAAATAACAAGGGACTTTCTTTTACAGTAGACATGTAATCTTTTTTTTTCTTTCTTTCTTTTTCTCTTTTGTCAAACATAGGGCTTGAACTCTGGGCCTGGGCACAGCCCCTGAACTCTTTAAATCTACTGCTTTGAGCCCCAGTACCATTTGCAGTTTTTTATTGGTCAATTGGAAAAAAAGTGTCCCATGATCTTTCTTGCCTGGGCTAGATTTTAACTGCACACTCAGTTAAAATCTCAGCCTCCTGAATTGGTGGGATTCCAGGCTGCATCACCAGTGTGTGGCTTTGTAGTCCTGTTTTCAAAATGGAATTACATTTGCCTCATTGGCCTAGGGATGCCTTACCACATTCAACACAGATTCTAGAGTTTTAAGTGTCAATGGACACTGGGGTAATGGGTCATAATTAATTTTTATCATCATTAGTTTTGGAGTATTTGCTTTTTTTGGGCCAAAATGGTATGACAGTCCTGCTGTTCAAGTTGGGAATAAAAGGGTTAAAGGGCCAGTTAGAGCCATATTTAGGGTTGTAAACCAAGAAGAACAAGCAAACAGTGATTGAAACTTATTGATGGATTTATGGCTTGTTAAATTATTTTTAATTACGATTTTTTAATAGACAGTATAAGAGTACCAGGTCTCACCTAAGGCCATGCAGACACTTTCTTTTTTTTCATATATTTTTTATTGTAATTAATAGAAGGGTTACATGATATTTGCCAGATAGATGCTGCATTAATTCCCATACATTGATACTCTTTCACATGTCTTGGTCCCCATTTCCCTCCCCCCCACCCCCACCCCTCATGTTGTTTTCCCCCCTTCCCTATCCAATTTCAAATAACCAAATACAAATATATCTGATATATCAGGTAACACAGACACTTTCTTGTTTTATGAAAATATTTTGAGGACTAATTCTGTTCAGAAGTTTACTTGGGGACCCTTTCATTGTTGTTCATGCCTGTAATTCTAGCTATTCAGCAGGCTGAGATTTGACCATCTTGGTTTAAACAAGCCCTGGGACCAAAGAAAGTGAGAAACTTATATCCAATTAATCACTAAAAATTGGAAGTAGGGCTGTGACTTAGATGTACAGTGGTAGGCATGAGTTGAAGAGCTCAAGGCTGCGGCCCAGGGTTAGGGCAGCTGCCTATAGTTGAAGAGTTCAGGGGAAGCACACAGGCCCAGAGTTCAAGCCACATGACCCACCAAAAAAACTTACTTGGGGTCAGGTGCATGGCTTAGTGGTAGACTGCTAGCCTAATATGCATGCAGCTCTGGGTTTAAATTCCTCAGGGCCACCTAAACAGAAAAACACCAGAAGTAGTACTTTAGCACAACTGGTGGAGTGCTGGCCTGCACCATCCTGTACTGGAAGAGGAGAGCTAAATTAGCATGAGCTCCAGAGAGGGGTCCACAGGAGGTACAGGGCTCAATCCTCTCTGCCTTCCATGTGCAGGACCTTCTACCTACACCTTCAGGAGGAGCTCATCCATATCCTGAATGTGGCCATACATTTTGCACATCATCTGTGGCCTGGACTTTAATACAGTCCAAGGTATTCCTCCTGTGCCTTTGGTGTTGGGAAACATGGTTGCCCAGGCTATTTTATGTTTTTCTGTAACAAGCCACCTGAGGCTGGATACTTTTAGAAGAGAAAATTTCTTGAGGTTGCATCAGGCAAACACATGTGTCTGGTACATACTTACTCCAGCTGTGTCACAGCAGGACACATGATATCACATAGCAAAAGTACAAGGTCAGAAGAAAGAAAAAGATAGTGAGATACCACCCATCCCCATCCCCATCTCAATACAATGTTGCACATGGGGGCACATAAGAAAAATTGTGATCTAGGCCAAGCCAGGCAAAGATACAAAACTTTATCTGAAAAATAACTAAATCAAAAAAGGCTATAGGTGTGCCTCAAGTGGTAGAGTGCTTCTCTTGCACGTGTATGGTCCTGAAATCAAAACCCCAGTCCACACACACACACACAGACAACAATGATGCTTACACAGCGGCAGGTATCATTTCATCTCTTATGTGGCTGGGGCAGGTTATTTTCCCTCTCGGTACTTAGATTTTCCATGTGTAATATGAGACAGGAGATTATTGGTTCATAAAGTTGGAATCTGCAGGGCACTGTTAGGGTGGGTTTTATATTCCAAATTTGATCTTTATTTCAAGACAACTTGGAAACAGTTTGGGGTCCTTCAGA
Source organism: Megascapheus bottae (assembly GCF_031878675.1). NCBI lineage: Eukaryota > Metazoa > Chordata > Mammalia > Rodentia > Geomyidae > Megascapheus > Megascapheus bottae. The sequence continues at coordinate 1,862,014 of NW_028327483.1, forward strand.
AAAACTTTATGCTCTTTTTTTTTTGAGGCAGTCATTGGGCTTAAAATACAGGCCTAGCTGCTGTCCTCAACTCGTTGTGCTCAAGGCTAGTGGTCTACAACTTTGAGCAACACCACCATTCTGGCTATTTGTGTTTAGTTGGAGATAAGGTCTCTTGAAGGTTACTGGTAGCTTATAACTGTAATAATCCTACAAATACTGGAAAATTAGATCTGAGGACTGAAGTTCAGTCCCTAAGTGCAAGCCCTGCAATTGACTAACACAATAGTAGTTTCCCTGACTTTCCTGCCCAGACTGGCTTTGAACCTGGCTTTGAATGATCCTCAGATCTCAGTTTCTGTGTAGCTAGAATTGCAGGTGTGTATGACCACCACTTGCCACCCAGAATCTTCATAAGTGATATTCATCTTTTTCTTGAAGCTGACCAGATCTATTCATTTCCTGCAATAAGTTTCCTTACCATGAGATCAAACAATAACCTGTCTTATCACCAGGGCTTGTCTCTTTCCCTACCAGGCTATGTATTACTGCTTTTATATTTCACATAGGGACCAACTGAGAGACATTTTTTGCTTTTATTTTCTATTGTGGAGGTTAAATGAGGCCACAATCCACCCCTTGATCCATGCCCCTTTTCTGCACTTTTAGATTGCTTTGCAGATAAATCTTCTCACTTTTGCTTTAAGTGGTTTTGAATGTGATCCTATGTATGAATCCCGAGCACCTGGGATTTCATTCCACATACTCTCCTGTGCAATTTTTTTGAGATCTAAGAAAAATGTGTACTAGTGATACTTATAGAAAGCTTGACAAATATGCAGGGACTACCAAGGAATGAATACCATTCAGAATGGAAATAGATGGTATCACCCTACCAAAATCTGCCTTATCCCAGTATTGATTCATTTGTTCTTAAATCTTATGTAAATGTACACATAGTCTTTTCTCTTTTCATGTTTTCACATTTTTCTCAGCTGTCCCCCTCACCCACAACTTCATTGAGGTATAACTCTCTAATAGAAGAACTATGTACATTTACAATATTCATGATTTTGTGTCTCAAACAGCTTGACTAAAATATGGTTCACTAGGGCTGGGAATGTGGCCTAGAGGTAGCATGGTTTCCTAGCATACACAGAGCCTTGCATTGGATTCCTCAGTATATCCACAGAAAATAGTGGAAGTAGTACTCTGGCTCAAGTGGTATAACAATAGCCTGATCACAGAAAGGCTCAGGGACAGTGCCCAGGACCTGAGTTCAAGACCCATGACTTGCAAAAAAAATGGTTCACAGACTTCCCTGCACCACCACTGAAAGCATACAAACCAGTTCATTTTAGTATATTCACAGAGCACAGCAATCAGTCTTGGAATATTTTCACTTCCCCTCTGACAATCCCTGTAGTGATTAACATAATTTCCCATAGCCAGCACAGTCCTCTCTAAACGTGCTCTAGCCTTTGGCACTCACTAATCTATTATATTCACTGGCCCATTTGGGATACTTCTTTTTTTCTTTTTCTTTTCCTTCCCCCCCCCCTTTTTTTGCAAGTCGTGAGGGTTGAACTCAGGGCCTAGGCACTGTCCTTGGACTCTATTTGCTCAAAGCTAGTGCTCTGCCACTTGAGCCAGAGCACCACTTCCAGATTCTTTTGTGTATGTGAAACTGAGGCATCAAACCCAAGGCTTTTTGCACGTGAGGTGAGCACTATACTACTAGGCTAAGCTCCTGGCTCATTTGGGATATTTCCTAGCCCCAGAATAATATCTAGAGTCTTGCTTTTTTGCCAGTCTTGGATTTTGAACTCAGGTGGTTTGTTTTGTATTTGCTATTTATGTGGTACTGAGGAATCAAACTCAGGGCTTCATGCATGCTAGGGAAGCACTCTAGCACTAAGTTGTATTCCCAGCCACTCACAAGGGTTTGTTTTTTTTTGTTTGTTTATTTTGCAGACTCCTGTATGTCATGTTTGCCAGACCCATCTACATACTAACATGTGAAAGTATTGCTATCCCAATAGGTCAATCAATCCTCATTCCTGTGGATGTTCCATGTCTGCAAACAAAAGCTCAGAGTGGTGCTCTGCTTCTTATTCTCTAGAGCTCAGAGACAGAGATCAATGGAAAGAAGGGAATGCTTTTCAAATGCTTTGTTCCAGAAGCATACTGAGTCCTTATGAACAGGGTGCTAGTGGCTCACACCTGTATTCCTAGCTTCTCAGGAGGCTCAGATCTGCAGATTGATTATCAAACCTAAACAGCCCCCATGAAACTTTCAAAAATGGAAGTAGAGTTGTGTGTGGCTCAAGCAGTAGTGTTCTAGCTCTGAAAACAAAGATATTGGGGGACAGCACCTAGGCCAGGAGTTCAAGCCATACACTGACCAAAAAAATGTGTTTGCATAATAATATTTACCATTTCCTGTGTTTGTTAAGGCCAATCAATACATATATTTTATTGAGCATTTCCTATTAAAAAGAAATAGGGATTTCTCCTTGCTAGCAAATAATTTGCAATGCTGCAAAACAGGCACTGCATATCCTGTAATTCAGTGTAGAGTTGAATATAAATTTTGTCATGCCTGTTAGAAGAGCAGCTCCAGAGCCAGACTGATGAGCCAGATACTATTCTGAAAATTGTTTTCATGAGGTAAATTCAGTTTTCTGCACATGAGTTTGCCACATTGATTTCAGTCAGGAAATCTCTAAGGCTCAGAAAAGAATTCTAGCTCTGTGTCCATTTACATTCTTATCAAAGGAAAATTAAGCCAGACAATGGTGGTTCATGCCTATAATCTTCATTGCAGAGTAGATTCAATGTAAGGATCATGATTCCAGGCCAGCCTAGGCAGGAAATTATATGAGACTTGTCTCCAGTTATGCAGTGTTAAACCCAGATGTGGAGATTTGGCTTAAGTAACAGAGTATCATCCTCAAAGAAAAGAGCCAAGGGAGAGGAAGCAACCCCGAGTTCAATCCAGAGTCCTGACATATAAAAAAAAACAATGAAATTGTTTTTACAAATGAGAAACCAGACCCTTGCTCATCATAACTGATTTCAAATTACTTGTGAGAGAGAGCTAATGCTTTTGTTCTTCCTTCAAAGAGGTGACCTGCTGCTGTGGATTCTTAGCTACTACTTTCTACAGCAATGGCTAGAGATGTAAGAAATGGTTTGTTTCAGCGAGCTTCATAGCACAGTGATTTCTAATTTCAGTGAGACTAAAAGGGGTCAGTCATTTTCCCTGTTCTCTTCCAGAACTACTTCTCATTAATGATCAGTACTAAAAAATCAGCCATGCATAGGAAGGGAAATCTCTAAGTGTAATTTGTGATTTTGAAAGGGGGCATTTAATTTTTATTTTTCTCTTGTGTGGAGGCTATCATCCTTATTCAGTTACTGAGTGAAATCATCAGGCTATAATAGAGAAAAAGACAATTGACAGACTTCAATTGCTGGGTTCTGATTTCTCAAGTATGTGACAATGAATTTATTGCACCTCCTTGGAAATAAATATGCTCCAAAATACTTCTGAGGCTTAATTTGTTGCTTTAAAAAATACTAAGTGTTGTTTCATCCAATACCTACTACAAGTGTTATAATCACCTGCTCTTTTATCCTACCCATTTGGAATATTGTTGTCTTTTTTCTATTTCTCTGCTTTGTTTCTATATGTAAGCTGCCCTAACCCATGAATCAGTTCAGGACAAATGATCGGACATGGCTGCCCTGACTTCCTTTGGTGGGTTTGCATATAGCCTGGCTTTCCCTCCTGTGCATAGACTGTTTGGCCATCTGCATTGGGGATGGCATGATGCACGTATAGAATACACTCTTCATAAAGACCAATTAAGATATAAAAATTTTCAAGATTACTAATCCACAGTTACCGAGATAAGGATGCTTTCTTTTTCCTTCCTTCCTTCCTTCCTTCCTTCCTTCCTTCCTTCCTTCCTTCCTTCCTTCCTTCCATCCTTTTGGTCTTTCTTTGTTTCTTTCTGTCTTTGTTTCTTTCTTCTTTGTTTCTTTCTTTCTTTCTTTCTTTCTTTCTTTCTTTCTTTCTTTCTCTCTTTCTCTCTTTCTCTTTGTTTGATGTGACCTTAGAACTCTGGGCCTGAGCACTGTCCATGAGTTCTTCAGCTCAAGGCTAACACTCTACAATTTAAAGCACAGTGCCACTTCTGATTTTCTAGTAGTTCACTGGAGCAAAGTGCCTCATGGACTTTCATGCCTGAACTGGCTAGGATCCGTGGTCCCAGCCTGCTGAGTATGTATGAGACACTGGACAGGCTTATTTTTGTTGGGTCAGTCATAGGGTTTAATCTTTGGGCATATGCGCTGCCCCTGAGCTCTTAATCTCAAAGCTAGTACTCTACCATTATGAGCCACTGTGCCATTTAGAAACAGATAACCTTTTAATATACAATTACCAATGTTTGAAAACAGTTTAAAATATCTGGCACTGTAGCTCAAGCCTATAATTCAAGCTACTGGAGAGGTTGAGATCTGAGGATCAAGCTTTAAAGGCAGCCGGGGCACCAAAGAACCTAAGAATCTTATCTCCAATTAACCACTAGAAAACAAGAAGTGGGGCTTGGTTCAAGGCTTGGGTGGTAGCCTGGAGCTGAAGAACTCAGGTTTAGCGCCGACACCAAGTTATAGATCCATGCCTCACCCCCCCCCCAAAAAAAAGTAATCATCCTTGCCACAGTAACTCTGAACTGGAAACCTTGCAAAAATCTCAGCATGTTTGCTTTTTATGGAGAGCATATTCCATGCATGAATGTTGCCGTTCCCAACAAGTATGGGGGAAAAAAAGCCTATACATGGGAGAAAAAAGCCAGGCAAAATGCAAATACAACAGGAATGTCAGGGCAGCCATGTCCCAACATTTGACCTGAAATGATTTTAAAGGTTAGGCAGCTTAAGCATAAGAAAGAAAGCAGGTAAAATGGAAAAAGACATAATGTTCCCAATGTATGGGATCAAAGAGTCTGGAAAGAGTATAACACTTACACAATCTTTAAAGCCCAGGTTGGCGTTGAACTGTGATCCTTGTTGTGCCAAAATTGTCCCATGTTCTGGGAATGACATTCTCCCACCCCTCCTTGCTCAGGGCCCATTTACTAGGAATAAAAACACATGCTCCCAGAACTAGCCTGGACTTGAACCCCAGGTGGCAACAGCCCAATGCTCAGTGGTTAGACACCTGAGCTCTAACCAATCTTGAAGCAACCAGTGGTTTGAAGTTACCAAACAGCTAATCAGGTGATTATAACTATGGAATTCCCTTAAAACTTGTTTGTATAATAGCTGTGTCAAACCTTTATTTGGGGCCTCAGCGTTGCTGGCTACGGGTACTCGGACATTCAAGTTCGAACTTGTGTCTGAGTTTGAACTCGTAATAAATGACCGTAGATTCTTTGCTGTGACTTTGGCCTCTGGTGGTTCTTTCGGGGTCCTAGGAATTCGGGTACAACAATCCTCAGATCTCAGCCTCCTGAGTAGCTAGGATTACAGGCATGAGCCACTCTGTCTGGCTTGGAACAAACATATTTCAGTACTTAAAAATAATATTGCTGGGAGTGGTGGCTCATGCCTGTTATCCTCGGTATTCAGGAGGCTCAGATTGGAGGATTTTGGTTCAAAGCCAGGCCAGGAACTAAAGAACGTTAGAATCTTTCTTCTTCTACTTCTTCTTCTTTTTTTGCCACTCCGGTAATTTGGGCTTAGTGCCTGAGAAATGTCCTTGTGCTTTGGCAAGGCTAGTTTTCTACCACTTGAGCCACAGCATCACATCTGGCTTTATCTCTCTATGTAGTACCAGGGGATTGAACCCAGGGTTTTATGCATGCTATCCAAGCAAGCTATCTCTAGGCCATGCTCCCAGCCCAAGAAATTGAGACTTGTGACACACTTATCTCCAATTAACCACTAGAAAACCAGAAGTGGTGCTATGGCTCCAGGGGAAGGATGATAGCCTTGAGATGAAAAGCTCAGGGACAACACCCAGGCGCAGAGTTCAAGCCCCACAACTACAAAAAAATAGCAAGAAATTAAATCTCAAGGTATATTGGAGCATATTTATGTACAAGGAGATTGAATATATCCAGTGTCCTATACTTGAGAGATCAGAAACTAATCCTAACCCTGGATCATTTAATTCTGTCCATTGTCTTTTTGCTCTATTGTAGCTAAGATGATTTCATCAAGCCAATTAAGTAAGAATGGCAGCCTTAACACAAGAGAAAAATAAAAATTAAAGGGCTCCTCTCTATTCTAACAGGACTGACAAAATTTCCCTTCAATTCTACATTGAATTAGAGTGTATCCAGGGCATGTTCTGTGGCAGCATATATCCCTTGCTGGTGAGAAGCAAGGCCTATCTCTTTTCAATAGGGAATGCTCAGTAAACTCTGTTTATTAAGTAGCCATAATAACTCTCAGCGATGAAAAATGTAGCTATCCAATCTTTTTTTTTGTTTTTTCTGTTGTGGGCCTTGCACTCCCGTCCTGGGTGCCATTCCTAAGTCTCTTTGTGCACAAGGCTCTACCACTTCAGTCACAGCTCTATTTCTGACTCTTTCTGTAGAGATAAGAGTCTCAGGAACTTTTCTACCCTTGATGGTTTTGAACCATGATTCTCATATCTCAGCCTCCTAACTAGCTAGGATTACAGGTGTGAATTACCAGAAGCAGATGTCTGTGAGACACTTACCTTTCAAGAAAGGTAACAGTTAGCAGCCAAGAAATCTGGAAGTAGAGCTGTGGCTAAAGTAGTAGAGTGCTAGCCTTTGTGTATAAACAGAAAAAACAAACTCCCGGCCCATCTGTGAAATTCTTATCCCACATTAATTAGCAAGAAGTCATTACTGGGATCTGTGGCTCAAGTAGTGGAAGGCCAGACTTGACATAAAAAAAAATGCTAAGCATCAGTGTCTAGATGCTAAGTTCAACAGATTCAAACCCCAGAATACACACACACACACACACACACACACACACACACACACACACACACACACGAATATGTGTCTGTGAAAGGTGCTATTGAAAGCACTAATACTAGGACTAAAATTTGGGGTCTGATACCAATGTTTGATTTCTTCTTGCAAAGAAGATGGCTCTACCACTTCAGCCAAACATCCACTTTGAGTCTTTCCTAGTTTTGTTGAAGATAGGTGCCTGTTAACTTTGTCTGCCCAGGCTGCATTTGAATGTTATGCCCAGATTTTGGGGTCCCCAAACACCACCAAGTGGGTGAATTTTATGTAAGAGCATGAGAGTCTTTATTGCAAGCTTAAGCCTCGATTCACAACAGAAGAGGACAGAGTGGGTCTGAGTTGAGACTCCTGACTTCCTGTTGTACAAGGTTTTTATAGGGTTCTGGGAACTTTCCAAGCATAGTCACAAGTTTGAGCAAATCATGACACACCGCAGAACAAATGGCTGGAAGTGAGTGTTTAGCTCAAAGGGTTGACATATTATGAATTGATTGGCTCCTGCTAGGGAGTCCTTGCAGTTTGTGTGGTTCCTGCTAGAGGATACATCTGAACTGCAGGGCAGATAATCAGGATCACTTATGTCTTCTTATTCTGGAGCCGTAAATCACTGGGGGTGGTCTGTCCAGAGGGAGTTGTGTGGAATTTACTGTTTTCCTTGAAGCTGCTAGCTCTGCTGGTTTAGAACTGGGGTCAGGGTGACTCTCTGGCAGGGCCTGCTTAAAAATAACTCTTTACTGAACTTGATAAGACTTCAAAATTAATTTAGCCTTCTCATCAACAGGGATCCTCATATATTAACATCTAAAATCACAGGCATGAGCCACTGATGCCCCCTTTGAATCCCGAGGACACTGAGCTCCCTGGGTCAAATCAGGTCTTGGCATCCTCATGCCAGGCTAAAGCAAGTGGGGAGCTCTAGACCCTGAGTGCTGGGCATTGGTGGGGCTGCAGCCTACCTGGAAAGATAGGAGCTCAACTCTCAGCAGCAGAATCAACAGCAGCAGAGAAGTGCTGGATTGAATCCTAGCACCCACAGGAACCACAACAAAGTGGACCCCGTGCACTAGTTGCCCAGAAGCACCAGCTACTGCCCAACAACCCAACTACAGCACTTTCTTACCACCCCATATGCAAGGGGGAGGCAAGGAGGAATGGGACTCACCCTCGTAGCCCGAGAGGGGGGCGACTGGGTGTCAGATCCATATGCTCACACCCGGTTAGGGTGTCACACTCAACAATAAGGAGGATATAGGTAGATGCAGGATTTTCCTGATAAGTGAGGAAGAGGGAATTGTGGTCTGGTGGCTCCCCAGTGCCCAACATTGGTGTGGGTGTGGGTGACTCACCCCCCGTCCATAACTTAGTGGTAGCATCTGGTTTCCTGCCAGTATGGGGTGAAGTGCAAGAAAGTTGAAGAATGGGTTGCACTAGGAGAGTTAGTAATCAGAGTGGGGACCACCGCCACTGCCACCACTACCCCTAAACCCTGAGCACAGATGGGCATGGAGCTGGAAGCAGGCCTAGGAGGGATGCACAATCTCTGACACAGGGGAAGGATGAGCAGCTCTTGCAGGAGGTGGCTGTGGAACTGAAGGCCCTGGGCTTCCTGCCCAGGTTGTGCTGGCTGTGGTTTTCCTTAGGGAGAGGAGTAGTCCTTAATGAAGCTGCTGGTCCCAGCTGCCTAATGGGTGAGTGCCTCACATGCCTTGCGGCTGGACTTCATCCCCCCTTCCTTCACTGCTTTTGGTTCAAACCTTCAGCTCCTTCCCAATCTTCCTTCTCCTCCTCCTCAGTGGCAGCTCTGAGTCAGTGTTTTTTCTCCCCCCTTTTTTCGCCTGGTGGGGTAAGTTGAAATCCCCCCTCCCCACCCCGCCAGAACAAAGATTTTTCCACAGGACCCATAAAAAAAATAGATGACAAGCTTGGCAAAGATCTTTGTCACTGGATTGAGATAAGAAATGGCCTAAAACTGCTACAAACCCCAAAGTTTCTTCACAGAACTAGGAAACTAAGAGTGCTTTTCCTCTACAAAAAGCTAGCAATTATGTAATCTTGCTGGTAACTTTTTTGTGATTTAGGTAGAAAAATTGGAACTTAGGCATTCAGAATTAAAAGAGATGTACTATTAGTAAAAAAAAACTTAAATGCTATGCATTAGGATAGTTTTGTTGTTCAAGTACTTGGGATCAAACCCAGAATCTCTGGTGAAAAAGTGTTGCACCTGTGTTTGAGTCTTGGTCTTCCTATGTTTCCCAGGTTAGCCTTGATGTTCTGGGCTTAAATGAATGATCCTTTCTGCTGAGCCTTCCAAGGTGTTGGACCTGTAGTTTTACCACTGTGTTGTGGGAGATTAAGCTTAGATGGAAGATATACATTTTCTATAAGCTTTCTAGGAAGCTTTTACTGGAATTTTGGAATTCTCTGTCAAATCTGCATTATCAGTGAAGGAACTCTGTTGTCCCAAATGATGGCTGACTATTCCTGACTGTGAGGCAAATGCCAGAAGGCAGGCACACATCTGCCTTCTAGAAGTGGCCAGCTGGTCTTCTCACAGAGTAATGGTTTGGGAGATGAAAGATTTATTCCACAGTGTAATGGATAAGGTCTGGGAAGACAAGTCTGAGATCTGTAGCCTAAAGGAACTTTTAGGATCAGAGAAGAGATAGGAATTACAATCAAATTAGGGCCAGCAAAACTGGCAAACAGAAGCAGCCTGGTCTGGAGCAAGCAATCAATCTTCACATCTACAAAAACCTCCTCTAAAGTTAATTCCTCTACAGACACTCACATTCACACTTTCTCATCCCTCCCACCCCAAACCACTACCTATTTTGAAGAAAAATGGAGGTGATATAATATGCTAAAAACAAAGAAACCAAACAAAGCCAAAAAACCCGTGAGTAATTTTTCAGTCTTTTCTATTTTTGCCAGTTCTGGGGCTTGAACTCAGGGCCTGAGCATTGTCCTTTAACTTTCTCAAGGCTAGAGCACTAACACTTGGTCCATGGCACCACTTCTGCCTTTTTCTATGGATGTGGTACTGAGGAAACCAACCTATATCTTCATGCATAGTAGGCAAGCACTCTAGCACTAGCCCAAACTGCCTGCCCTAAAACAGCTTTTTATAAACACAAATTATGCTTCTTTCTAGCTTTTTTTCTTTCTTCCTTTATTTCTTTGTTTTGTAGGTCATGAGCCCTGTCCCTGAGCTCCCATTCTCAAGGCAACTGCTCTCCCTTCCCTTTGAACCACAGCCCCACTTCCTGTTTTCTAGGTATTAATTGGAGATAAGAGTGTCATGTTCTTTCATGACCTGGCTGGCTTTTATTGGCAATCCTCAAATCTCAGTCCCCTTAGTAGCTAGGATTACTGGAGTGAGTCCCTGTACCTGGCAGAAATTATATTTCTACTAAAATAATCCAAACTAGAAAACTTGAGATTTGAAGGAGGGATATTCAGTTGCTAATGTCTATGACAATAGTCTAAATCCTAAATCAAGAAGTCCAGTTTAACCTGCTTTACCACCTGCATTTAGTGTTTACCTTTTGAAAACTCAGCCCCACTGAAAGTAGGGGCTGTTTCCAACCAGTCCCAAGGCAGAGAGCAGTCTCTGTGCAGCTATTAAAATGACTCCTGGCCCAGGAGTTTGGCCTTATGGTAGAGTGCTTGCCTAGTATGTCCAAAATGCAGGTTCGATTCTTTGGTACAACATACATAGTAAAAAAGCTGGAATTGGTGCTGAGGCTCAAGTGGTGGAGCTCTAGTCTTCAGAAATTCCCTGAGCTCAAGCTCAGGACTAGCAAAATAAAATAAAATAAAATGACTCCTAACTGTATTCAAGGAGTGCTGTTGACTTTCATGCTGTGGGTTTGAATCCCTCCTGAATGGATTGGGTTTAACATAAGAAATTATCCCACCCTGCAATCATAACATTTCTGGTTTTAATCATTGTGAATATGTAGATGTAACATTAATTGAGAAGTAGTTTATACATCCCTAAGGAGTATTTTCATTAATAACTAGTTTTATTGAAGGTTTAATGTTTTCATTCATTTCAGATATTGTATTATTTTCACAGGAGAATTAGTTCTACAAATTCTGTATGTATATTTAGAACAGAATTGCTTTTATAAAACCTGTCTCCAATAAACTGGGGATTCATCTTTAGTGGAGAGTAAATGCTGTACCTGAGACATTAAAGGTTCTTTTCCCATAAGAAGGATTTATGCTTTTCCAACCCATGTATAATTATGTGTGTGTGTAGGGGGGGACTTGAACCCTGGGCCTAGGCATTGTCCCTGAGCTCTTCAGCTCAAGGTTACTGCCTTATCCCTTGAGCCACAGCCCTACTTCTGATTTTCCAGTGATTAATTGGAGCCTCATGGGCTGGCTTTGAGTTGCAGTCCCTAGGTCTCACCTTCCTCAGTAGCTGGGATTATGGGCATGAGCCACTGCACCTAGATTAGTATAATGTTTTCAGTAGTAAAATGTGGGGCAAATTCATATGAGTTCTTTCCTGACCACTTCATTTGCTTTCTCTCACAGCCATGCTTCCAGGATCTTCTGTTCATTGTCAACAGCAGGAAAGAATGAAAGAATCTCTGGTGAGTTGCTTTTTATTTCTCACTTTGTTTTTTACATTGTATTTATGAATCTACGGGTGTCCAAGAGTTAAAAACAGAAAAACAGATTCAGCTTTGGGAACATGTTCATAAGTCAGATAAAGATGATTTGTGGATTTAGCAGATTAGAACATCATATATTCTGTTTATGCAGATTTGCTTCAGTTTGTTTCTAATTCTTCTAATGTGAGAAAAAATAACCTCACATTGTATGTGATTCAATGACACTTAGGAAATAACATCACGTGGAAGGTAAAGTTTCACTATCAACATATCTGAGATCAGATCCTCAAGCCTAACATTAAACTATGTTACTGAAATTTTACTGCAGTTACTGAAATAGTGTGGTCAAACACACCTTTAACTATTCTGGAGAACATACATGTAGAAGAATGAACTTCCAGAATTGATGTGTTCCTGACCCAGGTCTAATTACTTGATGGAAATATGACATTGCAGGAGATGGTAACATTTGGTGATCTGGCTATGGGCTTCAGCTGTGAGGCGTGGCAGTACCTAAACATTGCTCAGAGGACCCTGTACAGAGATGTAATACTGGAGAACTACAGCAACCTGGTGTCACTGTGTAAGCAAAAGTCACTGCATCTTGCAAGACCAAATGATTTCTTCTTAGTGGATAGGTGAAGTTAGTTCAATTATTTCTATTTAGATATAGTATATCTGTCAATGGGAAGTGTCATTTCTTTCTTTCCTTTTTCTCTCTTCCTTTTTTTGTGTTTTTGTTGTTGTTGGTCATTGAGTATAGACTTTGGTACTGGGCGTTTTCCCTGAGCTCTTCAGCTGAAGGCTAGTTCTCTGCCACTTTGAGCCACTGCACCACTTTTTGTTTCCTAATATTTAATTGAGATAAAGAGTCTCACAAACTTTGGAGGAGACTGCACTGGCTTTGCACAGGCTTTGATCCTCAATCCTCAGATCTCAGCCTCCTATGTAGCTAGGAGTACAGGTATGAGCCACAGGCACCTTTGCTTTTTCTTTACTTTATTCTATTTTGTTCCACTCATGGGTATTGAACTCAGGGCCTGAGCCCTGTCCTTGGGCTAGTCTTCAAAAATAGTGCTCTACCACCTGAACTAGAGCACCATTTCTGACTTTTCTATGTATGTGGTACCAAGAAATCAGAACTGAATAATCATGAATGCTAGGTAAGCAATCTACCACTAGATCCAAACTCCCAGTCCCAGTAACATTTTATTCTAAGGAAAACTTCAACTTGATTATGTGATTCTTCTTTTGCTTTTTTGTGGGCCAAGGGGCTTAAACTCTGGGCCTGGGTGCTGTCCCTGAGATCTTTAGCTCAAGGAAACTGCCATATCCCTGGACCTGGGTACTGTCCCTGATCTCTGAAGACTAAATCTTTGCCCTACCCTGTAGCCACAGCCCCACTTCCAGTTTTTCACTGATTATTTAGAGATAAGTGTCTCTTGGTTTTGTAGTGCCTGAGCTGGCTTTTAAACTTGATCCTCAGATCTCAGCTTCTTGAGTAGCTGGGATTGCATGCATAAGCCACCAGGCCCAGCAACTACATTATTCTTGAGGTAATTTTATACTCATTATTTAAGCATCCAAATTAGTATTTTCGACAAAAATTCTGAACTATGTTCCCTAAGAAGAGACTGTCTTCACAAGCCCAATGTGATTACTGTTATTGGATATACAATCTAGAATAGAATGTATGTGACTATGTAAGTATGATGTAGGAATCACTAGTTGAAGTGTGTGTTCATAATCTAAACCTGGCACTGGTGCATTGGTTCATGCTTGTAATCCTATCTATTAAGGAGGCTGAAATCTGAGATTTTCATTTGAAGCATCAATGCCAATCAAAAGCCTCATGATATTCTCTTTTTTTTCTTTCCAGTAACACATTTAATTTAGTATAAAAATTCATACATTTTAAACCTCAGGTATAAACCAGTAGAAATAGCCAGTAGCATCATACAAATAAGACAACTCTAGAACAGTCTCAGAATGTCTAGCCTCATGATATTCTTAGCAGCAATTAACCCCTCGGGAATTGGAAGTGGATCTTTAACACAAACGGAAGAATGCTAGCCTGGAGTAAAACCTTAGTTCAAGCCACACAATGGGAAAAAGAAATCTAAAGCTAGGGAAAATGCAACCATGTAGCCAATGTGAAATGAGAAGTAGCATTTAGGAGCATCCTTGTCCACAGAATTGTGAAAGCTTTCACAACAGATGACACATCATGAGCAATAATTCTCCACTATTCCTTATCAACAGGGCATTGTTTTCCCAAACCTAAACTGATCGTAAAGCTGGAGCAAGGTGCAGAACCATGTATAGAAGTCTCAGAAAAGAATTTTACAGGTGAGTTAATGCATTTTCATAGAGATGTTGGAGCTGCAACCCAGTAGTTAAATACATCTTGTGCAATACTGAGCATCAATATTCCTAGTTTCTCTCAGTTCTGAGTGTGACAGTGAATTAGGGGTTCTTTCTTCTCAAAGACTCATTAATCCAGAATTCATATGGAGACATACTGAATTTTGTGTGCCAGTAGAGTTAGAAATTCTCTTTCTCTTTGTGGAAATCATTCTGAAGCAAAACATTAGAGATATAGAAAATGAGATTTGATTTTCTTTATAAGTAGGACAACACAGGTATAGTATAAAAAGGAATATGCCAGTGCTGGTGTCCTTTGATAAGGAAAATGCCTTATCAGTGGTGGACAGAGACTGTGATTCACAATGGTTCTGATGGTCAGGCTTGCCAAAAAAAGGATTTTGACTGAAACTTTGTCTAAGATTGATAAAAATGTACTTTAAAATTCCCACCAATACATAAAGTAATTGTTAGTAAGAGGTTAGTTCTGAAGAGATTCATGTATAAATGCTTCCTCTCAGGAACTATTCCCACTTAGGTGAAAGGCAAGGGGATGGATAAAACAATCCCATGGCCTCTGAATATATTAATTATTCCTGTTTCTCACCTAAAGGTTGAGAAGGAAAGTAGCAAAAATTCATATTTTATGAAAACAATAGAAACATCTTATTCCCCTATGATAAATCAAAGCATTATTTGAAAAACAACCATAAGCACATTATAGACAAATGGTAAGTACTCAGTGTAAAACTACCAATTCATAGTTCAATTATTTGATTAATTTTTTCTTTCTCATATAAAAAAGAAAATATATAGAAAAATAATATTTTCCACTGTAAAATATAAGTATTAATTAATATGTTAGGCAGAAATATATATATGTATATATATATATATATCCTAAATCCATTAGTATTTTGGTGTTTTAAAGTCCTAACAGTTAGGAGGGGAGAAAATATATTTACCTTGAGCTGGCACGGTCAACACTCACACCTGTAATCCTAGCTCCTCAAGATGCTTATATCGAAATATCCCTAGTTCAAAGCCATACTGGGCATCAAAGACCCTGAGACTCTTATCTCCAAATTAACCACTAGAAAAAAGGACCTGGTACTGTGTCTCCATGGGTAGGTTGAGCTAGAGAGCCCAGGTATAGTGCCCAGGTGCAGATTTCAAGTCTCAAAACTAACCAAAAGAAAACAAAAGCCGGGTGTATTGGCTCACACCTGTAATCCTAGGTACTCAGGATGCTGAGGCCTTAGGATCAAGTTTAAAAGCCAACCTGGGCAAAAAAGGATGTTCTTATTTCCAACTAACTGCTAGAAAACTGTGTGAGTTGGATCAAGGGTAGTGTGGTTGCCTTGAGCAGAACAGTTTAGAGACAATTCCCAGGACCGTGGGCAGGGTGGTAGCCTTGATCTGAAGAGGTCAGGGACAGCACCCAGGCCGACTTCAAGCCTCATCAGCTACCAAAAAAAATTTTATGTAAAGAAAATGTCTTTACATTAAAGTATATTTGAATCTTAATGTTTTTGTCATTTTTTCTTCATTAAATTCATTTTAGATGTCCAAGAAATGGTAGACATAATCAAGACCTGCCAGCAAAATTCAGGTGAATGATTATGTGATATTGCAGTCAAGAATACATATACAGTGGAAGAAAGAGGGAAATTAGTGAGAACTTTTGATCTGAGTTCAAAATTTAAGGCACAGCTGAATAGGAAAAATCTGGATTCCTTAAGAATGAAGACTGAAGAATTCAGCAAGTATCAGAACATGCTGCTTTATAGTGAGCCTGATGACATACATGCTGCATGCATGCCAGGTGTGTCTCCTTTAGTTGAAGAATCCTTCGGATATTCAGAGCATATTATACAAAAATATGAGTGTCCTAATGAGCTGCAGTATTTTCGGTGTGGTGAAGAAGGGAAGGTATTAAACTCAAGGAGCATATTTTTTAAGCAGAATTGGGATTTTGTGGGACAGTTTGACAATAATTATAATGAGCACAGAGAAGACTATGATAAGTCTACTCACCATAGGCAAGCAGTATTTCAGACATGGAAGAAAAAACCTGAATGTACCAGATGTGGAAATACATACACCCATGAACAACTATATAGACCAACTAGATCTAACAGACATCTGCAGAATATTCCACCCAGCAACAACACAATATACGTTTTTCTCAGCAGCACATGGAACATTTTCCAAAATAGATCACATCTTAGGCCATAAAACAAACCTGGAAACATTCAGAAACACAGAAATTATTCCATGCACACTCTCAGACCACAAAGGCATCAAACTGGAACTGAACACACATCTCCACCAACGAAAACCCTGTAACTCATGGAGACTGAACAACACATTGTTGAATCACCAAGTGGTCATTGAAGATATCAGAATAGAACTCCAACAGTTTATGAAATTTAACAATAAGGAGCACACAAAATACCAACTCCTTTGGGACACAGTAAAGGCAGTACTCAGAGGAAAATTTATAGCGCTGAGTGCCTACAACAATAAGTTGGAAAAATTGCAAACCAACAAGTTAATGTCTCACCTTAAGCTCCTAGAAAAAGAGCAACAAACCAACCCTAATCCCAGTAGAAGAAAGCAAATAATTAAAATCAAAGCAGAATTAAATGATTTGGAATCCAAAAAAACTATAAAAAGAATCAACAAAACAAGGAGTTGGTTCTTTGAAAGAATTAACAAAATTGACAAGCCCTTAGCAAATCTTACCAAAAAAAGAAGAGAGCATATCGAAATAAACAAAATCGCAGATGAAAATGGCAATATCACGACAGAAATTACCAAGATCCAGAATATCATGAGGGAATACTTCTCAAACCTTTATGCCAACAAATTTGAGAATCTAGATGAAATGGATGAATTCCTAGCCAATATTAACATACCCACACTGAACCAAGAAGAACTAAGCCAACTCAACAGGCCTATTTCAAGCTCTGAAATAGAAATGGCAATTAGAGAACTTCCACCTAAGAAAAGCCCAGGGCCAGATGGATTCACAGCTGAATTCTATAAGGTCTTCAAAGCAGAGCTCACACCAATACTCCTCAAGCTCTTCAACGAAATTGAAAATGAAGGTTCCTTACCAAACTCATTCTATGAAGCCAGTATAACCCTCATCCCCAAACCAGACAGAGATTCATCAAAGAAAGAGAACTATAGACCTACATCTTTGATGAACATCGATGCAAAACTTCTCAACAAAATACTGGCCAACCGTCTACAACAACTCATCAAAAAAATTATACACTATGATCAAACTGGATTCATCACAGGAAGGCAAATCTGGTTCAACATACGCAAATTAATTAATATAATTCAACATATCAACAGGAGCAAGGACAAAAATCACATGATTGTCTCAATAGACGCAGAAAAGGCATTTGACAAGATCCAACACCCCTTTATGTTAAAAGCTCTGGAGAAACTAGGAATCCATGGAACATTCCTCAATGTAATAAAGGCTGTGTATGAGAAACCTACTGCTAGCATTACACTAAATGGTGAAAATCTAAAGCCATTCCCTCTAAAATCAGGAACGAGACAAGGATGCCCACTCTCTCCAGTCCTCTTTAACATAGTACTAGAATTCCTAGCCAGTGCAATAAGGCAAGAAGCAAGCATAAAGGGGATCCAAGTAGGGAAAGAGGAAATAAAACTATCCCTCTTTGCGGATGACATGATTCTGTATTTAAAGAATCCTATAGACTGTACTTCCAAGCTCCTTGAGCTGATTCAAAGCTTTGGAAGTGTAGCAGGCTATAAAATCAACCCTCAAAAATCAACCGCCTTCCTTTACGCCAACAGTGAGAGGAATGAGGCAATAATCAGGAAAGAAACTCCTTTCACAATAGCCTCAAAGAAAATAAAGGACCTTTTTGACGAAAACTTTAAAACCCTAAAAAAGGAAATTAAAGCAGAACTAAGGAAATGGAAAAACCTCCCATGCTCCTGGATTGGAAGAATCAACATTGTGAAAATGACAATCTTGCCAAGAGCTATCTACAAATTCAACGCAATACCCATCAACATCCCAATGTCATTCTTTAAAGAAATAGAAGAGGCAATCCAAAATTTCATATGGAATAATAAAAGACCCCGTATAGCAAAAACACTTCTTAGCAGAAAGAACAGCGCTGGAGGAATTTCAATTCCAAACTTTAGACTCTATTACATCGCTACAATTATCAAAACAGCTTGGTACTGGCACAGGAACAGGCCTGAAGACCAATGGAATAGAACTGAGGACCCAGATATTAAACCACAGACCTATGGCCACCTAATCTTTGACAAGGGAGCCAAAAATATAGAATGGAAGAAAGACAGCCTCTTCAACAAGTTGTGCGGCAGAACTGGTTAAGCACCTGCAGAAAACTAAAGCTGGATCCTTCTTTGTCACCTTGCACTAGAATTAACTCCAAATGGATCAAAGACCTGGAGGTAAAAGTCGACACACTTAAAACTCTACAGGAAGGAATAGGAGATACACTAGGCCTCCTTGGCACAGGTCGAAACTTTCTTAATAAGGACTAAGAATCACAACAAATCAGAGAAAGGCTGGATAAGTGGGACTGCATTAAACTGCAGAGCTTTTGTATGGCAAAGGACATAGCTAGTAAACTAATCAGGAAGCCTACAGAGTGGGAGAAGATCTTCACCAACCAAACAACGGACAAAGGCCTCATATCTAAAATATATCAACAACTCAAAAAATTGAATCACTCCAAAACTAACCTCCAAAGTAACAACCATCCCATTAAAAAATGGGCCAAAGACTTAAAGAGAGTCTTCTCTGAAGAAGAAACAAAAATGGCCTATAGACACATGAAGAAATGCTCAACATTTCTGGTCATAAAAGAAATGCAAATCAAAACAACTCTAAGATTCCACCTCACTCCAGCTAGAATGGCCAGGATCGGGAAAACGAATGACAACAGATGCTGGAGGGGATTTGGCCAGGAGGGATCACTACTACACTGTTGGTGGGAGTGCAAACTCATTCAACCACTATGGAAAGCAGTGTGGCAGTGCCTCAAAAGGCTAAACATAGAACTCCCCTATGACCCAGCAATTCCACTACTTGGCATTTACCCAACTACCCAGAAACAAGAACATACTAAACCCACTAGCACAACAATGTTCATTGCAGCACTATTCACCATAGCAAAGATATGGAACCAACCTAGATGTCCCTCAGTTGATGAGTGGATCAAGAAGTTGTGGTATTTGTACACAATGGAATTCTATGCTGCTGTCAGAAAGAATGACATCGCCCCATTTGTTAGGAAATGGAAAGACTTAGAAAAAATCATATTAAGTGAAGTAAGCCAGACTCAAAGGAACTTAGGCTCAGTGGTTTCCCTCATTCGTCATAATCAGTAGAAACCTTGGGCTCTACTAGCAGAGATTTGCAATAGAGCAAAATCTTGATACATAAGGACATATAATGTGAAGCTAATTGAAAGGACCTCCAGGATATTGAAACAAAAGCCATATAATGAATGATTGTTGTCCTTAATGTAGTATGTTGTCTCTCATCTCCTTTGCTGTCCTTTGGTTATCTCATATTGGTATAATATCTCACTTTGTGATCTGATATATTGAATTTATTTGTATTTGGATATTTGAAATTTGATAGGGAAGGGGGGAAAACCAAGACGGCTGGGGGGTGTGGGGGGGGAGGGAAACGGGTACCAAGACATGTGAAAGGGTATCAATGTATGTGAATTAATGCACCTTCTATCTGGCAAATATCATGTAACCCTTTTACTAATTCCAATAAAAAAAAGAAATACATACACCCAGAAATCAGCTCTTAGAAGCCATTGGAATGCAACAAATGTGGAAAGTCTTTCACCTTGAAGGCAGGCCTTAATAATCATCAGAGTACACACAAAGGAGAGAAACCTTATGGATGTAAAGAATGTGGAAATTCTTTCACCAGGAAGGCATACCTTTCTAGGCATCAGAGAATACACACAGGAGAGAAACCTTATACATGTAACACATGTGGAAATTGGTTTATCCAGAAGGAACACCTTTCTACCCATCACAGAGTACATACAGGGGAGAAACTTCATACATGTAACCTGTGCGGAAAGTCCTTCACAGTGAAGGCAAAACTTTCTAGGCATCAAAGAATACACACAGGAGAGAAACCTTATACACGTAACACATGTCCAAAGTCTTTTTCCCAGAAGAAATGCCTTACTACACATCACAGAGTACTTACAGGGAAGAAACCTTATACATGTAACATGTGTGGAAAGTTTCACCCGGAAGGAACACCTTTCTATCCATCACAGAGTACATACAGGGGAGAAGCCTTATACATATAACATGTGTAGAAAATCTTTCAGTCAGAAGTCAAACCTTACTTTGCATGAGAGAATACATTCAGGAGAGAAACTTTACTTTTTTCTATTTATCTGTTGGCTTGAACTTCCAGTTTTCTGGTAGTTAATTGAATGTAAGAGTCTTATGGAGTATTTGTGTCGGGATACCTTTGAATTACAATCCTTAGATCGAAGCCTACTGACTGGTAGTATTCCAGGCATATATTCCAGGCGTAAGCCACCAGCAAACATCATGTTATTTCAAGAAGTCATACTTCAGTTTGCGTCTGAAAACACACAGGAGAGAAATTGTATGGAACAACTGGGGAACATCTTTTACTAAGAATTTATGGCTCTGTACTTATAAAACACACAGGAGAGACACATCTCATTACTCTAATAATCATGGAAAACCTTTCCACCTCGGTGTTTATCAGAGAAATGACTTGCATACAAGAAAAACAGCAAACAGAACAAATGTTCAATGACTTTTAATCAGCCAAGCACACGGAAAGCATCGATTTTTCCACTACTCCCCTAAAGTCTCTCTCTTTATGTGTGGTCCACGCACTATAATAATGACATACTACATCCAATTCAATTTTTGAATGGAAGATGCAATTTTATGTTTATTATAAAATTTGTACTGAAGTCAAATGTCTCAACACTTTTTTTTGATGGGTCATGGAGGTTGAACTCTGGGGTTGGGCACTGTCCCTGAGCTCTTCAGGTTCAGGCTACTGCCTATCCCATTCAACCACAGCCCTACTTCCTCTTTTCTAGTGATTAATTGGAGATAAGAGACTCTTGTTCTTTAGTGGTCTTTATTGCCCAGGCTGGGTATGAAAGTCAATCCTCAGATCTCAGCCTCCTGAGTAGCTAGGATTACAGGTGTGAGCCACCATGCCTGGTTTGTGTTAACAACTTTTATTCCCCTGTTATTTCCAGAAACATTTTTAGAACATGGAAAGACACACAATTGGGTATATATATTCTTTGTGTGTTGGCACAAGTGTTCTCAGCTTAAACTCAGAGCTTAGGCACCGTTCTTAAGCATTTTTGCTCAATATTAATGCTCTACCACTTGAGCTACTGCACCAATTCTGGTTCTTTGGTGGGAAAATAAAGAGAAGAGTCTTTAGACTTCAGAATTTTGATGAGTAACACCCAAATGACTAGTTTTTACTTTATATTGAATTAATCACTACTGATGTGTTTCTTGAGATTGTTTATTCTTCCCATTTCTTTTCTGAGTTATAATAAAACACGAGTGTGGATGAAGTGCCTGTGCTTTCTCCCTGTTCTGGAGGTTGAAGGTGAAGCTCTCAGGAGGATGAATGTCTCTCTGCCATCAGTACTTTCCCTTTCTCCATCTCTCAGAAGATAGCTGCACCAGAACACAATTACCACATGCTTTTGTTAAACTTAATTCTAGTAGTAATGGAAAAAATGAGGAACTAAGGAGGATGGTTAGATGGAGCCAGTGGTGGTGTCTCACACCTATCTTACTGACCACTCAGGAGGCTGAGATATGAAGATCAAGGTTCAAGGCCAGCCCACACATAAAAGGACCTTAGACTTTTTTATTTTATTTTTTGTTGTTTGTGTAATGTACATTTGCCAGGGAGTAGGTGCATTACTTCTCACATGTTGATACCCCTTCTCATGTTTTTGGAACCTGAGAAGCTCATCTCCAATTAACCTCTGGAAATGGGAAGTGAGACTTGGCTTAAGAGTAGGGCAGTAGCCTCGTGCTGAAGAGCTCAGGGATAGCACCCAGGCCCAAGGTTACGGTGGTAGCCTTGATTGAAGAGCTCAAGGACAAGGCCCAGGCCCAGGGTTAGGATAGTAGTCTTAAGGTAAATAGCTTAAGGAGAGTGCCAAGGCCTTGTACAAGCCCCATTATCACCACCCTTCCCCTTCCCAAAAAATAAAGGTAATTTTTTAGCGCAATTAAAGTGATGAGAGATACATGTAGTTAAAGGTAGGATGCTGCTAGACATTTGGTAAGGTAAATTTCAGATACAAATAATCCTTTGTTTGGGCAGGGAGTTTGGCCTACTGCTAGAGTGCTTGCCTAGCATTCACAAAGACCCGGGATCAATTCCTTGGTACCACATACATAGAAAAAAGCCAGAAGTGATGCTGAGGCTCAAGTGGTAGAGCTCTAGCCTTGAGAAAGTCCAAGTACAGTGCTTAAGCCCTGAGCTCAAACCCATGATTGGCAAATAAAATAAAATAAAATAAGCCTTTGCGAATCCCTGCGTATGTCCTTCTACGTATATCTCTGGGTCCGTGTCTCTCAATGTCAGTCTGTTTCCCATGATACCACGCACACTCTGTTGGAGTGTCCCCCTACCCTTCTATGTGTCTTCTTTGTTGTTGTTTTTTTGTTGTTGTTGTTTATTTGCCAGTTCTGGGTCTTGAATTCACAGCCTGACCACTGTCCTTGGGATTTTTAATTCAGGCTAAAACTCTACCACATGAGCCACAGCACCACTTATGGCTTTTTTCTATGTTTGGGGTACCAAGGAATCAAACTCTGGTCTTTGTGCATGTTAGGCAATTACTCTTACCTGTATTTCAGGTAGTAAAGCTCTAGCCTTGAGAAAGCCCAAGTACATTTCTCAGGACCTAAGTTCATGCCTCAAGACTAGAAAATGCTAAATAAAATCAGTTTTCTTGAGAACAAATGGGACATAGGTGTGTGTGTGTGTGTGTGTGTGTGTGTGTATGTTTGGTGGGTCTTGAACTGGCCTGGACCCTGTCCTTGAGCTCTTGACCTCAAGTCTACAGCCCTACCACAAGTCTGGATGTTCTGGAGCTCTTCAACTCAAAGCTACCACTGTAACCTTGAGCCAAGCCCCATTTCCCATTTTCTCTAGGTTAAGTGGAGATAAAGAGTCTCCTGTCCTTTTGTACCCAGGATGGCTTTGAACCTTGATCCTCAGAGCTCAGCCTTGTGAGAAGCTATTATTAAAAGCATGAGAAACTGTGCCGATTTGGACATAGGTTTAATATCATGGAAATTCTTGAGAATTTATGAATTTAATTACAGTATTAGATTTTACTGGAGCTCAGAGATGCTCTTCTTGAATAGTTTTTAAACATGACATTTGAAATATGACGTAAATATGTGTTAATAAAATATTTTAATAAAAAGTAAAAAAAAAAAACAAAAATAGTAGAGGACTTGCCTAGCATACATGAAGCCCTGGATTTGATGGCTCAAGGACAGAAGAGTGGAGCAATGGCTCAAACAGTATAGTGGTAGTCTTCACCAAAGCAAACTCAAGAGTGCACAGGCTCTGAGTTTGAGCCAGAGGCTAACAAAACTAAAAAAATAAGAGCCCAAGCAAAAACATCTGTGAGAATTACATATCAAAATCACCTTCCCCTGCTTCTAATATAATAAAAGACAAAAAGTGGTAGAAGGCAAGGTTTGAACAACAAATCCCAGGGAGAGTGTCCAGGCCCTGACTTGAAGCCCCAGTTCTGGCACCAAGGGAGAAAATAAAACTGGTAGAATCAGACTTATTGTTTGTTGCCATTTTGGGGCCTTGAAGCTAGGCTTACAGGCTATCCCTGAAATTCTCTTAATTCAGAGGGAATGGATCATGTACCGTATTTTGTTTGTTTTTATTTTGTTGTTGTTATAGTTGGTTTTCTGCGAGTCCTGGGGATTTAATTCAGGGCTTGAAAACTGGCTTAGAGTTTTCTCAAGGCTTGTGCTCTACAACTTGATCCAAAGCAATGCTTTGTTTTTTCTATGTATGTGGCACCAGGGAATCAAATGCAATGCTTTGTGCATGCTAGACAAGCACTCTACCACTAGGCTATACTCCTGGCCCTCACATCCCATCTTGCAATGAGTTTTCACACTTGTCCCTGTATTCCAAAGCCACCACTGGGAAGACTGACAAAGCTGGTCATATGACCAGGGTCCCTTTCCATTCTGACACCTATTCTTGATTCTAAAGAAGAAAAACAAATGTGAAACAGACTCCAGGCATTCCTATAGCACAAAAACCACTGCTAGAAAATAGTACCGCAGATTTTCTTATATCTCTACATAAAATAATATCTACTCATATATTAGAGGCTGAAGTTAGCAATCTCAGTGGTAAAAAAACAGCCAAAATGAATTATTGCTTAGATGAAAGTCTAGTCTAAGTGTTTTGTGCAAAAAGCTAATATGTGCAGCAAGCTTCTTTCCAGGTCTTTCTCCAAACAGATCTCTATTGTGTCATCTTGGAAATTTACAATCCATGTAATACCTCATGCACACTTAGAAAATCTTCATGAACACCTCCAAGGAAAGGAGCAACTTGCAGCATAAAACTGTAGTGAGGACTTATCTCTACTTCTTCAAATTCTTTCATTTCATATTTGCACAAAGCAGTCTGGCTCACTGGAGGCAAAGTGCTTCACTTATCAACCCCTTAACTTTGGTGGATGGAAAAGGGAAGTTATCCCAAATATCAGCTATGCCTCTCAACATCAAGGGTCCTAGTTTACCACAGTCTACAATCTCCATTGCCTGCATTCCTTTGTCTCTCAGTATTCACCAGTAAATGCAGCAGATTCACTCCCCAAATACAGCTCACTGGACCCCACTAAAGACCTATGTGCTGGGGCACCGGCTCTAATCCACGAAAAGCGGCGGCAGTGGAGGGCGCCAGGCTGGGAGCCCAACGGCTGCAGAAACCAGCACAGAACCGGGCCATCGAATGGTGGAAGCAGCGGAACCCAGACGCGGAACCAGAACAGCAAGCAGCGGAACCCAGACGAAGAACACAGGCGGCGGAGGAGACCCGAGGGGAGTGAAAGACTCCCCACCACCGTGGAGCACCCGCAGACAGACGCAGAGGCGTGAGTAATACAGCGCGTCCTCAAACACATCGGGAAAGCAGAGCGGGTGCCAAGCAATAGAACTTAACTCAGACCCCAAAACCCCGCCCGAGAAAGACTGGCAGGAGCAGGGGGGCAAGGAATTTAGAATCCTGTCCCTTCCCTCAACAGCCCCCTCCCTCAGGTCATTGACTGGAGATTGACAGGCAGGCTACCCATAAGACCCAGCACCCCACCAAGGGAGGCGGGGCTGTCCCAACTCCCACCCGCCCAACGGGCTCAACCCCCAGCGCTCTGACTGGAGACTGAAAAGCGGGTGGACCCTAAGACTCAGCACCCAACCAGGGGAGGCAGAGCTGTCCCAGCTCCCACCCTCCCACCAGGCTCCTCTCCCAGGCCACTGGATCTGGAGAGTGGAGGACGTTGGGACCCTGCCTTACAACAGTGGATAGGGGGTGCGGGTAAATAGGAGCCTGCATCTGCCCCCCCTCAATTCTTGAGCGGGGCATCCTCCAGCTGGGAATCCTGAGCAAGACACCACCGAGGGCCCCCCCCACAGTCACAGACTCTGACAAAGCAGTGGAAACAGAGCAGGGATCTGAAGGGCAGACCAGCAGCCATCTCCCCTTCTGAGACCCAAAAAGGTGCGGCTCCGCCCTTGAAGCCCACATCCCCAGCTGGGCCCCGCCCCTGGCAACAGAGAGGCCTCCTGCTGGTCCTGCTGAGAGCTCCTGAAACTCTCAATCCCCAGACCCTTGGCATGGGGCCGCCCCTGGAAGCAGCACAGAAAAACGTCCGCCAACCGCGCTCAGACAGAAGCTCACAGATCCATCCCATGGTCCACTGTGAGGCCACTGGTTGGGCTAAGAGCTGGTCGTGCAGCAACACATAAGTTTTATTCTAATACTTTCCAAACTTTGTACTCAAATACGCTACTTACTTACCCCCTGACCTCTCTCATTCTATTTTCCTATCTCTGGACCTTTGCTCGTCTCTCAATCCTTATAATGCATGGATCTACACTTGATGGCTGTTAAGCAACACTGTCTATCTAGGTGTTTAATTATTCTCTAGGTTCAGAGGGACTTAAAGACAATAGAGATTGGATTGAGAGGCTTATTGTTTTGGGTATAAATCTCTTATCAATGAATTATTAGACTAGTCGGAAACTGCACAAAAAGAAAGAGTGATAACACCAATCAAAACATGTGAACATCTAGAGTCTGCCAGCTACAGAGGTCTAGGTTGGTTATATCTGAAAAACTATAATCGTGTTTACTATTAATCTTGCTCCCATTTTCAAATGGGCAGAACAAGAAACTCAAGAAAAATGTCAAATCAAGAAACAACATCCCCCACCCCCCCCAATGTAAACATCCAATGGAACAGTCACTGGCACACCTAGAGGAGAGTCTTCCAAGTGCTGTACAAATGCAATCGATAAACATCATTAATGAAAAATGTGAAAATAAAAAGAAAGAGATAAGGGAGGAATCCATAGCTGAAAAAAAGGAAACCATAAACAAGGTGATAAATGAAAAAGAAGAAGCCATAAAGGAGGCCATAATAAAGGTTTTTCAAAGAAAGATGGATGAATTCATAGAATCCACAAATAAAAAGGTGACCGAACTCCAGCAAATGTTCAAAGAAAATAAAGCTACTGAGCTAACCACTCAAATGGAAATCAAGGAGCTAAAGAAATCCATACATGATCTAAAAGAAGACATGCAAGGCATCAAAAATGAGCAATTAGTAGCAAGGGAGATCGAAAATAAAGTAGATAGCTTTGATAGCAGGTTAGACAATGCAGAGGAGAGAATTTCCGGGGCTGAAGGTAATTTAGTTATTATAGAGAAAGAACAGAAAATGAGTCAATCCAAATCTAGGAAAAATGAGAGAGCACTTCAGGAGGTCCAAGATACAATTAGGAAGCCTAATTTAAGGCTAATTGGTATTGAGGAGGGCGTGGAGAAAGAGGTCAATGGTATTGGAAATATACTTCAGGGAATCATCTCAGAGAATTTCCCAAACACCCAGAAGGGCAGACCCATCCAGATACAAGAAGCTTTTAGATCCCCAAACAGACCTGATCAGAAAAGAACATCCCACCGCCACATAGTAATCTGAACTGGATCAATAGAAACCAAAAAAAGGATCCTAAAGGCAGCCAGGGAAAAGGGTTCAGTAACCTATAAAGGAATACCAATCAGAATAACCCTAGATTTCTCAGCAGAGACCATGCAAGCAAGAAGTTACTGGAAGCATATATGTCATGCACTTAAGTCAAATAACTACCAACCAAGAATCCTGTACCCAGCTAAGCTCTCATTCATAACTGAGGGAACAATAAAAACATTCCATTCCAGGGAAAAGCTGCAACAATATGTCGCAACAAAACCAACACTACAGAGAATTCTGAGATGTTCTATACATAGAAAACCAAAATAAATGCAATATAGGGAAAGAAATGACATCTAAACAGCATACCATCTAAGGACCACAAGAACTGTCAAGATACAGGCCCAAATAAAATCTTTTAAAAATGGTAGGACCTAATAAATATCTCTCAATCCTAACTCTCAATATCAATGGACTTAACTCTCCAATTAAACGGCATAGGCTGTCTAGTTGGATCAAAAGCAAGAGCCATCGTTCTGCTGTCTTCAAGAGACACATCTTACCCAAAAAAACAAGCATCTTCTGAAAGTGAGAGGTTGGAATAAACTCGATCAAGCTAATGGCCCCCATAAACAGGCTGGAGTTGCCATCCTCATATCAGATAAAATAGACTTCAAACTAACATTAGTAAGAAAAGACAAAGAAGGTTACTACATACTACTAAAGGGATCTTTCCTCCAGGAAGACATAACGATCCTAAATATTTACACACCCAATCCCGGAGCTCCAAACTTCATCAAGCAAACTTTACTTACACTGAAACCATACATAGATCAAAATACAGTGATTGTCCGTGATTTTAACACACCACTCTCAACTATGGACAGATCAACAAGGCAAAAACTCAACAGAGAAACCTTAGAACTGAACAACTATATAGACCAACTAGATCTAACAGACATCTGCAGAATATTCCACACAGCAACAACACAATATACGTTTTTCTCAGCAGCACATGGAACATTTTCCAAAATGGATCACATCTTAGGCCATTAAACAAACCTGGACAGATTCAGAAACACTGAAATTATTCCATGCACACTCTCAGACCACAAAGGCCTCAAACAGGAACTGAACACACATCTCCACCAAAGAAAACCCTGTAACTCATGGAGACTGAACAACACATTGTTGAATCACCAATGGATCATCGAAGAGATCAGAACAGAAATCCAACAGTTTATGAAATTTAACAGTAAGGAGCACACAAAATACCAACTCCTTTGAGACACAGTAAAGGCAGTACTCAGAGGAAAATTTATAGCGCTGAGTGCCTACAACAATAAGTTGGAAAAATTGCAAACCAACAAGTTAATGTCTCACCTTAAGCTCCTGGAAAAAGAGCAACAAACCAACCCTAATCCCAGTAGAAGAAAGCAAATTACTAAAATCAAAGCAGAATTAAATGATTTGGAATCCAAAAAAACTATAGAAACAATCAACAAAACAAGGAGTTGGTTCTTTGAAAGAATTAACAAAATTGACAAGCCCTTAGCAAATCTTACCAAAAAAAGAAGAGAGCATATTGAAATAAACAAAATCACAGATGAAAATGGTAATATCACGACAGAAATTACCAAGATCCAGAATATCATGAGGGAATTCTTCTCAAACCTTTATGCCAACAAATTTGAGAATCTAGATGAAATGGATGAATTCCTAGCCAATATTAACATACCCACACTGAACTAGGAAGAACTAAGCCAACTCAACAGGCCTATTTCAAGCTCTGAAATAGAAATGGCAATTAGAGAACTTCCACCTAAAAAAGCCCAGGGCCAGATGGATTCACAGCTGACTTTTATAAGGTCTTCAAAGCAGAGCTCACACCAATACTCCTCAAGCTCTTCAACGAAATTGAAAATGAAGGTTCCTTACCAAACTCGTTCTATGAAGCCAGAATAACCCCCATTCCCAAACCAGACAGAGATTCATCAAAGAAAGAGAACTATAGACCTATATCTTTGATGAACATCAATGCAAAATTTCTCAACAAAATACTGGCCAACCGTCTACAACAACTCATCAAAAAAATTATACACTATGATCAAACTGGATTCATCACAGGGAGGCAAATCTGGTTCAACATACGCAAATTAATTAATATAATTCAACACATCAACAGGAGCAAGGACAAAAATCACATGATTGTCTCAATAGACGCGGAAAAGGCATTTGACAAGATCCAACACCCCTTTATGTTAAAAGCTCTGGAGAAACTAGGAATCCATGGAACATTCCTCAATGTAATAAAGGCTGTGTATGAGAAACCCACTGCTAGTATTACACTTAATGGTGAAAATCTAAAGCCATTCCCTCTAAAATCAGGAACGAGACAAGGATGCCCACTCTCTCCAGTCCTCTTTAACATAGTACTAGAATTCCTAGCCAGTGCAATAACGCAAGAAGCAAGCATAAATGGGATCCAAGTAGGGAAAGAGGAAATAAAACTATCCCTCTTTGCAGATGACATGATTCTGTATTTAAAGAATCCTATAGACTCTACTCCCAAGCTCCTTGAGCTGATTCAAAGCTTTGGAAGAGTAGCAGGCTATAAAATCAACCCTCAAAAATCAACTGCCTTCCTTTACAACAACAGTGAGGGGAACGAGGTAATAATCAGGAAAGAAACTCCTTTCACAATAGCCTCAAAGAAAATAAAGTACCTAGGAATTAGCTTAACTAAGAATGTAAAGGACCTTTTTGACGAAAACTTTCAACCGTAAAAATGGAAATTGAAGCAGAACTAAGGAAATGGGAAAAACTCCCATGCTCCTGGATTGGAAGAATCAACATTGTGAAAATGACGATCTTGCCAAGAGCTATCTACAAATTCAATGCAATACCCATCAACATCCCAATGTCATTCTTTAAAGAAATAGAAGAGGCAATCCAAAATTTCATATGGAATAATAAAAGACCCCGTATAGCAAAAACACTTCTTAGCAGAAAGAACAGCGCTGGAGGAATTTCAATTCCAAACTTTAGACTCTATTACAGAGCTACAATTATCAAAACAGCTTGGTACTGGCACAGGAACAGGCCTGAAGACCAATGGAATAGAACTGAGTATCCAGATATTAAACCACAGACCTATGGCCACCTAATCTTTGACAAGGGAGCCAAAAAAATAGAATGGAAGAAAGACAGCCACTCAACAAGTTGTGCTGGCAAAACTGGTTAAGCACTTGCAGAAAACTAAAGCTGGATCTTTCTTTGTCACCTTGCACTAGAATTAACTCCAAATGGATCAAAGACCTGGAGGTAAAAGCTGACACACTGAAATCTTTACAGGAAGGAATAGGAGATACACTAGGTCTCCTTGGCACAGGTAGAAACTTTCTTAATAAGGACCAAGAATCACAACAAATCAGAGAAAGGCTGGATAAGTGGGACTGCATTAAACTGCAGAGCTTTTGTATGGCAAAGGACATAGCTAGTAAACTAATCAGGAAGCCTACAGAGTTGGAGATCTTCACCAACCAATCAACGGACAAAGGCCTCATATCTAAAATATATTAACAACTCAAAATTGAATCACTCCAAAACTAATGTCCAAAGTAACACCCATCCCATTAAAAAATGGGCCAAAGACTTAAAGAGAGTCTTCTCTGAAGAAGAAACAAAAATGGCCTATAGACACATCTAGAAATGCTCAACATCTCTGGTCATAAAAGAAATGCAAATCAAAACAACTCTAAGATTCCACCTCACTCCAGTTAGAATGGCCAGGATCAGGAAAACGAATGACAACAGATGCTGGAGGGGATGTGGCCAGGAGGGATCACTACTACACTGTTGGTGGGAGTGCAAACTCATTCAACCACTATGGAAAGCAGTGTGGCAGTGCCTCAAAAGGCTAAACATAGAACTCCCCTATGACCCAGCAATTCCACTACTTGGCATTTACCCAACCATCCAGAAACAAGGACATACTAAATCCCGTAGCACAACAGTGTTCATTGCAGCACTATTCACCATAGCAAAGATATGGAACCAACCTAGATGTCCCTCAGTTGATGAGTGGATCAACAAGTTGTGGTATTTGTACACAATGGAATTCTATGCTGCTGTCAGAAAGAATGACATCGCCCCATTTGTTAGGAAATGGAAAGACTTAGAAAAAATCATATTAAGTGAAATAAGCCAGACTCAAAGGAACTTAGGCTCAGTGGTTTCCCTCATTCGTCATAATCAGTAGAAACCTTGGGCTCTACTAGCAGAGATTTGCAATGGAGCAAAATCTTGATACATAAGGCCACATAGTGTGAAGCTAATTGAAAGGACCTCCAGGATATTGAAACAAAAGCTATATAATGAATGATTGTTTTCCTTAATATACTATGTTGTCTCTCATTTCCTTTGCTGTCCTTTGGTTATCTCATATTGGTATAGGATCTCACTTTGTTATCTGATATATTGAATTTATTTGTAGTTGGCTATTTGAAATTTCATAGGGAAGGGGGAAAACCAAGACGGGTGGTGGGTGTGGGGAGGGGTAGGGAAATGGGTACCTAGACATGTGAAAGGGTATCAATGTATGTGAATTAATGCATCTTCTATCTGGCAAATATCATGTAACCCTTTTACTAATTACAATAAAAAAATTAAAAAAAAAGACCTATATGCTGGGACATCAGACTATACATGGAAAAGAACAGTATTGGGGTCAGGAGTTTGGCCAAGGAAGAGAATCCTTGCCTACCATGCATGAAGACCCAGATTTGATTCCTTGATACCACATATATAGAAAAAGCTGGAAGTGTTGCTGTGGCTCAAGTGGTACAGCTCTAGCCTTAAAGCCATTGACAATGTTCAGGCCCTGAGTTCAAGCCCTAGGACTGGCAAAAAGAAAAGAAATAACAACTCTGATTTGTATTCAAGAATTCAAACAATGACATTTTAATAAAATTATAAAAATTTATGACATAAAGATTGGGCAATAATCAATAGTAAAATAAATAGAAAATACCAATAGTAAAATCAATATTACCAATACTAAAATAAATATTTGCCATTAGAAAGGGGTTGGTCAAAGTCGCCTACTGGCAGAAAGGCTAATTTCGGGTCCACAATGATATCTACCACCTTATGAAAGACAAGTACTCTTCCTGACAGTTACTCAGTTTACTAAATTCATGAATGAAGAGATTTTCCATTAATTGCACAGGGGTTGTTTGATCCTGCTAACCAAGAGCTTTGCCAATTGGAACTATTTATGGCAGATCTAGGCAGTATTAAGTCAATGGAAGAAATACTGCTTGATCTTCTTCAGCGGTATCTCTAGGTCATTCTGCCACATTTTGGGTTAAGAACAAGTTGGGTGTCCATATAATTCCAAACTGAGTTTGGCCTTTCTACAAATGAAAAACATGCACACTATCCATCGGCTTCATACAGTAGTGATAGCTCCAGATCTCCATCTGTCACCATTGGGGATATCACTGGTGGTTTCTAGGTCATGAGTTCTGCATTCTGTTAGCCCTAAATCTATGAATTTAGACTAAACAATTATAGAAAGTAGGGTGTATTTAATGAGTGGCTTTGCCTGTTTTCTTTCTAAAAGAGAACCCACATTACCTGGAAGAGAATATCCATAAAATGCCATTGTGCCAAACTGGTTGTAATAAGGACCTGTGGGGGAACCCTGCTGTTTGCCATCTGCCCTTCAGCATGTCCACACTCAGTGATGCAAGCAGTCAGGAACCAGAATGCTCCTGGCCTCACCCACCCAGAGCAAGTGGGGCGTGTCTCAGGACACCATTGGCTGATGCTTGTCCTTATTTGATGACGTGGCTGTGACCGCTTAATCTTTATTTAGCAAGCACGTTTTGTAAAGCAAAGTTAGATCTGCAGTAAGAGTCTGATCTCCCGAGTCTGTATTACTCTTGGGCTCCGTCACCATCTTATGCCCCACGTGGATGGCCAAGAAGGATAAGAACATCTGGTGCTCAGATGTGGAGCACGACTAGAGAGTAAGTGGACCTCTTCAAGCAATTATGTGGAAAGGAATCTTGGAGAGCAGGCACCTTTACATTTATGAAACTGTTCTGTCTCTCAGCCTGTGGGTGATTCCAGGCAGGATACGGGATGAGTCCACGTGGGACTCCCCCATCATAGATGCCATTCTGAGTTGTTCAGCAACCTTCGCTTTGGCACTGGTCACTGAGATGAGAGTCCCCCTGGAAGAATGCTCTCTCTGACTGTGGGTGATTCCAGGAGGGATGCAGGATGAGTCCACGTGGAACCTCCCCATCGGGGCCGCCATTCTGAGTTGCCCCCCGCATACACCCACCTTGGCTCCGGCACTGGTCACCGAGAATAGGGCCCCCCTTGGAAGAATGCTCCAGTGCCCCTGTAGATAAAGGTGCAGGCCAGCAAATTTATCCATCTCTGATTGATCTCAAGCTCAAAAATGAAAGCAGGCCTCCCCCATTTCCTAGCAGGTCTTGCCCCTCAGCCTCCTCAGGAATCCCCTGGGGTGGGGACCTCTTCCCTCAGTAATCCTCTCCCATGAATTTTTACCAATCTAATGATAAAATGGGTGATGTGATTAGTATTTCTTAAACTTGCCCCCTAAAATATATTAAATTGGAAAAAAGTGTTTTACAAAGAGTAAAAAGGAAAATTAGGGCTAACGAAATGATTGTTTAATTGCTATTTCAATTCGCCCTTGTAAGTTTGTAACAGTGGGCACACAGAAAAGAACAGCAGGTCCTTATACAGATGTAAATTTTGCCCTTACCAAATTACAGGTAAGATTATGCTTAGAGAATCTTCTGTAATTATGCCTTACTAATGCCTGTGTTACTGGGCAGGATCTTATAAGTATAATAGTGGGTAGTTTATAATCTTAATTTTGCTCTAAGCCCTAACTGAGCAGATTTTGGGTTGAAACCAGCCACAAATTCAGGAAAGAAGCTTGTAAACCTGAGGCTATGCGCCTCTCAGTCTGTAAATTAGGCTAAGCTTTTAGGGTCCCTGGTCAAGTATAGAGACAATGCCCCTGAGTCAGCTTGAAGAAGTTACAGAAGATGGATCTTCCCCCAGATTCTACTCCTGGGACTTTAGCTAGCTTACTCTTGGCCATTGGCCCCCTTGAAAACAAATATAAATGGGGGGATACAGGTACCTAAGGCATTAGGCCTCAAGATAAGCTTGCTGATATTTTATTTACATTAAACTTTTAAAATTTCGATTCTAAAGAATTTTCTCCTTCTATCTGGCAAATATCATGTAACCCTTTTAGTAATTACAATAAAAAATTAAAAAAAAAGAATTTTCCCTTACTTAAAAGCATTGGGGCACCATGCTACCTCACCCAACCCCCTGCCCCTTGCCCAATGGAAGGGCCTGATCACTAACACCTGGCAGGGGCCAGCCCCTTTGTTAACAATGGGGCAAGGGTTGGCTGGTGTTTTCCCAGACAGAGCAGAGAAGGCTATCTGGATTCCCAGTTGAGATATACATCCCTACACAGCCCAGGGAAATGGAACCAATGCAACAAGCATTGCAGAAGATGAGCCTGATGGGCATGATCCCTAAAGTCCACCTTGAGGACAGCCCTGGATCAGAAGCCTGTCATATTACCTGGGGGGGGGCATGGGATTTTAAAACCCTGGTTAACTGTTAACTATCAGGTTTCAGGAATAGGCAATGTACAAGTTCCTGCCACCACAAAATGGCCTCTCAGCAACACTGCCACCAGCTACAGCCAGCTGACCTGAGTCCTGCCTCCAATTTCATCACATTCACAAGCTCTCAGGCACCTACACAAGGACTCCCCTGCCTTGTTCATGGTCTGATAGGCCACAGGTTCTTCCAGCTGGTCAATGAGAATGTGTAAATGGAGTAGCAGGTCCGAGGAAGACATATTGAGCATCACTTAGAACATGAGTTCATTCAGGGTGTGTCTGTTCTTGTGATGATAGAAATCATCAGGAGAAAAATCCATCCACATCATGAAGATGGAACAAAGGGTGCTGTGACCAGATTGGTGACAGGGGAGTGAGCAGCCACCCTTCCTATCATCAGGACCCTCTCACCATAGCCCCTTTCAAGGTTCAAAGCCAGCCTGGGCACAAAAGTACAGAGACTCATCTCCAAATAACCACTTGAAAATGGGAATCACTCCAAAACTAATCTCCAAACTAACAACCATCCCATTAAAAAATGGGCCAAAGACTTAAAGAGAGTCTTCTCTGAAGAAGAAACAAAAATGGCCTATAGACACATGAAGAAATGCTCAACATCTCTGGTCATAAAAGAAATGCAAATCAAAACAACTTTAAGATTCCACCTCACTCCAGTTAGAATGGCCAGGATCAGGAAAACGAATGACAACAGATGCTGGAGGGGATGTGGCCAGGAGGGATCACTACTACACTGTTGGTGGGAGTGCAAACTCATTCAACCACTATGGAAAGCAGTGTGGCAGTGCCTCAAAAGGCTAAACATAGAACTCCCCTATGACCCAGCAATTCCACTACTTGGCATTTACCCAACCATCCAGAAACAAGGACATACTAAATCCCGTAGCACAACAGTGTTCATTGCAGCACTATTCACCATAGCAAAGATATGGAACCAACCTAGATGTCCCTCAGTTGATGAGTGGATCAACAAGTTGTGGTATTCGTACACAATGGAATTCTATGCTGCTGTCAGAAAGAATGACATCGCCCCATTTGTTAGGAAATGGAAAGACTTAGAAAAAATCATATTAAGTGAAGTAAGCCAGACTCAAAGGAACTTAGGCTCAGTGGTTTCCCTCATTCGTCATAATCAGTAGAAACCTTGGGCTCTACTAGCAGAGATTTGCAACAGAGCAAAATCTTGATACATAAGGCCATATAACGTGAAGCTAATTGAAAGGACCTCCAGGATATTGAAACAAAAGCCATATAATGAATGATTGTTGTCCTTAATGTACTATGTTGTCTCTCATCTCCTTTGCTGTCCCTTGGTTATCTCATATTGGTATAGGATCTCACTTTGTTATCTGATATATTGAATTTATTTGTAGTTGGCTATTTGAAATTTGATAGGGAAGGGGGGAAAACCAAGACGGGTGGTGGGTGTGGGGAGGGGTAGGGAAATGGGTACCAAGACATGTGAAAGGGTATCAATGTATGTGAATTAATGCACCTTCTATGTGGCAAATATCATGTAACCCTTTTACTAATTACAATAAAAAAAATTAAAAAAAAAAGACCTATATGCTGGGACATCAGACTATACATGGAAAAGAACAGTATTGGGGTCAGGAGTTTGGCCGAGGAAGAGAATCCTTGCCTACCATGCATGAAGACCCAGATTTGATTCCTTGATACCACATACATAGAAAAAGCTGGAAGTGCTGCTGTGGCTCAAGTGGTACAGCTCAAGCCTTAAAGCCAATGACAATGTTCAGGCCCTGAGTTCAAGCCCTAGGACTGGCAAAAAGAAAAGAAATAACAACTCTGATTTGTACTCAAGAATTCAAACAATGACATTTTAATAAAATTATAAAAATTTATGACATAAAGATTGGACAATAATCAATAGTAAAATAAATAGAAAATACCAATAGTAAAATCAGTAGTTCACATTTGCATTTCCCTAAGAATTAAAACCTTTATTAACTATTTTAGTGAATTCTCAGAATGTTATCTAAGTTTGGTATTCTATATGGTGAACCATGTATTTTTTTAGGGTAGTGAGAGCAAGACAAATCTCAGACAACACAGGTGTTTTAATCACCATTCATGAAATGTTACATGTTTCCTTATTTTATTTAATTCTGACAGGCTTAGAGCTTGAACTCATGGCTTGGGAAATGTTCTTGTGTTTCCTCAAGACTAGTGCTTTACCTTTTGAGCCCCAGGATCATTTCTTTTTCTATGTATGTGGAACCAAGGAATCAAACGTAAGGCTTTGTGAATGTTAGGCAGGCACTTTACCACTAGGCCATGCTCCTAGTCACATATAATTATTTATATAGTTTATGCCTTACTAATGTTTATGTCCTGCGTAGTCTTGAACCACAACTTTAGCCTTATTTGTTCTAGCTACTTACCTATCAATCTATTGATCTATCTATCTATCAATCAATCTATTTATCTATTCATCTATCTGATATCTATCAGTCTGTCTGTCTCCTGAGTGGCTAGGATTATAGGCATGACCACTGGCACCCAGTTATGAGCTATCATTTAAGGAAACTTAATCCTGGCAGTGGGGGTGGTGGTGGGATTTATGGAAGCAACTCCTTTACCTGCACATATTTGCAAATGAAAATATTTCCTTCAAGGTTGGACAGACACTTGTTTTGAAGAAAGTAACATCTGGGGCCAGAAGTTTATCCTAGTGGTAGAGTGATTCCCTAGCATGCATGAAGACACAGGTTTGATTCCTTGGTAGCACATACAGAGTAAAAAGCTGAAAGTGGAACTGTGGCTCAAGTGATAGAGCTCTAGCCTTGAGGAAAGCCCAAGGACAGTGCTCAGCCCCTGAGTTCAAGCCCCAGAATTGACAAATGAAAAAAACTAAAATGTGATTATTAATAATTCCTTATTTAAAGGCATGCTAAATAAAAGTGACAAATTTCACTCTATCTATACCCAAATGATAATATCAGTCTTAACTACAAGTTCCATCAATGCAATGGGTGTCTGGAACGAAAGGAAAGTCAGCTGGTTGCCAGTGTCTCATGCTCATAATCCTAGCTACTCAGGAGGCTGAGATCTGAGGATCATGGTTCTAAGCTAGCCCAGGCATTAAAGTCCATGAGGCTCTTACATCCAATTAATAACCAGAAAACAGAAGTGGCACTGTGACTCAAGTAGCAGAGCACAAGCCTTGAGCTCAAGAGCTTAGGGACAGGACCCAAGCCCAATTCAATTTCCATCACCCACACACAAAAAAACCCAGAAACCCTGCAAAAAATCCCGAAAACCTATTCTTTCTCTTTAATCCAGGAGAGTTTGGATTTGAACATTGGTATTCTCATACAAAATCATCTCATAAAATTAAGTGTATTTGTGCTATGTTCAACACCAGAAGAGAAAGAAAGTGCCTGTTTCTTTCCTGATTTCATTCATGTAATTGAAAATAAAAGGGAGCCCTTGGATCCCCTCCCACCACCCCATGGAAATGAAAGCATTTTGTTTTCATTTTGCTTCTTCTAATTTTTGTGTTCATGATTGCATATATGTGAAAATGTACAATCTAATTTGATGGCTGAAAGTTGACCAGACTGAACAGGAATATTTTACAACTCAATTTGGGTGATTATCTAAGGGCTGTGTTATAAAATGTACTTCATAAGTAGCCAATACTTTAAGGATTTGCTCATGAAATCAAAATCCTTGATTCATGACTGTTTTCATATGAACTTTAAATAAGAAAAGCTGAATATGTGGCTGGTGAAAAGTTCCAGCATCAGTCAAACACGCGTGCACACACACACACACACACACACACACACACACACACACACACACACTCAGAGACACCTATGCAACCCACTACCTTAGCCATTGCATCATATTTGTAAGTGTTATCACTGAAAAGAAAGTCAAATAATTGTGGAGAAAAGGCTATACCTCATTTTATAGTTTAAAAACATGACGACTTAAAGATTAGCCTAGTGGTAGAGTGCTTGGCTAGCATGCACAAAGACCTGTGTTCGATTCTTTGTTACCACAAACATTAATAGAAAGTTGGCAGTGGTGCTGATGCTCAACTGGTAGAGCTATAGAATTAAAAAAGACCAAGGAGAGTGCTCAGCCCTGAGCTAAAACCTAGGAGTGGCAAAAAAATAAATAAGCAAAAACATGACTTGATTTTATTTGTACAGCAGTAGTTAAGATATTGTAATTATGGGATGTGTTATGATAGTCTAGCATAATGATGGAATGCCTAATGTTGAAATGGAAATTATTAACATTTAAGCTTTTTATTTTCTTCCTTGTTTTTACTCAATGTGTGGCTACAATACCCAGATGATTTTGAATAGTGTAATCTGCTGGCAGCTCTTAGAATCTACCATCTCTGGCTTATTTTCAATTTTCTAGTGTTTAACATCTCTGAGCACAAGTCCTCTGTGTCTTCATCAAATATATACCAGGTGATTATTATGTAATGCTGATGAATTTGCCAAGAGTTTTAGTTTTCTGTCTAGGAATGCTGGGAACCCTGATTTTCCTCTCCTAGTCTCTTAGATATCTATGATGACCAGCCCTTATGACCAGAATGCAGCCTAAGTGTCTTTCTTGATTAGCAAGGCAGGAATCAGGAGAGACTTGAAAGTGCTGTAGGTGCCATGGAGTCCAGAGATGGACAAAGAGGAGACTATTCAGGACCCAATCAGGATGTGAAAAGTTTATTGAGCAGGGATGGAGCTGACACTCCAGGTCAGGATCTGGTAGTGCAGCCCCAAAGTGTAAAAGCAGGTACTTTTGAAAGAAGGCAGCAAACACATAATTCTTAGGCTTTAGTTATCATCAGGATGTATTTGTTTGTGGGCATAAAAAAGTCTAAAAATGCAGCCTTAGCAGTTCCTCAAAGGACTAAACAGAAATCCACTATGACTCAGCAATTCCACTATTTGGCATTTACCCAATCATCCAGAAACAAGGACATACTAAATCCACTAGCACAACAATGTTCATTGTAGCAGTATTTACCATAGCAAAGACATTGATCCAACCCAGATGTCCCTCAGTTGATGAGTGGGTCTTGGGAATTCTGTTACAGTAACACAAAAGGAGTGAGAATCCAAGGGCAGAAAGAAAATTCACTCCCCTTTGCAGGTAGTCTGGGTAACCAGACATCTTAACTACTGAGGACAAAGAGAGAAAGATAGGGACTTCAGGACAGCCTAGGAAAAGTGAGAGACAGTGTGACCAACAAAGTGAAAGCAAAGGACTAGGAAATGGATCAAGCAGTAGAGCACTTGTCTAATAAATCTAAGGCTCTCTATTCAATGGCTGCAACTGTAAAAAGAAATGAGAGTAATACCCAATTATAATCCCTAATTCATGAATGTT
Source organism: Megascapheus bottae (assembly GCF_031878675.1). Lineage (NCBI taxonomy): Eukaryota > Metazoa > Chordata > Mammalia > Rodentia > Geomyidae > Megascapheus > Megascapheus bottae. Next base: position 1,902,438 of record NW_028327483.1, read on the forward strand.
ATTTACAAAACACTTTATTATCATAAAATGGTAAAATACAAGACCAACTATCAATGTATATATAAAAATGACATGTTTAATTAAAACATGTATTTTCTACTATGAAAGTAAAACTTACTCAGCCTAATAAAAAGAATTATTCTTTTTTTCTGATTTTTTTTAGTGAGTCAGGGGATTGAACTGGGCCTTGGTGCTATCCCTGATAGCACCAGGTCCTTTTCTGCCCAGGCTGGATTTGAACCATGAACTTCAGATCTCAGCCTACTGAGTAGCTAAGATTACATGCATGAGCCACTGGGCCAGGCTCATTTCTTTCTCTTTCATAATATAATTGTTACTTAGGATAGGAAAATGAATTTTTTTCTGTTTCTTTTATTTCAAGAATTTATTAATGTTGACTTTTCATCCTATTTCAAAGACTTGTTGACAAACAAGTATTGAAAAAGGGAATCTCCATATATAATCACTGGCACTTAGTTTTTTGAAAACATAATTAAAATAGATACATTTTAATGTATATAATAAAACATGTCTATAGAATCATAAATTTTTGGTGTTTAACTGGAGATAAGAATCTCACTACCCTGACTTAGCTGATTTGAACGAAATCTCAGCCCCAAGTAGCTAGGATAACAGGCAAAATCCAACAGCACATGTCTTTTCTTTCCCAAAGGAGATACAATCCTGTCATGGGCTTTTTCTACCTGGGTGGGCCTTTAACCACAATCCTCAAATCTCATCCTCCTGAGTAGCTAGTATTTCAGGTGTGAGCCACAGGCTAAGCCTGGCACTTTCTAACTGCCTAATGAGACTCTGAATAAATTACCTGAAGACCAGTCCATCCATGTTTTCTCCCCAGTCTGCCCACTGGCTCCTAAGGCCTCCATAAGAGGCTGATTGTGTTGTTTGTTCATTTCCACACAGAGATTTGCCCAGATACCAGTATAAGTCATTGCCCACCAGGGGTTTCATTATCTTAGGTCAGAAAGTCAGTTCAAAGGGGGATCCTGCCTTGTCCCCATCCAGGGTAGAACATCTGCAGGGTACACTAGGAATGTCCAAGCCCAGAGGAACCAGGGACTAATCCCTGAGCAAGGGGAGAAGTGGGTCCCTGGCTCTCAGCCTGCCTCTTCCTCTTCACTTTCATGGTACTGTATGCAGTAGGTGTTAAATGAAGAGGTCAGGATCATCCTCAGAGCCAGACTCTTCTCTTTAGGTCTGTGGCTCAGCTGGGAGCTCTAGCTGAGGCTGCCTGTTCTTGTTGTTCTGTTTCTCAGCCACTTCAGAGAACGCTGCAGGCCAGAGCAGTTCCTTCTGCAGAGAGTGCACATTGTCCTTGCAGAGCACAAAGGAGATCTCAGCCTTCACTTTCTGTCCCTCTTCAATGGAGTCAACAATGAGAAAGTCTCCTCTCTTGATCCAGATGTTCTTTCGGTACTTGGAAGGCATGCTCACCAGGAAGCGCTGCCCCTGTGCTGTCTCCACTTCAAGTAGATTGTTTCCTGGGGTCCTGAGTACCCTCACAATCTGCTGCTTGTCAGAGGGTACATGTGTTCCCCCAGCACCTCCTTCACCACATGCTTCCTCTTGGTGACCTTGGACATGCTGAGTCCTGTCCTGAGTAGTGAGTGAAGCAGAAACTGCCAAGTTCTCTTCACAATGTCTTTGGATGGCACACTCAGAAGTCAGGAGTGCTTTGAAGATGAGCAGCCTTCTACTGAGGAGTGACTTCGGCCCTCAGGTCCCCCAGGCACCGTCTGGTTGGCTGCCCCTGGGAAAGACTCGTGCATGATGTGCTTCCAGGCTGAGCCAAATGCAGACACAAAGATGGCACCTGCCAAAGATTGGGAAGGTAGCATTGGCTTGAAACCAAGTGTCCCGTGTTTCCAGTTTCTGCGAACACAGTAGCATTCCTTGTTGAACACAGAAAAGAACTGAATTTCCGGAGCTCTCCGGTCACCCTTCCTTCCCTTTGTCTGTCCCTCTAATCCTTCCTGGTGTTAGGTCCATCAAAGGGAAATCCTAGCAGCATGGGAGCCTTTCATGCTTCCACAGAATGCTGGCTGCTGGTAGGCTAGCACAGAAAACGCCACTAGTGAGGAGACTGCGGGAGCTCCAAGAGCCACAGCTCTCTGAACTGAAGGATGCTCAAACTGCCCAATTTATAATACTTTGTAGGGTGGGTCTTAAGGAGAGCCAGAAGCAGAAGTGTAGGAACATGTTAGTGCCTGGAGGAATCAGCATGAGCCTCCAGGGCCAGGTGGAGGGAGAAGCCCATCCTGGAGCAGGAGCATCAGGGTGAGTGCCAGCTGTGTAGCAGCCCTTGGCTGGAGTCCTAAGGAGGCACCAGAGGGTGGGAGGGACAGAGCCCTATTGCTGAAGCTAGCCTGAGTATGTGCCTTTAGATCTGACTCCAACGTTTTCAGGAGGGGCTGCACCCTACACATAAAAATAAAAGAAACTTATTTCTCATCAGCCTGGAACATCATTCATGATACTTTGATACATAATGGCTAACTGAGGCAAACCTTTTCATTTGTAACAGTTATAAAAGAATGAAGACTCTGGGGTTTAGGACCTGAATAATGACTGTAAAATTTCAAGAGCAGAATGAGAAACTGGCTGAAAAGACTGCTTGGAACTGATCTGAGGTGGTAGATACACAGGATGAAGAAATTGACAGCCAACCCGAACAGCTAGATGATATGGAAATGTCGTGTTTCTTTTCTCATGATGCTTTGCTTTGCTCAGGAATTCACTTATTGGTGTTGTGTGTCTCAGATAAGTATTCTGTTTGACATGATTCAAATGAAGTTTCTTTCTTTTCGAAATTGTTCTGGGTGCTGGAAATTGGATGGAAAACAGAGCCTTGTTTATGTCAGCTCAATCTCCACCATTCCGTGCTGTGTTGATTTGCAATAAAGTATGGAAGTTGCATTGAAAATGACCCTTCTTTTTGCCAGGTGTCACAGTTCATGCCTCTAATCTGGTTGGTCATGAGGGGGAAGTTTATGATTCACAGATAAGCAGGGCACAAAGTTATCAAGACCATATCTCAGTGGGTTGTGTTATGATCCATCTTCACTCTTGAGGCTTGTGGGAACTAAACCATTTCTCTAATGAGGAATATCTGAAAGGGGTACAGACAGCCCTCATCAGGAGTAAGAAATGCCCACATTTCTCCTTTCTCATTTAAGCTGCCTGGGATTGTTGGACTTCATTACACAGGGCACATTCCCAAGATACACCCAAGTATAGACAACCCAGATTTCAAGACACTACTCTAGGCCAGAGGATTTGGAGCTGGAGAATAATGTAGTGAATACTACAACAATAACCATTTCTGTGCCAGTGGCTTTACTGTATCCTGACTTGTCATCTTCTGGATAGATATTCAAGATTGGTATTCCTGGATTATATGGCAAATGTATGTACAGTTTTGTGAGGAATCTAAAATTGGCCTTTCACAGTTGTTATTGGTAAAATTCAGAGGACTCCTCTACCTGTGTCCTCTCAGGACCACTTCAGTGGAATAGGAGTAGAATACCAAGTGCCAGACCTCTCTGACAGAACTCTCCTTTCTACAAGGCCATTATCATTTCAGATGGAAGTGTCTGATGATGCAACTCAAAATGGAGGGGCTGCACTGGTTTGAACACACATCATATCCTGGTAGCAGGGATGTAGTGGGAGGCTTCAAAAGCACCTCAGTCATGAGATTTTGGATGTCCTGAATAGACTGATGCAGTTACAATGGGAGTAGTCAACTTCTTGTCAGGATGAGCCTGGTATGAAAGTTGATTCAATGATATCTTGCCCTCTTTTTGGCAACAGGAATATACAACCTAAGAAAAATGCTGAACACTCATTGCAGCACTATTTACCATAGCAAAGATATGGAACCAACCCAGATGCCCCTCAGTTGATGAGTGGATCAACAAGATGTGGTATTTATACACAATGGAATTCTATGCTGCTGTCAGGAAGAACAACATCACCCCATTTGTAAGGAAATTGAAAGACTTAGAAAAAATCATGTCAAGTGAAGTAAGCCAGACTCAAAGGAACATAGGCTCAATGGTTTCCCTCATTTGTCCTAATCAGGAGAAACTTTGGGCTCTCCTAGCAGGGATTTACAATACAGCAAAACCTAGATACCTAAGGCTATACAGTATGATGTTAAAAGAAAGGACCTCCAGGATATAGAAAGAAAAGCCATAGAATGAGTAATTGTTGTCCTTAATGTACTATGTTTCCCTCATCTCTTTGGCTGTCCCTTGGTTATCTCATATTGTTACAGTATTTCACCTTGTTATCTGATATATTGTATGTACGCGTATTTGTTTATTTGAAATAGGATAGGGAAGGGGGGAAACAAGGTGAGGGGCAAGGGTAGGGGGAGGGAAATGGGACGAAGACATGAGAAAGTGTATCAATGTTTGTGAAGTAATGCACCTTCTATCTGGTCAATATAATGTAACCTTCCATTAATTACAATAAAAATATTTAATAATATTTCTTCACCCTGTGAACTATAATATTAAACTATTTGTTGAATGAAAATGTCATTAGAGATGTAATTCCAGTGGTAGAGTCTAACATTTCTTCTTCTCTTTCTCCTCCTTCAATTCCTCCTCTTTCTCCTCCTCTTCTTCCTGCTCCTCCTCCCCTCCTCTTCCTTCTTCTCCTACTTCTAGACTAAAAATTATAGCAACTGTAATAAACTTTACATCCAGTAAACAATAAAGAACAAGGAAAGTGCTGTTCCTGAAAGGCTCAATTTATGAAACTCAGCAAAGTAAGTGTTTAGATGAATTCCACTGGGCTTCATCACACTGAAATAAATTGGGGGAAAAAAGGCATTTTCCAGTCATGTGATCAGATATTGTGAGATAGAAACTTAAATGTTAAAACATCTTCCTTAACAAAGGTCATTTCATTGTTGAGTAGCTCTGAAAGTAGACATGTAGATGTATGCAACTATTTTGTTCATTTAATACTGAAACATTTCCAAATAAAGTCTGCATACAGTTGCAAAAATGACATGTTTAATGGCAGACAGCACTTTTATTTTACAATATGAAAGTAACACTTCTTAAGCCTAATGGCAAAAGTTATCCATTTTTCTGATTTTTTTTTTGGTGGGAAAAGGGGATTGAACTTGGCCTGGGTGCTGTCCATGAGCTCTTCAGCTCAAGGCTACTGCCCTAGTCTTGATACAAGCCTCACTTCCTGTTTTCTAGATGTTAATTGGAGTTCAGAATCTCAGATCTTGTAATGTCCAGGCTGCATTTGAACCTCGAACCTCAAATCTCAGCCAACTGAGTAGCTAGGATTACAGGTGTGAGCCACTGGGCCTCGTTCATGTTTTCTCATTTATAATATAAATTTGTTATTTAGGATAGAATATGATTTTCTAATAATGATAATTTATTTGATATAATCTTCATCCAGCTTCAATTTTTGGAAAACACATAATCACAAATAGAGCTGAGTTATGGTTCATTTTTGTTTTTGTTTGATTTCGTTTTGTTTTGACTGTTCTGGGCCTTGAACTCAGGGTCTGGGTCTTGCCCTTGGCTGTTCTCAAGGCTCTACCCCTTGAGCCAATGTACCATTTCTGTCTTTTTTCTATATATGTGGTACCAAGGAATTGAACCTGGGTCTTTGTGCATGCCAGGCAAGCTCTCTATCACTAGACTAAACTCCCACCTGAATTTATCTTTTTGAAATTTTTTTTATTGCTTCAAATACACACACACACACACACACACACACACACACACACACACACACACACACACACACACCCTGTTCCAATATGGAATACATTTCTGCTAGTTTAAAATTAGCATTTTATTATGTCTACATGTGACTATTCTTATAAACTAATTTATGCAAGAATTTCAATTAATAAAAAATTCCATGAGGCTAGATTAACTTTAAAATCTTATTTTTATTGAAGTAAAATTCAGATTTTATATTTTGAAGACTATAGTTTAATGAATCATTTACATTCTAAATTATGATTTTTTTCCACGTAATGAATCCAGTTACCAATACTCATAGTCACATCGTATGTGTGCTGAGAACACTTAAGACCTCTTCTCACCATAGTCCAAGCACAATATACTGCACTTGGAACCTTGCAGTACATTACATCTCCAAAATTTACTTCTCTTACATCACTAAAACCTACGGTCTTCATCCAATAACTCCCAGTTCATTAAATCCACATCCTTAGTGATTACTTTTCTGCTTTTTCTGTAGAATTTCACATGGTTTTACTTCTGTAGCTAAGGACGTGTCTACTGTAAGTGAGATACCTTTGTCTGAAGTCTATTTCTCTTAGCATAATGCTAACCTCATAAATGCTGAAGCCAAACTGAATGTTTTTCTTGTTATTAAAGAGGAATAGTATTATGACATAATAACACAGACATTTTTGTATAGGACTGAAATTAAGAAAAAACAGTAAAATTATAAAACTTTTGTTTCAAATTCCATTATGTAGTGTTTAAAGTGTAAATTAGACATGAATTTACAGTAAATCTTTGAAATATTATGAGACAGGTCAAGTTTTTCTTTCTTGCCAGTCCTGGGGCTTGAACTCAAGACCTAGGCACTGTCCTTGGACACTTTTGCACAAGGCTAGTGCTCTACCGCTTGAATTCAGTTCCACATCTAGCATTTTCTGTATATGTGGTAGGGAGGAATCGAACACAGGGCATGATGCATACTAGGTGAGCACTCTACCAGTAGACCATGCTCCTGGAACGACATAGGTAAAATATTGAAGTGTATTTCTATGAGTGTTAACAGCACAAGCCATTTTTGAAGATTTGTGTCACTAGCCCAGCTCAGTGGCTCACACCAATAATCCTAGTTACTCCAGAGGCTGATAGGGAGAGGGGCTGTGGCACAAGGGTGGGGTCGTAGACTTGAGCTGAAGAGCTCAGGAATATCGCCCAGACAGAGTTCAAGCCCCATGACCCACAAAAAAATAAAATATTTGTGTCACAGTTCAAGTTAATCCTGTCCTAGTTTCTATGGAAATTTAGACTAAATAAGAGCTTTTGGGAGATATAAAATTCTTATTGCATAAAATCAGACATAGTATGATAAACATAAAATATAATTCTCTAAACTCAAATGCTCTACTTGGAATTTTGAAGGAAATTACTTCTGCAGCTAAAATAAATGAGAAGAAATTGATAGTAATTATAAAATTGCAATCTTGATTGATTAAAAGAATAAATATCTCACTAGGTATGTAATACACACCTATTGGGTGAACAGTAACTGAATTATTGACATTATAGGAAATCCACAGTCTTTTCAATAAAAGACTACAGATTCTGTCCTGTGGTGGCAGTTATTCCCTTAAAGAGATGCCAGATGTAAAGGAGCAAATACTAGGTTACAAGGATCAGATACCAGGAATAGACAGATAACCAAGTTCAAGATATAAGTTCTGATGAAAGAGATGTCTTACTAAACAAGGGGATAAGTCCACAGTCAGTAACTAAACAAGAAAGGTGGACTCAATGCATGTTACACCTAGTTTACCTCTGATGTGAAACATTTCTCCATATAATTTACTCAAGTTTCTGGCAAAATTTGCATAAGCTGTGTTTCTATCCAATGTAGGTGATCTAATGATTGCTGGTGGTAGATTTCTGGTCAAAAGATGTCCTCTAATAATTACATTTACAGAGATTCTGTCATATACTCAGGACTCTGATACCTGTTGAGGTGTGACTTCTGGAAAAATGTTTTCCTTTTTGTTTCTTTTTGTGAGTCATGGAACTTGAACTAGGCCTGAGAGGCGTCCTTGTGCTCTTCAGCAAAAGGCTACTATCCTATCCCCACATCCTGAGCATCTTCTGTAAGCTCTTTAGCTCAAGGTTAACTCCCTATGCACCAGCCACACACTCATACACACACAAATATATGCAAATCACGACCTTAGCAATTTCATCATAGTGGTCAATCCTACCCCTAAACCAAACTTTGAATAATTGAGGAGAAAAAGCCATATCTCATTTTATAATTCAAAATATGACCTCATTTAATTTGTCCATTTTTGTTAAGATATTCTAATTATGGGGTGTGCACTGATAATCTAGCATGGTGTGTGGAATGTGTAAGGTTGAAATGGAAAATATTAACATTTTTAGCCCCTCACATTCTTCCTGTATAGAACCTTTTTTTGAGTCAACATGTGGCTACAATAGCCACATGACTGAACAATCTAAACTGCTGGCGGCTCCCAAAGGACAGGATTATAGGAATGTCTTAAAATCTACTATCTCTGGCCTCTTCAATTTTCTAGAGTTTGAGATCTCTGAGCTCAAGTCTTAGGTGTCTTCATGAGATATATACCAAGTGATTATTATGTAATGCTAATAGGACATTGGTATTCCTCTTGTGTGGTCAGTTGTGGGGCTTGAACTTGGAATGAGGGCACTGTCCCTGAGCTATTTTCCTCAAGACTAGGGCTCTCCTGCTTTGAGTCTCAGCTCCACATCCAGTTTTCTGGTGTTTAATTGGAAAGGAGAATTGGAAGCATTTTCCTGTGTAGAATGCCTTTGACCCTTGCTCCTCAGGTTTCAGCTTCCAAATGAATAGCTATGATTGCAGGCAGGAGGCTTAAGTGCCCATCTAGTAACACTTATTTTCTGGTGAACATTATAGGACTGGTAAACACTCATAGGTCTGGTGAACTGTAGCATCATTGCACTGTATAGCTCTCTAATTATTCCTCCATCATGCAGCCTCCCTGTTTCTCCTCTAAATTCCATCCTCCCTACTTCTCCTAGCTTCTAATAATTAACAAGCTACCCATTTTCAATTTAGAGATCAAACTTTCCTTTTGTATATATGAGACACAGCATATGAAATCTGTTTTCCTCTGCCTGGCTCCTTTCACTTCATATACAGATCAGTACACTAGCAGTGATCCCAGTAGTCTCTGTATGAGAAATGGAACCAGGACTTCAGGCATGGTAGGCAAGCAGTGCACCACTAAGCCACATTCCCGGGAACCAGGAATTATTTTTTGCTCTTTCCTTTTTATTTTGCCTAGCCTGGGGCTTACCCTCAGGGCCTGTGTAGCATCCTTGGGCTTTCTCTAGTCTAACACTCCACTGCTTGAGCAGCAGCACTACTTCTGACCCTTTCTGTGTATTGGTAGCAATGACTGGACCTCAGGGATTCGGTTGTCCTGGAACTTGAACTCGGGGCCTAACCACAGCATCACTTCCAGCTTTTCTTTGTGTATGGGACTGAAAAATTTAACCTGGATCTTCATGCATGCTAGGCCAGCACTGTACCAGTAGGCCAAACTCTTGGTGCCCTGAAAGATTCTTAATATGATGGATTATTGGGCAGAAGGAGGCCAGGTACATTTAAAGAAAGCAGGCTATAGAGGGAGGGTGTCCTTATGATGTGGAAAATTGGAACACCATTATCAACTCCACTGTCTCTATAGTCTACAAGAAGGAGACCAATAATAATAAAGATTTAATGAGGAAGAAGATTAGAGGCACTGACATATTGTTGGGGTCCTTAAGACAAGAAACCACTTGAAAAGCTCATAAGTCATATCAAAGCCCAGACCTCGACAGGGTCTCCAGACAGCCTGCATTGGCTCTCCATTCATCCCGGAGCACCTCTGATGGGTTGACTATTCTCACATACACCTCTGGGGTCCCTTTAGCCCATCATTCAATGGAAGCCTTCCTAGGTGAGGTGAGATCTAGGGTCCTGCACACAGGACAGATCAAGGTCATGGGCTGGGTGGTGAAGGTCTTTATCCTGATGACCTTGTCATCCTTCATTTCTACACTGCTTTAGGCACTGTGGCTTGCCCAGGTTCCGTCCTATTTCCCTTCTCTGTGTCCAGACCACCCAAACATCAAGTATACAGTTCTCTTGTGTTTCTCTGGGGCTTTGGTGATAGTGGGGCGAAATTGAATGAAATACTTTTCAGACAGATTAGGGTCCTTTCCAATGGTCTTTAGTAATATCATTCAGGTGAGAATCAGAAGGAACTGACAAATGCTGCAGGTATGTGTGTGCCCCAAGGAGAGCAGGAGAAAGCCTATGTGAGTGTAACATTGTCCAGGAAAGAGGCTCCATTTCCAGTGCTGCAACAAAGTTGTCAAGGATCACAGGTTGGTTTTGGTTGTTGACATTGGTTTCTTTTGTATTCTTTTTTTTTCCTACTAAACTTTCCTTTATTTTTGGGATAATGCATAGAGGAGTTACGGTTATATTCATCAGGTAGTAGGTGCATTACTTCTCACACATTGACAACCCTTCTAATGTATTTATTCTCATTTCCCTCCTCCCACTCTCCTGAATCATCCTGTTTCAACCAAACTTTTCTTTTTTTTATTGTAATTAGTAAAAGGGTTACATGATATTTGCCAGATAGAAGGTGCATTAATTCACATACATTGATACCCTTTCACATGTCTTGGTACCCATTTCCCTCCCCACCCACACTCCCCATCCGTCTTGGTTTTCCCCCATTCCCTATCAAATTTCAAATATCCAAATACAAATAAATTCAATATATCAGATAACAAAGTGAGAGACTATACCAATATGAGATAACCAATGGACAGCAAAGGAGATGAGAGACAACATAGTACATTAAGGACAACAATCATTCATTACATGGCTTTTGTTTCAATATCCTGGAGGTCCTTTCAATTAGGTTCACATTATATGGCCTTATGTATCAAGACTTTGCTCTATTGCAGATCTCTGCTAGTAAAGCCCAAGGTTTCTACTGATTATGACGAATGAGGGAAACCATTGAGCCTAAGTTCCTTTGAGTCTGGCTTATTTCACTTAATATGATTTTTTCTAAGTCTTTCCATTTCCTAACAAATGGGGCGATGTCATTCTTTCTGACAGCAGCATTGAATTCCTTTGTGTACAAATACCACAACTTGTTGATCCGCTCATCAACTGAGGGACATCTAGGTTGGTTCCATATCTTTGCTATGGTGAATAGTGCTGCAATGAACATTGTTGTGCTACGGGATTTAGTATGTCCTTGTTTCTGGATGGTTGGGTAAATGCCAAGTAGTGGAATTGCTGGGTCATAGGGGAGTTCTATGTTTAGCCTTTTGAGGCACTGCCACACTGCTTTCCATAGTGGTTGAACGAGTTTGCACTCCCACCAACAGTGTAGTAGTGATCCCTCCTGGCCACATCCCCTCCAGTATCTGTTGTCATTCGTTTTCCTAGTCCTGGCCATTCTAACTGGAGTGAGGTGGAATCTTAGAGTTGTTTTGATTTGCATTTCTTTTATGACCAGAGATGTTGAGCATTTCTTCATGTGTCTATAGGCCATTTTTGTTTCTTCTTCAGAGAAGACTCTCTTTAAGTCTTTGGCCCATTTTTTAATGGGATGGTTGTTACTTTGGAGGTTAGTTTTGGAGTGCTTCAATTTTTTGAGTTGTTGATATATTTCAGATATGAGGCCTTTGTCCGTTGTTTGGTTGGTGAAGATCTCCCACTCTGTAGGCTTCCTGATTAGTTTACTAGCTATGTCCTTTGCCATACAAAAGCTCTGCAGTTTAATGCAGTCCCACTTATCCAGCCTTTCTCTGATTTGTTGTGATTCTTGGTCCTTATTAAGAAAGTTTCGACCTGTGCCAAGGAGGTCTAGTGTATCTCCTATTCCTTCCTGTAAAGTTTTCAGTGTGTCAGTTTTACCTCCAGGTCTTTGATCCATTTGGAGTTAATTCTAGTACAAGGTGACAAAGAAGGATCCAACTTTAGTTTTCTGCATGTGCTTAACCAGTTCTGCCAGCACAACTTGTTGAAGAGGCTGTCTTTCTTCCATTCTATTTTTTTGGCTCCCTTGTCAAAGATTAGGTGGCCATAGGTCTGTGGTTTAATATCTGGGTCCTCAGTTCTATTCTATTGGTCTTCAGGCCTGTTCCTGTGCCAGTACCAAGCTGTTTTGAGAATTGTAGCTCTGTAATAGAGTCTAAAGTTTGGAATTGAAATTCCTCCAGCGCTGTTCTTTCTGCTAAGAAGAGTTTTTGCTATACAGGGTCTTTTATTATTCCATATGAAATTTTGGATTACCTCTTCTATTTCGTTAAAGAATGCCTTTGGGATATCGATGGGTATTACATTGAATTTGTAGAGAGCTCTTGGCAAGATTGTCATTTTCACAATGTTGATTCTTCCAATCCAGGAGCATGGGAGGTTTTTTCCATTTCCTTAGTTCTGCTTTAATTTCCTTTTTTAGGGTTACACAAAGGTCCTTCACATTCTTAGTTAAGCTAATTCCTAGGTACTTTATTTTCTTTGAGCCTATTGTGAAAGGAGTTTCTTTCCTGGTTATTGCCTCTTTCCTCTCACTGTTGGCGTAAAGGAAGGCAGTTGATTTTTGTGGGTTGATTTTATAGCCTGCTACTCTTCCAAAGCTTTGAATCAGCTCAAGGAGCTTGGGAGTACAGTCTATAGGATTCTTTAAATACAGAATCATGTCATCTGCAAAGAGCTATAGTTTTATTTCCTCTTTCCCTACTTGGATCCCATTTATGCTTGCTTCTTCCCTTATTGCACTGGCTAGGAATTCTAGTACTATGCTAAAGAGGAGTGGAGAGAGTGGGCATCCTTGTCTCATTCCTGATTTTAGAGGGAATGGCTTTAGATTTTCACCATTAAGTGTAATACTAGCAGTAGGTTTCTCATACACAGCCTTTATTACATTGAGGAATGTTCCATGGATTCCTAGTTTCTCCAGAGCTTTTAACATAAAGGGGTGTTGGATCTTGTCAAATGCCTTTTCCGCGTCTATTGAGACAATCCTGTGATTTTTGTCCTCGCTCCTTTTGATGTGTTGAATTATATTAATTGATTTACATATGTTGAACCAGCTTTGCCTCCCCGTGATGAATCCAGTTTGATCATAGTGTATAATTTTTTTGATGAGTTGTTGTAGACAGTTGGCCAGTATTTTGTTGAGAAGTTTTGTATCGATGTTCATCAAAGATATAGGTCTATAGTTCTCTTTCTTTGATGAATCTCTGTCTGGTTTGGGGATGAGGGTTATTCTGGCTTCATAGAATGAGTTTGGTAAGGAACCTTCATTTTCAATTTCGTTGAAGAGCTTGAGGAGTATTGGTGTGAGCTTTGCTTTGAAGACCTTATAGAATTCAGCTGTGAATCCATCTGGCCCTGGGTTTTTCTTAGGTGGAAGTTCTCTAATTGGCATTTCTATTTCAGAGCTTGAAATAGGCCTTTTGAGTTGGCTTAGTTCTTCTTGGTTCAGTGTGGGTATGTTAATATTGGCTAGGAATTCATCCATTTCATCTAGATTCTCAAATTTGATGGCATAAAGGTTTTAGAAGTATTCCCCATGATGTTCTGGATCTTGGTAATTTCTGTCGTAATATTACCATTTTCATCTCTGATTTTGTTTATTTCGATATGCTCTCTTCTTTTTTTGGTAAGATTTGCTAAGGGCTTGTCAATTTTGTTAATTCTTTCAAAGAACCAACTCCTTGTTTTGTTGATTGTTTCTATAGTTTTTTTGGATTCCAAATCATTTAATTCTGCTTTGATTTTAATAATTTGCTTTCTTCTTCTGGCATTAGGGTTGGTTTGTTGCTCTTTTTCCAGGAGCTTAAGGTGAGACATTAACTTGTTGGTTTGCAATTTTTCCAAGTTGTTGTTGTAGGCACTCAGCGCTATAAATTTTCCTCTGAGTACTGCCTTTGCTGTGTCCCAAAGGAGTTGGTATTTTGTGTGCTCCTTACTGTTAAATTTCATAAACTGTTGGATTTCTGTTCTGATCTCTTCGATGACCCATTGGTGATTCAACAATGTGTTGTTCAGTCTCCATGAGTTACAGGGTTTTCTTTGGTGGAGATGTGTGTTCAGTTCCAGTTTGATGCCTTTGTGGTCTGAGAGTGTGCTTGGAATAATTTCTGTGTTTCTGAATCTGTCCAGGTTTGTTTTATGGCCTAAGATGTGATCTATTTTGGAAAATGTTCCATGTGCTGCTGAGAAAAACGTATATTGTGTTGTTGCTGGGTGGAATATTCTGCAGATGTCTGTTAGATCTAGTTGGTCTATATAGTTGTTCAGTTCTAAGGTTTCTCTGTTGAGTTTTTGCCTTGTTGATCTGTCCATAGGTGAGAGTGGTGTGTTAAAGTCACCGACAATCACTGTATTTCAATCTATGTATGATTTCACTGTAAGTAAAGTTTGCTTGGTGAAATTTGGAGCTCCGGGATTGGGTGTGTAAATATTTAGGATCGTTATGTCTTCCTGGAGGAAAGATCCCTTTAGTAGTATATAGTAACCTTCTTTGTCTTTTTTTACTAATTTTAGTTTGAAGTGTATTTTATCTGATATGAGGATGGCAACTCCAGCCGGTTTATGGGGGCCATTAGCTTGATAGAGTTTATTCCAACCTCTCACTTTCAAAAGATGATGGTTTTTTGGGGTAAGGTGTGTCTCTTGAAGACAGCAGAACGATGGCTCTTGCTTTTTGATCCAACTAGACAGCCTATGCCATTTAATTGGAGAGTTAAGTCCATTGATATTGAGAGTTAGGATTGAGAGATATTTATTAGGTCCTACCAGTTTTAAAAGCTTTCATTTGGGCCTGTGTCTTGACAGTTCTTGTGGTCTTTAGATGGTATGCTGTTTAGGTGCTATTTCTTTCCCTATATTGGATTTATTTTGGTTTTCTATGTATAGAACATCTTTGAGAATTCTCTGAATTGTTGGTTTGTTTGCAGCTTTTCCCTGGAATGCAATGTTTTTACTGTTCCCTCAGTTATGAATGAGAGCTTAGCTGGGTACAGGATTCTTGGTTGGTAGTTATTTGACTTAAGGGCATGACATATATGCTTCCAGTCACTTCTTGCTTGCATGGTCTCTGCTGAGAAATCTGGGGTTATTCTGATTGTTTTTCCTTTATAGGTTACTGAACACTTTTCCCTGGCTGCCTTTAGGATCTTTTTTTTGGTTTCTATTGATCCAGTTCGGATTACGATGTGGCGGTGGGATGTTCTTTTCTGGTCAGGTCCGTTTGGGGTTTTAAAAGCTTCTTGTATCTGCATGTGCCTGCCCTTCTGGATATTTGGGAAATTATCTGAGATGATTCCCTGAAGTATATTTCCAATACCATTGACCTCTTTCTCCACGCCCTCCTCAATACCAATTAGCCTTAAATTAGGCTTCCTAATTGTATCTTGGACCTCCTGAAGCGCTCTCTCATTTTTCCTAGATTTGGATTGACTCATTTTCTGTTCTTTCTCTATAATAACTAAATTACCTTCAGCCCCGGAAATTCTCTCCTCTGCATTGTCTAACCTGCTATCAAAGCTATCTACTTTATTTTTCATCTGCCTTGCTTCTAATTGCTCATTTTTGATGCCTTACATCTCTTCTTTTAGATCATGTATGGATTTCTTTAGCTCCTTGATTTCCATTTGAGTGGTTAGCTCAGTAGCTTTATTTTCTTTGAACAGTTGCTGGAGTTCGGTCACCTTTTTATTTGTGGATTCTATGAATTCATCCATCTTTATTTGAAAAACCTTTATTATGGCCTCCTTTATGGCTTCTTCTTTTTCACTTATCACCTTGTTTATGGTTTCCTCTTTAACTCCTTGATTTCCATTTGAGTGGTTAGCTCAGTAGCTTTATTTTCTTTGAACAGTTGCTGGAGTTCGGTCACCTTTTTATTTGTGGATTCTATGAATTCATCCATCTTTATTTGAAAAACCTTTATTATGGCCTCCTTTATGGCTTCTTCTTTTTCACTTATCACCTTGTTTATGGTTTCCTCTCGTTCAGCTTTGGCTTCCTCCCTTATCTCTTCCTTTATAATTTCACATTTTCCAATAATGATATTTATCAATTGCATTTGTACATCACTTGGAAGACTCTCCTCCAGGTTTGCCAGTGACTATTCCATTGGCTGTTTACATTGGGTGAGGGGGGTAGGGGATGTTGTTTCTTGATTTGACATTTTTTTTGAGTTTCTTGTTCTACCCATTTGAAAATGGGAGCAAGATTAATACTAAACACAATTATAGTTTTTCAGATAAAACCAACCTAGACCTCTTTGCTGGCAGACTCTAGATGTTCACAAGTTTTGATTGGTGTTATCACTCTTTCTTTTTGTGCAGTTACCGACCAGTCTAATAATCCACTGCTAAGAGATTTATAGCCAATACAATAAGCCTCTCAATCCAATCTCTATTGTCTTTAAGTCCCTCTGAGCCTAGAGAATAATTAAACACCTAGATATACAGTCTTGCTCAACAGCCATCAAGTGTAGATCCATGCATTATAAGGGTTGAAGACGAGCAGTGGTCCAGAGATAGACAAATAGAATGAGAGAGGTCAGAGGGTAAGTAGGTAGCGTATTTGAGTACAAAGTTTGGAAAGTATTAGAATAAAACTTATGTGTTGCTGCACAACCAGCTCTTAGCCCAACCAGTGGCCTCACAGTGGACCATGGGATGGCTCTGCGAGCTTCCGTCTGAGCATGGTTGGCAGACGTTTTCCTGTGCTGCTTCCAGGGGCTGCCCCAAGACAATGATCTGGGGATTGAGAGTTTCAGGGGCTCTCAGCAGGACCAGCAGGAGACCCCTCTGTTCTCAGGGACGGGGCCCAGCTGGGGACGTGGGCTCCAAGTGTGGAGGCGCGCCTTTTTGATTCTCAGAAGGGGAGCTTGGCTGCTGGTCGTCCCTTCATATCTCTGCTCTGTTTCCACTGCTTTGTCAGAGTCTGTGACTGTGGGGGGCCCCTCGGTGCTGTCTTGCTCAGGTTTCCCAGCTGGAGGATGCCCCGCTCAAGAATTGAGGGGGGGCAGATTCTGGCTCCTATTTTCCTGCACCCCCTACCCACTGTTGTAAGGCAGGGTCCCAACGTCCTCCACTCTCCAGATCTAGTGGCTTGGGAGAGGAGCCTGGTGGGAGGGTGGGAGCTGGGACAGCTCCGCCTCCCCTGGTGGGGTGCTGAGTCTTAGGGTCTGCCCGCTTGTCACTCTCCAGTCAGAGGGCTGGGGGTTGAGCCCGTTGGGCGGGTGGGAGTTGGGACAGCCCTGCCTCCCTTGGTGTGGTGCTGGGTCTTATGGGTAGCCCGCCTGTCAATCTCCAGTCAATGGCTTGAGGGAGGGGGCTGTTGAGAGGAGGGACAGGATTCTGAATTCCTTGCCCCCCTGTTCCTGCCAATCTATCTCGGGCGGGGTGTTGGGTTCTCAGTTAAGTTCTATTGCCTGGCACCCGCTCTGCTTTCCCGATGTGTTTGGGGACGCGCTGTATTACTCATGCCTCTGCGTCCATCTGTGGGTGCTCCACGGTGGTGGGGAGTCTTTCACTCCCCTCAGGTCTCCACCGCCGCCTGTGTTCTGCGTCCGGGTTCCGCTGCTTGCTGTTCTGGTTCCGCGTCTGGGTTCCGCTGCTTCCGCAGTTCGCTGGCCCGGTTCTGTGCTGGTTTCTGCAGCTGTTGGGCTCCCAGCCTGGCGCCCTCCACTGCAGTTGCTTTTTGCAGCTTGATCCGGCGCAGCTGCCGCTTTTCGCGGCTTTCTTCGGCTTTCGCGGCTTGGATTGGGCAGCGAGAGGTGGGGGAGAGGTCTTCGCGTTCCGAATTCTTTGAGAAAGTTGGATGTGAGCTTTATCTGGATTTCTTTTCTGGTTTGAGTCCTTCTCCTTTGCTTTTTGAATTTGTTGTTGTGGATTTCTTTAGGTAGTTGGCTCGTGGGACTCCCTGGTTCTCTCTTTTTGTCAGAGAGAGCTAGGCAGCGTCCCTATTGTCTGGGCGCCATCTTCCTTCGTCTTCCGGTAGCAAAGACTTATATTCCCAAACTTATCCATTACACTGTGAAATAAATGTTTTGTTTGTTTGTTTGTTTTGTCAGTTGTGGGGCTTGAACTCTGGGTCAGGGTGCTGTCCCTGAACACTTCAGCTCAATGCTAACACTCTACCACTGGAGCCACAGTGCCATTTTTGGTTTTCTGGTGGTTAATTGGAGATGAGTCTCACAGATTTTAGTTACCAGGCTGGCTTTAAACCTCAATTCTCAGATCTCAGCCTCCTGAATAGCTAGGACTACAGCATGAGGCAACACACCTGACTGGAATAAATCTCTTGTTTACTTCCCTTTCATCTGAGATCACTCTTAAAAGCTTATTATGATTTTTTTTGTATGGTCAGTTGTGAGGCAGGACTCTGGGCCTGGGCTCTGTCTCTGAGGCCTTCAGCTCAAGACTATCACCCTACCCTTTGAGCCACAGTGGCGCTTCTGCTTTCCTAATGGTTAAATGGAAATAAGAGTCTCTTGGACTTAATGTCCAGGCTGGCTTGAAACATGATGCTCATATCTTAGCCTCCTGAAAAGCTAGGATTATAGGTGTGAGCCATCATGTCCAGCTTAGTATTGTTTTCTTTTTTTTTAATGGTCATGGAGGTTGAACTAGGCCTGGGAGATATCCCTGTGGTCGTCATCTCAAGGCTACTGCCCTACACCTGGGCTTGGGAATTGTCCCTGAGCTCTTTACTTCAATGCTACCACCCTACCCTTGAGCCAATCTCCACTTCCAGTTCTCTAGATTTTATTATGAGATAAGAGTCTCAGATCCTTGTGTGCCATGGCTGGATTTAAACATTGATGCTCAAATTTCAGCCTCCTGAGTAGCTAGAATTACACAGGTGAGCCAGCATTTTCAGCTTTTTTATGATTCTTTACACACAACATGATTAGGAAATATTGGGTAAGAAACTTTCATACCTGATATTCAGCCTTTGAGTTTTTGGTTTCTCAATGCCTCTTTTTGT
Organism: Megascapheus bottae; assembly: GCF_031878675.1. Taxonomy (NCBI): domain Eukaryota; kingdom Metazoa; phylum Chordata; class Mammalia; order Rodentia; family Geomyidae; genus Megascapheus; species Megascapheus bottae. Next base: position 1,921,272 of record NW_028327483.1, read on the forward strand.
ACACCTGAGCTATTCCACATGAAAATGAAGATCATATATTGACTTGACACAGCTATAAAAAAACTAATAATTTGTTTCCTTAAAAGAAAATTCCTCAGTGGCAAGAGACATCATGCAAAAAGCAGGATGCTTTCAAGATTACCTGTGCATGGTAATTTTCCTTGTTCAAGGTTACGTTTTGGATCGACTTATTCCTAAGTGTTTTATTGTTTATACCAGTGTAAAGAGAACTGACTCTCCTTACATTATTTCTAAATTGTAAATTTATCACAAATATTTGTCTTAACCCGGTCCTGGATTTTTTCCCCTGAGCTCTTCAATTCTATGCTACCACAATACCCCTGGAACAAGAGCACAACTTCCTATTTTCTAGTGGTTAATTGGAGATAAGAGTCTCTGGATCTTGTGGCCAGGAGTTTAGTCTAGTGGTAGAATGCTTGCCTAGCATGCACAAAACCAGGGTTTGATTCCTCAGTACCACATACACAGAACAGTCAGAATTGGTGCTGTGGCTCAAGTGGTAGAGCATTAATATTAAGGAAAGTCCAAGGGTAGTGCTGGGTCCCTGAGTGCAGAACTGGCAAAAAAAGTGTCTAAGGATCCTCATTGCCTAGGCTGGCTTTGAAATGCAATCCTCAGATCTCAGTCTCCTTAGTAGCTAGGATTACATGAATGAGCCACAGGATCACCCCATCTGTACTTTAAGGATCTTTTTTATTCGAAAATTGAGATCTGGTATTTTAAGACTCAAAGCAGTGGTTATTGGATTAGAAAAAAAGGCATCCAGTTTGGGGTTTTCTTTGCTTTGGCTCCATTTTGGGGACAAGTACTAGAAATTTATATGTGAAGGTCTATTGGTTTCAGAAACTTTGTCTAAAACCACTTGTGTATTTAGGTATCAAGAGAAAAGGACAGGGAAAACCTAGAAGCCCACACATGGTGGAAGACAAGAAATAAGCTGGCATGAAGACTCTTCATCTAAACCTAGTGAGGTGGGCATACTGGACCGTCTTCATCCTCTTTTCCTTGCAAACTGACACTGGAAATCTGATGTAGATGATGTGATTGTTATTTCTAGAAATAGAAACTCTTACAGAGGGTTCAAAAAGATTTATCTGAGTGATGTAATTTAGTTTCAATACTATTTGGTAATTGGTTATACTTTTTAAAAAGAGGCACTTGCTAAGCCTGGAATCCTTGGTACAGTCTTGGTCCTTTACATTTTCTTTTTCATTAGTGGGTCATGGGATGTGAACTCTTGGCTTGGGCACGGTCCCCGATCTCTACAACTCCAGGCTATCACCCTTCCCTGGAGCTAAGGCCCAGGGATAAGACTCTCCTGTTCTACCGCACTCCGCAGATCCTTGCCTCCTGAGTAGCTAGGATTACAAGAGTGAGCCAACATGCCTGGCACCAATTATATATAGTCCAAATTGTAAATCACAGCGTCCAGTTTAACCTGCTTAACCACCTGCATATGGTGCTTCGTTTTGAAAGCTCAGCCCCACTGAAGCTTGGGGCTGTTTCCAAGCAGTTTCAAGATGGAGAGCAGTCTCTGTGCAGCTATTAAAATGACTCCTAACTGTATTCACTGAGTGCTGTTGACTTTCATGCTGTGGGTTTGAATCCCTCCTGGATGGCTTGGATTTAACATTATTAACTCACCCTGCAATCATAACATTTCTGATCTCAATCATTGTGAATATGAAGAGTTCGCACTAATTGAGAAGTGTTTTATACATCCTTAAGGAGTATTTTCAGTAATAACTAGTTTTAGTGCAGGTGTAGTATGTTTTCATTGGTTTCAGTTATTGAATTGTTTTTATACAAGCAGTTGTTCTACAAATTCTCTATGTATATTTAGAATGGAATTGCTTTTATAAAACCTATCTCTAGGGGCCGGGAGTTTGGCCTAGTTGTAGAGTGCTTGCCTAGCATGCACGAAGACCCGGGTTCGACTCCTCAGTACCACATACATAGCAAAAAGCCAGAAGTGGTGCTGAGGTTCAAGTTGTAGAGTGCTAGCCTTGAGAAAAATCCGAGGACAGTGCTCAAGCCCTGAGTCCAAGCCCAGGACTGGCAAAAAAAAACAACAAAAAAAACAAAGACTATCTCTAATAAACTGTGGATTATCTTTAGTGGAGAGTATAATTCCCCACTTCAGCCATTAAATATTATTCTCGTGTTAGAAGGATTTATGCTTTTCCAGCCCATGTATAATTTTTTCCATATATTTTTATTGTAATTAATAGAAGGGTTACATTACATTCATCATATAGAAGGTGCATTGCTTGACAAATGTTGATACCCTTTATTATGTTTTGGTTTCCATTTCCCTCCCCCCTGCCCCTGCCTCCTATAATTTTGTGTGTGTGTGTGTGTGAGACTTAAACTCTGGGTGTAGGCTTTGTCCCTGAGCTCTTCAGCTTGAGGATACCTCTCTACCCCTTTAGCCACTGCTCTAATTCTGGTTTTCTGGTGATTAATTGGAGTTGTCATGGACTAAAAAGTCTATTGGACTGTTTAATGTCAGGGCTTGCTTTGAACTGCAATCCTCAGTTCTCAGCCTCCTCAGTAGCTAGGAGTACAGGGCTAAGTCAATGCACCTGGAGTTGTGTAATGTTTTGAGTAGGAGAATGTGGGGCAAAATCACACAGGTTCTTTCATGACCACTTTATTTGCCTTCTCTGCCATCCATGCTTCCAGAATCTTCTGTTCAATGTCAGCAGCAGGAAAGAATGGAAGAAGCTCTGGTGTATTGCTTTTTATTTCTCACCTTGTTTTTTACATTGTATTTTATGACTCTAATCTTGTATAAGAATTAAAAACTGAAAAATAGAGTCAGCTTTGGAAACATGCTCATAAGCTAGATAAAGATGGTTTCTGGATTTAGCCGATTATAACATCTTACATCCTGTCTAAGTTAGTGCAGATTTGCTTCAGTTTGATTCTAGTTTTTTTTTAATCTGAGAAAAAGTAGTCACACATGGTATGTAATTCAATTACACCTATTTTTTCCTTCATTGTTACCTTGATTTGTAGTGAATTTTATCAAAAGTTTCACTATCAACTCATCAGAGATCACATCTTCATGCCAAACATTAAACTATGTTACTAAACTTTTACTGCAGTTACTGAAATAGTGTGGTTAAACAAAACTTTAAATGTCCTGGAGGAATGAGTTAAATATTTGTCCTTAAATTATTCTCAATCCAGACATTTTGAAGTGCTTTGTTTACTTGAAAGTCGTTTACTTGATGGTATAGTATATGATGTTTCTAGAAATCCTTTCTTTTTTCCTTTTTGTCAGTCTCAGAGCTTGAACTGAAGGCCTGGCCTCTGTCCTTTGGTTTATTCAATACTAGAGCTCCACCACTTGAACACCAGCACCATTTCTGGCCTTTTCTATGTATGTGCTACCAAGGAATCGAACCTGGTTATTTTTTTCTTTCTTTCTTTTTCTTTTTGCCAGCTCCCGGTCTTGAACTTAGGGCCTGAGCACTGTGCTTGGCCTTTCCCAAGGCTATAGCTCTGCCACTTGAGCCACAGCACCACTTTTTGCTTTTGTTTTCTATGAATGTGGTTCCAAGAAATTGAACCTGGGTCTTTGTGCATGCTAGGCAAGCACTCTAACACTGGGCCAAAAAAACAGCCACAAATTTCCTCCTTTTTCTTTCCGATGGTGTCCTCACAATTTTTTCATTGACTTATTTTTCTCTTGAGTCTGTTTCCTTTCTCTCCTGTGTGTATCTATTTTTCTCTTTTTCTCAGTCCCTCTTCCCTCCATATATGTTTTTTTTCTTTTTTTCTTTTTCTTTTGTGGGTCATGGTTCTTGATATCTGGGCTTGGGCACTGTCCCTGAGATCTTCAATTCAAGACTACCACCTTACCCCTTTAGCCACAGTCCCACTTTCTGTTTTCTAGTGATTAATTGGGAGATAAGAGTCTCAGGTTCTTTAGTGCCCTGGATGGCTTTGAACTGTGATCCTCAGATCTCAGCCTACTGAGTAGCTAGGATTACATTGGTGAGCTACTGAGACCAACATAAATGAAAATCTTATTTAAAAAATATTTTATGCACCTTCCACCTATATTCTTTATTGTAGCACGTAGGCAATGTTCACAAAAGTTTGTGCTAGCAATTATTTTGCTTCAGAAGGAGGCATCAGGCTACAGATGATCAGCCTTAATCTCTGGAAATTTAATAACAAAACTGATTAACATAGCATGTTTTTAGGCTACTTACTTTTTTTAGCATGTTTTGATTTGGGGACCTAAGTCAAACCTTGTAAGTATCAAATCAATCATTAGCTGCCTTCTTGAGTATTGCTACTGTCTTTAATACTCACCTGGAAACTATGCTTTTTGAAGATCTACTGATGTCATTTGTATTCCCTGTAATGTCCTGTATATTTTGATTGCTTCAGAGGGCACTTTTTCATAGTAGCTCTAAATGACTTTTTCAGTGAGGCAGAATTAGGAAATGGTTTCATTTGGTGATGTGGCTGTGGACTTCAGCTGTGAGGAGTGGCAGGACCTTAGCGTTGCTCAGAGGACCCTGTATAGAGATTTAATGCTGGAGAACTACAGAAGCCTGCTGTCACTGGGTGAGCAAAATTCACCTTATCTTGAAAGATCAAGTGATTTGATTTTAGTGGATAGGTGAATTTTTACCCCACTTTTGGTGCTATTTAGATGTAATATTCCTGACCATGGGAAGTATCATTGTTTTCTTTCTTTTTTAATTTTTACTGGTGTTGTTGATGTTGTTGTTGTTGGTGGTGGTGATCATTGGGTATGAACTCTGGGATTTGGCACCATCCTTGAGCTCTTCATCTAAAGGCTAGTTCGCTTGAACCACCTTGAATCACTGGACCCCTTTTAATTTTCTAGTGGTTAATTGGAGATACCTAGTCTCAGAAAGTTTTGTGCCTACACTGGGTTTGAACCCCAATCCTCAGATCTCAGTCTCCTGAGAAGCTAGGATAACAGGTGTGAGGCACCGACACCTACCAGGATGGTTTCCTTCTTTTTTGTCAGTCTTGGGGCTTGAACTCAGGGCCTGAGCATTGTCCTAGGACTTTTCCTCAAGGCTACTGCTCTATCGTTTGGGCTACAGTACCATTTCAACAAGAAATTGAACCTGGGTCTTCATGCATCCTTGGTAAGAACTCTACCACTTGGATAAACTGCTGGCTCTAGTATCTTTTTCATCTAAGGAAAACTTTGAGTTGATTATGTAATTCTTGAGATAATTTTATACTCATTATTTAAGCAGCAAAATCATTAGTTATACCAAATTTTGAACTAGGTTCTCGAATAAGAGATTGTCTTCACAAGCCAGAGGTGATTATTGTAGTTGGATATAAAATCTAGAGTAGAATGTATGTGAATATTGGAAATATGATATAGGAATCACTAGTTGAAGTTTGTATTCATAATCCAAACCTGGCACTGGTGCATTCATTTATGCTTGTAATCCTAAATACTGATGATGCTGAAATGTGAGGTTATCAGTTTGAAGGCATCAATGCCAATCAAGAGCCTCATGAGGTGCTCTCCTACCCTTCAAGAACTGGAAGTGGAGCTTGGGCTCAAACTGGTAGAAGGATAGCCTGCAGTAAAAGAGCTGAGTTCCAGCCACACAATGGGAAAAAGAAAATCCAATGCTAGGGAAAAGTCAACCATGTAGCCAATGAGAAATGGGAAAGAAGATTTAGGTGTCACCTTGTGGACAGGATGTGCAAGACCTTACAACACAGATGACACACCATGAGCAATAGTTCTCCACTATTTCTTATCAACAGGGTATTGTTTTCCCAAACCTAAATTGATTGTAAAGCTGGAGCAAGGTGCAGAACCATGGATAGGAAATGTCTCAGAAAAGAAATTTACAGATGAGTTAACACATTTTGCATAGTGTTGGTGGAGCCACAAACCAGTAGACAAATATATCTGGCGCTGTATTGAGCAATAATATTCCTGGTTCCCCTGAGTTCTGAGTGTGGCAGAGGATTAGGTGATCTTTTTTCTCACCAAATTATGAATCAAGAATTCATATGGAGACATGTTGAATTTTGTGTGGCAGTAGAGTTAGAGTTATAAATTCTCTTTCTTTTTGTGGTAATCATTCTGAAGCAAAAAAATTAGAGACATAGAAAATGAGATTTCTTTTACATTTTAACTAGAATAGCTATAGTTTATAAAGAAATATGCCAGTGCTGGTGTTCTGTGATAAGGAAAATGGCTTAACAGTGGTGGTCAGAGGCTGTGAGTCTATGGTGGATGATTGAGAACATCCAGAGCTGCAGTTCTCTTTTTATTTCATGGTTCTGATGGTCAGAATTGCCAGAAAAGGAATTTGGACTTAGACTCTGTCCCAGATTGACAGAAGTGAACTTTAGAATTCCCACAAATACATAAAGGAATTGATAGTGAGAAGTTAGTATTGAAGAGATTCATGTATAAACCTTTAATCTTGGGAACCATTATGGCTTAGGTGAAAGGCAAGGGGATGGATAAAATACTCCAGTGATCTCTGAATCTGGAAAATATTCCTGTTCCTTACCTAATGGTTGAGAAAGAAAGCAGCACAATATACATATTTCAAGAAAATAAAAGCAACAGCCTAAAGCTGCATGTAGTAGCTCACACCTGTAATCATAGCTGCTCAGGAGGCTGAGATCTGTGGATCAGGGTTCAAAGCCCATCTGGGCTTTGGTTATTTGGTTATCCAAATAACCTCTAGAAAATGGGAAGTGGGGCTTGGTTCTAGAATAAGGTGAGAAGTGGGGCTTGGCTCAAGGGTAGGGCAGTAGCCTTGAGATGAAGAGCTCAGGAACAGCGTGCAGGCTGAGTTCAAGCCCCATGGACCCCACCCTCCACAAAAAGGAACAGCTTAGGTTCCTATGAAAAATCAAAACAATATTTGAAAAACACAAACCTAAGGATAGTATAGAGAGATGGTAAGTACTCAGCCAATACATAGTAGAATTATTTGAGTAAAGGTTTCTTTCTCATATAAAAAGAAAAGATAGAAAAGCATTATTTTCCAATGTAAAATATCAGTATTAATTAAGGGTTGGTTTAGGGTTAGGGATAAATATAGGGTTAGAGTTAGGTCTAGGGAAGGGTGAGAGTTAGGGTGAGGGGGAAGAGTAGGGTGAGGGTGAGGTTGAGGGTCAGGGTTTGGGTTAGTTTTGGGGTTAGACTTATGGTTGGGGTGGGGTCAGGTTTAGGTTTAAGGTAGTGTAAGGGTGAGGGTGAGGGTGAGGGTTAGGGTTATGGTAAGGATTAGGATTAGGGTGAGGGTTATAGTGAAGGTGAGGGTGAGGTTGTGGGTTAGATTTAGGGTTAGGGAAGGGAATAGGATTAGGGTGAGGGTTAGGGTGAGGGTGAGGGTAAGGGTGAGGGTGAGAGTGAGGTTGAGGGTGATTGTGAGGGTAAGTATTAGGGTTAGGGTTATGTTTAAGATTAGGTTAAGGGCTCAGCACCACCTCTGGCTTTTTTCTATGTATGTGGTACCGAGGAATCGAACCCAGGTTTTCATGCATGCAAGGCAAGCACTTTAACCACTAGGCCAAACTCCCGGCCCCAAGGAGTACTTTTCTTTTCTCTTTTCTTTTCTTATCTTTGGTCGCTCATGGGGCTTGAACTCTGGGTCTGGGCCCTGTCCCTGAGCTCTGCAGCTTAGGGCTATGACTCTATCACTTGAGCCACAGCGCCACTTCGGGTCTTCTGGTGCTTAATTGGAGATAAGGGTCTCATGGACTTCCATGCCCGGCTTTGGACCGCGGTCCTCAGATCTCAGCCTCCCTGAGTAGCTAGGATTACAGGCATGAGCCTTCAGAGCCCAGCATATGAATCATTATAATAGCAATGCAGCGGCTACTCTGCATCTTTGGACTGACAGAGAGCAATCCCATCCTTCAGTGGGGCTGAACTTTTAAAGGTAAACCCCACATGCAGGTGCACATCACCGTTCGATGTCCAGTCAATAAGTGCAATGATGGACCACACACAGGTCATCATAAACACACACTGGTGGTCAAGTAGGGTAAGCATTTTTTACAAAAATAAAAACAATTTTGGCAGCTAAGCCTGCCAGGTTCTTACAGTATTCCTGCTTGTTTTAGTATTCTTGATCAAAGGTGACACCATGTGGATAATAGCTCACATATAGGCCATACTTGGAGAATGATACTAGGGTGTGGTAAAGGATTATGGCAACTTATTGCATTGGACTTGACCTCCGTGTCAAATTTACTACAAATAAGGGTTCAGCAGCAGTTATTACTACTGTTGAGTCTGAGTAGAAACTCCAGCTAGAGAGTGCTGAGGGAGAAAAAAGAGAAATCAAGGTCCATGTAGGCTTTGGACATAAGCTGCTTTCACAACTCTGACTGATTAGAAGACAATTTGGAAGGTAACTTTGAGGTTCTTAAGGAAGTCAATTGAATGTATACTTCAAGTGTTAGGCCTCTAAGATGGTTCCTACACCTAGGACTCATTCTGCGTGAGCATCCTAATCTCTCTGAGATACTTGAGAAGCCACAGGAAAGATCATTTTGTTCGTCAGTTATTCTTGCTTGAAAATTAAGCCATTCTCCAAGACATCAGCAAAATAACTATCTGAAGCCAAGTAGCAATAATAAATTTCCTCTGAAGTTTAAGACCTAGTTTTAATCTAGAATCCTTCTGAGGTCTTCTACAAATCTAGCCACTTCTCATTCATTGCGAGAGGTTCTGTTATTAGGAGAGGGAAAAAAAGTGAGATTATAAATGGATACTTTGTTTTATTTCAGGTATTTCATCAAGTGATTTTTATTTTTTAACTAGACTTCTGGCAGTTTTTGTCTTATAATTCATAATCCTTAATACAGATATAATCTTGGTTCTTGACATTTTGTACCAATATTGCTTGAAAAATGGAAGTATTACATGTCTTCATTCGTAATATGGTACTGCAATTAATTCCAAAATCCACGAAAACTAAAAGATGTAAATATCTTGCAAGTAAGCTGATATCACAATATATTGAAAAGTGGCGATTAATTTTCCAGACAAACAAGAGAAAATTTGTGATTAAGCATTTGGTGAATAATTTTCTCCAGTCTCTCTCGGCTAAACCCAGCTTTGAATTCATTTTCACTATCCTTAACTTCAAACTCAATTCAACCAGTTTAGCTACATACAAAGAACTCTATTTTAAATCTTCTTTTATCATATCCCTTCTTACTTCTTTTGTAAGTTATTTCTGTAGAGATTACAGTTTGAAATTCTCATTCTGTCATGTGTGAAGTACTCTGGTACTTCACATAAATTTTATCTAAAAATTCTATAACAGCAAAATTCCATTTGCATTTCATTCCTGATGGTGTCATATATTTTAAACTTACTTGTGTAATAAAAATAATACAGTGTTCTAAAAAAAAGATTAGGTTAAGGGTTAGGATTACGGTGAGGGTTAGGGTGAAGGTTAGGGTTAGTGTGAGGGTGAGGGTGAGGGTGTGGGTGAAGCTTAGGGTTACGGTTAGGGTGAGAGTGAGGGTGAGGTTTAGGTTTAGAGTTAGGGTTAGGATTAGAGTTAGATTTAGGGTTAGGGTAATGGTTATGATTAGGATGAGGGTTAGGTTGAGGGTGAGGGTGTGGGTTACTTTTATGGTTAGGGTTATTGTTAGGGTTAGGGTGAGGGATAGGTTTAGGGTCAGAGTTAGGGTGAGGGTAAGGATGAGGATAAGTGAAAGCCTTAGGGTTAGGGTTTGGGTGAGGGTTAGGGTGAGGGTTCAGGTGAGGGTTAGGGTTAGGGTTAGGGTTAGGGTAGGGTTAGTTTTAAGGTTAGGGTAAGGGTTAGGATTAGGTTTAGGGTTAGCATGAGTGAGGGTTAGGGTGAGCATGGGAATGAGGTTGAGGGTGAAGGTGAAGTTTAGCTTTAGGCATAAGGTTAGGGTGAGGGTGAGTGTGAGGATGAGGTTAGGTTTAGGGTTAGCCTTAAGTTTAGGGTAAGCGTTAAGGTTAGGCTACCTGTTAATGTTAGGGTGAGGGTTAGGGTTAGGTTTAGGATGAGGCTGAGCATGAGGATGAGGTTGACAGATTTAGTTTTAGGGTTAGTGTAGGGTTAGGGTTAGGGTTTTAGGGTTAGGTTTAGGGTTAGGGTTAGAGTTAGGTTTAGGGTTAGGGTAAGGGTTAGGATTAGGGTGAGGGTTAGCATGAGTGTGAGTGTGAGGTTGTGGGTTATGTTTAGGGTTAGGGAAAGGGATAGAATTAGGGTGAGGGTTAGGGTAAGGGTGAGGTTAAGGGTGAGGGTGAGAGTAATATTGAGGGTGAAGGTGAAGGTTAGGTTTAGGCTTAGGATTAGGGTTAGGGTGAGGGTTAATGTGAGGATTAGGATTAGAGTTAGGGTTCGGTTTAAGGTTATGATAAAGATTAGGATTATGGTGAGGGTTAGGGTGAGGGTTAGGGTTAGTGTGCGGTTCAGGGTGAAGTTGAGGCTGTGGTAAAAGATTAAGGTTAGCGTTGGGGTTAGGGTGAGGGTGAGGGTTAGGTTGAGAGCGAGGTTGAGATTTAGGTTTTAGGTTAGGGTTAGGGTTAGGTTTAGGATTATGGCCAGGGTTAAGATTAAGGTAAGGGTTAGGGCGAGGGGGAGGTTGAGGGGGAGGGTGTGGGTTAGTTTTAGGGTTAGGGTTAGGGTTAGGATTAAGGTTAGGATTAAGGTTAGGTTAAGGGTTAAATTTATGGTGAGGGTTAAGGTGAGGGTGAGGGTGAGTTCGATGGTGAGGGTGATGTTGTGGGTTAGGTTTAGGGTTAGGTTTAGGGTTAGGTTAGGGTGAGTGTTAGGGTTAGGGTTAGTGTTAGGTGAGGGTGAGGATGAGGGTGAGGGTGAGGTTGAGGTTGAGGGTTAGTGTTAGGTTTAGGTTTAGGGTTATGCTTAATGTTAGGGTTAGATTTAGGGTTCAGTTCAGGGTGAGGTTGAGTGTGAGGGTGAAGGTGAGGGTTAAGGGAGGGTGGGGGGTTAGGGTTATGGTTAGAGTTAGGGATAATGATAGGTTGAGTGTTAGAGTTAGGCTTAAGTTTATGGATAGGGTGAGAGTGATGGTGAAGGTGAGGGTGAGGGAGAGGTTTAGGGTTAGGTTTAGGGTGAGTGTAAGGGTTAGGATTAGGGAGAGGATTAGTGTGAGGTTGAGGGTGAGGTTGTGGGTTAGGTTTAGTGTTGGGGAAAGGGATAGGTTTAGGGTGGGGCTTAGGGTGACTGTGAGGTCAAGGGGGAGGGTGAGAGTGAGGTTGAGGGTGAAGGTGAAGGTTAGCTTTAGGGTTAGGGTTAGGGTGAGGGTGAGGCTGAATGTGAGGGTTAGGATTATGGTTACATTTAGGTTTAAGGTTAGGTTCAGGGTAGGATTATGATGAGGGTTATGGTGAGGGTTAGGTTTAGTGTGAGGTTTAGGTTTAGGGTTAGGGTTAGATTTAATGTTAGGGTTAGGGTTAAGGTTAGGATTAGGGTAAGGGTTAAGATTAGGGTGAGTGTGATGGTTAGGTTGAGGGTGTGGATTAGTGTTAGGTTTAGGGTTATGGTTAGGGCTAGTGTGAGGGTGAGGTTGAAGGTGAGTGTGAGGGTTACGATTAGGGTTAGAATTAGGGTTGAGGATAGGGTTAGGGTTAGGGTCAGAGTGAGGTTTAGGGCTAGGGTGAGGGTGTGGGTTAGTGTTAAGTTTAGAGTTAGCGTTAGGGTGAGGGTGAGGGTGAAGGTGAAGGTTTGGGTTTGGATTGAGTTTATGATTAGGTTTATGGTTAGGTTGTTAGGGTCAGCGTTAGGGCTAGGGTGAGGTTGAGAGTGAGGCTGAGGGTGAGGGTGAGGGTTAGAGTTAGGATGAGGTTGAGTGTGAGGGTGACAGGGTGAGGGTGATGGTGAGGTAGAGGGTTAGAGTGAGCGTTAGGTTTAATGTTAGGGTGAGGGATAGGGTTAGGGTGAGGTTGATGGTGAGGGTCAGGGTGATCGTGAGGGATAGGGTGAGGGTGAGGGTGATGGTGATGTTGAGGGTTAGGTTGAGGGTGAGGGTGATGTTTTGCTTTAGGGTTAGGGTTAGGATTAAGGTTAGTGTTAGGTTTAGGGTGAAGGTGAAGGTGAGGGTGAGGTTTATGTTTAGCATGAGGGTGAGAGTGAATGTTAGGGTTAGGGTTAGGGTGAGGATGAGTGTGAGTGTAAGGGTGAGGGTGAAGTTGAGGGTGAATGTGAGGGTTATTTGTAGGGGTAGGGTTAGGGTTAGGGTTAGAGTGAGGGTGAGTGTTAGGTTGAAGGTTAGGGTTAGGGTTAGATTTAGTGTTAGGGTTAGTGTGAGGGTGAGGGTGAGGGTAAGGGTGGGGGTAACGGTGAGGGTGAGTGTGAGGGTGAGTGTGAGGGTTAGGTTTAGGGTCAGGGTTAATTTTAGGGTGAGTGTTAGGGTTAGGTTAGCATTAATGTGAGAGTGAGGGTGAGGCTAGGGTTGAGGGTTAGGGATAGAGTTAGGGATAGGTTTAGGGTTAGGGATAGGTTTATGGTTTCGGGTAAGGGTTAGGCTTAGGGTGAGGGTGAGGGTGAGGGTGCGGTGTGTGTTTGGGTTAATTTTAGGGTTATGGTTAGGTTGAGGGTTAGGTTAGGGTTAGGGTTAGGTTTTAGTATTAGTTTTAGGATTAGGATTAGGATTAGGGTTAGTGTTTGTATTAGGGTTAGGGTTTTAGTGTTAGGGTTTTAGGGTTGGTGTTATGGTTAGGGTTTGAGCTAGGGTAAGGGTGAGGGTGAGGTGAGGGTGTAGGTCAGGGTGAGAGTGAGGGTGAGGGTGAGGGTTAGGAAGAGGTTTAGGGTTAATTTTAGGGTTATGGTTATGGTTATGGTTATGGTTATGGTTATGGTTAGAGCTAGGGTGTATGACACGGACTGTAGATTTCCAAGATGACACAATAGCTGATCTAGAAATCTGTTTGGAGAAAGGCCTGGAAAGAAGATTGCTGCTCATATTAGCTTTTTACACAGAACACATGAGCTAGACTTTCATCTATGCAATAATTCATTGTGGCCTGTGCGCTACCATTGAGATTGCTATATATGAGTAGATATACTTTTATGTAAAGAGCTAAAAAAAATCTGAGGTACTATTTTCAAGCAATTTTTTGTGATATAGATATTGATTTTGTGGCAGATGATATGCCTGGGGTCCTTTTCACATTTTTTCTTATTTAGAATCAAGAATATGTGTCAGAATAGAAAGGGATCGGGGGCATACGATCAGCTTTGTGAAGCTTCCCGGTGGTGGATTTGGGACAGAGGAAAAGTGTGAAAACTCATAGCAAGGTGGGATGTGAAGGCCTAGTGGCGGAGTGCTTGCCTAGCATGCACAAAGCCTTGAATTTGATTCCCTGGTGCCACATGAACAGAAAAACCAAGTGGTGCTATAATTCAAGTGGTAGAGCACAACTCTTGAGAAATCTCAAGGCCAGTTCTCAAGCCCTGAGTTGAAGTGCCAGGACAAGCTGACCAACAACAACAACCAAAAAAGAAATCAAAAAACAAAAATTGTGGGACATGACCCATTCCCTTATGATTTAAGAGAATCTCAGGGACAGCCTTTAGGCCTACCTTCAAGCCCCCAAAATGGCACCAAACCAAAAAATATCACTCGACCAGTTTTATTTCTCCCTTGGTGCCGGATCTGGGGCTTCAAGTCAGGGCCTGGACACTTTCTCTGGTTTTTGTCGAAAGCTTGCCTTCTATCACTTGATGTACAAATCAATGGATATATAGATCCACTTTTTGTCTTTTCTTTTTATAGAAGGAGGGAAAGGTAATTTTGATAAGTAATTTTCACAGACGTTTTTGCTCGGCCTCTTATCTTTTTTAACTTTGGTACCTTTTGGCTCGAACTCAGAGCCTGTGCACTCTTCTTGATTTTGATTTGGTGAGGGATACAGTGACTTTTGCTCACCCAGTGACACCAGGTTGCTGTAGTTCTCCAGAATTACAGCTCTAAATACAGGGTCCTCTGAGCAATGTTTAGGTCCTGCCACTCCTCACATCTGAAGTCCACAGCAACATCACCAAATGACACCATCTCCTGCAAAGGCATATTTCCATCAAGTAATTAGCCCTGAGTCAGGAACACATCAATTCTGGAAGTTCATTCTTCTCCATGTATGTTTTTGTCTTACATAAAATATTTGGAGATCTCTGTGTTTTCCATAGAGTAGGAAAGAAAAAACTCAAATAGACAGAGTTTCCCGAAGTATTAAGTAGGTAATTGAAAATACAAAGTTTCCCTAATACATCAGAATACATTTCTGGCAAAAGCAATAAAGATGAAATAAAAATTCTAAGGAGCTAATAATATGGCAGGACAACATTAGATATATGTAGGTATCTTAAAGGCTAGTTTTAGCTCATTTTGATCAAATTCATTAAATATCAAGGCAACAATGAAGTAAACAAATAATAATTCCCCCATGTTCATATTCTGCCTCACTGAAAAAACCATTTAGAGCTACCATTAAAAAGTGCCCTCAAAATGGAGAAACTTCCCATGCTCCTGGATTGGAAAATCAACATCGTGAAAATGACAATCTTGCCAAAGGCTATCTACAAATTCAAAGCAAAACCCATCAATATCCCAATGTAATTCTTTAAAGAAATAGAAGAGGCAATCCAAAATTTCATATGGAATAATAAAAGACCCCGTATAGCAAAAACACTTCTTAGCAGAAAGAACAGCGCAGGAGGAATATAAATATCAAACTTTAGACTCTATTACAGAGCTATAATCATCAAAACAGCTTGGTACTGACAAAAGAACAAGCCTGAAGACCAATGGAATAGAACTGAGAACCCAGATATTAAACCACAGACCTCTGGCCACCTAATATTTGACAAGGGACCAAAAAGATAGAATGGAAGAAAGACAGCCTCTTCAACAAGTGGTGCTGGCAGAGCTGGTTAAGCACCTGCAGAAAACTAAATTTGGATCCTTCTTTGTCACTCTGCACTAGAATTACCTACAAATGGATCAAAGACCTCGAGGTAAAAGTCGACACACTGAAAACTTTACAAGAAGGAATAGGAGATACACTAGGCCTCCTTGGCAAAGGTCGAAACTTTCTTAATAAGGACCAAGAATCACAACAAATCAGAGAAAGGCTGGATTAGTGGGACTGCATTAAACTGCAGAGCTTTTTATGGCAAAGGACATAGCTAGTAAATTAATTAGGAAGCCTAAAGAATGGGAGAAGATCTTCACCAACCACACAACAGATAAAGGCCTCATATCTAAAATATATCAACTCAAAAAATTGAATCACTCCAAAACTAATCTCCAAAGAAACGACCATCTTTAAAAGATGGGTCAAAGACTTAAAGAGAGTCTTCTCTGAAGAAGAAACAAAAATGGCCTATAGACACATGAAGAAATGCTCAACATCTCTGGTCATAAAAGAAATGCAAATCAAAACAACTATAAGATTCCACCTCACCACAATTAGAATGGCCAGGATCAAGAAAACTAATAACAACAGATACTGGAGGGGATGGGTCCAGGAGGGATCACTACTACACTTTTGGTGGGAGTGCAAAATCATTCAACCACTATGGAAAGCTGTATGGCAGTTCCTCAAAGGACTAAACATAGAGCTCCCTGTTGACCCAGCAATTCCACTACTTGGCATTTACCCAATCATCCAGAAACAAGAACATACTAAATCCACCAGTACAACAATGTTCATTGCAGCACTATTTACCATAGCAAAGATATGGAACCAAGCTAGATGTCCTTTAGTTGATGAATGGATCAACAAGATATGGTATATATACACAATGGAATTCTATGCTGCTGTCAGAAAGAACGACATCACCCCATTTGTTAGGAAATGGAAAGAAGTAGAAGTAATGCTCCTATAAAAATAATTTAATAACTGAAAGCAATGAAAATATTAATCTTTCACTAAAACTAGTTATCAGCGAAAATGCTCCTTGGAGATGTATAAACTACATCTCAATTAATGCTACATCTACATATTCACAATGATGGAGACCAGAAATGTCATTATTGCAGGGTGGGATAATTTCTTATTTTAAAGCCAAGCCATTCAGGAGGGATTCAAACCCACGGCATTACAGTCAACAGCACTCAGTGAATACAGTTAGGAGTCATGTTATATTATATTATTTTATTTTTGCCACTCCTGGCCTTAAGCACCGGGCCTGAGTACTGTCCTTGGATTTTCTCCAGGCTAGATCTCTACCACTTGAGCCTCACCACCAATTCCAGCTTTTTTACTATGCATGTGGTACCAAGGAATCGAACCGGGTCTTCATGCATGCTAGGCAAGCACTCTACCACTAGGCCAAACTTCCATCCCAGGAGTCATTTTAATAGCTTCACAGAGACTTCTGTCATCCTTGGGACTAGTTGGAAACAGCCCCAAGCTTTAGTGGGGCTGAGCTTTCAAAAGGTAAACACCACATGCAGGTGGTCAAGCAGGTTAAACTGGACTTCTTGATTTAGGATTTAGGCTATTCTCATATACATTAGTAACTGAACAACCCTCCTTCAAATCTCAAGTTTTCTAGTTGGGATTATCTTAGTAGAAATATAATTTGTGCCAGGTGCAGTGGCTCACTCCCCTAATCCTCAAACTTGTGACTATGCTTGGAAAGTTCCCAGAACCCTAGAAAAACCTTGTACAACAGGAAATCAGGACTCTCAACTCAGACCCACTGTGTCCTCATCTGTTGTGAGTCGAGGCTCTAGCATGCAATAACTACTCTCAAGCTCTTACATCAGATTCAGCTCCTTGGTGGTCTTTTGGGACCCCAAAATCTGGGCACAACATTCAAATGCAGCCTGGGCAGGCAAAGTTGACAGGCACCTATCTCCAATAAACTAAGAAAGACTCAATGTGGATGTATGGCTGAAGTGGTAGAGCCAGCCATCTGCCTTACAGGAAGAAATTAAGCATTGGTATCATACCCCGAGTTCAAGTCCCAGTAGTAGGACACACACACACACACACACACACACACACACACACACACACACAAATAAAAATAAACATTTTGTCCCCATGTAAGGAAGTAGATCAGGAATATGCTTCAGCAAGCCCTTCCCTGATCAGTTGGCTCCCTTGTGTTACAGGTCTCGCTTCAATGGCACCTTTCGGAGAGACACACTTTCATGTGTGTCTGTGTGTGTGGATTCTGGGATTTGAACCTCTTGAACTTGGGATCTGGACACTGATGCTTAGCATTTTTTTATGTCAAGTCTTCCATTCTAATCAATCAAGTCTCCATTGCTAATTAATGTGAGATAAGAATTTCACAGACAGTTTTGCCCAGGCTGATTTTGAACCAAGATCCTCAGATCTCTGCCTCTTGAGTAGTTAGGATTGTAGGCGTGAGCCACAAGCACTTGATTAACAAAGACCCTCTTAAACACTCTCATCTGCACTGTTGATCTTCCTATGGTTGCTTCATAGATTTGTTTATTTACTTGATTGTCCCTAGGCTTCTCCAAATAGCTGATCAGCTGTGCCTTAGGGAGATGCCTTATTCGCTCATAGACTACATTGTGAACAACTCACTCCTGAAATTTATCTGATAAATGATGAGTGTCTACTCCTCATCCCCTTGCTACTTCTTATATCATACTTTGTGTGATCCTAAGACCTTGAACTCAGGGTCTGTGGTGTTTTTTCTTTTTATACACAGAAGGCTAGCACTCTACTACTTTAGCCACAGCTCCACTTCCAGCTTTCTTGGCTGGTAACTGTTGCCTTTTTTGGAAGGTAAGAATCTCACAGACATCTGCTCCTGGTTTTTCACACCTGTAAACCTATGCCATGGATATCCTCTAATTCTATGTAGAATTGAAGGTAAATTTTGTCAGTCCTGTTCGGATAGAGAAGAGCCCTTTAATATTTATTTTTCTCTTGTGTTAAAGCTATCATTCCTTCTTAACTGGCTTAATGAAATCATCAGAGCTATAAAAGAGCAAAAAGACAATGGACAGAATTAAGTGATTTAGGGTTAGGGTTAGGGTTAGGTTCAGATTTCTCAAGTATAGGACACTGAATTTATTGCATCTCCTTGGAAATAAATATGCTTCAGTATGCCTTGAGATTTAATTTCTTGCTCTTTTTTGTAGTTGTAAGGCTTGAACTCTTGGCCTGGGTGCTGTCCCTGAGCTTTTCAGGTCAAGGCTACCACCCTGCCACTGGAGCCACAGCACCACTTCTGGTTTTCTAGTGGTTAATTGGAGATAAGTGTCTCACATTCTTGTGCTGGGAGCATGGCCCAATGGTACAGTGCTTGGCTAGCATGCACTAAAATCTGGGTTCAGTTCCCTGGTCACATACACAGAGAAAGCCAGAAGAGGTGCTGTGGCTCAAGTGGGAGAGCACTAGTCTTGCCAAAGCTCAAGGACATTGCTCAGGCCCTAACTCAAATGACAGGAGTGGCAAAAAAAAGAGTCTTACGTTCTTTAGTTCTTGGGCTGGCTTTGACTTGAAAACCTTAGATCTATGCCCCGAAATACCTAAGATAACAGGCATGAGCCACCACTTCCAGTGATCTTTTTTCTTTTTTTTTAAGTACTGAAATATGTTTGTTCCAAGCCAGACACAGTGGCTTATGCCTGTAATCCTAGCTGCTCAGGAGGCTGAGATCTGAGGATCACAGTTCAATGCCAACCTGGGCTCTAAAGATTGTGTAAGTGTTATGCACTTTCTAACCTATTCGATCCCACACATTGGGAATATTTATGTCTTTTTCCTATTTCTCTGTTTTCTTTCCTATGCTTAAGCTGCCTAACCCTTAAATCATTTCAGTTCAAATGTTGGGATATGGCTGTCCTGAATTCATTGTTGTGTTTGCATATTGCCTGCATTTTTTTCTCCAGTGCGTAGGCTTTTTTATTCCCATAGGGGCTGGGCATGGCAACATTCATGCATGAAATATGCTCTCCATAAAGAGCTACCATGCTGAGATTTTTGCAAGGTTTCTAGTCCAAAGTTACTTTGGAAAGGATGATTTCTTTTAAACATTTTTTTTGATGAGTCATGGGGCTAGAACTTGGCTTGGGTGCTATCCCTGAGTTTTTCAGCTCCAGACTACTGCCCTACCCTTGAACCAAGCTCCACTTCCTGATTTCTAGATAAGATTCCCAGGTCCTTTTGTGCCCGGGCTGGTTTTAAACCACAATCCTCAGATCTCAACCTCATGAGTAACATGGATTACAGCCTTGAGCCATTGTGCCGTGATATTTTCAAACTTTTTTTCAAAAATTGGTAATTGTGTATTAAAAGCTTATCTGCTTCTTAGTGGCACAGTGGTTCAAAATGGTAGAGTACAAGCCTTGAGATTAAGGGCTCATTGGCAGCATCTATGCCCAGAGATTAAGCCCCATGACTGACCCCTCCAAAAAAAAAAAAACCATCCTGGCCCGAGTCTCATGCCTAGCTACTAAGCAGGCTGAGATCATGGTTCATAGCCAGATCAGGCATGAAAGTCCATGAGACACTTATCTCCAGTAAACCACTAAAAGATCAGAAGTGGCACAATGGTTTAAATAGTAGAGTATTAAACTTGAGCTGAAGAGCTCAGGGACAGTGCACAGACTCAGTTCTAGCCACATGACTAACCAAGACAAAGAAAGGAACAAAGGAAAGAAGGAAGGAAGGAAGGAAGGAAGGAAGGAAGGAAGGAAGGAAGGAAGGGAGGGAGGGAGGGAGGGAGGGAGGGAGGGAGGAAAGAAGGAAGGAAGGAAGGAAAAAGAAAGCATCCTTATCTGGGTAACTATGGATTTGGAATCTTGAAAGTTTTTACATCTTAATTGCTCTTTATGGAGAGTGTATTCCATGCATGTGTCATGCCATCCACAATGCCAATGGCCAAACAGCCTATGCACAGGAGGGAAAGCCAGGCTATATGCAAACCCACCAAAGGAAGTCAGGGCAGCCATTTCCCAACATTTGACCTGAACTGATTCCTGGGTAAGGGCAGCTTACACATAGAAACAAAGCAGAGAAATAGGGAAACGACATCAATATTCCAAATGGGTGGGATTAAAGAGCAGGTCTTTATAACACTTGTAGTAGGAATTGCAAAAACCTCATTTAGTATTTTTTAAAGGACAAATTAAGCCTCTGAAGCATCTTGGAGCATGTTTATTTCCAAGGAGGTGCAATAAATTCATTGTCAGAACCCAGCCATTGTAGTCTGTCAATTGTCTTTTTACTCTGTTATAGCCTCATGATTTCTCTCAGTAACTGAATAAGGATGATAGCCCCCACACAAGAGAAAAATAAAAATTAAATGCCCCCGTTCAAAATCACAAAGTATCTCATGATACTCAGAGATTTCCCTTCCTATTCATGGCTGACATTTTTAGTAGTGATCATTAATAGGAAGAAGTTCTGGAAGACAACAGAGATCATGACTGACCCCTGTTAGTCTCACTGAAATTAAAATCACTGTTCTATGAAGCCCACTGAAACAAACCACTTCTTACATCTCTAGCCATTGCTGTAGAAAGTAGCATCTAATTGTCATCTTTACTTTGTAAGGACATAAACTGAACACAATTCTAGAATGATTATGCCCTTTTCCTGATGTGTTACATAGAGTCTATTTCCACCAACAAGACTGGCTGAGAATCCACAGCAGCAGGTCACCTTTTTGAAGCTCTATCTCTCTTACAAGTAATTTGAAATCAGTTATGATGAGCAAGGGTCTGGTTTCTTAGTTGTAAAACAATTTCATTGTTTCTTTTTGTGTGTGTCAGGATTCTGGATTGAACTCAGGATCTCTTCCTCTTCTTTGGCTCTTTTCTTTGGGGATGATAATCTGCCACTTAAGCCATATCTCTACATCTGGGTTTACCACTGCATAACTGGAGACAAGTCTCATGTAATTTCCTGCTTGGACTGGCTTGGAATCATGATCCTTACATCTCAGTGTACTTCACAATGAAGATTATAATGTCTGTCTTAATTTCCCTTTGATAAGAATCTAAATGGATACATTATAGTTTAACAGAGTTTGAATCCTTTTCTGAGCCTTAGAGATTTTCCTACCAGAATCAAAATGGCAAACTCACATGCAGAAAACTGAATTCACCCCATGAAACCACTTTTCCGAAAACTGTTTGGTTCATCAGTCTGGCTCTGGATCTGCTCTTGTAACAAGCATGACAAAATTTACATTCAATTCTACACTGAATTAGAGGATATGCAGTGCCTGTTCTGTTGCATCACCAATTATTTACTGGTAAGGAGAAATCCCTACTTCTTTTCAATAGGAAATGCTCAATAAATTATATGTATTGATTAGCCATAAAAAACCCACAGGAAATGCTAAATATCATTATCTAATCACATTTTTGGGGAGGTCAGTGGGCAGCTTGAACTCAGGGCCTGTGTGCTTTGTTTTCAGAGCTAGAAAGCTAGTGCTTGAGCCACACACAACTCTACTTTATTTTTGGAAGTTTCATGGGGGCTGTTTAGGTTTGATAATCAATCTGCTGATCTGAGCCTCCTGAGGAGCTAGGAATACACTGGCACCCAGCTCCAATCACATTTCTATATGAGTAAGTAAAGCTCAGTGACACAAGTAACTTCCTCTTCAACAATAAGTACTTTTGTAGTTAATTGGATTTGAAATCCAGTGGCATCCGAGTCTATATTCTTTGTAACTAGGCAGTAAGTCATTTGCTTTTTTTTACAATTGTATCAGTAGAAATGGCATATGTTTCCTATTTCAAATGGCCCTTGGTAGACAGC
Source organism: Megascapheus bottae (assembly GCF_031878675.1). Lineage (NCBI taxonomy): Eukaryota > Metazoa > Chordata > Mammalia > Rodentia > Geomyidae > Megascapheus > Megascapheus bottae. The sequence goes on from NW_028327483.1 coordinate 1,943,062, forward strand.
TAGACATGGTGAGGCATGCCTGTAATTTCATTATTTAGGAAGCTGAAACCAAAGCAGAGTAATTTCAAAGACATATTGCTTATAAAGGAAAATTGCATCTGAGAAGACCAGAAAGATACATAGATCCTCACAATATCAGGCTTGGAAGTTACTTTCTCCATCTTCTATGGATACAAAGTACTTGGAACTTGAAATTATTAATGGTCCACAGTTATCAGCTACCTATTTGGAATCCCCTTTAAGGCCAAAGTGGGAGGAGAAGAACCACAAGTTTAGCTTTTTAAAATGCATGTTAGCATACAGTACCCAGTGAATTGATTTAGTAGATTCAAAAAAGGTTCCAGAAGCCTATAATTTCTTAACTCTCCAGCTTATTCTACCATGCAACCAGACCTAATAGCTGAAAGTTTAAGAGTTTGTAGTTCTGGAGGTTCTCAGATACTTATCATAAGCTAAAGAGGAATCTTGTAGTTGGCACAGGGCACAGTGATCAGATAAAATTTCCACATGTGGCTGAGCTCTAGCTGGAAGGCCAGGGGCCAGTTCCAAATAATGGTATATCCACCCGGCCAGCCAGTAAGAGGCTCGATTGATGAGTAGATGAACACACATCATGGTTCAGCCCCATGATGCACTGCTGATTCTTGGGAGCTCAGATGCCAGCATTCCTTATCACCTTCTTACAGTCAGTGAGGTCTGTGATATGCTTATCTCCAATAACTACAAAAAAGCCAGAAGTAGAACAGTGACTCAAGTGTTAGAATGCTAACTTTGAGCAAAAACCAGGACAGGCACAGAAAAAACAGGAAGAGCCAGGCATGGTTGCTCGTTCCTGTAATCCTAGCTGCTGAGGAGGCTGGAATCTGAAATCTGAGGATAGAGGCTCAAAGCCAGTCCCAGCATTAAAGACTTTGAGACTCTCATCTTCAATTACACACTAGAAAACCAACAAAGAACCACACACTACTATACTTCATATCATCTCCTGCTCTGAGAAAAAAAATTGGGAAATTGTTTCTGTGAAAGAAATCCATACAAAAGACAAATGAAATCAAATGAAGAAGCAAGAAACTATTTTTTTCTTCTTTTTTATTGTAATTAATAGAAGGGTTATATTATATTCAGCAGATAGAAAGTGCATTACTTCAAAAACATTGATACCCTTTCTCATGACATGGTCCCCACTTCCTTTCTCCTCCCTCCCACTCATCTTGATTTTCCCTTTCCCTATCCAATTTCAAGTAACCAATTTAGCACATATAAAGTATATCAGATAACAAGGTGAAATATTGTGACAATATGAGATAACCAAGTGATAGCAAAAGAGATGAGAGGTAACATAGTACATTAAGGACAACAATTACTCAATATATGGCTTTTGTTGCCTTATCCTGGAGGTCCTTACATTTAGTGACATACTATTTGGCCTTATGTCTCTAGACATTGTTCTATTGTAAATCTCTGCTAGGAGAGCCCAAGGTTTCTACTCCTTATAACAAATGAGGAAGACTTTTGGGCCTGTGTCCCTTTGAGTCACTTAATATGATTTTTGCTAAGTCTTTCCATTCCAAGGAACTATTTTCCACATGTGATTTGTGACTGTTACTGAGGACTTTATGTGCTTCTGGAACAAAGCATTTGAAAAGCATTCCTTCCTTTCCATTAATCTCTGTCTCTGAGCTGTACAGAATAAGGATCAGAGCATTGCTCTGAGCTTTGGTTTGCAGACATGAAACACCCAGAGGAATGACGATTGATTAACCTATTGGGACACCAAGAATGTGATTCTTGGAGATTTTAATCCATGAGGAGATGTTTCTGTTTAAAATAGACACAAGTAGAATATTTAGCTCTTACAAAGGATCCAATACTTTCACATACATGTATGTAGATGGGTCTAGCAAACATGACATGCAGCAACCTTTAAAAAACAAAAACAAAACCAAAAAACCTTGTGTGTGGCTGGGAATACAACTTATTGCTAGATTGCCTGCCTAGTATGCATGAAGCCCTTGGTTTGATTCCTCAGTACTACATAAACCGCAAAAACAAAACAAACCACCCGAGTTCAAAATCCAAGACTTGAAAAGCCAAAGGACTCTAGATATTATTCTGAGGCTAGGAAATATCCCAACTAGCTAATAGCTTAGCCTAGTGGTAGAGTGCTCACCTCACTTGCACAAAGATCTGGGTTTGATTCCTCAGCTCCACATACACAGAAAAAGCTGGAAGTGGTGCTGTGGCTCAAATGGAAGAGCACTAGCTACAAGCAAATAATGTACAAAGACTGTGCCTAGGCCCTGAGTTCAAGCCTCATGACATGCAAAAAAGAAAAAGAAAAAGAAGAAAAGAAAAGGAAATATCCCAAATGGGCCAGTGAATATAGCAGATTAGTGGGTGCCTAAGGCTGGAGTGGGCAGTGAAAATATTGTAAGATGGTCTGTTGCGCTCTGTGCAATACAAAAAAAACTGGCTTGTGTGCTTTCAATGGTTTCACAGAGCGGTCTGTGAACCATTTTTTTTTGTCAGTCCTGGGACTTAAACTCAGGTTCTGGGTATTGACCCAGAGCCTCTCTGTGCTCAAGGCTAGTGTTCTACCATTTGACCACTACTACTTCCACTATTTTCTGTGCATATGGTACTAAGGAATCCAATACAAGGCTCTGTGTATGCTAGGCAAGCACGCTACCACTAGGCCACATTCGCATACTGAGAGAACTATATTTATTAAAGCTGTTAGAATTATATTAATTGATTTGCGTATGTTGAACCAGCTTTGCCTCCCTGTGATGAATCCAGTTTGATCATAGTGTATAATTGTTTTGATGAGTTGCTATAGATGGTTGGCCAGTATTTTGTTGAGAAGTTTTGCATCGATGTTCATCAAAGAAATAGGTCTATAGTTCTCTTTCTTTGATGAATCTCTGTCTGGTTTGGGGATGAGGTTATACTTGCTTCATAGAATGAGTTTAGTAAAGAACCTTAATTTTCAATTTCGTTGAAAAGCTTGAGGAGTATTGGTGTGAGCTCTGCTTTGAAGACCTTATAGAATTCAGCTGTGAATCCATCTGGCCCTGGGCTTTTCTTGGACGGAAGTTCTCTAATTGCCATTTCTATTTCAGAGCTTGAAATAGGCCTGTTGAGTTGGCTTAGTTCTTCTTGGTTCAGCGTGGGTATGTTAATATTTGCTAGGAATTCATCCATTTCTTCTAGATTCTCAATTTGTTGGCATAAAGTTTTCAGAAGTATTCCCTTATGATATTCTGGATCTTGGTAATTTCTGTTGTGATATTACCATTTTCGTCTGCGATTTTGTTTATTTCGATATGTTCTCTTCTTTTTTTGGTAAGATTTGCTAAGGGTTTGTCAATTTTGTTAATTCTTTCAAAGAACCAACTCCTTGTTTTGTTGATTGTTTCTATACTTTTTTTGGATTCCAAATCATTTAATTCTGCTTTGATTTTAATAATTTTGCTTTCTTCTACTGGGATTAGGGTTGGTTTGTTGCTCTTTTTCCAGGAGCTTAAGGTGGCACATTAACTTGTTGGTTTGTGATTTTTCCATCTTGTTGTTATAGGCACTCAGAGCTATAAATTTTCCTCTGACTACTGCCTTTGCCATGTCCCAAAGGAGCTGGTATTTTGTGTACTCCTTATTGTTGAATTTCATAAACTGTTGGATTTCTGTTCTGATCTCTTCAATGACCCATTGGTGATTCAACAATGTGTTGTTCAGTCTCCATGAGTTACAGGGTTTTCGTTGGTGGAGATGTGTGTTCAGTTCCAATTTGATGCCTTTGTGGTCAGAGAGCGTGCATGGAATAATTTCAGTGTTTCTGAATCTGTCCATGTTTACTTTATGGCCTAAGATGTGGTCTATTTTGGAAAATGTTCCATGTGCTGCTGAGAAAAATGTATATTGTGTTGTTGCTGGGTGGAATATTCTGCAGATGTCTGTTAGATCTAGTTGGTCTATATAGTTGTTCAGTTCTAAGGTTTCTCTGTTGAGTTTTGCCTAGTTGATCTGTCCATAGATGAGAGTGGTGTGTTAAAGTCACCAACAATCAGTGTGTTTCGATCTATGTATGGTTTCAATGTAAGTAAAGTTTTCTTGATGAAGTTCGGAGCTCCGGGATTGGGTGTGTAAATATTTAGGATCATTATGTCTTCCTGGAGGAAAATCCTTTTAGTAGTATGTAGTAACCTTCTTTGTCTTTTCTCACTAATTTTAGTTTGAAGTCTATTTTATCTGATATGAGGATGGCAACTTCAGCCTGTTTATGGGGGCCATTAACTCGATAGAGTTTATTCCAACCTCTCACTTTCAAAAGATGATTTTTTGGGGGTAAGATGTGTCTTTTGAAGACAGTAGAATGAGGGATCTTGCTTTTTGATCTTACTAGACAGACTATCCCGTTTAATTGGAGAGTTAAGTCCATTGATATTGAGAGTTAGGACTGAGAGATATTTATTAGTTCCTACCATTTTTAAAAGCTTTCATTAGGGCCTGTGTCTTGACAGTTCTTGTGGTTCTTAGACGGTGTGATGTTTAGATGCCATGTCTTTCTCTGTATTGCATTTATGTTAGTTTTCCATGTGTAGAACATCTTTGAGAATTTTTTGTCATGTTGCTTTGGTTGCTACATAATGTTGCTGCTTTTCCCTGGAAAGGAATGTTTTTATTCTTCCCTCAGTTATGAATGACAGCATAGCTGGATACAGTATTCTTGGTTGGTAGTTATTTGACTTGAGGGCATGACATATATGCTTCCAGTCACTTCTTGCTTGCATGGTCTCTGCTAAGAAGTCTGGGTTTATTTTGATTAGTTTGCTTTTATAGGTAACTGATCCCTTTTCCCTGGCTGCCTTTAGGATCCTACCTTTGGTCTCTATTGATCCAGTTCAGATTATAATGTGGTGGAGTTATGTTCTTTTTTGGTCAGGTCTGTTTGGGGTTCTAAAAGCTTCTTGAATCAGGATGGGCCTGCCATTCTGGAAATTTGAAAAGTTCTCTGAGATGATTACCTGAAGTATATTTCCAATACCATTGACCTCTTTCTCCAGACCCTCCTCAATACCAATTAGCCTTAAATTAGGCTTCCTAATTGTATCTTGGACCTCCTGAAGCGCTCTCTCATAGATTTGGATTGGATCATTTTCTGTTCTTTCTCTATAGTAACTAAATTTCCTTCAGCCCTGGAAATTCTCTCCTCTGCATTGTCTAACCTGCTATCAAAGCTATCTATTTTATTCTTCATGTCCATTGCTTCTAGTTGCTCATTTTTGATGCCTTGAATCTCTTCTTTTAGATCATGTATGGATTTCTTTACCTCCTGATTTCCATTTGAGTGGTTAGCTCAGTAGCTTTATTTTCTTTGGACATTTGCTGGAGTTCGGTCACCTTTTTGTTTGTGGCTTCTATGAATTCATCCATTTTTCTTTGAAAAACTTTATTATGGCCTCCTTAATCGGAAAAACTATCCCTCTTTGCAGATGACATGATTCTGTATTTAAAGAATCCTATAGACTCTACTCCCAAGCTCCTTGAAGTGATTCAAAACTTTGGAAGGGTAGCAGGCTATATAATTAACCATCAAAAATCAACTGCCTTCCTTTATGCAAACAGTGAGAGGAACGAGGCAATAATCAGGAAAGCAAATCCTTTCACAATAGTCTCAAAGAAAATGAAGTACCTAGGAATTAGCTTAACTAAGAATGGAAAGGACATTTTTGATGAAAACTTTAAAACCCTAAAAAAAGAAATTAAAGCAGAACTAAGGAAATGGAAAAACCTCCCATGCTACTGGATTGGAAGAATCAACATTGTGAATATGACTATCTTGCCAAGGGCTATCTACAAATTCAACCCAATACCCATCAATATCCCAATGACATTCTTTAAAGAAATAGAAGAGGCAATTCCAAATTTCATATGGAATAGTAAAAGACCCCGTATAGCAAAAACACTTCTTAGCACAAAGAACAGCGTGGAGGAATTTCAATTCCAAACTTTAGACTCTACTACAGGGTTATAATTACCAAAACAGCTTGGTACTGGCACAAGAACAGGCCTGAAGACCAATGGAATAGAACTGAGAACCCAGATATTAAACCACAGACCTATGGCCACCTAATCTTTGATAAGGGAGCCAAAAAAATAGAATGGAAGAAAGTCAGCCTCTTCAACAAGTTGTGCTGGCAGATCCGGTTAAGTACCTACAGAAAACTAAAGTTGGATCCTTCTTTGTCACCATGTGCTAGAATTAATTCCAAATTGATCAAAGACCTCGAGGTAAAACCTGACACACTGAAAACTTTACAAGAAGGAGATACAGTAGGCCTCCTTGGCACAGGTAGAAACTTTCTTAATAAGGACCAAGAATCACAACAAATCAGAGAAAGGCTGGATAAGTGGGACTGCATTAAACTGCAGAGCTTTTGTATGGCAAAGGACATAGCTAGTAAATTAATTAGGAAGCCTACAGAGTGGGAGAAAATCTTCCCCAACCAAACAACAGACGAAGGCCTCATATCTAAAATATATCACCAGCTCAAAAAATTGAATAACTCCAAAACTAATCTCCAAAGTAACAACCATCAGATTAAAAAATAGGCCAAAGTCTTAAAGAGAGTCTTCTCTGAAGAAGAAACAAAAATGGCCTATAGACACATGAAGAAATGCCAAATATTTCTGGTCATAAAAGAAATGCAAATCAAAACAACTCTAAGATTCCACCTCACTCCAGTTAGAATGGCCAGGTTCAGGAAAACGAATAATAACAGATGCTGGAGGGGATGTGGCCAGGATGGATCACTACTACACTGTTGGTGGGAGTGCAAACTCATTCAACCACTATGGAAAGTAGTATGGCAGTGCCTCAAAGGCTAAACATAGAACTCCCCTATGACCCAGCAATTCCACTACTTGGCATTTACCCAACCATCTAGAATCTAGGGCATACTAAATCCACTAGCACAACAATGTTCATTGCAGCACTATTCACCGTAGCAAAGATATGGAACCAACCTAGATGTCCCTCAGTTGATGAGTGGATCAACAAGGTGTGGTATTTGTACACAATGGAATTCTATGCTGCTCTCAGAAAAAATGACATGGACCCAGTTGTTAGGAAATGGAAAGACTTAGAAAAAATCATATTAAGTGAAGTAAGCCAGACTCAAAGGAACTTAGGCTCAATGGTTTCCCTCATTTGTCATAATCAGTAGAAACCTTAGGCTCTACTAGCAGAGACCTGCCATAGAGCAAAACCTTGATACATAAGGCCATATAGTATGATGCTAATTGAAAGGACCTCCAGGATATTGAAGCAAAAGTCATATAACGAATGATTGTTGTACATAATGTACTCTGTTATCTCTCATCTCCTTTGCTTTCCCTTGGGTATCTCATATTGTTACAGTACTTCAGTTTGTTATCTGATATATTGGATGTATTTATATTTGGTTATTTGAAATTTGATAGGGAAAGGGGGAAAACCCAAGATGGGGGGGGGCGGTGGTGGGGGTAATAGGTACCAAGACATGCGAAAGTGTATCAATGAATGTGAATTAATGCATCTTTTGTTTGGCAAATATAATGTAACCCTTTCATTAATTACAATAAAAAATATAAAAAAAGCTGTTAGAGTCAAAAATGCTGGTAGAGACATGAATGCTGTAAATGTACATAGTTCTATTAGACAGTTATACCTCAACGAAGTTGTGGGTGAGGGAGACAACTCAGAAAAATGTGAAAACATGAAGAGAAAAGACTATGAGTATATTTACATAAGATATATGAAGAAATGAATCTATATTGATAACAGGCAGATTTTGGTAGGGTGTTACCATCTATTTCCATTCTGAATGGTAATCATTCTTTGGTAGTCCCTGAAAATTTGTCATGCTTTCTACAAGTATCTCAGGTACACATTTTTCTTAGACCTCAAAACATTGCACAGGAGAGTGGGATGAAACCCTAGGAGGTCGGGATGCAGACATAGGATCACATTCAAAACCACTTTCAGTAAAAGTAAGCAAGATTTATCTGAAAAGCAATCTAAAAATTGCAGGAAAGGCTCATGGATCAAGTGGTGGATTGTGGCCTCATTTAATTTCCATAATTGAAAAATAAAAGTGGAAAATAGCTCTCAGTTGGTCCCTATGATAAATAAAAGCAGTAGTTTATCTGTGGTCCAAGGTATACAATGTATTTTCAAACGAATAACCCACACAAACAAAAACAAAAATACAAACTGAGTGTGAGTTTCTAGGCCTTAACAAGCCATAAGAACTGAAATTTAAAAAACAAAAATAGTAAAAGCAATCATGAAATGATATAAAGGTGAAAGAAGAGAGGAGACAATTAAAGAATTTTAAATCATGTCTCACATCTATAATCCTACCTGCTTTAGTGGCTGAAATCTGAGGATTGTGGTTCAAAGCCTGCCTGGGCAGGGAAGCCCATTAGAGTTGTTTTAGTGAGTGGTAGTGGTGGCCTTGAACTTGCTGTGTTTGGCTCATGACTACAGCTGTAGTACTTCCTGTCTGTTGGTGATTAATTGGAGATGAGAGTCTCATGGACTTTCCTCCCTAGGCTGTCTTTGAACCACAATTCTCAGATTTTACAATACTATGTAGTACCCTTGGCTTCCCATAGCACTCTTTATCTTCTATTAACCATGAAAAAAGAAGGAATAGAAGTAAGGAAGAAAGGAAGGAATGGAGGGAGGGAGTGTCTCCAAGTGGTAGGGTGCTCACTTAGCATGCAGAAAGCTCTGAGTTCTAGTTCTCAGTACTATATACACAGAAAAAGTGAGAAGTGGTACTGTGGCTCAAGTGGCAGAGCACTAACCTTGAGCAAAATGTGTCCAAGGACAGTGTCCAGACCCTGAGTTCAGGCCCCAGGACTGGCAAAACAGAAAAGAAAGAAAGAAAGAAAGGAAGGAAAGAAAGAAAGAAAGAAAGAAAGAAAGAAAGAAGGAAAGGAGGGAGGTAGGGAGGAAGGAAGGAAAGAAAGAAAGAAGGAAAGGAGGGAGGTAGGGAGGAAGGAAGGAAGAAAAGAAAGAAAGAAAGAAAGAAAGAAAGAAAGAAAGAAAGAAAGAAAGAAAGGAAGGAAGGAAAAAGAAAAGCAAAAAAAAACCCCGGAATGGCACAAGTTGAATGGTGGCTCCAATAGTACAGATGGGAGCCTTGAAATAAAAACAAAAAAGGAAAGCAAAAGACATGGAGTGGGGGGAGGGAAATGGGGACCAAGACATGAGGAAGGGTATCAATGTTTGTTAAGTAATGCACCTTCTATCTGGTGAATATAATGTGACCCTTCTACTCATTACAATAAAAATATATAGAAAAAAGAAAGAAAAGAAAAGAAAAGAAAAAGACAATCCTTCTCTGGGATAGTCAAACCCTAGGTATCAGCATGGACACACACACAAAAAAAAAGGAGATCCTGAAGTTGAATTTTGCCTCTAAATATATACCAAGTAGCTTTGGGGGTGGAGGAGGGAGGAAGAAATGACTTCTGAATTCTGTTCAGCCCCAAAGTTCAAGCCCTAGCATAAGAACCAAAAACAAACAAGTTTTTTTTTTAAAAAAGCCAAGCCAGACACCAGTGCCTCACACCTGTAATCTTGGCTGTTCAGGGGTTGCAATCTAAGGATCGTGGTTCAAAGCCAGCCTGGACAGAAAACTTCCTGTGAGACCCTTACTTCCAATTAACCACTCAAAAACTGGAAGTTGTGCTCTGTTGCAAAGTGGTGGAGTGGAGTGCAAATTTGAGCAAACAAGCTCAGGGACAGCTCCCATGCCGTTAGTTCAAGTCACAAAATGGGGGCAAAAAAGAAAAAAAAATCCAGTAGTTGACCTCTGCAGAGACTCCAAATTCTTTTTTTTACATTTTTTTGTGCTTGTCCTTCTGGGGGCTTAAACTTGGGGCCTGGGTACTGTCCTTGGGCTTTCCTCAAGTCTAGCATTTTACAACTGGAGGCACCACTTCCACCTTTCCTTTGTGGAACTGACTAATCGGGCTAGGGCTTCCTGAATGCTAGAGGAGCATTCTACCACCAGGCCAAAAGCCTCCAATTTGTGATTTTAAAAAATAAAAAAAATGAGTGTAGGTAGTCTAACAACAAACCACAAGACCTGAAATGAACAAAAACAACACAACAGAAAAAGTAAATACATGAAAAAAGAAGATGAAGGAAAAGAGCTAATGAAAATTTTTTTTACCAATCCTGGGCTTGACGTCAAGGCCTGAGCACTGTCCTTGGACTTTCTCAAAGCTAAACTCTTCCATTTGAGTCTCAAAACCACTTCTGGCTTTTTTTTTCTGTGTATGTGGTACTGAGGAATTAAATCCATGTCTTCATGCAGGCTGGGCAAGCACTCTATCAGTAGGTGAAAATACCGGCACCCATTTAAAGATTTTTACAACATGGATCACACCTACATCCTCGTTGTTCAGGTGGCTGAAATCTGAGGATTGGGGTTCAAAAAGAGCATGTGGGCCAGCATGGATAGTGGAAGCAGGGATAGATTCCTCTATGTATGTATTCACATACATAGAAAAAGCCATAGGTAAGCCACCATGGTGGCTCATACCTAGAATCCTAACTACTCAAGAGGCTGAGATCTGAAGATGGAGGTTCAAAAGACCAGGCACTAAGGATCATGAGACTCTTACCTTCAATTAACCACTAGAAAACCAGAAGTGTCATTGTGGCTCAAGAGGTAGGATGGTAGATTTGAGCTGAAGAGCTCAGGGACTGCACCCAGGCCCAGAGTTTAAGCCCTATCACACACACACACACACACACACACACACACACACACACACACACAGTCCTAAGTGGTGCTGTTCCTCAAATGGTAGAGCTCTAGTCTTGAGAAAGTCCAAGGACAGTGCTAAGGCCCTGCGTTCAAGTCCCAGGACTGGCAAAAAAAAAGCATACCTAGGTAGGATGTCAGTGAGACTTCTTCCAATGAGTGCCGTGGTTGGCTTGACCTCGCTATGTTTGGCTCAAGGCTAGAGCTCTACTCCTTCCTGCCTACTGCTGGTTAATTGGAGATGAGTCTCATTTCCATGGGACTCTATCTCCTATTAACCACTCTCCTCCTCAAAAGAATCTCTGAAAAAGAGTAATTTCTCAAATTGTCAAAGCTGCAAGCCTTCAGAAAAATTTTAAAACAACAACAAAAATCCTAACCAGACTCTAAATTAAAGCATTAATGTCAGAACCATTAAAAGAAAAAAAAACAAAGAAAACAGAGGAGAAAGAGACAGAGAAAAAAGAATGAAAGGAATAATTATACTGCCACGTGCTGGGGCTCATGCCTATAAACCTAGCTACTCAGGAGGCTGAGATCTGAGAATCAAGTTTGAGAAGCCAGCCCTAGCACTAAAGGACTTGAGACTCTTATCTCCAATTACCCTCTAGAAGATGGGATGTGGGGCTTGGCTCCGTAATAGGGTGATAGCCTTGAGCTGAAGAGCTTAGGGACAGTACCCAGGCCAAGTTCAAGGCCCATGACTCACACAAAACAGAAAAGAAATAATTATAATTTTTAAAAGCCAGAGGCTAAGCCAGAGTTCAAGGTATAGGACCAGCCCAGGAAAAGCAAAACAAAACAAAACTTGACATATGGTGCAAGTAATAGCAACCAGTAGGCTTAAGAAAATAAGGAAAAACTTCAAATAGAAGCACCAGCCCTTGGGTTTAAGGCATAGTACCACCACCCAAATTTAAAAAATAAACAAGAGCAATCAAGGATTGGCTCAAATTCTACAGCCTGCTAGTTCTGAACAAAAACTTTCAGGGAGAGTATACTAGGCCCTGACTTAAAACCCTAGGAAAAGCATCAAAGGGCAAAATAAAACAACACAAAAAATAAATGTTCACTTGCAGCTAAAGAATTATAGCTCCTCAGCTCACTGAAATCTGAGGATCACAGTTCTAAGCCAGCCTGGAAAGGAAAGTCCATGAGACTTCTTGCATTGTGTGCCTGTCCTGGGGCTTGAACTTGTGGTGGTTTGCTCATGGCTAGAGCCGGACTACTTCCTGCCTTTTGGTGGTTAACTGAAGATTCTCATGGAGACCCTATGAGACTCTTATCTTCCATTAACCAATACAAAGGGTACAGGGAACCAGAAATTGACATGATTCTCTGGTATAGAACATGCTAGCCTTCAGGAAGGAAAAGAAAGAAAGAAAGAAAGAAAGAAAGAAAGAAAGAAAGAAAGAAAGAAAGAAAGAAAGAAAGAAAGAAAGAAAGAAAGAAACAAAGAAAGGAAGGAAGAAAGAAAGAAAGAAAAAAAAGAAGAAAGAAAGAAGAAAGAAAGAGAAGAAAAGAAAAGAAGAAAGAAAAAAGAAAGAAAGAAAGAAAGAAAGAAAGAAAGAAAGAAAGAAAGAAAGAAAGGAAAGAAGGAAGGAAGGAAGGAAGGAAGGAAGGAAGGAAGGAAGGAAGGAAGGAAGAGAAGAAAATGTTAGACACTTAGTCATGCCTTCAGTTCAAACCTCAAGAATAAAACAACCAAACAACCAACCAAAGTCAGAAAATCCCTTCTGGCTTATGAAGAGGCTGTTAGAATTGAGGGGGAAATCAGAAATTGTGGCCAGACCACCGGGAGAAGAAAAAAACAAGAAAGCTAGAAATTTAGCTTTGGCTCAAGGTTTGAAGATAGCTAATACATTGAGCTAAAAGAAATAAAAACCAAACAAAAATAACAATGCAAACTGAGGGAGATTTGCCAGTGTCTCCTGAGTTCAATCCTTTAGATTAGCAGATTAGCAACCAGGTGCACAGGAAAACTAAAAATTTGGGTTTAGCTGTTAGAATTGAGAAAAGGAGGAGGAATAGGAGAAACAGGAGGGGGAGGAGAAGGAAAAGGGGAAGAAGGGGAAGAAGTAAAAGAAGAAAAGGAAGTGGAAGAGTAGGAAGAGGAAGAAGCAGGAGGAGGAAACCCTGATAGAAGCCCCAGTATCAACAAGCCTCTTCCCCATCAAAATAATTAAGAATAAAATGAATGTAAAAGAGGGTAAAAGAAAAGAAAAGCCACAGAAACACCTTAAAGTGACGAGAGGGGGATGTTTGTTTATGGCTATAGTTCTAGATTTTTAGTGGGCTGAGAGTTGTGGATTTTAATTTTCCCCCAGCCCAGGTGGGAAAAATCCCTGAGTATCCATGAGATTTGTAACCAATAAATCACACACAGTGGAAAAATGAGAAGCAACAATAAAATCCAGGGAGACTGAGCAATAGTTCAAGTGGTGGATCAGTAGCCTTGAGCAGAAAAGCTAAGGGACAGTGCCCCAGACCTGATTTCAAGCTGTATAACCAGTAGAGGGGGGGGGTGATGAGCCATAGAGACAAAAGGACAGAGGGACAGAGAGAAGAGATTTGAAAACATACAAGATGATTTTTAAATAAAATATAGAAGTTGAAAAACAGTTGTATAATAAGACACAAGGAAAATATAAGAATTTTTTTCACAATGAAGGTCAAAATACCAAGCTGACCTCACACAAAATTTACCCCAACCTACAAAAAGCACCTCAATTTTCCCTGCTAACAGAGTGGTCAGTAATTCAGAACTGAAAATTCACAGCCTATGTTGAAATGATCTTCATTCTCTGACACCTGTGGCTGTGCAGCCCTGGGAGAACTGATGGATTGTGCAGTATTTGACTTGTCATATTTTCCTTGTGTTCTGGGACTAGTCATGTGGTGGGGGTGGGGGCATGGACACAGGAAGTGGAAATCATTCTTGAGGCACATTCTCACAGGAGAAGCTCAGAGAATTCAGATTCTTAACTGGCACTGATATAAGCTACATTTTCTTTCTTTTTTTTCAAAGGAAGAGTGGAGTTAGGTCACACTTATACAATTACTGATAGAATTCACGGATACCCACTATGAAGAAAACATGGATTTTTTTATATTCTATAAGTAAAATTAGAATTAAAATGAAATTCAAGCTTAAAAGATTCAGTCACTTATCTACATTTTAAAGAGGGAACACAGGTACCTCTAAACTATGCCTAAGTGTGCCAAGGAATGGGGCATTCAGAGAGGACAGCATTGCCAGCCATCCAGAGAGTTTGGCTTCATTTTCTTGTTATGATTGATGATGATGTTTTTCTTCTTTGGAGAACATTCACTCTGTTTATCCTAAGAAAATCAGTTGTGTTTTCAGGCAGTACAATTTGTGACTACCTGAGCACTGATCTTTCTATTGGAGTCATAGTGCCAGAGACTCAAGCTCCTACTCTCTTGTATGACCCTGATGTTACAAAGCCCCTGGCTAGGTGGTTCTGGTGTGACCACATGGGTGGGTGAGAAGCTTCCCTGTATTAGTGACAGGGCTTCTGGCTCTCGGTGGCTTTGGTGTCATTCAGAGATCTTCACTGCCATCTCTGGAACTGTCTGTTACTGAGCCTGCACACAGCAGCACAATCTCCTCAAAGCAGCCTTCATCCTGCTCACCACCACCTTCCTGCCCCATTTTCTTCTGGAGCTAGAGGCTCTGCCATTATGCTGTGTCTGCTACAAAGGAAGGACAACATCCTCTTCAAGGCTCTGTGACAGGGAGGAGCCTTGGAGGGCAGCTACTGACTCATGATATGGCATGAGGCTGTGGCTGGAGCTCCTCTGCAGGAACCAGATGGGAATAGCAGATAAGGAGGCCCTTCTTCCTGTCTGCTTTTCATCACAGGTCAGCAGACACTGAGAGGGCAATGGTAAAGAAAAAAATCTGGTGAGGATTGGCAGAAGATGGCGGCAGTTCATGCTGAGACATACTGAGCTCCTGCCAAGATTCATGTACTGGCAGTGCAGGAGACAGTCCTCTATCAGAAATTGATCCTAAGTAAGCTTTAGGACCACAGAGAACTCAGTCAGATAGGAAAAAAAAAGGAAAAAAATGAAGAATACCAACGCAAAAAGAGAGCATGGAGCTCCACCGCAGAGCGGCCAGGGAGACAAAGGCTCTTCTGAATCAGAGCAGAGAAAGTGCTCCACAGCAGCACAGACCTGCCGGCTGCAGACAGAGACACACAGAGCCTGCACAAGCCCAGAGCCGACACCCAGCCTTGCACGGACCTGCCAGCTTCACGGAACCGGAGAATCCAGCAATTCGTAAGTTTCCACTTCTGCTCCAAGAACGGCATCGGGAGGGAGCCCCTCCCCCTCAAGCTGAGAGCAGCACCATCTTGACTGCTGGCAATGACCCAGACCAAATTGGAGTCTGAGAGGTGTTGCTGACAGCACCACCAACCTATAGGGTAAAGGATTTCCCAGAGATCACTTAGCCAGAAATCTGGTCCCAGCGCTGCCGAAGTCCATCCCTCTGTGCTGCCCACAGACCTGGTAAACAAGCCACCCGTGGATCTTTCAGCTTTGTTTTACCAAACAAGCAATCGCATCCAAAAAACCTCAAAGCCAAATCACAAGAGGAAAAGGGTTTAGATCCCAAATTTAGTGAAGACACAGTTTCCTAACCTCTCCCCCCACCAAAAAAAAAAACTGAAGAATACCCTTTTTAAATTTTTTTACCCCATTTCATTTGCATTTTTAAATGTTCTTATTTTTCTCTTTGCCATTTAACCTACACTTTTTTTCAAATGTTATGATTCATTCCTTTTTTTCTTATTTTTTCTTTTTTTCTTTTTTTCTCCTCTCTTTTCCTGCAAACCTGCTTTCACTGTGGTTGTTCCTAGAAACACAGTGAGAGCCGTTGGTACAGTTTGAATAAAAACAATATCATATTGATACAGTCACCTCCTTTTTAAACTCCGGCTTCTCAACCCTAATATCTCTTGGGTAAGAACACAGAACAGTGAGGAATCTCCCCCCTACCTTTTTTTCTTTTTTCTTTTCTGTTTTTTCTTTTTTGTTGCTTTTGTTTTTATTTTGTGTGTATGTTTGTGTGTTCTGTTTTCTTTTATTTTGTTGCTGTTTTGTTTCTTTTTTTCTTTCTTAAATTGGTATCATTGAAATCTCCTATATCAACCTCTGTCTTTTCTCTGTATATTCTTATTACTCTTCTTATTTTATCTAAGTTCATCTAAACCTTCTACACAAATACTCTACCTGTCTATCACCTTAGGTCAGTTATCCTTACACGATACCCTTTCTTCATTACTATAATATATTTACACTCCTGTATTATTCTTTTCCTACCTCCCTTGTCGTCTTTCATATAATTTTTCTATCTCTGGTCCTCTGTTCATCCTTCGACTCTTATAATGCATGGATCTACATTTGATGGTTGTTGAGCAATGCTGTGTATCTAGGTGTTCAATTATACTCTAGGTCCAGAAGGACTTAAACACAATAGAGATTTTATTGAGGGGCTTATTTTTTGGTCATAAATTGGTCATCTGTGATTGTATTAGATCTGTATGTAACTGTACAAAACGAAAGAGAGTGTGCTATTACCAATCTAAAAGAGCTAATATATATTGTCAGCCAACTAAAAAGGTCTAGATTGGTTATATCTGAAAAATTATAATCCTATTTAGTATTAATCTTGCTCCCATCCTCAAATGGGCAGAACAAGAAACTCGAGAAAAATGTGAAATCAAGGAATAGCATCTCCCATACAACATAAACCGGCAATGGAGCAGTCAGTGGCAAATCTAGACGGGAGCCTTCCAAGTGCTATACAAATGCAATTGATAATCATCATTAATGAAAAATGTGAAAACATAAAGAAAGAGATAAGGGAGGAAGGCTAAACAAGAGGAAACCATAAACAAGGTGATATATGAAAAAGGGGAAGCCATAAAGGAGGCCATAATAAAGGTTTTTCAAAGAAAAATGGATGAATTCATAGAAGCCACAAACAAAAAGGTGACTGAATTCCAACAAATGTCCAAAGAGAATAAAGCTGCCGAGTTAACCAATCACATGGAAATCAAGGAGCTAAAGAAATCCATACATGATCTAAAACAAGAGATGCAAGGCATCAAAAATGAGCAATTAGAAGCAAGGGAGATGAAGAATAAAGTAGATATCTTTGATAGTAGGTTCGACAATGCAGAAGAGAGAATTTCCAGGATTGAAGATAATTTAGCTGTTATAGAAAAAGAACAGAAAATGAGTCAATTCAAATCTAGGAAATATGAGAAAACGATACAGGAGGTCCAAGATACAATTAGGAAGCCTAATTTAAGGCCAATTGGTATTGAGGAGGGTCTGGAGAAAAAGGTCAATGGTATTGGAAATATACTTCAGGGAATCATCTCAGAGAACTTCCCAAATATCCAGAAGGGCAGGCCCATCCAGATTCAAGAAGCTTTTAGAACCCCAAACAGACCTGACCAAAAAAGAACATAACACCACCACATTATAATCTGAACTGGATCAATAGAGGCCAAAGATAGGATCCTAAAAGCAGTTAGGGAGAAGACAACATTGACCTATAAAGGCAAACCAATCATAATAATCCCAGATTTCTCAGCAGAGACCATGCAAGCAAGAAGAAATTGCAATGATACATACCATGCCCTGAAGTCAAATAACTACCAATCAAGAATACTGTACCTAGATAAGCTCTCATTCATAAGTGAGGGAACAATAAAAACATTCCATTCCAAGGAAAAGCTTCAACATTATGTAGCAACAAAACCAACACTACAGAAAATTCACAAAGATGTCCTAAAAATGGAAAACCAACACAAATACAGAGAAAGACATGGCACCTAAAACTCATAACATCTAAGTACCATAAAAACTATCAAGAACCAGGCTCTAATGAAAGCTTGTAAAAATGGTAGGAACTAATAAATATTTCTCAATCCTGACTCTCAATATCAATGGACTTAACTCTCCAATTAAACGGCATAGATTATCTAGTTGGATCAAAAAACAAGATCCACCATTCTGCTGTCTTCAAGAGACATATCTTACCGCCCCAAAAAACACCTTTTGAAAATGAGAGGTTGGAATAAACTCCATCAAGCTAATGGCCCCCATAAACAGGCTGGAGTTGCCATCCTCATATCAGATAAAATACACTTCAAACTAAAATTAGTGAAAAAAGACAAAGAAGGTTACTACATACTACTAAAGGGATCTTTCCTCCAGGAAGACATAATGATCCCAAATATCTACACACCAAATCCCAGAGCTCCGAACTTCATCAAGAAAACTTTACTTTCATTGAAAGCATACATAGATCGAAACGCAATGATTGTTGGTGACTTCAACAAACCACTCTCATCTATGGACAGATCAACAAGGCAAAAACTCAACAGAGAAACCTTAGAACTGAACAACTATATAGACCAACTAGATCTAACAGACATCTGCAGAATATTCCACCCAGCAACAACACAATATACTTTTTTCTCAGCAGCACATGGAACATTTTCCAAAATAGACCACATTTTAGGCCATAAAACAAACCTGGACAGATTCAGAAAAACTGAAATCATTCCCTGCACTCTCTCAGACCACAAAGGCATCAAATTGGAACTGAACACACAACTACACCAATGAAAACCCTGTAACACATGGAGATTGAACAACACATTGTTGAATCACCAATGGGTCATCGAAGAGATCAGAACAGAAATCCAACAGTTTATGAAATTTAACAAAATGGACCACACAAAATACTAGCTCCTTTGGGACACGGCAAAGGCAGTAGTCAGAGGAAAATTTATAGCTCTGAGTGCCTACAATAACAAATTGGAAAAATTGCAAACCAACAGTTTAGTGTGTCACCTTATGCTCCTGGAAAAAGAGCAACAAACCAACTGCAATCCCATTAGAAGGAAGCAAATTATTAAAATCAAAGCAGAATTAAATGAATTGGAATCCAAAAAAACTATAGAAAGAATCAACGAAACAAGGAGTTGGTTCTTTGAAAGAATTATCAAATTGACAATCTCTTAGAAATTCTTACAAAGAAAGAAGGGAGTATACCAAAATAAACATAATCACAGACAAAAATGGTAATATCACGACAGAAATTACCAAGATCCAGAGTATTATGAGGGAATACTTCTCAAACAGCATTAGCTGTCTGTTGACTCCATTTTCCTCATGGGATGGCAAGCAGTCAACCTCTTCCAAACAGCTAAGAAAATATGGTGGCTTGTAAATTTCAACTATACTTAGTTAATATGACAATAAATATAAATACTACTAAATATGACAATTTCATGAATCAGTGGAGTAGTTATCAAAACTTAGTGTAATTTAGCTAAATAAATTTAGTGGTAGCATATATTTAATAAGCACAATCTAAACCACAGAATAATGGAAATCCTCAAACCAACACAACCCAAAGACTTCCTTCCTCCCCCATCCCCCAATAAATGCATCAACCTAGATCTGATTTACTTCAGCACTGCAAAGTAACTCTCTCAGCATTTTAACTGAAAATGCAAAGCTACTAACTGCTTTTTGTAAGCCCTGCAGGCACCACACAATGGCATGTGAGGTCGATGAGGAAATGGCCGAATCACAGTGAGGCCAATGACATCATGAAAGAATGGACCAATCACAGCCAGGCCTTATGCCACCAGGATTGAATGGAACAGTCATAGCCAGGCATAGACCCTTTGAGGATCTAGCTCATAGGAATGTTGTAAAAGACTTCAAGTGGACTCCTATGAGCATCCTTATGGCAGCATTTTGGGAACTATGAGGACTGGACAAATGCCTCCTTCCTTCTCCAGTGCCATGATATCCTAGGACCTGTTCCTGCAGACCTCAGCCTTCTTGTGTCCTTCTTGGTCCTGGAACTTATTCCCACAATCCCTGAAACCATGATGGATCACAATGATCCCTGGAACACATAGGCAGTGGCAAAAGCTACCAGAGTGGCATGAAGTTTAAAAAAATCATTTGATGTGTCAGGATTGGTACCATATTATTATACTGATTATTTTTAAAATCTCAAAATATTTGTTACAACTTGATGGAATAATTTAAAATTAAAAGGCTTGGACTGAGAGTTTGGAATAGTGGTTCACTGCATGCCTAGCATGCATGAAGACCCAGATTTTATTTCTGGGTACCACATACGTAGAACATGCTGGAAGTCATGCTGTGGCTCATGTGGTAGAGCATTAGCCTTGAGGAAAGACCAAAGACAGTGTTCAGGACCTACGTTCAAGCCCTAGAACAGTCAGAAAAAGAAAAACAGGCTTGCTGGGTGGGGGCTCATGTGTGTAATGCTAGCTACACAGGAGGCTGATATCGGACGATCAAGGCTCAAAGCCAATTAATCTGTAGAAAACGGGAAGTGGGCTTGGCTCCCTCGATATCCAGCGTGATGTCCAGATAAGGGGTCAAAGGTGTCTGAAGTTCTATGGGACTGGATACATGTGATTTGGGATCTCCAGTAACCTCCAAAGATTTCCTGGATGAGGCTGGGTTCCTGACCAGCAAGAGCCAAGCCGTTAGGACAAGACTAACAGGATTTCTCCACAGACTCAAAGATGAATGTGAGAAACTCATGGGCATCTTCCTGCTTGTGCACGTGGAAGCCAGCTCCGAGGGCACAGGAGGGCTGAATGATGGCCCCGGAGTGCTGGAAAGCCCTTTCCAGGTGAGCTTGCATCACACACATCATGCAGGTTGTCTTCTGGCAAGCCATCTGGGAGGTCCCAAGGGACAGTATGTGGCTGGCAAGTGGGTCTGTGTGAGTCAGACACTGCAGAGTTGAATTCCTGTAGCAAGCATTGCCTGTGTTCTTGAGGCCGGCACCAGCCGTGCAATGTGGCTCCCAGCTCAGCGGAATGGGCTCCCTCGGATCCAGGGCTGGCTGGACAGGAGGCTCTTTTTGAAGATGGGTACCAAGGAAGGACCAGGGCTTCATAGAGGCCAGACATACACTGTACCAGTAGGCTACCCTCCCAGCCTTTGGAACTGCAAACCTCACATCTCAGCCTCCCGTGTATCTAGGATTTCATGCATAAGCCACTGGTGCCCACGAGGGTATGTCAACTTCCAACTCATGAGAACTAGGAAAAGGATCTGCATTCACAAATTAAAACGTGAAAAGGGTCTACCTAAATTCAAAACACACCAGGAGATGTACCCAGGAAATTCAATGACCAGGAAGTTTCCAGATTTGTAATCACATATGGAATAAAGAGTCTAAAGAACTGAATCAAATGTGATTTATTCATAGATTAGAGTGCTGTTGAAAGTGCCAACATTTCAGAAGGCCTTGGCTCAGCAGAATACTCGCAATCCATACAGCAGTAGCATTGAACTGAAGATCTGAGGGACAACACCGACACCCAGAGTTCAAGTCCCATGAGTAAAAAAAAACAACAACCTCAGTTATTTAATAAGACACAAGAAAAAAAATCTAAGAATTTTTTAACAATGCAAGTTAAAATAAAACCAAGCTGACCTGACCCAAAATTTACCCCAACCAAGAGAAAACCTCTTTGTTTTTCTATGAGAGGTCAGTTATTAAAACTAAATATTCACAAATTATGTTGAGATGGGTCATTCTCTGACTTCTGTAGCAGTGCAACTGATGCACTATTTGAATTTTCTTATTTTCCTTGTGTTCTGGTAATAGTCATGGGGGGGAGAGGAGAGAGGGGAAGGGATGTGGCACAGGCATTGCTAATCACTCTTGAGGTGCTTGCTTACAGGATGGGGACACAGAGTTCAAAAGCTTAACCAGTAATGATTAATGCTACATTTTTCTCTCCTTTTTTATATATTTTTCAGGTGTTTTTTTTTTCATTTTGCTTTTCAGTTTACAAAGAAAGGGTAGAGTTATATCACACTTATGAAGGGAATATGGATTTGTCTATACACTATAAGCAAAAATAGAATTAAAAGATGAAAGCATTAGGTCACATAGCTATGTTTTAAAGAGGCAACACAAACAAGTCTAAACTATTCCCAAGTGTGCTGAGAATGGGGCATTCAGAGAGGACAGCATTGCCAGCCAACCACAGACAGTTTAGCCTTCCTTGTTTACTTGTGATGATTGTTCTTGTTTTGTCTTGTTTTGTCTTCCACTTGATTTTTCCGGGGAAAATCAGTTGTATGGGTTTTCAGGCAGTTCACATTGTAAGTACCTCAGCAGTCTTGTTTCTGTTGGGTTTACGGAGTCCGGAGACTCAAGCTCATTGTGTCTTCTAAGGCCCAGGAGTTACCAACCTGTTTCTGGGGTGATTCTGGTGTGACCACATGGGTGGGTGAAAAGCTTCCCTGTGTCAGTGACAGGGCTTCTGGCTCTCAGTGGCTTTGGTGTCTCTCAGGGCTCTTCACTGCCATCTCTGGAACTGCCTGTTACTGGGCCTGAATACAGCAGCACAATCTCCTCAAAGCAGCCATCATCCTGCTCACCATCCCCTTCCTACCCCATTTGCTTCTAGAACTAGAGGCTCTGCTATCATGCTATAGCTGCTGAAAGGGAAGGACAATCTCCTCTGAGGTGTTGTGTCCATGCCCAAAGCAAAATCAGCCAGGGGTTATTGCTGGGCATGCTAGGGGCTCAGCAGGAGGAATTTTCTGTGCAGCCTCCTCTGGCAGCTCTTTACAGACATACCAGTCATATCTCCTACGCCTCATTCCAGGCTCATTGCAGCCCTGACTCTTGGTACTCGAAAGATTCTATTCTCATTCTGGGGCTGTGCAGAGGGCAGGGATTTTGCTTTAGCTCTACAGCTCTGGGTCTCCTCATGTGTCTTTGGGAGGGACCAGCTTTGAAGGGCAGCCACTGACTCATGTTGTGGGATAAGGTTGTGGCTGTGGCTGGAGATACCCCTCTATAGGAAGCAGAATGAAATGGCAGGCAGGTAGGCACTTCTGCCTGTCTGCTTCACATCACAGTTCAACAGACACTGAGAGGGCAATGGTAAAGAAGTCTAGGAAGGAAACCTTGTTCTCCCCTCCAGTAGGAAGGTGGGAAGTTTTGTGACAGTGCGATGTGGCTTTGAACCAGGAGCCTCAAATTTCAGCAACCTCAGAAGATATGTTTGAAGATGTGAGACATTATTTGAAAGTCTCTAATTGGCTATTTACTTTTCTTTTTGTTTTTCCCTGTTCACTATTTCTGTTTATATAATACTTTCCTAGTTGTTCAGGTTATTTCTGGGCCTCTACTTTCTTGTTGAGGATTTATCCTCAATTTTTTAAATTCAGTTTTCATTGTTTTCTCTCAATATTTAGAAGCTCTGCTACGTAGTCAACAGGTCAACTACTGGCTTTGTTTACCACACCATTGAGCTTAAACTTAGGGTCTGGGCACACTGTCCCTGAGCTCTTTTGCTCAAAGCTAGCACTCTACAACTTTGTTCCCCAATGCAAATTTTGGGTTTTGAGTAGTAATTAGAGGTAATTGTCTTCCAGAGAATTTTCTGCCTGGGCTGGCTTTGAACCAGTACTATCAATTCTTAGCCTCCCAATGGGCTAGAATTACACACATGAAACACTGCCTTTTTTTTTGCTTACTTGTTTGTTTTGTGGGGGGGGGTGGTAGGGAAAGGTGCTTGTACTAGAGTTTGAAATCAAGGCCTGTTCATTTTCCAAAATAAATTTCCCTAAAAGTTTCAGAAAATATCAGTACAGCCAATACCAGACTTTCAAGTTTGGTATTTTGTTTTTCATTCAAGGCCCCCTGCCTCTACCCCACAAGCCAGAGCTCAACTTCTGCCTTTGTATTTTTTTTGGCGGTTCATAGGAGGTAAGACTGCCCCTGAAACACAAAGAACATCACACAGAGCCTTAAAATCAGAAGATAGTGGCTTGAAACCATCCTGGGCAGGAAAGTAATTGAAACTATTCTCCAATGATCCATCAAGATTCAGAAAGAAGTAGGGCCCCAATTATGAACAAAGCACCACCAGTTTAAGCCCAACACTGACAGACACACATTAAAACAAGTCTCATGGACTTTCCTACCCAGGCTAACTTTGAACCACAATCCTCTGATTTCAGTGACTTTAGCAAGTAGGAAAGAGTCATGAAACAAGTTTTAAAACTTTTGCGTTGTCTCTGATGTCTTCTTCCATCTAATTCTTTTTTTTCTTGCTTAAAAAAATGTTGTTCCAGTATTCTAGCTTATCATAGCTTGGCTCATTCCCCACTCTCTCCTCTCTCTGCTTCCTTATCTTTGTCCATAAGGGAAGGTGGCTTTGCACCTGGAGCTACCACTCAACTTCAGAGTGGCTGGCTGGCCTGCCAGCTTGCCTACCTACCTGCCTGCCTGCCCGACTCCCTGATTCCCTACCACCCTGCCTCCTTCCCTCCCTCCCTTCCTTCCTTTCTTCCTCCATTCCTCCAGACTTCCTTTCCTACTTACTTTCTAACTTCCATCCTTCTTTTCCTTCTCTGGTGGCTTATAAGAGAAAGAGTCTCATATGAACATGAGGACATACTCAGGCTCTGAAATCTGAGGATTATGGTTTGAAACAAGCCTAGGCAGGAAAGCCCATGAGATTCTTTTCTTCAATTAATCACCAAGAGACAGGAAGTAGTAGAGCTCTAGCCATAAACAAAACATACCCAGTTCAAGAACACCAGTGCCATTCTCTAAAACAGATTTCACATATTTTCCCAGTCAGGCTTCAAATAGTGATCCTCAAATTTCAGCAGTCTAGGTAGGATTACAGGTGTGAGCATGATTAAATTTTCTTTACTTGGTTCTTTTCTTTCATATTTTTTCATATATTTTCCTTGTAATTAATAGAAGGGTTACATTATGTTCACCAGATAGAAGGCACATTGTTTCACATACATTGATACCCTTTCTCATGTCTTGATCCCCACTTCCCTCCCACACCTCCGCCCCTCATCTTGTTTCACTCCCCCTTCCTTATCTAACTTCAAATAACCAAATATGCATATATCCAGTATATCAGATAACAAGGTGGAATACTGTAACAATATGAGATAACAAAGGGACAGCAAAAGAGATGAGAGATAACAGTACATTAAGGACAATAATCACTCATTGTATGGCTTTTGCTTCTGTATCCTGGAGATACTTTCATTTAGCATCATTCTATATGGCCTTATTTGTATAGGTTTGTTCTATTGTAAATCTCTGATAGGAGAGTCCAAGGTTTCTACTGATTATGATAAATGAGGGAAAACATTGAGCCTATATGGGCAAGAAAGTCCTTGTGACTCTTACCGGTAAGTAACCACCAAGAGGCAGGGAGAAGTAGAGCTCTAGCCATGAGCCAAACACAGCTAGTTCAAGGCCACCACCACCACTCACTAAAACAAGTCTCATGGATTTTCCTGCCCAGGCTGGCTTTGAACCATAACCTGCAGATTTCAGTAACCTGAACAGGTAGGATATAGGTTTCAGTCATGATTTTAAAATCTTTAATTGGCTTTTCTGTCTTTTCAGTTTATTTTGAATTTATTTTGTGTTTTCTGTCAATTTTTTTTTCATTTTAGGCCATCTGGCTTGTTGTTAAGGACTAAATACTCATCCTCATTTTTATGAGGTTTTTTGTTTGTTTTTAGCTCAACATTTGGAAGCTCTGCCACCTAGGCCACAGATCAACTACTGGCTTTGGGTATTTTCGTTCTAATGCTAGTGCTTAATCTCTGGGCCACTAGTTGAACTTCTGCCTTTTCATTTTTTGTTGGTTCATAGGAGGAAAGAGTGCCTGCACAGATGGGCACAATGGCTCACACCTGCCAGGGTAGGGTGGTAACCTTGAGGTGAAGAGCTCAGGGACAGTGACCAGGTTGAGTTCAAGCCCCACACCCCAGAAAAATAGTAAATATTTGTGCCCACACAGTTTTGAAATCTGAGGAAAATGGTTTGAAGCCAGCGGCAGAAAGTGGTAAGGCTCTAATCATGAGCAAATCACCACAACTTAATTCCACCACTGGCAGGCACACACTAAAATGATTCTAGTGGTCTTTCCCGCCCAGGCTGGATCCTCTGCTTTCGCTGATCTGAGCAAGTAGGATACAGGAATTAACAGTGTTTTCAACTTTTTGAGTTGGTTCTTTGAAATTTTCTCCTTTGTCATTCTTTTTTATCCCTTTTTTGTTTTTGTTTTTCTTGTACAGATTTTTAAACTTGTTGTTATTAATTAGTGACTTTCTCTGAGGTTTTTTTCTTTGTTTTGCTTTTCTTCCCCCTCAAGGTCAGCAGAATTCACATTTGGAGCCAAAGCTCAACTTCAGTGTTTTCTTTTTAAAAATTATTTCTTGTATTTTATTATCGGGGTAACAGTTACATTCATCAGGTAGTGGGTACATTACTTCGAAAACATTGATACACCGTCCCATATTTTTCTCCCACTTCCCAGTCATTCTCCCCCTCCAAAACATCTGGTTTTTTCCTTCCTTTATGCATTACAAAGAAACATGTATACAACATATCAGGTAACAAAGACAGATACAGTAACAACATTAGATAAACTATAAAGGGGAAAAGAGAGAAGTAACTTCACATAGTACATTAAGAAAAACAGTCACAAAGAAAAACTTATTTCTCTATCCTGGTTTTTCTGTCACTGTATATCTTTCTTTGTTTCTTTTTTTCTTTCTTTTCTTTCCTTCCTTCCTTCCTTCCTTCCTTCCTTCCTTCCTTCCTTCCTTCCTTCCTTCCTTCCTTCCTACCTTCTTCTCTTCCTCTAGCTTCCCTCTGTCCCTCACCCTCTCCATTCATTCCTCTGTCCATCTCCCTCTCCTTATCCCTCGCCCCCCTCTCCCCTCCATCTTCTCTCTCTCTCTCTCTCTCTCTCTCTCTCTCTCTCTCTCTCTCTCTCTCTCTCTCTTTCTCAATCTCTTTTTCTCTCCCCTTATCTCAGTTTATAGGAGAAAGAGTTTCATGTGAATACAGGCCCTGAAATCTGAGAATTGTGATTTGAAGCCAGCTCAAGCAGGAAAGTCCATGAGACTCTACTCTCCAATTAATCATAAAGATCTATGAAGTAGTAGAATTCTAGCTATGAACAAATCACAGCAAGTTCAAGCTCACTAGTACCACTCATTCAAACAGGTGTCCTGGACTTTCCTACCCAGGTGACATTGAACAAGGATCCTCAGTTTTCAGCAAGCTAAGCAGGATTACAAGTGTGAACCATGATTTTAATTTAAATTTCTCTCATCCATTTTTTTGTCTTGTTTTTTCTTTTTAGTTCAGGTCTTCAGATTTTATGTTAGAGATTAAGCCACTAAGCTTGTTTGTATGTCTGTTTTATTTGAAAATAACTGGCAGGGGCACGGTGGCTCATGCCTAAAATCCTAGCTGCTCAAGAGGCTGAGATCTGAGGATCGAGGTTCAAAGCCAGTCTGGGCACTAAAGTCTGTAAGACTCTTATCTCCAATTAACCCCTAGAAAATCTGAAGTAGTGCTGAGACTCCAGGTATAGGGCATTCGCCTTGAGCTGAAGATCTCAAGGACAATGCCCAGGCCTAGGAGCAGAGTGGTAGCCTTGAGCTAAAAAGCTCAGAGACAGTGCCTAGGCCCAGAGTTCAAGCTGCACAACCAACAACAACAACAAAAAAAACAAAAAGAACTTGATGAAAATAACTGGCAGTTTCTACTACTTGGGCCACAGTTAAACTCCTGGCTTTGGGTGTTTTGGTTCTTGTGCTAGGGCTTGAACACCAGGCCTGGTCATGTCCAGGATCTTTTTTTATTATTTCCTCAATGCTTGCAGGGTTTACAGTTTGAGGAAAAACTCACTTCAGAGTCTTTTTGTATATAAAGATGTGTATTGGTACTTAGGGTTTGAATTCACGACCTGATTACTCTACCTGGGGCTTTTATTTTGTTTTAGATTCAAGGCTCCCAGGCTCTACTACTTGAGCCAAAACTCAACTTCAGTCTCATTTTTTTCCTTTTCTTTTTTTCTTTATCTTTTATTTTTTTTCATTAATAGCAGATAAGAGTTCTATGATACACTCAGGGCATTATACAATATCCTAAAATCCGAGGACTGCAATTTGGAGCCAGCCAGGGCAGTCAAGTCCATAAGACCCCTATTTTCCATTAACCACCGGGTGTTTTGTAACCTCGATGCAGCTGTGGCTGCCTCTTTGCCACATCCCCCAGTATACCTAAGGCTTCATTGTGATCCACCATAGTTTCACAGATTGTTGTTTCCAGGACCTACCCACAAGAAGGCTGAGGTCTTTGAATCGGAGGGTAAGGGCAGTGTTCTTGTGGGAAGCAGGTCCTAGGATCTCATGGCCCTGGAGAAAGAGGGTGGTGTTTCACCATTGATTACCATAGCAGCCCACCTGGAGTCCTTGACAACAGTCCTCAAGTTCTAAGAGCTCAAGGGATCCATGCCTGTCTGTGATTGGCCCATTCCTCCCAGCTTTCTGAAGGCTCAGTTTTGATTGGTCCAATTCCTCACTGACGTCATATGACATTGTGAGGTCCCAGCAGGGATTATTAAAGGCAGTTTGTTGCTGTACCTTTGACAGATACAATGCTGAACCCTCTTTGTATGACCTCCTGGATGAAATCAGAGATAGGTAAATATTTTCTTTTTGGTTATTTGGGGGGTGGGGCAAGAGGGAGGCTTTGTGTTGTGTGGGTTTGGAAATTTCCATTAATCTGTGGTTTGGATACAGCTAATTTTACTTAAGATTTGCTACCTATCAAATTGATTCCATTCATTTCAGATAGGAAATAAGCCCAGTGGCTTACACCTGTAATCCTAGGTACTCAGGAAGCTGAGATCTGAGGATTGCAGCTCAAATCCAGCCCAGGCAGTAAAGACTGTGATACTTTTATCTGCAACTAATCACTAGAAAAGGGGAAGTGTGGCTGTGGCTCAAAGGGTAGGGCAGTAGCCATAAGCTTAAAAGTTTAAGGATAGTGCCCAAGCCCCAGCATTGAAGCCCAATGACCACCTCCCCCCCCTGCAAAAAGAAGATTTGGTACCCAACTTATTTATTGAGTAAAATTTAATTATGGTTTACTTCCCCCCACCATATTTATGTAGGTAAGTTAGTAAGATTGACTCCCTCACACCCTATCTTAAGATGGAGCCATGCACATTTGAGTACATATCATACTATGTTCTGTTGGAGATCTTTTCTGACCAATATGATGCCAAGGAGATCACTGGGGGAGGTAGCTATGGTGTGGTGGTGAAAGCCTATCACTTCCTCACAGACAGCGAGGTGGCAGTGAAGACCCCTGGCTGTTCTTACTTTGGACACAAAGCACACCAGAGGATAATGTCCTTTTCTTCAGCCAGAAAATGATAGTAGAGCCTCTATCTTCAGGAGAAAATGGGGCAGGAAAGGGGTGGTTAGCAGGATACTGACCAGGAACAGAACACTTCCAGGAATGGCAATGAAGAGCCCTGAAAGGCACCAAAACCATGGAGAGCCAGAAGCCCTGTCACTGACACAGGGAAGCTTCTCACCCACCCATCTGATCACAGCAGAACCACCCCAGATAGGAGCTTTGTATCCCCAGGGGCATGCCAGAATCTTCAGAAACTGCTGGAGGTGCACTGCAGATTGGCTGGGGTTCCCAGAAGAGTTTTCAGAGTCTCTCACCAGCCACACCTGGAGTTGCTCCCCAGCAGGGTTCTCTCGCTGTTTTCCATCTTTTCCTCTTGTTGGCTATCTGAGGTGCTAGGTTTTAGCTTAAGTCTGTTTGTTGGTCTGATGCAGTGAGATTTGTGGTAGACAGTGTACCCTCAGTCCCTACACATCTGGTTAGTGAGAGAGAGGTGGGGGATTTACCTACAAGGATGTCACCATGTTGGTCCTGCTATTCCCAATATTTTATTTTCATTCATGCAGATGAAATCTCTAATATTTTGATGGAATATATCTAAAAGCAACAGAAATGAGCTAAAAACTTTCATGTGGCATTTGATTTTCAATTCTACACACACACACACACACACAAACACACACACACACACACACACACACAAAACCAAGATAGGAAAAAAATGAGCAAAGAATACAAAATATACAAAAGCACTAAAATCAGATAGTCTCTCCTCAACTTCACATCACAAAAATAAGGATTGAGTATTACACTCAATGGATAAAGTCAGTGAAACTTCTTTCTTTTTTCCTTTTCTGCTCATGGGGCTTGAACTCTGGACCTGGGTGCTGTCCCTGAGTTCTTCAGCTCAAGGTTACCGCTGTGCCCCTTGAGCCACAACCCCACTTCCCATTTTCTAGTAGTTAACTGGAGATAAGAGTCTCAAGTTATTTTGTGCCCCAGCTGATTTTGAACCCTGATCTTCAGCTCTCAGCTCTTGAGTAGCTAGGAACACAGGCATGAGCCACTGTGCCCAGCTCACATATATAATATAATAATATAATATTTAATATAATATATATAGTATAATATATTTTAATATAATACAAATTTCTGTGTATCAGGTTAATAAAGAGTGATTAAATAACAATAAATTTGAAGATATAAACAATCACATTGAAAGAAACTATTATTCATTACAGACATTAATCTAAAGAGAAAAGTGGAGTGTCTAAGGAGAGAACCCAAGCCCTGAGTTTAAGCCCCAGGACTGGCAATAAATAAATAAATGAATAAATAAATAAAGGAGAGGGAGAGAGAGAGAGAGAGAGAGAGAGAGAGAGAGAGAGAGAGAGAGAGAGAGAGAGAGAGAGAGAGAAAGGGGGGGCAAGAGGGAGAGAGAATGAGGTAAAAATTCTTATGCATTATGATAATAAATTGGAGCAGATTTTTATAGATTATGCAAGTTTTGATAAAGCCATATGAGGAAAGCAGAGTGCAAGGGAAGAGGAAGATAGAGGCAGATGAAGTATGGCAAAGAGAAAGAAAGACAGAGACATACACATAGATAAATGTCCCAGAAAACAGATTCAAGATCATTGCAAAAGGCAAATGTGTGAGTTGAAATTCAACAGGACAGACTGTAAGAATCATGGTAAAACTTAAAACTTGGGCTGGGAGTTTTGCCTAGTGGTAGAGTGCTTACATAGCATGCACAAAGGCCTGGGTCTGATTACTCAGTACCACATATATAGAAAAGCCAAAAGTGGTGTTGTGGCTCAAGTGGCAGAGTGCTAGTGTTGAGGAAAAGCCCAAGGACAGTGCTCAGGCCCTGAGTTGAAGCTGCAGGACTGGCAAAAAAGAAAAGGTACAACTTTCTTGGGAACATAACCTAATCATAGAGTACTTGCCTAGTATGCACAAAGCCTTGGGTTGGATTTCTCTGTAAAAAATATGCACAGCAAAAAAAAAAGCCAGAAGTGGGACTGTGGCTCAAGTGATGGAACACTAGCCTTGAGAAAGCTCAAGGGCAGTGCCCAGGCCCTGAGTTCAGGCCCCAGAACTGGGGAAGAAAAAAAAGGTAAAAATTTGTGAAGAGCAAACTAATGAATGAAATGTATTAGAATGATATGCAACATGATAGTGTGCAGATAGGGAATTAGTGTACTGTAAAACTTAGAAAAATGGGCTGGGGTGTGGCCTGATGGTAGAGTGCTTACTTAGCATGCACAGAGCCCTAGGTTCGATTCCTTGATTTCCTAATACCGCATACAAACGAAAACCCAGAAGTGGTGCTATGGCTCAAGTGGCAGAGTGCAAGCCTTGAGAAAATAGAAGGACAGTGCGCAGGCCTTGAGTTCAAGCCCCAGGCTTAGTCGCAAAAATTGGGAAAGTGATTGAAAAAGACTACGGGGGGACTGGGAATGTGGCTTAGTTTTAGAGTGCTTGCTTAGCATGCATGCAGCCTTGGGTTTGATTCTTCAGTACCACATAACAAGAAAAAGACAGAAATGATGCTGTGGCTCAAGTGGCAGAGAGATAGCATTGAGCATAAAGTGCTCAGGGACATTGCTGAGGTCCTGATTTTAAGCCTGAGGACTGGCAAAAAAAAGACAACTGTGAAAAGACACAGAGGAAAGGGGAAAATAAGATTAAATGCAGATTAAATACAAAGAACCAAAAATCTACAAGAAAAATTCCAGTTTAAATAGGAATCACCATCACTTGTGACTATGAGAAAAATGAGCAATACATATTCAATGAAGTAAATATTTCACAATACAACTAATATAGCAATGGAATATCACTGTAGATTTAAATAAGACCTCCTATGTACTCATCAAACACCGATGAGTTTCAACCTAAGCATATACATTTCTCTAATATTTCTTTTATCCTTGAATCCATGTCAAAAGATTCTGTTTTGCATTAGCAAGATGACATAACATTTTCAGGGTAAAAATGCAGCCTTAGAGCCCTGCACCAGAATCCAAGATTGAGAACACCTCCACGACCACCATAACTTTCCCATTGGCACCCTGGTAGACTGGCAGGAAGGTGAGCCAAACACTGCAGAATACCAGCATGCTGAAGGTCGGCAGCTTGGCTTCATTGAATGTGTCAGGCAGGTTTCTGGCTAGAAAAGTCTCAGTGAAGCTGACCAGGGCCAGGGAGCCCAGATATTCCAGGACACAGTAGAAGGCAGTGAGGGAGCCCTTGTTGCACAGAATGATGACATGGCCATGTTCACTGTGTGCATCAGGGTCAATGAAGGGATGACAGGTTTCCATCCAAAGTTCACAGAGTCATCTGGGTGAGAGTGCAGATGGAGATGATGAGCTCAGGAACCCCTGATGCCAGAAGTCACCTCATTTTTGTCCCTGGAGAAGTAGCCTTAAAGGCCAGAATCACAGTCACGGTTTTGGCCAACACTGTAGACATGCTACAATAAACACAATTCCAAATGCAGTTTGTTGGAGAGTGCAGGTGACTGTGTTGGAATGGCCAATAAAGAGCAGGGAACAAAAGAAACCGAATATGAAGGAGATGAGCAAGGTACAGTTGAGATCCCAATTACTGTCCTCGATAGTGGCAGTGTCCTGGCATTTCACACACATCTCAAGAAGAACAGAAGTGAACATATACACGCAGAGAGCCAGGCAGGTCAGAGCCATGCCCAGGGTATCTCCAAAAGCCAGGAAACTTGCAGCTCTCAAGAGTCACTGATTTCTCTCTATGTTGCCATATTAATGATGTAGACACCTCCCACACTGGTATGTATCTGGTGAGAAGTACACAAAAAACTACAACTTCTTGGTGTGAACTTAACATTCTAAGAATTTAGGAAACTGTTCCCTGAGATGTCAACCTACCATGTTAGTGTTTGTTATCATAAAAGCAATTTTGCTTCATTTCTAAATCATAAACCCTCTCACTGTCATCTTTTCTGTTTATTTTTTTTTGGCTAGTCCTGGGGCTTGAACCAGGGCTCGGCACTGTCGTTGGACTTTCTCAAGGATAGTGCTCTACCACTTGAGCAACTGCACCACTTCCAGCTTTTTCTGTGTATGTGGTATCTAGGAATCAAATCCAGGCATCCATGCATATTAGACAAGCACTCTAGCACAAGGCCACACTCCTGGTACCTGTCTTCTTTTATATTCAACTTTCTTTTCCTTCATGCATTATCACATGTATTGATAATGTGCCAGTTGGGGCATTTCAATATCCTAATAACAATTTCCTACACTGTTTCTCACTGTTCTTAACAGAATTGTAAATAATTCTGCAATCCTATTGAAAACTCTACCGAATACAACTTACAATTTCCAACATGTCTCTTTAAAACATCAATTTTATCCCTGGCTCATTCTTGCATTGGTCTCATATTTGGTCACTCATATTCATCTGTGAAGAAATAGGAACAGAAAAACCACTCTTGGACACTCTACAGTCAGGCTCATTTCTTACACTGAATCTGCTTTTCTGAGTGCCTGCTCCATGGCATGAACAGTTCTGGGCAGTGAGAAATTAAAATATGCCAAGATCCATGTTTTCATCCATATGTGAACAAAATGTAACATGTAAGATGAACACTGTCCTTAACAGACTAGTTTAATTTCACGTTATCATTTACATGTGTCTTAATAGGGAGATAATTTTGCCTGTAATGGACTAGAAAATATTTACTAAAATATGTAATTCGAAGCCATGATCTGTCATATTTCCATGAGCGATACTGCAACTTGTGAAAATTAAATTATTAACCAAGAGAAGGAAAACAGGCTCTGTATTCCCAATACACCACTTTCACATTGACTTGGTTGGCCTGAGGAAAAGTAGGAAGAGAGTTTTTCCTCATAAGCCATGGATTTTCCTGTCCTATTAGCAATCTCATTCTCTGGGCAACGAATACAACCAAAGCAACAGGCAGCCTTTCCCTCCTGAGGAGATTTTCTGAACCCAGGACCACAACTCTCACTGTGGATAGAGCAAGAAGACTTAGTCAAGGATTTGTCAGTAACTGTTCAGATTTTACCCAACACACCAAAAAGTCCATTGCTTTAAAGAACTGGATTAAGTATAATGTTTCTATGCAGATATGAAAAGCTGACTAACTGAATTCAGTTACAGATTCCATACCCCATGACTGCCAAAGGTTTGTATGTTCAACCTTGATTTCTAACCTGTTAAACTACCCCAAAATGAGGGATTTTTGAAAGGTGGAAACTAATGGTGAGAAGGTAAGACTTACTGTACAGCCCAATGAACTTCGTTGAATTCATGTTATTCAATGATTTTCCTCCTCATATGTTATGTTGAGAAAAACAAAGAGAAAGACCTCCCTTTTAAAAGGTCCTGAGAATCCCAGGCCCATCATTTCTTCCTCTGTGTTTTTCATTGGGAAATCTTTCCATTGACAAACTTCTTCAATCATTCGTCTTACCAAAGACGCCTAAGTAGCAAGCTAACTACCCTTTAAAGGAGACCTCCACAGAAGAGAGCAAAATAAACCTTTTAAGATGAAGAGCTGATAACCATCAACTGATTCCTCAGGTACTGTATCACAGTGTTATAAATCAACTAAGAACAACATCATTTATATCTTGTGACCATATTCTAGTCACATCTAGAAACATTTAATATTTTGTTGCTGATCCTGGAGCTTGAAGTTAAGATCTGGTCAATGTCCTTGTGATTTATTTTCTCAAAATGAGGAATCTACTACTTGAATCACAGCTCCTCTTCCTGATTTTTAGTAGTTAATTGGAGATAAGTGTCTGACTAGTTTTGAGGCTGGAGCTGGCTTTAAACTGTGATATTCAGATCTCAGCAATGTGAGTTAGCTAGGAGGATCATAGGAGAAAATTGCAGGCACTCAGCCAGGTATAAATTCAAAGGATGACCTTTGCACATATGTCCTTAAAATAATTATGATATGTTTCAACCCACCTCTGTAGTTCTTCTGGCCCACTCTACCAAATCTTCAGATAAAGACAGTTGATAACCATGTAGAGCATATGGAAAAAACTTTACTACTTTCTAGTTCAAGAATTTCTGGAAAATCCCAGCTGTTGAGAATGTCATGCTCTGGCTTCAGTTTCATTTTCTCATCCAAAATAACTTGATCTCCAGAAGGATTGTAAAAAGGTACAGAAAAAAAGTACATCTAGAAGAGATACATCATCTTACGATGAAGTACATTCCAGAGCTAATACAGAAAACCTGATCTAAGAAAAGCTCCTGGTTGCCTTCATCTCTGATTCTGAATTCAATAATGAGTCATCCCAAAGAAAAATCTATGGAAGAATAAAAATGATCTTTCAGAATCCTGGACACTCAGAAAAGGTGTAGAAGTCATTATTTCAAGAGCAACCAATACCAGGTAAATAGTCATGAATGAGACAATTTTCATTTGCCTAACTTCAGTTGGCCCCCAACCACAATTTTAATACTAAAAGTAGAATGAAACTTATGAAAAAATGGATAATTCAGTTTGGCAGTTCATCCTTTGCTCTTACTGAAGAATCTCAGAGGGAAGAGATGAGTTTACAGTCTTCAAAATATTTCCTTGAGTATTTTAAGTTTATTTGTAACAAAAAGTATATATAGAGGACCCAGAGTGTGGCCTAGTGGTAGAGTGCTTGCCTAGCATGCATGAGGCCTGGGTTAGATTCCCCAGAACTACATACACAGAAAAAAGCCTGATGTGGTACTGTGGTTCAAGTGGCAGTGTGCTAGCCTTGAGCAAAAAGTGTGCAAGGACACTGCCCAGGCCCAGAGTTCAAGCCGCAGGACTGACAAGAAAATAAAAAGAACGTATAAAAACATGAAATACATTTCAACTTTATAATTGGCCTGTTTTTTCTTTTCTTTTCTTTCTTTCTTTCTTTCTTTCTTTCTTTCTTTCTTTCTTTCTTTCTTTCTTTCTTTGTTTCTTTCTTTCTTTTCTTTTCTTTTTTTCCTTTTTTTATTTTATTTTTTTTGCTATGGGGCTTGAAATTGGCCTGGGCACTGTCCCTGAACTCTTCAGCTCAAGGCTGCCTCCCTACCCCTGAGCCTGGGCATTGTCCCTGAAATCCTCAGCTCAAGGCTATCACCCTATCCCTTGAGCCACAGCACCAGTTTTGGTTTTCCAGTGGTTAATTGGAGATACGGGTCTCACGAAGTGCCCAGGGTTTGAAACCTGATCCTCATATCTCAGCCTCCTGAGTAGCTAGGATTAAAGGCATAAGCCACTGTGCCCGGTTTGGCCTGTTTTTTTTTTCTTGAAAGCATATATGTCTAGAGTACTTCACAAACATTTAGACAATTATAAATTCCTGGATTTGGAAAAACACCTGAAATATTAATTTTATACAGTAAGACACCCCTCTAGGTAGGGACATGCTCATGGTGTGTGCCATCTAACATGGAAGACAGGCCTTACCTGTCCAGGGTAAGGCACTGTTCCTTTTCTGTTTCCCATTGTTTGTATTTCTGATTGATGACGTAGTATGTCATGGAGAGCCTGGGCCACAGCATACACAGCATAGTATACATTGTAACTGTCTCCAGACACAGGTCAAATATGTGTTCAGGCAATAAATCTAAGGAGGCATCATGAAGACAGTTCTCTTATGTCACACAGTCAGACTCTGAATCTGAGCAATTAAAAGAGAAAAATCCATAGCCTAGCAAGGAAAATCTGGGCATTTGGAAGGATGAAGTCTTTTGATAAAAATCTGTGAATCCAGAAACATCTGAATAATGGTGTGAGAAAATGAGAGTACATGGAGTAGCTTAACATGAACTCTTTCTTTCTCATGGTTAAATCCCACTGTGAGTTCATGATACACACTTTTTCTGTTATTAAAAGACTCACTATCACCATAGACATTTGCTGAATATTGATCTGATTATAAGCTGCTATGAATTTGAACACACGTGGCAGGGATTGGCTTAGTATCACTAGCTCATATGCTAGACAAAGGATGTTCTTGGCCATTTCTTCTTTCAATTCAGGAAGAATCCACAATCCATTCTCATTTGTGAGGTCAACAGTCCCACCTAGTTCCAGCTGAAGTGAAGCAGTAAGTAAAACGTGGCTATCGATGTGTCTTTCAGGGCCATCTCACAGAGAGCAGGAAGCTTTTAATGGTCACTCAAGGCATGATCAAAAGGCGCAAAGGTGACCTACAGGGAAAGAAAAATGGATGTGCCATGAATGCCAAGACTGTCATCCATCAAAATCTCAGTCATGATGTGAAGAATCATTTGAAGTAGGTGTAAGGGAGATTTTTGTTCTCATTTTTTATTGGTCACGGGGCTTGAACTCTGGCGTAGGCTCTTCAGCTCAAGGCTACTGCTCTAACACTTGAGCCACAGCGCCACTTCAGGTTTCTGGTGGTTAATTGGAGATGAGTCTCTCAGACCTTAGTGCTTGTGGTGGCTTTGAACCAAGATCCTCAAATCTCAGTCTCCTGAGTAACTAGGATTACAGGAGTGAGCCACCGGCACCAGGCTCTAAAATTAAACTTTTAAATAGTTGTACCACATGACTAATTATTTGTACAATGTCTCTTGATCTCTTTCAGTATCTGTATCCACTCCTCCCACCTATATCAAGTACATTCATTCCTTGACTTTCGTAGTTCCATTTTCACACATGTACATCGAATACAATGTTTTTCATTATTCCTTTACCCTTTACACCTGCTCAGACAAGATATGCTTTAGCCTTCTGATGTTCATTTTGATCAGAGAGATTACATCATAGGATTGCACTCCTATATATGCCATACATTAGTCCAATTCATCATGCAGATATATAAATTACTACATATATATTCCATATTTATTTCATACTACATATTGAGATTTAGATCTAACTTTCATATGTGAGAGAACACATGTCCCTTCCTGAGTCTTATTTCATTCAACAATATGATGTGTGTGTGAGAGAGAGTGTGTGTGCACATACACATGTGGGTACATGCCTGCCAGTACCAATACAAGAAACTCAGGACTTCATGAACTTCCTTGGCTTTTTCCACCAAAGCTGGTACATTATTCACACATTCACTTACTGCCTTTCACCAATGAATTGGAGTCAAAGTTGCCTGGGTAGCTAGGATTACAGGTGTGAGCCACTATTACCCTGCTCAAGCTAATTTCACACTTCAAAGCCATTTTTCTCTTACTGATTTTTTTGTTGGATTTTTTTTCATTTATTTTTTGGTAGGTCATGTGGCTTGAACTAGGCATGGCACTGTCCCTGAGCTCTTCAGCTCAAAGCTACCACCCTACCCTTGAGCCAAGCCCCATTTTTCTAACTGAATTTTTTAATATACTTTTTATTGTAATTAATAGAAGGGTTACAAGATATTTGCCAGATAAATGGGGCCTTAATTCCCACACATTGATACCCTTTCACATGTCATGGTCCCCATTTCCCTTCTCCCTCCCCCACCCTTCATCTTCTTTTCCCCCATTCCCTATCCAATTTCAGATAACCAAATACAATTATATCGATATATCAGATAACAAAGTTAGATAGTGTAACAATATGAGATAACCAAGGGACAGTAGACATGATGAGAGATAACATAGTACCTTCAGAACAACAATGATTAATTATATGGCTTATGTATACATCATATTTTAAATGACAAGTTTTTTTGTTTTTTTTAGCTCTCCTGTTTTTTATTGTAATTAGTAAAAGGGTTACATGATATTTGCCAGACAGAAGGTGCATTAATTCACATACATTGGTACACTTTCACATGTCTTGGTACCCATTTCCCTCCCCCCCACACCCCCCACCCGTCTTGGTTTTCCCCCCTTCCCTATCAAATTTTAAATAACCAAATACAAATAAATTCAATATATCACATAACAAAGTGAGATACTATAACAATATGAGATAACCACGGGACAGCAAAGGAGATGAGAGACAACATAGTACATTAAGTACAACAATCATTCATTAGATGGCTTTTGTTTCAATATCCTGGAGGTCCTTTCAATTAGCTTCACATTATATGGCCTTATGTATCAAGGTTTTGCTCTATGGCAGGTCTCTGCTAGTAGAGCCTAAGGTTTCTACTGATTATGACAAATGAGGGAAACCACTGAGCCTAAGTTCCTTTGAGTCTGGCTTACTTCACTTAATATGATTTTTTCAAAGTCTTTCCATTTCCTAACAAATGGGGCGATGTCATTCTTTCTGACAGCAGCATAGAATTCCATTGTGTACAAATACCACAACTTGTTGATCCATTCATCAACTGAGGGACATCTAGGTTGGTTCCATATCTTTGCTATGGTGAATAGTGCTGCAATGAACATTGTTGTGCTAGTGGATTTAGTATGCCCTTGTTTCTGGATGGCTGGGTAAATGCCAAGTAGTGGAATTGCTGGGTCATAGGGGAGTTCTATGTTTAGCCTTTTGAGGCACTGCCACACTGCTTTCCATAGTGGTTGAATGAGTTTGCACTCCCAACAGTGTACTAGTGATCCCTCCTGGCCACATCCCTTCCAGCATCTGTTATTATTTGTTTTCCTGGTCCTGGCCATTCTAACTGGAGTGAGGTGGAATCTTGGAGTTGTTTTGATTTGCATTTCTTTTATGACCAGAAATATTTGGCATTTCTTCATGTGTCTATAGGCCATTTTTGTTTCTTCTTCAGAGAAGA
This sequence comes from Megascapheus bottae, assembly GCF_031878675.1. Classification (NCBI taxonomy): domain Eukaryota; kingdom Metazoa; phylum Chordata; class Mammalia; order Rodentia; family Geomyidae; genus Megascapheus; species Megascapheus bottae. The sequence goes on from NW_028327483.1 coordinate 1,982,943, forward strand.
TTCTCTTTAAGTCTTTGGCCCATTTTTTAATGGGATGGTTGTTACTTTGGAGGTTAGTTTTGGAGTGATTCAATTTTTTGAGTTGTTGATATATTTTAGATATGAGGCCTTTGTCCGTTGTTTGGTTGGTGAAGATTTTCTCCTACTCTGTAGGCTTCCTAATTAATTTACTAGCTATGTCCTTTGCCATACAAAAGCTCTGCAGTTTAATGCAGTCCCACTTATCCAGCCTTTCTCTGATTTGTTGTGATTCTTGGTCCTTATTAAGAAAGTTTCGACCTGTGCCAAGGAGGCCTAGTATATCTCCTATTTCTTCCTGTAAAGTTTGCAGTGTGTCAGCTTTTATCTCCAGGTCTTTGATCCGTTTGGAGTTAATTGTAGTGCAAGGTGACAAAGAAGGATCCAACTTTAGTTTTCTGCTGGTGCTTAACCAGTTCTGCCAGCACAACTTGTTGAAGAGGCTGTCTTTCTTCCATTCTATTTTTTTGGCTCCCTTGTCAAAGATTAGGTGGCCATAGGTCTGTGGTTTAATATCTGGGTCCTCAGTTCTATTCCATTGGTCTTCAGGCCTGTTCCCGTGCCAGTACCAAGCTGTTTTGAGAATTATAGCTCTGTAGTAGAGTCTAAAGTTTGGAATTGAAATTCCTCTGGCGCTGTTCTTTCTGCTAAGAAGTGTTTTGGCTATACAGGGTGTTTTTTTCTTCCATATGAAACTTTGGATTACCTCTTCTATTTCTTTAAAGAATGACATTGGGATATTGATGGGTATTACGTTGAATTTTTAGATAGCTCTTGGCAAGATTGTCATTTTCACAATCCAGGAGCATGGGAGGTTTTTCCATTTCCTTAGTTCTGCTTTAATTTCCTTTTTTAGGGTTTTAAAGTTTTTGTCAAAAAGGTCCTTTACATTCTTAGTTAAGCTAATTCCTAGGTACTTTATTTTCTTTGAGGCTATTGTGAAAGGAGTTTCTTTCATGATTATTGCCTCTTTCCTCTCACTGTTGGCATAAAGGAAGGCAGTTGATTTTTGAGGGTTGATTTTATAGCCTGCTACTCTTCCAAAGTTTTAATCAGCTCAAGGAGCTTGGGAGTAGAATCTATAGGACTCTTGAAATACAGAATCATGTCATCTGCAAGAGGGATAGTTTTATTTCCTCTTTCCCTACTTGGATCCCCTTTATGCTTGCTTCTTGCCTTATTGCACTGGCTAGGAATTCTAGTACTATGTTAAAGAGTAGTGGAGAGAGTGGGCATCCTTTTCTCATTCCTGATTTTAGAGGGAATCGCTTTAGATTCTCAACATTAAGTGTAATGCTAGCAGTGGGTTTCTCATAAACAGCCTTTATTACATTGAGGAATGTTCCATGGATTCCTAGTTTCTCCAGAGCTTTTAACATAAAGGGGTGTTGGATCTTGTGAAATGCCTTTTCCGCGTCTATTGAGACAATCATGTGATTTTTGTCCTTGCTCCTGTTGATGTGTTGAATTATATTAATTGATTTGCGTATGTTGAACCAGCTTTGCCTTCCTGTGATGAATCCAGTTTGATCATAGTGTATAATTTTTTTGATGAGTTGTTGTAGACGGTTGGCCAGTATTTTGTTGAGAAGTTTTGCATCGATGTTCATCAAAGATATAGGTCTATAGTTCTCTTTCTTTGATGAATCTCTGTCTGGTTTGGGGATGAGGGTTATGCTGGCTTCATAGAATGAGTTTGGTAAGGAACCTTCATTTTCAATTTCGTTGAAGAGCTTGAGGAGTATTGGTGTGAGCTCTGCTTTGAAGACCTTATAGAATTCAGCTGTGAATCCATCTGGCCCTGGGCTTTTCTTAGGTGGAAGTTCTTTAATTGGCATTTCTATTTCAGAGCTTGAAATAGGCCTGTTGTGTTGGCTTAGTTCTTCTTGGTTCAGTGTGGGTATGTTAATATTGGCTAGGAATTCATCCATTTCATCTAGATTCTCAAATTTGTTGGTGTAAAGGTTTGAGAAGAATTCCCTCATGATATTCTGGATCTTGGTAATTTCTGTCGTGATATTATCATTTTCATCTGCAATTTTGTTTATTTCGATATGCTCTCTTCTTCCACTGGGATTAGGGTTGGTTTGTTGCTCTTTTTCCAGGAGCTTAAGGTGAGACATTAACTTGTTGGTTTGCAATTTTTCCAACTTGTTGTTGTAGGCACTCAGCGCTATAAATTTTCCTCTGAGTACTGCCTTTGCTGTTTCCCAAAGCAGTTGGTATTTTGTGTCCTCCTTACTGTTAAATTTCATAAACTGTTGGATTTCTGTTCTGGTCGCTTCGATGGCCCATTGGTGAATCAACAATGTGTTGTTCAGTCTCTTTGAGTTACAGGGTATTCGTTGCTGGAGATGTGTATTCAGTTCCAATTTGATGCCTTTGTGGTCTGAGAGTGTGCATGGAATAATTTCAGTGTTTCTGAATCTGTCCAGGTTTGTTTTATGGCCTAAGATGTGATCTATTTTGGAAAATGTTCCATGTGCTGCTGAGAAAAACGTATATTGTGTTGTTGCTGGGTGGAATATTCTGCAGATGTCTGTTAGATCTAGTTGGTCTATATAGTTGTTCAGTTCTAAGGTTTCTCTGTTGAGTTTTTGCCTTGTTGATCTGTCCATAGGTGAGAGTGGTGTGTTGAAGTCATCGACAATCACTGTATTTCGATCTATGTATGGTTTCAGTGTAAGTAAAGTTTGCTTGATGAAGTTTGGAGCTCCGGGATTGGGTGTGTAAATATTTAGGATCTTTATGTCTTCCTGGAGGAAAGATCCCTTTAGTAGTATGTAGTAACCTTCTTTGTCTTTTCTTACTAATTTTCGTTTGAAGCCTATTTTATCTGATATGAGGATGGCAACTCCAGCCTGTTTATGGGGGCCATTAGCTTGATAGAGTTTATTCCAACCTCTCACTGTCAAAAGATGATTGTTTTTTGGGGTAAGATGTGTCTCTTGAAGACAGCAGAACGATGGCTCTTGCGTTTTGATCCAACTAGACAGCCTATGCAGTTTAATTGGAGAGTTAGGTCCATTGATATTGAGAGTTAGGACTGAGAGATATTTATTAGGTCCTACCATTTTTAAAAGCTTTTATTAGGACCTGTGTCTTGACAGTTCTTGTGATCCTTAGGTGGTATGCTATTTAGGCGCCATTTCTTTCCCTATATTACATTTATTTTGGTTTTCTATGTATAGAACATCTTTGAGAATTCTCTGTAGTGTTGGTTATGTTGTGACATATTGTTGAAGCTTTTCCCTGGAATGCAATGTTTTTATTGTTCCCTCAGTTATGAATGAGAGCTTAGCTGGGTACAGTATTCTTGGTTGGTAGTTATTTGACTTAAGGGCATGACATATAGGCTTCCAGTCATTTCTTGCTTGCATGGTCTCTCCTGAGAAATCTGGGGTTAATCTGATTGGTTTTCCTTATAGGTTACTGATCCCTTTTCCCTGGCTGCATTTAGGATCCTTTTTTTGGATTCTATTGATCCAGTTCAGATTACTATGTGGCGGTGGGATGTTCTTTTCTGGTCAGGTCTGTTTGGGGTTCTAAAAGCTTCTTGAATCTGGATGGGCCTGCCCTTCTGGATATTTGGGAAATTCTCTGAGATGATTCCCTGAAGTATATTTCCAATACCATTGACCTCTGTCTCCACGCCCTCCTCAATACCAATTAGCCTTAAATTAGGCTTCCTAATTGTATCTTGGACCTCCTGAAGCGCTCTCTCATTTTTCCTAGATTTGGATTGACTCATTTTCTGTTCTTTCTCTATATTCAGCCCCGGAATTTCTCTCCTCTGCATTGTCTAACCTGCTATCAAAGCTATCTACTTTATTTTTCATCTCCCTTGCTTCTAATTGCTCATTTTTGATGCCTTGCATCTCTTCTTTTAGATCATGTATGGGTTTCTTTAGCTCCTTGATTTCCATTTGAGTGGTTAGCTCAGTAGCTTTATTTTCTTTGAACATTTGCTGGAGTTCTGTCACCTTTTTATTTGTGGATTCTATGAATTCATCCATCTTTCTTTGAAAAACCTTTATTATGGCCTCCTTTATGGCTTCTTCTTTTTCACTTATCACCTTGTTTATGGTTTCCTCTTGTTCAGCTATGGCTTCCTCCCTTATCTCTTTCTTTATATTTTCACATTTTTCATTAGTGATGTTTATCAAGTGCATTTGTATAGCACTCGGAAGACTCTCCTCTAGGATTGCCAGTGACTGTTCCATTGGCTGTTTACATTGTGTGGGGGATGTTGTTTCTTGATTTGACATTTTTCTTGAGTTTCTTGTTCTGCCCATTTGAAAATGGGAGCAAGATTAATACTAAACACGATTATAGTTTTTCAGATATAACCAACCTAGACCTCTGTAGCTGGCAGACTCTAGATGTTCACAAGTTTTGATTGGTGTTATCACTCTTTCTTTTTGTGCAGTTACTGACCAGTCTAATACATCCACTGATAAGCGATTTATACCCAAAACAATAAGCCTCTCAATCCAATCTCTATTGTCTTTAAGTCCCTCTGAGCATAGAGAATAATTAAACACCTAGATATACAGTGTTGCTCAACAGCCATCAAGTGTAGATCCATGCATTATAAGTGTTGAAAGATGAACAGAGGTCAAGAGATAGAAAAATAGAATGAGAGAGGTCAGGGGGTAAGCAGGTAGCGTATTTGAGTACAAAGTTTGGAAAGTATTAGAATAAAACTTATATGTTGCTGCACGACTAGCTCTTAGCCCAACCACTGGCCTCACAGTGGACCATGGGATGGATCTGTGAGCTTCTGTCTGAGCGCGGTTGGCAGACTTTTTCCTGTGCTGCTTCCAGGGCGGCCCAAGGCCAACGGTCTGGGGATTGAGAGTTTCAGGGGATCTCAGCAGGACCAGCAGGAGACCCCTCTGTTCCCAGGGGTGGGGCCCAGCTGAGGAAGTGGGCTCCAAGGGTGGATCCTCTCCTTTTTGGTTCTCAGAAGGGAGCTTGGCTGCTGTTCGGCCCTTCAGATCCCTGCTCTGTTTCCACTGCTTTGTCAAAATCTGTGACTGTGGGGGGCCCCTCGGTGCTGTCTTACTCTGGATTCCCAGCTGGAGGATGCCCCGCTCAAGAATTGAGGGGGGGCAGATCCTGGCTCCTATTTTCCAGAACCCCCCTACCCACTGTTGTAAGGCAGGGTCCCAGCGCCCTCCAGTCTCCAGATCCAGTGGGCTGGGAGAGGAACTGGGAGAGCTCCACCTTCCCTGGTGGGGTGCTGAGTCTTAGGGTCCGCCCGTTTCTCAGTCTCCAGTCAGAGGGCTGGGGGTTGAGCCCATTGGGCGGGTGGGAGTTGGGACAGTCCGGCCTCCCTTGGTGGGGTGCTGGGTCTTAGGTAGCCCGCCTGTCAATCTCCAGTGAATGGCCTGAGGTAGGGTGCTGTTGAGGGGAAGGACAAGATTCTAAATTCCTTGCCCCCCTGCTCCCGCCAGTCTTTCTCGGCGGGGTGCTGGGGTCTGAGTTAAGTTCTATTGCTTGGCACCTGCTCAGCTTTCCCGATGTGTTTGGGGACACTCTGTATTATTCACGCCTCTGTGTCTGTCTGCAGGTGCTCCAAGGTGGTGGGGAGTCTTTCACTCCTCTTGGGTCTCCGCCGCCGCCTGTGTTCTGTGTCTGGGTTCCACTGCTTGCTGTTCTGGTTCTGTGTCTGGGTTCCGCTGCTTCCGCCATTTGCTGGCCCGGTTCTGTGCTGGTTTCTGCAGCAGTTGGGTACCAGGCCTGGCGCCCTCCACTGCCGCCATTTTTCGTGGCTTGGAGCCTGCGCCCGCCGCCGCTTTCCCGGCGTGGAGCCGGCACCCGCTCAAGCCACTTTTCGCTGCTTGAGCCGGCACCAGCTGCCACTTTTCCCAGCTTTCTGTGGCTTTCTGTGGCTTTCGCAGCTTGGATCAGGCGGCGAGAGGTGGGGGAGTGCTCCTCGCGTTTCAAATTCTTTGAGAAAGGTGGATGTGAGCTTTACCTGGATTTCTTTTCCAGTTTGAGTCCTTCTCCGTTGCTTTTTGAGTTTGTTGTTGTGGATTTCTTAAGATAGTTGGCTCATGGGACTCCCTGGTTCTCTCTTTTTGTCAGAGAGAGCTAGGCAGCGTCCCTATTGTCTCGGCGCCATCTTCCTTCTCCTTAAATGACAAGTTTAACAAACAATTGTTCAAGGAGGAAATCTCTAATTACATTCTCAAGGACTTAGTCTTTAGAACTTAATCAAAATTAGGCTAACGGTTTGTATGTCATAGAAACATATCAGTTTATGAAATAAAACATTATGATTATAAAGTCATAGGTTTTTTTGTCTATATAGTTATGTTTGTATTTCCATTACCATGTCCATAGCTTTGGGTATGCAGTTATTGAGTCCTCTCTCTTGTACACTTTGGATTTAATAACTGCATATTAAGGATACCATGTGCCTTTTGTTCCTTAGGTCTTGACTTGTCTCACTCAGCATGATTCGCTCTAGATTCATCCACTTCCCTGTGAATGCCATTATATTATCTTGTCTATTGGCTATGTAGAATTCCATTGTGTATATATACCACATTTTCTGTATCCATTCATCTGCAGTAGGGCATATGGGTTGTTTCCATCGCCTGGCTATTGTGAATAGTGCTGAGATGAACATAGCTGAGCAGGTGTCTTTATAATATCCTGGGTCATGCTGTTCAGGATAGATGCCCAGAAGTGGTATGGCAGGATCATAGGGAAGGTCTATTTTCAGTTCTTTAAGGAACCTCCAGACTGCTTTGCAGAGTGGTTGAACTTGTTTACAATCCCACCAGCAGTGCAGTAGGGTTCCTTTTTCTCCACAACCCATCCAGCAACTGTCATTGTCTGAGTTCAAAATCTTGCCCATTCTTGTTGGGGTAAGGGGGTATCTTAGGGTTGTTTTTATTTGCATTTCCTTTATGACCATAGATGAACATTTTCTCATATGTTTTTCTGCCATTTTAATCTCTTCTTCTGATAGGTCTCTCTTTAGTTCCCTTGCCCATTTAGTGCATGGTTTATTGGGTTTTCAGGGGATTAGTTTCTTGAGTTCCCTGTAGATACTGGATATTAAGCTTTTGTCTGATGTATTGTTGGTGAATATCTTTTCCCAGTTGGTTGGCTGTCTCTCTACTTTTGCAACTATGTTTTTATCTGTACAGAAACTTCTTATTTTTAGGTAGTCCCATTTATCGAGTCTCTCTCCGATCTGTTGTGACCCTGGGATTCTGTTCAGGAATCTGTTGCCTGTGAGTTCCAGTGTCTCTCCTACATTATCATGTAGCAATTTCATGGTTTCCAGTCTGACGTTGAGGTCTTTGATCCACTTTGAGTTAATGCTTGTTCATGGCAAAAGGCTAGGGTCAATTTTTAGTTTTCTGCATGTGGCTGCCCAGTTTTGCCAGCACCAATAATTGAATAGACTGTGTTTGTTCCATTGTATATCTTCGGCTCCTTTGTCAAATACAAGTTGCCTATAGGTATATGGTTCTATTTCTGGGTCTTCTATTCTGTTCCACTGATCTTCTGGTCTATTTTTGTGCCAGTACCAAGCAGTTTTTGTTACTATGGCTCTATAGTAGAGTTTGAAGTCTGGTATTGTAATACCACCAGCATTGCTCTTTTTGCCCAGGATTGTTTTGGCTATTCTAGGTCTTTTCTTGTTCCATATGAATCTTTGGATTATATCTTCAATTTCCATAAAGAATGTCTTTGGGATTTTGATGGGGATTGCCTTGACTTTGTATATGAGTTTTGGCAGTATAGCCATTTTCACTATGTTGATTCTCCCTATCCATGAGCATGGGATGTCTTTCCATTTCCTAGTGTCCTCTTTAATTTCTTTCATTAGGCTTTTATAATTTTCATTGAATAATTCCTTTACTTCTTTGGTTAAGTATATTCCTAAGAATTTTATTCTTTTGGGGGCTATTACGAATGGGATCATTTTCTTGATTTGGCCTTCTGTGTGTGTATTGTTGGTGTACAAGAAGGCTACTGACCTGTGAAGGTTGATTTTGTATCCTGCCACTTTGCTAAAGTGGTTTATTAATTTTAGTAGTTTGGGAGTGGAGTTTGTTGGGTCATTCAAGTAGAGGATCATGTCGTCTGCAAATAAGGATAGTTTAATTTCTTCTTTCCCTATGTGGATCCCTTTTCTTGTCTTATTGCTCTGGCTAAGGGTTCCAGCACTATATTGGCTTTCACTATTTTGAAGAATGTACCTCTTATTCCTATTTTTTCTAGTGCTTTCAACATGAATGGATGTTGTATTTTGTCAAATGCCTTCTCCACGTCCAGAGAAATTATAATATGATTATTATCTTTAGCTCTATTGATACGATGCATTACATTGATTGATTTGCGAATGTTAAACCAGCCTTGCATTTGTGGGATGAAGCCCACTTGATCATGGTGTATGATTTTTTAAAATTTGTTTCTGGATTCTGTTAGCTAATATTTTATTGAGGAGTTTTGCATCTGTGTTCATTAGAGAGATAGGTCTGTAGTTTTCTTTTTTTGTTGGGTCTTTTCCTGGTTTGGGGATGAGAGTAATATTAGCTTCATAAAATGAGTTTGGTATTACTCCTTCTGTTTCTCTTTCTCGGAAGTTTCAAGAGTGTAGGTGTTATTTCATCTTTAAATGTCTTGTAGAATTCCACAGTGAAACCATCTGGACCTGGGCTTTTTTTTGGTTGGCATTTCCCCGATTGCTTCCGCAATTTCGTTGTAAGAAATTGGTCTGTTCAATTTGTTTACCTCATCGTTGTTCAGTGTGGGTAGCCTATATTTATTTAAGAAATCATCCATTTCTACTAGATTTTCTTGTTTCTTTGAATATAGGCCATGGTAGTACCTATTCCTTATGGACTGGATTTCTTGGGAATCCGTTGTGATTGTTCCTATGGGGTCTCTAATCTTGTTTATTTGAGTCTCCCCTTTCCTTTTTTTGATTAATCTTGCCAAGGGTCTGTCAATTTTGTTGACTCTTTCAAAGAACCAACTTTTTGATTTATCAGTTTTTTGTGTAATAGATCTTATTTCAATCTCTGAAATTTCTGATTTTATTTTTGTTATTTCTGTCCTTCTATCTGTTTTAGAATTAACTTTTTCTTGCTCCTCTAGGTGTTTCATTTTTTTAAGGTTATTTACATGCTCTTCCTCTGTCTTTTTAATATGTGCTCGTAGTGCGATAAATTTGCCTCTTAGAACTGCCTTTGCTGTGTCCCATAAGTTTCTTTGTGATGTTTCTTGATAGTCATTACATTCAAGGAAGTTTTAATTTCATTTCTGATCTGATCTGTTACCCAGGGGTTATTCAGAAGTGTGTTGTTCAGTTTCCATGTGATTGAATGTTTTTTGACTTTGACTGCATTGTTCAGAATTAGTCTGACTCCACTGTGGTCTGATAGGATGCATGGGATTATATCAGACTTCTGGTATCTGCTTAAGTTTTCTGTATGAACTATTATATGATCTATTTTGGATTGTGTTCCATGTGCTGCTGAGAAAAATGTAAAACGTTTCTCCGTTGGGTGGAAGACTCTGTGTATATCTGTTAAGCCCAGCTGGGCTATGGTGTGATTTAAGTCGATGGTGTCTTTGCTTAACTTTTGTTGAGTTGACCTGTCATTTGTTGAGAGTGGAGTATTGAGGTCATCGACAATGATTGTGTTTGAGTCTATCTTGTTCTGTAGTTCTAAAAGAGTTTGTTTGACGAATTTGGGTGCTCCCGTGTTGGGGGAGCAGATGTTTATAACTGTAATATTATGGGCATGGATTGTACCCTTTACGAATATATAATGGCCGTCTCTATCTTTGTGTACTGATTTTACTGAGAAGTTAATTTTGTCGGAGAATAAGATTGCTACTCCTGCTTTTTTGCATGTTGCACTGGAGTGGGAAATTCGTTTCCAGCCTTTCACTTGGAATTTGTTTCTGTCTTTGGCAGTGAGGTGTGTCTCTTGGAGGTAACATATGGATGGGTGGTGTTTCTTAATCCAATCTGCTGCTCTGTGTCTTTTGAGAGGATTATTCAGCCCGTTCATGTTTAGGGAGATTATGGAGAAGTGATCAGTGTCCCTTGTTGTTATTTATTTTTACTTCTAAGTTTCTTTCTCTTTTTTCCCCTTTTGTGTTTAGTGAATTATAAATGATTGCTTCTTGATGCGAGTTCTTGATGTTCTACAATTTGTTCTCGGTTAATTAGTATTCTTTGTAATGCTGGTTTAGTGTGCACGTATTCATAAAGCTTCTCTTTGGAGTGAAATATTCTTGTTTCTCCCTCAAATGTAAATGCCAACTTTGCTGGATATATCAGTCTGGGTTGGCAGTTGTTGGTCTTCAGGACATCAATGATGTTTTTCCAAGCTTTTCTTGCATTTAGGGTTTGTGTGGAGAGATCTGCTGTAATTGGAATGTTCTTCCCATTATAATATAGCTCCTTCTTTTTTTGCAGCATTTAAGATCAATTCCTTGGTATTCGGGTCTAATGTCTTTACTGTGATGTGTCTAGGTGAGTTCCTTCTAGGATCTTGCCTGCTTGGGGTCCTGAAACCTTCATTAATGTGAGTATTTTCCCTTTTGAAGTTGAGGAAGTTCTTTGCTATGATTTTGGTGAATAAAAGTTGCATACCTTTGTCCTGGAATTCGGCCCCCTCGTCTATCCCTATTATACGAAGATTAGACTTCTTTGCTGCATCTGCCAGTTCCTGGAGCTCTCTCTGGTAGATTCTGACTGATTTTTCCAAGGTGGCGATTCTCTGTTCCAGCTCTTGTGTTTTCTCTTCCTTTTCTGATGTTCTGTTCTCCATCTCTGTCAATCTGCTGCTTAATGCCTCCATTTTTGCTTGAAGTGTGGACGCTGAGCTGATCATGTCTGCTCTGAGGGTATTAATCTGTTCTTCCATTTCTCTTTTGAATTCGAGGAGCTCTTTGGAGATTTCCTGCTTATGTTCCTGGAATTGTTTTTGTAATTCTGTTTTAATCTCTTTTGTCATGTTCACAATCATCTCCTTGAATAGAGTCATGTTTCGTGTCTCTTCAGGCATCATTTCTTGGGATGGTGACATCTCTCTTGTCCCTTCGGTCTTGTTGCCTTTTGGGCTTTGCTTGGGACTTTGATTATTTACGTATGTCGTGATTCTTCTTTGAGCTCTTCTCGGCATCGAGAACTGTTGTTGTAGTTCTCTCTGTAGTCAGTAGGTAGTGGTCTTTGCTTGGATTAGGACCATGGTTCTGGGAGTATGTGAATACCTGTGGTTCTCAGCCAAATTGATTCCTCTGCTGACTATGTCAGAGTTTGCCATTTTTGTAGGTGTTCGGTTGATTCCCAGAGGCTGTGTGCTGCTGTAGGACTAGCTCTCAGCCCAGCCAGTGGCCTCACAGTGGGCCATGGGATGGATTTGAGAGCTTTGGTCTCAGCGTGCTGGGCGGTTGGTTGGTTTTCCTGTGCTGCTCCTAGGGGCAGTCCCCAGCCAAGGGTCTGGAGTTTGGGGGTTTCTAAGGGCTCTCAGCAGAACCTGTGGCTGTCTGCTCTGTTCCCAGGGGCAGGGCCTAGCTGAGGACGTGCGCTCCAAGGGCAGAGCCACGCCTTTCTGATTCTCAGAAGGCTAGCTTGGCTGCTGGTTGGCAGTTCAGTTCCCTGCTGCTTTGTCAGAGAGTCTGTGGCTGTGGGGGGCCCCTTGGTGCTCTCTGGCTCAGGATTCCCAGCTGGAGAATGCCCAGCTCAAGATTTGAGGGGGTCAGATGCTGGCTCCTGTTGTCCCGTACACCCCACCCGCTGTTGTAAGGCAGGGCACAGTGCTCCCTGCTCTCCAGACCCAGTGGCCTGGGAGAGGAGCCAGGTGGGCAGGTGGGAGCTGGGAAACTCCTACCTCCCCTGGTAGGGTGCTGGGTCTTGGCATAGCCCGCCTGTCAGTCTCCAGTCAGAGGCGTGGGAGAGGAACCTGGTCGGTGGGTGGGGACTGGGACACCTCCGCCTCCCTTGGTGGGGTGCTGGGTCTTAGCGCCTCCAACCTGTCAATCTCCAGTCATTGGTCTGGGGGAGGGGGCTGTTGAGGGAAGGGAGAGGATTCTAAGTTCCTTGCCCCCCTGTTCCTGCTCCTCTCAGGCGGTGTGGAGGGGTCTGAGTTAAGTTCTATGGCTTGGCACCGCCCTGTGTTTGGGGGCCCGCTGCAGTACTCATGCCTCTGCGTTCTTCTGTGGGTGATGCACGGTGTTGGAGAATCCTTCACTCTCCTTGGATCTCCGCTCCACTTGTGGTCCGCGTCTGGGTTCCGTTTCTTGCTGTTTTGGTTCCGCATCTGGGTTCTGCCTGTTTCTAAGGCTCGCTGACCGGGTTGCCCGGCCGGCACTGCCCGGTCCGGCTCCCTCCACTGCCCCCTCCGCCGTCGCTTTTCTTGGCTTGGCACGGTGGGGGAGGGGTCCTCGCATTCCGAATTCTTTGAGAAAGTTGGATGTGAGCTTTATCTGGATTTCTTTTCCAGTTTGGGTTCTTTTCCATTGCTTCTTGAGTTTGTTGTTGTGGATTTCTTAAAGTAATTGACTCCCTGGTTCTCTCTTTTTATGAGAGAGAGCTAGGCAGTGTCCCTATTGTCTTGGTGCCATCTTCCTCCTTCTCTCACTGATTTTTAAAAGAAAATGATCCACAAGGCTTAAAACAACAAATAATCCCTTTGTCTGATCTATCTTTTTGTCCACACAGTGGCCAATATAGAAATCCCACTCTCTTTGAGAACTTAAACTATTTTTTTTGTTAGTGGTCATGGGGCTTGAACTCTGGGCCTGGGTGCTGTGTCTGAGCTCTTCAGCTCAAGTCAAGCACTATACCACTTGAGCCACAGTTCCACTTCCAGTTACACTTCAATAATACAAAATCTGATAGGTTCATAATTACAGTTTCATCCTATCATTCTTTTCTAACATCTGAAACTAAACATTTTTATATCCTTCCTATCCCCTCACTCTCATCTGTGGAAATCTCTAATTTCCAGATATGTCCCAATCTGGGCAGATGATATTCACGATGGTCCTGTAAGTACTGCTACAGACTGGCTGTCTGTCATATAGGAGAGCTAAATGAAGGGTTACAGTTCCACTCACCAGATAGTAGTGCTTTATTTCTCACAAATTGATACCCCTTCTTATGTTTTTGTCCTCATTTCCCTCCTGTCACCCCCTCCCAATCATTTTGTTTCCCCCTTCCCTTTCCTATTTCAAATAAATGAACATATATACAATATACCAGGTAACAAAGGCAGATACAGTAACATTATGAGATTAACCAAAGGGCAATAAAGGAGGAGAGAAATAACATAGTACAATAAGAACAACAATCATTCAAGATAAAGCTCTTGTTTCCATATCCTAGCTGGCAAAACACGTTAAGCACCTGCAGAAAATTAAATTTTGATTTTTCTATGTCACTCTGCACCAGGATCAACTCCAAATGGATCAAAGACCCCAAGGTAAAAGCAGACACCCTAAAATCTTTACAAGAAGGAATAAGAGATATAATAGGTCTCTTTAGCACAGGTCAAAACATTCTTAATGAAGACCCAGAAACACAACAAATTGAAGTTTGGACAAATGGGACTGCATTAAACTGCACAGGTTCTGTATAGCAAAGGACATAGCTAGCAGTCAAATAGAAAGCCCACAGAGTGTGAGAATATCTTCACTAAAAATACAACAAATGAAGGGATTCTTAAATGCTGTCCAAGCTCTAAAGTGAACATCATAGATATCAAATCCCAGAGTCAAGTTTTGTAAAAGATCAGGGTTTTTCAGAACAAATCAAAGAACATCTGGATAAATGGGACTGCATTAAACTACACTGCTTCTGTATGGTAAATACATAGCTAGCAAATCAACTAGAAAGCCTACAGAGTGGGAGAAGATCTTCACTAACCATACAACAGACAAAGGCCTCATATCTAAAATATATCAACAGCTCAAAAAATTGAATCACTCCAAAACTAATCTCCAAAGAAACAACCATCCCATTAAAAGATGAGCCAAAGACTTAAAGAGAGTCTTCTCTGAAGAAGAAACGAGAATGGCCTATAGACACATGAAGAAATGCTTGACATGTATAGCCATAAAAGAAATACAAATGAAAACAACTCTAAAATTCCCCCTCACTTTAGTTAGAATGTCCATGATCAAGAAATCTAACAACACATGCTGGTGGGGATGTAGCCAGGAAGGATCACTACAACACTATTGGTGGGAGTGTAAACTCATCCAACCACTATGGAAAGCACTATGGCAGTTTCTCAGACTAAACACAGAGCTCCCCAATGACCCAGTAATTCCACTACTTGGCATTTACCCAATCATCCAGAAACAAGGACATACTAAAGTCACTAGCACAATGATGTTCATTGCAGCTATGGAACCAACCTAGGTGCCCCTCAGTTGATGATTGGATCAACAAGATGTGGTAGTTATACACAATGGAATTCTATGATGCTGTCAGAAATAATATTGCCCCATTTGTAAGGAAATGGAAAGATTTAGAGAAAATCATATTAAGTGAAGTAAGCCATATAGGATGACACTAAATGAAAGGACCTAAAGAATATAGAAACAAAAACTATATAATGAGTGAATGTTGTCCTTAATGTACTATGTTATCTGTCATATCATTTGCTCTCCCTTGGTTATCTCATATTGTTACAGTATCTTACCTTGTTATCTGATATATTGGATATATGCATATTTGGTTATTTGAAATCGGATAGGGAAGGGGGGAGAACAAATGAGTGATGGGGGTGAGGGGCAGGGAAATGTGCATCAAAACATGATAAAATATATCCATGTTTGTGAAGTAATGCACCTTCTATCTGGTGAATATAATGAAACCATTCTATTAATTACAATAAAAATATATGAAAAAAAGATCAGGGTTTCTGTTAATCTCCTCAATAGCAAAAGCCAAGGCCAAAACAAAAAGGTAGTTCTTGAAGATAACTCTGCATAACAAGCATAAAAATTTAGCAGGGGCTGTGAGCATGGCCTACTGGTAGAGTGTTCCTAGCATGCACAAAGCCTTGAGTTCAACTCCTCAGGACCACATACACATACAAAAAGCTGGAAGTGGTGCTGTCACTCAAGTAGTAGAGCAAGAACACTAGCCTCTGAGGAAGCTCAAAAACAGTACCCAGGCCCTGAGTTCAAGCCCCACGCATGGAAGAAAAAAAAGAATTTAGGGGGAGTATTTCCAATCTTAAGACTTCTTTACTTGGGTCTTTCCCAATGAATATGTTAATATATTAACCCTAATTTGTATGGAATGTCATGTCTTATGCTTATATATATGATTATGTAAGGACATGAGGATAATTTGTCATGAGTGAGATTCAGAAATTTATATAATCTGAGAGAGACCTTTTTCCCACACTATCATGTGCACCACAGCAAATAGCTTTTGCCCATTAAATGCTGATTAGACTGTCATGAGACACCAAATATTGTGTTGCCTTTATCGTAGGGTAACTAGCTCCAGCTGAGTACAAAATAAATCTTGTGTTTTGTGTCATCCTGTTAATACTATGTGTTTATATGACAGGACACGCTTCCTGTAAACAAAGAGAACACGTGTTCAAGACCAACTTTAAAAAGAAAAGTATGTAAGGGAGATTCTATACAGTTAGGTCTGTTCACAGACTCAACATATAGCAACCAGGTGAGGGAATTTTATTATTTATGTAGCAAAGCAGAGGGGATGTATCCAACTTCAAGGAACTCATTATGGAGAGAATTGTAAGTGAGCTTTACATTGAAATCTCTGCTCTAAGGCTATTATGGTAAAATGTAATGGGGTCTACATTTTCCAGTACTCAAAAGCAAAGAATACGGAGGAGTAAAGATGATCAAAGGGGTTTTCTTTCTATCATATCTGTGTCTTCAGGGAGGTGTGTGTGTAAAAGCGGGGCACTGTGGCTCACGCCTGTGATAGTAGCTACTCAGTAGGCTGAGACCTGAGGATTGAGGTTCCAAGTCAGCAAGGGCACTATATGACCCTGAGACTCTTATCTCCATTTAACCACTAGAAAACCAGAAATGGCACTGTGGCTCAGGGGTAAGAGAGTAGCTGAAGAGCTCAAGGACAGCACCCAGGCCCATAGTACAAGGCCCACAACCAAAAAAAAATTGTGTGTGTGTGTGTGTGTGTGCATGCATGTATGCATGCACTCAGATTGAGAAACAAATATATAAATATAATAAAAACAAATTATTTTATTTGTATTACTTAAAAGTTTCTGCACAGCAAAGGGCATAGCTAGCAAGCTGAATAGATCACAGAATGGGAGATTTTTTTAAACCAAGTATCCATCAAAGGGCTTAATATCTAAAATATACTTAGAGCTCAAAACACTGAACCCTCGGCCAGATGCAGTGGCTCATGCCTGTAATCCTAGCTACTCAGGAGGCTGAGATCTCAGGATCAAGGTTCAAAGCCAGCCAGAGCACAAGAGGACCTGAGACTCTCATCTCCAATTAACCACTGGAAAACCAGAAACTGCTGTGTCTCAAGGGGTGCAGCCATAGCCTTGCACTGAAGAGCTCAGGAACAGGGCCCAGGCCAAGTTCAAGCCCCATGATCCACAAAAAAAGAAATCCAAATTAAAACAACTTTGAGATTCTATCTCTCTCTAGTTAAATGGCCAGTATCAAGAAATCTAATATCTGCAGATGCAGGCAGAGACATGACCAGAAGGCAACACTGTTGGTGGAAGTGTAAACATATACAATTGCAGTATGGTGATTCTTCAAAAGACTAAACATAGAGCTCTGCTATGACCCAACAATCCAACTCCTGAGCATTTACCCAAATGTCCATAAACAAAGACATACTAAAGCTACCAGCACAACCATGTTCATTGCAGTATCATTTACCAAGGCTAAGATATGGAACCAACCCAGATGCCCCTCAAGAAAATATGGTATTTATACACAATGGAATTTTATGCTGCCATCAGAAAGAATGTGTGTGTGTGGGGGGGGATGGTTGTTACTTTGGAGGTTAGTTTTGGAGTGATTCAATTTTTTGTTGTTGATATATTTTAGATATGAGGCCTTTGTCCGTTGTTTGGTTGGTGAAGATATTTTCCCAATCTGTACGCTTCCTGATTAGTTTACTAGCTATGTCCTTTGCCTTACAAAAGCTATGCAGTTTAATGCAGTCCCACTTCTCCAGCCTTTCTCTGATTTGTTGTGATTCTTGGTCCTTATTAAGAAAGTTTCGACCTGTGCCAAGGAGGCCTAGTGTATCTCCTATTGCTTCCTGTAAAGTTTTCAGTGCGTCAGCTTTTACCTCCAGGTCTTTGATCCATTTGGAGTTAATTCTAGTGCAAGGTGACAACGAAGGATCCAGCTTTAGTTTTCTGCAGGTGCTTAACCAGTTCTGCCAGCACAACTTGTTGAAGAGGTTGTCTTTCTTCCATTCTATTTTTTTGGCTCCCTTGTCAAAGATTAGGTGGCCATAGGTCTGTGGTTTAATATCTGGGTCCTCAGTTCTATTCCATTGGATTTCAGGCCTGTTCCTGTGCCAGTACCAAGCTGTTTTGAGAATTATAGCTCTGTAATAGAGTCTAAAGTTTGGAATTGAAATTCCTCTGGCGCTGTTCTTTCTGCTAAGAAGTGTTTTTGCTATACGGGGTCTTTTATTATTCCATATGAAATTTTGAATTTCCTCTCCTGTATCTTTAAAGAATGACATTGGGATATTGATGGGTATTGCGTTGAATTTGTAGATAGCCCTTGGCAAGATTGTCATTTTCACAATGTTGATTCTTCCAATCCAGGAGCATGGGAGGTTTTTCCATTTCCTTAATTCTGCTTTAATTTCCTTTTTTAGGATTTTAAAGTTTTCATCAAAAAGGTTGGCCAGTATTTTGTTGAGAAATTTTGCATCGATGTTCATCAAAGATATATGTCTATAGTTATCTTTCTTTCATGAATCTCTGTCTGTTTTGAGGATGAGGGTTATACTGGCTTCATAGAATGAGTTTGGTAAAGAACCTTCATTTTCAATTTCGTTGAAGAGCTTGAGGAGTATTGGTGTGAGCTCTGCTTTGAAGACCTTATAGAATTCAGCTGTGAATCCATCTGGCCCTGGGCTTTTCTTAGGTGGAAGTTCTCTAATTGCCATTTCTATTTCAAAGCTTGAAATAGGCCTGTTGAGTTGGCTTATTTCTTCTTGGTTCAGTGTGGGTATGTTAATATTGGCTAGGAATTCATCCATTTCATCTAGATTCTCAAATTTGTTGGCGTAAAGGTTTGAGAAGTATTCCTTCATGATATAAGGGTGTCACACCCAGAAGGCTGATTCACACACTCACAATATCCGTAATATCCCAGAATATTGCTGGTTGATCCAGGCAGGTTTCAATAGGAATTCCAAATGCAGACTGATTTTATATATATATACATATATATGTATATATATGTATATATATAATATTTTAAAATTTATAAATACATAGCATGTAGTATAGATAATACATAATCAAAATATAATGAATAAATATAATCTATAAAGTGTAATAAATAATAAATTACACAATATGATATGATATATTAATATGATTAAGTATGTATCATATAGTCATATAATTAAAATATATTATGTATGTATACATATTTTATACATATGAGTATACATTTATATATACATTTTATACATATAAAATGTTTTGTGTTTTATATGTATTTATAAATGTATTTTGTATTGTACATGTATTTTAGATATTTATTTATTTATTTATTTATTTATTTATTTTTTGCCAGTCCTGGGCTTGAGCTCAGGGCCTGAGCACTGTCCTTGGACTCTTTCTCAAGACTAGAGCTCTACCACTTGAGCCTCACCACCACTTCCGGCTTTTTTCTATGTATGTGGTTCCGAGGAATTGAACCCGGGTCTCCATGCATGCTAGGCAAGCACTTTAACCACTAGGCCAAACTCCCGGCCCTATTTTAGATATTTATGAGAAATGTATTTATATTTTAAAATCTTATATATTTATAGTTATATACATATGTATATTTATATATTTTAATACATATACACATATTCATTGGTTAACTCTTACTGGGGCTTGAGCTCAAGGCCTGAGCATTGTTCATTAGTGTTCTAGTGGTAGAGTTTATCACTCTACCACTTGATTCACAGTTCCACTTCAAATGATTTATTTTGTTTTTGAGTCATTGGAGATTAAGAATCTCACAGTGGCAGCTTCAAGTCTCAGCCTCCTAATTAGATAAGATTACAGGTGTGACCCACAGGGTCCCGACTGGACACTTCTTTTTTCTTTGGTCAGTCATGGGGCTTGAACTCGGGGTCTTGGCTCTGTCTGTCCCTGAGCTCTACCCCTTCAGCCACAGTGCCACCTCTGGTTTTCTGGTAGTTAACTGAAGGCAAGAGTATCACAGACTTTCATGCCCAGGCTGGCTTTTAATTGCAGTCCTCAGTTCTCAGCCTCCTGATTAGCTAGGATGGCAAGTGTGAGCCACAAGCATCCACCTGGACACTCTTCTTAAGGAGAAAGTTGAGGCAGGAGCTTCAGCAGCTGTGTCTTGTAGTTTACACATAAACTCTCTTCTTGGAGTAAAATAAACACATCAGGGACAAAATTGAGCCATAATCCTTGTCTTGTTTTTTTTCTGTCTGTCCTGGGGCTTGAAATCAGGGCCTGGGCACTGTCCCTGAGCTTTCTCAAGGCTAGAGCTCTACCATTTTGAGCCACAGCACCACTTATAGCCTTTTCTATGTATATGGTCCGAGGAAATTGAACCCAGGGTTTTATGCATACCAGGCAAGTATTCTACCAAGCAGGGCCCTAGTCTTTATCTCTGTTGTGATTATGTTTCTGCATGGGAGCAAACAAAACAAATACTTAAATGTAAACATTTTTCTTTAGTTAAATACTTAAATGTAAACATTTTTCTTTAGTTATAATGCCCAAACTGACATTTAGAACACATAGTAGTGTCTCAAGAATCTTTATAGCCCTCAGTAATACGTGTCCTATTTGTATTCAAGTGTGTTACATAAATGAACAATAAGTAACACAGAACTTCTGAAGCTAAATTACTCAAAGAATGCCTATCCTTGTTCTTACTGCATAGATTTCAAGTGTTTACAACTGACAAACGGATGCAGACAGGGCTCAGTGAACTCGATAGACACACTAAATCCTGCATTCATTTTGATGATTCTTAATACAGACAAGGCACATTTTACCTTTACTGTGTCATTTTGCACTGATTACAAAAAAATTGGAGCACATATTAAAGCACACACACACATACACACACATAAACACACACACACACACACACACAGGGGCACTTGGCATTGGTAGATCAATTCTATAATCCTAGCTACTCAAGAGGCTGAGATTTGAGGATCGTGATTCAAAGCTAACTCAGGCAGGAAAGCCTGTGAATCTGTTATCTCCAAGGAACCACCAGAAAACAGGAAGCAGTGCTGTGGCTCAAAATGGAAGCATACCAGCCATGAGTGAAAGAGCTCAGAGTCGGCACCCAGGCCCTGAGTTCAAGCCACATGACTGACACAATACACACACACACACACACACACACACGCACACACACACACACACACACACACACACACACAGAGAAAATTTACCTTTAAAAAAATTTGGGTATTACCTATGTCTATGGTATATATGTGGCTCAAAGTAGTACATATCACCTACATTTAGTATATGTGTGTGTGTATAGGTACATAACTGTATATATATATTATATATTGGATATTATACAGTATCTATTATTATATACATTACATATTCCTATATTATATATATGAATCATTTCCTGATATTCTCATTCAATGTATACTTGAGTTTCTGAGGATCAAAATGCTATATTTCAAGTATAACCTGGGCCTTGTAATGGTACAACACATGCATTTCTAATATTTCAAATTAAAGTTCGGTTATCTGTACCTACTCTAGTGGTTGGGTGATTGTTGGCTTCTGTTCCCAGGAGACAGTACAGAAGAAGGGGTGTGGCCCTTTTGGTACCTTAGATTCAGGTGGGTTCCATATTCTAGGAGAATACTCAAAAAGTTCAGTGTCCACACTTTCATACTCTGTTGAGAATGGAACAGGAAACAAATCATCATATCAATCATTCAAGAAAAGTTAAGGCTGGGAATGTGGCTTAGTGGTAGAGTGCTTGCCTAGAATGCATGATGCCCTGGGTTTAATTCCTCAGTGCCACAGAAACAGAAAAAGCCAGAAGTTGTGCTGTGATTCAAGTGGTAGAGAACTAACCTTGAGCAAAAAGAAGCTCAGGGACAGGGCCTGAGTTCAAACCCAGGACTGGAAAAAAGAAAGATGAAAAAAGAAAGAAAGAAAGAAAGAAAGAAAGAAAGAAAGAAAGAAAGAAAGAAAGAAAGAAAAGTTTAAAAATGCACCAGACACAAGCAAACTCTCTTTCTGAGTATTTTGTCAATGGGGAGCTACTATTATCCTAAAACTTCTGTCAAAACTGCCCACATAATTCTAGAGCATGTGGAAAACATTGCAGACACACCAACCTGAGTGCCAAGTCACTGGGGTGAAATGAGAAACAAGGTGCAAAGCCAGAAGTGGATTTGAAGTGTGTAATATACTGAAATGTCTGCCATATATCAATTGTCAGATACAGTCAGCCTCGTGGTCATGGAACCAAGCTAATGCCAGGTCCTGGATATATATATATACCCTGCTAACCTTACAGGCCTACACAGGAGCTGGCTAATCTAGGGAAATGGAAGATCTATTTCTAGGTTGCCCAAGATTATCATCAAACAAAGTACAAAGAGGAACAGAAGTGGTAGGAGAAAGTCTGGTTTTTTTTGTTGTTGTTGTTTTGTTTATTTTTTTTTTTGCTTTTTAATTCAAGAATATAGCCTCCTGTGCACCTGATCAGAAATGTTTCTCGACCATATTAGGGTCTGAGGTTGATGACATTATTTGAACATTTTCCCTCATGATTGTCTTAAATTTTTTTTCCCCAGTCCTGGGGCTTAAACTCAAGGCCTGGGCGCTGTCCCTGGGTCTCATTGTACTGAAGGTTAGCGCTCGACCACTGGGCCACAGCACCAATTCGCACTTTGTTTGAGTCTACTGATTGGAAATAAAGAGTCTCAGGGGGTCTTTCCTGGCCCGGAGTTGGCTTTGAACCATGATCCTCAGATCTCAGCCTCCTGAGTAGCTAGGATGACACTGGATTTAAAAGTGACTCCATTGCGAGGAGTTGCTGGATTACTATATTGTGTGTGTGTGTGTGTGTGTGTGTGTGTGTGTGTGTGTGTGTGTGTGTGTGTGTAGCATAGATTTGTAGATTTGTCAATGAAGCGCTGGAAAATGATCTGAACCTTAAACCAAGCCTGCCCTGCTGCTAAAGCCTGCCTGGGCCCGAGGCTTCCCAGAGGTGTGCCGGGCTAGGAGTCTGGGGTGGGAAGAAAGCTTAGTGGCTTGTGGGGGGGCTCAGCCTTCCCTCTGTGATTCCCCCCATCCTACCCTCTATCTCCCTCCCTCCCTCCCTCTCCTGAGCCAGCTGGAGAAAGGGGGCACTGCCCACTGGGACCCCACTTCCCTGACCCCCAACCCCCACCCTCCCACCCCTGCCTGGTCTCATTACCTCCTCCTGTGCCCATGTCCTCCACAAGATAATCTGGCCTCAGGTGCCTCTCCAAGGGATCACCCCAACAGGGCTTGCACAACTCAGAGACTTCATCCCATGCACACCCATGAGTGGGGAGGGGGGTGGGGGGGAAAATCCCGGGAACTTCTGCAAGGATTCCCCACACCAAGTCTCTCCACAAGTCGTTCCCACAGAGAAGAGGGAGGAGCCAGCAGACACCGTGCATGCTCAGCATGCCCAAGCCAGCCATCATTGCCAAGCAATCCTGATAAAGACAGAGCAGGGCCTCATAGGAGCGAAGACACTGCAATCACACTTGCACACAGCTCTGTCTTGGCTGTTTCAATCTAGGCACCCTGCCTGCTGCAGCCTCTTTGAGTAGTATACACATTGGCCAAGTTCAGGAGCCCTAACTAACACCCATGGCCGAAGTAAGCTGTCTAATACAAGGCTGCCAGAACTACTGTGCACCTAGGTGACTTTGTCCTTAAAGACTTGGCTTGGAAGCCGATAGTCCTGGACTATGAATGTTCACCACAACCCCTCTCCAAAGAGCAGTGACAGCCCAGTACATTAACTCAAAGTCCTGAGGGAAATCACATTATATACCGAGAAGATCTGCTTTGTCAATGTCTCTTTCCCTCCCTCCCTCCCTCCCTCACCCCTCTCATAGATACATAGATGGATATATGAGTGCATAGATGGATGGATGGATACATACATACATACATACATACATACATACATACATACATACACAAATCAATTAGATCAACTGATAGAATGGTAGGTAGGTAGGTATAGAGGTAGGTAGGTAAGTAGGTAGGTAAGTAAATAGATACACAGACATAGATAAGATACACAGATAGACAGACTGACAGATCTCTTCCAGTATTAGGGATTGAACTCATGGCCTTTTTCATGTTAGGCAAATACTCAACATTTCCACCCCAAGTTTTATGTTTAATGCTGCAATATTAGTTTCAGGTACATATTTTCTTTCTATGACAGGCAGACAGTCAAATCCAAAAGAAAATCATTTTTGTAAAGGTGATGTACAGAGGGGTTACAGTTACATGAGTCAGGTATTGAGTACATTTGTTTTTGAACACCTCTTCCTTCATTTTCTCCCAGTTTTTCCCCTCCCAATGCCCCAGATCCCCCCAAGTTGTATAATTCATTCCCAATATCGTGTCTAGTAAGTATCACTGTTGAATTTGTCCCACCATTTCTGTGCTTCACAAATCTGATAAACTTACATACAAGACAAACAGTGCAGAAATAAAAAACAGCAACAAATGGGGGAAAATGAAAAGAAAATAAAAAAGAACCACAAATAGTTAATTTTTTTAAAAAACTCATGTTTTCATTTATTGGAGATCATTTTAATAAGCATCATTTTATAGATTATATGCACATAGCTTTTAAGACTTTATGATCCTCTCCTAAGAATATCTTTCTTTGAGTTTTTCTATTACACTGTTTGCAGTTATTTCTCTCCCCTCATCTTTGGTTTATTCCCTGTGGTCACTGTGTAATTTTTTTGTCTTTTAGTATCCATTGGGAAAACTTGTAGGTAAAAAATTTTAATATTGTAAGCTTAAATTTAGGAGAGATAGTCCTATTAATTGAAAATTAGGATGTTACTTTGCATACTGTCTGAGTTTAAAATATACAAAAACTTCCATGTGTGCTTTACAGCCATACTCTGATTGTTTAAGGAAAGAGCTTTAAGGAAAACATTCTATTTCTCTACACAAGTAATTATCTCTCCAGGGACCCAAAAATCTTCCATTCAAACCAAGTCTTCAGCTGGGCACCAATGACTAATGCCTGTAATCCCAGCTACTCAGGGAGCTGAGATCTCAGGATCATGGTTCAAAATCAGCCCAAACAAGAAATTCCATGAGCTTCTGATCACTTGTAAACAAGTAAAAGCTGGCTGTGAAGCTGTTACTCAAGAGGAAGAGCACCAGGATTGAGCAGAAAGGTAGGGTGAAGCATCCAGGCCCTGAATTCAAGCTCTGGCAATAAACAAAACAAAACAGAGTCTTCATGAAAGCCAATGTGAAAGTTATTTAAAGTTGTGAAAAACCCTTATTTGTCTCCTAAGAGGCTATACACTGATTGTACAGAAATTACTACATGGACTATCAAGGCACTAGCGGCTCACATCTGGCATCCTAGATCCTCATGAGTCTGAAGATCTCAGGATTCGGGCTCAAAGCTAGCCTAGTTGAGAGAAGTGCCTGAGACTCGGGATTTCCTAGTCAATTTGTTTTCTGTTACCCTTACAGAGCACCTGAGTCTGGGCAATTTAAAAAGAGTTTATAAAGGTTCCTGCACTCATGGCTCTAGAGACTAGAAAAATCCAAGAGCCTTGGGAGAATTGCCTGCTGCTATGTTTACTGCTAGTGGATACCTGAAATGTCTGCAAACACATGTGAAAGAGTCATTGTGCCAGCAGGTGACAGTCTCTCCCTGCAACCAGTTGCTCTCTTGCTGTCCAAATCAGCACTAGGAATGAAGTCTTCACACCCAGTGAACCCAATCCCATGAGAAAGAAATGAAAACCTGAAGTCCTCCCCACCTCTCAACAACTGAAGAGGGAATTACAATGGGAACTGCATTTCACCCTGTTATATTTAATTTTTATTTATTTACTTATTTATTCATTGCTGGTCATGGGGCTTGAACTCAGGGCCTGGGTGCTGTCCCTGAGCTTCTGTATGCCCAGGGTTAGCACTCTACCACTTGAGCCACAGCTCCACTTCCCAGTTTTTCTGAGTAGTTCATTGGAGTCTCATGGAATTTTATGCCCTGGCTGGCTTTGTACCACAGTCCCCAGATCTCAGCCTCCTAAGGAGCTAGGATGACAGTTGTAAGTCACTAGTGCCTGGCCCATTAGACCCTTCATATTTTCCTGTCATCCTATGAGTGTTTTGATGTTATTATTATTTTATATATATTAATTGCACCAAAGAGCTTCACCCCCTGTTTCTTGCACATGAATTTTAATCAGATTAACATATTCTATGTATCTTTTCCCATCCCCTTAGTCATATTGTTTGATAACACTCAGTGAGACTTCACAGACACATATAAAATGTGTGTGTGTGTGTGTGTGTGTGTGTGTGTGTGTCTGTATGAGAGAGAGAAAGAGGGCGAGAGCATGCACCAGCTTCCACAAATGACTAAAAACATGATATTTGACTTTCTGACCTTGATTTATCCTACTCAACCGAATGGTCTCCAATTATATATATATATATATATGTCTATATATATATATTCCCTGCAAATTCTGTCATTTTGTTTGTTTTTACAGCTCTGTATTAGTCCATAATATTCAGATACCATTTTTTATCCACTCATTGCTTGGTGGGCAACTCCAGTGATTCCGCCATTTAGCTCTTGTTGAGAGCTTCAATAAAAACTGTGTAGGAGTCTTTTTCATATATTGTCTAAACTCATTTATATGTCTATGAATGGTATAGTTGGATCATAAGATAGATATATTTTTAGATTCTTCTGAAATCTCCACTGTGATTTTCATTGTGACTTCATTAGTTTACATTCCCAACAAGAATATGTGATGGCTCCTTTTCACTGAAGACTGTCATTTTGACCTGAGTTCAGATGAATCTTGGAACACTTTTTGGTTGATTGATTTGTCTTTGTTGGTTGTGGGGTTTGAATTCAGGCCTTGGGTACTGTCCCTGAGCACTTCAGATCAAGGCTAGTGCTGTACCACTTTGAGCCATTTGCAGCACTTCCGGTTTTCTAGTTGTTCATTGGAGATAAGAGTCTCATGGACTCCCATGGCCAAGGCTGGCTTTAAACCCTACTCCTCATATCTCAGTCTCCTGAGTAGCTAAAAATGACAGGCATGAACCACCAGCATGCAACTTATTTCCTTTTATTTTTATGGCACATCTACTTTGGGATAAACTGGATATCTTGTAGTGCTTTCAATTTTCATTTCTCTAATGTTTAATTAAGTTGAGCCTCTTTTTCTGTGCTGATTGGTCAGATATAGTTCTGGTCCGAAGAAATATTTACTCCATTTCCCTTTTTCTTTTTGGTGCTAGGGCTTGAACTCAGGACCTTAAGCTCTGGATTAGCTCCCCCCTCCCACACACACACTACCACTTTAGCCACAATTCCATTTCTTGGTTTGCTGACTCATTGGAAACAGGGTCTCGGGGACTTTCCTGGCTTTGAGCCACAGTCCTCAGAGCTCAGCCTCCCATGTAGCTAGGATTATAGGTGTGAGCTGCCAGTGTCTGGCTTTTTGCCATTTTTAAGTTGAGTTCTTTGTGGTTAGAATACTAGATGGAAGCCACAGTGTTTTCTCCCATTATTTGGCTTCTGTTTGTGTCCATGTGGAGTCGATAATTGAATCAGCATCCAGTCCCAGAGTTCAACTCCCATGACCACCACCAACAACAAAAGTTTAGTGATGGCACCCAAGAACCTAGTTTAAACCTTAGGATCAACACACACACACACACACACACACACACACACACACACACACACACACACACACATTGGTAAAAGGATTGTGCAGGAACCATTTCTCCCCTGGTATCAGACCCTACAAAACCTTGAACTCATGTCTGAAACATTCCCCCTTTCCTATATATTCAGTTTTGTAAAATGAAGAAATCTCAATAAACTCAATAAAAGACATCTACCACATCCCACCGACCAGTTGTCATGCCTGTTATCCTAGCTACTCAGAATGCTGAGATCTGAGGGTAGTGGTTGTAAGTTACTCTGGGCAGAAAAGTTCATCGCCTCTTATGTGCCATTAACCACCCAAAAACCAGAAGGTGAGGTGTGGTTTAAGTAATAAAGAATCAGCCCTGAGTGAAAAAGCAAAGGAGCTCAGGCTCAGGCCTGAGTTCAAGCCCCATGACTGGCACAAATGATTTTTTAAAATTTCTCTTTAGATTGGGGCTGAGAGTTTGTCCTAGTGGTAGAGTGCTTGCCTAGCATGCACAAAGACCCAGGTTTGATTCCTCGGTACCACATACATAGACAAAAGCCAGAAGTGGTGCTGAGGCTCAAGTGGTAGAACTCTGCCATTGAGAAAGCCCAAGGACAGTGCTCAGGCCCTGAGCTCAAGATCAAGATTGGCAAAAAAAATTTTCCTTTATATTAATTTGAATTCTGTCATTCTGAAGCACATGTATTCTACCAACAGCATAGAAATTACTTAAATTTTTCTTCATTTCCAAATCCAACAGATATTCACTAACCTATTTTGAGTAAGTTATTCGCAGATGCCAAAAACGTAAAAATAAATTTGAACTCAAATCCCATTCCCAAAGCATACCAAACTTTTTCTGATCTAAAAATGGCATTTTTTTCAGCTATAAAGAAATGCATACATTATTCCTTTTTATATAAAAAGATAGGGGAAGCGGGGGGTGATCCTGGGCTTGATCTCAGAGGCTTGAACTCAGGGCCTGAAGACTGTCTATTCAACTCTGGTACTCTACCACTTGATTCACAGCTCCTGTTCCATCTTTTTTAGTGCTAAAATGGAGATAATGAGTCTCACAAACTTTCTTGCCAGGCCTGGTGTTGAACCACAATTCTCAGATCACAGCCTCCTGAGTAGCTGATATTACCAGTGTGAGCCACTGAGCCTGGCAGTGGTAGGTGTCTTTTTTTTCTTTTTCCATACATTTCTATTGTAATTAATAGAAGGGTTACATTATATCTACCAGATAGAAGGCACATTACTTCACAAACATTGAAACCCTTTATCATGACATGGTCCCCATTTCCCTTACCCCCCCACCCCATTCATCTTGATTTCCCCCCTTCCCTATCCAATTTCAATTAACCAATTAAACATATATAAAATATATCAGGAAACAAGGTAAAATATTGTAACAATATGAGATAATGAAGGGATAGCAAAAGAGATGAGAAATAACATAGTAGAGTAAGGCCAACAATCACTCATTGTATGACTTTTGTTTCTTTATCCTGGTGGTTCTTACATTTAGCATCATACTATATGGCCTTATGTATATAGATTTTGTTCTACTGTGATCTCTGCAAGGAGACCCTAAGGTTTCTACTGATTATGCAAATGAGGGAAACCATTGAGCCTATGTTCCTTTGAGTCTGGCTTACTTCACTTAATATGATTTTTTTCTAAGCCTTTCCATTTCCTTATCAAAGAGGCAATGTCATTCTTTCTGACTGCAGCATAGAATTCCATTGTGTATAAAAACCACATCTTGTTGATCCACTCATCAACTGAGGGACATCTGGGTTGGTTCCATATCTTTGCTATGATAAATAGTGCTGCAACGAACATTGTTTTGCTAGTGGATTTAGTATGTCCTTATTTCTGGACAATTGGGTAAATGTCAAGTAGTGGAATTGCTGGATCATAGGGAAGTTCTATGTTTAGTCTTTTGAGGAACTGCCATACTGCTTTCCATAGTGGTTGAACATGTTTGCACTCCCACCAACAATGTAGTAGTGATCCCTCCTGGCCACATCCCCTCCAGCATCTGTTGTTATTAGATTTCTTGATCCTGGCCATTCTAACTGAAGTGAGGTGGAATCTTAGAGTTGTTTTGATTTGCATTTCTTTTATGGCCAGAGATGTGGAGCATTTCTTCATGGGTCTACAGGCCATTTTTATTTCTTCTTCAAAGAAGATTCTCTTTAAGTCTTTGGCCCATCTTTTAATGGGATGGTTGTTTCTTTGGAGATTAGTTTTGGAGTGATTCAATTTTTGGAGCTGTTGATATATTTTAGATATGAGACCTTTGTCAGGTGTATGGTTAGTGAAGATCTTCTCCCATTCTGTAGGCTTTCTGGTTAAGTTGCTAGCTATGTCCTTTGGCATACAGAAGCACTGCAGTTTAATGCAGTCTCATTTATCCAGACTCTCTCTGATTTGTTGTGTTTCTTGGTCCTTCTTAAGTAATTTCAACCTGTGCCAAGGAGACCTATTGTATCTCCTATTCCTTCTTGTAAAGTTTTCAGTGTGTCGGCTTTTACCTCGATGTCTTTGATCCATTTGGAGTTAATCCTAATGCAGGGTGACAAAGAAGGATCCAGCTTCAGTTTTCTGCAGGTACTTAACCAGTTCTGCCAGCACCATTTGTTGAAGAGACTGTTTTTCTTCCATTCTATTTTTTTGGCTCCCTTATCAAAGATTACATGGCCATAGGTCTGTGGTTTAACATCTGGGTTCTCAGTTCTATTCCATTGGTCTTTAGGCCTGTTCTTGTGCCAGTACCAAGCTGTTTTGGTCACTATAGCTCTGTAATAGAGTCTAAAATTTGCTATTGAAATTCTTCCTGTGCTGTTCTTTTTGCTAAGAAGTGTTTTTGCTATATGGGGTCTTTTATTATTCCATATGAAATTTTGGATTGCCTCTTCTATTTCTTTAAAGAATGACATTGGGATATTGATGGGTATTGCGTTGAATTTGTAGATAGCATTTGGCCAGATTGCCATTTTCACTATGTTGATTCTTTTGATCCAAGAGCCTGGGAGGTTTTTCCATTTCCTCAGTTCTGCTTTAATTTCCTTTTTCAGTGTTTTAAAGTTTTCATCAAAAAGGTCCTTTACATTCATAGTTAAGGTTATTCCTAGGTACTTTATTTTCTTTGAAGCTATTGCAAAAGGAGTTGCTTTCCTGATTGTTGCCTCATTACTCTCACTGTTGGCATATAGGAAGGCAGTTGATTTTTGAGTGTTAATTTTATACTCTGCTACCTTGCCAAAGTTTTGAATCAGCTTAGGGAGCTTTGGAGTAGAGTCTATAGGGTTCTTTAAATACTGAATCATGTAGTTTGGAAATAGGGCAAGTTTCACTGCTTTTCCTATTTGGATCCCCTTTATACTTCCTTCTTGCCTTATTGCTCTGGCTAAGAATTCTCATGCTATGTTAAATAGGAGTGGAGAGAGTGGGCATCCTTGTCTTCTTCCTGATTTTATAGGGAATAGCTTTAGCCTTGTGTAATTAAGTATAAGGCTAGCTGTGGGTTTGTCATACACAGCCTTTTTTATCTTTTAATGAGCATATTTATCATATTTCCATATTTTAAATAACCAAAGAGAGGGCCAAGATTTTGGCCTTGTGAAAGAGGGCTTGCCTAGTGGGCATGGAGACCCAGGTTCAATTCCTTGGTACAACATACATAGAAAAAAGCGGGAAGTGGTGCTGAGGCTCAAGTGATAGAGCTCTAGCCCTTGAGAAAATCCACGGACAGTGCTCAGGCCCTGAGCTCAAGCCCAGGACAAGCAAAAGAAAAACAACAGCAACAAAAAACCCAAACATTTTGGAGAGGCCTGGGGGAGGGTTCAGATATGAATTTAGGGTTTTATGGGGTCTGAAACCCATGGGGGAAATAGTTCCTTCACAAGGTTTTTTACCAATCTTTGTGTGGTGTGGTGTGTGTGTGTGTGTGTGTGTGTGTGCATGTCATTAAGAACAGGCATGAGTCACTGGCACCTGGCTCCACCCACACATTTCTTGTGTCAGCTTCTGGTATTTATTTTTTAGACTATGAGTTATCTGTTCCTAAGAAATTACACCATTGGACTGGATGCCAGTAGTTCCTGCCTGTCATCCCAACTATTCAGGACGCAGAGATCTGTGAACCGTGGTTCAAAGACAGCCTGGGCAGGAATGTTCAAAAGACTTATCTTTAATAATAATAATAATAATAATAATAATAATAACAAAAAAGAAAAAAAGTGTCCTGGCCCACGGTGTTCGTTCAACTAGGACCTGGGAAGAGAAGGGCAGACAAATGGAGGGGCAGGAGACACAAAGAAGGAGAAGAAGTCAGAAGGTTTGATTAAGCTCTCATTTATTGAAGATTGCAGTACACTTTTTATAATAGTTTAGGAGGTGGGGACTTTCCAGGCTAGGGGGAGATCAAAAACAAAAATGAGGAATTCATGGCTATGGAGCCATAGCAAAGATTGTTCAGTTGTGGCAATGAAGTCAACGATTATTCAGTTGTGGTAATGTCAAACCGCAGGAGGTATTGACTGATTTCTGAGAACCCCTTGACTAACAGAAACTATATGAATGACTGAGTTGACTAACTAGAAAACAGAACTATTTGGATGGCTGAGAAGGTATTTCCTTTCCTGCCGGTCCCGTCATCTCCTCTCTTTTTCTTTTATTTTTGACCAGGCATGGTGAAGAGTAGTTCTGTCTATAGGGGGACAGTGGGCATTAACCAGGAGGGGGAAACAGAGGCCTGATCCCCCTGCTTTATGGGTGACTCCTTTTTGGGGGAGAGAATGTTTGTCACCAAGCTCTATGAAATCAGGAATGCTGCTCAGGGATCCCTGAGGTACGGTGGTTTCTCCGCTGCTATACTTTGCTCCGCACCCTTTCACTGGTACCCACGCCACTAGGTGAGCATGATTCTGGGTGTCACGCTGTCTCCAAAGAGATTACTTCACTTGTAGGCTCATTGAGGCCCTGCTCTATCGAGTCCAATAGATGGTAGTGAACCTGAATAGGCCTGGCTACTAGAGCATCAATTTGTTGTCATATGAATCTTGTGATTCAGTTGAAAGCCCAAGGTCCAAAGGCTAGTAACAATAGGAGTCCCACAAGAGGCCCTAATATAGAAGGGAGGAGAGTGGTAAGCCATGGGGAAGTCTAAAACCAATTCTGAAACCATTTTTCTTCTTGCTCTGTTTTTTGCACTTTTCTAGACCTTCCTTGACCTTAGCCATGCTATCTCAAACCACCCCAGTATGGTTTGTGTAGAAACAGCATTCTTCCCTTAGGGCTGCACAGAGGCCACCTTGCTGGAGGAATAGAAGGTCTAGTCCTCTGCGATTTTGTAGTACCACTTCAGAAAGAGAAACCAGAGATTTCCAGAATGGAGGTGTCCCAATGGCTAGGGTACATATATCGGGAAAAAAAGGGGCACCAGTATTTATCAGAGGTGACTCGAGAGGAGGACCAGATGACAACTCCTTGTCCACTGCTCACCAAACAGGTGACCTTATAGGGTTGGTGGGGATTAAATTGGAGGAGCTTTGTTGTTGAGAGGGTGGTCAGGCCGAGGAGCAGCAGCAGCATATTGAATGGCATTGTCCTGTGGAGGAAAAGAAAACCTTCTCAAGGGCGAGTGTCCCCTTTGATGGCTGCAGATGAATCAACCTGCTTGACCAGTCCTTCTGGGAACTATTTAGCAGCACCTTCTTGTTATCGAAGATGCAGAGTGACCCCTGACCCCATTATTAGTACAGAGTCAGATCCACTCCACTTACATGTGAGAGGATACTTCCATAGGACTGTGGCAAAATTTTTATTAGTTTCTGGGTGTCAGAGACGGTCAGCAGCTGTTTTTACATCTTTTTCCAAGGTAAGGAAGTTAATAACAAACAGCATGATTGAGAAGATTTTTTGGAGACTCTTTAACCATAGGCAATTCCCCATTCTGTAGTTTGAGAATAGTATTTTTAACAGTTTGATGGGCACGTTCAATAATGCCCTGTCCTTGTAGATTGTAAGGGATGCCAGTAATGTGTTTTATTTATAGCTGTGAGCAAAAGTGTTGGAAATTTTGACCAGTGTAACCTGGTCCATTATCTGTCTTGATAGTTTTTGGTTTTCCTATAGTAGTGAGGTGTTGTAAGACATATGCAATGACATCCTTAGAGGCTTCACCCATATGTAGGGAGGCAAAGATGAATCCACTGAAGGTATCAATGGTTACATGGATGTATTTGAGTTTTCCAAACTCAGGCAAATGAATGACATCCACCTGCCAGATCTCATTAGGGGTCAGCCCTCGAGATTTTACTCTGAGGTGGGGGGTAGGCAAAAAGGTGACCCAGTCTGAGCATTGTTTGGCAATTTGTCTGCCCTGTTCTCCTGTAATTTTGTACATAAGGTGCAGTGTATGCGCATTAAGGTGATGCAAGGAATGAACTTTGACTGCTTGATCGACTAAGCCAAGAAGTACAGGGAGAGAAACCTTAGTCGCAGCATCATCACAAGCATTTCCTTTAGAAAGAGGTCCTGGCAAATCAGTGTGGGCCCATAGGTGACCAATAAAAAAGGGTGCTTGTGGGCTGGGAGTTTGGCCTAGTGGTAGAGTGCTTGGATAGCATGCACGAACAAGGGGGTGGCCAGGATAAAATTAGAATAAGTATCTACAGTAACATGAACATATTTTAATCGGCCAAATGATGGAACATGTGTGGCATCCATCTGCCAAATGTGATTAGAAAGCAGTCCTCGTGGATTTATACCTAAATGAGGAGCTGGTGAGGAGGGCACACAGTTGGAGCAAGTTTTAACTATTTGACGTGCCGCTTCTCTAGATAATTTAAACTGTCGGCACAAGGCTCAGCTGTTTTGATGATGGATGGCATGTGACTGCTTAGCAAGTTCAACCTGAGTTAAATAAACTCTGGTGGCAGAATCAGTATCTGCGTTACCCTCACTTAAAGGGCCAGGAAGATTAGTGTGAGCTCGAACGAAGCCAAAAAAACAAGGGTGGTTGCGAGAACGAAGCAAAGTTTGTACTTGGCGAAATTGGGTCTGGATATTGGAGTTAGTAGTTCCAATAAAGGGAACAGTTTCTATGACTTGAAGAGCACGAACTACATATTGACTGTCTGAGTATAAGTTTAAGGGCTCGTCTTGTAACAGGACGAGTGATTGTAAAACAGCCTCTAATTCTACCTCTTGGGCAGAGGAAAAACCCGTAACCCAAGATTGAGTTTTCCCATTAATGGTCAAAGCAGCTATTCCATTAGAGGATCCATCTGTAAATACCAAAGCCGCAGAAGATAAAGGCGAGGCCCGTACTATGGAAGGAAATAGAAACGTATGACACGCAGCAAATTGGAGAAGTTTGTTAGACGGGTAGTGATGCAAAATTTTTCCCGTATAATTGGCCCAAGCAATGGCCCAAGAATCGCAATGGGCGAATAGCCAATCTTGTTGTTGTAGATTATATGGGACACAGATAAAATGAGGTTCCTGACCTAAATATTTACGGGAATCCACTCGGTAAAGATTAGCTACCAATTCGTGGTAGGGGGTCAGCACTTTGCCGGGTGTTGATGGTAGATAAAGCCATAAAAGTGGGCCATCCTGCCACAATACAGCAGTTGGGAAGTGAGAAGTAGCTATAATGTAAACTCCCCATGGTTTAGAACAGTCACAATAGGTCACTTGTTGCTGGGAAATTGCCTTTTCTATGATTTGGATGGCCCTCCTGGCTTTGGGATTTAATTTGCACAAGGATGTAGGGTTGGTATCTCCTTTTAAGAGATCAAAGGGGGGTTTTGACTCTCCTGTGGACAGCTTTAGATAAGACCGAAGCCAATTTATATCTCCTAAAAATTGCTGAAAATCATGAAGAGTTCTTAAGTGTGAAGTTTTTAATTGTATTTTTTGGCTTTTAAAATAGTGTGGGCCTAATATATGGCCTAAATATGTAAAAGGGGGGTGTTCCTGAACCTTTTCAGCTGCTATTATAAGGCCAAAGAGGCTCAGATCTTGCTTTAGTTGTCCAAAGCCTTGTCGTACGACGATAGGGTCAGAACAAGCCAACAAGATGTCGTCCATATAATGAACAATATAAACAGAAGAAAATTTTTCACGGGTGGAAGAAATGGCTCTAGCTACAAAACTTTGACATAAAGTTGGGCTATTTGCCATGCCCTGTGGAAGCACAAGCCAGTGATATCGCTTCATGGGTTCTTTAAAATTAACAAAGGGGACGCTGAAGGCAAAACGCTTAGAGTCTTGAGGCACCAGCGGTATAGTATAGAAGCAATCCTTCAAATCTATAATAATCTTATAACTATCCTTTGGGATTGCCATGGGGGAAGGCAAGCCGGGCTGTAGGGCTCCCATCAGTTCCATAGTTGCATTTATCTTTCTCAGATCCTGTAACAGCCTCCATTTACCTGACTTTTTCTTTATAACAAAAATTGGAGAATTCCATGGAGAGTTAGAAGGGGCCACATGTCCCAAGTCCAGCTGTTCCTGTATCAGCTGCTGTACTGCAATGATCTTTTCTAGAGAGAGAGGCCACTGTTTGACCCATACCGGTTCTTCAGAGAACCAATTTATGGGATCAGCATGAGGGGCAGGACAAACAACAGCCCCTGTTAAAGAATACCCTAATCCTTGTCTCAGGGGGTGAGACTGGGGTTGGAGTGGCTCTGGCTCCCCCTGTGCTGCTCGGTCTAGTCCCCTAAAGGGGAGGAGGCCTTGATCAAGTAACTGCTTAGTGACCGCAGCACTAGGACTAAACATACACACTCCCATTTTTTCCATGATATCACGACCCCATAAATTAATTGGCAGATGATCCAGGACAAATGGCTGAAAATGACCAGAGTGCCCTTTCTCATCTCTCCAAACAAGGATCGCACTGCTTTGCTGTGGGTCAGTTGCTTGCCCAATCCCCTGTAGGGAAGTCATAGAGGTTGTCAGGGGCCATTGGGCTGGCCAATGCCTTTTAGATATTACAGACACATCTGCTCCTGTGTCTACTATTCCTTTAAAGGGTTTTTCTTGTATAAATATAGTCATCTCAGGCCTCTCTTGTTTTATGCTTTGTACCCAATAGATATCAGAGGATCCAAATCCTCTCTGTACGCATGGGGCAGAAGAATTAGCAGTCTCCCCATGAGGTAAAGGCACAAGTATTAGTTGTGCTAATTTTTGACCGGCTGGGATCAATACCACGTGTTTCGGGGCAGAGGCCATAACTTTGATTTCTCCAGTAAAATCCTGGTCAATTTTGCCAGGTGTAATCTGTATCCCTTTAAGGGCTGAAATACTTCGCCCTAACAGCAATCCAGCCACTCCCGGGAGAAGGGGACCGAAGACCCCCGTGGGGAGAGCTTGTGTCCCCATCTCTGGGGTCAATACTGAACAGGTGGAGGAACAGAGGTCCAATCCTGCACTGCCTGGGGTGGCACGGAGGAGGCTGGAGACTGATTTTGGGGGGGTTGTTAGAAGATGTACTTGTGGCTGAGAAGAGGGAGGGACTGCCACATGGTTTTACGGGGCCAGAGGCTGGCCCCTTCTCCAGTTTCCTGAAAACGGACGGCCATTGCGATTTGTTGCTGACTTGCAATCTTTAGCCCAGTGCTTCCCTTTACCACAGCGTGGACATGTGCCAGGTGATTTTTCTCTCTTTAACCTGGCCTGGCGTGGGCATTGCATCATCCAATGTCCTATTTGTCCACAAGAGAAGCAACTCCCCGGGGGAATAGCATCCCGAGAATGCCGCTGACCTCTATATTTTAGAAATTCAGTAATAGTCTTTCCTTGAGGAGCGGCGGATAAAGTAAGGCCTTGTACATGGGAGGGTCCAATATCAGCACACAGTGAAATAAAGTCCGTGATTCCTCCCTTGTTCCTATGGGGTCTGATAGCCGCCTGACAGGTGGTGTTGGCATTTTCATAGGCTATGTGTCTAACTATAATCTTCCTTGCATTCTCATCTTGTACTAGGCGGTCTGCAGTCTCCATTAATCGAGACAAAAATTCTAGATAAGGTTCATTCGGTCCCTGTTTAACTTCTACTAAATTTTTTGTACGATTGGAATTACATAACCTTTTCCAAGCCTCTTTAGCCTCAGCATTTATTTGTAAATAGGCTTCCTTTGCATAACCCAATTGATCTTCGGTGTTTTTATAGGTTCCCTCTCGTAACAACTGATCAAAAGTGTAAGGCAAGTTCTTAGACCTATTTGTTTCAATTTTAGCCCGACACTGTGCAGTGAACTCTCTCTCCCATAATAAGTACTCTCCTGCACTAAGGCATGCTCTGGCAAGCCGCTTCCAGTCATTTGGGCATACAATACCAGCACACGTGGCCTCCAATATTACTTGAGTAAAAGGGGCAGTTGGCCCATATTGGGAGTAGGCACTTTTTAAATCCTGTAATAGTTTAACAGGAACAGGTTGATGGTATACTTGTTCATCATGATCAACTAAACTAGGGAAGCATTGAGGCCCTGAAATATCTTCCCTTTCTCTAGCATCCTGAGCCAGGTTTAATTGCGATGCACTGTGCCTGGTTGTAGTGCCTGTTAAAAGGGACTTGTTGCTAGGGCCTTTAGGCTTGCCTAAAGGTTGAAAAAGGGATTGGGGCCGTAAGGCTGCAGCCGGAGGCGGTGGGTGTGAGGGGTAAGGTTTAGAATCAGACACCATAGTGGCCTGAGGGTCATCTTTCTTTCCTACTTCTGGGGGGGCTCTCTGCTCTATCCCTATTTTCGATAGAAGATGTAGGATTTCTTCTAACTTCTTTTCTATCATAGCTATCCGGTCCTCCATTGGCTCATCATAACTTTCCTCCTTGATATTCAAATCTGAATTCTGATACTCAAAATCTACTGGTTGTTGTTCCCTTTTCAAGATCTCACTTAGACTCTCTTGGGCGGCGGCATATGGCTCAGCCTCAGGTTTTTCAAAAGGGTCCTTTAATTCATAAATTTCCCTTAATTCAAGATTAAGTTCAGCATTCTCATGTTGAGGATTTATGTATTCACTTACTAAATTCCATACATTAATAGCCTCTACTGGGGTCTTTTCGGGGCCATATACATTATAATAATCTTGAATTCCTTTTCCAATCCGCTGCCAGGTTTTTAGGAATTACTCCTCTATAGACCTCGGGCATGCCTCCTCGACAAACTGTAGGAAGCTCTGACACCCCTTTTTCCAACCACGTTCCGTGGGCTTCAAGTAGGCCTGTGAAGATCGGTACATATGACCTATGGCTATGAGTTTGACCCATAATTTTTACTCCTGACTATACACTCTCTTAAGATCCTCTCTTAATAGTCCTACGATGTGTTACTCACCACAGGGGGCGGTCCTTCACCTTCGTCCCAGATTTTCAGGGTCCCTGTTCGGGCGCCAGTTGCCGGGGCCAGCCGGCAGCAAACCAGGGTTCGCAGATTGAGATTCCTGAAATAGGGGGCAAGGACTAGGAAAAAATAGAAGAGAGACAAACAGATGGGTTTCAGGAGGGCTACAGCCCAAATCAGGAGCCACAGCTTAAGAAGCCTGTAGCCCAGGACCATAGCCCAGTTTATTTCCAGTTCTGACCTTAAATACACTTCTTTCAACTAGGGAACTGCCAGGGGCTATATTCATACAAACCGTATCAGGTCTCAAATAGGTTGAATGAGAAGCTATCAAGTCCCAAACAGGTTAAATGAGAAGCTATTGACACAGCCCAAAATCATGATAAGAGCTTACTTCCTTGTGTACTGAATTGTGCGGGTCCAAGGTCACTGACCCCACAGTTACGGTCACTGACCCACAGTCAGTCCCCAACACTTAACAACTAGGGAGGGATAGGTCATTAGGACCTTAGAGGGGGAAGAAGGGAGGTGAACCCAGTGGAGTGGTCCATCCTGCCAGAAGACCCCAGTGGGCATATGGGAGGTTGCACAGATAATAAAGAGAAAAGGTTGTCATAGGAAATGAATGTAATGCCCTGTTCTTGGACTGCCCTTTCAACTAAATATAAGGCATCAAGGGCTTGTATTGTAAGAAAACAGGGGGAAGTGGGGTCAGGGTTTCCTTTAAGTATATCAAAGACAGGCTTAAGGTTACCTGCCGTGAGGTTAAGATATTGTCGGATCCAATTTATATCGCCAAGCAATTTTTGAAAGCCATTTAATGTTGTTAAGTGATCTGTCTATAAATGGAATGTCTGGGTGGTTATTTTATGAGGAAAAAGCTCAAAGCCTAAGTAAAAATATGGGTCTTGTAGTTGGATTTTGTCAGGAGTTATTTGTAACACTAAATCAGTTAGTCTTTGAGTCAGGCCTTCACAGCAATGTAGTAATTGTAAGTTATCAGGACCTGCTAAAAGGATGTCATCCATATAATGTCTGATGTAAATGGATGGCCAGTAATCCTGGAGGGGTCAACGGCCTGTGCTACAAACTTTTGACACAAGGTGGGGCTGTTGGCCATACCTTGAGGGAGAACCCGCCATTGATTAAAAAAAAAAACAACAACAACAGCCTTTAAGATCAATGATGATTTTGTGACATCCTCGTGGTATGGCTATGGGAGGGGGCAAACCAGGCTGGAGAACTCCCATAGTAATCATAGTTATATTGATGGCCCTCAGGTCTTGTAAAAGCCTCCATTTGCCAGAATTTTTCTTAATAACAAAGATAAGGGTATTACAAGGGGAGGTAGTGGATACAATTTGGCCAGTGGAGAGCTGTAGCTGCACCAGCGCTGTAGCTGCTGCCAGCTTCTCTGAGGGGGGGGGGCATTGATCAACCCATACAGGATCATCAGACCTCCAGGAAATCCAATCAGCATGGGGTGCAGGAATGTCAACAGCCTCTATCAAAAATGTGTTGCTCCTAATCCTAGGAAATCTGTTTTGATAACCGGGGAGATGGGGTCTCTTATGCCTTGGGAATTTTTTCCTAAACCCTGACCTGGGGGAAAACCCTGTTTTAGCTTTTGATGGGTGATAGTCTCATTGGGGGAACACCTACTGAGATTTAGTTGAGAAAAGATGCCCCATCCCCAAAGATTTACTGGAAGGTTAGGGACAATATAGAACTGGACCATGGCACAATTGCCCTCATCATCGACCCAGGTTAGTATTTTTGCACTTTGTTGTGGATTAGAGGTTTCTCCAATGCCTTTTAGGTGTGTATAGGAGGTAATAAGGGGCCATGAGGAAGGCCAGTATTGGCTAGAAATAACGGTGGCATTCGCCCCACTGTCGATAGGGCTCTGGAAGCTTTTTCCATCTAATTTTAATTTTAAAAGGGGGTCGATCAGATGTGATTTGCTGAACCCAGTAGGCATCTGATGAGCCAAGACAGTTGGTTCTTCTAATTTTTTAGTGAAATGAGTGGGGACAGGAAACCAGGGGAAGGAAAAGTAATTGGACTGTCCTTTGGCCGGCTCGTATATTAAGGGGTCCAGAAGTGGAGAAAGCCAACATTTTAATTTCTCCTTGGTAATCATTATCAATGACCCCGGGAATTATATGAAGTCCTTTTAGAACAGTACTGGCACAACATAGTAGGAGTCCAAATGTATTGGGTGGTAAGGGACCATGCACTCCAGTGGACAGAATCTGAGTTCCCATAGTAGGAGTTAATACTGTATGGGAGGAGGAACAGAGGTCCAGTACTGCGCTTCCTGGGGTGGCTCATTGAAAGAAGGAGACATCTGAGTAAGAGAGATTTTCTTTGTGGGACAAATCTGAGAGCCCCCGAGGTTTGTCTCAAGGAAGGTGCCCAGGGCTGGCCCTTTTAGAAGTTTCCCTGCTTTTGGGGGAGGGGCTTTCCTTCAACGTCTGTTTTTGAATGACATTCAGAAGACCAGTGCTTGCCTCTTTTACATCAGGGGCAGACAGTTGTTGGAGGAGGGTGTTCTGCCAGAGGGGCTGTACAGTCTTTAGAAAAATAGCCAGCTTCTTTACAATTAAAGCAGTTTTTGAGCGACAGACATTAGGAAAGTCTTTTAAGGCTGCTCCAATGGCTAAACCAATGGCATGTGCCGAGCTGATGCCGGCGCATAGACAGATATAGTCAGATATATCACTGCCTGTGTGGTGTGGACGAATGGCTGCTTGTCAGGCGAGGTTAGCATCCATTTTCAAAAGCAAGATATTTAATGAAAGCGCTTTCGTTTTCTTTATTTCCCACAAGCCATTCATGTGCTTCGGTAAGGTGGCTAATGAAATTGCTGTAAGGCTCATCGGGCCCTTGTTGAAGTTTGGCAAGGGAGGTGGTTGCTGATCCCTTAGGGGGGGTCGTTTCCAGGTTTTTGAAACCACATGCTGTATTTGGGCCAAAAGGCCAGGGGGAAAGCGAGCCTGTTTTTCATTAGAGTCATAAGGACTTTTGCCCAGTAATTTATGACGTATCCAATTCTTGGAGGTCTGGCTCTCTGAGGTATGTTGAGCTATTTCTCTGCAATTTTCAACAAATTCAGTTTTCCATAGAACGAAATAACCCCAGACAACATGGCGTGCACCAAGAAATACCAATCATTGGGAATCAGCCATCGGTCACTCAGATTTTCTAAAAGAGCTAAGGTAAAGGGAATGGTTGGGCCATAATTTGAAGCAGCAACTTTTAATTCCTTAAGATGCTTTAGTCCTAAATGGCGATATGTTTGATCGGCGACCTTGTCAGGGTCATGATCTAGTCACCTGAAGGTTCCTCTTCCTGATCAGAGTCTTCATTTTGGGCGGCTATTTTCTCCTTATTTAGGGGAGTGGCCTCAGAGCCCTGAATTTTTGAAATGGACTTGCTGCTTTGAGTGATGGTGAATATCTGGAGGGTTGAGTGGGCTTGAGATATTTTTGAATTTCATTTTGGAGTTTTTGAGTTTGGTGGAGAGGAAAAGGAAAGGGGAAGGTTTTGCAGTTCTAAGTCAAGGGCTCTCAATTCCTTAATAAGTTGTAAATGTTCCCTATTTTGCTGTTAAATTTCTTTAAGGGAAGCGGCATCCTGAGAGAGTTTAAGTTTGGCTCTAGTAATGGTCCCAGAAATATCATCCGTGTCAAGGACGGGGCACAGAGGGCTGGTGCAGTAACATAAGGGGGTGGCCAATCAGGCTTATGGTATTTTGTAGCCTCTTTTTTCAAAGAGATCATGTTTGCTGTAGGGAGTATTTCATTAGGCTTCTCATTATCAAACTGGGTAAAAGAGGAAAAAAGAAGCTTGGTAGGGGAGAGGGGCCTAGAGACATTAGGTAGTTTTAAGGTTTTCTTGATTGCCTGGGATAGGGATAGAAGTAA
The DNA here is from genome assembly GCF_031878675.1 of Megascapheus bottae. Lineage (NCBI taxonomy): Eukaryota > Metazoa > Chordata > Mammalia > Rodentia > Geomyidae > Megascapheus > Megascapheus bottae. The sequence continues at coordinate 2,025,434 of NW_028327483.1, forward strand.
ATTGGCATACAGAGGGGAGACGAGAGTGTCATTGCAGAAGACGCTCTCCATCTTGAATTACCTCCTGCAAGTCTGGGGCTGGTTTATGAATATGAAGGACATCATTTATCAGGAACCAATATGAAAAAGTTTGGACAGGAATTTTTTCTGGGCCAAAAATTTTATAATAGTCCTGCAAGCAATCTCCCACTCTACCCCATCTTTTATCATTAGTGATACCTTCCTGCGGAAACCAGGAATATATATCAGTTACAAGATCAAAGAATCTTTTTAAATCTTTTTTCTTAACCCGAATTCCTCATGCCTTGAGAGAGTCCTTGAGACCCTTAAGAAAGAGATCATGAGTGATGAATGCCTGCCCCATATATGGGCAACTCACCTCTTAACTTACACAGATAGAGCTCAAAGGCAGGCGGTCCTGCGATGATCTCAATCGCATCTTCACTCACACCGTTGATGTGCTGCGATCTCTGAAGTATGGGTCGATTATGTTTGAGATGAGTTCACGAACCTTCCTCATGTCCCAGACCCCACGTTGGGCACCAGGTGCCCTGGCCCACCAGGGTTTGTTTAACTAGGACCTGGGAAGAGAGGGGCAGATGAATGGAGGCTCAGGAGACACACAAAAGGAGAGCAAGTTGGAAGGTTTGATCAAGCTCTCATTTATTGAAGGTTGCAGTACAGGTTTTATACTAGTATAGCTGGTGGGGACTTTTCAGGCTAGGGGGAGATCAAAAACAAAAATGAGGAAGTCATGGCAATGAAGTCATTGCAATGATTATTCAGTTGTGGCAATGAAGGCAGCGATTATTCAGTTGTAGTAATGTCAAACCGCAAGAGGTATCGCCTAACTTCTGAGAACCCATTGACTAATAGAAACTATATGGATGGCTGAGAAGGTATTTCCTTTCCTGCTGGCTCCCATCAGCTCTAGCCATCAGCACAACACCACAAGTTCAAGCCCCAGGACTGGCATACAATTCACAAAAACTCATGGACTTTCCTGTCCAGGCTTGCTTCGAACTGTGATCCTAAGATTTCAGCAAGCTAGGCAGCTAGAATTCTTTAGGTGAAAGTTAACATTGATTTTTCTGTTTTGTTTTGCCCCTTGGTGATTTACCTATGGTTTTAAATCAGGGCCTAGTATACTCTCACTGAAAGTTTTTCTTCAGAGCTAGCAGGCTGTAGAATTTGAGCTAAACCTTGATTGCTCATGTTTATTTTTTAAGTTTGGGTGCTGGTACTATGCCTTAAACCGAATGGCTGGTACTTCTCTCTGAAGTTTTTGTTTATTTTCTCAAGTCTACTGGGTGCTATTACTTGCAACATATGTCAAGTTTGGCTTTGGTTTTGTTTTGCTTTTCCTGGGCTGGTCCTACTCCTTGAACTCAGGGTCTAGCCTCTGGTTTTTATAAGTTATAATTATTTCTTTTCTGTTTTGTGTGAGTCATGGGCCTTGAAGTTGGCCTGGGTACTGTCCCTGAGCACTTCACCTCAAGCCTATCACCCTAGCCTGGAGCCAAGCCCCACTTCCCATTTTCTAGAAGGTAATTGGAGATAAGAGTCTCAAATCCTTTAGTACCTGGCCTGGCTTCAAACCTTGATCCTCAGATCTAAGCCTCCTGAGTAGCTAGGTTTACCAGTGTGAGCCCCATGTCCGGCCATATAATTATTTCTTTTATTTCTCTCTCTCTCTCTCTCTCTCTCTCTCTCTCTCTCTCTCTCTCTCTCTCTGTCTCTCTCTCTCTCTCTGTCTTCTGTCATTTGTTTTCAGTTTCTTTCTCTTTTAATTGTATTGATATTAATGCTTTAACTTAGAGCCTGGTTGGGTTTTTTGTTTTTGAGAGGGAGAGTGGTTAATAGGAGATCGAGTCCCATGGAAATGAGACTCATCTCCAATTAACCAGTAGCAAGCAGGAAGTAGTAGAGCTCTAGCCTTGAGCCAACATAGCAAGTTCAAGCCTATCACTGCCACTCACTGGAAGAAGTCTCACTGATTTTTCTGCCCAGGCATCTTTTTTTTTTGGCAGACCTGGGACTTGAACACAGGGCCTGAGCACTGTCCTTGGACTTTCTCAAGACTAGAGTTCTACCATTTGAGCCACAGCACCTCTTAAGATTGTGTGTGTGTGTGTGTGTGTGTGTGTGTGTGTGTGTGTGTGTGTGTGTGTGTGCGTGCGTGCGTGTGTGTGAGTCATGAGGCTTGAACTCTGGGCCTGGATGCTGTCTCTAAGCTCTTCACCTCAAAGATACCATCCTACCTCTTGAGCCACAATGCCACTTCTGGTTTTCTAGTGGTTAATTGAAGGGAAGAGTCTCAGGGTCTTTAGTGCTTAGTCTTTTGAACCTCCATCTTCAAATCTCAGCCTCTTGAGTAGTTAGGATTATAGGCGTTAGTCACCACACCGGGTTTATCTAGGGTTTTTATTTTAATGCATGTGGTACTGAGGAATGTATCCTGGCTGGCACTAAGCTAAACTTCTGGCCCACAGGAGTTTTGCCTACTGGTAGAGTGCTTGCCTAGCGTGCATGAAGACACAGGTTCGATTCCTCACTACCACATACATAGAAAAAAAAAAGCTGGAAGTTTTGCTGAGGCTCAAGTGGTAGAGCTCTAACACTGAGAAAGTTCAAAGACAGTGCTCAGGCCCTGAGCTCAAGCCCAGGACTGGCAAGAATAAAAAAAGAAGAGACTCCACATACATGTAGTGAATGTGAGAAATCTTTCAGTAATGAAATACGCCTTACAATGCCTCAGAGCAAATCTCCTGAGTTTCTGATGAGTATATCAAGTGTGAAAATTCAATTTTTGAGAAGTCAGACCTGATGTTCCAACCTCGATCTCCAACAGAAGAGAACCTTACAGATATGAGGAACCTAAGAAAATTTCAGCCCAGAATTCAGCTCTTAGCAGGCATCAGAGACCTCACACAGAAGAGATATCTTATGAATGGGATAAATGTGGAAAGTCACATCTCAACAGACATAATACAATTCACACAGGAGAGAAACCTTATGAATGTAGTGAATGTGGAACGTCTTTCCACTGGATGGCACAAGTCTGTGTTCATCACACAGGAGAGAAACCTTATGTTTGTGAAAAATGTGGAAAGTCCTTCACAAGGAAGTCACATCTCAACACACATAAAACAGTTCACACAGGAGAGAAACCTTATGAATATAGTGAATCTGGAAAGTCTTTCATCTGGAAGGCACAACTCCATGTTCATCAGAATAAACACACAGTTGACAAATCCTATGAGTGCAACAAATGTGGAAAGACCTGCAAGTGGAGTCACATCTCAGGAGGCATAACAGAAACCAAAAATGTGGAAAGATCTTCAGGGAGAATTCACACCTCTGCAAGCATAAGAGAATTCATACACATGAGAAAACTTAGCAGTGTAATAAATGGGAAAGACTTTTTAGTCTTTGGAAGAAAATTCAGCTTGCATCACAGAATGAACACAAGATAAAACCCTTAATGAACGTAGCAAATGTTCAGTCTTTACGTCAGAAGGCACAACTCAGGATTTATCACTAAACAACCACAGGAGAAAATCATATCATTGAAATAAAACAGAAAGTTTTTCAACAAGTCATACTTGAGATTGTATCAGACAACACACACAGGATAGAAACCCTATGAATGTAACGAATGTGGAAAATCCATCCCGAAGGCATGGCAGAGTGTAGAATGCACATAGGGGAAAAAAACCTCATGAACATTACAAATGTGGAAAGTTTGACCTGGAAAGCATACCTCTGTGTTCATCACAAACCTGATTCACATAGAAGAAAATAAAACGAATGAATATAACAAATGTGCAATGACTTTTAATCAGAAGTCAGTCTTCAGTACATTTCAGAATATATAGAGGAGAGCAAGTCTGAGTAATGGAAAACATTTATCTCTATATGTAAGCATGAGAGGAAGTCTTCAGAAGTCAACCTTCAGCAAGCATTAAGAGCACTCACAGAAGAAATAAATACAAGATAGGAAAACCTTTGTCAGAAACCTCTATAAGAGATTCCAATGTGGCTTAGTGGTAGAGTGCTTACCTAGCAAGCATGAATGCCTGAGTTCAATTCCTCAGTACTATATAAAAAGAACAAGCCAGAAGTAGCACTGTGGCTCAAGTGGTAGAGGGCTACCTTTGAGCAAACGAAGCTCAGGTCCTGAGATCAAGCCTGTGGATTGTCACCAAAAGGAGAGAGAGAGAGAAGAGAGAGAGAGAGAGAGAGAGAGAGAGAGAGAGAGAGAGAGAGAGAGAGAGAGAGAGAGAGAGAGAGGAGGGAGGGAGGGAGGGAGGGAGGGAGAGAGAGAGGTGGGGGGGAGAGAGAAAGAGAAATAGGAGGGGGGAGAGAAACAGAGAAAGAGGCAGGGTTCCATTCAGTTTTTGAATGGAAGGTATGATGGAAGATACTAGTCCTTGTTCATTGCAAAATTTGCACAATAGAAAAGTGCTTTCATCACCTTTTGCCTCAAGTTTTTTAAGAAACATTCACAAAACATGTAAGGACACATTTCTGGGGATATATTTTGTGTGTGTGTGTGTGTGTGTGTGTGTGTGTGTGTGTGTGTGTGTGTACACAAATTGTTTAGCTTGAACTCTGCACAAGCACTCCTTAAGCATCTTTGCCAATATTAATGCTTGCCACTTGAGCCACAGCTCTAATTCTGGTTTCTTTGGTGGGCAAATAAAGTCAAGAGTCGTAAGTATTTTGTTTTGGATGAGTAAGTCCAAAATGACTTCAGTGCTTCCTTTATATTTAATTAATCATAGATGATGAAACACTTGTGATTTACTATTAGCCTTTTCTCTTGTTCTGCTAAATGAGTCTAAATAAAACACCACTGTTCATAATGTGAAGAATGTGTGCTTTCTCACTGTTCTGGAGGTGACGTTAAGAGGAAGATGAATTCTTTCTACCACCACTAATTATTCCTTTAACCAGCTCCCTTCAGAATTTTGTACCAAGACAAAACTAAGACATAGATTTGTAAAACTTACAGTAGTGTAAAAAATTAGAAGCATGGCTCTGCATGGTGGCTCACACCTGTAATCCTAGCTACTCTGGAGGCTGAGATCTGAGGCTCAAAGTTCAAAGCCAGCCCAGGCACAAAAGGACCTGAGAAGATTATCCCCAGTTAACCTCTAGAAAATGGCAAGTGGGGCTTGGCCAAGGGTAGTGCCTGGAGCTGAAGAGCTCAGGGTAGGGCCCAGGCCAAATTCAAGCCCTTGATCCCCTCTCCCACCCCCAAAAAAAGGAAACATGGAAAAGATGAACAGTAGCTACTTAAAAGATGATTATAGAAATATAAGGGATGTGGGCTGGGAGTTAAACCTAGTAGTAGAGTGCTTGCATAGCATGCATAAGGACCCGGTTTCTATTCCTTAGTACTACGTATATAGAAAAAGCCAGAAGTGGTGCGGTGGCTCAAGTGATAGTGTTCTGGGCTTGAGAAAGGCCAAGGACCATTGTCAGTCCATAAGTTCAACATCCAGGACTGGCAAAAAAATCCAGGGGATGAGAGAGACCACTGGATGTAGTAAGAAATGTGGTAGTAATTTGGTAGCATAAAATTCAGGTCAAAAGTGATTCTTATTACTTTCTGCTGCATGCATGGGTATGGACATACAGTATTTTAAAGTACAGTATTATGTTCCATGTTTTCATTGTGCAATGATTACATATACAAAGCCAGATTGCATGTTTCTTTGTCATGAGGACAGTCTCATGGAAAGTTATGGATGATAATACATAAGCTAAAGTACAGACAGATATTGAGCAATCTCACAAAAAGTCACAGGAATGGTGCGATCTAAGTGAGAGAAGTTTTAGTGCATCCAAACTTGGATACCAGGGAAGCTGAAACCTCAATATTGAGATTTCTTTTGGCCACAGAAATGTGGGTGGGCTTGTTATCCACTAAAATGTCAGGAGCACAGATTCTGGAGCTTGATGCCAGGTGTTTTTTGGCTTTTTTCTTGGAAGTTCATTGGAAATGAGAGTTTCATGGTCTTTCCTTTCTGGGATGGCTTCAAACAGAACCTCAAATATTAGCTATGCACAGTTTTCAAACCATACCCTACTGAAGATGGGAAACTTGATCTGCTGCTTAACTGGGTTGCACTTTGGCTCTGCTCGCTATGCCTCATGGGAGGGGGCTCATCCTTTGTAGACTGAGATCTCATGACCTCCAAAGGCAAACCCTACCTAAAAGTTCAAGGTCCCATTGGGCCTGGGTGAATACATTCTCTTTGGTGCTGGGTCATCAATCCTATGGCAGAAGTAGGCGATGCCACATTTGATAATAACTTCTGCCTGAGATGGTAACATCATGAATGTGGATTTAAATCTGTATTCCATTTCCTGTAGTAGAGAAATCCCCTCTAAATTAGACAGGCTCTGATCCACCTACAGGCCGCACACCTAATCCACCCTCGTGTGTCCTGCTGGTAAGGGTATCTAATTCTGGAGGGAATGCAGGTATAGTCCATGAAGTAGCTACTCAAGTGATGACAAAGGTGTTGTGGATTACTATGAGAAAAATCTAAGAAGCCCTGGAGGAGCATCAAACTGAGCCTCTGGTGGCTAGAAATCTGATGGGACCTTCCAGACTGAGAAACAATCACATGGCTTTGTGTTTGGCATCCAGACCATGAGTGCATTTCTTTGCTGTCAGCCGAGACAGAGTAGGACATAAATTAGTGGGTGGAAAGCATCTTTCAGTCCCCTGGCTGGTGGCAGATGGAGAGAACATAGGAAGGTAGATACCAAAGCTGTGGTGGGGTCAAAAAAAGAAGGGTAAAAGAAGCTAAGAAACCAGGTACTGGTGGCTCAAGCCTGTCATCCTAGCTACTCAGGAGTTTGAGACACGAGGATCACATTTCAAAGCCACCCAGGACAGAAACTCAATGAGACTCTTATCTGCAATAAACCACTATAAAAATCTGGAATGGGTGCTGTGGTTCAAGGGGTAGAGCACTTTCCTTGACTGAAAGAAGCTCAGTGACAGCACCCAGGCTGAGCGTTCAAATCCAAGGACTCACAAAAAAAACAACAAAAAAAAGGTAGCAAAGGACAAAGAGCTGGCCAAAAGTTAGAGGGACTCTAACTTGACAAACAATAGAATGATAAGTTGCACTCAGAAGACTTGCACAGAATCTGGAAATCTCTGAGACCTATCTATCTATGTATCCTATCTGTTTGTCTAAATACATATTCTTTATGCATTTATATATAGAGACAGATTAATACATGTGACTATATATACATACATAGCCAGACACATATGGGTGTGTGGTATAGTGCATGTGAGTTTGTGTGTGTGTTCCTTTGGATGGGTATCTCTGTTTAAGAAAGACAGAATATATGGAGCGAGAATTTGGCCTAGCAGTAGAATGCTTGCCTAGCATGCATGAAGACCCGGGTGCTATTCCTTGGTACCACATACTTAGAAAAAGGCAGAAGTGCTGATGAGGATAAAATGGTAGAGTTCTAGCCTTGAGAAAAATCCAAGGACAGTCCTCAGGCCCTGAGCTTAAGCCAAAGACTGGCAAAAAAAAGATAGAATATGAGTAAATATCTTTACAAAACTTAGATAAAATGTAGATAGACATAAGCTCTTGGGGGAATCTGAAAGGACAAGATTATTCACAGGCACCTTTATCCTTATGAAATCCTCAGAAATTTTAATGTTTTCATTATCTTCTTTCTTTTTTTAAACCAGTACTAAGGATTCTTCTCAGGGACAAGGTGCTGCCAATTACTATTTTTTCTCATGGCTGGTACAAGAGGATCTGAGTCAGTTCTACTTTTACCTTTTTTGTGTGTGTGTGCTTAACGGAAGAAAAAGATCTCTATCAGTGACTTTCTTTCCAGGGCTGGCTTCTAACTAGGATCCTCAGAGCACATCCATCTCTATAGCTACAATTAACTGTATGAGAAACCAGCACTGGGCATATGAGAAATCAGTTCCAATGCACAGGGCAAGAAATTATGTGAACATCTCAACTCCAACTACCTACAATAGTCTAGACGTGAAAGACCAATACCTCTGAGGAAAATAAGCTCAGGGTTATCACATAGGCCCTGAGAGTAAGCCTTAGGGCCCTATACACACTTGTGCATGCACAACTGTCAGACGTACACACACATGCACACACAAAATATCTCAGGCATTATTGTGTTTTGAATTAATATCCAGAGACTGGACAACAGCATAGCACGTTATGAAATCTATTTTTCTTGTCTCCCTTGAGGGAAAGGAATAGGTCACAATATGCAAATCAGCGGCATATGCGTGACTAGCTGGTAAAAAGCACTTTCTTTTCTTTTTTTTTCTTTTCATTCCTTTCCTTTCCTTTTCTTCTTCTTCTGCCAGTCCTGGGGCTTGAACTTAGGGCTTGAACACTTTCCTTGGGTTTTCTCAAGTCTATCCCTCTGCCACTTGAGCCACAGTGCCACTACGGGATTTTGTATTTACGTGGTACTGAGGAATCAAATCCAGATCTTCATAGAAGCTAGGCAAGCACTCTACCACTAGGCCAAACTTCCAACCCCGATATAGTTTTATAAATAGTCATCATCATATCAAAATATCCTTTCTCCTACGAAGAATGAACACTTATGTAGGTGTGTAATGCTTTTTTTTATTTCACCAGTACTTCTATGATTTTCCCACCTGCATTTTTTACAGATGACAACACAGATGTTCATCAGCGGAAAATAATAGATTAGGACACAGAAACCTATCAATGTCTTAGTAGATCCATGTCAAAAATATGTGCAATGGGCTGGGAGTTGGATCTAGTGATAGAGTGCTTGGCTACCACACAAAAAGACTAAGGCTGATTCCTCAGTACCACTTATATTGAAAACGCTGTAAGTGGTGCTGTGGCTCAGTGGGACAGCTATAGCCTAAAGAAAGCCCAAGAACAATGCTCGGGCTCTGAGATCAAGCCCCAGGACTATCAAAAAAATGTGCAAGGGGCAAAATGGAGACTGAGAGGGCACTGAGAAGGAAAATGGCTTGTGCAGGATGAGGGGAATAGTGACAGTTAAGGTTGGATCTTACCTAAGAAAGGGTCCTTGAGTCTGAGACCAGGCTGGTAGCTGTGCCAGGTTAAAGACGTTGGTATTTGACCAACAATGTGCACTGTTTACTGCAACCACATGTATATTGTGAGGTGGGAGTGGAGATTTCAGCTTCCAGTATGTCTTTGGGAAGGTCTTCTGTGAGCACGGAGCTTTGGTCATTGGGCCCTGAGAGGTGACCTTACCTCCCTCACAATGGAACAGAATATGGAACCATGGTAACCAAGCCACTGTATCTGACAACCAGCTCAAGTCAGCTCACTTGGCCTGTAGCTCAGAAACAAAGATGTTGCTGTGCTGTTGCCAAAGGTCAGGAGACTGGGTATCCGGCATGAAACATGTGGATGCCTCACTCGAAGATGTAGATCTTGGATCAGTGCCAAGCCATGAATCCAGTATATCAGGCCTTTCTCTAGGAAGGTAGCCAGGAAAATCCAGGGCAACTCAAATGAGGCATATTCCTGAGAGGAAATCTATGTGACTCCCTCAACCTCCCCACACACTACAACCTTCTTGTTCCTTTCAAGTATCTATACTGGGATGACACTTTGTCGCATTTTCAATCTACTCTATCCCAATTACTCAATGTGAAGTGGGCTCCCATTTCTATGTTTGATGATTCATTGTTTTTGCCACAATAGTGTGACGGTGAGTCAGCTCCTACTCTGAGTGAGCCTTGTAACCTATGGATCCTGGAGGAAGGCCTGTTGGAGATGCTGCTGATAAAGCTGATCCCTGCCTACCAGAAAGGTGATCTCTTTTATGTGGGAAATGTCCTGCACAATTTCAGACAGTGAGGTACAATGGAGCAGTTGCTGGTTATTCTATTGAAAAAGTAAGTGTTCCCCCTCCAAACCCAGGCTTGCTCAGCCCCTCCTGGCCGAGTCTTGGAATACTTGACACCTCTCTGAGCATGTTTGGTTCATTGGGGTGTTCACAGGGGAGCTAAGCATGACTCAAGTGCACAAGCTGGCTATTTTATTAGGACTGGGCCACCACACCATTTCATTTCCCTCAGAAGCTACTGGAGTCTCAGCAGTGTGCTTATTGAGAAGTTGGATTACAGGCATGAATGAGTGGCACCCAATTGCAGCCCTCACCTAGGTGAGGTCCTAGGAAATTCCATTTCCCAGGAGGAAATAAGGTTTTACGTAGCAAAGGTGGAGGCCTGTGAAGTACTGGAGTCAAAGGAAAGGCTAGGGACTGAATCACTTCTGAGCCAACAGGGAGGGATTGTGTTAGCTTTGCCTGTTTAGATCCCAAAGCATTTACATTTTGGTGTGTGGTCCACTGCTGGCAATTGAACTTGAACCCAGGGCTGAGTGCCATCCCTTTGGTTTTCAATGATTACCATTTTACCATTTGAGCCATCGGTCCAGTTTTGGCTTTTTGCTGCCTAATTGAAAACAAGTGCCTTTAAACTTTTCCTCACTAGACTGGCTTCCAACTGTGATCCTCAGATCTCAGCGTACTGAGTTGCTAAGATGAGAGGCATGAGCCATTGGTGCATTTACTTTGGACAGATGCATAGAGGCCTCTTAGCAGAATTTTCATTAACCTATAGACATATCTCACTTGGGTAGCTTTATATTCCTGCCCGGGATTTAGTTAGCCCTGTACTTGTCTTGTTAGCTCCACATGGGAAAACCATATAGTTGACTTCCTTCTCTCCTTCCATCGCTACAGACCCATGCACCGTAACTGGGAAAAATATTAGCAAGTAAAGAAATAAGTGGGGTTACGCAGAAATAGAATATCTGTCATGTAAAACTGGGTATATTTTTTTTATTGGTTATGAGATTTTAAATTCTGGGCCTGTGTGGTGTCACTGAGCTCTTCAGCTCAATGCTATCACTCTATCCCTTGAACCACAGCACTAATTCCGTTTTTTTGGTGGTTAATTGGGGTAAGATTCTCACAGTCTTTTTTGCCTGAGCTGGCTGTGACCTTCCTTCCTCACATCTCAGCATCTATAGTAGTTAGACTTGTAGGCATAAGCCACCATGCCCGCCTAAAAAACTGGGTATTTTTGAGGCATCTAATCAAAACACAATTTTCTTTTTTGCACATCACTTGTGATTTCCACCAGGTCTTTAGGTTGGAACTTCAGTTGATGTTAGATAATACAGTTGTAGGTCCCCCGGGGTTTGGCCTAGTAGTAGAGTGCTTGGGTAGCATGCACCGAGGTCCAGGTTTGATTGCTCAGTACCACAAACATAGAAAGAAAAAACACATGCTGGAAGTAGTGCTATGGGTCAAGTGGCAGATTGCTAGCTTTGAGGAAAAAGCCCAAGGACAGAGGCCAGGCCCTACGTTCAAGCTCCACGACCACCAAAAAAATAATACATAACGGAGTTATGGGTGTGATTGTGAGTGTGGACACTCATGGATTACAGCTCTGTGCAGAAAGTCAGATCCCGTGAGGAAACAACCTTCTCATCGTCTATGACATTGAGCATTTTGGAGGATTGTCTCTAAGAAGCTTCTGAAAGTGGGGTGTAAAATCATCCTGTTCTCTGGTGTGTCTTCCCTCCTCCCAGCATACAAGTGCGCATCCCTGCAGGACAGCCACAGCATTAGAGTCCTGCAAGAAAGGGGCTTTAGTAGAAGACTAAGAATGGAGAGAGAAGGTTCCCATTTTAGTTGTCCCCAGTGAGCCCGCAGCATCCTGTGGTCCATCTTCAACGATGTGGATGGACTTCTACTCCAGTGATTTCTATGAGCTCAAGAACTGCCACACCATGACACAACTTAGACTCTATATGAGGTCCACATGCCGGCCTCAGAGCTGCTCTTCCACTTACACATCCCTTTTGAGTAGGGGAAGAATGCCTGACCAGTAAGACCAAAAAAAGAAGAAGACCTGGTGTGGATGTCTCAGAGCCTGTGAGTAGGAAGCTCACCTGGTATAGGTACTGGTTTGCGCTTACTTCTCCCCAGCTTGGCAAATTTCCCTTCATGGGTGGTGTCAGCCAGGTAATGTCTGTTCTCTGTTTGAAATGACTCAGGCATAAGCACTCATTAGAAAGACCGTACATCTCCTCAATGTTCAGTCCAAACTCCAATTCTACAGCTTCCTCCATTAGAGCCTCATGGAAGCTGAGTGACACTTCAGCTTGCAGAGTTCACTCTTAGAATGCTGTACCTATTTTAATTCTTAGGTTTAGTAGAAGAGCTTCTCCTGAACTCCAGATGAAAAACCCACCGGTGGAACTGGTGACTGATGGAGACTCAGAATCATCACTGCACTCCAGAAAGCATGGGCCTTCTGTAGAAAACACCAAACAGGTTTGCAGTCCTGTGGATATAGCTTGTGCACTGAACCCCACATGTGACACAGTTGAACATGCAGATATTCTGGAGGAAGAAAAAAAGGAGGCACATTTCCTTCCCTTTGCTTTCACAGTGCACTCAGAGTCAGTCCACGTGAGTCAGAGCAACACTCCACTTACTGTGCAGGCTAAATGGCCACCGGCTGGGCTCATGGAAAGTGTTCCCAGCTTATGTGCGGTTGAAGCAGTAAGTACAGTCTCAATACTGGATTTACTGGAGGAAAATGAATCGATCCTCGCAGAATATCCAGACCCATCTGTCTCACCTCAGGAGAAGCAGTCTCCAGTCGACAATCTAGTATCTCCCCCCTCTTCACTCAGGAAGAAGGTTCTGTTTCCTTATGAGAAGGCGAACCCTTCTTAGGACTCTGAGGTAGAATTACTGCCTGAAGGCAACTTGGAGAGCAGTCTGGATTTAGATCTTCCCTGCCCCCTTCTCTTTACCTTGCTCTCATGATGGGTGTCAAGTGTTCATTGTTTTTACTTTTCTAACTATTAAACTCTCATTGTTAATATTATGGTGTACAATTCTTCTGTCGTTATTATACTATGTTTTACTTTTCACCTACAACGTGAGCTCTCAGACACATAGGTCCCAGGTGGGGTAAAATCCAGACTGGCCTGCACCTATAAAAGAAAACCTTAATACCTGTCTGTATTAATACCATAAACAGTATGCTTAGTGTAATAATGGTAAAGGCAAAACTTAAGAAATTAATAACAAAATTCTTTTTATTTTTATTAGTTTTATAGCATTAGTACAATTTTTTCAGAAAAGATACCTTGAATGTGTATTTTAGAGTTCAAGTAATCCATTTTAATAAATGATATCTGCCTATATCATTTATTTCAACACGTTTCAAAGAATTGTTTTCAATAATGAAAATATAAATATATTTGTTAGAAATGAAATTTATGACTTTGGGAGAAGGGAAAGAGAGATAAATGGAGGGGGGGTAACAGTGTTTCCAAGAAATATACTCATTGCATATATAACAACAATCGCTTTGTATCTCACCTTGACAACAAAATCAAAAAAGTATAAAAATTTTAAAAATCTACTTTGGGGAGAATTTTTTTGCCAGTCCTGGGCTTAGACTCAGGGCCTGAGCACTGTCCTTGTTTTTGTTTTTGTTTTTTTCTTAAGGCTAGAGCACTATCACATGTGTCACAGCATCACTTTTGTCTTTTCTTTTCCATTTATGTTGTGCTGAGGAATTGAACCTGGGTCTATGTTCATGCTATGCAAGAACTCTTCCACTAGGCTAAACTCACAGCCCCAGTGGGAAGGAAGTTTTTGACAAAATATGTAAGACATATGTTCACTAAGAAGAAAAGCCATCAACAATAGAAGAATAAAATAGAAAAAATATTTACTTTGATAATGACATGCCAGTATCGTGGCACATCTCTGTAATTCTAGCTTCAAGAGTGGGACAGTGCCCAGGCCCAGAGTTCAAGTCCCACAATTGACAAAAATCAAACAAGCAAACAAAACTCACAAGGAAGCCTGCAGACAAGAGCTGTTCCGCTGACTTTCTTCTCTATGGGGATCAGGAAATATTTCACTTTTTCTATCTCTTCCCACCTCAACATTGATACTAAAATAAGACTGTGTTGAAACTTTCAATTTGTAAAAATCTTTTTCATGAAACACCCTGAAATGTTCATTGCTTATATCTCAGTTGAAGATAGTTGATTTGGGGCTGAATTGGTAGAGTGCTAGCCTTGAGCAGGAAAGGTCAAGGATAGAGCTGAGGCACTCAGTTGAAGATCCAGTGCCAACACACAAAAGAAATTATGCATTTTATACATACTTTCTAATTTCTTAATGAATATTTCAGTCTGTATAAAGATAGGGTATATTCCTCTTTACTTAAGTGACATTGCTCTTTTTTTTTCTTTTTGCCAGTCCTGGGGCTTGGACTCAGGGCCCAGATATTATCATTGGACTCGCTTGCCCAAGGCGAGTGCCCTGCCACTTGAGACACAGCGCCACTTCCAGCTTTTTTGTGAGTATGCAGTACCGGTGAATTAAACCTAGGGCTTCATGTATGGTAGATGAGCACTCTACCATTAGCCTACATTCCCAGGCCCAGTAAGATTCCTCTTAAAGTCATTGTTTGTTCACAGAGTTTGATCTCACAAACTTTAGTGGCCTGGTTGGCTTTGATCTGTGATCCTCAGCTCTGAGCCTCCTAAGTAGCTGAGAATAAGGTGTGAGCCACCATGCCCGGCTTCCAATCTTTTTTGTACAAAAGATATGTAGTTATCTAAAATATATCTAGAGCAAAAAATATTGAATGTCTCCAAAACAAATCTTCAAAGAAACAACCATCCCATTAAAAGGTGGGCTAAATAATTACAAACGAGTATTCTCTGAAGAAAAAATTAAAATGGGCTTTGGACACATGAAGAAATGCTCCATATCTCTAGCAATAAGAGAAATGAAAATCAAAACAACTTTGAGATTCCACTTCACTGCAGTCAGAATGGCCATTATCAAGAAATCTAATAAGAGATGCTGGCGGGGATGTGAACAGGGTGGATCACTACTATACTGTTGGTGTGAGTGTAAACTCCTTCAACCACTAGGGAAAGCAGTGTGGTGGGTCCTCAAAACACTAAACATAGAGCTCCCCTATGACCCAGCAATTCCACTACTTGGCATCTACCCAATTGTCCAGAAACAAGGACATACTAAAGCCACTAGCACAACGATGCTCAACGATGCTCACTGCAGCACTATTTACCATAGCAAAGATATGGAACCAAACCAGATGCCACTCAGTAGATGACTGAATCAAGAAAATGTGGTACTTATACACAATGGAATTATATGCTGCCATCAGAAAGAATGACATCGCCCCATTTGTAAGGAAGTAGAAAGTCTTGGAAAAAGTCATATTAAGTGAAGTAAGCCAGACCCAAAGGAACATAAGCTCAATGGTTTCCCTCATTTGTAATAATTAGTACACATCTAGGACTCTCCTAGCAGAGGATTACAATAACTCAAAAACCTAGGTATATAAGGTCATATAGGATGAGACTAAATGAAAGGATCTCTAGGATATGGGAACAAGAGCTATATATTGTGTCATCGTTGTTCTTAACCTTTGTGATTGTTATCCTTAATCTACTATGTTATTTCTCATCTCTTTTTTTGCCCTTTGGTAAATCTCATATTGTTACTGTATCTGACTTTGTTACCTGGCAACTTGTATATATGTTATTTGTTTAATTGAAATAGTAAAGGGAAGGGGAAAAACAAGATGATTGGGAAGGGGTGGGGAGGGGGAACTAGGGACAAAACCATGAGGAGGGGTATCAATGTGTGAGAAGTAATGCAACCCACTACCTGTAAATGTAATTGTAACTCCTCTGTACATTTCCGTAACAATAAAAAAAGAGACTACAAAAAAAATCTGTAAAAAACGAGGCCGGATGATGGAAACAACCAGATGCCCTACTGCTAATGAGTAGATACAAAAAATGTAATAGACACACACACACACACACACACACACACGCACAATAGAATTCTACATAGCCAACAGACAAGATAAAATAATGGGATTCTCAGGGAGGTGGATGAAATTAGAGCGAATCATGTTGAGTGAGATAAGTCAGTACCAAAGGAACAAAAGGCACATAGTATCCTCAATATATGGATATTAGTTTCAAACAGTACAAAAGGGAAGACTCAATAGTTGGGTACCCAAGTTCATGGACATAGTCTTGCAGATATAAACATAACTACATAGACATAAAAATCTGATTGACTATATACTCTATAGACATGTTTTTTATTACATAGATTAAAATGTATTTATGACATACAAGGACTCAGTTTAATTTTAACTATATTCTAAAATGTATGTGCCAGTGATTGTATATAGACCAACTTCTTGAATACTTGTTTGTTGAACATGATATTTGAAATATGATGTAAAAATCAATGTTAATAAAATCTTTAAAAAAAGAGGCTGGAGGTAAAGACCATTATTGGATTTGCTCTAAGTGGTACAGAATTTTTCTTAGTGAATCAAGGGGTCTTATAACAACTGTTTAGTATTCTGAGTGTTCTACAATCAATGATTCGTGTAGAAAGATGATATAGCTGACTATGTAGATGGAATAAAGACATTACTGGCCTAAATGTAGAATAAAGCATTGGTAAGTGGCTGTTAGCTGTCAGATACTACTGGAGTATGTGGAATGAATTTATTAAGCACAAAGCAGGCTCTTAGATGTGGCTCAAGATTATGTGGTTCTATGAGATAAATGAGGAAAGATTAGGTAAAATCTGCTGAGATATCTAGATACACTTTCTAAAATGAGGTATCCGGTATCCGGGTTATTTTGTTGTTGTTGTTGTTTTTTGTTTTTTTTTTTCATTCTTGGGAGCTTGAACTTTGGACCTGGGCAAAGTCTCTGAGTTCTTTTTCCTCAAGGCTACTGCTGTGCTAGTTTCAGCCACAGATCCACTTAGTTTTTTTTATGCCTGCAATGGCTTTGAACCACCATCTCCCTGGCTAGCTAGAATGACAATTGTGACCCGTCAGCGCCTGGCTAGTGATTTTTTGAAAACTGTACTTTTTTCCAAATCACATAACTGGTTCCTAGCAAAGTTTTGAAGCCTGATTTAAATGTGACAATCAAAAAGTTTCATCAGTTTGAGACACTCTGCGCTCAAGGTTAGCAATCTACCACTTGAGCCACAGTGGCACATCCAGCTTTTCTGTTTATGTGGTGCTGAAGAATGAAATCCAGGGTTTCATACATGCTAGACAAGCACTCTATCTCTGTGCTACATTTTCAGCCCAAGGTTTTTTGTTTTTGATGTTGTTGCTTCTAAGGTACTGTATGATGTTCTTTCTTTTTATTTGATTTTTACCTGTTTTGTTCTTTTTCCCTTTAGTTTTAGCCTCTGTAGTCACTGTGATTGATTTGGGTACCCTGTGTCTTTTATATAGGTTTATCTCATTTAGGGAAGGAAAAGTGTATAATAAAAAGGTAAAAACAAAGAATGAAGGGTGATCCAATTCAGAAGTCATACTTACAAGACACTGAATGGAAATGAATTGTACAACCTGTACTCCCTCAGCTGCGGGTTGGAAAAGAGAGAAAAATGAGGGAGGGGGTAACATTCTCCTCAAGACATCTACTCATTGCTTATGTAATTGTATACTATCTGTATATCAACTTAAAAAAATTACTTAAAAATAATTTAGCCAGTCATGGTGGCTCACACCGGTAATCGTAGCTACTCAGCAGGCTGAGAACTGAGGATATCAGTTCAAAGCCAGCCTTGGCACTGAAATTCATGAGACTCTTATCTCCAATTAAGCACTAGAAAACCAGATGTGTCTCTATGGCTCAAGGGGTAGGGTGGTAGCCTTGAGCTGAAGTGCTCAGAGACAACACCCAGGCCCAGACCCAGAGTTCAAGTATCACGACTGACTATATATATACACGAATGATACCAGCCAGTCTCTGGGGGCTAACACTTGGAATCCTATCTACACAGGAGACTGATGTCTGAGGATCAGGTTTGAATCCAGCCCAAAAAAATTCCATGAGATTCTGATTTACAGTTAACTACCAAAAATCTGGAAGTGGAGCTGTGGATCAAGTGGTAGAACACTAGCCATAAGCAAAAAAAAACATTCAAGGACAGTTCCCAGGCCCTGGGTTCAACCTAAGACTGGCATAAAATAAACAAAATGTGACGCTGAGTCCTCCATCATTTGGTGTTTTAGTTCAATATACTTGACATGGTCTTAGAAATTATATCCCTAGCAAATGCTGTCCCCTGAAATTCTGCTTCATACTTGATTCCTAGAATTTCAGCATCGTTATTATCTCCTCCCACTTAGCATAGCAGTCTAGTACTGAAAATTTAAAGAAATCATTTTAGTAATCCTAAGAAATCTGATTATTATCTACACACACATTAAATCAGTAGAAGCCACTTTCCACTATTACCTGAATGTATTTAATACCTTCTTGAGTTAATGATCCTTAAAGAGTAAAACCTATGGAATAGTTATGAAACTAACAGTCACCATTCTTCTACCTAATATTGTAACATAAGTTTATAAAAGCAGGGACTATTCTGAAGTGTGAAGATGATAGCTTCTAACTCTAATATTCTCATGAAGTAGGGTTTTACCGAATCAGGCTGCTTGCTTTTGGAAAGCAAAGGCAAGGATAAATGATATAAGTAAGTTGCCCTACATATCAGAAGGAAAATACTACTGGCTTTAAATCACCTTCATTTATACAGTGCTGGTGAAACAAATATTAACAATTCCAGAAGCTAAGAAGCATTATACAAATCACTTTATCGTGATGTACAAACAGCCAACTTAGATCAATCTTCCAAGAAAGAAAAAGCAACAAATGAGAAGCAATTAATGTTTCCAAAATGAACCAGCCGGTGGTGGCAGCTCACACTTGTAATCCTAGCTACTCAAGGCCTGAAATCTGAGGATCTGGATTCAAACTATGTCTGGGATGAAAATCTTCCTGTCTGAAACATCAGCTCTGTGCCCAAAACGCAGCTGATGCACTCTGCCCACCAAGTTCCAAACACCTAAGACCATCTCTATCTGAAATACTAGCAAACGTACTCACACATTATTTACTCTTTTGGGGATAGTTGAAATACGTATCAGAAACATTTCCTTGGCTTCAGAGTGGAAGTGGAAATATGTACTCACTAGAAGCCCATTTGGTAAATTATACAGTCAATCATCTTTCCTACATCTTGTCAGTTAGATTGAACAATGAGTGTTTGGATCAGAAGAGATGCATATGAACATACAGTTTGTAAAAGTACTGTAATCATAGGTACTCAAGATAAGCTGAGATCTGAGGATTCCAGTTCAAAATCAGCTATGCAATAAATTCTGTAAGACTCTTACCTCAATTAACCAGCAAAAAACCAGAACGTTGAGTTGTGGTTAAATTTGCCAGAGGCCTAATCTTTGTATAAAAATTATAAGGGTTAGCATCCAGGCCATGAATCAAGCCCCGGCACTGGCTCACACACCCAAAAGCTAACCCTGAGGACAATAGAGGATATGCACATGTTTGGGAGGGATGCAGATGGATGGGATGCTGATTTCATTTACCTAACAGTTAGTCTCAACTATTCTGTACAGGGCAGAACTCTCTGTGAAAAGTCCTAGGTAAAATTCGTCCTCAAGATCACCAGATACATAAACATTCCCCACTGCACATTTAAAATACAAACACAGGGCCAGGAATTTAGCCTAGTGGTAGAGTGCTTGCCTAGCCTGCATGAAGTCCCAGGTTCAATTCTTCTGCACTACATACAAAAAGCCAGAAATGGTACTGTGGTTCAAGTGGTAGAGCTCTAGCCTTGAGAAAGCCTGAGGACAATGCCCAGGACTGGGAAAACAAAACAAAACAAAAAAAGGCTGTCAATGGGGTTGATATGGCTTAGTGGTAAAGTGCTTGCCTAGCATGCAGGAGGCCCTGGGTTTCGATTCCTCAGTACCACAAAGGTTACTCACACTACCACTCTACCACTCTATCAATAGGCCAACTCCCAGCCCCACTGACAGTTCTAAGCAAAAAAAAATCTAATCTAATGCTCTAGGTCCTGAGTTCAATCCCTAGTCCTGGCCCAATACCACCCCAGAAGCCAAAATTGCAAAAATACCAAAACAAAAATGTGAAAATGTTATAACTTTTCAGCAAAATCCAATAAGACCTCATAGTGTACTGTTTAAGATTTGCTTGAAAATGGTGGTAAAGAAAAAAACACACACAAATTCTACATGAGCTTATGTGATACAGGCCACCAAAATAATTTTCCCATGCTGGGCATGGTGGTGCAACGTTACAATCCTAGCTACTCAGGAGGATTTGATCTGAGGATTGTGGTTCAAGCCAGTTCAAGTAATACTTTCAGTAAGACTTTTGTAGACTTTGTGAGACCATGAGCCACCTGAAACTGGAAGTGGTGTTGTGGTTGAATGAGTAAAGTGGTACTCTTGAACTGAAGAGCTCAGGAACAACACCCAGGTGCAGAGTTCGAGTCCCATGACTGTCAAAAAAATTCCCCAGTAAAGAATGTTGCTGGGGCTGGGAGTTTGGCCTCCTGGTAGAGTGCTTGTGTGGCATGCACGAAGACCTGGGTTGGATTCCTCAATAACACATACATAGAAAATGAAGGAAATGGTGTGTGGCATAAGTGCTAGAGCGCTAGCCTTGAGAAAGTGCAAGAAGAGTGCTCAGGCCCTGAGTTCAAGCCCCAGACTGGCAAAAAAAACCAAAACAAGTCACCTCCTCAGTGTCATTGAAAGACATTGCAAGTGTGACAGCTTTTTCTCACATCAGAAAAAGTAGAAACATCCTGCAGCAAAGCTGTACTCAAGTTAAACAGACTGTAACATTTAGTAATCTGCTAAATCTTTAAGTCATCTTTATCTTTCTTTCTTTTTTTTTGCTGTTGACAGTGAACAGAATATTCTGGAAGTATGGCTGCAATAGAAGGAAAATGAGATAGAATCTGTGATTTTGCCCCATATTTTCCAACTTTAAACATTATACATATGCTGGAAAAGCATAAATTCTTCTTATGAGGGAATAGAGCATTAAACTCTCCACCAAAGATGAATCCACAGTCCATTAGTTGGTAGATAAATACTATAAAGGCAATTAATTTCCAGGTTAATATACAAACAGAATTAATTTAAAAATATTTTTCCACAAAAATAATTGAAACAAAAAAATCCCCAAATCTTCACTAAAAGTAGTTCTGACTGAAATACACTTAGGGATGTATGAACTATTTTTCCATTAATGTAAAGGTATCCTAGGGTTGCATTAAGCACTTGTACTCTACTCCATTCATTTACATATTTAAATACTATGTTATAACAATATTTATCACCCAATGCTAATGCAGGAACAAATAATAATAGTTGTCAAGTGGCACATTTCACAGTATTCAAATACTCTGTTCGCTTGTGCAATGACTTGCAATCTGTCATTTAACCTGCTTGGTAAAAATTGACATCAGAAAAGAGGATATAAACTTGGTTTGAGAATTCCCTAATGCTCATGCTCTTAAGCATTCATGTGAAGAATTTGACCATCCTTCTAGAGATACCTAGGACCTAATAAAGATGCCACAGCACCAACAGCACAAAACAACACAACAAGAAAACACAAAAACACAAAACAAAACAAAAAAAAGCTTTAGAGAAAAGGCAGAATTCAAAAACTAGTCACCAAAAACTTCTTAATATTTTATATATGGATTTTGGGAGTGTCTAAGAAATTCTTTGTTAGATTTTGAGAAATCTATATTGACCCAAGGATTGTGCCTTATATCTACTTAACAATCCTGTGATTTTATTTCAGTGTATACATTAAGTGTACATGAGAGCATTGGAAAAAAGACCAGGAATTTAGTTTAGTTGCTGCAAATACTTTTTTCCAACTCTGATAAGCCCTACATAGCAGAGGCAGAAAAGACAGGAAGAGGAAGATGTTTCCTTGCCTTAAGCAGTATTTGGTTCTGCTTCCCACGTGTTACTCTCCTCCAACACTCTCAATCACTTGGTGATGTTTGAAGATTTAGAACAACTTTCAGGAAAGAAAATGAGTTGGCCTGAAGAATATGCCAGAGCCTAATTATTAGCCAGGACATGAAGTCATGGTTTCGAGTGCAGGTACCTTTTCCACCATATTCTTCTGTTCTTCCCAAATTACAATTTCTCCATTAGAATTATGAGCCTGTTTTACATCACTTCAAATGAGACTGACTAAACTTCAATTCTAAAACAATTGATAAAATATAATTTAGGGTCAGAAGGATAGCCTAATGGTAGAATGCTTGCCTAGCATTCATGAAGACCTGAGTTAGATTCCTCGGTACCGCATACACAGAAAAAGCCAGAATTGGTGCTGTGGCTCAAGTGGTGGAATGGTAGCCTTGAGGAATGCCCAAAGTGCTCAGGCCCTGAGTCCAAGCCCCAAGACTGGCAATAATAATAATAATAATAATAATAATAATAATAATAATAATAATTTAAATATAATGCAATTCCCTTTTTTGTGTCTTCTATTGTTCTTGAGGTCATGGTGTGGTCTGGGTACTGGCCATGTTTGTTTAGGACTAATGTAGTACTACTTAAACCACATCTCCTCTTCTAGCTATTTGTGATTATTTATTGGAGAATTGAGTCTCTCAGACTTTCCTGTTCCAGCTGACTTTGATCCTCAGATCTCAGACCTCTCAGTAGGTAAGATCAGAACCTAGAGCCACCAAAGCCCAGTTACAATACCTACTTTTGATTTTGCCAGTCCTGGGGCTTGAACTGACGGCCTGAGCACTGTTCTTGGAATTTCTCCAGGCTACAGCTTTACCATTTGAGCCACAGCACCACTTGTGGCTTTTTCTATCTGTGTGTTACTGAGGAATGAAACCCGGGTCTTCATGCCTGCCAGGCAAGCGCTTTACCACTTGGCCAATCTCCTGGCCCAGAAGCCTGACTTTTAAATACAGATTCTATTTCTAATAAAACACCCTGAAATAAGCCAGGTGTAGTAGTTTATGCCTGTAATTGTCAGAAATTCCATTCTCATGAGAAATATATTACCTTAATGAAGTCTTAGTGGAATTGCTAAAATAGGGTGGTCACACATACCTTCTAATCTTCTAGGGAACTGAGTAAGCTATAAGTATTTACTCTCTAAGATTGCTTCTTGGACTGTTTTGTGGTCTTTGCCTTATGTGAAATTTAGGCTATATTTGATTATGCAGTTTGTGATCTTTGTAGAAATCCCTCTTTTTTTTTTTTGTAAGGTGTCTTCACAAGATTTTTTTTCTCTAATTTCTGTCCTTATTGTCTGTTTCCTTCTCACTAGTTTTCTTCATTTCTCTTTTGTTTGCATCTGTTTTTCTCTGTCTCTTTTTCTTTTACCCAGTCCCTCTTCCCTCCATATGTCTCTCACTTTTTTTTTTCTTTTTTCAAATGCTCTGTCTGGGAGCTAGTTCTCCTTCCTGCTTTCCTAATCAATTTGGCTTTGCTCACGTGACTTTTATAATTGATAATTTTCTTTTTCTTTTTCTTTTTTTTGTCGGTTGTGAGTCTTGAACTCTAGGCCTGGATGCTGTCCGTGAGCTCTTCATCTCAGGACCGCAACCCTAACCCTTGAGCCACAGAGCCCCTTCTGTTTTTCTAAGTGGTTAATTGGAGATGGTAGTCTCATGGACGTCAGTGCCTGGGTTGGATTGGGGCTGGCTTTCAACCTTTTGAACCAGCTTTGAACCAAGATCCTCAGATCTCAGCCTCCAGAGTAGCTAGGATGACAGGTGTGAACCATCATACCCGGCAAATTGATAATTTTCTTATAAACAATGTAGGAAGATTGTTGTTAACTGTAACCCTAGACAATTCTACAAGATTCCAGTGCCAAAGAACATTAGAAAAATACAAAGACATAAACAGATGGAGACATGGGGACATGGAGGAGGGGAGGCCAGGGCTCCCAAGGCTCACTGGCACTTGAGTACACAAAAGCAAGTATATTTGCTCCAGTTCACACAGGGAAGGCTACCATGGATACATGTAAAAAAATAAAGCATCTGTATTAATACTACAATCAGAGCCAAAAAAGAGTTTGGAAGCGATACTTGTTCACTTATTTTTTTGAGTCTGTAAACTAGAGCCCAGAGAAAGTCTAGATGTGAACTTCACCTTACCAAGACTTAAAGGCCAACAGCAGGGCCATGAGTGTGGCCTAGTGGTAGAGTGCTTGCCTAGTATGTGAGAAGACCCAGGTTTAATTCCTCAGGACCACATACACAGAGAAAGTCAGAGTTGCCAAGCGCAGTGGCTCACACTTGTAATCCTAGCTACTCAGGAGTCTGATATCTGAAGATCACGGTTCAAAGGCAGCCTGAGCACTAAAGACTGTTAGGCTCTTATCTCCAATCAATCAATAGAAAATGGGAAGTGGCTCTGTGGCTCAAGGAATAGGACTGTAGCCTTGAGTTGAAGAACTCAGGGACAGCACCCAGGCCCTTAGTTCAATCCCCAGGACCCACAAAAACAGAAAAAGAAAAAGCCAGAAGTGATGCTCTGGCTCATGTGGAAGAGCGCCTGCCTTGAGGAATGCCCAAGAACGGTGCTCAGGCCCTGAGTTAAACACCAAGGAATGGCAAAATAAAATAAAAAGTCAATAGCATGCAAGGTTCAGTTCCCAGCCTTTGCAGCACTAAGGAAGGGAAGAGGGTTGAGAAGGGTCTCTTAACCCTGTCCAGAGTTGTCTGTTTTAACCCTTCCTTAGTCAGCTCTCAGAGTGTTGTTAGGGTGGAGTTCCAAACTCTCAGAAATTTTTAACTTCAGCTCAAATTCAGGGCTCCCTACAAGAAATTTTATTTATTTATTTATTTATTTTGCCAGTCCTGGGTTTAACTAAGGGCCTGAGCAGTGTTCTTGGGATTTCTTATGGCTACAGCTCTACCACTTGAGCCACAGCACCACTTCCAGCTTTTTCTATGCAAGTGTTACCAAGGAGTCGAGCCCAGGATTTCGTGCATGCTAAGCAAGCACACTCCTGATTGTATTGCCTTTCTGTGGTCTAACCTCATTTGATGTGATACTGTAGTTTTTTTTTTGTTTTTTGTTTTTTTTTTTTTTTGGTCAGTACATTTGAAGACTCTCTTCCACTGCCAGTGTAAGTTAGAAGCTGGTATTGATACTAAATAATACAGTGAGTAGGATTTTTTTATTTGAAATATCACTTGTGGCAAAATCTAACAGACATTTGCTTAGTAATTGCTTTTAATTTCTCATGAAGTTCAGTACAAGCTAACATGTGTGGCATATCAACTAGGAGAAATGATTCAGGAAAATGTGACTCATTTGAACAGGAATCAGTGAAAAGATACAAAAACTAAAAGCAGGATACACATATTATAATAATTTCTATCTATTGTCCATCTCTGTTTGTTATTAATTCCATTTGTAGTGTACATTTCTAGGTAAAATCTTTCAAATGTTCCAAACAATTTGTTATTTCAACAGGAAAAGAGACTTATACACCATTTATATCCCTGATGAAGTTCACAGAATCTAGATTTTTCCATATTCTTTTCTGTTTTTGTTTTTGTTTTGTTGGGTCATGGAGTTTGAACTCAGCCTGGGCACTGCCCCTGAGCTCTTCAACTCAAGGCTACCACCTTACCCAGAAGCCAAGCCCCACTTCCCATTTTCTAAATGTTAATTGGAGAAAGGAATGTCAGGTCTTTTTGTGCCAGGATGGCTTTAAGCCTTGATTCTCAGATCTCAGTCTCCTGACTAGCGAGGATTATAGAAGTGAGCCACCACGCACACCTTGCCAAGCTTCCTTGTTTGTTTGTTTGTTTTTTTTAAGCAGTCCTTTGGCTTGAACTCGGTCTGAGCAATGTCCTTCAGCTTTCCTCAAGCCTAGTGATCTACTACTTGATCTACAGCACCAACTTCTGGCTTTTTCTATGTATGTGGTACCGAGTAATTGAACTCTGGTCTTCATACAAGCACTCTACCACTATGCCAAACTCCCAGCCCCTCCACATTCCTTTTGATGATAGATCTTTCCATGTAGTCTAGGATGGCTAGAAATCCTTCTTGAGTTTCCCAAGATCAGGGAGTATAGGTGTGTCCCATCCTGTGTGGCTACATTAATCATTGTTTAGGGTACAGATCGCTCTTCCTTCTATCCATCTACAGCAATTTTCATCTTCCACGTACAATCACTAAACATGCAGCTCCTATTTCTCTCTACTCCATTCTCTGGAACCATCAAACTTTTTGGCTCTATGAGTTTGTTGATCCTTGGAAGCTCTGGAAGGGAAATCATACCCTAGCTGTTCCTTTATGACTGCTGTATTTTATGTGGTTTACTGTATTGAAGATTCATCTGTAAAATATAGTAAAATGTTCTTCCTTTTTAATGCACTGTTTTGCATACTTCTATCTTTTGGTTATTATGAATAGTTGTGAAGTGATTCTCCACATATTTGTTCTAGTCTCTGCTTTCTCTTCCATTGGGTACAAATCTAGAAATAGAAGTGTTGGACCACATTCCTATGTAATTCTATATTTAGTTCTTTTTTAGCACTCTCCACACAATTTTTGATTGTTGTATATTCCTTACAGAAATATACCAATGTTCTCTTTCTTCTCACAACCTTCCCAGTAATAGTTAGACTTTGGAAGTTGGCTCTGTGTGTGTGTGTGTGTGTGTGTGTGTGTGTGTGTGTGTGTGTGTGTGTGTGCGCGCGCGCGTGTGTGTTTCTTTTTGTTTAAAACTATGTCTATATTAAAATATTTAAATAAGTGATTTCATTGTAATTTTAATTTTTCTCATGACTATTGATATTGAACTTCTTTCTACATTTTGAACCACTATTTGTATATATTCACTTTAGAAAAGACTTTCCAATCTCCAATCTTTTTTCCCTTTTGTTTGTGGGGAAGCAGGGCGAATCATGGGACTTGGACTTTGCGCTGTGAGCTCTTCAGTTCAATGCTACTGTCCTACCCTGGGTATTGTCCCTGAGTTCTTCAGCTCAAGGCTACCTACCACTCTACCCCTTGAGCCACTTCCCATTATGTACAGAACAAAGTCATCCTCAGTCTGAATCATTAGTGCTTTTGAAAATGTAAAATGTACAGTAAACTTGTAGTAGTAAAAATGGTAAGAAATAAATTTCTTGCCAGGTGCAGTGACTTATACCTGTAATCCTAGCTACTCAGATATCAGGCTAATATCTGAGGTTTTGGTTCAAAGCCAGCCTGGCTATTAGAAATCTGTGAGACTCTCTTCTCCAGTTAACCACTAGAATATGGGAAGTAGCACTGTGGCTTCGTAGGTAGGGTGATAGCCTTGAGCTGAAGAGCTCAGGAACAGTGCCCAAAGGCCCAGAGTTCAAGCCCTACAACCCACCAAAAAAAAAAAGAAAAAAAGTTTCTCCCCCAACTGATTATTATGCCAGATATAGGAAATTAACATTCTGCATTTACTTCACTGTATTATTACCTGATACCTTAAGATTTTGCAATATTCTCACACTACGAGCATATGCCATCATATAATGTAGTTTCTTTTCAATGGAATAATTCCATTCATAACGTAATCTACTCCCCCCGCATTGCTTTTGTTGATACCACAATTTCTCTACCACAATATGCCACAAGCCATTAGCCATTTTTTGGTGGGTAGTTGGAAATGAGTCTCATGGAATTTTGTGCCAGGCTGGCTTTAAACCATGGTCCTCAGATCTCAGTCTCCTGAGTAGTTAGGATGACAGGCTTGAGCTACCAGTAACTGGCTTGCCTTTTTTTTGTGGGTCATGGGACTTCAACTCTGGGCCTAGCACCATCCCTAAGCTCTTCATGTCAATATTTTATGTAAGTCTAAAGCATTCATGTAGAAGAATAAAATTCCAGACATGGTGTGTTTATAACTCAGGGCTAATTGCTTGATGGAAATGTGCCATTACAGAAGTCTGTGTCATTTGATGATATGGCTGTTGACTTCAGCTGGGAGGAGTGGCAGAATCTGGACAAAGCTCAGAGGACCCAGTACAGAGATGTAATGCTGGAGACCTACAGCAACTTGGTGTCATTAGGTGAACAAAAGTCAAAATAACTTACAGGGTTCCATTAGGTGAACAAAAGTCAAAATAACTTACAGGGTTAAGTGCCTTGTTATTCTGTAGATAGGTTAATATTTATCAAACTTTAAATCCTATTTAAATGTAAGATTCTAGGCCTTGAAAAGTATCATTCCTTTCCAAAGAAAACGTAAGGGTATTTTGTTCTCATTCTTCAGGATACCTTATCAACACTTTGACAAAAGTTCTCAATGATGTTCCCACTAATGGAGATGACATTCCAAACTTACACAGTAATTGTAAGTGGATAAACAATCCAGAATAGACTATATATCATTATTGGAAATAAGATCTACAAATCACTAAACTGTCAGTTTATACTGGAAATCTGGCATTAGGTGCAATGTTTCATGCATGTATTATTAGACACTCAGGAGGAAGAAATCTGAGCATTCTAATTTGAAGCCAGCAATGGTAGAAAAGTTCCCATGAAATTCTATAATTCCAATTAACCCCTCAAAAATGTTAGTGGAGTGTCAAGAGTTTGGCCTTGTGGTTGAGTGCTTGCCTAGCATATATGAAGATCCATGCATGTCAGTGGAGCTGGGACTCAAACTGGTAGATTTCTAGCCTTCAAGCAAAAGAGCTAAATTCATGCCATACAGAATGAATCCAGAGCTGGGGAAAAGTCAACCATGGATCCAGTTAGAAATGATAAAAAATATTTAAGAGCTACCTTGTGAGCGGGATCTGAGTTCTTACAGCTATGATGACCAAGCATAAGCAATTATTCTCCACTATTTCTAATTTACAGGGCCCTGTGTTCCCAAACCTGTATTTATTGTCATGCTAGAGCAAGGTGCAAAACCATAGATATGAAATTCCTCTGGCAAGAATATCACAGGTGAGTTAATGCATCTTCATGTTGATGTTGGAGCCTGAGCCCAGTTGGTAAGTTCATGTTGTGATGTACTGAGCAATAATGTTCTTAGTTATCCTAAGTCCTGTGTGTGGAACCTAGGGTAGTCTTTGTGAATGAAGCAAGAATAATGTTTGTTTCTTGGGTTTTTTTGCCAGTCCTGTGCTTGGTCTCTGGGCCTGAGCACTGTCCTTGGGTTTTCTCAAGGCTAACTCTCTACCACTGGAGCCATAGCACCACTTCTGGCTTTTTTCTTTGTATGTGGTACATTGGAAGTGAACCAGGTCTTTGTGTATGCTAGGCCAAACTCCCATCCCCAAGAATCATATGGTGATATAATGAATTCTATGTGGCAGTAGATTTAAAGGTAGATTTCTCTGTGGAAATCATTGTGAAACAAAATAAAATGAGAAAGCCGGGAGCCAGTGGCTCACACCTGTAATCCAAGCTTCTTAGGAAGCTGAGATCTGAGGATGAAGGTTCAAAGCAAGACACAAAAGGACCTTAGACTCTTCTCTCCAATGAACCACTAGAAAATGAGAAGTGGGGCTGTGGCTCAAGAGGTGAAGAGCTCAGGGACAACACCAGGTCCAGAGTTCAAGTTCCATGACTGACAATGAATGAAAGAAAGAAAGAAAGAAAGAAAGAAAGAAAGAAAGAAAGAAAGAAGAAATGAGATTTCATTTTCTTTGAAACTGAGACTAAAGGTATGAGTAAAGAAGGAATAAGTCAGGGCTTTTTACTCTGGTAAGGATACTGGCTTTTCACTTGTTGGCAGACACTGGGATTCAGAACCAAACCTTTCCAGCCAGGAGTTGAGCCTAGGGGTAGAGGGCTTGCCAAGCATGAACAAAGACACCTGTTTGATTCTTGCCTTATTGCTCTGGCTCAGGGTTCCAGCACTGTATTGAAGAAAAGTGGAGATAGTGGGCATTCCTGTCTAGTTCCTGATATTAATGTGAATGGTTCCAGTCTTTCACCATTTAATATAATACTGGCTGTAGGTTTTTTCGTATATGGATTTAACTGTTTTGAGGAATGTACATCTTATTCCTATTTTTTCTAGTGCTTTCAACATGAATGGATGTTGTATTTTGTCAAATGCCTTCTCCACGTCCAGAGAGATTATCATATGATTCTTATCCTTAGCTCTATTGATGTGATGTATTACATTGATTGATTTGTGAATGTTAAACTAACCTTGCATCTGTGGGATGAGGCTTACTTTATCATAGTGTATAATTTTTTAAATTTGTTTCTGGAATCTGTTGGCTAATATTTTATTCAGGAGTTATGCATCTGTGTTCATTAGAGATCTAGGTCTGTAGTTTTCTTTTTTTGTTGGGTATTTCCATGGATTGGGGATGAGAATAATATTGGCTTCATAAAATGAAAAACATTATTGGTCATTGTACAATATCATTTTCTTCATCTGTTAGTGGTAAACACATATATTTCTCCCAAATCATTTTCCACTTTTATATTTTAAAATATCTAACACTTAGGATGGGAAAGTGAAGTCCTTACCTTTACATTAAGGAATATTTGTATCTCATGTATGTTTTTGTCTTTTTTTCTATGATTCATTTTAGATGTCTGAGTAATGGAGAATGTTTTTAAGACCTGCCAGGAAAACCCACATGAATGTCTGTGTGGAGTAGCAGTTGCAATTAGTATTGAAGCAGAGGAAAACGTGATATTAACAACAACGTTTAATTTGAGCTCCACACGTAACCCAGAGCTGATTATTAATAGTGGGAACACCTTAGGGATAAGGATTGAGGAGTTCGTAAATTGTCAGAACATGCTTCTCTCTCCTGAGCCTGAGGAAATTCATGCTGCATATAGGTCTCGTATGTCTCCTGTTGTTGAACAATCCCTCACATATTCAGAGAATTTAGTCACAATTGTGACAGTCCAAAAGCGCTGCAGTATCATAATTTTGTTCTCTGTGCCCAAGAAATTCTTCAGGGAGGAGGGAAAAATGCTGAATGTACTGTGTGTCGAAAAATATTGTACTTAACTCCGACCATCACTAACCATGTGAAAATTTACACAGGAGAGAATCCTCGTACATGTAGTGAATGTGAGAAATTTTCAGTAATAAAATATGCCTTACAATATCTCAGAGCATATATTTTGAGATATCTGATGGGTTCATCAAGTGTGAAAATTTAATTTCTGAGAAGTCAAACCTGATGTTCCAACTTCGATCTCCAACACAAGAGAAACCTTATGAATATGAGGAACGCAATAAAATTTCTGCCCAGAAATCAGCTGTCAGAAGGCATCAGAGATCTCACACAGAAGAGACATTTTATGAATGCAATAAATGGCAGGAGTCTTTCAGACAGAAGCTACACTTCACTTTTCACCAGAGAACACACCCTGGAGAGAAACCTTATGAATGTAAAAAATGTGGAAAGTCTTTCACCTTTCAGTCATCCCCTTATTTTCATCAAAGAACACACACAGGAGAGAAAACTTATGAATGTAACAATTGTGGAAATTCTTTCACCCAGAAGGTACATGTTTGAGTTCATCAGAGAACACACATGGGAGAGAAACCTTATGAATGTAACAAATGGGAAAGGTCTTTCATGTGGAAGGCATAACATACTATTCATCAGAGAACACACCCAGGAGAGAAACCTTATAAGTGTAATGAATGTGGAAAGTCTTTCAACTACAAGTCACACCTCTGTGTTCATCAGAGAATACACAGAGGATGAAAACCTTATGAGTGTAACAGATGTGGAATGTCCTTTTCACAGAAGTCAAACCTTGAGACACATATGACAATTCACACAGGAGAGAAACCTTATGGATGTAACCAATGTGGAAAGTCTTTCAGACAGAAGTCTTCCCTCAATTTGCATCAGAGAACACACACAGGACAGAAGACTTATGAGTGCCACAAATGTGGTAAGACCTTCAGGTGTAGGTCACATCTTGGGAGGCATAACAGAATTCACACATAACCTTATGAATGTTACCAAAGTGGGAAGTCCTTCACACAGTATTCACCCCACAGGAAGCATAAGAGAGTTCACACACATGAGAAGCTTTAGCAATGTAATAAATGGGAAAGACTTTTAATCTTTGGAAGAAAACTCAGCTTGTGTCACAGAACGAACACAAGATAAAACCCTCACAACTCAGAATTTATCACTAAACACACACAGGAGAGAATCCTATGAATGAAAAAAACCTGGAAAGCTTTTCAAGAAATCTCACTTCTTTGCATGAGACCACACACACACAGGATAGAAACCATATGAATATAAGGAATGTGGAAAGTCCATCATGAAGGCATGGCTAAGTATAGAATGCACATAGGAGAGAAAAACCTTACGAATATTGTAAATGTGGAAAGTGTTTGACCTGGAAGGCATACCTCTGTGTTCATCACAAACCTGATTCACATAGAAGAAAAGAAAACTAATGAATATACCAAATGTGCAATGACTTTTAATCAGAAGTCAATCTTCAGTACATTTCAGAACATATACAGGAGAGCAAGTCTGAGTCATGGAAAACATTTATCTATAAACAGTATCTCTATATGTAAGCATGAGAGGAAGTCTTCAGAAGTCAACCTTCAGCAAGCATTAAGAGCACTCACAGAAGAAATAAATACAAGATAGGAAAACCTTTGTCAGCAACCTCTATTAGAGCTGACTGTTTGGCTTAGTGGTAGAGTGCTTACCCAGCAAGGATGAAGGCCTGGTTTCGATTCCTCAGTACTACATAAAAACAGCAAGCCAGAAGCAGCACTGTGGTTCAAGTGGTAGAGTGGTACCCTTGAGCAAAAGAAACTCAGGCCCTGAATTCAAGCCTGAGGATTGTCACCAAAGAGAGAGGTGGGGGGAACTAATTTCCAAACTGTGCAGAGAAATCCTGCATGGCAGAGGTAACCTAGGTATAATTTGAATGACTCTTCAGCCTTGGGCATTTTCTGAAGCAACATTTCTCATTATGTTTAATGGTGAAGTCCCTGAATATTATCCAAAGGAAGTGGACACAAACGAAGGGCATTAATTACTCCAGGCTTTACTATTAATTAAGAGAGTGGAGTTGTTGCCTTGTGACTTTTATACTAAGGAATGCTTTGTGAAGTTAATTTTATTAACTCAGTAATAAGAGCTCTGGCCCACTGAGACTGGAATAACCTAATCTCCACGATGGTCTGGGGAGTGATGGATGGGAAAAGATTGTCACAATTTGAGCCAAGTATCTGAGATCATCGATTTCTCCACTGCTCCCCTAAAGTCTGCTGTGTGTGTGGTCCATGCATTAAAAAACAAATGACTTGCTATTTCAAATTAAATTTTTGAATGGAAGGTACAATGGGAGATACTACTCTTTGTTTATTGCAAAATTTGCCCAATAGGAAAATGTTTCTCATCACCTTTTGCCTCAAGTTTTTTATGAAACATTCAGAAAACATGTAAGGACATACTTTTGGGTATGTATTGTGTGTGTGTGTGTGTGTGTGTGTGTGTGTGTGTGTGTGTGTGTGTTTGTGTGTATCTGTATGTCTGTGTACACAAATCATTTAGCTTGAACTTAGACCATAAGCACTCCGTAAGCATCGTTGCTCAATGCTAATGCTTACCATTTGAGCCCCAGCTCTTCTGGTTTTTTTGGTGCATAAAGACAAGACTCTTAAATATTTGGTTTTGGATGAGTAAGTCCAAAATGACTTCAGTGCTTTCTTTATATTTAATTACTCACTGATGGTGAATCACATATGACTTAGTGACTCTTAGCCTGTTCTTTTGTTCTGCTGAATGAGTTTTAATTAAACACCTGTGTTCATTAAGTGAAGAACCTGTGTATTCTCACTGTTCTGGAGGTGAAGTTAACAGGAGGATGAATATCTTTCTATCACCACTAATTATTCTTTTAGCCAGTTCCCTTCAGAATTTTTTACCCAAACAAAACGAAAACATGGATTTGTTAAACTTACAGCAGTGTAAAAAAGTAGAAGCATGGCCAGGCATGTTGGCTCACATCTGTAATCCTATCTACTCAGGAGGCAGAGATCTGAGGATCAAGGTTCCATGCTGGCCCAGGCACATAAGAACCTGAGAATCTTATCCTCAATTAACCTCTAGAAAATGGGAAGTAGGGCTTGGCTCAAGGGTAGTGCCTTGAGCTGAAGACCCCAGGGACAACCCCCAGGCCTAAGATACAATGATAGCCTTGAGCTCAAAACCTCAGAGACTGGGCCCAGGCCAAGATCAAGAAGCCCCATGACCCACATCCCCCCAAAAATTTGGAAATGTGGAAAAGATGAGGAACAGCAGCTAGTTAGAAGATGATTATGGAAATCCAAGTGATGTGGCCTGGGAGTTTAACGTAGTGGTAGAGTGCTTTCCTAGCATGCACAAAGACCTGGGTTTGATTCCTCAGTACAACATACATAGAAAAAGCTGGAAGTGGTGTGATGGCTCAAGTGGTAGAGTGCTAGCCTTCAAAAACTCCAAAGACAGTGATCAGGCCCTAAGTTCAAGCACCAGGACTGGCAAAAAAAATCTAAGGGATGAGACAGACAACAAGTTATAGGGAGAAAAGTGGTAGGTATTTGAAGTACAGTATTATGTGCCATGTTTTCATTGTGCAATGATTGCATATACAAAGCCAGATTGCATGTTTCTTTGTCATGAGGACAGTCTCATGGATGGTTATGGACAATAATACGTTACACTAACATACAGAAAGATATTGAGCAATTGTACAAAACTAATCATGCCTATTTCCTCTTCTTCACTGCTATCTTGTTCAACCCACCATGCATGTCCTTCTACTTCCTCTAAACACTTTGTTTTTCTATGTTGAGCCAATCTCTTCCACTTCACTAATAGTTTTGTAATCAACACAGATGAATGTCCCTAGATAACTCCTCCTGTTGCTTTGTCTGTGCTTCGTGTTCCTCGGCTTTCTTAATAAACTGAACTTCATCATCCTCATCTGAAGATTCCATGGGGGCATACTCTGGCTTCTTTTATTTCATATATATTTATTGTAATTAATAGAAGGGTTATATTATATTCACCAGACCGAAGGTGCATTACCTCACAAACATTGATATCCTTTCTTATGTCTTGGTCCCCACTTTCCTTCCTCATCCCCATTCCTCATCTTGTTTTCCCCCCTTTCCTATCCTATTTCAAATAACCAAAGGTGCATCTATACATTATATCAGATAACAAGGTGAAACACTAACAATATTAGATAACCAAGGGACAGCAAATGAGATGAGAGATAACATAGTTCAGTAAGGACAACAGTCACTCAGTATATGCCTTTTGTTTCTGGAGGTCCTTTCATTTAGCATCATTCTATATGACCTATGTATCTAGGTTGTATTCTATTGTAAATCTGCTAGGAGAGCCCAAGGTTTCTACTGATTATGTATGACAAATGAGGCAAACCATTGAGACTGTGTTCCTTTGAGTCTGGATTACTTTACTTAATATGATTTTTTTCAAAGTCTTTCCATTTCCTTACAAATGGAACAATGTCATTCTTTCTGACAGAAGCACAGAATTCTATTGTGTAAAAATACCACGTCTTGTTGATCTACTCATCAACTGAGGGGCATCTGGGTTGGTTCCATATTTTTGCTATGGTAAATAGTGCTGTGATGAACATTGTTGTTCTAGTGAATTTAGTATGTCCTTATTTCTGGATGATTGGGTAAATGCCAAGTAGTGGAATTGCTGGATCATAGGGGAGTCTATGTTTAGTCTTTTAGAGGCACTGCCATACTGCTTTCCATAGTGGTTGAACGAGTTTGCACTCCCACCAGCAGTGTAGTAGTGATCCCTCCTGGCCACATTCCCTCCACCATCTGTTATTAGATATCTTGATCTTGGCCATTGTGACTGGAGTGAGGTGGAAAGGGGAAAGAGGAAGTGAGACTTTGCCTCTTTGCAGATGACACGGTTCTGTATTTAAAGAACCCTATAGACTCCCAAGCTGCTTGATCTGATTCAAAACTTTGGCAAGTAGCAGGGTATAAAATTAACCCTCAAAAGTCAACTGCCTTCCTATATGCCAACAAATGAGAAGAACGAGGCAACAATCAAGAAAGCTACTCATTTTGCAATAGCCTCAAAGAAAATAAAATACCTAGGAATTAACTAAGAATGTAAAGCATCTTTTTGATGAAAACTCTGAAACCCTGGAAAAGGAAATTAAAGCAGAACTAAGGAAACAGAAAAACCTATGTTCCTGAATTGGAAGAAGTAATATCGTGAAAATGGCAATCTTTAAGTTCTTATGTTTATTTTAAACAACATTCTATATAGTATACATTTTGATGATTTTCTCTACAACGACCTCTGAACTTTTGACCAGTACCTGTAATGAGAGATGTTTACTACACTTTCTCTTTGCCAACACATAAAAATATGTCTTTGTGGACAAACTAAGCTAAATTATTCAATATGCAACAGGATAGAAATTACCTTTATTGCTTCTTTATATACTTTCTTTTTCATATATTATTTCTGACAATAATTTTACCTAAAATATATTTACCGACAAATTTGTTCATCCTAAATTACAATAAGAAATTTGTTATCAGACTATTCCAGCCATGGCCATGGGGAATGATAGAACAATATTTAATGGGAGAAAATTGAACTGATTCCACTAAATAGACTGGACATATTCTTTTGAGTAACTTAAATAACATTCCTCCTTTTCCAACATTAAACATTTTATTATCATTTTATAACTAATTGGAAACTGAATTCCTGTTAGGCTCATGCCCTTTTAGAAACCATTTTAGATAAATCAGAATAACTGCCTACTCTGTTCTATAATCAATCCTAATTCAAATGCTTTCTAAAACCAAGCACTTTCCATTCAAACTGGCAGAAATATATTTTGTTCTTGTTGATTTTCTCCTGTACACCACACTTGATCAGAATTTTAAATTCTGTAGCTGTCACTTCTCTTGCCAAATAATGTCAATGCTGGCTTTTCCATTGTATTGTACAATAGCACAAAGAACATATTGCTTATAACAGTAACATTTTCATTCGATTACTAGTTTTGCACTTGAAATGGAACACACTGAAACATTTAGATTTGTCATGAAGCAATACAACATACAACTCTAGTCATATTTTCTCGCCATGAACTTTAATCTTGATAAGGGCTATCTACAAATTCAATGCAATACTCATCACTATTCCAATGTCATTCTTTAAAGAAACAAAAGAGGAAAGCTCAAATTTCACCTGGAATAATAAAAGACCCCATATAATCTGGCTTCTTGCACTATACTTAATGTTTAATCTCACCTTCTCCATCAAAATCACACCTTTCTCATTGAGACATTGGTGGCCCCATGTATTTGGGCAAAGGCTCAAACACTCAGTTTCAGCTGTCACCACTGCCTCTGTTACTAGGTGGCTCCTCCTCTGTCATCGACTCTGAGGTCTGCTCTAGCAGTCTTGGTCACAAGTTGTTCTGGGGCATCTGATTCAGCCTGTGCCTGTTTGCTACCAGCAGCCTTCAACAGGGAATGAAGTTCAGGCCCTGGTGCTCTCCTTTATATGTTGGCTGGGATGAGCCCAACCCTCTCTCATCTTCCTCTTCCACTTTTTGGAGAAAAATGTGCTGGCAAAAGTCCTCAGATGTGGGGCATGGCTGACCCACGCCTTTAATCCAGGCTGGTCAGGAGGCTGAGATCTGAGTATGGAGGTTCCAAGTCACCTGGAACAGGAAAGTCTTATACATTCTTACTAACAACAACAATAAAAAAACAGCTGGAAATGGAGCTTGCGCTCAAGTAGTAGAGGTCTAGTCTTGAGTACAAATGCTTAGAGCCCAGGCCCTGAGTTCGGGCTCCAGCACTAACCCAACAACCTTAACTTTTGTGAGATTTTAGCTTTACCATGTAGGCACATCACTGAAATCTTTGCTGGTAGAAACAGTCTCAAGCTAAAGGTCCTCCTGAGGTAGTAGACAAAAGAAAATGGCTATTGTTATGGCACCAGGTGGCATGGAGAGAGTAGCTCCACTTGCTTCAGTTTTGAAGATAGCATAGGTCAAGCCAGCATAGAATCGGCACATCACTCTTTTTTCTAGCATCACCTGACATAGAGATATTTAGTGAATGGCAGATGACATTGATTGCTGTGGGATTGTGGGATTGAAGTGCCCCATTGAAAGCAGTGTTAGCACATCCAAACCAGGAATGCTGAAATCTCAATGTTGAGATTTTTGCTGGCTACAGAAATGTAGGTGAGTCTGTTATTCACTAAAAGGTCAGATGCAAAGATTCTGAAGCTTGATGCCACATGTTTATTCCATTTAGTAAAATTAGTGCACCGTACAAGTTAAAACATTTGCAAATTTTAGCCTATGTTGATAAGACTCAAGGTACTGAAAGCATTGCTCTTGAATTCAGGTGTCTGGCAGGGTAGTGGGGGGTGTTGTTCGCTGGGAGTATGAAGCTGGATCTGCTGTAGAACCATCGTTCATATTCCTCTTTGTCTGTGAGAAAAGACTCCAAAGATGAGATTACAATGATGAGGAAAGGAAGATGGTGTGCTCAGGAGATTTCTCCTAAACAAATGCTCATGTGGCAGTGGGATTGGGGCTGGGCATATCTGAGGCAGAGCTTAAGGGGGCTTCTAATGGTGTTAGAACATTCCTTGGGACTTCAAACATGCTGCAGGTTGTTTTATATGGCCATTGTGAGATGGAGGGAATAAGACTGAGACAAGAGCAATGCTGGGATGCTACAACGCTCTGGAATGAGTGGGTGGTGGCATACCAGAAAGAACAAAATTTGTTTAAAAAGAAGTAAGCAATTTGTCATGATTAGATAATGCTTGTAATCCTAGGCATCATCAGGAAGCTGAGATCTGAGAATTGTGGTGTAAAGCCAACCCAGCTGGTGAAAAAAATTCATGAGACTCTTACTTCCAGTTTACGGCAAGAACAAAGATTGAAGTAGAGTTGTGTCCCAAGGGCTAGAGTGCTACTTTATCAAAGAAAGCTAAGAAACAGCACCAGGTCTTGAGTTCAAGGCCAGGACAGGAAGGAAGGAATGTAAAAAAAGGGAGGAAGGTGGGAGGAAGGGAAAGATGGGAAGGAAAGAGGGAAGGAACTAGAAATTTAAAACTAGAGAATATTTAAAAGACATCAGTCCTTCTAAGAAAAGTCATGGAGTATGGCTTCTATATGTGGTGAACTGGAAGCCCAGCAGTGACTTATTAACCACAAGATCACCATGATGAGCAAAGGATAGAAATCTGCATGTCCTCCTAACTGATGGGGTCCCAGAAGAGAACCTCAGCTTCCATTCTACAGTTAGAAGTATATAGAGATGGATGGGGTGGCATCACCTTGAGCTCATTGTGGCCCTCAGTACTGGAAGCCATGGCTCTGTGAAAGCAAATTGTTCTGGTTACTGAGCTAAGAGGCTGAGGAGAGCCAAGTCCTGGCCATGAGGAAATAAGGATGGCAGCAGCACAAATCTGCTACAGTGTGTGCCTGCTTGGCTGTTCCTATTCTGTGGTAGACCAGACCATAGGGGGCAATATGGACTCTGCTGCATGATAGCTGTGGAACAGATCTCTCCATAGCTACCACAAAGTCAATGATTCTCCATCTAGGGTGAGAGCACCAGCTTAGCCACCAGGACACCCCTTGCCAGGACAGAGGTCTACCATTCAGATGGAAGCACAAGGGTGAAGATGCTCCCACCATAGCCCTAGTTACATGGAGGTCCCTGCATGCAGGACAGGAAGAGGACATGAATAAGTGGATAGAAAGCATCTGTCAGACCACTGGATGGGGGCAGGTGGAGAGAACATGGCTGTAGTGGCACCGAAAAAATGTGTAAAAGAAGCAAAGGAACCAGGTCCTGGTAGCTCAAGCCTGTCATCCTAGCTACTCAGACATTTGAGATCTGAACATCACAATTCAAATACAGCCCAAGACAGAAACTCCATGAGACTCTTACCTGCAATAATCTATTGAAAAAAAATCTGGAATGGGTGCTGTGGTTTAAGTGGTAGAGCATTTGCCTTGAGTGAAACTAGGTCAAGCTCAGTTACAGCACCCAGGCCCAGCGTTTAACCTGTAGGACAGGCAAAAAAAATATCAAAGAAAAGGAGCTGGAGAAAAGTTAGAGGGACATTATTTTGACAAACAATAGAATGGTAAGCTGCACTCAGAAGACTTGAACAAAATGTGGAAATCCCTGAGACCTACCTATGTATCCTCTCTGTCTAAATACATACTCTTTATGCATTTATATAATAGTATAGAGAGACAGATCAGTAAATATGACTATACATACATACATAGCCAGACACATATGGGTGTGTTATAGTGTATGTGACTTTGTGTGTGTGTTTGTTGTGGATGGGTACCTCTGTTTAAGAAAGAGAATATGTGTAAATATCTTTACAAAACAATGATAAAATGTAGATAGACATAAGCTCTTGGGGGAATCTGAAAGGACAAGATTATTCACAGGCACCTTTATCCTTATGAAGTCCTCAGCAAGTTTTAATTTTTTCATTATATACTTTTTCTTTCTAAACCAGTACTAAGGATTCCTCTAAGGGACCAGGTGCTGCCAATTACTTTTTTTCTCATGGCTGGTACAGGAGGAACTGAGTCACAGTTCCACTTTTGCCTTATTTATTCATGATTTATTGAACATAAAGATTTCTATCAGTGACTTTCTTTCTAGGGCTGGCTTCTAACCAGGATCCTCAGATCTCAACCTCCTCTATAGCTACAATTAACAGAAGGAGAACCCAGCACTGTGCATATGAGAATTAAGTTTCAATTCACAGGGCAAGAAATTGTGTGAATCTCTCAACTCCAATTAGCTACAATAAGTTAGAAGTGAAAGACCAATACCTTTGAGGAAAAGATGCTCAGGGTTATCACATAGGCCCTGAGAGTAAGCCCTAAATCCTATACAAACATGTCCATGCGCAGACTGGCACACATATACACACATGCACACACACAATATCTCAGGCAATATTGGATCTTGAATTAATATCCAGAGATTGGACAACAGCATAGCAATTATGAAATCTGTTTTTCTTGTGTATGTTGAGGGAAAGGAATAGGTCACAAGATGCAGAAGCAAAGACTTCAGAGGTAAATGCTGTGAATGACTAGCTTGTAAAAAGCACTTTCCTTTCTTTTCTTTCTTCTGCCACTCCTGGGGCTTGAAAGCAGGGCCTGAGCACTGTCCTTGGGTTTTCTTAAGTCTAGCCTTCTACCACTTGAGCCACAATGCCACATCTGGATTTTCTATCTACCTGGTATTGAGGAATCAAACCCAGATCTTCATGGATACTAGGCAAACACTCTACCACTAGGCCAAACTCGCAACACCGGTATAGTATTTATAAAT
This sequence comes from Megascapheus bottae, assembly GCF_031878675.1. Lineage (NCBI taxonomy): Eukaryota > Metazoa > Chordata > Mammalia > Rodentia > Geomyidae > Megascapheus > Megascapheus bottae. The sequence goes on from NW_028327483.1 coordinate 2,066,854, forward strand.
AGTAATCATCATCATATCAAAACATCCTTTTTCCTACAAAGAAAGTACATTTATGTATGTGTGTAAAGCTTTTTTTTAATTTCACCAATACTTCTGTGATTTTCCCACTTGAATTTTTTACAGATGACAGCACAGATTTTCATCAGGAAAAAAAATAGGATACAGGAACCTAACAATGTCCTAGTAGATCATTGTCAAAAATATGTGCAAGATGGCCTGGGAGTTTGATCTAGTGATAGAGTGCTTGGCTACCACGCTAAAAGACTCAGGTTTGCTTCCTCAGTACCACATACTTAGAAAACACTGGAAGTGGTGCTGTGGCTCAGTGGGACAGCTATAGCCTAAAGGAAGCCCAAGAACAATGCTCAGGCTCTGAGGTCAAGCCCCAGGACTATCAAAAATAAAATGTTCAAGAGGAAAAATGGAGGCTGAGAAGGCACTGGGAAGCAAAATGGCTTGTGCATGATGAGGGGAATAGTGGCAGTTAAGGATGGATCTTACCTAAGAAAGGCTCCTTGAGCCTGAAACCTGGCTGATAGCTGGGCCTTGTTAAGGACATTGGGATTTGACAAACAAGAATTGCTGTTTACTACAACCATATGTATATTATGAGGTTGTAGGGGAGATTCAACCTCCAGTATGTCTTTGGTGAGGTCTTCTATGAGGTAGGAGCTTTGGTCATTGGGCCCTGAGAGGTGACCCTACCTCCCTCACAATGGAACAGAATATGGAACCCTGGTAACCAAGCCACTGTAACTGAAAACCAGCTAAATCCATGTCACTTGGCTTGTGGACCAGGCGGAAGAAAGTTACTGCTGTGCTCTTGCCAGACTTGGGTCTCAGGCATGAAAGGTATGGATGCCTCACTCAAAGATGTAGATGCTTGATTAGTGCCAAGCCACGAATCCAGTGTATCATGCCTTTTTCTAGGAAGAAAGCAAGGAAAATCCAGGGCAACTCAGACAACATATATTCCTGAGAGGAAACCTACTTCACCCCATCATCCACCCCCCACACTACAACCTTCTTGTTGCTTTCAAGTGTCTATACCGAGATGACACTTTGTGGCGTTTTCAGTCTACTCTACCCCAATTCATCTGTGTGAAGTGTGCTCCCCTTTCTGTGTTTGAAAGATCCATTGTTTTTCCACCATAGTGTGACGGTGAGTCAGCTCAGACTCTGAATGAGCCTTGTAACCTATGGATCCTGGAGGAAGGCCTGTTGGAGATGCTGCCAATAAAGCTGATCCCTGCCTACCAGAAAGGTGATCTCTTTTATGTGGGAAATGTCCTGCACAATTTCAGACAGTGGAGGACAATGGAGTCATTGCTGGAAATTTTCTTCAAAAAGTGAGTGTTCCCCCTCCAAACCCAGGCTTGCTCAGCCCCTCCTGGCCAAGTCTTGGAATACTTGGCACCTCTCTGAGCCTGTTTTGTTTGCTGGGGTGTTCACTGGAGAGCTTAGCATGCCACAAGTGCACAAGCTGGTTACTTTATTAGGACTGGGCCACCATGCCATTTTGTTTCCCTCACAAGCTACTGGAGTCTCAGCAGTGTGCTTACTGAGAAGTTCGATTACAGGCATGAGTGTGTGGTACCCAATTGCAGCCCTCACCTAGGTGAGGTTCTAGGAAATCCCATTTCCCAGGAGGAAATAAGATTTCAGTAGCAATGGCGGAGGCCTGTGAAGTACTGGAGACAGAGGAAAGGCTTGGGGCTTAATTGCTTCTGAGGCATCAGGGAGGGATTGTTTTAGCTTTGCCTCAAAGCATTTACATTTTGGTGTGTAGTCCAGTCCTGCCACTTGAACCACTATTGGCAGTGATTAGGGGATCAGCAGGTTCTGCCCAGAAAAGGGGCTTGAGGGGACTGAGGGAGAGGATGGAGGTGAGGAAAGCTCCGCTTGGCACCGATGGTATTACGGAAGAAGTTGTGAGTGGCTCTGGGAGTCTGGACTAGTGCCCTCTGTGCACTGATTGTTATGGATGGTGAGAGCAGAGCAATGAAACCCTGGTGGTTGTTACTTCCTCCTGTGCTGGAGAAAGACATGTTCCTTCTTCCAGTGGTGGGACTTCCAGTGTGCCCCGCGGTGGTCTGACCACAGCCCCCCTATCACCCCTCTCTGATCGTCATCAGGCCTAACACCACACTTCTTGCTGAGAGGAAGACTTCTTGTGTGCTCTCTGTCTACTTAGGCCTCTCCAGCCTGGTAACTCTCCAACAGTTACATTCCAGAAGGTCTCCCAGCTCCTCCAGCTCATTTCTGTGGATGGACTTGCTCTTGAAGCCAGCCTCTTATTCTGCATTGACCTCACAAACTCCTCTTTCTAGAATCAACCTTCCCCCTTGTGCTGGGGTCCAGGGCTCAACCTAGGCCCATTCAGAAGGACAAAGGAAGGAAGTGGATACAGCTTTGGAAATATAAGCAGAACCACATCACAGTTGGAGAGGCTGACCAGAAGATAGCTCGAGTGGTAGAATGCCCTGGTTTCAATTCCTAGTACCACAAAAAAATGTTAAAAAAAGGTAATGTGTAGGTGTTGATGACACTTTGGATCAATATCTATAGCTTTGGATGACAGAACTTGGGATAGAAAAGGCCATCATAGCTGCAGAGGACATGGAGGCCACAGCTTCAAGATGCCAGATTTTAATCTGTTTGTATGTGGAAGGGAGAAACTAGAGGAGAATGGAAATTCACAGGTGAGAAAGGCCACTGGGGGGTGCACCTGACAGAAAGAAGAGCCTCTCTCTCCTCTTCCTGGAGGACAGGAGCCAGGTGGGTGTCAGGTGATGGTAACCCATTCCATGGAATCCAGACCCCTAGATTGCATTGTCTTTATAAAAAGGACCTTCAAAGATGGCAGGGGGAGGAAGGGGGCATAACAGAGTGCCCTGGAGGCAGAATGAGGAGGGGAGCCCGGTGCCTGCTGGATGATACAGTGGGCTGACTGGCACTGGCAGAGGCAAGAGCTGAGCTGTGGCTTTTCTTGTGGTGTCAGGTGGCCTGTGGAAAACAGTGCAGCAGGCATCGGGGCCTTGAGGGGCTTCATTTTTCCGCTGGCTGGGAGACATGGAAGCCAGGAAGGCTGTCAGATAGGAAGACAACATATAGTGTTCTAGTGACCTGGAAAGGCTCCAAGACCGGGGGGGCTGGCACAGGTCTTCCAAGAGAAACTGAGGTACAACTGGGAGTCAGAACCAGCAATCTGAGTGGGGGAATTAACTGAAGAAACAAGTGCCAGGATGCAGACCTTGGTGCTTATGGAGCAGATGGAGGTTAAGCCAAGACAGAATCCAAACTGCTGGACACCCTGCTCCTCCCCACCTGGAATCCAACCAGAAACCTTCACCAGGCTCTCCCTGCCAGACAGAGGGCTGGGCTGCCACAGACACCACACAGCCATTGCCCAGAACACAGGCTCATTCCCCTGACCAGCCAGGCCTGGCTTCTCCACACACCCTTCAAGGCAGGTAGCAGAGGGGCAGGTGGCAGGCAGCATGGCACAGGCAACCAGGACAGTTGTGAGGAGACAGCTGTGCTGGCAGCAGGGACAGAGCCGCCGGACTCCACCTGTCAGGACCTTGGCCTGCTGTCCATCCTCCCCTCCAAACCTCCCCTTCTCTCCTCTCCTCCCCTCCCCTCCTGCTCTCCTTTCCTCTCCTCCTCTGCTCTCTTCTCTTCCTCTCCCCTCCACTCTCATCCTCTCTCCTCCCCTCCCCTCCGCTCCCTCCTCTCCTCTCCTGCTCTCCTCCCCTTTCCTCACCTGCTCTCATCCCTGCTCTCCTCTCCTTTCCCCTCCCCTCCTGCCCTTCTTTACCCTCCCTGTGAATCCAGGGTTGAGCCGGGAGGGTGGACATGGATTCCAGCAGGGACTCCTTCCCCTGACTTTATTCCTCACCCCAGACCTCTGGTGCCGTGGGAGACGTGGCAGCCCAGCAGGAGCTGCACCCCAGCAGTGACTCCAGGTACCACACTAATGCTGGGAGGGTCATCGTCCTTAGCTGTCCCATTAAAGACACCGAGGACACTTTACCGCAGCCAGGAGAGTCCTCCTCCAGTCCTCCTCCCTCAGGACCGCCTCCTCCTCCTCCTCAAGACCTCCTCCTCCTCCCCCTCAAGACGTCCTCCTCCTTATGACCTCCTACTCCTCATCAACACCTCCTCCTATTCAGCACCTCTTACTTCTCCTCAACACCTGCTCCTCCTCCTCAAGACCTCCTCCTCCTCCTCCTCAAGACCTCCTCCTCCTCAGAACCTCTTCCCTCTCCTCAAAACCTCCTCCTCAGAACCTCTTCCTCCTCCTCCTCCTCCTCCTCCTCCTCCTCCTCCTCCTCCTCCTCCACCTCCTCTTCAGAACCTCTTCCTTCTCCTCCTCAGGACCTCTTCCTCCCCGCCTCAAATTCCCACCCTAAATCTTCACTTTCCAGAATAGAGCAGCCCTCACTCACCGGATTTCCACTCATCTTTGGTCCTCCTCAATGTCTGTCCAGACTGCAGAACTCACCCTGGAGTTCCTTGAGCCAGCTCTGACCTGGAGCCCTGCCTGGCTGCCTCATCAAGGGCTCCGACCCTCCCCCGGGTCAGAGCCCCTAGGCTTGGCCAGGCCCTGCCCTCAGCCTGTCTGCTCCCTCCTCCACCAGCAGAGCTCCAGCTTGGTGCCTCCTGCAGGGCTGTGGCTCAAGTAGTAGAACACCAACCTGGGTGAAAATGCTTAGGGACAATCTGTAGGTCCTGTGTCCAAGCCCCACACAGACAGACAGACACACACAATGTCTTGTGTCCAAGCCCCACACAGACAGACACACACACAAGGCCCTGTGACTAAGCCAAAGAGAAACAGACACACAATGTCCTGCATCCAAGCTCCAGACAGACACACACACACAAGGCTCTGTGTCCAAGCCCCACATAGACAGACAGACAATGTCCTGCGTCCAAGCCTCACACAGATAGACACACATACACAATGTACTGAGTCCAAGCTCCACACAGAGATAGACAGACAGACACTAAATGTCCTGTGTCCAATCCCCACACAGACAGACACACACACACAAAGTTCTGTGTCCAATCCCCAGACAGACAGACAATGTCCTGTGACCAAGTCCCACACAGACAGACAGACACACACAATGTCCTGTGTCCAAGTCCCACACAGACAGATAGACACAATGTCCTGTGTCCAAGCCCTGGACAGACAGACAGACACACAGACACACAGACACACAGACCCACAGACCCCCCCCCCCCCCCCACACACACACACACACACACAATGTCCTGAGTCCAAGCCACACACAGATAGGCCTGAAATCCCTCAAAGGAAGGCTGGGAGGTTCCTCCTCTCTGGTGACAGGGTAGCCTTTCACTAGAGTTCCCACCCTGAGAAGCATCCCACTTCCCAGCCACACATCAGAGCCCCCCTGCGGAGGTGGGGGAGCTCTGGGGACTTTGACAGGGGCTTTGGGACTCCAGAGGCTGTGAAAGCCACAGTGCCCCAGGGCAGAGGCACCCCAGTCACAAAGGGCTATCCTAATGCCTGTAACTTCAATTCATGTTTTCTAACATTAACTTTACCCAAAAATAGTTCACTGCACACCAAATCTCCCACTTAAAAGATACGCTGTAATGACCTTGAGCATATGTAGATGTGTACAAACATCATCACAAATACCAATCACTTCTGTCACTCCAGAAACAAGCTCTCACTCGTTTTTAGCCCTCACTGCTACCCTCCCAGAATCTCCTGTTTTTGTGAATATACATATCATAGGTATTTAAGAATGAAGTATTTTATAACTGGGATATTTTATGGATGAATTCTTTGCTCCCCCCACCCCCGTTGTGTGGCTTGAACTCTGGTCCTGGACCTGGGTGTTGTCCCTGAGCTCTTCAGCTCAATGCTAACACTCAACACTAACACTTGAGCCTCAGCATCACTACTGGTTTTCTGATAATTCACTAGAGATGATTCTCACAGTCTCTCATGCCCGGGCTGGCCTTGAACTTCGATCCTCAGATCTCAGCCTTCTGAGGAGGTAGGATTACAGGCCTGAGCCACTGCACCTGGCAGGATTCTTTCACTTAGCATCATGTTTTTAAGTATTTTGCTAGAGCTTGACTCAGTATTCTTGGCCAGAGTAGTGAGATCTGGAAGCCTTATATCTGGATAATGTTCCATTCTCAAAAGTATTTTTAACGTTCTGTTGTGATTGTTTTTCTTTCTGGTTTAGAAGCTAGGGTTTGAACTCAAGGACTTGTGCTTGTTAAACAAGCATTGCCCATCCTCTTTCACCCATGTATTTCAGATACAAGGTCTCATACTTTGCCTAGGGAAAGTTTTGGATTAGCACACAACGCTACACATGCAGCCCCACCTCTGTCCCCCATACATCTGGGACTCCAGGCACATGCCACCTCACTCTGCTTGTTCTCTGACATAAGATTTCATAAAAGTTTGGCCTAGGCTGGTCTTCAACTGTGATCCTACTACTTCTGCTTTCCAAGTGCTGGAATTCCAGGCATGAGCCACTGTTTCTGGTTCCTGTTGTGATTTTTTATTTGCTATTTTTTTTTTAGTTCCAGGACCAAAAAACAGTGAGATTTTAGAGGTAGAACTGGTAGTTCACACCTATAACCCTAGCAAGTCAGGAGGCTGAGATCTCAGGATTGTGGTTGAAAGCCAGACAGGAAAGGAATGTCTGTGAGTATCCCCAATTAACCACTAGAAAACAGAAAGTGGAGCTCAAACTGATACAGCAAAAGACCTCAGGGATAGCCAAGAGTTCAAGCCCCAGACCCACAAAGAAGAAGAAAGGATTTCAGCCTCTCCTGTGTAGCTGGGGTTACAGGCATGAGCCACCAGCGCAGCCCTAAGGCAGCTCTGATGAACAAATGCCCCTCCTTGCTGTGCTGAGCACTCACTCATCTGTAATGTCCTCTGCCCTGTAGCAATCTTCAATTAACTCTATCTTGTATCTTGGTATGGTTATCCAGCATTCTTTTTGTTCCAGTTACATAGAATGTATTTTTGTTCTATTTTACATCAATCCATGTGTGAATTTGGGTCTAAAACATATGTCCCCATTCACTGGGTCATGACTGATTTTTGTGGGGGATGGTTCTTTTGTTGGTTTTATTTTTTCATTGTGCCTTTTGATTGGAAACTTTAATCCACATAAAGGAAAAGAGGCAGGATTTTACCATGCAGGCCAGCTTGGCCTCAGCCTCCCACAGGAAGGTTATACAGCCTGCACCCACTCAGTGCCACATACAATCCCTTGTGCATGATTCATCATTTCTTTCCTGCTTTCAGGATTCTATGTCAGGCCAGATGCCAGGGGCTTACACTTACCCTATCCTATGGACATGGCATTGGAAATATAAACACAAGTACATAGACTAAAAATTTATGACTGTTTAGACATAATGGATTTTTGTTGGTTGAGAAGTTGGAATCCTAACAAAATATTTATTAAATTCCTATTGTTAGACATAATGTTTTACTACATAGATTAATATGTACCTATGACATACATACCCTCAGCCTAATTTTAATTATATTCTAAAATCTAAGTGCCAATGATTGTATATAGATATTCCCTTCTTGAATATTTGTTTGTTAAAGATATCTTTTGAAATATGATGTAAAAATCAATGTTAATAAATAATTTTAAAAACCTCTTAAACTAAAAAGAAAAAACAAAGAATGATCGTGAACAAATTCAACAGTGATACTTACATGACACTGAATGGAAATTAATTGTATAACATGGGTGGGCAGGAGGCTGAGGGTTGGAAAACAGAGAAAAATGAGGGAGGGTTAACAATGTACACCTCAAGACATGTACTCATTATTTATGTAATTGTATACCAACTGTATATAACTTAACCAACAAATTAACTTAAAAAAGAGTTTAGCCAAGCATGGTGGCTCACCTCGGTAATTGTAGCTACTCAGGAGGCTGAGATCTGAGGATAGCAGTTCAAAGCCAGCCTGGGCACTGAAGTTTGTAAGACTCTTATCTCCAATTAACCACCAGAAAACCAGAAGTAGCTCTATGGCTCAAGGGGTAGGGTGGTAGCCTTAAGCTGAAGAGCTCAGGGACAACACCCAGGCCCAGACCCAGAGTTCAAGTCCCAGGACTGAATATATATATATATATATATATGAATGATAGTAGCCAGGCTCTGGGGCTCAGACTTGGAATCCTACCTACACAGGAGACTGATGTCTCAGGATCAGGTTTGAAGCCAGCCTAAACAAATTGCATGAGATTCTGATTTACAGTTAACTACCAAAAATCTGGAAGAGGAGCTAGCAAAAAAAAAATTCAAGGACAGTTCCCAGGCCCTGGGTTCAAGTCCCAGGACTGGCCTAAGACAAACAAAATGTGACGCTGAGTTCTAGATCTTTGGGTGTTATAGTTTAATATACTTAATATGAGCCTTAGAAATTAAGTTCCTAGCTAATGCTCTCCCCTGAAATTCTGCTTCATAGCTGATTCCTAGAATTTCAGCATCATTACTATCTCCTCCCATTTAGCATAGCAGTCTACTACTGAAAATTTGAAGAAATCGTTTTAGTAATCCTAAGAAATCTGATTATCATCTGCATACCCATCAAATCAGTAGCAGTGTACTATTATCTGAGTGTATTTAATCCCTTCTTGAGTTAATGATCCTTAAAGAGTAAAACCTGTGGAATAGTTATGAAACTAACAGTCACCATTCTTCTACCTAATATTGTAATATAAGTTTATAAAAGCAGGGACTATTCTGAAATGTGCACATGATAGCTTCTAATTATAATATTCTCAGGAAGTAGGGTTTTACAGAAACATGTTGCTAGCTTTGGGAAAGCAAAGGCAAGGATAAATGATATAAGTAAGTTACCCTACATATAAGAAGGAAAATAATATTGGCTTTAAATCAACTTCATTCATCCAGTGCTGATGAAAAAAACTATTAACGATTCCAGAGGCCAAAAGTATTATGCAAATCCCTCTATCATGATGCACAAACAGCCAACTTAGATCAATCTTCCAAGAAAGAAAAAGGAACAAACAAGCAATTAAGGTCTCCAAAATTACCCGCTGGTGGTGGCAGCTTACACTTGTCATTCTAGATACTCAAGGCCAGAAACCAGAGGATCTAGATTAAGTCTGTCTGGGATGAAAATATTCCTATCTGAAACATCAGCTCTGTGCCCACAGCCTAGCTGATGCATTCTGCCCACCAAGTTCCAAACACCAAAGACCATCTCCTAATTGAAATACTAGCAAACATACTTACACATCATTTCCTCTTTGGGAAATATTGGAAATATGTATCAGAAACATTTCCCTGGCTTCAGAGTGGAAGTGGAAATATGTTCTCACTAGAAGCCCATCTGGTAAATTATACAATCAATCATCATTCCTCACATCTTGTCAGTTAGATTGAACAATGAGTGTTTTGATCAGAAGAGATGTGTATGAGCATACAGGTTGTAAAAGTACTGTAATCAAGGCCTTGACTTTGGCCTAGTGGTAGAGTGTTTGCCTAGCATGCACGATGACCAGGTTTCAATTCCTTGGTACCACATACATAGAAAAAAGACGGACATGGTGCTGAGGCTCAAGTGGTAGAGCTCTAGCCTTGAGAAAATCTAAGGACAGTGCTCAAGCCCTGAGCTCAAGAAAAGGACTGTCAAAAAAAAATAGTGTCATCATAGGGACTCAGGATAAGCTGAGATCTGAGGATTCCAGTTCAGAATCAGCCATGCAATAAATTCCGTAAGACTCTTACCTCTAACTAACCAGCAAAAAAACCTGAACTTTGAGTTGTGGTTAAAATGCCAGAGGCCTAAGCTTTGTATAAAAGTGCTAAGGGGTAGCATCCAGGCTAAAAATCAAGCCCCAGCACTGGCTCACACACCCAAAACTAACCCTGAATACAACACAGGACATGCATATGCTTGGGAGAGATGCAGATGGATGGGATGCTGATTTCATTTGCCTAACATTTAGTCTCAACCATTCTGTACAGAGCAACCCTCTCTGTGAAAAGTCCAAGGTAAAAACGATCCTCAAGATCAGCAGACACATACTTATTCCCCACTGCACATTATAATACAAACACAGGGCCAGGAGTTTAGCTTAGGGGTAGAGTGCTTGCCTAGCCTGCACTAAGACCCAGGTTCAATTCTTCCATACTGCATACAAAAAGCCAGAGATGGTGATGTGGTCCAAGTGGTAGAGCTCTAGCCTTGAGAAAGCCCAAGGACAATGCCGAGAACTGGCAAAACAAAACTAAAAAAGGCTGTCAAAGGGGCTGATGTGGCTTAGTGATAAAGTGCTTGCCTAGCATTTAGGAGGCCCTGGGTTCTATTGCTCAGTACCACATAAACTTAGTCACACACTAACACTCTACCATCCACCACTAGTCCACTCCGGGCTTCATTGACAGTCTTTAGCAAAAAAAAATTAATCTAGTGCTCTAGACCCTGAGTTCAACCCTTCATACTGGCCCATTAGCACCCCAGAAGCCAAAACTGTGAAAATACCAAAACAAAAATGTGAAATTTTATAAATTTTCAGCAAAATCCCATGAGATTTATTAGGAAAATGGTGGTAAAGAATTAAAAAAAATTCTTATATGATGCAAGAAACAGGCCACCAAAATTATTTTCCCATGCCAGGCATGGTGGTGCAACCCTATAATCCTAGCTACTCAGGAGGCTGAGATCTGAGGATTGAGGTTCAAAGCCAGCACGAGTACTAATTTCAGTGAGACTTTCGTAGACTTTGTGAGACAATTAGCCATCAGAAACTGGAAGTGGTGTTGTGGCTCAATGAGTAAGGCAGTATTCTGGAAGTGAAGTGTTCAGAAACAACACCCAGGTATAGAGTTCGAGTCCCATACTGTTAAAAAGAATTCCAAAGTAAAGAATGTTTCTGGGGTTGGGAGTTTGGCTTCCTGGTAGAGTGCTTGTCTAGCATGCAGGAAGACCTGGGTTGGATTCCTCAGTACCACATACATAGAATACACAGAAGGAGGTGGGGCTGTGGCATAAGTTGTAGAGCACTAGCCTTCAGAAAGTGCAAGAAGAATGCTCAGGCCCTGAGTTGAAGCCCATGACTTGCAAAACAAACAAACAACAAACAAACAAAAAACATTGAAAGACATCACTTGACAGCTTTTTCTCACCTCAGAAAACCTAGAAACAACCTGCAGCAAAACTGCACTCAACTTAAACAGACCATAACATTTTCTAATCTGCTAAAACTTCAAGTCATCTTTATCTGATTTAGGAACATATTCCTGAAGCTCAATGTGTCTTGCTTTTAAGGCTTGGATACCCTTAGTTTCAAAACATGGAAATGTAAAACCAAGTGAGAAATAAAAAGCAACTCATCAGAGAGCCATTCTTTTTCTTTTTACTTTCTTGGTTTCTCTGCTCCTTTCTTTCTTTCTTTTTTTGCTGTTGACAATGAACAGGAGATTCTGGAAGTATGCCTGAAAAACAAGGAAAAGGAGGTAGTCAGAATCTGTGATGATTTTGCCCCAGATTTTCCTGCTCTAAACATTATACATGGGCTGGAAAAGCATAAAAAACTTCTTATGAGAGAATAATCTTTTGTGTCTCAAATAAACCATTAAACTCTTCTCTGAAGAAGAATCCACAGTCCATTAGTTGGTAGATATATACTATAAAGCAATTCATTTCCAAGTTAATATACAAACAGAAATAATTTTAAAATAATTTTCCACAAAAATAATTGAAACAAAAAAAATCCCCACATCTTTACTAAAAGTAGTTATGACTGAAATACACTTAAGGATGTATGAACTATTTTTCCATTAATGTAAAGGTATGCTAGGGTTGCATTGAGCATTTGTACTCTACTTCATTTATTTACATATTTAAATACCATGTTATAACACTATTTCTCACCCAAAGTTAATGCAGGAAAAAATAATAATAGTTGTCAAGTGGAACATTTGACAGTATTCAAATATTGAGTGTTCGCTTGTGCAATGACTTGCTATGTGTCATTTAACCTGCTTTGGCCAGCAGGACATCAAAAAAGAGGATATAAACCCTGGTTTCAGAATTCCCTAATGCTTACATTCTTAAATATTCATGTGAAGAATTTGATCATCCTGCTAGAGATACAGAACCAAATAAAGATGTAACATAAAAAAAACTGCTCATAGGAGTGGCACAATCCTAAAAAACCATCCTCAGCCAAGGCACCAGAAGATTAAAATTTTTTGTGACTTCAATAATCTTGGCCAGGAGTTTGGCCCAGCAGTAGATTGCTTGCCCATATGCAGGAAGACCTAGGTTCGATTCCTTGCTATCACATACATAGATAAGTGCTGCTGTGGCTCAAGTGGTAGAGCGCTAGCCTTGAGAAAGTCCAAGGACAGTGCTGAGGCCCTGAGTTCAAGCCCAGGACTGGCAATAAATAATCTTAATACAAAAAATACCAAGCTGAGGACACCCCAAAATGTAGACCCATAAAATTTAAAAAACAAAAATTAAGAAGCAATATCAAGGTTTGTTTGCTTGTACTATGTAGACTTCAGTTAGATTGTGTTGGGAAACCCAATAGGAATCATTTTAAAACAAGGTTAACATATTGGTTGTGGGTTTTTGTACATCACAAGAATGGGTTCTGCCAAGTGCTAAAGGCTCATCTCTGGAATCCTAGCTACTCAGGAGGCTGAGATCAGAGGATCATGGTTCAAAGCCAGCCTGGGCAAATTCCATGAGACTCTTTATCAACTATGAACAACTAAAATACCAGATGTGGTGCTATGGCTCAAATTGGTGGAGCACTAGCCTTGAGCTGATGAGCTCAGGGATAGCACCCAGGTCAAGAGTTCACTAGCACATGGATGTTCATTGCAGCACTATTTACTAGAGCAAAGATATGGAACCAGATTCCCCTCCGTTGATGAGTAGATCAACAAGACGTGGTACTTTTACATAATGGAATTTTATGCTGCTATCAGAAAGACTGACATCACCCCATTTGTAAGGAAATGGAAAGAGTTAGAAAAAATCATATTAAGTGAAGTAACCTAGGCTCAAAGGAACATAGGTTCAATGGTTTCGCTCATTTGTCCTAATCTGTAGAAACCTTGGGCTCTCCTGGAAGAGATTTACACCAGAATAAAACCTAGATACATAAGACCATATAGAATTAAAGGACCTTCAGGATATAGAAACAAGAGCCACATAATGAGTGATGGTTGGTTTTTTTTTGCTTTTGATAATTATTTATTTTTATATATTTTTTAAAATCACAGTTTTCAGAATATACAAGAAAATTTAAGAAAAATATTTGTCTTATACTGAAGTGAACATTTCTTTGGTATAGAAATTATATCATAAATGGCTTTTAGGTGAAAACAAAACAAAAATAAACAAAACAAACAAACAAACAAAAAACCAAGAATTAGGGCCTAACTTGATAAATAAAACCATTCTTAGCTATTCTTTGCCCATCCATTTGTCCCCTATTGCAGCTCCTCTGTGTGGATTTTGAATATAGTTCTTTATACATCAATAGATGTACAAAGACTTAAAATATCACATCAAAGATGCTCAAAATTCATAAATATATGATGTCAATCTTGACATGATAGATAACTAAAATGAAACATGATCAGTGAGGTCAAATCATACAAAACATTACATCACTTAATTTGACACATTAGAAACAAAGTCTCTTCTGAAGTCATTAAAAAGCAATAACACAGATAATGTAATTCAAACATGAAAACATCAAATGTGAGAAATATTAAGTGTGAAGGCAATCAACCTTAAAAATAAGTTGGGAGCTGGGCATTGGTTATTCATCCTTCTATTCTTAGAAATTCAAGAGGCTGAGATCTCAGGATCTCTATTGAAGGCCAGCCCAGGCAGGAAAGTCCAAGAGAATCTTATCAAAAGGTGGAGCTATGGCTCAAATAGTAGAGCTCTAGCCTTGAGCAAAAAAGCTCAGGAATTATAAGTATAGCCAAGTTTAAGTCCCATGACTATCAGGAGAATAAAATGGGGATAAAAGGCATATTTTCTCTAGACATACTTTTATTCTCTAAAGTAAACACTTTTTCAAAAAGCATCACACAATGGGAAAATTTACTTATCTATTTCAAAAAGTTATCATTAAACGGCAGAGTGGCTCATGTCTGTAATCCTACCTACTCAGGAGGCTGTGCTCTGAGGATCACAGTTCAAAGCCAGTCTGGACATGGAAGTCTAAGAAACTTATCTCCAATTAACCACCAGAAAAGCAGAAGTAGTGTTGTGGCTACAGGTGTAGGGCAAAAGCCTTGAACTGAAGAGCTCAGTGACAGCCCCCAAGCCCAGAGTTCAAGCCCCAAGAACAATAACAGCAACAAAAAGTTATCAAAATTCAATTCACCCTGCTGGGGATGATGGTATACACCTGCAGTCCCAATACTCACGAAGGCTATGGCTGGAGAACCTACAGTATGAGGCTAGCCTTGTCTACATTGTGAGATCCTGTTTCAAAACACACACACACACACACACACACACACACACACACACACACACACACACACCTCAAGTCCCATTGGGAGAATTTTTCCCTTTAGTTCAAATTCACACATCTTTTTTTAAGAAAATGATCTTAGTCTTCATGTGCAAAAAAGAAGCTTGAAGCTTTTAATCATGTTTGCCAAGTGTTTTACACAACAAAAAATTGGAGAATGTCAGGTGACAGTGTCAGGTGCTGTAGGCCTCGAAGTCATAAACTCGTCTCTGTTTTCATAGAAATGGGGAGCTGATTTACATAGGCAAATTTAGTCATATCATTTGGGTTGTAACATGATCTTCTGACATGCACCATCTTTCAAAACAATTATCTGGTGAACTAAGGCACTGTTAAAATTATCTGTTGAAAGAAATCACTTTTGTAAAGGAATCTCAAAACGTTTAAAGAACAGAAAGGAAGGATAAACACATCTTTGTTAACATAAAAAATTGTATCAATATTATGCTTTCACAAAGGTGTAGAAAAAGAAGAAAAAAATTTATACTGACTACACAGAAATGCTGGAGATTGTCCTATACATGCCGCACATGTGCAAATCCATATGAGAAGGTGAATTATACAGTTATAGTCAGTTGTCGGGTTTCAGAGAATCATTGCCTTCTTTCTATATGTCTCTCCAAGTCTTAAGGAAGCGTGCATTTTCTGTACATTTAAGGGCAATCTCTTCCACTTGAGCTGATACTGCAGATGTGGCCTAAAGAAGTTTGGTTAATGAAAACAATGTGTTTCCGATCTGCCATGCCACCTACTCCAGGGGGTCCACCACTCCAACTCAGAGCCTTCCAGCCCACACTCACGCAGGAGGAAAACGTGTCCAAAGACGAAGGAGTAGATGGAGGTGGGAGAAGCTGCGCGCAAACCTGAAGCTCCTCAGCTGACACATATGGGGAAAAGGCTAGCACCATGGTGCAGGACCCTAGCAGCCAAACCGCCATTGACTGTCTTTCCAATGATTGTCTTTAAACTACTATGTTATCTCTCATCTGTTTTGCTGTCCCTTGGTTATCTCATATTGTCACAGTATTTCACCTGGTAATCTGTTATATTGTATATATGCATGTTTGGTTATTTGAAGTCGGATAGGGAAGGGAGGAAAACAACATGAAGGGCAGGTTCAGAGAGGGAAATGGGGACCAAGACATGAGAAAGGGTATCAATGTTTGTGAAGTAAAGCAACTTCTATCTGGTGAATATAATGTAACCCAAATATATGAAAAAAAAGACACCCTGCAGATTGAGAGGAGGCTTTTGCACTTATGGATAAGTAAAAGACCTGGTATCAGGATTGTACAAAGAAGTCAAGAAATTCAAGAGGCTAAGAGTTAACTACCCAGTTAACAAAGCCAAGATGAGACTACTTTGTGTATGTGTGTGTGTGTTTATGTCTCTCATGGGGCTTGAACTTGGGGTCTGGGAGCTGTCCCATCAAAAGCAGCACCATACTCACCTGTGCCCAGCAAGCACCCATTGCCTCCCAACAACCCTACCAGGGCATTTTCTCACCTGGGGTCAGCTGGGGAGAAGCAGGACGCACCATCGCCATGCAGAAGGTGGGAGATCTGATGTTTGGAGTCCCTAAGTCATACCCAGATAGACTGGAACTTTCCACAAGAAGGAGCATGTATAACTTACTAAATGGAGAAGAAAGAATCCTGAGCACGGTGACTCCATGGTGCCCAACATTGGCACTGGCAGCAGTGATTCTGCATTCGTCCCCCCCCCACCCCAGCGAGTTGGTGGTAGCATCCAATTCACCAGAAGTGAGCAGCAGAAGGGCAGCTGGAGTGCCTGGGACTCAGGGCTTGGCTCCTCCTACTTTCATCATTGCCCCTCAGCCCAAGTGTGCACCGACTCCAACTGGTACCAAGAAAAAGCAAGGCTGGCAGGCTCTGACTCAGCAGAAGGAGAAGCAACTTCTCCAGCTGGTGGCTCTGCACTGGTGGCCCTGGTTTTCCTGCCCTACGTGGGACTGTGGGCTCTGTAGCAGCAGCCCAACTGGGATCAGGGGCTGTGAAGTGAGTGACTTGGGGTGGTGGGGCCAGGGACGCTACATCCACCTCCCCAGCAATGGTTTTACTACAAACCTGCAGGTCATTCTTCTCCTCCTCTTATCTGTGTACTCAGAGACGACTTTAGAAGAGTCAGTGCTTCTTCCTATTATTATTATTATTATTATTATTATTATTATTATTATTATTATTGCTGTTAGTATTAAAGGCAGATGGGGTAAACTGAGGCACCTAGGACAGAGATTTATCCACTGGACAGAGTTAGAATTAGAACCCAGGGCTCTTGATAACCAATCCAGAACTCTAGCTTCAAATTTCCAGACTGTATTTAGTCTTCTATTTTCTGTTGCTTACTCCTGTCCCCTGACCTGATCAAGCATTCTCATTCTGGAAAGCACCCTGTCTGCATGTCTGTATCCAGGGTGTGATGCCTTGGGTAGGATTTCTTCCCTCTTCACCTCTGCTCCCCAACATCACCCCCACCTGCTGATTCTGGTATTTTTTTCTCAGGCACTATGTTTTACAATTTACCTGCTCCCCTCACCCTCTGCAGTTTTCCCCTTACTATTTCTTTGTCGAGTCCTGTGGATTCCTTGGGGAGTGAGTGCAATGATCTTCTTGGAACTTCAGAACCCTGGCATGGAGTGAAAGATGAATTTCTGGTTCCTGAGGAACTTGTCACTTTTGAATATGCAGGAGTAGAGGTGTCCCAGTGGAGGGATCCCCCAAAACATTCCAGAGTTTCAGTTCCCTGAAGCTAGAATGCCTAGGCTTTCCTTCCCTCCTCTGAACTGATGGGACATGGGTGGTTTTCTTTTGTTTTGTTGCCACTTCTGGGCATTGAACTGATAGCCTGAACACTGTCCTTGAGATTTCTCAAGGCAGAGCTCTACCACTTGAGCCACAGCACCACTGCCAGCTTTTTTGTATGTATGTGGTAATGAGGAATTGAATCCCGGTCTTTGTGCATGCTAGGCAAGTACTCCCCCAAACTCCTAGCCCCAGGACATGGTGTTTCTTGTACTACATACTGATCATGATCACATGATCATGGTCAGAATCGTGCCTCTTTGAAACTCACTCATGAGCGTGCACATGTGTACATGCATTCGTACTAAATTAGCATTTCTTTCTTCGTGTGTGTGAGTGTTCAGATCCTGGGTTTTGAGCTGAGGATCTGTGTGGTGACCTTTAGAAATTTTCACTCCTGGCTGGCCCCCAACTTCTGCCTTTCTGGTGGTTCATTGGATATAAAAGTCTTACAGCATTAACTGTCTGGGTAGGCTAAGAACCAGGATTCTCAGATCTTAGTCCCTTGTATGAATCATTGGTACCTGGCTTGGACTAGCATTTTCCTGCTCCATCACATCACGCCAGATCTTTCATGTTCTGGCAAGTATATGGCATGCTTGAATTGCTTTGTATAGTGGGACATTTCAGATTTGTTTATGGGGTTGTGTATAAGGGTCAGACTTGAGTGATTATTGGCTGTCCTGAAGGGAAGAGGCTGACTTTGAGGTTGATGGTTTTCTTTTGTCCTCAGTATCAGGCTGTTATCTGTTTTGGTATCTTGAACTCGGAAGGTTCTTTGTCACAGAGCTAATCCTTAGGGGAGGAGCAATTCAACCCTGCCAGGAGGAGTCAGCTTGATCTTTATGTATGTATATTTTTGTGAGTCATGGGGCTTGAACTCTGGCCTGAGCACTTTCCCTGAGCTCTTCAGCTCAAGGCTACCACCTTACCCCTGGAGCCAGTCCCACTTCCTGTTTTCTAGTGCTTAATTAGAGATAAGAGTCTCACAGTCTGTGCCCTAGGGTGGCTTTAAACCAACATCCTCAGATCTTCACCTCCTGAGTATCTAGGATTACAGGCGTGAACCACCACACCAAGCTTTATGGTAGATCTTTACTGTTCTGAAAATGAAGAACATTAGAACACTCCTTTCCTCAACCCAAGATTCATGTCTTGATAGCTAGCCTAACCTTTCTCCCCTCTATATCTTGTGTGTGTGCTTCTTTCTTGAATCTCTTTCCTCAAGGGGTCTGGATGCAAGGACTATATCCTAAGCTCTGCTGTGGATTTGCTGCGTGGGTTCATCATCAACCATCTCTGTCTCTAGGCCTTAATTTCTCTCTCTGCAGACTGTGATTAATGGAGAGAAGAGCCATTAGTGTCTTGGCTGGCCTTGAACCTTGATCCTCAGATCTCAGCTTTCTGAGTAGCATGGATTACAGTTGTAAGCCACAGTGCCCTGCTCTTCTTCTTCTTCTTCTTCTTCTTCTTCTTCTTCTTCTTCTTCTTCTTCTTCTTCTTTTTTGTGGGTCATGGGGCTTGAACTGGCCTGGGTGCTGTCCCTGAGCTCTTCAGATCGAAACTACCATCCTACCATTGAGCCAAGCCCCAGATACCATTTTATAGAGATTAATTGGAGATAAGACTCTCAAGTCCTCAGCCTGGGCTGGCTGAGAACATAGATCCTCAGATCTCAGCCTTGTGATTACCTAGGATTACAAATGTGAACCACCCCACTGACTTTTTTTTATTTAAATACCAGTGCTGGGGTTTGAAGTGGGACCTAGACATAACACTCAGCCTTTTTACCCCCCTGAAGTTTTCCTCCTGAGCCATAGTACCATTTCTGGCTTTTTCTGAATAATTTATTTGGGGTAAGAGTCTCATGGAGTTTTCTGCACATGGTTGCTTCGAGCTGCAATCCTCAGGTGTCAGCCTCCTGAGTAGCAAGGACTATGGGTGCAAGTGTTCTTTACCAACCCCACTTCATATTTTTTTGCCAGTCCTAGACCTTGAATTTAAGGCCTGAGCATTGTCCTTGAACTTCCTCAATGGCTAGAGCTCTATTACTTGAGCATCAGCACCATTTCCAGCTTTTTTCTACATGTGTGGTACAGAGGAATTGAACCTAGGTCTTCTTGCATGCTAGGCAAGCATTCCACTACTAGGCCAGACTCCCATTCCCCTACTTCATATTTTTGATTGGAACCATGTGAGCCACATCTTCTGTTTTTGGTTCTCTGTAGTTTTATTTTTCCTGTTAATTAGTGATGAGTCATACATTGGGCTGTGAATGTGGCTTAGTGATAGAGTGCTTGCCTAGCATACATGAAGCCCTTGGTTCAGTTTCCCAGTACCACATACACAGAAAAAACTGAAGTGACGCTGTGACCGAAGAGCCCAGGTCCTGAGTTCAAGTCCCAGGAATGGCTCATGCCTATAATCCTAGCTACCCAGGAAGGTAAGAGCTGAGGATCACAGCCAGCCTGAGCAGGCTTGTCTCAAGGCAGGTCTGTGGCCTAGAGCTGAAGTGATCGGGGAAGGACAATGCCTAGGCCCCGGAGTAGGGCGGTTGCCTTAAGCTGAAGAGCCTAGGCACAGCATCCTGGATGAATTCAAGCCCAATGACCCACCAAAAAAAAAAGATGCAGATCTGATCTGTGGCTCATGTTGTAGACAGCTAGTGTGGTAGACCACCAGCCTTGAACAAAAAAGCTCAGTGACAGTACCCAGTCTCTAAGTTCAAGTTCTAGCACTGGAGCACAGACACACTAGTGGCCTACGACCTGTCCATGTAACATGCAACACATGATGCCCAAGAGACAAACAGTTTACAGGGATTCTGTGTGTGTGCCTGTATGTCTGTGTCTGTCTTATGTGTTGTTGATATGGTAGGGCTTGAACTCATAGTCTGGGTGCTGTCCTTAAGCTTTCATTTTCAAAGTTGGTACACTCTACCATTTCTGGCTCCTTAGTGGTTTATTGGAGTTTCCCTGATCTTTCTGTCCAGGCTGGCTTTGAAATCCAGTCCTTAAATCTCAGGTTTTTCTGTAGTTAAGATTATAGTCATTGGCACTAAGGCATAGATTCTCAACCCTCCTACGTAAATTTGTTTTATGTGAAACTCAGTTTACTCAGTGTGAACTGGTTTTAATAACCCTAGGCTGGTTGAGGCATTTATTTCCTTTCCGCAGTGCCTGGCTGGTGCTTCAGTATAGCACTAGCTACCCCTGCCTGTGATGGAAGTTTTTGGTTTTTTTCTTTCTTGGCCAGGCCTGGGGCTGGAAATCAGGGCCTTACCACTTTCCTTAGGCTATCTCAAGGCTAGAGCTCTACCACTAGAGCCACTGAAGCACTTCTGGCTTTTTCTATGTATGTGGCACTGAGGAATTGACCCCGGTCTTCTTCATGCTAGACAAGCACTCTATTACTAAGCCAAACTCCCAGTCTTATTAAAGTTTTTGAAAATAAAACTAGGCCAGGGCCAGAGTTTGGCCTAGTGGTAGAGTGTTTGCTTAACATTCAGGAAGACCTGTGTGCAATTCTTTGGTACCACGTACATAGAAAAAAGCTGGAAGTGGTGCTGGAGTTCAAGTGGTAGAGGTTTACTCTTTAGAAAGTCTAAGGGCAATGCTCATGCCTTGAGCTTAAGCACAGGAGTGGCAAAAAATAAAAAAACTAGGCCTGGTGTTGGTGGTCCACATCTGTCCTCCTTTCTACACAGGTGTCTGACATCTGCGGATTGTGATTTAAAATCAGCCTGGGCAGTAGGACTGTGAGATTTCTCTCTCAGATTAACATCAAAAATGTTGGAAGTGAAGCTTTGACTCAAGTGTAGAATTCCATATTCCAGTCTTGAACAAAAGAGCTCAGGAATAGCATCCAGGCCCTGATTTCATGCCCTAATATTAGCACGAAAGGAAAGAAAGAGCCAGGCTTTTTAATAAAATGAGTTGTGCTAAGTAGAAATTGCTATGGAAGTGAAAATTTAAAAATAATCTCAGCTGGGTGCCATGGCTCAAACCTGTAAACCTAGCTACTCAGGAGGCTGAG
Source organism: Megascapheus bottae (assembly GCF_031878675.1). Lineage (NCBI taxonomy): Eukaryota > Metazoa > Chordata > Mammalia > Rodentia > Geomyidae > Megascapheus > Megascapheus bottae. Next base: position 2,088,290 of record NW_028327483.1, read on the forward strand.
ATCTAAAGATCAGGGTTCAATGGAATCCCAGGAACCAAAAGACCTGAGACTTTTTATCTCCAGTTAACCTCTAGAAAATCAGAAGTAGGGCATGACACAAGGGCAAAGGAGTCACCTTGAGCTGCAGAGCTCAGTGCCCAGGCCGAGTTCAAGGCCCATGACCCACAAAAAATGTAAAAGACAAAGAAATAAAAGGGGGAGCCAGTAAGGGAGAGAGGGAGTGATGGAGGAAGGAATTAAGAAAAAGAGAGGATGGATAGGAAAGGTAAGGGGTGGGAGAAAGATCTGGACTTCAGTGGCTCACACCTGTAATTCTAGTCAGAAATCCAGAGGTAAAGCTGCCCAGCTCAAAGGGGCAGGGAGCTAGCTTTGATCAAGAAAGCTCATGGACAGGGCCCCGACCATGTGTTCAAGTCCATGACTAACTTAAAGAGAAAAAGGAAGAAAGGGAGGAGTAGAAAGGAAAGAACTGGTTCTTTCTAAGAGTTGAGAAAAGTAGAAGGTAGTAGGTATATGGGAACCTCCTGAGAGCAAGGAGGCAAACTTAATTTTTTAACCCAGTCTTTGACTGGTGCTGAAGGTGAGATTCCACCTACAGAGCCCCTGCTCTGCTTTAGTTCTCATCTACTTAATTCTCCATAGGCCCTGGGAAGGAGGTGCTGGCCTCTGCTTCATTTGTAAAGACTAGGAAACTGAGGCTAGCAAGGACCTCTCCTGGCCAGAAGAAGCAGAGATGGGGTGTCCAGTCCCTGGAAGCCTTTCCATGTCCTTCCTAAAACCTTCCAGTCTGATCTTTATCCCATGCCATCTTCTTCTGGTGGTCTTCCCTACACCATTATTATAATGAATAAGTTCAGTGAAGTTACAGGATATAATATTTATATAAAAAATAATTTGTGCTGGTGGTTTGGCCTAGTGGTAGAGTGTTTGCCTAGCATGCCTGAAGACCCAGGATCGATTGTTTGGTCCCACATGCATAGAAAAAAGCCAGAAGTGGTGCTGTGGCTCAAATGGTAGAGCTTGAAAGAACCCAAGGACAGTCCTCATGTCCTGAGCCCAAACCCAGGACTGGAAAAAAGAATAATAATAATAATAATGGTAATAATTGAGGTTATGTGAGAAATGAACAATTTAAAAGTAATGTATGGAGTAAATTCTATTTATGTTGGAATAAGAAATAAAACATTGAGAAATAAATGTATAAATAATGTAACATTGGACAATGCACTGCACAGCTAGTCTTGGAAGCACCTCAGTTTTTACCTGATCTTACCTCCTGGCTACTGAGGAATTTACATTTCCAATAAGGCATTTTGCTATTTTCCTTTATATTATTTTAGGTGCTCTCAAGTTGAAGTCTATACATCCAAATATGCCCTACAATCTCCATTTTCATGAGGAATAGCGTAAGTCCCTAAGCAGGGAGAAACACCAGACCCTGGATGACTAATAGCAGGCATGAAAATTCCCTACTGTCCTTGAATCATGTTGTATGTAACATCACAATAAACCTTTAAGAGCAAAGCAGGGCATCTCACACATAATGGAGGAAGACAAAGGATCTCTTCCACAGGCTAATGGATAAGGTCTGGAAAGGTAAGTCTGATGTCCCCTTGAACAGTAATGGATTGGATGTCGGTGATGTACCATGCTCTAAGAAACCCATATGTGGAAACTTTTCACTAGTTAGCTGAAGAATTTATTAGTGGTCTGTGAGCTGTGCTCACAATCAGTAATCAAGCTCTGAGTTCAAGCCACAGCACCAACAGCACAAAACAATACAACAAGAAAACACAACAACACAAAACAACAACAAAAACCAAAAAGCCTTGGAGGAAAGGCAGAATTCAAACACTAGTCCCCCAAAACTCCTTAACGTTTTATAGATGGATTTTTAGAGTGTCTTAGAAATTCATTGTTAGAATTTGAGAAATCTTAATTGACACAAGGATTGTGCCTTATGACTACTTAACAATCCTGTGATTTTATTTCAGTGTATACATTAAGTGTACATGAGAGAAGTGGAAAAAAGACCAGGAATTTAGTTTAGTTGCTGCAAATACTTTTTTTTTTCTTCCTCCTTTTTGTCATGGGGCTTGAACTGTGGGCCTGGATGCTGTCCCTGAACTTTTCAACTCCAGGCTTGTGCTGCACCACTTTGAGCCACAGTGCCCCATCTGGTTTTCTAGTGGTTAAAAAGAGATAAGAGTTTCATGGATTTCCATGCTGAGGCTGGCATTGAACCGTGATCCTCATATCTCAGTTTCCCTCATGAGTAGCTAGAATTATAGATGTGAGCCACCTCACCTGGCATGCACAATATCTTGGTGGGGCAAAGGGAGGATCCTGAGGCTTGAACTCAGCCTGGACACAGTCCCTGGGTTCTTCAGCTGAAGGCTACTGCTATACCCTTGAGTCAAGCCTCGTTTCCTGTTTTCTAGGCATTAATTGGAGATAAAAGTCTCAGGTCCTTTTTTGCCCAGGCTGGCTTTAAAACTTGATCCTCAGATCTCAGCCTTCTGAGTCGCTAGGATTTAAAATACCTAAAGTGAGAGGGTGGAGAAGTTCAGAAAGAAAGAAAGAAAGAAAGAAAGAAAGAAAGAAAGAAAGAAAGAAAGAAAGAAAGAAAGAAAGAAAGACAACACGGACTTATAACCTCAATCACATTATTAGAAATAAAAATTAAAATATCAACTCATTTAGTGTTCCAAAAACATTCCCCTTTTCTAGTTTGTCTCACAGTATTTCAGGAGGCAAACCGAGATTTTTTAAGAAGAAACTCAACTTAGCTCCTGCACCTTTGAGAGAAATGTCCCCAGGCATCCGCACACTCCTGGACCTAGGGTATGGCACTGGTTGAACCTCTATAACAAGCCTACACCACAGCACATTTTGGGAATTGTAGTTTCCTTTGGAGTGCAAATCCTCTAAATATGCTGGGTTTTTATTTTTTTGGGGGGAAGGGGTGGTAGGTAGGGGGATCCGTCTCCACTGTTGGTTTTCTCCATTTGCAAGGCCTGGTTTCTCTCCCTTTGCCTTGCTGCTGGAAGCGCTCCGAAGTACAGTTTTGCCTTCTCTAGGTCAGAGTTCCAAGCCAAGTGCCCAGGATGTCTTCAGTGGACCTTGGGAGCTGTGACTTGAAGGGATCTCAAGCTGCAGAACCAAAGCCATGAATGAACTATGAACTGGGCTCAGGACCAGCATTTGACTTCCATGTGTTCCTCCAGTCTGAGGTGGAGGAGTTGTGTGGGATTCATGAGTTTGTGCTGTTGTTAGCATTAGCTTAAGTGCCCCCAGATGGCAGAAACTGGCTCCTGAAGTTCCTAGAGCATGTTGGGTGGTTCTCTAGACCATGAGAACTGGAGCTATGCACTTATACTCCATGACTGAGTGATTGTGCTGTTAACACACGTGACCTTCTTATTCACTTTGCCTAGCTGTAAGACAAGCACTTTAAAAATTGTAGCAAAATTGTGAAGTGTGTGTGCCTGCCTCCAGTCTTATTATAATTACTTTTGGGGGGGGCAGGTTTATTTCTCCTAGAGGAGTTTCTACTCTGCTACTGCCGTGTTGTCCTTTTTGTTTTTTTTTTTTTTCCAGTCCTGCGCGTGGGCTCAGGGCATCAGCACTGTCCCTGAACTTTCTCAAGGCTAGGGCTCTACCACTTGAGCGACACCACCACTAATGGTTTTTTGCTTTTTACAATTTCTGCATTAGATTCATGAGCCTATTTTTCATCACTTCAAATGAGACTGACTAAACTTGGATTCAAAAACCATTGATAATATATAATTTAGGTTCAGAAGGATATCCTAGGGTAGAATGCTTGCCTAGCATTCATGAAGACATGAGTTCGATTCCTCAGTACCACGTACACAGAAAAAGCCAGAATTGGTGCTGTGGCTCAAGTGGTAGAATGGTAGCCTTCAGGAATGCCCAAAGTGTTCAGGCCCTGAATCCAATCCCCAAGACTGGCAATAATAATAATAATAATAATAATAATAATAAATATATATAATTTAAATACAATACAATGCCCTTTTTGTGTGCTGCTCCTCCTTCTTGTGCTCATGCGGTGGTCTGGGTACTGACCATATTTGTTCAGGACCAATGTAGTACCACTTAAACCACATCTCTTCTAGCTATTTGTGATTATTTATAGGAGAACTGAGTTTCTCAGACTTTCCTGTTCCAGCTGACTTTGATCCTCAGATCTCAGACCACTGAGTAGGTAAGATTAGAGCCAAAAGCCACCAAAGCCCAGTTACAATACTGAATTTTTTTTGCCAGTTCTGGGGCTTGAACTGAGGACTTAAGTACTGTCCTTGGACTTTCTAAAGCCTAGAGCTCTACCATTTCAGAAACAGCATCACTTGTAGCTTTTTCTATCTCTGTGTAACTGAGGAATGAAACCTGAGTCTTGGTGCCTGCCAGGCAAGCACTCTACCACTAAGCCAAACTCCTGGCCCAAAATACTGGCTTCTAAATACAGATTCTATTTCTAATAAAACAAGCTGAATTAAGCCAGGTGTAGTAGTTCATGTCTTTAATCATAACTACTGAGGAGGCTGAGAAGGCTGAGGATCTTTGTTCAAAGCCAGCCCAGGTACAAAAGGACTTCGAGACTCTTATCTAAAATTAGTCTCAAGAAAATGGAAAATGAGGCTTGACTGAAGGGTATGGTGGTATCCTTGAGCTGAATAACTCACGGACAGTGCTCAGGCCCAGGGGTAGGGTGGTAGCATTCAGCTGAGGAACTCAGGGATACCACCCAGGCTGGAGTTCAAGTCCCATGATTGACTAAAAAGCAAAACGAATAAACCAAAAAAAAACCCCAAATTACACAGTAATTGTAAGTGGATAAACAATCCAGAATAGAATATATATCATTATTGGAAATAGGATCTACAAATCACTAAACAGTGAGTTTATAATGGAAATCTGGCACTAGGTGCAATGTTTCATGCCTGTAATCTTAAAATACTCAGGAAGAAGAAATCTGAGAATTATAATTTGAAGCCAGCAATGGCAGAAAAATTCCCACGAAACCCTATAACTCCAATTAACCCCTCAAAAATGTTAGTGTAGTGTCAAGAGTTTGACTTTGTGGTTGAGTGCTTGCCTAGCATGCATGAAGATCTATGCATGTTGAGCTGGGACTCAAACTGGTATTTTTCTAGCCTTGAGCAAGAGAGCTATGTTTATGGCATACAAAATGAATCCAGAGCTGAGGAAAAGTCAACCATGGAGCCAGTGAGAAATGAGAAAAAAGATTTAATAGGTATCTTGTGAGTGGGATATCTGCGATCTTACAGCAATGATGACAGCATAAGCAATAATTCTCCACTATTTCTAATTTACAGGGCCCTGTGTTCCCAAACCTGTATTGATTGACAAGCTAGAGCAATGTGCAGAACCATGGATAGGAAATTCCTCTGACAAGAATATCACAGGTGAGTGAATGAATATTCATACTGATGTTGGAGCCTGAGCCCATTGGTAAGTTCATGTTGTGATGTACTGAGCAATAATATTCTGAGTTACCCTAAATTCTGTGTGGAACCTATGGAATTCTTTGTGAATGAATCAAGAATCATGTCTTTTCCCAATCCTGTGCTTGGTCTCAGGGCCTGAGCACGGTCCTTGGGTTTTCTCAAGGCTACCTCTCTACCGCTTGAGTCGTAACACCACTTCTGGCTTTTTCTTTGTATGTAGTACCAAGGAACTGAACCAGGTCTTTGTGCATGCTAGGCCAAACCCACAGCACCAAGAATCGTAGGGTGATATAATGAATTGTATGTGTCAGTTGAGTTAAAATTAGATTTCTCTGTAGAAATCACTGTGGAACAAAATAAAATGAGAAAGCCATGAGCCCATGGCTCACACCTGTAATCCTAGCTACTTAGGAGGCTGAGATCTGAGGATCAAGGTTCAAAGCCAGACTGATCACAAAAAGACCTTAGACTCTTCTGTCCAATGAACCAATAGAAAATGAGAAGTGGGGCTGAGGCGAAAGACATAGGGCAGTAGCCTTGAGCTGAAGAGCTCAGGGAGAACAGCAGGGTCCAGAGTTCAAGTCCCATGACTGCAAAACAAGAAAGAAAGAAAGAAAGAAAGAAAGAAAGAAAGAAAGAAAGAAAGAAAGAAATGATATTTCATTTTCTTTAAAACTAAGACTATAAACGATTGAGCAAACAAGGAATATCAGGGCATTATTCTCTGATAAGGATAATAGCTTTTTGCTGGTAGGAAGAGACTGGTATTCAGAACCAGACCTTTACACCAGGAATTGAGCCTAGTGGTAGAGTGCTTGCCTAGCATGCACAAAGACACAGGTTTGATTTCTCATTACCACATACATAGAAAAAGCCAGAAGTAATGACTTAATTGGTAGGGTTCTAGTCTTGAGAAAACCCGAGGACAGTGGTCAGGTCCTAAGTTCAAACCCAGGAATGGAAGGAAAAAAACAACAAAGTTTCAATCTAGATAAGAAAATTAACTAGACAATGAGCTGCAGATTTGCTGGTCTTCCATGTTTCTGAGGGACAGGAGTGTCAGAAAAGGAGTTTTTCTGAGAATTCAAATGGAAAGAAACAAATTTCAAAATTCCCACAAATACCTAAATTGAGACTTTAGTGAGAAGTTGTAACTGAAGGGATATAGGTGTAAGTCCTTACTCTCAAGAATCATTCTTGCTTGGATCAAAGGCAAACAGACATATAAACCACACTTGTGGCCTCTGAATCTAGAAAAGATTCGTGTTCCTCACTTAATGGTTAATAAGCAAACAGCATTGGAACTGGGTAAGATAATCCTATCTGCTACTCAGGACCTGAGACTCTTATCTGTAGTTAACCTCTATAAAACAGGAAGTTGGCTGTAGCTCAAGGAGAGCTCTTCTGCTGAAGAGTTCAGGGACAGGGCCCAGGCCTATGAACTACAAAAAAAAAGAAAAAAAGTTTTAAAAAGATGCAAAGCAGTACAATATATAAATTATTTCTCAAAAATAAAAGAAAGGCAGTTATTCCCCTATGCATAAACAAAGCAGTATTTGAAAAAAAGAGCTGCAGGTATACTATAGGTAGTACTCAGCTTAAAACTGTAGCAATACATGGTTGGGTAATTTAAATAAATATTTCCTGTGATATAAAAAGAGAACTAAAACACAGAAAAACATTATTGGTCATTGTAAAATATCATTTTCTTAATATGTTAGGGAGAAAAGCATATATTTCTCACAAATCAATTTCTACTTTTATATTTTAAAATATCTAATACTTAGGATGGGAAAGTAAAGTCATTACCTTTACAGTAAGGAATATTTGTACCTCATGTATCTTTGTGTCTTTTTTTCTATGACTCATTTTAGATGTCCAGGTAATGGAGAATGTGTTCAAGACCTGCCAAGAAAGGCCACATGAATGTCTTTGTGAAGTAGCAGTTGCAAGTAGTATCGAAGTGGAGGAAAACGTGAGATTAGCAACAACTTTTAATTTGAGCTCCACACATAAGCCAGAGCTGATTAGTAATAATGGTAACACTTTAGGGATGAAGACTGAAAAGTTCATTAAGTGTCAGAACATGCTTCTGTCTCCTGAGCCTGATGAGATGCATGCTGCATATAGGTCTCGTATGTCTCCTGTTCTTAAAAAATCCATCAGATATTCAAATCATTTTATTCATGATTGTGACAGTCCAAAAGATCTGCAGTATCATAATTCTGTTCTCCCTGCCCAAGAAATTCTTCAGGGAGGGAGGAAAACTGCTAAAAGTACTGTGAGTCAAAAAATATTTTACTTAACACCGACCATCACTACACATCCGAAAATGTACACAGGAGAGACTCCTCGTACATATAGTGAATGTGAGAAATCTTTCAGTAATGAAATACGCCTTACAATACCTCACAGCAAATATCCTGAGATATGTGATGCATACATCAAGTGTGAAAATTCAATTTCTCAGAAGTCAGACCTGACACTCCAACCTCGATCTCCAAGAGAAATCTTATGAATATGAGGAACGTAATAAAATTTCTGCCCAGAATTCAGCTCTCAGCAGGCATCAGAGACCTCACACAGAAGAGAAATCTTATTAATGGGATAAATGTGGGAAGACTTTTAGACTGAAATCATACCTCACTTTGCACCAGAGAAGAGAAACCTTATGAGTGTAACAAATGTGGAAACTCCTTCACACAGAAGTCAAACCTCGATACACATATGACAATTCACACAGGAGAGAATCCTTATGAATGTAACCAATGTGTAAAGTCTTTCAGACAGAAGTCTTTCTCAAATTGCATCAGAGAACACACACTTATGAGTGCAACAAATGTGGAAAGACCTTCAAATGGAAGTCATATCTTGATGGGCATAATAGAACTCACACAGGAGAGAAATCTTATGCATGTAGTGAATGCAGAAAGTCTTTCCAAGGGAAGGCAAAACTTCATGTTCATCAGAGAATACATACAGGAGAGAAACCTTATGAGTGTAACAGATGTGGAAAGTCCTTCACACAGAAGCCAAACCTCAACATGCATAAGACAATTCACACAGGAGAAAAACCTTATGAATGTAACCAATGTGGAATGTCTTTCAAATGGAAGTCTTCCCTCAAATTGCATCAGAGAACACACACAGGAGAGAAACCATATAAGTGCATCAAATGTGGTAAGACCTTCAGATGGAAGTCACATTTCAGGAGGCATAACAGAATTCATACATATTATGAACCTTAGGAATACAACCAAAGTGGAAAGTCTTTCATGCAGTATTCACCCTCAGGAAGCGTAAGAGAGTTCACACACATGAGAGGCCTTAGCAATGTAATAAATGGGAAAGACTTTTTAGTCTGTGGAAGAAAACTCAGCTTGTGTCACAGAACCAACGTAAGATAAAACCCTTAATGAATGCAGCAAAGGTTCAGTCTTTTCCCCAGAAGGCAAGTCCGGATTTATCACTAAACACCCACAGGAGAGAATCCTACGAATAAAATGAAAGGGAAATTTTTTGAAGAACTCATAGTTGAGTTTGCATGATACCACACACACAGGATAGAAACCGTATGAATATAAGAATGTGAAAAGTCCATCATGAACGCATGGCTAAGTATAAAATGCACATAGGAGAGAAAAATAAATATTACAAATGTGGAAAGTGTTTGACCTGGAAGGCATACCTCTGTGTTCATCACAAACCTGATTCCCATAGAAGAAAAGAAAACTAATGAATAGAACACATGTGCAATGACTTTCAATCAGAAGTTAGTATTCAGTACATTTCAGAACATACACAAGAGAGAAATTCTGAGTAATGAAAAACATTTAGCTATATATAGAATCTCTGTATATGGGAGCATTAGGGTAAGTCTTCTAAACAAAAGTCAACCTTCAGTAAGCATTAAGAGCACTCACAGAAAACCTTTGTCAGAAACCTCTAAAAGCTGACTGTGTGGCTTAGTGGTAGAGTGCTAACCTATCAAGGATGAAGGCCTGGGTTAGATTCCTCAATATTACATGAAAAGAGCAAGCCAGAAGCAGCACTGTGGTTCAAATGGTACAGTGCTAACCTTGAGCAAAAGAAGCTCAGGCCCTGAGTTCAAGCCTAAGGATTGTCACGAGAGAGACAGAGACAGAGAGAGAGAGAGAGAGAGAGAGAGAGAGAGAGAGAGAGAGAGAGAGAGAGAGAGAGAGAGAAAGAGGAACTTCTAAATTTTACAGAGATAGAGAAGGAGAGAGAGAAGGACACAGAAACTAATTTCTAGACTTTACCATATCTTGATGTACTCATCAGCTGACGGGCATCTGGATTGGTTCCATACCTTTGCTATAGTTAATAGTGCTGTGATAAATATTATTGTTCTAGTGAATTTAGTATGTCCTATCTGGACGATTGGCAAGTAGTGGAATTGCTGGATCATAGGGGAGCTCTATGTTTAGTCTTTTTGGGATACTGCCATAGTGCTTTACATAGTGGTTTAACGAGTTTGCAATCCCACCAGCAGTGTACTAGTGATCCCTCCTGGCCACATCCCCTTCAGCATATGTTCTTAGATTTCTGGATCTTGGCCATTCTAACTGAAGTGAGGAAGAAAAGGGAAAGAGGAACTGAAACTTTTTCTCCTTGCAGATGACATGATTCTGTATTTAAAGAACCCTATAGACTCTAATCCGAAGCTGCTTGAGCTGATATAAAACTTTGGTAAGGTCGCAGAGTATAAAATTAACCCTCAATGTCAACTGCCTTCCTATATGCCAACAAATGAGAGGAATGAGGCAACAATCAGGATAGCAACTCATTTGGCAATAGCCTCAAAGAAAATAAAATACCTAGGAATTAACTTAGAATGTAAAGCACCTTTTTGATGGAACTATAAAACCCTGGAAAAGGAAATTAATGCAGAACTGAGGAAATGCAAAAATCTATGCTCCTGGTTTGGAAGAAGTAATATTGTGAAAATGGCATTCTTGATAAGGACTATCTACAAATTCAATGCAATACTCATCAATACCCCAATGTCATTATTTAAAGAAACAGAAGAGGAAATCCAAAATTTCACTTGGAATAATAAAAGACCCCTTATAGTCTGTCTTCTTGCATGATACATAATGTTTAATCTCACCTTCTCCATCAAAATCTCACCTTTCTCATTGAGACATAGGTGGCCCTGTGTACTAGCAGCGAAAGCTCAAACGCGGTTTCAGCTGTCACCACTGCCTCTGTTACTGGGTAGATCCAATTCTGTCATCGATTCTGAGGTCTACTCTGGGAGTCTTGGTCACAAGTTGTTCTGTGGCATCTGCTGCCAGCCATTGCCTATTTGCTTCCTTTTCCTCCAGCAGCCTACAACAGGGAATGAAGTTCAGGCACTGATGATCTCCTTTATATGCAGGGCAGGATGAGCCCAACCCTCCCTCATCTTTCTCTTCCAATTTTTGGAAAAAAAATGTGCTGGCCGAAGTCCTCAAGTGTGGGGCATGGCTGATCCAGGCTGGTCAGGAGGCTGAGATCTGAGTATGGAAGTTCCAAGTCACCTAGAACAGGAAAGTCTGATAGATTCTTACTAGCAAAATTAAAAACAGCTGGGAATGGAGTTTGGGCGCAAGTAGTAAAGGGCTAGTCTTGAGTACAAATGCTTAGTGCCCAGGCCCTGAGTTCAGGCTCCAGCACTGCCAACAACCTCACTTTAGTGAGATTTTAGCTTTATCCATGTAGGCACATCTCACTGAAATCTTTGCTGGTAGAGATAGTCTTCATAATTTTGTCTCAAGCTAAAGGTCCTCCTGGGGTAGTACACAAAAGGAAATGGCTATTGTTTTAGCCTTTGGTGTCATGGAGAGAGGAGCCCCACTTGCTCCAGGTTTGAAGATGGCATAGGTCAAGCCAGCATGGAGTTGGCACATCAGTCTTTTTCCTAGCACCACCTAACACTGAATGTCAAATGACATTGGTTGTTGTGGGATTGTGTGATTGAAGTGCCCCATTGAGGGCAATGTTAGCACATCCAAACTTGGATACCAGGAATGCTGAAATCTCAGAGGTAAGATTTCTGTTGGCTACAGAAATTCTGGTGGGTCTGTTATTCACTAAAAGGTCAGATGCAAAAATTCTGAAGCTTGATGCCATGTGTTTATTCCATTTAGTAAAATTATTTTAATATACTGTATAAGTTAAAACATTTGCATATTATAGCCTATATTGATAAGAGTCAGGGGTAGTGAAAACATTGTTCTTGAAATCAGGTGTCTGGCAGGGTAGCGGGGGGTGTTGGTGGCTGGGACTATGAAGCTGGAGCTGCTATCATGTTCCTCTTTGTCTGGGAGAAATGTCTCCAAAGATGGAATTTGAATAGTGAGGAAAAGATGATGATGTACTCAGGAAATGCAGAAGGGGGTGACCCAGCAGCTGCACAGGGCCGATGGATCATTCTGTGCATCCCCCAGCCTGTGACTTCCCCCACCCCCTTGGCAGGGAGGTTCCATGCCCACATCCTGATCACTGGTCCCCTCCAGTTCCATTCTCCCTTGGATTTTTCAGACAGTCTACCATCAGGATCTAAAATTCTATTCATCACTTTATGTTCTCATCACTGATTCGCTGCTTTGGCAGGATCTCCCCTTGCCATGGAGAGTGGGCATGTCATGTACTCTCTGTGGAGAAGTTGCCCCAGGAGAAGAAATATGCACTTGATGTGAGTGCTGGACAGAGCAGGAGGGCTCCCTAGGACCAGAAGCCACAGGAGTGGTGCAGATGGGGGAATGCTAGGGGCCCCAGGGGACAGTGGGAGTTAGGGCACAGTTGGTTTCTTCTGCAGGGTTGGCACCTCTTCGCAGACACCATACAATGAGGTTCACACCACAGATGTCAGAGACAGTGCAGATTGCCAATGGGCACAGGGGTCACTGTCATCCCCAGATGCTGGCTGCATGCTGGGATGCAGGCAGAGATGTTTTTAAGAAAAGATAATGAGGATGCTGCAGGGTGTAACCATTCTTTTCAGATGGCTCTCTATCTCTCTTGAGCTTCATCTCTATCTTTGGCTTTTTCTTGGCAGTTAACTGGAAATGAGAGTTTCATGGACTTTCCTTTCTGGACTGGCTTCAAACAGAACCTCACATGTTAGCTATGCACAGTTTTCAAACCATACCCTACTGAAGAAGGGAAGCTTGATCTGGTGCTAACTGGGTTGCACTTTGGCTCCGTTCGCTATGCCTCATGGGAGAGGGCTCATCATTTGTAGACTAAGATCTTATGACCTCCAAAGCCAAATGCTACCTGAAAGTTCAGAGTCCCAGCCTATGTGTTGGGCCTGGGTGAATACATTCTCTGTTATGCTGGGTCATCAACCCATGTTTTAAGCTGGAAGTAGGCAGGGCCACATTTGATAAGAACATTTGCCAGAGATTAACACCTCAAGAAAGCAGATTCTAAATTTGTATTCCATTTCCTGTGATGGGGAAATCCCCTCCAAGTTATACAGGCTCATGTCCACCTGCAGGTCACACTCCTAATGCACCCTTGAGTGTCCTCGTGGTATTGGGATCTAAGTCTGGAGGGAATGCTGGTTTAGTCCATGAATTAGCTGCACAAGTGATGACAAACGTGTTGTGGATTACTTTGAGAACAATTTGAGAAGCCCTGGAGGATCATCAACTTGTGCCTCTGTGGCACTAGAAATCTGATAGGATCTTCCAGACTGAGAAGCAATCACATGGCTTTGTGTTTGGCATCCAGACCAGTGAGTGCATTTCTTAGCTGTCAGCCAATACAGAGGAGGACATGAATAAGTGGGTGGAAAGCATCTGTCAGACCCCTGGCTGGGGGCAGGTGAAGAGAACATAGGAAGGTAGATACCATGGCTGTGGTGGGGCCAAAAAAAAGGGTAAAAGAGGCAAAGGAACCAGGTACTGGTAGCTCAAGACTGTCATCCTAGCTACTCAGGAGTTTGAGATCTGAGGATCACAATTCAAAGCCAGCCCAGGACAGAAACTCCATGAGAGTCTTATCTGCAATAAACTACTGAATGCAAGAAGCTCAAGCTCAGTGACAGCACTCAGGCACAGCGTTCAAAACCCAGGACTGGCAAAAAAAGTATCAAAGGACAAGAAGCTGGACAAAAGTTAGAAGGACTCTATCTTGACGAACAATAGAATGGTAAGTTGCACTCAGAAGACTTGCACAAAATCTGGAAATGCCTGAGACCTATCTATGTATGTTTCCTATCTGTCTAAATACATATGTTTATGCATTTATATATTAGTAGAGAGAGACAGATCAATACATATGACTATACATATATATATATATATATAGCCAGATACTTATGGGTGGGTGATATAGTGTGTGAGAGTTTCTGTGTGTGGTTAGTGGATAGCTATCTCTGTTTAAGAAAGATAGAAAATATGTAAATACCTTTAAAAAATCTTGATAAAATGTAGAGACATAAGCTCCTGGGGAAATCTGAAAGGACAAGATTATTCACAGGCACCTTTATCCTTATGGATTCCTCAGCAAGTTTTAATTTTTTTCATTATTTTCTTTCTTTTTTTGAACCAGTGCTAAGGATTCCTCTCAGGGACCAGGTGCTGCCAATTACTAATTTTCTCATGGCTGGTACAAGAGGAACGGAGCCACAGTTCCACTTTTGCCTTATTTATTCGTGCTTAACTGAAGATAAAGATTTCTATCAGTGACTTTCTTTCAGGGGCTGGCTTCTAACCAGGATCCCCAGACCTCATCCTTCTCTATAGCTACAATTAACAGTATGAGAGCCCAGCACTGGGTTCCAATGCACAGGGCAAGAAATTGTGTGAATCTCTTAACTCCAATTAGCTACAATAAGCTAGAAGTGAAAGACCAATACCTTTGAGGAAAAGATGCTGAGGGTTATCACACAGGCCCTATGAATAAGCCCTAAACCCTATACACATGTGTGCATGCACACACTGGCAGATATACACACACATGCACACACACACAATATCTCAGGCAATATTGTATTTTCAATTAATATCCAGAGACTGGACAACAGCATAACAAGTAATAAAATCTGTTTTTCTTGTTTACATTGAGGGAAAGGGATAGGTCACAAGATGCAGAAGCGAAGAATTCAGAGGCAAATGCTGTGAATGAATAGCTTGTAAAAAGCACATTTCTTTTCTTTTCTTTTCTTTTGTTTCTTCTGCCAGTCCCGGGGCTTGAACTCAGGGCCTGAGCACTGTCCTTGTCTTTTCCCAAGTCTAGCCCTCTGCCACTTCAGCCACAGTGCCATATGGATTTTTATATCTACGTGATATTAAGGACTCAAACATAGATCTTCATGGATGCTAGGCAAGCACTCTACCACTAGGCCAAACTCTAAACCCCGATAAAGTATTCATAAATAGTCATCATCATCATATCAAAATATCCTTTCTCCTACAAAGAATGAACACTTATCTATGTCTCTAAGGCTTTTTTTATGTCACCAATGCTTCTGTGATTTTCCCACTTGCATTTTTTACAGATGACAGCACAGATATTCATCAGGAAGAAAAATATATTAGGATACGGAAACCTAACAATGTCCTAGTAGATTGAGGTAAAAAAAATGTGCAAGATGGCCTGGGTGTTTGATCTATTTGTAGAGTGCTTGGCTACCACACAAAAAGACTCCGGTTTGATTCTGCAGTACCATATACATAGAAAACGCTGGAAGTGGTGCTGTGGCTTGGTGGGACGGCTATAGCCTAAAGAAAGCCTAAGAACAATGATCAGGCTCTGAGGTCAAGTCCCAGGACTAGCAAAAAAATGTGCAAGAGGCAAAATGCAAGCTGAGAAAGCACTGTGAAGCAAAATGTCTTGTGAAGGGTAAGGGGAATAGTGACAGTTAAGTTTGGATCTTACCTAAGAAAGGCTCCTTGAGCCTGAGACCAGGCTAGTACTTAGGCCTAGTTAAAGACTTGGGATTTGACCAAAAAGGTGTGCTGTTTACTACATCCATATGTGAGGTGGGAAGGGAGATTCATCCTCCAATATGTCTTTGGGGAGGTCTTCTGTGAGCAAGGAGCTTTGGTCATTGGGCCTTGAAAGGTGACCCTACCTCCCTCACAATGGAACAGAATATGGAACCCTGGTAACCAAGCCACTGGATCTGACAACCAGCAAAAGCCAGCTCACTTGGCCTGTGGCTCAGGAAACAGAAAGATGTTGCTGTGCTGTTGCCAAAGATCAGGAGGCTCGGATCTCAGGCATGAGAGATACGGATGTCTTACTCAAAGAAGTAGATGCTGGATCAGTGCCAAGCCAAAATTCCAGTATATCAGGCACTTCTCTAGGAAGAAAGCCAGGAAACTCCAGGGCAACTCAGATGAGGTATATTGAGAGGAAACCTATTTGAACCCATCATCTCCCCACACACTACAACCTTCTTGTGTGCTTTCAAGTGAATATAAGGAGATGAGAGTGTGTCATTTTCAATCTACTCTATTCCAATTCCTCAGTGTGAAGTGTGGTCCCATTCCTACGTTTGAAATATCCACTGTTTTGCCACCATAGTGTGATGGTGAGTCAGCTCAGACTCTGAATGAGCCTTGTAACCTATGGATCCTGGTGTAAGGCCTGTTGGAGATGCTGCCAATAAAGCTGATCCCTGCCTACCAGAAAGGTGATCTCTTTTACGTGAGAAACTTCCTGCACAATTTCAGATAGTGGAGGACAATGTAGTAGTCGCTGGAAATTCTCTTGAAAAAGTGAGTGTTCCCCCTCCAAACCCAGGCTTGCTCAGCCCCTCCTGGCCGAGTCTTGGAATACTTGGCTCCTCTCTGAGCCTATTTGGTTCACTGGGGTGTTCATAGGGGAGCTAAGCATGATACAAGTGCACAAGCTACTTTATTAGGACTGGGACACCATGCCATTTCATTTCCCTCAGAAGCTACTGGAGTCTCAACAGTGTGCTTACTGACAAGTTGGATTTCAGGCATGAGTGAGCGGCTCCCAACTGCAGCCCTCACCTAGATGAGGTTCTAGGAAATCCCATTTCCCAGTAGGAAATGAGGTGTCAGTAGTAATGGTGGAGGCCTGTGAAATACTGGAGACAGAGGAAAAGCTGGGGGCTGAATCCTTTTGAGCCATCAGGGAGGGATTGTGATAGCTTTGCCTGTTAGTACCTGAAAGCATTTACATTTTGGTGTGTGGTCCAGTGCTGCCACTTGAACTTAAACACAGGTCTAAATGCCATCCCTTTGGTGTTCAAAAATTAGCACTGTACCATTTGAGTCATAGGTCAAGTTCTGGCTTTTTGCTGCCTACTTGAAGACAAGTGTGTTTAGACTTTTACTGACTAGACTGGCTTTTCACTGTGATCTTCAGATCTCAGCCTACTGAGTGGCTAAGATTAGAGGAATGAGCATTTAGCTCTTTATTTAGAGCATTGATTGATTGATTGATTTAGAACATTTACTTAGTCAATTTAAGGTGTGTTTACTTTGGACACATGCATAGAGGCCTCTCTCAGAAACTTCTGGAAGTGGGGTGTAAAAGTCATCCTGTTCTCAGGTGTCTCCTCCCCCCTCCCAGCATATAAGTGCACATCTCTGCAGGACAGCCACAGCATTAGGGTCCTGCAAGAAAGGGGCTTTGGTAGAAGGCTCAGGATGGAGAGAGCAGGCTCTCACTTTCCTTGTACCAAATGTGCCCACAGCATCATGTGTTCTATCTATAGGATATGAATGGACTTCTACCCCAGTGATTTCTACAAGATCAAAAACTGCCACACCTTGACACACTCAAGCTCTATATGAGGCTCCACATGCCGGCTTCAGAGCTGCTCTTCTAAACACATACTTTTTGACCAGCTGGAGGAATGTGCGACCAGTAAGACCAAGAAAAAGTAGAAGTCCTGGAGTGGGTGCCTCAGAGCCTTTGAGTAGGAAGCCCATGTGGTCTAGGTATTGGTTGGCCCTTACTTCTACAGAGCTTGGCACAATGCCCTTTATGTTTGGTGTTGGCCAGGTAATGTCTGTCCTCTGTTTGAAAGGACTCAGGAATAAGCACTCATTAGAAAGACCCTACATCTCCTTGGTGTTCTGTCCAAACTCCAGTTCTACAGGTTCCTCCATTAGATCCTCATGGAAGTTGAGTGACACTTCAACTTGCAGAGTCCACTCTAAGAATGCTGTACCTATTTCCATTCTTAGGTTTGGGTCGTTGTAGAAGAGCTTCTCCTGAACTCCAGATGAAAAACCCACCAGTGGAGCTGGTGACTGATGGAGATGGAGAATCATCACTGCACTCCAGAAAGCATGGGCCTTCTGTAGAAATTACCAAACAGGTTTGCAGTCCTGTGGATATACCTTGTGCTCTGAACCCCATGTGTGACACATTTGAACCTGCAGATACTCTGGAGGAAGAAAAAGAGCAGCCAGATTTCCTTCCGTTTCCTTTCACAGTCCACCCAGAGTCTGTCCATGTGAGTCAGAGCAACACTCCACTGACTGTGCAAGCTGAAGGGGCACACGCTTGGCTCATGGAAAATGTCCCCAGCTTATGTGCGGGGGAAGCAGCAAATGTACTCTCAACACTGGATTCATTGGAGGAAAATGAATCCATCCTCACAGAATATCCAGACCCATCCATCCCACTACAGGAGACCCAATCTCCATTCGACGAATCAGAATCCATCCCCCTCTTAACTCAGGAAGGACATTCTGTTTCTCATGAGGAAGGAGACCCTTCTGAGGACTCTGAAGTAGAATTATTGTTTGAAGGCAAGTTGGAGACCCATCTGGATTTAGAGCTTCCCTGTCCCCTTCGTAAAAAGACATATCTTTATCTTGCTCTCATGATTGTTCTCAAGTATTCATTGTATTTACTTTTCTAACTATTAAACTATCATTGTTAATATTATTGTGTACAGTTCTTCAGTCTGTATTATACTGTGTTTTATTTTCCACTTACAATGTGAGACCTCAGACACATAGGTCCTGGGTGGGCCAAAAAACAGACAGGTCTGGTCCCATAGAAGACAACCTTACTGGATATACAGGGAACTATGAAATGCATGGAATCACCAGGAATCCAGGCCAGGCCTCCATGTCAGCTACCAAAGCTTAAGGACAGAGCAGATGACTGGAAAGGTGTTTTGTCAATCGTGGGAAGTGACAGAGTAACTGTAGTATTATGTGGGACTCTGTTGTGTGAGTTCAAGTCTGTTTATATATCCATTGTGCTTTGTATAAATATTTAAGAAAATTAAAACTCCACAATAGCATCAAAAATCTACTTTGGCTTTGAGTGTGGCCTAGTTGTAGAGTGCTCGCCTAGTGTACAACAAGACCTTGGTTCAATTCCTCAGCACTGAATACGTAGAAAAAGCCAGATGGGGCACTGGGACTCAGGTGTCAGAGTGCCACCCTTGAACAAATGTGGCCAAGGACAGTTCCTGGTCCCTCAGTTCAAGCCCCAGGACTAGCCAAACAAGAAATCATACCATTTTCCACACATTTGGAAATAGATCTGATTTATCTAACCCTACTTCTTTTTTGCTAGTCCAGGGTGTGTGCCACCAAGCCAAACTACTGGCCCCCAACCTTACTATTTTTAATCATTTAATTTTTTTACATAATCACATTTCACACTGTCTGTATTAATACCATAAGCAGTATGCTTAGTGTAATAATGTTAAAGGTAAAACATAAGAAATTAATAACTAAAATTCTTTTTATTACTTTTATAGCATTACTACAATTTTATGAGAAAAGTTACCTAGAATGTTTATTTTAGAGTTCAAGTAATCCACTTTGATAAATATATCAACCTACATCATTTATTTGAACACGTTTCAAACTATTGTTTTCAGTAATGAAAATACAAATATATTTGTTGTAAATGAACTTTATAACGGGGGGAAGGGAAAGAGAAAATGAAGGAGGGATGACAGTGTTTACAAGAAATGTACTCATTACATATGTAACTGCAATCTCTTTGTATATTACCTTGACAACAAATTTTTTAAAAAGTACAATAATTTTAAATGTCTACTTTGGGCAGAATTATTTTTTTGCCAGTACTGGGCTTAGACTCAGGACCTGAGCACTATCCTTGTTTTTGTTTTTGTTTATTCTTAAGGCATGAGCTCTATCACATGTGCCACAGCACCACTTTTATCTTTTCTATCTATGTTGTGCTGAGGAATCGATCTTGGGTCTTCATTCACGCTCGGCAAGAACTCTTCCACTAGGCTTAACATATGGCCCCACTGGGAAGGAAGTTTTCCATAAAATATGTAGGAAATATGTACACTAAGGAAAAGCCATCAAAAATAGAAGAAAAAATATATACTTAGATAACGACATGCCAGTATTATGGCACATCTCTGTAATTCTAGCTTCAAGAGTGGCCTATTTGGACTGGGAGTTGACTGGCTGAAGTAAAGTGCTATCCTTGAGTAAGCCCTAGGACAGTGCTCTGGCCATGAGTTGAAGCCATAGGACATGAAAAAAATAATAATTTAATGCCAGTGACTGGTGGCTCACCCTGATAATCCTAGCTACCCTGGAGGATCAAGGTTCAAAGACGGCCCAGGCATACAAATCTGTGAGACTCTTATCTTCAAATAATCCAGAAAATTCAAAATGACAGTGTGCCTCAAGTGGTAGAGCCCTTGCCTTGAGCTGAAGAGCTTAAGGAAAACATCCAGTCCCAGAGTTCAAGCCCCATGACTGAAAAAAGAAAAAGAAAGCCCTATTCTAAGGCTGGAGTGCACACTAGTGGTAGTTTGCTTGCCTAGTATGCACAAAGCCCTGGGTTCAATTTCTCTGTAAAACTTATACCAAAAAAGAAAAAAAAGCTGGAAGTGATCTCAGAAGGTTGGGTTCTGAGGATCACAGTTCAAAGCCAGCCCAGGCACTAAAGTCCATGAAACTGTTACTTCCACTTAAGCACCAGAAAACCAGAAGTGACACTGGCTCAAGGTGTTTAAGGTTGTAGCATTGAGCTGAAGAGCCCAGGGACACTGCCCAGGCACACAATTAAAATCTCACAACCAAAAGAAAGAGAGACAGAGAGAGACAGAGAGACAGAGACAGAGACACAGAGAGAGACAGAGACAGAGACATCAAACAGCCAGGCACTGCTGGCTGAAGCCTGTAATTCTAGCTACTCAGGAGGCTGAGATTGGAGGATCTTGGTTCAAAGCCAGCCTGGGCACATAAGTTTGTTAGACTTACATCACTAAGTAACTACCAGAAACCAAAAATGGAGCTGTAGAGCAAGAGCGCTAGTCTTGAGCTGAAGAGCTCAGGGACAGTGTCCAGGCCCAAAGTCCAAGCACCATGACGAATCAATAAAAAAAAGAAGATAGCTAATAGTAATGATGAATAATTTTGGGCTGGGAGTGTGGCCTAGTGGTAGATTGCTTGCCTAGCATGCACGAAGACCTGGGTTCAATTCCTCAATACCACATACATAGAAAAATGCTGGAAGTGGTGCTGAGGCTGCAGTGGTAGAGCCCTAGCCTTGAGAAAATATAAGGACAGTGCTCAGTCCCTGAGGTCAAGCCCAGGACTGGCCAAATCAAAGATAGTAGAGCACTGGCATTGAACTGAAGATCTCAGGTACAGCCCAGGCACAGAGTTCAAGCACCGCAAACAACAACAACAAAATCTATGAAATGGCAGTGGTGGTTTTAAGCTAAGCAAAAATAGAGTAGAAACTGGTAAAATACATATTTGTGTGTACGCAAAATAGCCAGACTTATGCATTAGAACAGGATAGCAACTTGAAAAAATACGTTGCTTTCCATCTCACTAGGTCCTATCCTTAATTTATTCAAGTAAGTAAAATTCTGGGTTTTATAATCTTTGCTCTGAATATTAGAAAATCATAATATCTCTCATTAACCAACAAAGACCAGGAACTGGGGCTTCGTTCAAATGGCAGAGTATCAGGCAAGAGAAGAAAAAATTGAAGTAAGAGCTTGAAGTTCTTGATCCAGAACCTGCATAGTAACAAAGCAGCAGCCTGGTGATGGTACCTCACACCTATAATCTTAGCTACTCAGGAGGCTGAGATCTGAGAATCAAAGTTTAAAGCCAGCAAACTACCCAGTTAACTGCCAGAAAAACCAAAAGTGGCACTGTGGCTCACAGATTAAAGCACTAGCCTTGAGCTGAAGAGCTCAGGGACAGTGCCCAGGCCCAGAGTTCAAGCCCCACAATTGACAAAAATCAAACAAGCAAACAAAACTCACAAAGAAGCCTGCAGACCACAGTGGTTCTGCTGAGTCTCTTCTCTATGGGGATCAGGAAACATTGCACTTTTTCTATCTCTTCCCATCTCAACATTCATACTAAAATAAGACTGTGTTGAAAGTTTCAATTTATAAAAATGTTTTTCATGAAGCACCCTGATATATTCATCACTTATATCTCAATTGAAGATAGTTGATTTGGGGCTTCATTGGTAGAGGGCTAGCCTTGAGCAGAAAAGGTCAGAGATAGAGCTGAAGCACTCAGTTGAAGACCAAGTGCAAACACACAAATGAAATTATGCACTTTATACATATTTTCTAATTTCTTAATGAATTTTTCAGTCTGTATAAAGATAGGGTATATTCCTTGTTACTTAAGTGAGATTGCTCGTTTTTTTCTTTTTGCCAGTCCTAGGGCTTGGACTCAGGGCCTAGACATTTTCATTGGACTCGCTTGCCTAAGGTGAGTGCTCTGCCTCTTGAGACACAGCGTCACTTCCAGCTTTTTTGTGAGTATGCGGTACTGGTGAATAAAACCTAGGGCTTCATGCATGCTAGGTGAGCACTCTACCATTAAGCTACATTCCCAGGCAGTGAGATTCCTCTTAAAGTCATTGTATGCTCACAGAGTTTGATCTCACACACTTTAGGGCCCTGGTTGGCTTTGACCTGTGATCCTCAGCTTTGAGCCTCCTAAGTAGCTGAAATTAAGTTGTGAGCCAGCATGATGGCTTCCATTCTTTTTTCTACAAAAATACATGTAGTTATCTAAAATATATCTATAGCTGAAAAAATGAATCTCTCCCAAACAAATCTTCAAAGAAACAACCATCCTATTAAAAGGTGGGCTAAAGACTTAAAAGAGTATTCTCTGAAGAAAAAAATTAAAATGGGCTTTAGACACATGACAAAATGCTCCATATCTCTAGCAATAAGAGAAATGAAAATCAAAACAACTTTGAGATTCCACCTGACTCCAGTCAGAATGGCCATTTTCAAGAAATCTAATAAGAGATACTGGTGGGAAAGTGACCGGGGGGGGGATCACTCCTACACTGTTGGTGTGAGTGTAAACTCGTTCAACAACTAGGGAAAGCAGTGTGGTGGTTCCTCAAAAGACTGAACATAGAGCTCCCCTATGATCCAGCAATTCCACTACTTGGCATCTACCCAATTGTCCAGAAACAAGGACATACTAAAGCCACTAGCAAAATGACGCTCACTGCAGCACTATTTACCATAGCAAAGATATGGAACCAACCCAGATGCCACTCAGTAGATGACTGAATCAAGAAGATGTGGTACTTATACACAATGGAATTATATGCTGCCATCAGAAAGAATGACATCACTGCATTTGTAAGGAAGTGGAAAGTCTTGGAAAAAGTCATATTAAGTGAAGTAAGCCAGACCCAAAGGAACATAAGCTCAATGGTTTCCCTCATTTGTAATAATTAGTACACATCTAGGACTCTCCTAGCAGAGGATTACAATAACTCAAAAACCTAGGTATATAAGGTCATATAAGATGAGACTAAATGCAAGGATCTCTGGGATATGGGAACAAAAGCTATATCTTGTGTCATCATTGTTCTTAATCTTGTGTGATTGTTGTCCTTATCTATGTTATTTCTCATCTCTTATTTTGACCTTTGGTTAATCTCAGATTGTTACTGTATCTGATTTTTTACCTGGCATATTGTATATATGTTTATTTGTTTATTTGAAATAGGAAAGGGAAGGGGGAAACAAGATGATTGGGAAGAGGAGGGGAGAAGGAACTGGGGACAAAACATGAGGAATGGAATCAATGTGTGAGAAGTAATGCAGTCCACTACCTGTAAATGTAATTGTAACCCCTCTATACATTACCCTGAAAATAAAAAAGGGACTATAAAAATATCAGTAGAAAATGAGGCTGGATGATGGAAACAACCAGATGCCCTACTACAGATGAATAAATACAAAAAATGTGATACACACACACACACACACACACACACACACACACACAATGGAATGATACATAGCCAACAGACAAGATAAAATAATGGCATTCTCGAGGAAGTGGATGAAAAGAAAAAAAATCATATTAAGTGAAGTAAGCCAGACTCAAAGAACATAAGCCCAAGGGTCTCCCTCACTTGTCAAATTCAGTAGAAACCTTGGGCTCTCTTACCAGAGATTTACAATAGAACAAAATCTAGAGAGATCGGCCAAATAGTATAACACTAAATGTAAGGACCTCCAAGATAAAGAAACAAAAGTCATATAATGAGTGATTGTTGTCCTTAATGTACTATGTTATCTCTTATCTCTTTTGCTATCCCTTGGTTTTATCATATTATTACAATATTTCACCTTGTTATCTGACATATTTCATATGTGCCTAATTGGTTATTTGAAATTGGATAGGGAAGGGGGGAAATCAAGATGAGTGGGGGTAGGGATGAGGGAAATGGGGACCATGTCATGAGAGGTGGTATCAACTTTGTGAAGTAATGCACCTTCTATCTGATGAATATAATGTAACCCTTCTACAAATTACAATAAAAATACATAAAAATAAGATCTGCCCAGAAAAAATAATGGCATTTTTGGGCAAGTGGATGAAATTAGAGTGAATCCTGTTGAGTGAGATAAGTCAAGACCAAAGAACAAAAGGTACATAGTATCTTTAATATATGGATATTAGTTTCAAACAGTACTAGAGCGATGACTGAATAGTTGATACCCAAAGTTCTGGACATAATTTTGGAGATATAAACGCAACTACATAGACATAAAAATCTAGGATAGACTATACACTCTATAGACATGTGTTTTATTATAGATTAATCTGTATCTATGACATACAAAGACTCAGCTTAATTTTTCTATATTCTAAAATCTATGTGCCAGTGATTGTGTAGAGATTCCCTTCTTGAATACTTGTTTGTTAAACATGACATTTGAAATATTATGCAAAATTCAATGTTAATAAAATTTTTTTAAAAGGGGCTAAAGGTAAATACCACTAATGTACTTGCTCGAAGTGGTACAGAAATTTTCTTAATGAATCAAGGTGTTTTATTACATCTTTATGCAATTATTTTAGTTCTGAGTGTTCTACACTCAGTGATACTTCTGGAAAGATGATATAGTTGACTGTGTAGATGGTATGAAGACATACTGGCCTAAATGTAGAATAAAGCATTGGTAAGTGGCTGTTAGCTGTCCAGATTCTACTGGAATATGTGGAATGAATTTATTAAGCACAATGCAGGCTCTTAGTCAGATCAGGATCAAGATTATGTGGTTCCATGAGATGAATGAGGAAAGATCAGAAAAATCTACTACGATATCCAAATATACTTTCAAAACTGAGGCATCTGGACTCTTTTTTTTTCTTTCTTGGTGGGGAGCTTGAACTTTGGACCTGGATAAGGTCTCTTAGTTCTTTTTCCTCAAGGCTAATGCTGTACCAGTTTTAGCCACAGCTCCACTTAGTTTTTGGGTGGATAAGTGGAGAGAAGAATCTTACAGTTTTGGGTTTTTTTTTGTTTTCTTTTTTTGCTTGCAAAGGCTTTCAATCACCTTCTTCCTGGCTAGTAGAATGACAATTATGACCCTCCAGCACCTGGCTAGTGATTTTTTGAAAATTGGCCTTTCTTCCAAATCACATAACTGGTTCCTAGCAAAGTTTTGAAGCCTGACTTAAATGTGACAAAGAGTTTTGTCAGTTGGAGACACTCTGTGCTGAACGTTTGAAATCTACCAGCTGAATCACAGTGGCAATTCCAGTTTTTCTGTTTATGTGGTGCTGAGGAGGGTTTCATACACACTAGGCAAGCTACATTTTCAGCCCAAGGTTTTTATGTTTTATTTTTTCAATGTTGTTGCTTCTAAGGTACTGTATGATGTTCTTTCTTTTTCTTTGCTTTTTACCTCTTTTGTTCTTTTTCCCTTTAGTTTTATCCTCTGTAATCACTATGTTTAATTCGGGTACCCTGTGTCTTGTACATAGGTTTATGTGATTTGGGGAATGGAGAGGGTATAATAAAATGGTAAAAAAAACAAACAAACAAACAAACAAAGGAAAAAAGGGTGAACCAATTGAACAGTGATATTTGGAAGACACTAAACGGAAATGAACTGAACAACCTGGATGGAGAGGAGGCTGAGGGTCGGAAAACAGAGAAAAACGAGGGAGAGGATAACAATTTTCTTAAGAAATGTGTTCATTACTTATGTAACTGTATGCCAACTGTATATTGACTTAACAAAAAAATTAACTTAAAAAATAATTTAGCCAGGTATGGTGGCTCACACTTGTAAATGTAGCTACTCAAGAGGCTGGGATCCAAGGATAACAGTTCAAAGTCAGCCTGGGCACTGAAGGCCATGTGACACTTACCTCCAATTAATCACCAGAAACCCAGAAGTGGCCCTATGGCTCAAGGGGTAGGGCAGTAGTCTTGAGCTGAAAAGCTCAGTGACAACACCCAGGTGCAGAATTGCAGTCCCATGACTTGAATGATGAATGATACTAGACAGGCTCTGTGTGCTCACACTTGGAATCCTATCTACACAGAAGAATGATGTCTCAGGATCAGGTTTGAATCCAGCCCAAACAAATTGCATGAGATTTTGATTTACAGTTAATTACCAAAAATCTGGAAGTGGAGCTGTGGATCAAGTGGTAGAACACTAGCCTGAAGCAAAAAATAAAAATAAAAAAAATTAAGGACAGTTCCCAGGCCCTGGGTTCAAGTCCCAGGACTTGCATAAAACAAACAAAATGTGACGCTGAGTCCTCCATCATTTGGTGTTATAGTTCAATATACTTGATATGAGTCTTAGAAATTAAGTCCCTAGCAAATACTCTCCCCTGAAATTCTGCTTCATAGCTGATTCATAGAATTTCAGCATCATTACTATCTCCTCCCAGTTAGCATAGCAGTCTACTACTGAAAATTTGAAGAAATCGTTTGAGTAATCCTAATAAATCTGTGTATCATCTACACACACATCAAATCAGCAGCAGCCATGTTCTACTATTATCTAAATGTATTTAATCCCTTCTTGAGTTAAAGAGTAAAACGTATGAAATAGTTATGAAACTAACAGTCACCATTCTTCTACCTAATATTGTAATATAAGTTTATAAATGCAGGTACTATTCTGAAGTGTGCAGAAGATAGCTTCTAATTATAATATTCTCAGGAAGCTGAGTTTTACAGAAACATGTTGCTTGCTTTGGGAAAGCAAAGGCAAGGAAAAATGATATAAGTGAGTTCCCTATTTATGAGAAGGAAAATACTATTGGGTTTAGATCAACTTCGTTCATCCCGTGCTGATGAAACAAATATTTACAATTCCTGAGGCCACTCACTTCATCGTGATGCACAATCAGCCAGCTTAGATCAATCTTCCAAAAAAGGAAAGGAACAAATGAGAAGCAATTAAGGTTTCCAAAATGAACCAGCTGGTGTAGGCAGCTCATACTTGTAATTCTAGCTACTCACGGCCTGAAATCAAAGGATCTGGATTAAGTCTGTCTGGGATGAAAATATTCCTGTCTGAAACATCATCTCTGTTATCACAGCCCAGCTGATACACTCTGCCCAAAAGGTTCCAAACACCAAGACCATCTCCTATCTGAAATACTAGCAAACCTACTCACACATTATTTCCTCTTTTGGAGATAGTTGAAACATGTACCAGAAACATTTCCCTGGCTTCAGAGTGGAAGTGTAAATATGTACTCACTAGAGGCCCATCTGGTAAATTACAGTCAATCATCTTTCTTCACATCTTGTTAGTTAGATTGAACAATGAGTGTTTGGATCAGAAGAGATGTGTATGAGCATACAGGTTATAAATGTACTGTAATCCTAGCTACTCAAGATAAGCTGAGATCTGAGGATTCCAGCTCAATATCAGCCATGTAATAAATTCCGTAAGATTTTTACCTCCAATTAACCAGCAAAAAACAGCGTTGAATTGTGGTTAAAATGCTAGAAGCCTCAGCTTGCATAAAAGTGCTAAGGGGTAGCATCCAGGCCATGAATCAAGCCACAACACGGGCTCACATACACAAAAACTAACCCTGAGGACAACACAGAACATGCATGTGTTTAGGAGGGATGCAGATGGATGGGATGCTGATTTCATTTACCTAATATTTAGTCTCAACCATTCTGTACAGAGCAATCCTCTCTGTGAAAAGTCCTAGGTAAAAATGGTCTCAAGATCAGCAGATACATATTTATACCACACTGCACATTTAAAATACAAACACATGGCCCGGAGTTTAGCGAAGTGGTAGAGTGCTTGCCTAGCCTGCACGAGGACACGGGTTTGATTCCTCTGTACTACAAACATAGAAAAATATCAGAAATGGTGCTGTGGCTCAAGTGATCGAGCTCTAGTCTTGAGAAAGCCCAAGCACAATGCCCAAGTCCTGAGTTTAAGGCCCAGGACTGGAAAAAACAAAACAAAAGAAAAGAAAAATAAATAAAAAAAATAAAAAGACTGTCAGTAGGGCTGAGAATGTGGCTTAGTGGTAAAGTGCTTGCCTAGCATGCATAAGGCCCTGGGTTCGATTCCTCAGTACCACATAAATGTACTCACACTCTACCAGTCTACTACTAGGCCACCTCCCGGCCCCACTGACAGTCTTGAGCAAAAAAACCAACTAATCTACAGCTCTAGACCCGGGGTTCAAACCCTTATTACTAGCCCATTAGCACCCTAGAAGCCAAAACTGCTAAATACCAAAACAAAAATGTGAAAATGTTATAACTTTTCAGCAAAATCCAATGAAACAACATAGTGTACAGTTTGTTGAAGGTTTGGTAGAAAGACGGTAAACAAACAAACAAACAAAACAAACAAAAAAAACAAAAAAACCCACACAAATTCAATATGAGCTTATATGATGCAAAAAATAGGCCACGAAAAGAATTTTCCATTGCCTGGCATGGTGGTGCAAGCCTATAATCCTAGCTAATCAGGAGGCTAAGATCTGAGTATTGCAGTTCAAAGCCAGTCCGAGTACTGCTTTCAGTGAGTCTTTTGTAGACTTTAGTGAGACAATTATCCACCATAATCTAGAAGTGGTGGCTCAATGTGTAAGACGGTTGCCTTGAAATGAAGAGCTCAGGAAAAACACCCAGGTGCAGAGTTCAAGTCCCATGACTGTCAAAAAAAATTCCCCAGGAAAGAATGTTCCTGGTGTTGGGAGTTTGGCCTCCTGGTAGAGTGCTTGTGTAGCATGCATGAAGACCTGGTTTGGAGTCCTCAGTACTACATACAACGAAAACAGAGGAAGTGGTGCTGTGGCATGAGTGGTAAAGTGCTAGCCTTAAGAAAGCCCCAGGACAGTGATCATGCCTTGAGTTCAAGCAGCAAGACTGGCAGGAAAAAGACAAAGTTCCTTAGTATCCATGACAAGAAGATTTAATTCTATGCTTTTCATAAAACCAATAAAAGCCGGCTGGTGGCTCATACTAGTAATCCTAGCTACTCAGGAGGCTGAGATCTGAGGATCAAGGTTCAAAAACAGCCTGGTCAATACAAAGCCTAGAGAGTCTTTTCTCCAATTAATCAGTAGAAAATTTGAAGTGGGGCTTGGCTCAAGGGTAGGATAGTAAGTAGTCTTTAGCTGAAGAATTCAGGGACAACACCCAGGCCCACGGGTAGGGTAATAGACTTGACCTGAAGAGCTCAGGGACAAAGGCCAGGCCGAGTTCAGGACCTCCCCCCCAAAAAAAGAAGAAACAAATTTAATTGACAAACCATTCCTTAGTAAGAAAGACATATGTCAACAACTTCTCTCAATGACTTGTCAAGCCTGGAAGGAATTAATGCCTATACTTGTGTCCAAATCCTTTGGGTAGTTTACCAGACATGTTCCTCACTCACAAAATGAGAGGATCAAAATATTCGCTCAGTGAGTACTCAAGAATAAAGAATGGTTGCCCATTCCACCTGGCTTGCCTCTTCCATGAAGGATTTCTCTGTAAAATTTCCACAAGTTTTTGGAAAAGGTGTTACATTGGGTTTCTTTCATGTGTGAGTGCTCTAATGCTAGCTGAAGGCTGACTTCTGTTTGAAGGACTTCCTCCAATGTTTACATTGACAGAGATTCTATCATATGTCCAGGTCTCTCTCAATTACCTATAGAGATGTGACTTCTGGTAAATGTTTTCCCACATTATTATACTCACGTTCTCTTCTGTGTATGTTCTCAGATGCACTGAAGACTGACTTCTGAGTAAAAGTCATTGCACATTTGCTCTATTCATTAGTTTTCTTTTGTTCTATATGAGTCAGTGGTATGGCTTCCAGGTGAAAGATTTTGCACATTTATAACATTTAGAACCTTTATCTTTTTTCTGTATCCTGTCATCACGACATCTTGGTGAACTATTTTCCACATCTGTTACATTCATAGTTTCTCTTCTTGGGTGTGTGTTCTGATGCAAACTAAGGTATGACTTCTTCTTAAAATACTCTCCCACATTTATTCATTCTTCTTAAAATACTCTCCCACATTTATTCATTCATATGATTTCTCTCTTCTGTGTGTCCAATGATGATCCCTAGGCTGTGCCTTCTGGGTAGATTCCACATTTGTTTCATTCAAAAGGCTTCACTCCAGTATGTTTTCTGAGGCACAGTGGAATGTGACTTGTGCTTGAAAGAGAGTCCATGTTTATTACATAAGGATGATCTCCTATGTGGAGATGCCACATTTCTTATATTCATAAAGTTTCTCTTCTGTGTGAATTCCCTATCATTAATTTTTTTGGTCAGTCCTGGGGCTTGAACTCGGTCTGAACACTATCCTGGGCTTTCTCAAAGACAGAGCTCTACCAATTGAGCCACTTCTGCCCATTTCTATGTATGTGGTACCAAGCAATAGGACCTGGGTCTTCATGCATGCTAGGCAATCACTCTTACCACTAGGCCAAAATCCTGTCTCAGAACATGAGAGTCTTATCTCTGGTTAATCACTAGAAAATGAGAAATGGGGCTGTGTGTCCAGGGGCAGTAGCCTTTAGCTAAAGAGCTAAGGGAACAGCCCAAGACCTGTGCTCAGCCGTTAAGTTCAAACCCCGGAGCTAGCAAAATAAAAGAAAGTCTCAAGGACCCTCCTGCCATATCTCAGATCTCAGCCTCCTAGCAGCTAGGATGACAGGCAGGTGCCACCACTGCCAGGTTTTAATAACTTTTGTGTCATCACAGGAATGTGGACTCCCCACAACACTGGTAGGAAAAATAGACATATATCACAGGGTAATGGGCACTGACTGCACTCAGGTTTACACATGTGTGTGAGTCACAACCGCTAGCATATTCGAAAGGAATAAACCCATTGGCAATATGTGGAACAGTGAGCAGCGGTCAAAGTTTGTACCCCTTTTCAGGGCCAAGGATACTGAGGTGCTGGAGTCAAGGTGGGTCTTGGTGTCCTGAGTCCCAGGCCAAGGCATGTGAGGAGCGCCAGACCTGGGAAACAGGGTACCAGCCAGCAAGGCTCCAGCACTATTTTCAAAGCCGGAGGAGCTGGACTTGCTGCAGCATCAGAGGAAGCCAGGATCCGTTGAGAAACCTTAAGACAAATAAATATGTGAAGTCTTCTTCCTAGAAGAAAATTCGGTTGGCATCAGGGTACCCACACAGAGTGAAGGCTTATGAATGTAGCAAATGTGTAGTCTTTCACTCAGAAGGCACAGCTCAGAGTTCCACATGAAAGAAATCCTATGACTGAAACAAATATGGAAAGTTGTTTCTTTTTGTTTTTGTTTTTTACTTTACTTGTCTGCTAGTTAACTGGATTTAAGAGTAGTTAATTTCTGGTAGTTAATTGGATACAAGTGTCTCTTGGACTTTTAGTTCCAGAGCTGACTTTGAATCATGATCCTCAGATCTCAGCCTCCTGATTAGCTAGGATTCCAGGCTTGAGCCACCAGCACCCGTGAAATGTTTTCAAGAAGTCATATCTCAGTTTGCAGAAGAAAACACACAGGAGAGAAATTGTTTGAATGGAACAACCGTGGAATGTCCTTTACTAAGAATTCATGGCTCTTTGCTTGTAAAACACACAGGAGAGAGAAATCTCATTACTATAACAATGGAGTAAAATCTTTCATCTGGAAGTTATGCCAAAGTATTTATCAGAGAAGATTCGCTAGAAGAAAAGTAGCAAACAAAGCAAATGTTCAATGACTTTTAATCAGCCAAGAACGTGGAAAGCATACATTTTTTCCACTAATCCTCTAAAGTCTCTGAATGTATATCCGTTCATTATAGAAATGATATTTTACATAGAGTTCACTTTTTGAGTCGAAGATGCAATTGCATGTTTAGTATAGAATCTTAAATACCTCTTAACCCTTTTTTTTTAAGTGGGTCATGGTGGTTGAACTCTGGGCCTGGGCACTATCCCTGAGCTCTTCAGCTCTAGGCTACCACCTTGCCCCTTGAGCCACAGACCACTTCGTCTTTTTCTAGTGATTAGTTGGAGATGAGTCTCTTGGTCTTTGGTGGTCTTTACAGCAGAGGCTGGCTGTGATGGTCAATCCTCAGATCTCTGCCTCTTGAGTAGCTAGGATTACAGGTGTGAGCCACCGTGCCCGGCTTCTCTTAACTCCTTTTATTTCCTTGTTAGTTCCTGAAACATTCAGAAAACAGATACACACCTTGGTATACATTTTCTTTGTGTGTTGGTACAAGTCTTGGCAGCTTCAACTCGGAGCCACGCACATTTGCTCAGGTTTAATGCTGTACCATTTCAGCCACTTCACCAATTGGGGTTCTTTGGTTGGTAATTGAAGAGAAGATTCATTAAGGTTTGGATGAGTAACCCCAAAATGACTAGCTTTTCCTATATATTGAATTAATCACTAGTGATGTGTTCCTTGAGATTGTTTACTCTTACCCATTCTGTTTTTTTCTGAGTTATAACAAAAAACAAGTGTGGATAATGTGTGCTTTCTCCCTGTTGTGGAGGTTGAAATTAAAGTTCTCAGGAGAATGAATATCTATCTGTCATCAGTAGTTTTCCTATCTCCATCTCTCTGATGATAGGTGTACCACACAATTAAGACATGCTTTTCTTAAACTTAATTCAGGTAGTAATGGAAATAATGAGGGAGTAAAGCAAGTTACAAGATGGTTGGATGGAGACAGTCTTGGTGGGTCACACCTAGAATACTAGCTACTCAGGAGGCTGACATCTAAGGATCAAGGTTCAAGGCCAGCCCATGCACAAAGGGACCTGAGACTTTTTTTAAAACTTTATTTTTTATTGTCGGGTAATGTATAGAGGGATTACAGTTACATTCACCATGTAGTAGGTGCATTAATTCTCATACATTGATACCCTAAGATGCTTATCTCCAATTAACCTCTAGAAAACTGGAAGTGGGTCTTGGCTTAAGGCTAGGGTGGTAGCCTTGAGCTGAAGAACTCAGGGACAACACCCAGGGTGAGTTTAAGCATCATGACCCACAAACAAATAAATAAGAGGCTAATAGTAGAAGTAGCCTTGACCAGATGTGGTTGGCTCATGCCTGTAATCCTAGCTACTCAGGAGACAGAGATCCGAGAATCAGAGTCAAAGCTAGCCTCGGCACTAAAGACATCCAGGTCCTGGCATTGAAGAGGGGGCAAGGCAAAAGACACTGGACCTTCCCATGGCACTGAACCATAAGGCAGCCCCAGCCCAGGGAAGCCCAAAGCAGTGGCTGGGATCTGTCCCCATCCCCTTTTGTCCCCCACCCATTGCTGACCATCGCTCAGCCTGTTCCTAGAGTGATATAGGATGACTCTCCTGATGACTGACTTGTCCTATTACCTATTAGGTAATTCATTTATTAAATAAATCAAAAGTTTTAAATTAAAGTTATTTTTGCCAGTCCTGGGTATTGAACTTAGGGCCTGAGCACTGTCCTTGGGCTCAGTGGTTCACTCCTGTAATCCTAGTTACTTAGAAGGCTCCTCAGATCTCAGATTCTGGTTTGAAGCTAGCTAAGGTAGGAAATTCAGGGATACTCCTATCTCTAATTAAACCACTGAAAAAAAGCTGAAAGTGGCACTGGGGCTCAAGTGGTAGAGCATTTGCCTTGACCAAAAGAAGCTCAAGGACAGGTACCAAGCCCAGGGTTCAAGGCCCAGGATTGGCGAAACAAACAAAACAAAGACCAAACAAAACAACAACAAAAACATTTCTACAAGTTGAGAGTAAAGGAAATTAAACTATTTTCCCAATGTCCTCCTGCCAGTGTAGAGGAAACCCAGGATTCAGCTGCACACTAGTGGTGTTGGCTCACACCTGCAATCTTAGCTACTCAGAAGGCTGAGACCTAAGGGTTAACATTCCACGCCAGGTGGGGCAGGAAACTCCAGGAGATTTTCATCTCCAAAGATTCACTAAGAAGTTGGAAACAGCTTTGGCTCAAGTGCTGCAGCAGTAGGCTTGAGGGGAAAAAAAAAATGAAGGATAGTCCAGACCCTGAGTTCAAGCTCCAGGATGTCTGTGTGGTCGGGGTGGGGTAGGGGATGCTCGGGGAGGAGGAATAACAGACACACACACACACACACACACACACACACACACACACACACACACACACACAAAACAACACTCTAGAACCAGATAAGAGTGCCTGTAGCACTGTGGATGGCCAGCAGAGGGCGCTGTAGCATCGTTGATTGTGGAAGGGCCAGGAGGAATGCAGCTGCTCTTCCTCACCTCTACCCTCACCCCTGGCTGATCTATAGTCCTGAGTGGCTAACAGCAGGCTGCATCTCAATGACCACGAAGGCCCAGCTGGGCTGGCTGGCTCCAAAAGTCACCTGCTCAAAATCAATTCTGGTACTTCGTAGACATCAACTACAACTGAAATCCAGTGAGCTTTGGAATAGAAATCACCCCAAGCTGGCCGAGAGTTTGGCCTAGTGGTAGAGTGCTTGTCTAGCATGCACGAAGACCTGGGTTTGATTCCTCAGTACCACATACACAGAAAAAAGCTGGGAGTGGTGCTGTGACTCAACTGGTAGAGCTCTAGCCTTGAGAAAACCCAAGGTCATTGTTCAGGCCCGAGTTCAGTCCCATTGACTGGCAAAAAAAAAATCACCCCAAGCTAAAGTCATTTACTGAGTTCCCACCAACTGTGATGTCCACCAGCTCCTTGAGGAAATGGAATAGGGAAGACAGAACTCGTCTTGAGCCAGCACAGTGATTCATGCCTTTAATCCTAGCTACTCAGGAGGCTGAGATCTGAGGATCAAGGTTCAAATCCAGCCCTTGCACTAAAGGACCTAAGACTCTTTATCTTCGTATAAACTCTAGAAAAGGAAATGGGGCTTGTCTCAAGAGTAGGGCAGTGCCTTGAGTAGGGACAACGCCCGAACCTAGTTCAAGTCCCATGACACATCAAAAAAAATAGCATTTGAATTACCATGGAAGAATAAGCTATAGCTATACCTGAGGTCTGTTCAACTTTTGGTGATTCATTGTGCTTTTACCCTTTATGTAGACAAGTACCAGAAATGCTAGATGTTTCAACATGTTAAAGAAATACTATAGCTCTTACACTGAATATATGGATTAAAAAGGGTATTACAAAAGATCCGTTTCTATTCGTGTGTGTGTGTGTGTGTGTGTGTGTGTGTGTGTGTGTGCGTGTTTGTGTGTATGTATGTCAGGAATAGCACTCACATTCTTACTTGGTGTTTTCACGCTAGGCTGGAGTTATAGCACTTTAGCTACATGTTCAGTTCTGGATTTGGGGATTGTAAATTGGAAATAAAAGTCACATGAACTTTTCTGCCAAGGCTGAGGTCAAACTGTGATCCTCAGATTTCAGCTTTCTGACTAGCTAGGGTTACACAGTTGAGCTGGTCCCCAGTTTGAGCTAAGTCTTTTAGGCAGAAAAAGTCAAGGCTGAAGGTGACAAGAAGAGGGAAAGGGACAGAACATAATAATCAAAAGTTAGGACCCAAAAACAAGTTATTAGTGTATCCTAAAAAAATTTCTGCTTGGGACCAGGAGTTTTTCCTAGTGGTAGAATGCTTGCCGAGCATGCACAAAGACCTGGGTTTAATTCCTCGGTCCCATATACATAGAAAAAAGTTGGAAGTGGTGCTATGGCTCAAGTGGCAGACCGCTAGCCTTTAGCAAAAAAGATCAAGAACAGTGCTCAGGCCCTGAGTTCAAGTCCCAGGACTGGGAAAGAAAAAATCTACTACACCAACACTTCAGAACTTGGTAGAGTTTATAGGTAAACAGTTTCTCTCCGACATTCCAAATTATTACTTGATACTGATGATTTAATGAGTCCTAGGGATACAGCAAACCACAAAAGCACTCACCGTATCAGGACCTTTATAATGCTTTCTAAGTTGTTTTTATTCTGTGTGTGTACATAGGTTTTATTTAAGTCGGGACTACAATGATCTAATATAAATAGGGTCTTTTGTTATTATATAGGTGATGTACACAGGGATTACAGTTACATTTAACTCAGGTAAAAAGTACATCCATTTATTAATTTATTTTTTTTCCTTGCCAGGCTTGGACTTGAGCTCAGGGCCTGAGCACTGTCCTTGGGATTTCTCAAGACAAGAGCTCTACCACTTGAGCCTCAGCACCATTTCAAGCTTTTTTCTATATACATGGTACACAGGAATCGAACCCAGGTCTTCCTGCATACTAGGAAAACACTCTACCACTAGGCCAAACTTCCTGTCCTTTTTGTTTTTTCAATTCATTAATTACCTTCTTAATGTTTATTTTTTGTGGATTGTGGGGCTTGAACTCTGGGCCTGGTTACTGTCCCTGAGCTCTTCAGCTCAAGGCTATTGCCCTAGTCTTGAGCCACAGTCTCACTTCCCATTTTCTAATGATTAATTGGAGATAAGAGTCTCTGGGGCCTGTAATCCTAGCTACTCAAGAGGCTTAGATTTGTGGATTGAGGTTCAAAACCTGTCTGGGCACAAAAGCACCTAAGACTCTTATCTCCAATTAGCCACAAGAAAATCTAAGTGGCACTGTGGCTCAAGTGATAGGGAGGTAGCCTTGAGCTGTAGAGCTGAGGGACAATGCCCAGGCCCAAAGTTTGAGCTCCATGTCAGACACAGACACACAAAATACCAAGACAGTAGAAAATTTTACCCTTAGGCACATCTGAAATTGGACTGATCTCCTTTCTAGGACTCAGCAGTCAATAGCGCTAAGGGATAATGGAATGGACAGGTACCTCTATGGGTAACTCACACTTGATAGGGCATACAAGGAATATAATAAGAAGTCACTGAAGGACAATAAATGAGTTAAACTCTACCATAAATAAATAGGCAAATACAATATATGCAATAGCTTATTATACAACTGATTCAGAATCTTTCATTTGAAAGGACAACGTTATAGAAAGATGTACAGGTGACATTTTGAAGTGTAGTATATGAAGCCAATGGAAAAATTACATTGAATAATAAGAGTATTATTTTGGCTCATCGAAAGCAATATATGTGTATGCTGGATATTATAAGAACATACCATGAAAATAGTTCTTAATGGTAATTAAAATACTGTACTTGATCATGAGAAAATATTTTAGCTTTACAATTACAAGAGACAGGACTTTGTTTCATGCTTCTGTACATTTAAGAAATATATACAGGTAAAACAAATATAGAGAAATGTAACATCATTAACTAACAGAGAAGGCACAGCTTGTGCATTTTGTTTTTTAAAATATGTTGATTTTAGGCTGAGAGTTTGGCCTAGTGGTAGAGTGCTTGGCTAGCATGCACAAAGGCTCAGGTTCAATTACCCAGTAGTATCACATACAAAGAAAAAGCTGGAACAGTGCTAAGACTCAA
Source organism: Megascapheus bottae (assembly GCF_031878675.1). Lineage (NCBI taxonomy): Eukaryota > Metazoa > Chordata > Mammalia > Rodentia > Geomyidae > Megascapheus > Megascapheus bottae. Next base: position 2,125,901 of record NW_028327483.1, read on the forward strand.
GTGGAAGAGCTCTAGCCTTGAGAAAGCCCAAGGACCGTGCTCAGACCCTGAGATAAAGCCCAAGACTGGCAATGGAAAAAAAAAGCAAATAGTTCATTTAGGTAGCATGTCTATGCTTAACAAGACTGCACTAACTTTTTAAAATCTGGAAACAAGTGTTATTTGTACTTTTTTATTACTATTAAGGTGTTGTACAGAGAGGTTACCACTCCAAAATTCATGCAATGCCAACATTTCTCTTTAAGTGAATTTGTAGCTGGCTGGAAGTGGCTCCTGCCTATAATTCTAGCCACTTAAGGGTTTGAGATATGAAGATCACCATTCAAAGCTAGCTTATACGGGAAAGTTAACAATTTAATCTCTATTAACTGCTAAAAAGTTGAAGTGAGGTATGGCTCAAGTGGTAAAGTACTATCCATGTGCAAAATAAGCTCAGTGGCAATGCCCTGAGTTCAAACTCCTTATCAGCACAAAAACCAACTTCTCAATTCTGAATCTTAGTCCTCCAGGCAGACTTATTCTACAAAGTCTTCCAGATAATATTATTGTGCATGTAAGTTTATTAACTCAAAATTAAATACACCCTGACATCATAGACAGTGGGCAGACACTCATCAGCAGTTGTTACTTGTTGGAGTAGGTGTCGTACAATCCTACTTTCCTGTCCTCAGTTCCAACAACTGAGCAATCTTCCTTGTTTGCGTGCAGCAGCACTAAAAGGAAAGAGTTTCCAAATGAGAACATAAGACACAAGGGGAATAGAGTGAGAATCCTTAAAATAATCAAATGGAAAAATTTCTGCCCTGGAGTTCTTCAAATTTTCAATTATTAAAAAATATATATAAACACAGCTACATACACATAAAAACCTATGACTCTAGAATCTGGGAAAAGCAGCGGCGGAGGGTGCTGGGCCGGGCACCCCCAACCACCACAGAAACCAGCATAGGACCGGGCCAGTGTGCAGCAGAAACCAGACAAAAGAACCAGCACAGACCAGAACAGCAAGCAGCAGAACCCAGACGTGGACCACAGGTGGCGGCTGAGATCTTAGGGGAGTGAATGACTCCCCAACACTGTGGAACAGCCCACAGCCAAAGGCAGAGGAGTGAGTAGATCAGCGGGTAGTCCAGTGGGTCCCCAAAACCATCGGGAAAGCAGATCTGGTGCCAAGCTATAGAACTTAACTCAGACCCCTCCACCCCACCCGAGGAAGTCTGGCAAGGGCAAGGGGGCAAGGAATTTAGAATCCTGTCCCTTCCCTCAACAGCCCCTTCCCCCAGGCCATTGACTGGAGACAGACAGGCAGGCGGACGCTAAGACCCAGCACCCCACCAAGGGAGGTGGAGGTGTCCCAGCCTCCACTCTCCCAACAGCCTCCTCCCCCAGGCCTCGGACTGGAGGACGGGACAATGACAGGCAGGCAGGCAGGCACTAAAACCCAGCACCCCACCAAAAGGGGCGGAGGTGTCCCTGATACAACCCGCCCAACAAGTTCCTGTCCCAGGCCTTTGACCAGAGACTGACAGGTGGGCGGTGCTAAAACCCAGCACCCCACCAAAGGGGTGGAGGCATCCCTGCTACCAACCACCCAACAGTTTCCTCTCTCAGGCACTTGACCAGAGACTGACAGGCAGGTGGGCGCTAACACCCAGCACCCCACCAAAGTGGGTGGAGGTGTCCCAGCTTACACGCCCAACAGGTTCCCCTCCCAGAACACTGGGTCTGGAGAGTGGGGGGGGGCGCTGAAACCTTGCCTTACAACAGCAGGTGGGGTCTGTGGGAGTCTGTGAATCAGCATCTGTCCCACTCAAATCTTGAGCCGGACACCCTCCAGCTGGGAATCCCCAGCAATACAGCACCAAGGGCCCCCCCACAGTCACAGACTCTTGGCCAAAGTGGTGGAAACACAACAGGAAACTGAAGGGCAGACTAGTAGCCAAGCTTGACTTCTGAGAACCAGAAAGGTGTGGCTCCGCCCTTAAAGCCCACCTCTTTGGCTGGGCCCCGCCCCTGGGAACAGAGACACACCAGCTGGTCCAGCTGAGAGCTCTTGTAAACTCCCAAACTCCAGACACTAGGCTGGGGCCCACCCCTGGAAACAGCGCAGGAAAACCAACCATTCGCCCAGCCTGCTGAGTCTGAAGTGCGCAGACCCATCCCATGGCCCACTGTGAGGCCAATGGTTGGGCTGAGAGCTAGTCATACAGTGGCACACAGCCTCTAGGAACCACCCGAACACCTGCAAAAACTGCAAACTGACCTAGTCAGCAGCGGAATCAATTTGGCTGAGAACCACCGGTCCCAATCCAAGTAAAGACCACCACCTACCAACCACAGAGTGAACTACAACAACAGTTCTCGATGCCTAGAAGAGCACAAAGATGAATTACGACATACATAAATAATCAAAGTCCCTCACAAAGCCGAAAAGGAAACAAGAGTGAAGGGACAAGAGAGATGTCACCATCCCAAGAAATGACACGTGAAGAGACACGAAATATGACTCAAATCAAGGAGCTGATTTTGGAAATGAAGGCTGAATTTCAAAAACAAAAGCAAGAAATTTCCAAGAAACTCTTCGAAATCAAAAGAAAAGTGGAAGAAAAGTTCAATACCCTCTCAGCAGACATGATCAGCAAAAATGGAGGCATTAAGCAGCAGATTGACTGAGATGGAGATTAGAACATCAGGAATGGAAGATAAAACACAAGACCTGGTACAGAGAATTGCCACCTTGGAAAAATCAGTCAGAATCCACCAGAGAGAACTCCAGGAACTGGCAGATGCAGCAAAGAAGTCTAATCTTCATATAATAGAGATTGAGGAGGGCACAGAATTTCAGGACAAAGGAATGCAACAGCAACCCCTATTCACCAAAATCATAGTAGAGAACTTCCCCAACCTCAAAAGGGAAAATAGGCACATTATTGAAGGTTTCAGGACTCCAAACAGGCAAGAACCTAGAAGGAAGTCATCTAGACATATCACAGTAAAGACAGTAGACCTAAATACCAAGGAATTAATCTTAAATGCTGCAAAAACAAAAAAGAGCTATACTACAATGGGAAAAAAATTCGAATCACAGCAGATCTCTCCACACAAACTCTAAATGCAAGAAAAGCTTAAAAACATCATTGATGTCCTGAAGACCAACAACTGCCAACCCAGACTGATATATCCAGCAAAACTAGCATTTACATTTGAGGGAGAAACAAGAATATTTCATTCCAAAGAGAAGCTTTATGAATCCGTGCACACTAAACCAGCGTTACAAAAATATTAATTAATCGAGAACAAATTGTAGAACATCAAGAACCCCCAGCAAGAAGTGAATATGTATAGTTCACTAAACACAAAAGGGGTAAAAAGAGAGAGAAAGAAACTTAGAAGTAAAAAATAAATAATGACAATGGACACTGACCACTTCTCTATAACTTCCTTAAATGTGAATTGGCTGAACAATACAATAAAAAGACACAGAAGAGCAGACTGGATTAAGAAACACCACCGATCTATATGGTTCCTCCAAGAGACCCACCTCACTGACAAAGATAGAAACAAATTCCAAGTGAAAGGATGGAAACGAATTTTCCACTCCAATGCACCAAGCAAAAAAGCAGGAGTAGCAATCTTAATCTCTGACAAAAATTAACTTCTCAGTAAAATCAGTACATAATGATAGAGATGGCCATTACATATTAGAAAAGGGTACAATCCATGCCCATAATATTACAGTTATAAAAATTTACACCCCCAACACGGGAGCACCCAAATTCTTCAAACAAGCAGATACAAGAGGACTGATATAATCCCATGCATTCTATCAGACCACAGTGGGGTCAGACTAATTCTGAACAATGCAGTCAAAGTCAAAAAACATTCAATCACTTGGAAACTGAACAACACACTTCTGAATAACTCCTGGGTAACAGATCAGATCAGAAATGAAATTAAAAAGTTCCTTGAATGTAATGACAATCAAGAAACATCACAAAGGAACTTATGGGACACTGCAAAGGCAGTTCTAAGAAGCAAATTTATAGCACTAGGAGCCCATATTAAAAAGACAGAAGAAGAGCATGTAAATAACCTAAAAATCCTGAAACACCTAGAGGAGTAAGAAAATTTAATTCTAAAACAACTAGAAGGAAAGAAATAACAAAAATAAAATCAGAAATATCAGAGATGGAAATAAGGTCTACTATACAAAAAAATTGATAAATCAAAATGTTGGTTCTTTGAAAGAGTAAAAAAAATAGACAGACCCCTGGCAAGATTAATCAAAAAAAAGGAAAGGGGAAACTCAAATAAACAAGATTAGAGACCCCGCGGGAACAATTACAACTGATTCCCAAGAAATTCATTCCAAAATGAACAGGTACTATCAGGACCTATACTCAAAGAAACAAGAAAATCTAGTAGAAATGGATGATTTCTTAAATAAAGATAGGCTACCTACACTGAACAACAATGAGGTAAATAAATTGAACAAACCAATCTCTTACAACAAAATTGTGGAAGCAATCAGGGAAATGCCAATCAAAAAGAGCCCAGGTCCAGATGGATTCACTGCGAAATTCTACAAGACATTTAAAGATGAAATAAAACCTATACTCTTGAAACTCTTCTGAGAAATAGAAACAGAAGGAGCAATACCAAACTCATTTCATGAAGCTAATATTACTCTCATCCCCAAAGCAGGGAAAGACCCAGCAAAAAATGAAAACTACAGACCTATCACTCTAATGAAAACAGATTCCAAACTCATCAATAAAATAATGGCCAACAGAATACAGAAACAAATTTAAAAATTCATACACTTGGGGGGGAGGGTAATGGGTACCAAGACATGTGAAAGGGTATCAATGTATGTGAATTAATGCACCTTCTATCTGGCAAATATCATGTAACCCTTTTATTAATTACAATAAAAAATTAAAAAATTAAAAAACATCATACACTACGATCAAGTAGGCTTCATCCCACAGATGCAAGGCTGGTTTAACATTCGCAAATCAATCAATATAATACATCACATCAATAGAGCTAAGGATAAGAATCATATAATTTCTCTGGATGCAGAGAAAGCATTTGACAAAATAAAACATCCATTCATGTTGAAAGCACTAGAAAAAATAGGAATAAGAGGTACATTCCTCAAAATAGTTAAAGCCATATATGAAAAACCTACAGCCAGTGTTATACTAAATGGTGAAAGACTGGAACCATTCACATTAATATCAGGAACTAGACAGGGATACCCACTCTCTCCAGTTCTCTTCAATACAGTGCTGGAACACTTAGCCAGAGCAATAAGGCAAGAAAAGGACATCAAAGGGATCCACATAGTGAAAGAAGAAATTAAACTATCCCTATTTGCAGATGACATGATCCTCTACTTGAGGATCGACTCCCAAAATTCTAGAATTAGTAAACTACTTTAGCAAAGTGGCAGGATACAAAATTAACCTTCAGAAGTCAGCAGCCTTCTTGTACACATACAATACACAAACAGAAGGCCAAATTAAGAAAATGATCCCATTCACAATAGCCCCCAAGAGAATAAAATACTTAGGAATATACTTAACCAAAGATGTAAAGGAATTCAATGAAATCTATAAAAGCCTAAAGAAAGAAATTAAAGAGGACACTAGGAAATGGAAAGACATCCCATGCTCATGGCTAGCGAGAAGCAACATAGTGGAAATGGCTATACTGCCAAAATTGATATACAAATTCAATGCAATCCCCATTAAAATCCCAAAGACATTCTTTATGGAAATTGAAGATATAATCCAAAGATTCATATGGAACAAGAAAAGACCTAGAATAGCCAAAACAATTCTAGGCAAAAAGAGCGATGCTGGTGGTATTACAATACCAGACTTCAAACTCTACCATAGAGCCATAATAACAAAAACTGCTTGGTATCGGCACAAAAACAGACCAGAAGATCAGTGGAACACAAAGAAGACCCAGAAATAGAACCACATACCTATAGGCAACTTGTATTATACAAAAGAGCCAAAGATATACAGTGGAACACACACAGTCTATTCAATTATTGGTTCTGGTAAAACTGGGAAGCCACATGCACAAAAGTAAAATTTGACCCTAGCCTTTCGCCATGCACAAGCATTAACTCAAAGGGAATCAAAGACCTCAACGTCAGACTGGAAACCGTGAAACTGCTACATGATAAATTAGGAGAGACAGTGGAACAAATAGGCATAGGCAAGGTTCCTGAACAGAATCCCAGGGTCACAACAGATTGAAGAGAGACTCGATAAATGGGACTACCTAAAAATAAAAAGTTTATGTACAAATAAAAACATAGTCGCAAAAGTGGGGAGACAGCCAACCAACCGGGAAAAGATATTTTCCAACAATATATCTGACAAGTGCTTTATATCCAATATCTACAGGGAACTCACAAAACTAATCCCCCCCAAACCCAATAAACCATTTACTAAATGAGCAAGGGAACTAAAGAAAGACTTATCAGAAGAAGAGATTAAAATGGCAGAAAAGCATATGAGAAAATGTTCATCATCTATGGTCATAAAGGAAATGCAAATAAAAACAACTCTAAGAAACCACCTTACCCCAACAAGAATGGGCAAGATTTTGAACTCAGACAATGACAGGTGCTGGCAGGGTTGTGGAGAACCCTGCTGGTTCTGGTGCTGGTGGGAATACAGACTAGTTCAGCCACTCTGGAAAGCAGTGTGGAGGTTCCTCAAAGAACTGAAAATAGACCTTCCCTATGATCCCGCCATACCATTTCTGGGCATCTATCCTGAACATCATGACCCAAGATATGATAAGGTCACCTGCTCAGCTTTGTTCATCTCTGCACTATTCATAATAGCCAGGCGATGGAAACAATCCAGATGCCCTACTGCAGATGAATGGATACAGAAAATGTGGTATATCTACACAATGGAATTCTACATAGCCAATAGATTAGATAAAATAATGGCATTCGCAGGGAAGTGGATGAATCTAGAGCGAATCATGTTGAGTGAGACAAGTCAAGACCTAAGGATCAAGAGGCGCATGGTATCCTTAATATGTGGCTATTAAATCCAAAGAGTACAAGAGCGAGGACACAATAACTGCATACCCAAAGCTATGGACATGGTAATGGAAATATAAACATAACTATATAGACATTAAAACCTATGACTCTATAGACATAATGTTTTATTTCTCAAATTAATATGTTTCTATGACATACAAACTCTTAGCCTAATTTTGAATAAGTTCTAAATACTAAGTCCCAGTGATTGTAAATAGAGATTCCCTCCTTGAACACTTGTTTGTTAAACTTGTCATTTAAAATATGATGTAAAAATCAACATTAATAAATTCTTTAAAAAAACCCTATGACTCTATAGGTACATTTTATTTCATAAATTAATATATCTCTGATATACAAAACCTTAACCTAACTTTGATTATGTTATAAAAACTAAGTGCCAGGGATTGTATATAGAGATTCCCTTCTTGAACACTTGTTTGTCAAACACGTCATTTGAAATATGATGTAACAATCAATGTTTATAAATTCTTTAATAAAAAAAGAAAAAAGAAAAAAAAAGTAGCTGGGCTGACACCTATAATTCTAGCTATTCAGGAGACTGAGATCTGAGGATCGTGGTTGGAAACCACACTTGGCAGGATAGTTCTCATGACTCTTATCTCAACAACCAAAACAATTTTGGATCCTCTTGCAATCTCACCTTCCACAAATGGTGAGGTTTTTGTTCCCAGTGTTGCATCAATTTGTGGATATTTGGGGACGTAAATGTGCAGGGACCAGGAATAAAATAATGAGTTCAAACAAATGATGAGCACATAAATGGCAGTTGGTGTTTGTTTTCTTTCTAGAGGAAGATGTGTTGACTTACCTCAGAACAGGGATAGTTACGGCTTCCGGGTGACCTGGGGTGGCAGTCCACTCGGTCCAGAAACACGGAGGCCCAAGCAGATCACCAGCACCTGGTCACCACCCTGAATGCAGAACCAGCAAGGGAAAGTTCTAGCATCCCCCATGGCCACATGAAGACGGGGATCTAGGAAACCTGGAATCAAGGCCAGAAGAGAGGCTCCGGTAGCCTCTGAGTGCTGCCTTCCTTCTCTCATGCTTGTTGTGTCTCAGCAGCCAGGTTCACTGGGTGCCTGTGAGCATGCGTGGCACTTCTGCGCCAGGGCCCAGCACTGGCCACACATGCATGTTCCCGTTCAGCTCTGGGCTAATCTTGTAGTGGTCCAGCTCCATTTGCAAGTCAGCCCTGAGGCTAACAAATCCCAGTGCCAAACAAAAGCATGAAAAAAAAGGAATTTCAGAGGAGTCTTCCTGGGTTTGAACGCTATCCTATAAGATCAGGGGTTTTGAGGGGGGCTCTTGCTCTCTCTGTATCTACAGGTCTTGGGGCTTCAATGCAGCAACCTGGTGCAGTTTCTGTTTTATTTATCTCTTTTTCTCTTGACTGGTGTTCTTGCACTTGAGCCATAGCACCACTTCTGCCTTTTTTTGTCAGCTGTGGGACTTGAACTCTGGGCCTGGGCACTGTCCCTGAGCTCTTCAGCTCAAGGCTACAGGCCTACCCCTGGAGCCACAGCACCACTTCCGGTTTTCTGGTGGTTAATAGGAGGTAAGAGCCTGACAGTCTTTAGTGCCTGGGCTGGCTTTGAACCACAATCCTCAGATTTCAGCCTCCTGAGTAGCTAGGAGTACAGGGGTGAGAAACCCTGGCCTGCTCTGACAATAGATTTGCATGTGTACATATCCTGAGTTTTGAACTCAGGGTTTGGTCAATGCACCTGGGGTATTTTGCTCAACATTTGTGCTCAATCACTAGAGTCGGAGCTCTACATTTAGTGTTCTTAGTATTTAATTGGAAGTAAGTCTCACAGCTTTCCTATCCAGGCTGGCTTTGAACTCTAATTCTCAAACCTCAGCCTCCATAGTAGCTAGGTATATAGGCATGAGATACAAATGCCCAGCCTGTAATTTTACCTATTTCCTTGAGCAAAGCAGAATACTACATGAGTTACAATAGCCAATGAACTCTTCTTTCTATTGAATAGTGCTTTCTATAACTATCTTTTTTCCATGCCAAGGGAATAGACGCAGCTTCCAAGATGACCTACTAAATAAAACTAAAGAAAAATTTTGCCTTAGCAAATTACATCTTCAATGGGACAGAATAAGATTAGCCAAGATCTAGAATCATTTAAGCATAAGCAAAAGGGTGGAACACAATCAAATGTGCTAACCAGAAGACTAAAAATTGTCTGTCTCAAAAGCTTTCTCAGAGCCGGGAGTTTGGCCTAGTGTAGAGTGCTTGCCTAGCATGCTCAAAGGCCTGGTACCACATACATAGAAAAAAAATCTGGGAGTGGATCTGTGGCTGAAGTAGTAAAGCTCTAGCCATGAGAAAAATCCAAGGATAGCGCTCAGGCCCTGAGTTTGATCCCTGTGACTGGCAAAAAAAAGAAGGTTTCTCAGCTCTGAATGTTTAATAGAAATCCTGAAAAGTTTGATATGCCAAGTGGAAGAGGCAGGGTACTTCCAATTAGCCAGGGACCACCAAAGTCCTGGTAGAGGTGGAAAAATTAAAGGAAGATTGGAATGGAAGCAAGGACATACAAGTGGTTGTGCTAAGACATCACTCCTGAGAATAGGTGGTTTGTAGACCTGAAAACAGCCATGAATCAAAGATTTTGATTTCATTCACAAATCCTTAAAGTACTGACTACTTACAAAGTACATTTTATAAAACAGTCCTTAGATAATGGCCAATATTGAGTGGTAAAGTATTTCTGTTCAGTCTGATCAACTTTCAGTCATCAAATTAGGTTGTACTTTTCACATATATGCAATCATGAACACAAAAATTAGAAAAAGCAAAATGAAAACAAAGTCCTGTCATTTCTGCTAGGGTGGACGGAGGGGATCCAAGGGTTCCCTTTTATTTTCAATTACATGAATGAAATCAGGGAAGAAACAGGCTCTTTCCTTACTCTTCTGGTGTTGAGCACAAAACAAATATACTTAATTTCATCAGATGATTTTGTGTGAGAATATCAATGTTCAAATCCAAACTCTCCTCGGTTAAAGAAGAAAGAATAGGGTTTTTTTTGGGGGGAGTGGGTTTTGTATTTTTGGAGGAGCTGTCCCAACTCCCATCTGCCCAATGGGCTGAAGCCCCAGCCCTCTGACGGGAGACTGACAAGCTGGTGGATCCTAAGACTCAGCACCCCACCAGGGGAGGCAGAGCTGTCCCAGCTCTCACGTGCCCACCAGGCTCCTCTCCCAGGGCACTGGATCTGGAGAGTGGAGAGCGCTGGGAACCTGCTTTACAACAGCGGGTAGGGGGTACATGAAAATAGGAGCCAGCATCTGCCCCCCCTCAATTCTTGAGCGGGGCATACTCTAGCTGGGAATCCTGACAAGACAGCACCGAGGGGCCCCCCACACTCACAGACTCTGACAAAGCAGTGGAAACACAGCAGGGATCTGAAGGGCCGACCAGCAGCCAAGCTTCCCTTCTGAGAACCAAAAAGGCGCGGCTCCACCCTTGGAGCCCATGACCTCAGCTGGGCCCCGCCCCTGGGAACAGAGGGGTGTCCTGCTGGTCCTGCTGAGAGCCCCTGAAACTCTCAAACCCCAGTCCCTTCACTTGGGGCTGCCCGTGGAAGCAGCAGAGGAAAACGTCTGCCAACCACACTCAGATGGAAGCTCGCAGATCCATCCGATGGTCCACTGTGAGGCCACTGATTGGGCTAAGAGCTAGTCGTGCAGCAACACATAAGTTTTACTCTAATACTTTCCAAACTTTGTACTCAAATACACTACCTACTTACCAACTTAGGTCAGTTATCCTTATGCTATAAATTTTCTTCATTACTACAATATTCTTACACTCCTACATTAATCCTCTTGTACCTCCCCTGACCTCTCTCATTCTATTTTTCTATCTCTGGACCTCTGTTCGTCTTTCAACCCTTACACTGCATGGATCTACAGTTGATGACTGTTGAGCAATACTGTATATCTAGGTGTTTAATTATTCTCTAGGCTCAGAGGGACTTAAAGACAATAGAGATTGGATTGAGAGGCTTATTGTTTTGGGTATAAATCCCTTATCAGTGGATGTATTAGACTTGTCTGTAATTGCACAAAAAGAAAGAGTGATAACACCAATCAAAACTTGTGAACATCTAGTGTCTGCCAGCTACAGAGGTCTAGGTTGGTTATATCTGAAAAACTATAATTGTGTTTAGTATTAATCTTGCTCCCATTTTCAAATGGGCAGAACAAGAAACTCCAGAAAAATGTCAAATCAAGAAACAACATCCCCCACCCAATGTAAACAGACAAGGGAACAGTCACTGGCAAAGCTAGAGGAGAGTCTTCCAAATGGTATACAAATGAAATTGATATACATCATGAATGAAAAATGTGAAAATATAAATAAAGAGATAAGGGAGGAAGCCATAGCTGAACAAGAGGAAACCATAAACAAGGTGATAAGTGAAAAAGAAGAAGCCATAAAGGAGGCCATAATACAGGTTTTTCAACGAAAGATGGATGAATTCATAGAATCCACAAATAAAAAGGTGACCGAACTCCAGCTAATGTTCAAAGAAAATAAAGCTACTGAGCTAACCACTCAAATGGAAATCAAGGAGATAAAGAAATCCATACATGATCTAAAACAAGAGATGCAAGGCATCAAAAATGAGCAATTACAAGCAAGGGAGATGAAAAATAAAGTAGATAGCTTTGATAGTAGCTTAGACATTGAGAGGAGAGAATTTCCGGGGCTGAAGATAATTTAGTTATTATAGTGAAAGAACAGAAAATGAGTCAATCTAAATCTAGGAAAAATGAGAGAGCGCTTCAGGATGTCCAAGATACATTTAGGAAGCCTAATTTAAGGCTAATTGTTATTGAGCAGGGCCTGGAGAAAGAGGTCAATGGTATTGTTGTCCCTAAGCTCTCAAGCTCAAGTTTTGTGCTCTGCAATTTGATTCACAGTGCCACTTCCTGTTTTCTGGTAGTTAATTGGATGTAAGAGTCTCACGGACTTTAGTGCCTGGGCTAGCTTTGAACCATGATCTTCAGATCTCAGCCTCGTGAGTACCTAGGATTACGGGAATGAGACACTGGCACCCAGCTGACTGTTCTTTTTGTTCTAGACCCGTTGATGGTACTTGTAGTTAAGACTGATATCATTTGGGTGTAGAGATAGTGAAAATCATCATTTTTATTTAGCATGCCTTTAAATAAAGGATTAATAAAAATCAGAGGTTGACTCTTTTCTTTTGCCAATCCTGGGGCTTGAACTCAGGGCTTGAGCACTGTTATTGGCTTTCCTCAAGGCTAGAGCTCTATCACTTGATCCACAACACCACTTCTAGATTTTTTCTATGTATGTGGTATCAACGAAGCAAACCTGGGTCTTGATTCATGCTAGGCAAGCACTCTACCACTAGGACAAACTCCTGGCCACAAATGTTGCTTTCTTCAAAACCAGTGTCAGTACATCCTTGAAGTAAAGATTTTCCTATGCAAATATGTGCAGGTAAAGAGTTGCTTGAGTAAATCCCACCCCCATCCCCACCACCAGGATTAAATATCCTTAAAATGATAGCTCAGAGCCGGGTTCCAGTGATTCATGCCTGTAATCCTAGCTACTCAGGAGACAGACTGATAGATATCAGATAGAGATCAATAGATAGATAGGTAGGGAGATAGAACAAATAAGGCTAAAGCTGTAGTTCAAGCATACTTGCCTAGTACATGGAATCCCAGGACATAAACACTAGTAAGGCATAAAATATATAAATAATAATCTGTGACTGGGAGCATGGCCTAGTGGTAAAATGCCTCCTAACAATCACAAAGTCTTATGTTTGTTTCCTTGGTACCACATACAAGAAAAATGAAATGATCCTGGGCCTCAAATGGTAAAGCACTAACCTTGAAAAAGCCCAAGAATTTTGCCTAAGCCATGAGTTTAAGCTTCAAGCCTGTCAGAAATAAATAAAATAAGGAAACAAGCAACATTTCATGAATAGTGATTAACACACCTGTGTTGTTTGAGATTTGTCTTCCTCACACTACTCTAATCAAACATGTAGTTCATCAAATAGAATATCAAAGTTAGATAACGTTCTGAGACTTGGCTAAAATATTTATTAAAGTTTTTAATCCTTTGGGAAATGCAAATGTGAACTACTGTAAAACATTTTGAATACTACAGATTAGTTCAGGCCAAGATCAAGCTGTACTACAGATACTGAAACACATAGAACAAAACATGGGTTTTTTATAATTGATAAATTTCAATTTATCTGACAGTTTTAAAAACTTCAGTTATATGCCAGGCATGGTGGCTCATGCCTGTAATCATAGGAGGCTGAGATCTGAGGATCAATGTTCAAAAGCCATTCCTTGCAACTATAGAGAGAGAGAGAGAGAGAGAGAGAGAGAGAGAGAGAGAGAGAGAGAGAGAGAGAGAGAGAGAGAGACAGAGAAGAGAGAGAGACAGAGAGAGAGAGAGAGAGACAGAGAGAGAGAGAGAGAGAGAGAGAGAGAGAGAGAGAGAGAGAGAGAGAGAGAGAGAGAGAGAGAGACTCTTACCTACAATTAACCACCAGAAAAACAGAATGGTATAGGGTGGTATCCTTGAGCTGAAGAGCTCAGAGACAGCACCCTGTCCCAGAGTCTAAGCCACATAATTAAAGAAAAAGAAATCATTTATAAAAATCTGTAGTGTTGCCAGGCTCTGTGGCTCACACCTATAATCCTAGCTACTCATGAGGCTGAGATGTGAGGATCACAGTTCAAAGCCAGTCCTAGCACTAAAGTCCATGAGTTCTTTTTTTCTTTGGGGGGGGTGTCATCAGGCTTGAACTTGGCCTGGGTGCTGTCCCTGAACTGTTCATATCAAGGCTACTTTCCTACCCTTGAGCCAAGCTCCACTTCCCTTTTTTAGTGGTTAATTGGAGATAAGAGTCTCTGGTCCATTTTGTGCCCCGGCTGGTTTGGCACCTTGGTCCTCAGATCTCATCCTCCTGCATAACCAGGATTACAGGTGTGAGCCACAGCACTGGGCTAATTCCATAAGACTCAACTCCATTTACCCATGAGAAAACCAGAAGTGACTCTGTGTCTTGAGGATTTGGAGTAGCTGTGTGCTTAAGAGCTTAAGGATAGTGCCCAGGCCCAGAGTTCAATATTCATGACCAACAAAATATAAAAATATGTGGTGGAAACTTGGGCCTATGGGCCACTCATGTGTAGTTCTGTCTATTCAGAGGCTGAATCTCCGGTTTGTGCCATAAAGAAAGCCTGGGCATGGGATAGGAATGTGGCTCAATAGTAGAGAACTTCAGACATCAACAAATGCTGGTGGGGATGTGGAGAAAGAGGAACTCTAATGCACTGCTGGTGGAAATGTAAATAAGTAGAGCCACTGGAAGGCAGTTTGGAGATAACTGAAAAAACTAAAAATAGAACTTCCCTGTGAATCAACCATGCCAATCCTGGACATCTACCCTGAGCATCATAACTCGGGATATGATGAGGACACCTGCGCAGCTATGTTCATCGCTGAGCTTCTCAATAGCAATGTGATGGAAACAACCCAGGTACCCCACTACAGATGAGTATATCATTATATATATATATATATATATATATATATATATATATATATATATATATATATATACAGAGAGAGAGAGAGAGAGAGAGAGAGAGAGAGAGAATATATATATGTATATATACCCACAAAATGGAATTCTACATAGCCAACAGACAAGATAAAATGATGGCATTCGCTTGGAAGTGGATGAAATGAGCAAATTATGTTGAGTGAGATAAGTCAAGACCAAAGGAAGAAAAGGCATCTGGTCTCCTTGATATAGGGATACTATATCCCAATAGTACAAGAGCAATGGTCCAGTATTTGGGTACTCAAGGTTATTGACACTGTCTTGGATATGTAAATATAACTACATAGACATAAAATGTATGATCCCATATTTAGACATGTTATATAGATCACTATGTGTCTGACATACAGTCTCTCAGTTTAATCTTAATTATGTTCTAAAATTTATGTGCCAGTGGTTGCATAAAGAGATTCCCTTCTTGAATACTTGTTAAATATGATATAGGAAATATGATGCAAAAAATCAGTGTTAATAAAATCTTTTAATAAAAAAGGCAAAAAAACAACAAAAAATGGTAGAGAACTTGCCTAGCATACATGAAGTCCTGGGTTTGATTCCTCACTACCACATAAACAAAGCTAAAAATGTGGAGCTATGGCTCAAACAGTAGAGTGGTAGCCTTCACCAAAGCAAGCTCAAGGAGAGTTCACAGGCTCTGAGTTTTAGCCAGTGGCTACCAAATTTAAAAAATAAGAGCCTGGCAAAAAAAAGTCTGTGAGAATTACATTTCAAAATCACCTTGCCCAGCTTTAAAAAAATGAAAGACAAAATATGGACCTATACCAGGGAGAGTGTCCAGGCCCTGACTTGAAGCTCCAGATCTGGCACCAAGGGAGAAAGTAAAAATAGTAGAATGAGATATTTTGTTTTGGTGCCATTTTGGGGACTTTAAGCTAGGCCTATAGTCTGTCACTGAGATTCTTTGAAGTCAAGAGGAAATGGATCATGTCCCACATTATGTGTTTGATTTTTTGTTTCGTTGTTTTTTGCTGGTCCTGAGGCTTAAACACAGGGCCTTGAGAACTGGTCTTGAGATTTCTCAAGACTTGTGCTCAACAACATGAACCAAAGCACCACTTTGTTTTTTCTGTGTATGTGGCACCAGGGAATCAAATTCAAGTCTTCATTCATGCTACCACTAGGCTACACTCGTGGCCCTCAGCCCATCTTGCAGTGAGTTTTCGCACTTGTCCCTTCACAAAGCTGGTCATATGACCAGGATCCCTTTCCATTCTGACACATATTCTTGATTCTAAAGAAGAAATAATTGTGAAACAAACCCCAGGGGTGTCACCTGCCACAAAATCAATTCCTATAGCACAAATACCATTGCTTGAAAACAGCACCTCAGATTTTCTTATCTCTTTACAGAAAAGCATATTACTCATATATTAGAGGTTGAAGTTAGCAATCTCAATGGTAGCAAGTCAGCCAAAATGACTTCTTGTATACATGGAAGTCTGGCCCAAGTGTTCTGTGTAAAAAGCTAATATGTGCAACAAGCTTCTTGCCAGGCCTTTCTCCAAACAGATCCCTAGATCAACTATTGTGTCATCTTGGAAATCAACAGTCCATGTCATACCTCATTCACACTTAGAAAATCTTCATGAACACCTCCAAAAAAAAGCAGCAGCTTATAGCACAAAATTTTAGTGAAGATTTACATCTATGACTTCAAATTCTTTCATTTCATATTTGCACAAAGAAGTCTGACTCACTGGAAGCAAAGTGCTTCACTTATCAACCCTTTACTTTGGTGGATGGAAAGGGGAAGTTAACCCAAAGAACAGCTGGGAGCTTGAGGTTCAAGTTGGACCAGCTTTGAGACACCTGTTATGTAAAATACAGCTTACATATCTCAACATCAATGGTCCTATCTTACCACAGTCTACATCCTCCATTGCCTTCATTACTTGGTTCTCTGTATTCACCAGTAAATCCAACAGATTCACTCCCCCAAATGCAGCTCACTGGTCCCCTACTAAGGACTTATATGCTGGGACATTAGATTGTACATGGAAAAGAACAATGTTGAGGTCAAGAGTTTGACCTAGGGGTTGAGTGCTTGCCTAGCATGGATGAAAACCCAGATTTGATTCCTTGATACCACATACATAGAAAAAGCTGGAAGTGATGCTGTGGCTCAAGTGGTATAGTTCTAGCCTTAAAGTCCAAGGACAATCAATACTCAGGCCCTGAGTTCAAGCCCAGGACTGGCAAAAATACCCTCTTATTTATATTCAAGAATTTGAACAGGGAAATTTTAATAAAATTAAAACAATTTATGATATAAACATTAGACATCAATCAATAGTAAAATATTTGTCAGGAGCAGGGGTTGGGGGAGAAGGCAGGCTCAAAGTTACCTGCAGGAAGAAAGCTAATTCAGGCTCCACAATGGTATCTACCAAGTTATGAAACACAGTGCTCTTCCTGACACTTACTTAGTTTACTAAATGTAAGAATGGAGAAATTTTCCATTAATCGCACAGGGGTTAGTTGATCCTGCTAAATAAGAACTTTGCCAATTTGAACTGTTTGTGGCAGATCTAGGCAGGGTTAAAGTAAATGGAAGAATTACTGCGTGGTCTTCTTCAGAAGCATCTCTGGGTCATCATACAATTCAAAATTGAGTTGGGCCTTTCTACTAATGAAAAACCGCTCACCATCCACAGGCTTCCTACAGTAGTGATGGCTCCAGATCTCCATCTGTCACCATCGCACACATCACTGATGGCTACTAGGTCATGAGTTCCGAGGTGACTGCATTCTGTAGGCCCAAATCTGACAATAGAAATGAATGCATGATTATTAGAGAAGTTCTGGGGGGACACAAAGGCCGTGAGACCTAATGGGGAAAGCTGTAGAATGTGAATTTGAACTGAACATGGATGAGGAAGTAGGGTGTATTTAATGAGTGGCCATGCCTGTTTTCTTTCTAATAGAGAACACACATTACCTGGAAGAGAATACCCATCAAAGGCTATTGTGCCAAACTGGTAGTAATAAGGAAAATCACCAGTCTGGGAGGACTTTCCCTAGGGATCTGGTTCCATCCATACTCACAAGCTCTCAGGTCCCCACACAAGGACTTCCTCGCCTTGTTTTTGATCAGATAGGTCACAGGTTGTTCCAGCTGGTCAAGGAGAATGTGTAAACAGAGGAGCAGGTCCAAGGAGGGCATGTTGAGCATCATGTAGAACATGAGTTCATTCAGGGTGTGTCTGTTTTTGCGATCATAGAAATCATCAGGAGAAAATTCCATCCACATCATGAGGATGGAACAAAGGGTGCTGTGGGCAGATTGGTGATGGGAGAGTGAGCAGCTGCCCTCCCTAATATCAAGACCTTCCCACCATAGCCCCTTTCTCGCTTGACTCCCATGGAGAGGTGTTCATCTTAGATGCACACATGCAACTTGTGAAAGAAGTTTCGTGTGTGGATCCTGCAAGCAGAATGATCTTCACCACTCAATTCTAGAAACTTCTAGAATACAAGTCTTCAAAATTTCATTGAGAGAGGGAATTTTAACACTGATTGTAGACTTTCTGCACAGAGCCTTTCCTGTCATCCCTGATACCAGAAGCACACACACAAGTGTGTGCTCTGCCATCCACTCAAGTCCCAAGCCTCAGTCCCCTGCTGCAAATCAGAGTTGGTGATTCACAAAGGAGAAATTTGCACTTGGAGTCAGAAAATCCAAAGATCCAGTTTCAAGGACAGCCCATCCCTGGCCCCTAAGCCCACTTCTTCACTTGCTCATCTTCCTTACAGTTAGGCTGGAGCAATTTGTACCTGATGAAGAAGAGGAGAAGAAAGTCACCCTCTGGCTTTCTTTTTCAGAACTAAGTGGACATCTATGGGGTTGGCTAAATCACGTTGAGAATACATAACAAGAAGACACGTGGGATAAATCTATACTGTTCTGTAAAAAACTGAAAACGTTTGAATGACTGTATCCAAAATAAATGCTCTTCATAGTGACAGTGCCTTGTGCCTATAATCCTAGCTATTTGGGAGGTTGAGCTCTGAGGAACAGAGTTCAACACCAGCCTCTAAGGAAATTTCCATGAGATTGTTATCTCCATTAACCAGCAAACAGCCAAAAATCCAGCTGTGGGTCACGTGATGAGCACTCCATCACTTCACCACCAAAATCTGTGACAAAAAGAAAAGTTCCTAAATTCAAGGCACAGGATCAGAACTAAAAATAAAAATGCCTCATAAATCTGTAAATGAGGAAGCCCAATATCTCCTTTTCTGGTGGTTCAGTAGACACAGGGTCCTCAGTCCATCCTCTTCCTAGCTTTCCACTGTCTACATTACTGCACAGGCCTCCAAGATTGTTTTTGAAACCTTAACTAATTGAAAATGTGGTTTCCTAGGACTTCATCCATGTGAGGGCTGAATTTGTGTGCCAGCGTCTTGTGCCTCTGATCATAGCCTCTCAGTAAGTAGACTTCTGAGGCTTCTGTAGCTTCTGAGGGGAATGACATGTGCTGGGTGGCCAGGTCTAGAAAATCAGACAAGGTGTGCAGTTGTGTTATCCCACATTTTCAATACAACACCCCAGTAGGAACACACAGGCTCTGAGATGCCGAGTATTCCCAAGTCCCATCCAGGAAAAGCTGAGTAGCCCTGAGCTTGAGGAAGGCACACTCACTTTCAAAACAAAATAGCCAGCACTTACTCCATTGTCCCACAGAGTCTATAATTATTTAGAAAGTTTTGAAGAAAGTAAAGATAGCCTTTCTGGTGTGCAGGGACCAGGTTCATCACAAGCATCTCCAGCAGGCCTGCCTCCAGGCTCCACACATTACAGGGCACATTCATAGTCCCGCCTGAGTCATTATCACTCTAAGGGTAAAGACAAAGTATCTTTTAAAAGTGGAAATGGGAGCACACTTCAAATTGAGTAATTGTGACAGAGTAGATTGAAAACCACACAGAAAATGTTCTATCATTATTGGCACTGAAAAGCACACAAGAAGAAGGTATCTTGACTATTCCTCTCCTGAGATGCCTTGTGTTTCCATTGATTTCTTGGTGGAAAATAGACTGAGGTGTTGAACTGGTTGCTGGGCACGGTCCCAACTTCTCCAGGCTCGAGAGACACAGCCATATCCCAATTTCCTGAGACCCGAGTCTCCTGACATTCTCCTAGAGCATGAGATCATCTTTCTCCTTCCAGAGTCACAGGCCAAGAGATGGCTTGACCAGACTCTCATTTATAATTCCTGGCTACCGGGGTTCCATGTTCCATTCCATTGTGAAGGAGGAAGGGTCACTGCTCTGGGACCAATGACCTAAGCTGCTTCTCACATAAGATCTACCTGAAGAAAAACTGGAGGCCAAATCCCCCTTCCCACTGCACAATGTGTACACATAGACAAAATAAGAGTCACACCTTGTCTTTTGAATCCTGAATTCCTCAGCTAGGCCTAGGTTCTGTCCTGGACTGTGCTTCAAGGAGCAATTCCTAGGTCACATCAATATCTTCCTTGCCACCATTCCTCTCATCCTGCACAAATCATTTTGTCTCTCTGACCTTGCCATGAACTTTCTGCACACTTTGCTGACATTAGAACTGAGGACATTGTTAAGTGTTTATAACTTAAATATCATATTTCCCTTGAAATCACTTTGTGGTATCATCTAGAGCAAATACACATACTCAGGTAATGGAAAATAAAGACATGTCTGAATCAATGTCATGTGTTCTCATATGTACTCATTTGTTGCTAAGTGGTATTTATGGATCTGGACATGCTGCCATACACGTGACAGGTACCACTGTCAAGTGATCCCTCTTTCACAGTTCACATGAACATAATGCATCGTGCTACAGAGCCATAGTAACACAAACAAGTTAGTATTGGCACAAAAATAGACCCAAAGATCAATGGGACAGATTGAAAAACCCAGAAATAAAACCATATACTTGGGGCCGGGAGTTTGGCCTACTGGTCAAAGTGCTTTCTTGCATGTATGAAGACCCAGGTTCAATTCCTCGGTACCATATATAGAAAAAATCCGGAAGTGGTTCTGAGGCTCAAGTGTTAGAGCTCTAGCCTTGAGAAAGTCCAAGGACAGTGCTCAGGCCCTGAGCTCAAGCCCAGGACTGGCAAAAAAAAACACATATACTTATATTTGTCTGATCTTCCACAAAGGAACAAAAGACATACACTAAAAATGCCTCTTCAACTATTGATGTTATAATCCTAGCAACTCAAGAATCTCAGGTCTGATGATCAAGGTTCAAAGATAGTGTAATAAATCACCAGGAAACCAGTAGTGGCACTGTGGCTCAGAGTAATAGAGTGCTAGCCTTGGGCACCAAAGCTACAGGACAGCATTCTCAGATGGTGATTTTTACTTAAGTTAATTTTGTATCTCACTTTGCAAGTATTTGAGGGCTATGGTTATACAGACCTAACAGGTAAAGAAAATGAGTTCAGCAAATTGTCACTGGCTCACACCTATAGGATCATGGTTCAAAGCCAGCCCAGGCAGAAAAGATACTCTTACCTCTTGTCAAGTACTCAAAAACCGGAAGTGTTACAGTGGCACAAAGTGGTAGTGTGTTAGCCTTGAGCAAAAGAGCTCAGTGACTGTGCCCAGACCCTGAGTTCTATCCCTAAGACTGAAGGGAAAAGAAAGATCACAAACATAAACAGTGAGCACAGTAGAGTATAGACTCAGGATTAAAGATTAAATTAACAAATAACAAATATCATCAACAACAGTTCTTTGAAATTTGTATATGGAGAATATAGAAGAAAAAATGATGAGAAAACATTGATTCATTTCTAACCACTCTTGTATTATTTGCTTTGAAATCATTAACTGCTTTTAAACTAAACAGGCATGTAAGTATCATTTTAGAGAAAACAACACTTATACATGCATTTTAATCTGAATTCGATATTTTACAATTTGCCTCTTAGTGAATCATCATTCTCTTTTCATATAAAATACATGTAACCCCTTTACTTAATATTTCATATAATTTCAACATGTGATTATATCATAACTCCTCAATTTCTTCTTTTCTCCCAATTTCCCCTGCTCTCTATCCTAGTGCTTAAACTCAAGGCATCACTCATGCTAGGTAGGTGCTCGATGAGTTGAGCTGCACACCCTGCTCTTTTTGTTTTACTCATTTTTTATGTTTATGACCAGGTCAGCTTGGACCATAATCTTTCTTTCTTCCCTTTCTAAGTAGTTGAGATAAAAAGCACAATGCACTGGGTTTACCTATTGCTTGAGATACAGTACTGTGAACATTTTGCCTAATCCTCAGTTTCTCAGTATCTTTTTCTTTTTTGGTTGGGGGGGTTGGGGTCATGGGGTTTGAACTCTGGGCTTGGACATGGTATCTGAACTCTTCGGCTCAAGGCTACCACTCTACACCTAGAACCACAGTCCCACTTAACCTTTTCTAGTTATAAATTGGAGATAAGAGTCTCCTTGTATTGGGGTCCTCAGATATCAGCCTCCTGAGTAACTAGGATTAAAGACATGAGACAATCCCCATGGCTTCTCAGTAACTGAAGTAACTAGAAATACATGTCACAGCTACCATGCTTGTTTCTAATTATTAACAATTAAAACACATGAACAAAGTTTTAATAATTTAAAACATAAGAACAAACGTTTAATAATTTTAAATGTTCATTTTGGGCACAATGGGTGCTTTTAGTTTCCTAGTTTCAAATTCCACCAAAATTTTTTTTAACTTTTTATTTTCCGGATTTAAGAAACTGATAAACTTTAAAAAAAAGCTGATTAAGTATTTTTAAAAAATAAAAAGCCTGTGGCCAGGAGTTTGGCCTAGTGGTAGAGTGCTTGCCTAGCATACACGAAGAACCAGGTTCGATTCCTGAGCTCAAGCCCAGGACTGGCAAAAAAAAATAATAATAAATTAAAAATTAAAAAAATAAAAAGCCTAAAAGAAAGCATCCTTGCCAGCATAACTTTGTACCTGACACTTTGCAAAAAGATTTGACCTCAAAGTTGTTTTTTATGGAGAATGTATTCTATGCACAGATCTTGTCGTCCTCATCACTTATGCTGAAACAGCCTCCACATAGGGGAGAAAGCCAGGCTGTTTGAATACCCACCAAGGGAAGTCAGGGTGGTCATGTCCCAACTTTTGACCTGAAATGATTCAAGGATAATGGCAGATTAAACATAAAATCAAAGCAGAGAAATAGGAAAAATGCATCAATTTTCCAAATGTATGAGATCAAAGAGTGGGTAAAGATCGTGTATAACACTTACAGTAGGTATTTGAGCAAACATCTTTTAGTATCACAAAAAAAGTGCAACCAATGAAAACTCAAAAGCATCTTAGAGCATATTTATTTCTGAGGAGGAGCAATAAATGCAGTGTGGTATACTTGAGAAATGTATATCTAGCCTTTTAATTCTGTCAGTCTAGCCTTTGAATTCTGTCAATTGTTTTTTTCACTCTATTATGGCACTTGTGGTTTCATTCAGAAAACTAAATAAGAACATTAGCCTCGACCTCAACAGAAAAGTAAAAATTAAGTGGCTATTGTCTAAAACGCAGGGTACATTATACTCAGAAGAGATTCACTTTCCAATGCACACCTGACATTGTTAGTACTGACACTAGTAGGACGGAGTTCTAAATCAGAAAAGGAGAATGACTGACCCCTTTTAGTCTCACTCAAATTAGAAATCACTGTTCTATGAAGCTGACTGAAACAAACCACCTCCTACATCCTAGCCATTGATGTAGAAAGTAGCAGCTGATGGTCATCTTCAGTTTGCAAGGACATAAACTGAACACAATTCTGGAATGATTCTATCCTTTTGTGCTACAAAGAGTCTATTTCCATCCTCCAAACTGGGTGAAAACCCACAGCAGTATCTCACCTCTCTAAGGAAAGAACAAAACCATTAGCTCTCTCTCACACAAGCAATTTGGAATGTGTTATGATGAGCAAGGGTCTGGTTTCTCAGTTGTAAATAATTTCATTCCTTTTCTTTCATGTGTGCCAGGACTCTGGCTTGAACCCAGGATTCTTACTCTCTCTTGGCTTTTTTCCTTATGGATACCATGCTGCCAATTAAGTCATAGCACTACTTCTGGGTTTCTCACTGCTTAACTGGAGATAAGTCTCATGGTATTTCCTGCCTGAGATGGCCTGGAATCCTGATCCTCAGATCTCAGCCTCCTAAGCAGAGGATTGTAGGCATAAGCCACCAAAGTCTGGCATAAGTGTTCCTCTGATAAAATTCAAAATGGCGCTGGGTACAGTGGCTGACACTTGACTTGTAATCATAGCTACTAGCCACTAAAGAATGTGAGACTTTTTGTTGCCAGTCCTGGGCCTTGAACTCAGGGCCTGAGCACTTTCCTTGGGCTTTCTTAAGGCTAGTGCTCTACCATTCCAGCCACAGCCTCATTTCCGACTTTTTTTACATATGTAGTACCAAGGAATAGGACCCGGGTCTTCATGCATGCTTGGCAAGCATCTTACCACAAAGCCAAACTCCTGGCCCAAGAAGGAGAGACTCTTATCTCCAGTTAATTACTAGAAAATGAGAAATGGGGCTGTGTGTCCAGGGGGGGGCAGTAGCCTTGAGCTAAAGAGCTAAGGGAACAGCCCAAGGCCTGTGCTCAGGCTTTAAGTTCAAACCCCAGAGCTTGCAAAATACAAAAATGTCTCAAGGACTCTCCTGTCACATCTCCTAGCAGATAGGATTACAGGCAGGTGCCACCACTGACAAGTTTGAATAACTTTTGTGCCATCCCCTGGAATGTGGACCCCCCCACACAACACTAGTAGACAAAACAGACAAGTGTCACAGGGCAGTGGGCACTAACTGCATTCAGGTTTACACATGGGTGTGTGCACAGAACAGCTAGCATCCCATGGGCCATAGGTGGAACAGTGTGCAGTAGGCAAAGCGTGGACCCCTTTTCAGGGCCGAGGATACTGAGGTGCTGGGGTCAAAGCAGGTCTTGGTGTCCTAAGTCCCAGGCCAAGGCATGTGAGAAGCCCCAGACCTGGGGAACAGGGTACCAGCGAGGCTCCAGCACTATCTGCAAAGTGGGAGGAGCTGGACTCATTGCACCAGCAGCAGAGGAGTCCAGGATCTGATCTGGGGTTTCAAGGGACCCGGGCTAAATGAATCCTGTGTAGCAGCTCCCAGTGCACACCAGTAAATGATCACCCAACCCACCCCTGGCACTTTCTCACCATCATATGGGGAGGTGAGGAGCAGGATGCACCATTGAGACTGGAGGGGGGAGGTCTGATATAGGAACTACCAGATTGCACCAGAGAGACTGGAAAGCTCCACAAGAAGGCAGATCTCTGTGGATACAGGTGTTTGCTAGCAAGTGTATAAGAGGGCACCACAATCCTGGTGGCTCCATGGTGCCCAACACTGGTGTTGGGGGTGGGACTCCCCCCACAGCGCGGAC
Source organism: Megascapheus bottae (assembly GCF_031878675.1). Taxonomy (NCBI): domain Eukaryota; kingdom Metazoa; phylum Chordata; class Mammalia; order Rodentia; family Geomyidae; genus Megascapheus; species Megascapheus bottae. The sequence continues at coordinate 2,151,123 of NW_028327483.1, forward strand.
TCAGTGGAAACTTGGACCTGTGGGGCCTTGCTGGAGACTGTGCTCCAGCAGCCTCTGCCTCTGACATGGTGCAATCTAAGCACCTAACACCCTGAGGAGCTAGGATGACAGGCAGCTGCCAGTGGCTCCCAAAGCCGACCTTATCTTTGATTTAGAAACTCTTTGTCAATAATAGTTCAGTGTGAAGTAACAGGATATAGTAATTGGATAAAGTTAAGTGGACATACATATGTGAGAAATTTACAATTTAGAAATAATGTCAGGAATCAAATCTGTTTACACTAGTACAAACAGTAAAATACTTATGAATAAATACATCCAAAATGAAAGATACAGAGAAGATTGGCCTGGCCCCTGTGCAAGGATGACATGCAAATTCATGAAGCATTCCATAGTTTTTTATATATCATTGTTTATTTGAAATAGGATAGGGAAGGGGGGAAAACAAGATGTTTGGGAGTGGTGGGGGTAGGAAATGGGGACAAAAACATGAGAAAGGGGGCCAGGAGTTTGGCCTAGTGGTAGAGTGCTTGCCTAGCATGCACGAAGACCGGGTTTGATTCCTCGGTAACATATGCATAGAAAAAAGCTGGAAGTGGTGCTGAGGCTGAAGTGGTAGAGATACAGCCTTGAGAAAGTCCAAGGACAGGGCTCAGACCCTGAGCTCAAGCCCAGGACTGGCAAAAAAAATCAGAACGGATTGCAATGTTTGTGAAGTAATGCACAATCTACCTGGCGAATATAATATGATCCTTCCATTAATTACAATAAAAATATATTTTTAAAATATATTCAACATGTTGCCTTGGACAATGAAAATTACACTGCACAGATAGTCTTCAAGTATCCCAGTTTTTGTCTGATCTGCTTGCCTCTGAAGGAATTTTCTTTTAAGGAAGGAATTTATTAGTTTGTATAATTATATTTGCTGTCAAGTTTTTCACCCAATATTTCCTAATCATGTTGTGTGTAAAAGATCATCAAAAATCATAATAAGCTGGGCCTGACAGCTCACACCTGTAATTCTAGCTACTCAGGAGGCTGTGATCTGACGATCATAGTTCAAAGCCAGCCAGGCACTAAAGGCCATGAGACTCTTATTTCCAATTAACCACGGGAAATGCATAGGTGGCGCTGTGGCTCAGGGGTAGGGTGATTGCATTGAGCTGAGGCACTCAGGGACTGTGACAAGATCCAGAGTCAAGCCCCACATATGACACACACAAGAAAATATCATAATAAGCCTTTAGGAGAGAAGCATAGGATCTTAGATAAGAGGAAAGGAGATGAGAGATTTCTCCCAAGGAGGTGTGGTGGCTTACACCGCAATCCCAGCTACTCAGTAGTTAGCTGAAGAAATTATCAAAGAAAGGCCAGTAGTTTGGCCTAGAGGTAGAGTCCTTGCTTAATACAAAAGAAGACCTGGGTTCAATTTCTCAGTACCATATACATAGAAAGAAAGCCAGAAGTGGTGCTGTGGCTCAAGTGGTAGAGCTCTAGCCTTGAGAAAGCCCAAGCACAGTGCTCAGGCCCTAAGTTCAATACCCAGGACAGGAAAAAAACAATTTTTAATTTAAAATTTTTTATTTATTTAATAAATGAATTTCCTAATGGGACAGGAAAATCATCAGGAGAGCCATGCCATATCACTCTAGGAACAGGCTGAGTGATGGTCAGCAACAGGTGGGGGACAAAAGAGGATGGGGACTGACCCCAACCACTGCTTTTGGCTTCCCTTGGCTAGGGCTGCTTCGTGGTTCAGTGTTCATGGTAAGGTCCAGGGTCTTTTGCCTTGCCCCCTGCTCCTCAGTGCCAGGACCTGAATGTCTTTAGTGCTGAGGATGTCTTTGAACCCTGATTCTCAGCTCTCCATCTCCTGAGTAGCTAGGATTATAGGCATGGGCCAACAACAACTGGATCGAGGCTACTTCTACTATTAGCTTTTTATTTATTTATTTTTATTTATTTATTGTGGGTCACGGGGCTTAATCTCACCCTGTGTGTTGTCCCTGAGCTCTTCAGCTCAAGACTACAACCCTAACCTTGAGCCAAGGCCCATTTCCAGTTTTCTAGAGGTTAATTGGAGATAAGTGTCTCAGGGTGTCAATGTGTGACAATTAATGCACTTACTACACAGCGAATGTAACTGTAACCCCTCTATACATTACCCCAACAATAAAAAATAGTTTAAAAAATTCTCAAGTCCTTTTGTGTGTGGGCTGGCCTTGAACCTTGATCCTCAGATGTCAGCCTCCTGAGTAGCTAGTATTCTAGGTATGACCCACCAAGACTGGCTCCATCCAACCATTTGTAACTTCCTTTACTCCCTCATTATTTCCATTACTACCAGAATTAAGTTAAACAAAAACATGTCTTAATTGAAAAGCATGTCTTAATTGTGTGGTATAGGTATCTTCAGAGAGATGGAGAAAGGGAAAGTAGTGATGGCAGACAGATATTCATCCTCCTGAGAACTTTACTTTCAACCTCCAGAATAGGGAGAAAGCACATGCACTTCACATCATCCACACAGGTGTTTTACTATTGCTCAGAAAAATATAACCCTACCTAATCAGGAGGCTGAGATCTGAGGATTGACCTTCATAGCCACCCTGGGTAGTAAAGACCACTAAAGACCAAGAGACTCTTATCTCCAACTAATCACTAGAAAAAGTGGAAGTGCGGCCGTGGTTCAAGGGGCAGGGTGGTAGTCTTGCACTGAAGAACTCAAGGACAGTGCCCAGGCCCAGAGTTCAACCACCATGACCCACCAAAAAAAAAGGTGTTAAGAGAGATTTGACTTCTGTGCAAATTTTATAATAAGCATGGAATTGCATCTTCCGTTCCAAAATTTAATTCTATGTAGTATGTCATTTCTATAATTTTTGAATATACAGTGGAAGACTTTGGAGTAGTAGTAGAAAAATGGATGCTTTCCATGTTCTTGGCTGATTAAAAGTCATTGAACATTTGTTCTGTTTGCTACTTTTCTTCTAGCGAATCTGTTCTCTGATAAATACTGTGCTGTGCCTTCAGGTTGAATGATTTTTACTCAATTGTTAGAGTAATGAGATTTCTCTGTCTGAGTGTTTTATAAATACAGAGCCATGAATTCTTAGTAAAGGACATTCCATAGTTGTTCCATTCAAACAATTTCTCTCCTGTGTGTTTTCTTCTGCAAACTGAGGTCTGACTTCTTGAAAACATTTCACGGGTGCTGGTGGCTCAAGCTTGGAATCCTAGCTACTCAGGAGGCTGAGATCTGAGGATCGAGATTCAAAGCCAGCCCTGGCAAAAAAGTCCAAGAGACACTTATATCCAATTAACTACCAGAAATTAACTACTCTTACATCCAATTACCTAGCCGACATGTAAAGTAAAAAACAAAAGCAATAACTTTCTGTATTTGTTTCATTCATAGGATTTCTGTCATGTGGAACCCTGAGCTGTGCCTTCTGAGTGAAAGACTACACATTTGCTACATTCATAAGCCTTCCGTCTGTGTGGGTACCCTGATGCAAACCAAGTTTTCTCCTAGGAAGACTTCACATATTTTATTAGTCTTAAGGTTTCTCATCAGTGAGACTTCTTTTATGGTTGTCTAGGTGTCATATCTATGTGAAGGACATTGCACATTTGTTATTCATACAGTATCTCTTTTATATGTCATCTCTGATGATTAGTAAGGCCTTCCTCTAAATGAAAGAGTTTTCACATTCATAACATTCATAAAAGTTTTCTGTTTGTCTCTTCTGATGGTCAGCAAGGTCTGCCTTCTGAGTTAAAGCTTTTCTACATTAATTATGTAAGTTTTCTCTTCTGTGTGTACTCTGAGGATTGGTACGTTTTGTCTTCCGAGTGAAAAACTCTTTATGTTCATTAAAATTCATAAAGTTTCTGTCTTGTGTGTGTTCTGATGATTATTAAGGATTGTTTTCCAGGTGAAAGATTTTCCTCATCTGTTACATTGAGAATGTTTCTCTTCTGGGTGTGTTCTCTGATGCAAAGGGAGGTATGACTTCTTTCTGAAAGACTTTCCACACCTGTTACATTGATAAGGTTTCTCTCCAGTGTGTGTTTTCTGATGGGCATTGAGTGCTGACTTGTGGAAGAAAAATTTTACACACCTCTTACATGTTATAGGTTTCTCTCCTGAGTGTGTTCTCTCATGCAAAATGAGGTACTACTTCATTCTGAAAGACTTTTGACATTTCTTACATTGATATGGTTTCTCTCATGTGTGTGTTCTCCGATGGAAAGTATGGTCTATTTTCCTGGTGAAAGACTTTCCACACCTATTACATGTATATGATTTCTCTCCTGTGTGTATTCTGTGATGGGTAGTAAGGTATACCTTCACGGAGAAAGAATTTCCACATACTTTACATCCCTAAGTTTTCTCTCCTGTGGGTGTTCTCCGATGATTATTAAGTTTTACCTTCTGGGTGAAAGACTTTCCACGTTTGTTGCATTCATATGGTTTCTTTTTTGTATGAATTCACCAGTGTCTCCTAAGAGCTTATTTCTGAGTGTCTGTTTTTCTACATCTAGTACATTCAGTTGTTTTCTTCTCTCTCTGAACTACTGCTTGGGTATTGTAAGTAGACTTATCATAGTTGTCTCTATGCTGCTTATGGTTATTGTCAGAGTCTCCCACAAAAACCCAATTCTGCTTTAAAAATATGCTCTCTGAGTTTAATACCTTCCCTTCTTCACCATATTCAAAATACTTCAGCTCATCAGAACACTCAAATTTTGGTCTAAAATGCTCTGAATATCTGAAGGATTCTTCAAATACAGGAGACACGAGAGAAGGAAGATGGCGCCGAGACAACAGGGACGCTGTCTAGCTTTCTCTAACAAAAAGAGAGAACCAGGGAGTCCCACGAGCCAACTACCTAAAGAAATCCACAACAACAAACTCAAAAAGCAATGGAGAAGGACTCAAAATGGAAAAGGAGAAATCCAGATAATGCTCACATCCATCTTTCTCAAAGAATTCGGAACGTGAGGACCCCTCCCCCACCTCTCGCCCAAAGCCGCGGAAAGCCACAAAAAGCGGCAGCTGGCGCCGGACCAAGCCGCGAAATGTGGCTTGAGCGGGTGCCGGCTCCACACGGGGAAAGCGGCGGCGGGCGCTGGCTCTAAGACACGAAAAGCGGCGGCAGTGGAGGGCGCCAGGCTGGGAGCCCAATGGCTGCAGAAACCAGCACAGAACCAGGCCATCGAACGGCGGAAGCAGCAGAACCCAGACGCGGAACACAGGCGGCGGTGGAGACCCGATGGGAGTGAAAGACTCCCCACCACCGTGGAGCACCCGCAGAAGGACGCAGAGGCGTGAGTAATACAGCGCATCCCCAAACACATCGGGAAAGCGGAGCGGGTGCCAAGCAATAGAACTTAACTCAGACCCAAACACCCCGCCCGAGAAAGACTGGCGGGAGCAGGGGGGCAAGGAATTTAGAATCCTGTCCCTTCCCTCAACAGCCCCCTCCCTCAGGCCATTGACTGGAGATTGACAGGCGGGCTACCCAAAAGACCCAGCACCCCACCAAGGGAGGTGGGGCTGCCCCAACTCCCACCCGCCCAACGGGCTCAACCCCCAGCCCTCTGACTGGAGACTGACAAGCGGGCGGACCCTAAGACTCAGCACCCCACCAGGGGAGGCGGAGCTGTCCCAGCTCCCACCAGCCCACCAGGCTCCTCTCCCAGGCCACTGGATCTGGAGAGTGGAGGGCATTGGGACCCTGCCTTACAACAGTGGGTAGGGGGTGAGGGTAAATAGGAGCCTGCATCTGCCCCCCCTCAATTCTTGAGTGGGCATCCTCCAGCTGGGAATCCTGAGCAAGACAGCACCGAGGGCCCCCCCCCCACAGTCACAGACTCTGACAAAGCAGTGGAAACACAGCAGGGATCTGAAGGGCCGACCAGCAGCCAAGCTCCCCTTCTGAGAACCAAAAAGGCACGGATCCGCCCTTGGAGCTCACGTCCCCAGCTGGGCCTCGACCCTGGAAACAGAGGGGTCTCCTGCTGGTCCTGCTGAGAGCCCCTGAAACTCTCAATCCCCAGACCCTTGGCTTGGGGTCGCCCCTGGAAGCAGCACAGGAAAACGTCCGCCAACCGCGCTCAGACGGAAGCTGGCAGATCCATCCCATGGTCCACTGTGAGGCCACTGATTGGGCTAAGAGCTAGTCATGCACCAACACATAAGTTTTATTCTAATACTTTCCAAACTTTGTACTCAAATACGCTACCTACTTACCCCCTGACCTCTCTCATTCTATTTTTCTATCTCTGGACCTCTGCTCCTCTTTCAACCCTTATACTGCATGGATCTACACTTGATGGCTGTTGAGCAACACTATATCTAGGTGTTTAATTATTCTCTAGACTCAGAGGGACTTAAAGACAATAGAGATTGGATTGAGAGGCTTATTGTTTTGGATATAAATCGCTTATCAGTGAATTATTAGACTAGTCGGAAACTGCACAAAAAAAAGAGTGATAACACCAATCAAAACTTGTGAACATCTAGAGTCTGCCAGCTACAGAGGTCTAGGTTGGTTATATCTGAAAAAGTATAATCGTGTTTAGTATTAATCTTGCTGATTATATTGAATTTATTTGTATTTGGATATTTGAAATTTGATAGGGAAGGGGGGAAAACCAAGACAGGTGGGGAGTGTGGGGGGGTAGAGAAATTGGTACCAAGACATGTGAAAGGGTATCAATGTATATGAATTAATGCACCTTCTATCTGGCAAATATCATGTAACCCTTTTACTAATTACAATAAAAAAATTAAAAAAAACAAATACAGGAGACACACCTGGCCCAGATGCAGCACGTATGTCATCAGGCTCACTGTAAAGGAGCATGTTCTAACACTCACTGAATTCTTCAGTCTTCATCACTAATCCAGAATATTCCTACTCAGTTCTGCCTTATGTTTTGAACTCAAATCAAATATTCTCACTAATATCCCTCTTTCATCCACTGTATAACTATTGGTGACTCCTACTTCACACAGACATCCAACTGAATTTTCCTGGCAGGCTGTAATTATGTCCTCCATTTCTTGGATATCTAAAATGAATTACTATGAAAAAAAGACAGAAACATAAATAATATTCCAATTTTCTTTAATGTAAAGACATTTGCTTTGTATAGATTTTTTTTCCATCATTTGCTTACTTATTATTTTATTTATGTGGGTTCTGGAGGTTGAACTTGGCTTGGGTGTTGTCCCTGAGCCTTTCAGCTCAAGGCTACCACCCTACCCTTGAGCCAAGCTCCACTGCCCATTTTCTCCAGGTTAATTGGAGATAAGAGTCTCGGGTCCTTTTGTGCCTGGGCTGGCTTTGAAACTTGATCCTCAGACCTCAGTCTCCTGAGTAGGATTATAGGTGTGAGACATCCCCTCTGGCTTTTTTTTTGGTTGTGGAGCTTGAAGTGTGGGTCTGGGCTCTGTCCCTGGGCTTTTTAGCTCAAGGCTACCACCATACCCACAGAGACACAGGCCACGTCCTGTTTTATAGTGGTTAATTGGGAGATAAGTGTGCCTAGGCTGGCTTTGAACTATGATCCTCAGACATCAGCCTCAGGAGTAGCTAGGATTCCATGTGTGAGCCACCATGCCAGGTCAAGGTAGATATTTTCTCCTTCCCTAACTGTTAGGACTTTAAAACATCACAAATATTTCTACTTTGTATTGGTAGAGTTTTAAACTGAGTACCATCTACCTATACTATCCTTATGGTTGTGTTTTTCAAGTACTGTTTTCATTTACCATGTGGGAATAAGCTCTTTCTTTTATTTTCTTGAAATATGTATATATTGCTGCTTTCCTTCTCAGTCATTAAGTGAAGAACAGAAATATTTTCTAGATTCAGATACCACTGGAGTATTTTATCCATTCCCTTGCCTTTTATCTAAATGGTAAAGGTTCCTGAGAGTAAAGATTTATACATAAATCTCTTGAGTACTAACTTCTCACTATCAATTTCTTCATGTATCTGTGGGAATTTTAAAGTTCATTTCTATCAGTCTTAGACAAAGTCTAAGTACAAATCCCTTTTCTGACAATTCTGACCATAAGAACCATGAAAGTTCAAGGTGACTCCATTTCAGGACTTGTCAATCATCCACTGTAGACTAAACTCTTTGAATCTGAATCACAGTGTCTGCCCATCACTGGGAATGCCGGGGCCAACCGGCAGCAAACCAGGGTTCGCAGATTGGGGTTCCTGAAATAGGGGGCAAGGACTAGGAAGAAATAGAAGAGAGACAGACACACCGGGTCCGGTATGTCCACAGTCCAGGTAAAGACTGCCGCATTTATTTTTCACTCCTGCTACTTCCCTCCTCTAGACCCCAGGAACCTCCAGGTGTTACATTCATATGGTAATTTTCAGGTCATTTACATAGAATAGGGCAAGAAAACAATAAGACAATAAAGCCATTGTCTGATGCAAGTCAAGGAACAGTTTGATTCCACTCTGGCTCCCAACATGGGAAGACATTTTTTTCTCAAAGGACACCAGCACTGGCATATTCCTTTTTTTTTTTTTTTTTTTTTTTGCTGATTAAGTATTTTTATTTTATTTTTTTTATTTTTTTTATTGTAATTAGTAAAAGGATTACATGATATTTGCCAGATAGAAGGTGCATTAATTCACATGCATTGATACCCTTTCACATGTCTTGGTACCAGTTTCCCTCCCCCCCCACACCCACCACCCGTCTTGGTTTTCCCCCATTCCCTATCAAATTTCAAATATCCAAATACAAATAAATTCAATATATCAGATAACAAAGTGAGATACTATACCAATATGAGATAACCAAGGGACAGCAAAGGAGATGAGAGACAACATAGTACATTAAGGACAACAATCATTCATTATATGGCTTTTGTTTCAATATCCTGGAGGTCCTTTCAATTAGCTTCACATTATATGGCCTTATGTATCAAGATTTTGCTCTATTACAAATCTCTGCTAGTAGAGCCCAAGGTTTCTACTGATTATGACGAATGAGGGAAACCACTGAGCCTAAGTTCCTTTGAGTCTGGCTTACTTCACTTAATATGATTTTTTCTAAGTCTTTCCATTTCCTAACAAATGGGGCGATGTCATTCTTTCTGACAGCAGCATAGAATTCCATTGTGTACAAATACCACAACTTGTTGATCCACTCATCAACTGAGGGACATCTAGGTTGGTTCCATATCTTCGCTATGGTGAATAGTGCTGCAATGAACATTGTTGTGCTAGTGGGTTTAGTACGTCCTTGTTTCTGGATGGTTGGGTAAATGCCAAGTAGTGGAATTGCTGGGTCAAAGGGGAGTTCTATGTTTAGCCTTTTGAGGCACTGCCACACTGCTTTCCATAGTGGTTGAACGAGTTTGCACTCCCACCAACAGTGTAGTAGTGATCCCTCCTGGCCACATCCCCTCCAGCATCTGTTGTCATTTGTTTTCCTGATCCTGGCCATTCTGACTGGAGTGAGGTGGAATCTTAGAGTTGTTTTGATTTGCATTTCGTTTATGACCAGAGATGTTGAGCGTTTCTTTATGTGTCTATAGACCATTTTTGTTTCTTCTTCAGAGAAGACTCTCTTTAAGTCTTTGGCCCATTTTTTAATGGGATGGTTGATACTTTGGAGGTTAGTTTTGGAGTGCTTAAATATTTTGAGTTGTTGATATATTTTAGATATGAGGCCTTTGTCCGTTGTTTGGTTGGTGAAGATCTTCTCCCACTCTGTAGGCTTCCTGATTAGTTTAGTAGCTATGTCCATTGCCATACAAAAGCTCTGCAGTTTAATGCAGTCCCACTTATCCAGCCTTTCTCTGATTTGTTGTGATTCTTGGTCCTTATTAAGAAAGTTTCAACCTGTGCCAGGAGGCCTAGTGTATCTCCTATTCCTTCCTGTAAAGTTTTCAGTGTGTCAGCTTTTACCTCCAGGTCTTTGATCTATTTGGAGTTAATTCTAGTGCAATGTGACAAAGAAGAATCAAACTTTCGTTTTCTGCAGGTGCTTAACCAGTTCTGCCAGCACAACTTGTTGAAGAGGCTGTCTTTCTTCCATTATATATTTTTGGCTCCCTTGTCAAAGATTAGGTGGCCATAGATGTGTGGTTTAATATCTGGGTCTTCAGTTCTATTCCATTGGTCTTCAGGCCTGTTCCTGTGCCAGTACCAAGCCTGTTTTGAGAATTATAGCTCTGTAATAGAGTCTAAAGTTTGGAATTGAAATTCCTCCAGCGCTGTTCTTTCTGCTAAGAAGTGTTTTTCCTATATGGGGTCTTTTATTATTCCATATAAAATTTTGGATTGCCTCTTCTATTTCTTTAAAGAATGACATTGGGATATTAATGGGTATTGCATTGAATTTTTAGATAGCTCTTGGCAAGATTGTCATTTTCACAATGTTGATTCTTCCAATCCAGGAGCATGGGAGGTATTTCCATTTCCTTAGTTCGGCTTTAATTTCCTTTTTTAGGGTTTTAAAGTTTTCGTCAAAAAGGTCCTTTACATTCTTAGTTAAGCTAATTCCTAGGTACTTAATTTTCTTTGAGGCTACTGTGAAAGGAGTTTCTTTCCTGATTATTGCCTCGTTCCTCTCACTGTTGGCATAAAGGAAGGCAGTTGATTTTGAGGGTTGATTTTATAGCCTGCTACTCTTCCAAAGCTTTGAATCAGCTCAAGGAACTTGGGAGTAGAGTCTATAGGATTCTTTAAATACAGAATCATGTCATCTGCAAAGAGGGATAGTTTTATTTCCTCTTTCCCTAATTGGATCCCCTTTATGCTTGCTTCTTGCCTTATTGCACTGGCTAGGAATTCTAGTACTATGTTAAAGAGGAGTGGAGAGAGTGGGCATCCTTGTCTCGTTCCTGATTTTAGAGGGAATGGCTTTAGATTTTCACCATTAAGTGTAATACTAGCAGTAGGTTTCTCATACACAGCCTTTATTACATTGAGGAATGTCCCATGGATTCCTAGTTTCTCCAGAGCTTTTAACATAAAGGGGTGTTGGATCTTGTCAAATGCCTTTTCCGCGTCTATTGAGACAATCATGTGATTTTTGTCTTTGCTCCTGTTGATTTGTTGAATTATATTAATTGATTTGCGTATGTTGAACCAGCTTTGCCTCCCTGTGATGAATCCAGTTTGATCATAGTGTATAATTTTTTTGATGAGTTGTTGTAGACGGTTGGCCAGTATTTTGTTGAGAAGTTTTGCATCGATGTTCATCAAAGATTTAGGTCTATAGTTCTCTTTCTTTGATGAATCTCTGTCTGGTTTGGGGATGAGGGTTATACTGGCTTCATAGAATGAGTTTGGTAAGGAACCTTCATTTTCAATTTCGTTGAAGAGCTTGAGGAGTATTGGTGTGAGCTCTGCTTTGAAGACCTTATAGAATTCAGCTGTGAATCCATCTGGCCCTGGGCTTTTCTTAGGTGGAAGTTGTCTAATTGCCATTTCTATTTCAGAGCTTGAAATAGGCCTGTTGAGTTGGCTTAGTGCTTCTTGGTTCAGTGTGGGTATGTTAATATTGGCTAGGAATTCATCCATTTCATCTAGATTCTCAAATTTGTTGGCATAAATGTTTGAGAAGTATTCCCTCATGATATTCTCGATCTTGGTATTTTCTGTCGTGATATTACCATTTTCATCTGCGATTTTGTTTATTTCGATATGCTCTCTTCTTTTTTTGGTAAGATTTGCTAAGGGCTTGTCAATTTTGTTAATTCTTTCAAAGAACTAACTCCTTGTTTTGTTGATTCTTTCTATAGTTTTTTTGGATTCCAAATCATTTAATTCTGCTTTGATTTTAATTATTTGCTTTCTTCTACTGGGATGGCATATTCCTTTTTATACTTTACCTGTGTTATCCTAGTTATAAAGAAAATGAAATTTTATTTTCTGTATCTCTATTTTTTTGCTTCAGAATGATTTCCACAAAGATAAAGAGTATTTCTAACTCTAACTCTACTGCCACACAAAATTCAGTATGTCTCCATATGAATTCTTGATTCATAAATCTTTGAGAAAAAGGATCATCTAGTTCTCTGCCACATGCAGAATTTAGGGGAACTAGGAATATTACTGCTTCATACTGCTCAAGATGTATTTATCTACTGTGCTCTGGCTCTACCATCACTATACAAAATGTATTAACTCCCCTGTAAAATTCTTTTCTGAGACTTCTCATATCCATGGTTCTGCACCCTGCTCCAGCTTTACAATCAATATAGATTTAGGAAAAGAATGTCCTGTTGATAAGGAATACTGGAGACTAATTGCTCATGGTTTGTCATCTGTGTTGTAAGGTTTCAACACATCCTGTTCACAAGGTTGCTCCTAAAAGTTTCTCATTTCTCACTGGCTTCATGGTTGACTTTTCCCTATCTTTATATTTTTTCCCCATTGTGTGGCTGGAACTCAGCTTTTACTCCAGGCTAGCATTCTACCAGTATGAGTCCACTTTCCAATTCCAGTTCTTGAAGGGCTTAATTGTAGTTAGATTTCAGCCTCCTGAGTAGGTAGGATTACAAGGATAAACCAATGTACCAGTGCCAGGTTTGGATTATGAATACACATTTGAAGTAATGATTCCTAGATCATACTTCCAATAGTCATATGAATTCTACTCTAGATTATATATCCAATTACACTAATTACCTCTTATTAGGAAACATAGTTCGATTTTTGTCAAACTACTGATTTGGCTGCTTAAATAATGAGAATAAATCAGTAGAAAATGGAAAGGGGCACTGTGGCTCAAGGGTAGGGTGATAGCCTTGCGCTGTAGAGCTCAGGGACAGTGCCCAGGCTCAGGGATAGGGCAGTAGCCTCGAGTTGAAGATATTAGGGACAGTGCCCAGGCCCGGAGTTCAAGCCCCTTAAACCACACACACACACACAAAAAGAACTACATAATCAAGTTGAAGTTTTTCTTAGAAGAAAACAATACTTCAGTGGGAGTTTGGCCTAGTGGGTGAGTGCTTACTTAGCATGCACAAACACCTGGGTTTGATTCCTTGATACCACATTTGAGTAGGACATGTTTCTGCCGTTCAGGTGGTAGAGTGCTAGCCTTGAGGAAAAGCCCAAGGACAATGCTCAGGCCCTAAGGCCAACCCCCACCACTGGAAAAAAAGTAAAATGCAACAAGAAGGAAACACTACTGCTAGGTGTCCGTGGCACATACCTGTAATCCCAGTTACTCAGGAGGCTGAGATCAAAAGATTGCGGTTCAAAGCAAGCGCAAAGCCAGTGCAGGCACAAAAGTCTGAGAGTCTGATTAACCACAAGAAAACAAAAACTGATGATATGGCTCAAAGTGGCAGAGAACTAGCTTTCAGGTGAAGAGCTCAGGAACTGTTCCCAGTTCTAGAGCTCATACCCAATGACCAACAACAACAGCAACAAGAGACAGAGAGAGAGAGAGAGAGAGAGAGAGAGAGAGAGAGAGAGAGAGAGAGAGAGAGAGAGAGAGAGAGAGAGAGAGAGAGAAGCAGAAAAAGAAATGACACTTCCCACTGATAGAAATAGTTCATCTAAATAGAACTAATAGAACTAACTTCACCTATCCACTAAAAACAAATCAGTTGATCTTTCAAGATCAGGTGATTTTTGCTCACCCAAGGAAACCAGGTTGCTGTAGTTCCCCAGCTTTACATCTCTATACAGGGTCCTTGAGCAATGTTTAGATCCTGCCACTCCTCACAACTGAAGTCCACAGCCACATCACCAAATGACACCACCTCCTGCAATGACACATTTCCTTCAAGAAATTAGATTTGAATCATGAGCACATCAGTTCTAGAATTTTATTCTTCTGCATGTATGCTTTTGTCTTACATAAAATATTTCCAGCTTCCTGTGTTATCCATAGAGTGGGAGAAAGAAAACTCAAAATACACATTTTCCCCAATATTATGGAGATAATTACAAATACAAAGTTTCCCTAATACATCAGAATACATTTCTGCTGCTAGCAGTAGAGACAAACAAAAAATTAAGGAGCTAATAAGTTGGCATGACAACGTGAGTTATAAGTAAGTGTCTGATAGAGTAGTTTTAGCTCATTTTGATAAAATTCACTAACAAGGAAATAAACAAATAATAATTCCTGAATGTTCATATTCTGCCTCACTGAAAAAGCCACTTAGAGCTACTATTAAAAGGTGCCCTCACAGCTGGGAGTTTAGTCTACTGGTAGACCCAGGTTTGATTCCTCACAATCACATACATAGAAAAAAGCCAGAAGTGTTGCTGAGGCTCAAGTGGTAGAACTCTAGACTGGAGAAAGTCCAAGGACAGTGCTCAGACCCTGAGCTCAAGCCCAGGGTAAAGAAAAAAGTAAAGTGCCTTCATATGCAATCAAAACCTGCAAGACCTCATAAGGATTACAAACCACATCAGCAGATCTTTGAAAATCATAGCTTAAAGATGAGTGTTAAAGGGAGCAGCAATACTTCAGAAGGTAGGTAATGATTAATTTGGTCCTTACAAGATTTCATTTAGGTCCCCAAATAAAAATATGCTAAAAAATAAAAGTAAGTAGCACAAAAACATGCTATTGTAATCAATTTTGTTATCAAATTTCCAAAGATTAAGGCTGATCATTGATAGCCTGATATTTCCTTCCTAAGCAAAAGAAAGGTTAGAACGAAGTTTTGTGAACATGGCCTAACTGCTACAGTATAGAATATAGTTGGAAAATGCATCAAGTATTTCTTGATAAAATTTTCATTTATTCTCAGCCATGTTATCCTAGCTGTTAATCAGGCTGAGAGCTGAGGATCATGGTTCAAAGCCAGCCTAGGCACTAAAGAAGCTGAGACTCATCTCCAATTAATAAGTAGATAATGGGATTCCTTATCTCCAATTAATCATGAGATCTTATCTCTGATAAGTCCCTAGAGAATGGAAAGAGGGATTTCTAAAAGCACCATAAACTATAGCAAAGGAATTTTAACTTTCAAGTAAACAAAGACCACAAAGCACTTCAAAAGCCTATATGGAGAGTAATTTAAGGACAAATAGCTAACTCATTCCTGCAGAATATTTGAAGGTGTGTTTGACCACACTATTTCATTAACTGCAGTAGAACTTAACACAGTTTAATGTTAGGCATGAGAATGAGATTTCTGATAAGATGACAGTGAAAATTTACCTTCCATGGGAAGTTACTTCCTAGGTGTCCTTGAATCACATAACATGTGTGACTACTTTTTATCACATTACAAAAACTAGAAACCAACTGAAGCAAATCTGCATTAACTTAGACAGAATGTAAGATGTTATAATCTACTGAATCCATAAACCATTTTTATCTGACTTAAAAACCTGTTCCCAAAGCTGAATCTGTTTTTCTGTTTTTAATTCTTGGACACCCTTAGATTCATAAAATGCAATGTAAGAAATAAAAAGCAACTCACCAGAGATTTTGTCATTCTTTCCTGCTGTTGACAATGAACAAAAGATTCTGGAAGCATGGCTGGGAAAGAAGGCCAATGAAGAGGTCAGGAAAGAACCTGTGTGATTTTGCCCCACAGTTTGTGGAGAAAATCTAGGCACAGTGACTTTATCCTGTAATCCTAGCTACTGAGAAGGCTGAACCTGAGGTTTGCTGTTCAAAGTTAGCCCTGGCACTAAAAAGTCCATGAGACTCTTACCTTCAATTAACCATCAGAAAACCACAAGTAGGGCTGTGGCTCAAGGGGTGGAGCAGTAGCCTTGAGCTGAAGAGCTCATGGAAAATGCCTATGCCCAGAGGTTAAGTCACACACACACACATACACACACACACACACAAATTATACATGGGCTGTAAAAACATAAATCCTTCTTATGGGAGAAGAATCTTTACTATCTTAAGTAGAATGTTATACTCTCCACCAAAGATGAATCCCCAGTTCATTAGATGTAGATTTTATACAAGCAATTCCATTCTAAATATACATACAGAATTTATAAACTAATGTTCCCATAAAAATAATTCAATAACTGAAATCAATTAATATGAATTACACCCTCACTAAAACTAGTTATTACTGAAAATACTCCTTTGGGATGTATCAACTACTTCTCAATTCATGCTAAGTTTCCATATTCACAATTGAGACCTGAAATGTCATGATTGCATGGTGGGATAATTTTTTCATTAAATCCAAGCCATTCTGGAGGGATTCAAAACCACAGCATTAAAGTTAACTGCACTCAGTGAATACAGTTAGGCGTCATTTTAATAGCTGTACAGAGACAGCTCTCTGCCTTGGGACTTGTTGGAAGCAGTCCTGAGCTTCAGTGGGGCTGAGCTTTCAAAAGGTAAACTCCATATGCAGATGATCAAGCAAGTTACACTGGATTTCCTGATTTAGGATTTGGACTGTCCTCACACACATTAGTAACTGAACATGCCTCTTTCAAATCACAAGTTTTCTATTTTGGATTATTTTACTAGAATTATAATTTGTGCCAGGCATAGTGTCTCATTCCTATAATCCTAGCTATTCAAGCATTGGGTGGGCAGGGACAGTGTGTGACAGGGGCAGTGTGTGACAGGGACACTGGGTGACAGGGACAGTGCGTGGCAGCTGCACCTTTCAGAGGGAATGGGGTAAAACTGACTTGCGTGGGTCATGTCCTTTGGACTAAAGCCCATGCTCATCCACTACTTTTTTTTGTTTTTTTTTTGTTTTTGGGGTTTTTGTTTTGCCATTTGTGGGACTTGAACTCTGGGCCTGGGCCCTATACCTGTGCTCCTCCACCCAAGGCTGCCGCCCTACCCCTGAAACACAGCAGTGCTTCCCTTTCTAGTGATGAATTGAAGGTAAGAGTCTCATGTTCTTTAGTGCCCATGCTGGCTTTGAACCTCGATACTCAGATCTCAAGCTCCTTAGTAACTAGGATTACAGACATGAGCCACCGTGCCCATCTCATCCACTACTTTGTGCCTTGTAAAGACCACTTGAAAAGAAGTTTGCTGATTCTCCAAAGAACCTCAAGCCAAGAGGAGGGCAAAGACCCCTGAGACCACCAGGCAGCATGCCACACCCAAGACAACAGGGACCAACTGTGTGAATGCAGTCACCTGTGAGCCAGGGGGCGAATCTGACCCAGCGCTCAAGAGCCAGTGGCTGTCTGAGTTCTAAGGAGTTGGTGGGGACCTCAGCAGACCAGATCAGCTTCAGTGGAGAGGTGTAGAGGTCTGCTGTGGTGACCTGCAGAGTGGGGGATTGGGGGCAGAGTGAAGGACCTGCGTGGGCCTGGGGCTGAAGGGTGTGTGTTTTGGGGTGGGCTCTACACGCTTGTGGCTTGGGCCTGAAGCAGTCCATGCATGCTGCGTTCCGGGAGCCTGATGGTCTCACCCGCTGGGCAGGTCCAATTACCAGGTGGACCCTGTCATCTGAGAAGGTGGGCTGGACTTTCATATTTGGGGACCGTAGACCCCCATCAGGACCTACTGTAGTCCTGCCCACTTTCCACTGGATCCCAAGAAAGGCTGCTTGCCCCATCTCCACTCCACCTTCCCACACCACTCACCTGCCAGACTCCTCCAGCCTGGCGCCCTCCCAAGGGCTCCACCCCCAAGGACTCACTGCCACGCTGGACTCCCTCACCACTCCAGCTGCCCCACCGAGGGCTTCACTACCAGGCTGGATGCCCTCACCATGCCAGCTGCCCCGCTGACAGCCTCACTGCCATGCTGGACGCCCTCTCCAGGCTGCCTTCATCAGGCTTGTCTCCCCCACCGCCTCTCCTTTCCCCCGCCTCAGCATCATGAGCTAGGCCTCCTCAGGTCTTCCTTCTAGCCAAAACTGCAGAGGTCTCTGCTCAGTCAGTGGGAGCCTTTTGTTCTGACATTTTTGGGTACAGGGTCCACTGCCCAGTCTGTCTTTTTCATGACTGATTCCTGGCTGACTCTATTTGGTCACACAGCCCATTCTACTTGGGGACTCAGTGGGACCCCCTGCTTTCTTCCCACCTGGTGAAATTGCAGGCTTAACTGCACACCTGAGCCCCACTCCAGAAACCTGCCCCACATATCTCCCCTACAGTGCTGCTACACCCAGCATTTCCACCACCTGTACCAGAACTCACGGGCCATTCTGCCCATCTGTCCATCCCAAGACCATTTTATTCCAGGCCTCTAGTCCCTCCTCAGCCAGAACCGCCCCTCTTCCCTCTGTGCTTAGGTGCATACGTGGCTTCTGTAGCTCCTTTCCACACCCTCAAGAGCTCCCTTGGGACTTCTCAAAGCCTCTGGAAGAAAGCCTCAACATTAGAGCCTGTCCTCTGCCTTCTTCTCCACCACCTACATCCCTGCTCCTCATCCTACCATCCCTGGAATTCTTCAAGGAACACGAGCCCCTCCATGATCCAAGTGAGTCTCACCTGAGCCGGCTATGCCTCCTTTCAGAGCCATGTGCCCTGAGTGACACAACCTTTCCTTGTGGCTATTGATTTTGCTGGTCATGGGACTTGAACTCAGGGCCTGGGGTCTGTCCTTGAGCTTCTTTTGCCCAAGGCTAGCACTCTGCCTCTTGAGCCACAGTGCAACTTCCAACTTTTTCTGTGAGTGTGATGCTGAGGAACTGAACCTGGGCTTCCTGCTTGCTAGATGAACCCACCATCATTGAGCCACTCCCCTGCCTCCATGTTATTTTGATCACATAGTCCACAGCCACTCCAATTTGCTGCAAGTTTGATAAAGCAGGCACAATGCTCACTTACCACTGGCATGAATCTAGCAGGATGCCTGCCATACATTTAGCAATAAATATCCTATAAGATCACATTATACTATATTAACTATTGTATTCACATACTTGGAGGTAAGAAATGTTAGTACAATGGAAAATTAAAATGCTATCAGTAAAGATCTTTTTTTTTGCCAGTGCTGGGCTCTGTGCTTGAGCTGGCCTGCCTTTGGACTTTCTCAAGGCTAGAGTTCTACCACTTGAGCCACAGCACCACTTCTGGCTTTTTCTATGTATGTGAATCAAACCCGGGTCTTCATGCATGCTAAGCAAGCACTCTACCACTAGGCCAAACTCCCAGGCCTCAGGCCGGTAATCTTAGCTACTCAGGAGACTGAGATTGAGGATTGCAGTTCAAAGCCAGCTCAGGCAGGAAAGACCCCATGAGACTAATAAACTACTCAAAAAAGCTGGAACTGGTGCTATGATTCAAGTGGTAGAGTAATAACCTGAGTTCAAAGAGGCTCAAGAGAGTGGACAGATCCTGAGGTCAAGTCCCAGGCCCATCAAAAAAAAATTAGGCTGGGCGTGGTGGCTCATGCCTGTAATCCTAGCTACTCAGGAGGTGAAGATCTGAGGATCAAGGTTCAAAGCCAGACCAGGTGCTAAAGTCCATGAGACTCTTATCTCCAATTAATCATGAGAAACTGAGAAGTAAAGCTGTGGCTCAAGGTGTAGGGCTGTAGCCTTGAGCTGAAGAGCTCAACCACCACCATCAACAACAACAACCAAAATTTTAAAGAAGGCCCGAAATGTGGCCTAGTGGTAGAATGCTTGCCTAGCATGCATGAAGCCCTGGGTTCAATTCCTCAGTACCACATACTCAGAAAAGCTGGAAGGGGTCCTGCGTTCAAGGGGTAGAGTGCTAGCCTTGAGAAAGCTCAACAACAGTGCCCCAGCCCTGAGTTCAAGCTCTAGAACCATTCCCCCCCCAAAAAAAATTAAAAGAAAAGTCACAGGGGTTCTGCAAATATGAGGACTTAACAAATGGGATTACATCGAAATAAACAGTTTCTGCACAGCAAAGGACATAGTTACTAAACTAGAAAGACAAATATCAGACTGGGAGAAGATCTTTGCCATTCATATATCCAATAAGAGCCTAGTATCCAAAATACACAAGAGCTCAAGAAATGAATCCCACCCAAACTATTAACCTGATCCATACATTGGCAAAGGAGCTGAACAGAGATTTACCTGAAGAAGTAAAAATGGTTAACAGACACATGAGGAAATGTTCAACATCCCCAGCCATAAATAAAATACAAATCAAAACAACATTGAGCTCCCATCTCACCCCAGTAATACTGGCCAAGACAGAGAATTCAAACAGTAACAGATGCTGGCTGGTATAGGGGGAGAAGACCCCCATTCCACTGTTGGTGGGAATGCAAATGAATACAAACCACTGGAAGACTGTCTGGAGGTTTCTCACAAAACTAAACGCAGACTTTCCCTACAATC
Source organism: Megascapheus bottae (assembly GCF_031878675.1). Lineage (NCBI taxonomy): Eukaryota > Metazoa > Chordata > Mammalia > Rodentia > Geomyidae > Megascapheus > Megascapheus bottae. The sequence goes on from NW_028327483.1 coordinate 2,171,365, forward strand.
CAGCCATACCACTCCTGGGCACCTACCCAGAGCATCACAAGCCAGAAAATGGTAAAGACACTTGCACATGTACATCCACTGCCACACTATTCACAACAGCCAAGTTATGGAAACACCTAATGCCTACAATAGAGGAGTGAATCAACAAAATGTAGTATATACATGCATCATGGAATTTTACTCATCCATTAGAATGAATAATATTATGTTGCTTGCAGGAAGATGGATGGACCTAGAATAAACCATGTTAAGTACGCCAGGCTCAGAGAGACAAATGGTGTATGTAAATGGTAGACGTAAAATACCACTGGACATGATAATCCACACAGGGCTCAAGGCATTTACACACAAACAGGCTATCTAAAGGAGGGTTTACTTAGGGGAGGAATCGAAAGTGTAACTCCTCTGAACAACTAATATAGCTTATCAAGATAAGTGCTAGGAAGTGGAAATGTGGGCAAAGAGGGGGCACAGGAAAGGAGGGAGGGAGGGAGGGTAAACATGCAGTCCTAATCTAGCATAGTGGGCAGGGAGAGAGATGATGCAAGGATGAAGGAAGGGATAGCACTGATTATGGAGTACCACATTCCTAATCTGACTTATGGAAATGTAGTCCCTTTGCAAAACTCTTCAATGGCAATTCAAGCAGAGTGTTTGCTCTTCACATCTTCAGCTGATTGATCAGACCATCCATAGGTGGACGGTAACCTCTCTTCTTTCAAAATGCCCTTGCAGCACTGTCTAGAGTGGTATTTACCAAAATCACAGATCAGAGCTCAGCCATCTCCACGGCTGGAGAAGAGCCAGGTGGTGCCATGCCAGTGCTCCTCTCCACAGGAGAGCACAAGGCTTTCCCTGCTCCCTGGGGCATCCAGTCATCCAGCCTTGGTCTACTCCTCAATGTGAGGTCCAGGTGGACTGCTCAACTCAGACAGACCCCATCCCTGACTGAGCTCCTCCTCCTCCCGGGCCTCTGCGCCATCTGGGCTGCCCGCTGACCTGAACCTGACTTTACCCTCTGTTTCCAGTCCTGTGAATGGTTTGGGAGCCAGTGCTGGCATGAGGGTATGGCTTCCCAGCTGGCCAGTGGGTAGAGGCCCCTGCAGAAAGCTCTGAGAGGAGGGAGGGAGCGCCAGGAGGATAGGAGGAGGGAGCTAGTGAGCCAGTGCCCTGAGTCTTGAGTTCCTGGAACTGGAAGTCTCCTGACCCGCGGGTTCAGTTATTCGTCAGACTCGAGGAGGCACCTCCTAAGAGAAGAAAACCAATGTGGGAAAGAGAAGAAGGAGACTACGCACATAAAGAAAGACAGAATCAGTCTGAGTCGCGTCAAAGTCTCATTTATTGAAAGAAGGAAAGGGTTTATATACCCTGAAAATAGGAGGAAGGGGCAGGGTGGAAAGTCCCAGGGTTGGGTCACACTGCTCTTTTGGCCGTTGTGCTAATCTCGAAAGTGCATCTTGTGGTCGTTCCGGGAAATCTTTTGAGTAATGGTTTCTGCCAGGTGCTGTTTTGTTCAAGGCTGAGCTATTTGCCCAAGGCTGTAGGATGTTGCAACGCTCCATTCCATTACCTTGGCCTCCAACATGGAAGAGAAAGGCTGGGGAACAGGGGTCCAGGGGCAGAGGAGTCGCCCCTGGGGATGGAGGCTGAATCACCAAGCACAGAAGGCCCAGGATGTCATGGGGAGTCCCAGTACCCACAGCTAAACAAGGAGCCAAGGTGCCCGGGGTCAGATGACGCTTGGCCTCCAGGGTGGAGCCCTCTCAGAAGGCTGGCAGGGCAGGTTGGGGCAAGTTCAAAAGGGCAAGGGAAAGGACACCCGTCCAGGAAGGCAGCAGTGCATTGTCCATGGCTACCTACCTACACCAAGCCAGGCCCTTGCAGGGTGCTGGGAGTTCCAGAACAGGCCCAGCCCCCACCGTCACTGCAATGCCAGGGACAGAATGAAGAAGCTCGCTGGGCAGAACAGGATAATTGCTGCAACATGGGGCACAGCTGTAGGAGAAGGCCTTGCAGAGGGGCACATGAGGGTGGGGTTGGCCAGACAGAGAGTTGGACATTCCAGGCCACTCAGGGCCTGCACACAGGCCTGTAGGCACAGAGCTAAGCCTATCATGCAGGGGCAAGTATGTGGGCACAGCCTCTGATCTCAAAATACCCAGGGCCTGCTAGGCCAGCCTTGCAGACTGCAAAGCCTAGGGCTCTGGGCAGCCTCCAGGTGCAGTGCCCTCCCCACTAGCCTGGGGTATGTCTTTACCCATCAATTATGAGCGTCTTTGGCATCAGATAGAGAAGCTGTTGCGGGAAAATGAGGAGCTGAAGAAGCTGGTGCAGCTTATCCAGGAGAATCAAGAGCTCAAATCCGCCATCAAGACTCAGGCTAGCAGCCTCAATGATGGGCTTGGTGAGGCCGGGGCCAGCCCTTCCCAGCACCCAGGTAACCAACCAGAAGAGACCATGCTCAAGGACAGTGGGGGGTGACCCCTGGGCCAGGGGTCAGGTAAGCCATAGATAGTACCAAACATGGGACACAGGACCCAAGTAGGATGAAAGGTAAATCTTGGCCTAATTCTACTCACCTGATAAGAAGCACCTGCCTCCCCCTGCTCGCTCAACCAAAGCAACACCAAGACTGAAAACCAGTTCTGCTGGTCCAGCCTGGAACTAACCCTCCTGCTCTCCTTTCCTCTCCTCTGCTGCTTGCCACTCTTCCTCTCCACTCCACTCTCCTCCTCACTCCTCCTCTACTCTCCTTCCCTTTTCTCCCCTCCTCTCCTCACCTGCTCTCCTCCCCACTCTCCTCTCCTTTCCCCTCCCCTCCTGCCCTCCTCTCCCCTCCCTATGAAAGGGGTGGAGAGCCCGGAGCGTGGACATGGATTCCAGCAGGGACTCCATCCCCTGAATTTGTCCCTCAGCCCAGACCTCTGGTGCCCTGCAAGGCGTGACAGCCCTCCCCACACAGGAGCAGCACCCCAGCAGTGGCTCCAGGCACCACACTAACACTGGGAAGGTTGTCATCCTTAGGGGTCCCATTAAACACACGGAGGACCCTTCACCACAGCCAGGAGACTCCTCCTCCAGTCCTCTTCTCTCATGACCTCCTCGTCCTCCTCAAGACCTCCTACTCCTCCCCCTCCTCCTCCTCCTCCTCCTCAGGACCTCCTACTCCTCATCAACACCTCCTCCTCCTCCTCCTCCTCCTCCTCCTCAGGTCCTCCTCCTCTTCCTCAAGATGTCCTCCTCCCCCTACTCAGAACCTCCTCCTCCTCCTCCTCTACAACTCTTCCTCAGAACCTCTTACTCCTCCTCAGATCCTCTTCCTTCTCCTCAAGCCCTCTTCATCCTCTTCAGGACCTCCTCCTCCTCCTCTTCAAGACCTCTTCCTCCTCCTCCTCCTCCTCCTCCTCCTCCTCCTCTTCCTCCTCCTCCTCCTCCTCGTCCTCCTCCTCCTTGTCCTCCTCCTCCTCCGGACTTCTGCCTCCTCCTCAAGATCTCCTCCTCCTCCTCCTTAATGAGGGACCAGAAATCCCCCCAAGTCCCCCTTAGATACTCTCTTAATAAAACCCTTAAGTGAAAATTAACCTCTCAACAAGTAAGTGTTCAGTTCTGTATTTCATAAGGCCCTTTCGTTAGGTTACAAAAATGGCTTGTAAAAGATGCTTGCTAAACATTTCTGTAAGAATGCTTGCTAAATGTTTTCTGTTAAATAATTGCATAAAAATTATATATGGAATAAGAATAAGGAAGAACTGTATGTGCAAGACATACCTGTGGTTCAAACCTAAAACGGTCGTTTCTGCTTGCTCAAGCAGTCAGTTTGTGGTTTTTGCCTTTAAAAGGACTGCAAAATGTAACTTGTAACTCCCCCTCCTCCCAGCTAGAGGGCTAGTTTCCAGCCAGGCTGGTACCCTGCAATAAACCCTTGCTGTTGCATTTCAGACTCCTCGATCTCGGTGGTCTTCATTGGGGGACCCCTCCACTGGGCATAACATCTGGGTGCTCATCCGGGATACACCAGGAACCCCACCGGGACCTACAGGAGTCCGAAAGGTTTGTTGCCTCACAATCAGTAAGAGCGCTCACTTGTCTGCTTTCTGTTTGTGTCAATCGTCCTTTTACTTTCGTTTTGTAGAGGTTGATGGGTCACATTTTTATTTGCAGGCTCTCACTGGGGCAGATGTGCCCGGACAGTGATCCTGCAGGGTACGGGAGACATCCCAATCCCCATTTTGGGCAGGGGTTTTCCAGACCCTAAGCCATTTGAGGGCACCAAGGTGGTGTCCTTTCAATTTTACAGCGCTCCCCAAGGAGGAGAGGAGGGAGTCTCTCTAATTCCTCCTCTCACCAAGTGGAGCGTGTTTGGGCAGCTTCCAATCAATTGTGAAGAAGCGCCTTTTGGAAATCCCCGGGGTCCTCCTGTGAAATTTGTTAGTCTGAAATTGTTGACTGTTGTCAGTGTTGTTTGTCTTTGGTTTATTCTGTTCTTTGTTCTTTACGAAATGGGGAATAACCCCTCTTCTCCCCTAGATCTGACCCTTGCACATTGCGAGATGTGCAGGAGACTGCTAAAAAACAAAAGAAAGAAAGTGGGTCACTCTCCACTCCCTGAGTGGCCCACATTCAATGTCAGGTGGCCCACTGGTGGAACTTTTGATTTAGCAACCATTCAGAAAGTGCAAGAGGTCATCTTTTGTTTGCGCACAGGGCATCCTGGCCAAATTCCCTATATAATTACGTGGAGGGGATTGGTAGAAAAATAAGGAGGACCCTACCCCTGGTTAAGGTCATTTTTTACCTCCACAGGTTTCTAATTCAACTGTTCTGACAACCGGGATCAAGAAGGCACACACTCATGTTCCCACTTTACAGGGGGGCACTAGTGAGATTGAACTTTTTCCCCCTCCCTATGCACCCCTGGCAGCTCCCGGATGAACCAGAACCTGCAACTGTGGCTGTGGCTGTGGCCCCAGACTCACAGGGCTCAGATGAGGGCCCGGCTCGCTCCACCCAGAGTAAACACGCAGGGACCCAACAAGCCGATTCTACTATTGCCTTGCCTTTGCGTCCTACAGGACCCCCCAGATGCCCAGGGCAACCAAAGTTTCCACTACTGGCCATTCGCTACTAGCGACCTCTACAATTGGAAAGCTCAAAACACCCCCTTTTCAAAGGACCCTCAAGATCTTATTAACTTGTTAGAAACTGTTCTTTTCACCTTCCAACTCACTTGGGATGATTACCAACAGTTCCTGGGAGTTCTGTTCACAACAGAAGAGCAAAATACAATCCTGGAGAACTCCCACAGGCTGGTCCCAGACCTCACCGGGGACCCCACCACAGACCCTACTTTGATTGCAGCTGCTTTTCCATCTGAACGCCCCAATTGGGACTACAATGAGGTGGAAGGTAGGGAGTGTCTTCGAGTCCATCGCCAGGCTCTGTTGGCAGGTCTCAAGGCTGCAACTCGCAAGCCTACTAATATGGCCAAAGTTTATGATGTTAGATAGGGAGCTATTGAAAGTCCAGCAGCCTATTTAGAGAGACTCATGGCAGCTTTTAGGCAATATACACCTTAGGACCCGAGCAAGAAGAAAACAGGCAGTCATTTTAGCCTTTATCAACCAGGCAGCACCAGACATCAGGAAGAAATTACAGTCCTTGGAAAGACTTGGTGAGAAAGGATTAAGTGAGTTAGTAGCTGTGGTAAAGTAAGTGCATAATAAAACCAATGTGCCTATTGCAAGAAAGGAGGGCACTGGGCCAAAAGATGCCCCAAGAATAGAAGGAAGGACTTTCAACCTTTGTCTCAGCCTCTGCACTGGGGGCAGATTACCGACCCAGAGTTCAGGACAGGTAGAAAGAATGAATCTGACCCTAAAAGAGACTTTAACCAAACTGGTCTTAGAGACTGACGTGGACTCGGTGTCACTTATTCCTTTTGCTCTACTTAGAGTAAGGAATTCTCCCTATCAGCTAGGCTTTACTCCTTTTGAAATAATGTATGGACACCCCCCACACCCATTGTTCCTAGTCTCCAGACTGATCTATTAACTGACCTGGATGATGTTAAATTTTTGCCTAAGTTTGATTATCTACAGCTCGTGCACAAGAGTGTGTGGCCCCAACTCAAAGCCCTTTATGATTTTGCCTCCGTCCCTATCCCCTATTTGTTAAATTCCTTATGTAATTAAGTTGCCTTGTAAAAAGTTTTGTTTTGAACCTGGTTCTCACCTGTAAGAGTAAGATTGGCAAAACACTCATCATATTAAAACTTTCAGAAAATGAATGGCCAATATTAATTTTGTGCACTTTAAGATCTTTGAGTATGAATGTGTGTGGGAATGGGTGTGAGTGAACATGTTTAAGGTTAAATTGTCAACATGCTGTATAAAACAATGGATGAGCTCATATTTAAAACACAAAGTCAGTTGGGTAAATCCAAGTCTAAACTTCAAGAAAATGATTAGGTTTGGATGTTTTACAATGTCTCAAAGAATAATTACATTGTTTTAAAGAGGAACTGGTAAAAAGTATTTTTCTGAAGTATATCGTTCTAAAGTAGAAAAGTATTTTCTAAATGAAATCTGCATTTAAAACTGGTATTGTAATGCACAGAGCTGCTTACATCGTAAACATTGTAACATTGTATCCTGTTTAGCCCAGAGGCATTAGGGAATTTGGAATGTATTTCTTTTAGTTAAAATTTGGAGATAAATATCAGAAATTTAAATGTGAATTTGTTTATTAATGTCAGAGGTGATGTGATTAGTGTTTTTTTAATTGCCCCCTAAAATGTATAAAATTGGAAAAATGGGTTTTAAGAAAAATGTTTAAAGGTTTATGTCTTTATGATTTTAGTTTCATGCTACTGGATTGAAATTAAATGTATTTTAAAAAAAGAAGGAAACTATGTCCAGACTTAGACTTTTGGTGCACTGGTGATGTTTGTAGTTCTTGCATTAAGGAAAAACTTATTTGAGTTAAAACTGTTGTTGGAATTCTAGGCAGTAATCTAAACTGCAGAAGAAAAAAAAAGAAGCCTCTTCTAAAGGAGGCCTAGAGGCAATGGGAGTGTTTTGAGCCCATAAGAGTTCTTCAAATGCAAATAAAGCGTTAAGTGTTTAAGCAAATATCAGTAAAAGTTTTAAAGAAAATTAGAAATGGGTTTCTGGACAAAATTTGGAATTGAAGTTGTCCCAAATGTTTGTTTCAAGAAAGAGGGAAAAAAAAGGGAAAATTAGGACTATCAAAATGATTGCTTAATTGCTATTTCAGCTTGCTCTTGTAAGTTTCCTTATAGCAATTTCCAGCGGGCCCATGGAGAGGGACAGGAAATCCTCATTCAGATGTAATTTTGGCCCTTACCAAATTTCTGAATTGACTACCCTGTTGCTTTAATTGGAATAAAGTGGCCTTATACAGGACTCACTGATCTGAAAACTGCAGTTCTGAGCCAGCCCGGACAAAGCAAAGTCCCTGTGAGACTGTGGTGTCTAATCTAGCAGCAGAGTTCTAGTGAGGAAGAGTTGCTTTGGAGCTCAAAGTGGCCGATTGCTAGCCTTGAGCTGGAGAGCTGAGAGACAGTGCCCAGGCCCTGAGTTCAAGTCCAGCAACCAAGCAAGTGAAATGCCAATGGGACATTCATCTCTGTGTGGAGAGACACTACTGGGACAATGAAGCATCCAGATGCAGTAAGCCACTGCTTGGATGGCAGAGATGGCATCAGATCCTAGAGTCATTTGTGGTTGGCCATTCAAAATTAATCAGAGCCAGGAAGTCATAGAAGAGTTTGTAAGCATGCCTTAATACTGTCCATGTCCATTTACTCCATAACTGGACAGGAACTTGTCAGGCATCTGTAATAGTAGGTAGTTTATAATCCTGAACCCCATGTTTGCTCGAAGCCCTAACTGAGTGAATTTTGTATCAACACCAGCCACAAATTCAGGAAAGAAGTCCTCCTCCTCAGGACTTCTGCTTCCTCCTCCTCAAGACCTCCTTCTCCTCTTCAAGAATTCCTCCTTCTCCTTAAGACTTCCTGCTCCTCCTCAGAACCTCCTCATTCCCCTCAAGACCACCTCCTCCTCCTCAAGATCTCCTCTTCCTCCTCAAGACCTCCTCGTCCTCCCCCGCCTTGGGATTCCCACTCTCAATCTTCATTGGCCAGGTTAGAGCCCCCCTCATTCACCAGTTTTCCGCTCATCTTTGGTCCTCTGCCATGTCTGTCAGGCCTGTAGAACTCGCCTGGGAGTTCCTGGGGCCAGCTGTGCCATGGAGCCTCACACAGCCGCCTCAGCTAGGTCTCCGCCCCAGAGCCCCTCCACGGAGCCCCGCCCAGCCACCTCAGCAAGGGCTCTGTCATGAAGACCCGCCCAACCACCTCAGCCCCGCCCCCAGAGCGCTGCCCCTCAGCCTCGCCAGGCCCCGCCCCCAGCCCTTCTGCTCCCTCCTCCACCAGTAGAGCTCCAGCTTGGTGGCCTGCTCTGTGGCTGGCTGTGGTAGGCTGTGATTGCCTCCTGCAGTCTGGGTCAGCAGGCTGAGCAGCGGGTCAGGGCAGGGCTGTAGCTCAAGTAGAACACCAACCTGGGTGAAAATGCTTAGGAACAATGTGTAGGTCCTGTGTCCAAGCCCAATACAGACAAACACACACAATGTCCTGTGTCCAAGCTACAGACAGGCAGACAGACAATGTCCTGTGTCCAAGCCCCAGGCAGACACACAGACACACACAAGGCCCCGAGTCCAAGCCACACAGACATAAAGACAGACAGTGTCCTTCATCCAAGCCCCACTCAGACAGACAGACAGACAGACAGACAGACAGACAGACACACACACACACACACACACACACACACACACACAATGTCCTGTATCCAAGCCCCACACAGACAGACAGACACACACAATGTCCTGCATCCAAGCCCCATACAGACAGGCCTGAAATCCCTGAAAAGTAGGCTGGGAGGTTCCTAGTATTAGGTGACAGGGTGGCCTTTCACTAGAGTCCCCACCCTCCGGCCACTCATCTCATCAGAGCCCCTGCAGGTGGTGGGGAGCCCTGGGGACTCTGACAGGGGCTTTGGGATTGCAGAGGCTGTGCAACCCACAGCGCCCCAGGGCGGAGGCACCCCAGACTCACAAAGTGCTACCCAAACACATGTAATTTCAGTTCATGTTTCCTAACATTAACTTTACAGAAAAATAGTTCACTGCACATCAAATCTCCCACTTAAAAGATATGCTCTAATGACCTAGAGTATACGTGGATGTGTACAAACATCATCACAAATACCAATCACTTCCGTCACTCCAGAAACAAGCCTCGTGTTTAGCCCTCACTGCTACCCTCCCGGAATCTCCTGTTTTTGTGAATCTAACTATCATAGTTATTTAATAATAAAGTATTTTATACCTGAGGTATTTTATGGATGGATTCTTCCCCCCCCCACCATTGTGGGGCTTGAACTCTGGTTCTGGACTTGGTATTGTCCCTGAGCTCTTCAGCTCAATTCTAACACTCAACGCCAACACTTGAGCCTCAGCTCCACTACGGGTTTTCTGATGATTCACTGGGGATGAGTCTCACAGTTTCTCATGCTCGGGCTAGCTTTGAACTTCTATACTCAGATCTCAGCCTCCTGAGTAGGTAGGATTACAGGCCTGAGCCACTTCCCCTGGCAGGATTCTTTCACTTAGCATCATGTTTTTAAGTATTATGCTAGAGCTTGACTCAGTATTCTTGGCCAGAGTAGGGAAATCTGGGAGTCTTATATCTGGATAATATTCCATTCTCAAAGTATTTTTAAAGTTCTGTTGTTATTGTCTTTCTTTCTGGATAACAAGCTAGGGTTTGAACTCAGGGACTTGTGCTTGTTAAACAAGCACTGCCCATCATCTCTCGCCCATGTTTTTCAGATACAAGGTCTCATACTTTGCCTAGGGAAAGTTTTGGATTACCACCCAGCCCCTATGCATGCAGCCCCACCTCTGTCCGCCACACAGCTGGGATGCCAGGCACACGCCACCTCGCTCTGCTTGTTCTCTGACATAAGATTTTATAAAAGTTTGCCCTAGGCTGGTCTTGAACTGTGATCCTATTACTTCTGCTTTCCAAGTGCTGGAATTCCAGGCATGAGCCACTGTTTCTGGTTCCTGTTGTGATTTTTTATTTGCTATTTTTTTTTGAGTTCCAGGACCAAAAAAAAAATAGATTTTAGAGCTAGAGCTGGTGGCTCACACATGTAATCCTAGCAAGTCAGTAGGCTGAGATCTGAGGATTGTGGTTCAAAGCCAGACAGGAAAGGAAAGTCTGTGAGTCTCTCCAATTAACCAGTAGAAAACAGAAAGTGGAGCTCAAAGTGATACAGCAAAAGAGCTCAGGGATAGCCAAGAGTTCAAACACCAGACCCACAAAGAAGAAAGGATTTCAGCCTCTCTGGAGTAGCTGGGGCTACAGGCATGAGCCCCCAGCGCAGCGCTAAGGCAGCTCTGATGAACAACTGCCCCTCCCTGCTGGGCTGAACACTCACTCATCTGTAATGTCCTCTGCCCTCCATAGAAATCTTCACTCAACTTTATCTTGTATCTTGGTATGGTTATCCAGAATTCTTTTGGTTCCAATACATAGAATGTATTTTTGTTCTATTTTACATCAATCCATGTGTGAATTTGGGTATAAAACATATTTCCCCATTCACTGGGTCATGAGTGATTTTTTTGAGGGACGGTTCTTTAGTTGGTTTTATTTTTTCATTGTGCCTTTTGATTGTAAACTTTCATCCACATAAAGGAAAAGAGGACAGAAAATAAAAGTAAAACCTCATGTTTGTCCTTTTGTTTTATTTTGTTTTTTGGTGGTGACGCTGTACCCAGCCCCCAGTCTTGCCAGGCAGATACTTTGCCACTTGAACCATGCCAAACCTTGTATGTTTTATGTCTTATTTATTTCTTAATTTCTCCTTTGCCACTTGAACCACACCCTGAGCTTGTATGATTTATGTCTTATTTTTTTCTCAGTTTCTCCTTTATTGTCCCCTGTTTTTGGCTGATTTAATTCTGCCTTTCTCTGTAAACTTCTACAGAGACTTCTACTTTTCTTGTTGTTGTTGTTTTTGGCCAGTCCTGGGGCTTGAATTCAGGGACAGGGCACTCTCCTTGGACAGGTTTTGCTCAAGGCTAGCACTGTGCCACTTAGCCACAGCAGTACCTCTGGTTCTTTCTGTATATGTGGTTCTGAGGAATGGAACCCAGGGCTTTTCGTGTGCTAATCAAGCACTCTACCACTTGGCCTGCTCCTGGCCCCACTATTGGCCCAGAGCTCTACTGCTAGGTCCGGCTACTGCCCTAGTAAAGTAGCACTGACCCACACTCCCTTCCAGTTCCTGGTGGTTAAATATATTTTTAAACAATAAACACCTTTTCCCATGCCTGCTGGGCCACAGCCCATTCCTGGAAGAGAGATAAACATGCTATCAGTCATTTTCTTCAATGTTTTGCTTCTCTCGGATTGCCGGACCAAATAAAAACCAATATTGGTCCGTGTTTTATCAGCAAGTCTCTTGATGACTTCTTTAAACAGTGGCAAATTACCCATATTACTGGTATCCTTCATAATGCCAGAGGGCAGGCAATAGTAGAAAGATATAAGCATGTCCTTAAATCTCAATTAATAAAACAAAAAGAGGGAACACTTCCCCCCATGATCAGCTAAAGATGGCATTGTTTACTCTCAGTATTTTAAATGTTGCCAAAGAGGAGCATTTCTCACCCTTCCAGAAACATTGGACAACCTCTATTCCTTATTGAACGGTGGAAGGCCCCCATAATGGGGAATGGAGGGGCCCAGATCCCTTCATTACAGCTGGAAGAGGATTTTGTTGAGTTTTGTCCATGGATTAAACAAAGCCAATTTGGGTCCCTGCAAGGGATCTTAAATATTGTCCCCAAAAGGGAAGAGACCTCAGTGATACTGATGAGGACCCAGAAGGCTCTTTGACTCCTGAGGACCTCTCTCTCTCTTTCTCTCTCTCTCTCTCCTCCTTTTCAGAATAAATAATGCACCTCACAATGCTGATCCTGTTTTTTTCTTGGAGTCAAGATAGCCATCATCAGTGCGGGGTTTGGCAACTCCAGGCAAGCCAGAGCAATCCTCCAGAAGAAGCTTGCAAACCCATGTAGTAGCGATTGTGCATATGACACCACCGCCCCCTCAAAATTGCTATTTTGTCCTTAACTTTTGCCCAGATAGAAAAAGGGTGGCCACTCGTATGATTGGGAAGGAGACCAGGTGCCCCATACCCATGCTTTCTAATCTTTGCTGGCCAGGCCCAGAGATTAAGCCTCACACACCTGGGAATCTCTGCCCAGTGCCCTTGCAATGAGATTTGGGACACCGTACAGGTTCATAGTTGGAGAAAGTCATGTCATGCGTGTCAAGTAATAAAACTTATTACCATTAAAAGGTCCTCAGGAGGTATTTCCCTCCTGCAATAAATTTGACGATAATAACCATGCTTGTTGGACCACCCTCCCCCCGTCCAATGTATCCAATGGGGGAGGGGTACAAGATCAAGCACAAAAACATTTAATTAAAAAGGTAGTAAATAAAAATCATTAAGAAGCAGACCCCACTGGTCTATCATCCTCTTGCTATACCTGAAATAAGAGGAAAACTGTTTCTTGACCCCCGAGACACAATCGATCTTGCAGGCTTCCTTTAATTTGCTTAACAAACTTAGCAGGGGGCTGCAGGCTCTGTATGAAGCCTGGGCCGTTACAGGTCAGTGCTATTCTTATTAATTCCTCTCAGCAAAATACCCAGTGCCCCCTTTTGCCACAGAGGTCTGGAGTTTCTTTGTATACCTTTTCTCCCAAGAGCTCATGTTTCAAATCTGACCCATTCCCACATGACAATTCTAGTGATATAGATGTCGGGGATATTCATCATTCATTTTTTCAAAACAATATTACCATTAATGGTACCTTCCTCTGCCCTCCTAATGGAACGGTATTTATTCGTGTAGGGGATGCAATCACTTTCCTACCCAAAAACTTGCAGGGGCTGGTGCCTCTGCTATTTTGCTCCCCGATATTGATGTGGTCCCAAATATTCAAAGTCTCCCTAGTCCCACATTTGAGCATATTGTAGGGAGAGGTAAAAGAGCAATTCAATTTATTCCTATGATTTTTAGGCCTTAGAGTGGTCACTGCGGCGGCGGGGCTGGGAACCTCCTTACATTATTATAAAGCTTTATCTCAATAGATGATTGATTGATGATCTACAAGCCATGGCCAGTACTCTTTTAGATCTCCAGGAGCAACTAGACTCCCTGGCTATGGTAGTTCTGAAAATCATCGAGGACTTGACCTCCTAACCACTGAAAAGGGGGGGTTATTTCTTTTCCTACAGGAGGAATGCTGTTCTTATGCTAACCAATAGATACTAGTCCAAAATGAGGTTAAACAGCTCCAAGAAGATCTTGAAAAACACAGATGTTCTCCCTTTCCTTGGACCTATTCTCCCATTGTTCTTGCTCTCTACTTTTGGGCCCTGTGTTATCAATGAGGCCATACAATTCATTCAAAGTTTATGAATGTACAGGTGCATAATCAGAGACTCACTGCCAATGCCAATGACCCCTATGACCAACAAGAACCCTATGATGAGGTTGAGTCTCTCAGACTCCCCTTAAGTTCCTCTCCGAGAGATAATGATGGGAAAGATCTCCTTGAAACTCTTTTCTTTTAGTGGTGCTGCATGGAAACAAAGGTAGATTGCTCAGTTTTTGGAACTGAGGATAGAAAGGTAGTATTGTATAACACCTACTCCAACAAGTAAGAAAGGCTGCTGAGTGCTCTGCCCACTGACAGTAATGACAGGTTGTAGTTAATTTTCAGTTAATAAACTTACATGCACAACAGTATCATCTGGAAGACTTTGTAGAATAAGTCTGCCTGAAGGACTAAGGTTCAGAACCGAGAAGCTTGTTTTGTGCTGGTATGGTGCTTGAACTTGGCATTACCAATGAGGATATTTTGCATATGAATAGGATTTACCACTTGAGCCATAGGTCCACTCCCAATTTTTTGGTGGTTAATTAGAGATTGAAATGTTAGACTTTCCTAGAGGGGCTAGCTTTGAAAAATGATCTTCAGATATCAATACATTTCAATTGTTTTCAAGAGAAACTGAGAAAAATGAAGTAAGGGGCACCAAAGAGAAATGTAGGCATTACCTGAATTTTGAAACGGTAACCCCTCTGTACAACACCTCAATAATATTGCACATGAAACTTGTTTTCACAATTAAAACTTTTATTACAGACTCGTGTAGTATTGAAATGCTACCTATATGAACTACTTGCTTTTTTTTGTGGGTTATGGAGCTCGAACTGTGGGCCTGGACGTTGTTCCTAAGCTCTTCAACCCAAGGCTACTGCCCTACCCCTGGGCTTTGGCATTGTCCCTGAGCTCTTCAAGTCTACCTCCCTATTCCTGGAGCCACAGCCCCATTTCCTGTTTTCTAGTAATTAATTGGAGATAAGTCTCTCATAATTAACCACAATATTTTAATTACACTTAAGAAAATTAACAGTATTTTTATATTATGTTATGATATCCAGCACACATACATATTTCTTTCGCTGAGCCAAAAATATTGTTGTTATTCAAGTTAATTTTCATTAGGGCTCAGATGGTGTATGTAATGCCATTAGTTTCTCATACTCTAAAATGTTACCCCTAAACCTTTCTATAATGTTGTCCTTTCAAATGGAAGATTCTGAGACAGTTGTGTAATAACCTATTATTTTATGTAATTATATATATCATAGTTGCCTTCTCGTGGTGGATTTTCCTCCTTTTTTTCATTCCTTTGGCTTGAACTCAGGGCCAGAACACTGGTCGTTGGGCTTTTTCAAGGCTCTACATCTTGAGCCATAGCACCACTTCCAGTTTTTTTCTATGTATGTGGTTCCCAGAAATTGAAGCTGGGTCTTTGTGCATGCTAGGAAAATACTCTACCACTAGGGTAAATTCTGAGCCCCTAGCCAGATTTCTTTTTAATTGCATAAAATTAAAGCTAGGTAAAAGAGGATAATACCTCTTCTCCAGAGGCTGGTATATGAGAATCAAGATTTGAAGCATGCCTGGCACAAAAGTTTGTAATGTTTTTAACCTCAATTTAACCACCAAAAATCTGGTAGTGGATCTGTGACCTAAGTAGTAGGGAAAAGCTAAGGGACTTGAGTTAGGTCTTCAGTACTAGCACTTATATGCATGGATTGGTGGACACATGCTCGAGCACTTGTGCAGCACTCATACACAAACACACACACACACACACACACACACAGAGGGAAATACAACTTTCAGTGAGTGTAACTAAAGATTTAAAGCTGTTATTCTGTAGCTGCCATCACACTACCTCAACAGAGTGGAATACTTATGGTAGATCATGTGGATCTCAAAGACTAGACTATTGACTCTGTTCCTTTACAGAAAAGGTTTGCCTGAACCTGTCCCCCAGTGAATGTCATCTCTAGTGCAGATGCACACTCCTTTGTATGTTCAATTTTTTTCTGTCCTTTTCTTCTTTCTTCTCTCCTCTTTTTCTTTCCCTTCCTTTTCTCTCACCTTTTCCCCTGACCTTCCATGCTGTGTGTGTGTTTGTATGTGTGTGCATGTGTGCACACACATGTGCATGCATGTGAACACACACAAGCTTGTGTACATATGTGTTAAGGCACAAAACTCATGCAAATGTAGAAGACCTGTGTATGGATTTTTAATTACTGATGTACATCCTATATCCAGTTGATAATGTTTCTTTCTTATTTAAAAATGAGAGATAGTGCACCTTTCCAGCTAGACAGTTACCCAAAGCTGTATTGATTTAAATAGCTCAATATTATCACAAAATTCTTGGTAGTTCTATTTTCCTGATGTCTCTTTATAAGTTTATTCAGAACTCATAGTAATGAAGGTATATAGTTGGAGGAAGGATAGTGATGTACTCTTAGTCATCAAACACATGGCTTATTCTGTCTCTTTAGCCAATGAAATTCTGGTTCACTGTCTAGAAATTTGTAAGATATATACAAGTAAAATGCCACAATTAGTTCAGTCATTGATTTTGGTGTTCAAAAATCACAGCTAGTGATAATTTGTATGAGGTGTCTAAGATTATTTACAGTGATTCAGGTTTGTGGCACTCTTGTCCAGAGCATGTTTTCCTCACATACATTCACATCACAAGAAAACCTTAAGAGGAAGGTTACCTACAAAAACAATCTACCTTGGGCCGGGAGTTTGGAGTAGTGGTAGAGTGCTTGCCTAGCATGCACGAAGACCCAGGTTCGATTCCTTGGTACCCCACATATATAGCAAAAAAGCCGGAAGTGGTGCTGAGGCTCAAGTGGTAGAGTGCTAGCCTTAAGAAAGCCCAAGGACAGTGATCAAGCCCTGAGCCCAAGCGCAGGACTGGCAAAAAAAAAGAAAAGAGAAAAAATAATCTACCTGAAAAATCTGTATCTTCTCAAACCTTGTCACATTTTTAAAAGGCAGTGTTAATGGCACAGGTTAATATAAGGTGAATGCATTTGAATGGTGATGATACATGGATAACAATAAATTTAACTCTAAATTGAATAATTATTACTTTCTGTCTTGACATGTAGAATTAGCCACATAGATTTCTATTTGTCGTAACATTTATACTTCTATACTATAGTGACATTGCAATGCTGAAATACTTGAGAATTTTGAAATGGGCAGCTTAGAGGGAACGCTAAGAAAACAATCTTAAACTGGCCAGATGGATGACAATTAACTTCATTTTTCTATGTAAGTTTGAGTCTAGTTTTTGTATATTAGGTACTGCTTCAAATAAAGAAGGTACTGAAGTTACTATTTTTTCTCATTTGTTTCCTTTTTTTCTCTATCTCTCTCTGTTTTTTTTTTATTTTTGCCAGTCCTGGGACTTGAACACAGCCCTGAGCAATGTCCTTGGGCTTTCCTCAAGGCTAGAGCTCTACCATTTGTGCAACAGCACCTCTTTTGGCTTTTTCTATATATGTTGTACCGAGGAATTGAACCTGGGTTTTTCAGCCTGCTAGATAAGCACTCTCCCACTAGGCCAAACTCCCATCCCCAAGTTATTTATATCTATGAATAACTAAGTTTGTAATAAAGCTGTTTTACATATAGATGGGCTAAAGGTTTGCACCAGTGGCTCTCACCTGTAATTCTAGTGAATCAGGAGGCAGGGATCAAGATTGGGCTTCAAAGCCAGCCCAGGCACAGAAGTCCATGTGAGTCTTATCTCCAACTCACCAAAAAAAAAAACTGGAGCTAGGAGTTTGGCCTAGTGGTCTAAGTGCTTGCCTAGCATGCATGAAGACCCGGGTTCAATTCTTGGTACCACATACAAAGAAAAAAGCCAGAAGTGGTGCTGAGGCTCAAGTGGCAGAGCTCTAGCCTTGAGAAAGTCCAAGGACATTGCTCAGGCCCTGAGCTCAAGCCCAGGACTGGCAAAAAAACTGACTTGGTGCTGTGGCACAAGTGGTATAACTGTAGCCTTGAGGTGAAGAGCTCAAACACCCAAGCCCAGCATTCAAGTCCCACAACAGACAACAACAACAACAACAAGAAAGAAAGAAATAGATGGTCTATCTTCTACTACTTGTTTTTATTAATTAAATCTTCCCCTTTGTTCCTTACCACCTCTTGCCCCAGAGACTTCCAGAGATTCCTAGTGCATCTTATAACAAGACTGTTGTTCACATTGGTCTTGGGCCATCAGGACCTCCCATGTCACTCAGTAAATGTCTGCATCTGCATTATTCTTCAATAAATATGTCTAGTTTCTTCCACTTTTATCTTAAGTCATTAAAAGTAGAAAACCACAGAAATGAAGGAACAAAGAGTGAACAAATGCAGTAGTGGTACTCGCTAAATATTATGTTGAAAATGAAATATAAAACATGTGGTGGGGTGGAAAGGAAAAACAGAGCGAGTGAGGCAAAGGGTGACGTTGTCCAAAAAGAAATGTACATTTTACTTGACTTAAATGTAGCTGTACTCCCTCTGTAATCACCTATATAATAACAGAAGACCCTACTTAGATCATTATATTCCAAACTGCAAAAAAATCTTCTTAAGTCTCTCTGTCTCTCTCGTCTATCTCTCCCTCCACACACACACACACACACACACACACACACACACACACACACACACACACACACAAAGGCTGAAAACAACTTAAAACATTATAAATGTCCTGATATAGTGACTGCATTTTTGTTTTACTGTATAACTAGGGATCCATTAAAGTATTTGTGACAAGTGATAAATTGGAATGTCAAGGAGAAACTTTACCTGTAGACTCTTCTACATTCTGATGTGTTGTTTGAACAGAATTTTTTTATGATACACATGTCCTAATCATTCCCGCTTTTGTCCTAATTTTTTTTGGCCATTCCTAGGCTTGATTTCAGGGCCTGAGCACTGTCCTTGGTCTTTCCCAAGGCTAGAGCTCTACCACTTGAGCCTCAGCACCACTTCTGGCATTTTTCTATGTATGTGGTCTTTGTGCATGCTAGCAAGCACTCTATCACTAGGCCAAACTCCCAGACCCTGTCTTAACTTTTGATTACTATATTCTGTCCCTTTTCCTCGACTAGCCACCTTCAACCTTCACATTTCCTGACTCTGAGAAATAGCCCAAAGCCAGAGGAGTTGGCTCACATCTGTAATCCTAGCTACTCAGGAGGCTGAGATCTGAGGACAGCTGTTCAGAGCCTACCTGGGCACCAAAGTCTATGAGACTCTTATCTCCAATTAACCACTAGAAAATCAGAAGTGACACTGTGGCTCCTATGGTAGAGTGGTAGTCTTGAGCCGAAGAGCTGAGGAACAATGCTCTTGCCCAGAGTTCAAATCCCGTGACCAACAAAAAGCAAGCAAGCAAGCACACAAGCAAGCAAGAAAGAGAAAGGGGAAGGGGAAGAGACAGGAAAAGAAAAGAAAGATCCCCAGCTGGAGACCAGCTCAGCTTCCTAGTTGGGAAGCTAAAATCTGAGGATCACTATTTGACCCCAGCCTTGGCAGAAAAGTTCATGTGACTTATTTCCAATTAACAACCCACAAGCCTGAAGTGAACATGTAGCTTAAGTGATATAATTCCAGCCTTGAGTGAAAACAATAAGAACGTGGCACACACACACACACACACACACACACACACACACACACACACAAGGAAAAGAAATGGGTCTTTTATCATATGATTTTTCATGCTATAATTTTTCTTTTACATATTGAAATATTAAAAGTTTCTACAGTTCTTCTCTACATAAAGGCAAAATTATAATAAAGCATCAGAGTTAAGTGGTCTTCAGTTACAGTTTAGTCATTCAACAAAAAGATTGGTGTATACTAAAGAAATCTTTCCTTTGGAAACCTTATAGTCATAAGAATTCCTGTAGTTCCATATATTTAACTTCCTAAAGAGTAAATTATTTCCTTTTTGGTGGCATTACTGAGACTTGAAGTCAGCACTGTCACTTAACATTTTTTTTTGGTTGGTCGTGGGATTTGAAATCTGGGCCTGGGCATTGTACCTGAACTCTTCAGCTCACGGTACCGTCCTATCACCTTGAGCAATTGTGCCACTTCCGATTTTCTGGTGGTTAATTGGAATTTAGAGTCTCATGAAATTTTTAGTGTTCAGGCTCACTTTGAACCATGATCCTCAGATCTCAGCCTCCTGAGTAGGTAGGATTACAGTGGCTCTCACTTAACATTTTGCTGGAGGTTAAGACTTTACGAATTGAGCCACACTTCCACTTCTGCCTTTTGCCAACTAACTGGAGATGAATCTTATCATCAACTTTACTCCCTAGGCTGGTTTTTATCAGGGTTTTTATCACTCTCTGCCTCCTTACCAGCAGGAAGATGAAACTGAGAAAGGATAGGGCTGGCTGCCTGCCTTCACCCAGCCCTCCCTCTCCAGAGGGAAGACACAGACACACCAGGGAGAATGTCATGGCAGACTCGTTTAATGGGAAAATACCAGGGGCTAAAGTAAGAAGCAGGAGTCTATTAGCATAAAAGTAGGCAGGACAGGGGGAGGTAGGTGCGGTCAGATAGGGCGGCAGGACCAATCCATGGGTTCGAGGTAGCTTTATTTTACATCACAAACCACAGACAAACCTCCCAACCAGGAGACAGGCAGATTAGATCTCCAAAACCAGGAAGTGAGCACTGGGCCACGAGGTAGGCCTTTTACCCTTGATGTGACGTGCCCCACATCTCCTCCCTTTTGTATTATTAAGCAGGTATTTGCCTTACTCGAGAAGTGTGCCTGTCTTAGGTTGTCCCCCTCTGGAGATCTTACCCGTCATTGACTACCATTCTAGCACTTCAGACAATTTACCTGTAGGGTTGGCAGACCCAAATGGAGGTTTGAAATAAGGGGGATGGCCAACGTCAGCAAAGGAAACCCTTCTGTACACCTGCACATCCTGGTAAGGGCTGGGGTCAACCTCACAGAGTTCCCAGTCTGCCATCTCATAGCACAGCATATTATTGCCAGACCACCATTAGCTGAACAGCTTTCCCTGATCCTGCTTTCTAAGACACTGAAGGAGTTATGATTACACAAGATCTGAATATGAATACAAAACCCACTGTAACCTAGAGGCCCACCCACAAAGGGGAGAAGGTAAGGGAGCCAACCATAGTCCAGTCCATAGATAGTTCACATCAAGTTCATTTTGGTGGCAGTCGAGAACCTTCTCTAGCCTTTTTAAGCAGATCAAGGCCTCGATAATTTTGGAGGACTCCTGCAGCCAGGGAATCAAGTTGAGATTGTAGGTAGCATCTTTGTGGGCAGCGTGGATAATGATGCTCAGGATGAGGAGAAGGAAGGTGACTGAGGATTCCAACCACAGCTAAGCAGGGCATCCGGTATAGTCTCCTCATTCCTGCGAACGAGAGAGAGAAAGCATACCTTAAGAGGGGTTGCTCTTCCGTAATTTTTTTGTTTGCTAACAATATTTTAATCTCTAGCCGGAACCCAAATTGGGTTTGGTTTTCCCACCGGGAAGACACATCCAAATCCTCTCCCCACATTAATGAGGAGATCAGGGCCTCTTCAGTAAGAGGATCTCTTCAATGGCCTTCAACCTTTAAATAAGGCATCTGATTAGACCAATGTCTCTGAAAGGCAGTCAAAGGCTGATCCTTGGAAAAATTTAAAATAACGTAAGCATAGCTGTCCTCAATTGGTCATGGGGGTTGCCTCCTCCCTTTTGTTTTATTAAAACAAGGCCCATTATCCATTTTAACCTGTAGGGGTAAACTCAAGATAACAAAACATTGTAAAGAAAGGCTTTCAGTGTGTCAGGCTCTTTTGCCGGAATGCGCAGTGGCCCAACAAGCATGTGAATGAGTATCTACAGACATAATTTTCCAAAGGGTGCTTAGTGGGTTACATCAGTCTGCCAGATAACATTAGGTTTAAGGCCCCAGGGATTGACCCCAGGGGATTGTAGAGGTGGGACTTGTAAAAATGGCATGCACGATTCACATGTCCTCACAATCTTTTTTTAAGTCTTTTATAGGGACCAGGCGGAATCTGATGCATCCCTCTCTGATTTAAATGAGTCAGTTCTCGTGGCTGGGATCTTACTTGAATCATTAGGGGACAAGTTTACAACACCAGATTTTCTTTTTAAATGCAGATTTTAGAATATTTAGAAAACTTCTATTAATCAGTTTCTTGTGTTTCAATTATGAATTTATCCATTGTTTTGGATGCTGACAATTTAACCTTGAACATGTTTACTCACACCCATTCACACACACATTTACAAATATCTTAAAGTGCGCAAAATTAATATCGACCATACATTTTAAAAGGATTCGTGTATACACAGTCACACAAACCACAAGGATCCATATTTAGGATGGTTATCAATTTTACCATAATACTTTTTGCAGATGAAAGTTAGGTGGGAGTCTTAAACCTATGAGAACAAAGACTGAAGTCTGCATCCTGCCACCCACTGTCTCTAGACTGTCACTTCTAAGCCTGCATGCAGCTGCTTTGTCTGGCCTAGGCTCACCTCCACTGCAGCCGAGTGGGAGGGGCCATACCAGGCCCTAGACCTACCCCAGGTGGGGATGAAACTTTTGTTTTAAACACAGAGAAGCAGAGACTTTTAAGAAACTCCTAAACTTCTGATAGCATGCCTGGCCTTAAATTACCACAGTGAGGGAAGACCATGGAGCCCTGAAATCGGGAATTCAGAGGGTGCCTCCCCTACGGAAATTTCCATTACTTGGTAGCTGGCCGGCGGAGGCCATCCTAACCTACTCTCTAACAGAATCAGACATTGACTTACAACAGAAAATGGGACTCAGTCGGATACATTTAACACAACAACACGAACTCAGATGAACGCTCTCAACAAACAACTTATTTAGACATATCTTGCCAGTGAGACTCTCAGGCATGCCCTGTTATGGACAAGAAACTCAGAAGGGGGTCAAGGCATCCCTTGACCACACAGGCCTTAGTGCACTTTTTAGACAGACATACAGAGTGATCGGCCAACTTTTACTTACCTCCGGAGGCCTTTGCTTTAAATCTGGGTGTCTTTTCCAAAAAAGGTTGTTAAAGGAAAACCACTGTTTCTAGAAAAGAGCAATCTTTTATCTCAATAGCATAAACATACAAATTATTAGGAATTGATGAAAGCCTTGGGAGCCCTGGTCAGGTGGCTCCCATGGGTGTTTTTACTGCAGGGAGATCATGAAGAAACCTGTATTTGAAACTTGTATTTGCCTGATCCTTATTAACTTTAGTAGCTCCAATTGTATTTCCAGCCAATAGGACACTGATCCCCATGCAATTAGACTGTGGCCTCTAGAATTGGGGGAGCAGTTCTATGCTAATTTTTCATAACTAATACAGTCATCATAGAATGCCACAGCACCCATATCTTGTCTCTCCCTAGAGATTATAGGGCAAGCCCTCTTCAAGAGCAGGAGCTGAATGGCTCTGGCCAGGACAGGGGGCATGCCAATTGCTAAGATGCTGCTAGGCCAACTAGCCCAGGAGCTGGGGGGTGCAGAAGATTTTAGGAGCTGGGAACTTAAGGCCTGAGAGGCAGGGGATTGTAGCTCCCTGGGGACAGGGTATTTATGTGGAGTTAGGCCTTTCGTCTGGCCTGAAAGACTTCCCTGTGGGGGATCAGGCCTTACCATCTCCCAGGGCTATCTCTTTTGAATTGGCCTTGCTGGCCACATCCATAACAAACTCCTCTCCCAGCACCATTGGAAGAGGTAAGAGGGGTAGAAAGAGACTAGGCCTTTTGGGCTTCTAGGGCCACAACCAGCATCTGTGACTGGTAGGCCTGAGTGTCCACAGCTCTGCAGCTCAAGGCTAGCACTTTGCCACTTTGAGCTCCAAAGCAACTCTGCCCCCACATTCTTCTGCTGGCAGATTATACACCACACTCTCACAGGGACTTTGCTTTGCCTGGGCTGGCTCAAAAGTGCAGCTTTCTGATCAATGAGTCCTACAAAAGGCCATGATACTGCAATTAAAGCAACAAGTGGTCAACGCAGAAATAGTGTCTAAGCATGACCTTTCCTGGAACTTGGTAAGAGCCAAAGTTACATCTGAATAAGCATTTCTGTCCTTCTCCATGGGCCAGCTGGAAATTGCTATAAGGAGACTTACAAGAGCAAACTAAATAGCAATTAAGCAATCATTTTGGTAGTCCTAATTTTCCTTTTTTTCTCTTTCTTGAAATAAACATTTAGGACAACTTCACTTTCAAATTTTGTTCAGAAACCATTTCTAATATTCTTTAAAACTTTTACAGATATTTGCTTAAACACTTAACACTTTAGTCTTTATTTGCATTTGAAAAACCTTTAAGGGCTCAAGGAACTTCCTTTGTCTCCAGGCCTCCTATGGCTCAAGGCACTACTTTTGCCTTTTAGAAGAGACCTTTTTTCCCCCTGGGGTTTAGATTACTGCCTAGAAGTCCAACAGTTTAAACTCAAATAAGTTTTTCGTTAATGCAAGAACTACAAACATCATCAGTGTACCAAAAGTCTAAGTCTGGACTTAATTTCCTTCTTTTTCTAAAATATGTCCAATTGCAAAATAGCATGAAACCAAATTATAAGGAGATAAACTTTTAAACATTCCTTTAAAATACAAATTACATTAGCATCTCATAAGTCACAAGGACTGGGGGATTAACAGCTTGGTTGCTTTCAGCCTGGGCATGGCACTCCTCATTAAAGAAAAAGGCACACCAGTTGAGATACAGGGGGCCAGGAAGCTCAGCCTTAGTTAAATTTTTCCAGTCTTGGGTGGTGCACTGCTGATGAGCCAGGCCTTGGAGGATGGTTTTGGCCCATGGCGAATTAGGTCCATCCTCAGATACTGCCTTTTTAAGTTCTTTTAAATCTTGGGCTTTCCAGGGATACCAATGGGACAGTCTATTGCCCCCAGGGTTAGCATTTATAGGGAAAGGCAAGCATGGTTGGGAGCGAAATGGCAGATGAACCCACCCTTCCGGTTCAGGATAGGAACTGCCTCTGTATGGTGAGTTAACCTCCTCTTCCGGTGCAGAGGAGGAGCAAGATGGCGGCTTGACCTCCTCTTCCAGTTTAACACATGGTGAAGCGTGGGAGGAAGGATAGTAAAATGGCAGGGGCCGCTCTGCACCCCAATTGTCTGCTGCAAATTCCGGGGCAGGAGCACATGGTGTAGGGCTCTGGGGCCCGATCCCAGGATCAAAGGGGCCCAAAAATCCCTCCTCAGGGTGAGGCTCTTAACTCTTTCTTTCCTGAGCAGCGGAAGGGCCATCTCTCCACAACTTTGAACCTTTCTTATCAGGAGGGCCAACTCTCCACAACCCTGAGAGCTCATTATTAGGAGGGCCAACTCTCCACAACTCTGAGCTCTCCTCAATTAAAGTTTCCTTGGTCCTAGATGTAACTGAGCCAGGATAGAAACAGGCCTTAAGGGCAGACAAAGTCAGAGAGACCCCGAGGGGAGAGTCCTCTCCCAAGTTAATCTTCCTCCTCCTCACCAGGCACTCTATGCGTTCCCATGTGGCCCAATTGAAAAGAATGGCTGCCATTAATGCGGCACATGTTAAGGCCTCCCAGAACTTCTCAGCTTGGGGGTCTGAAATCTCCAAACCTCTACTTTTAAATCCAGATGCTGTGAGTGCCTGGTCCTCATTCTTGGTGTAAGGTTGGCCCATCTTTTCAGGGAGACCCGTACCTCATAATCCGCTTGGCTCGACTTGCAGACAATTCCGCTTTTGATGAGCATTCCTTTCGTGTCCCATGTTCGGGTGCCAAAAATGACGGGGTTTTTAGCACTCTTTACCCTTCCTGTTGGTCAGGAGGCAAAGAGTTCTAAAAACCCCGACAGGTTTCGATTTGTCAAAAGTTTTGATTTCAGGATTTTTTTTCTGATGCCAACTTTCATGCCAGTTCTGTTTTGTGTAAGATGAAAAGTATACAGTTTATTGTTATTGTAGTGTATTAGAATATTCTGTGATTTTGGTCTTTTTAAATCTAGTCTGATATAGTCCATAGTGTGGAAACAAATATGATGGTAGAAACTGGTGAGCTTTCTTTACTTTCAAAAGAGGAGAAGATAGGCCTTCCATTTCTATATGGGTATGGAGGGGAAGGGATTATCCTATCACATAACCACGTAAGCTTAGTGGTGAGGCCTTCAACATCCACAAACCAGGGAACATCAGTTCAACCAGAGTGAGTTGCTGTGGACTGAAGCCTCCCCTCAGATTCCTCTATTCCCATCTTGCACGCTACATTCCACACTAACAATATCCACCATGTTAGGTCAAACTTCTTGTTGAAAGGCTATGAGTGAATGTATCTTAAGTGACATTATCATTGAGAGACACAAAGAACTTAAAGGCACAAATAAGTCCTCAATTGCAGTAATGATTCAGAGTAAACTTTCCTACCTTTACCTTCAAACACTTTAAATGATGCTGTGGCAAAAGTGACTTTATAGCATAGGGATTTTGACCAATAGGTAGAGTGCTTGCCTAACATGCACGAAGACCCAAGGCCATGGATGATGAGCATTTTCTCATATGCTTTTCTGCAATTTTAACGTCTTCTTTTGATAAGTCTCTCTTTAGTTCCCGTGCTCATTTAGTGATTAGTTAGTTGGTTTTGGGGGGATTAGTTTCTTGTGTTCCCTGTAGATACTGGATATTAAGCATTTGTCAGATGTATTATTGGTAAATATCTATTCCCAGTTGGTTGGCTGTCTCTCTACTTTTGCGACTATGCTTTTGTGCAGAAACTTTTTTATATTTAGGTAGTCTCATTTATTGAGTCTCTCTCTAATCTGTTGTGGCCCTGGGATTCTGTTCAGGAAGTTTTTGCCTGTGCCTATGAGTTCCATTGTCTCTCCAACTCTTCCTGTAGCAGTTGCAAGGTTTCTGGTATGACATTGAGGGCTTTGATCCATTTTGAGTTAATGCTTATGCATGATGAAAGGCTAAGGTCAATTTTTAGTTTTCTTCATGTGGCTGCCCAGTATTGCCAGCACTAGTAATTGAATAGGCTGTGTTTGTTCCACTGTATATCTTTGGCTCCATTGTCAAATACTAGTTGACTGTAGGTATGTGGTTCTGTTTCTGGATCTTCTATTCTGTTGCATTGATCTTTGCTCTATTTTTGTGCCAATATCATGCTGTTTGTCATTTTTGCTCTATAGTAGAGTTTGAAGTCTGGTATAGTAATACCATTTGCTTTGCTCTTTTTGCCTAGAATTGTTTTGGTTATTCTAGGTCTTTTCTTGTTCCATATGAACCTTTGGATTATATCTTCTATTTCAGTAAAGAATGTCTTGGGGATTTTGATGGGGATTGCATTGAATTTGTATATCAATATGGCCATTTCACTATATTGGTTCTCCCTACCCATGTGCATGGGATGTCTTTCCATTTCCTGGTGTCCTCTTTAATTTCTTTCATTAGGCTTTTATAGTTTTCATTGAATAATTCCTTTACATCTTTAGTTAAGTAATTCCTAAGTATTTTATTCTTTTGGGGGCTATTGCAAATGGGATCATTTTCTTGATTTGGCCTTCTGTTTGAATATTGTTGGTGCATAAGAAGGCTACTAATTTTGCAGGTTAATTTTGTATCCTGCCACTTTGCTAAAGTGGTTTATTAATTCTAGGAGTTTGGGAGTGGAGCTTATTGGCGCTCAGGTAGAGGATCATGTCATTTGCAAATAGGGGTAGTTTAATTTCTTCTTTCCCTATGTGTATCCCTTTGATGTCCTTTTCTTGCCTTATTGCTCTGGCTAAGGGTTCCAGCACTATATTGAAGAGAAGTGGAGAAAGTGGGCATCTCTATTTAGTTCCTGATTTTAAGGTAAATGGTTGAAGTATTTCTCCATTTTGTATAATACTGGCTGGAAGTTAGTCATATAAGGCTTTAATTATTTTATGGAATGTACTTCTTATTCCTATTTTGTCTAGTGCTTTCAACATGAATGGATGTTGTATTTTGTCAAATGCCTTCTCCACATCTAGAGAAATTATGATTCTTATCATTAGCTCTATTCATATGATGTATTATATTAATTGATTCACGAATGTCAAACCAGCCTTGCATCTGTGGGATCATAGTGTGTAATTTTTAAAATTTGTTTCTGGATTCTGTTGGGTAGTATTTTATTGAGGAGTTTTGTGTATGTGTTCATTAGAGAGATAGGTCTGTAGTTTTCATTTTTTGGTTGGGTCTTTCCCCGGTTTGGGGATGAGTGAAATATTAGCTTCATAAAAGGAGTTTGGTATTGCTCCATCTGCTTCTAATTCTCAGAGGAATTTGAAGAGTATAGGTATTACTTCATCTTTAAAAGTCAGAATTCCACAGTGAAACCCATCTGGACCTGGGCTCTTTTCAGTTGGCATTACCCTAATGGCTTCCGCTATTTCATTGTATCAAATTGGTTTGTTCAGTTTGTTTACCTTTTCATTGTTCAATGTGTCTGTTTTATATTTATTCAAGAAGTCATCCATTTCTACTGGATTTTCTTGTTTCTTTGAATATAGACTCTGGTAGTACTTATTCATAATGGACTGAATTTCTTGAATATTGGTCATAATTGTTCCCATAGGATCTCTAATTTTGTTTATTTGAGTCTTCCTGACTTTTTTTTTATTAATCTTGCCAGGGGTCTGTCAACTTTGTTGACTCTTTCAGAAAACCAACTTTTTGATTTATTAATTTTATAAATAGTGGGTCTTATTTCAATCTCTGATATTTCTGATTTTATTTTTGTTATTTCTGTCCTTCTAGTTATTTGAGAATTAACTTTTTCTTCTTTCTCTAGGTGCTTCAATTTCTTCGTTAGGTTATTACATGCTCTTCTTCTGTCCTTTAATAAGGGATTCTAGTGCGATAAATTTGCCTATTAGAACTGCCTTTGTTGTGCCCATAAGTTCCTTTGTGATGTATCTTGATTGTCCTAACATTCAAGAAAGTTTTGAATTTCTTCTTTAATTTGTTCTGTAACCCAGGAGTTACTCAAAAGTGTGGTGTTCAAAATCTAGAGACCAAAGGCCAAAGAATATCATACTAAATGTAAGGACCTCCAGGAAAAGGAAACAAAAGCCATATAATGAGTGACTGTTGTCCTTAATGTACTATATTAACTCTCATCTCCTCTGCCATCCCTTGGTTATCTCATATTTTACAATATTTCACCTTGTTATCTGATATATTTTATGTGTGCTTACTTGATTATTTGAAACTGGATAGGTAAGGGGGAAATCAGGATAAGCAGGGGGAGGGTGGGAGGGAAATGGGGACCATGTCATGAGAAAGGGTATCAATGTTTGTGAAGTTATGCGCCTTCTCTCTGGTGAATATAATCACCATATTATATATATTATATATATTATATATTATATACCATATATATAAATCACAATAAAAACATTTTTAAAAATTAAAAAAATAAATTAAAAAAAGAACTATGTTGTTCAGTTTCCAAGTGTTTGAATGTTTTTTTTTTTGCCGTTTACTCTGTTGTTTAGAACTTGTCTGATTCCACTGTGATCAGATAGAATGCATGGGATTATATCAGTCCTCTGTTATCTGCTAAGTTTTTTGTATGAAGTAATATATGATCTATTTTGGAGTATGTGATGTTGATAAAAATTATGAAGTTTCATCCTGAGCTGGAAGACTCTGTGTATATCTGTTAAGGCCAGCTGGGTTATAATGTCACTTAAGTCAATGGAGTCTTGGCTTATCTTTTGTTGAGTTGAAATGTCATTTGGTGAGAGTGGTGTATTGGAGTCTGCCACTATGACTGTGTGTTGAGTCTATCTTGTTCTGTAATTCTAAGAGAGTTTGCTTGACAAATTTGGGTCCTCCTGTGTTGGGGGAGTAAATGTTTATAACTGTAATATTCGGGTATGAATTGTAGCCTTTACTAATATGTAGTGGCCATCTTTATCTTTATGTACTGATTTTACTGAAAAGTTAATTTTGTCAGAGATTATGATTGCTACTCCTGCTTTTTTGTTCAGTGTGTTGGAGTGGAAAATACTTTTCCATCCTTTCTCTTAGAGTTGGTTTCTGTCTTTATCAGTGAGGTGAGTCCCTTGGAAGCAGCATATTGATGGGTCTTATTTCTTAATCTAGTCTGCTATTCTGTGTGTTTTGAGTGGATTGTTCAGCCTGTTCACATTTAGGGAAATTATGGAGAAGTGGTTAGTGTCCTTTGTCATTATTTATTTTTACTTCTGATTTTCTTTCTCTCTCTTTTTTCTCCTTTTGTGTGAGTGGTTTATAGTTGATTGCTTCTTTATTGGAGTTCTTTCTGTTCTGGAATTTGTTCTTGATTATTTAATTTTTTTCTGTAATACTGGTTTAGTGTGAACTTATTCATATAGCT
The DNA here is from genome assembly GCF_031878675.1 of Megascapheus bottae. NCBI lineage: Eukaryota > Metazoa > Chordata > Mammalia > Rodentia > Geomyidae > Megascapheus > Megascapheus bottae. Next base: position 2,201,368 of record NW_028327483.1, read on the forward strand.
TCTCTTTGGAATGAAATATTCTTGTTTCTCCCTCAAATGTAAATGCTATTTTCACTGGATATATCAGTCTGGGTTGGCAGTTGTTGGTCTTCAGGGCACGAATGATATTTTTCCAAGATTTTCTTGCATAGAAAAAAAGGTGAACGTGGTGCTGTGGCAAAAGTGGTAGATCTCTAGCCTTGAGAAAGTCCAAGGATAGTGCTCAGGCTCTGAATTCAGTCTCCAGAATTGGCAAAAAATGTAAATATAATTTTATTTAAATCAGGTGTCTCTTAATACCTGTAAACTTGGCTCCAAGGTACCTATCGATTTCAGTAGACCTTAGCTCCAGTGACTGCTGAGGAAAGATGTCTTTACACTGAAATGCCATAAGTGTAAAATGCTCCACTGTCAGTATTGAGCAAGAAGAACCAGATGTTTATGGTTCACAGTTGTAATCCTTCAGTACCAGGAGACTGAGATCTGAGGATCAAGGTTCAAATCTCACCTGTGTAGACAAGCCCAGGAGACTCTTCAAGTAACCACACACATAGAAATCAAAAGTGGAGGTGTGACTTACAAGCAGATACACACACATAAAAAGGTAGAAAAGTGTTTGTTTTAATTATTTTTTGTTGGTGGTGGTTGTGGTGCTTGAACGCGGGCCTGAGTGCTGTCTCTAAGCTCTTTTGCTCAAGACTAGTGCTTTACCACTTTAACAATATTTAAAGTAAATGATAGATTGAGCTGGAAATGTGAGTGACCTAGTGGTAGAGTGCTTGCCTAGCATGCAGGAAGCCCTGGGTTTGATTCCATTGCATGACATACACAGAAAAAAACTGGAAGTGGTACTGTGGCTCAATGCTGGCCTTGATAAGACCAAGAATATTGCTCAGGCCCTACATTCAAGCCGCAGGGCTGTCAAAAATTTTATCATAGATTAAGAGCAACTTTTTTTGTTTTGCATTGTTTTCTGCCACTCCTGTTGCTTGAACTTAGGGCCTGAGCACTGTACCTGGGCACTCTTAAGGCTAACTCTACCAAATGAGTCATAGAACCACTTCTGGCTTTTTCCTTTTTTCTTTTTTTTTCTGGTTCCAGGAGCTTTAAATTAGTTTGGGCATTGTCCCTGAGCTCTTCAGTTCAAGGCTACTGCCCTAACAGGGATCCAAGCTCTATTTATCTTTTTCTAGATGTTAACTGGAGATAAGAGTTTAAGGACCTTTTGGACTTTTATCCACAGCTCTCAGCCTCCTGAGGAGCTAGGATTACAGGAGTGAGCCATGGTGCACAGCAATTCTGCCCTTTTCCATGTATGTGGTTGGGGTCTACGCACATGCTAGGCAAGCACTCTACCGCTAGGCCAAACTTCCAGCCAAGAACATATGTGTGTGTGTGCATGCGTGTGTGTGTGTGTGTGTGTGTGTGTGTTAGGCATTGAACATGGCCTAGGTGCTCTCCCTGAGATCTTCAGCTCAAGGCTACCTCCCTATACCTGGGCCTGGGCACTGTCACTTAGCTCTTCAGCTCAAGGCTACCACCCAACCCTTGTGCCAAGTCCCACTTTGTATTATCTATGGGTTAGTTGCAGATAAGAGCGGTAGGTCTTTTTGTGTCTGGGCTGGCTTTGAACCTTCATCCGTAGATCTGAGCCTCCTGAGTAGCTAGGATTATAGGCATGATCCACAGTGCCAGGCCACATTTACCATTTAAGTTACCTTTTCCTAGTCATATGTTTATGTTGTCATGGTGTGTATTCTCTTCATGGCAGATAATATCTTGTAATACCATTAAAATTAAGATAAGCTAGTAATGGATTAATACTTTTAGAAAAATACATTTTTTAAATCAGTTTTTAATTATTTTTTTGCCAGTCCTGGGCTTGGGTTCAGGGCCTGAGCACTGTCCTTGGACTTTCTCAAGGCTAGTACTCTACCACTTGAGCCTCAGCACCACTTCTGGCTATTTTTTTTTTTTGCTATGTATGCGATACCAAGGAATTGAACATGGGTCTTCGTGCATGCTAGGCAATCACTCTACTACTAGGCCAAAATCCCAGTCCAGTTTTTAATAATTTTCAAAGCAGGGATGAGTGGTTCATTCTTTTGATTCTAGCTACCCATGAGGCTGAGATCTGAGGATCATGGTTCAAAGCCATCCTGGACTCGGAAGTCCCTGAGACTCTTACCTCCAATTAACAGCTAGAAAATCAGATGTGGCCCTGTGGCTCAAGAGTTAGGGCAGTAGTCTTGAGATGAAGTGCTCAGGGATAGAGCCCAGGCCAGGATGTGAATGCTGAAAATCAACCAAATTAAAAAAAACCATCTATTAAGTATTTGAAAAAAAAACATTAAAAGGAAATATCTTTAACAGTGTAACTCTGGATTTCTCCGGATTTGATCCCGTGCAAAAATATTTTACATAATACTCTTTTTTGTGGAGAATATATTTCATACATGAATCATGACATCTCCAAAGTCTATGGCCATTCTATCCAGAGGCGAAAAGGCCAGGATATAGAACGGAAGTCATGGTAGCCACATCCCAACATTTGACCTGAAATCATCCAAGGGTTAGAGCAGCTTAAACATAGAAAAGAAAAAAAAGAAAACAGGGAAATAGGAAAAACACATCAGCATTCCAAATGTGTGATATAAAAGAGTGGGTTAAAGATGGAATAATGCTTACAGTAGGTTCTTGAACAAACTTATTTTAGTATAAAGAAAGAGCAAGCAATTAAATCTCAAAGGATCTTGGGACTTATTTTTTTTTCAGTGGGACTTTCCACACTGGCTTAAAACTGCCATCGCCAGACTCAGCCTTTTGAGTAGCTAGAATTACAGGCATGAACCACAACAGTCAGGGCTCATTAATTCTTTTGTGTCATCCTCAGGAATGAGTACCGCATCACCACGATGGAAGGGACAGAAGACAAATGTCACTGGGCAGTAGGCACTGACTGCACTCCCTTTATACAAGGGCATGCACACACCAAACCTCTGGATTGTTTGAGAGGAAGAAACACGGGGCCAGGGGTAGGAAGAGTGCACACCAGTTAGAGCATGGATCCCAATCAATGGCTGAAGACGCTGACATCCTAGTGTCCAAGCAAGTCTTGGTGTGCTCAGCTCCAGACCTGAGCAACTGGGCATGGGAAGGATGTGAAACTGGTCTCCCTGACCTAACTCACAGCAGCAGAAAAGGCCAGGATCTAATCCTAGGGTGCACTGGAATTCTGCTAAACCCATCCTGGGCCCAGTGGGAGCCAATTAGTGTCCTAGAACACAACTCTGAACTTCCTCTTTGCCTATGTGAGTCGGGGACCTGTGGGGGAGTGGGATTTACCACTACAGATCACGCAGAGGCAGATCTGATGTCGGGCTCCAGGTTGCACCCTGATAGGCTGGAACAATCCACAAGAAGGCAGAGATTGATGGGTACAAACACTCATCAGTAAGGGTACTAGAGGCAATTTGGAGCTTAGAGGCTCCACTGCTCCTGACATTGCCAGTGACTCCCCTGGCTGAGTGGACTTAGCAGTAGCATCTAGCTCTTGGAGGGCAAGAGGTTGAAATGCTTATGGGCTGGAGCTGAAGGTCTTTTGGCTGCTGGAGTTTGTCCTAGGCTGCTGCTGGTGCTGCTGTTGAATGAAGACATGCTTTTGTCATGGAACCAGAATCAGAGCTGAGGGGCCCTGCTGAGGCTTAAGGAGAAGCGGCTTCTGCAAGTGGGGGTTCTGATATTGGCTGTCCAGGTCTTTCTGCTAACGTGGGTTGTGTGCCCTGTGCCATGAGAAGCTACCTGTTGCCACCCCAAGTATGTGGGAAGCCAATGGCTTCTGCGCTTGGACAGGTGAGTGCCTCGGGTGTTGGTGCCCCTTCCTCTGCTTCTGTGTCTAGTTTTACTTCAAACCTGGGGATCCATCTCCCTCCTGCTCGTGCTTTTTCTCCTGTTCCTGCTCCTGCTCCTGCTCCTGTCCCTGTCTTCCGAGGCAGCACTGAAGTCTGTGCTGCTTCCTCTTTTTAAATTTATTTATTTATTATTTATTTTTTCTGATGGGGTTAATTGAGCTCCTAAGGACAGGGATTTGTCCTTTAGATAGAGTCAGATTAGGAAATGTTCCGGATTATGGGGGAGGAGGGTCCATATTACTTCTGGCATGGATTCCACATCCCACCAGAATCCACCCCACTGAGACAGTCTCATGCTAAAAGGTGGATTTACTTGGGGAAGCATGTAGTGTGCTGTCCTGCCAGGGACACAGTGCAGACTTGGAAGCTAACACTGTGACCCCAGCAGTTCTCAAGCTGGGGTTTTAAGGGCAAAAACCATGTAGTCAAGCCAGGCCACACACAGGTGTCCAACGGGATTGTCACAAATACAGACGGGCTGTATGGTCACATCCAACTACACGCAGGTAGCCAATAGGGTTACCACCTGCCTCATAGAAATTGAACTAACCTATCATCTTGGCGGAATTGGTGCTTTCCCACAGAAAGAAGGCCAATCTTCTTTTTCATGGATAAGGCTGTTCCTTCCTGGATGGGCAAGGATGGCTGGGCTGTTGACCTTCAACATCTCCCAATGGAGTTGGAGGAGCACTTAGTATTTTCAACAGGGAGTCAGTTTTTGCTCCCCTCCACACATCGCCCTTCGTGTCCAGTCCAAGACACTTATTTCAGACCTCCAAACTTTGCTGTCAGGTTTCCTTTCTGTTGCTCCCTCCTGCCCCTGACCTTGTCTAGCATTCTCTTTCTGGGAAGTACCATATCTGAATGTCTGTAATCCAGGTGTGATGCTTTCTGCAGGACTGGTTCCCTCTTCATCTCTGATCACTTTGTGACATCCCATCTGCTGATTCGGGTGTTTCTACTCATGTCCTTTCACATTTTCCATTTGCACTGGGAACCCTAAGCCTCCCCCCACCCCTAACCCTGTTCTGCTGTCTCCATCCTATTTCTCAAGTCCTGTGGGATTCCATGGGGAGTGAATGCAAAGATCCCTTTGGAGCTTCAGGTGCCTTGGATGGGGTGAAAGTGAATTTCAGGTTCTTAAGGAAGTCCAGCCTTTGATTCTCCAAAAATGTAGCATTATCCTGGTGGAGAGATCCCCAAATTGCCTAGAGCTCAGTTCCCTGAGGCTAGGATGTCCCATGCCTTCCTTGTCTCTCTGAACTGAGGGGACGTGGTGTTTCTTAAAGTCCAAACTGTGATCATAATTGTTTCTGCCTCTTTGAAACTCATTCATATAGCTGCCCATGTGTACAGTCATTTGGACTATATTAGCATTTATTTTCTATGTGTGTGTGTGTGTTTGTGTTTGTGATTTTGTGTTTAGATCCAGTGTCTTGAACTCAAGCCCTGGAAACTGACTTTATGAGGATGGTGGTTTTAATTTTTCCAAAGTGTCTGACGGCTTTGTGGTTTTTTGGTATTTTGAGCACAGAGGGTTCTTTGCCATAGGGCCAATCAATTTGAGCTTCAGTTTCTATCCTGTATCAATATCAGGGTCAGATTGCCAGGGCTGTAGCCTCAACTGTGCTTTGAACTTGCTGTGTATGCAGCATCTGCCATCTTCATCTCTGGGATTTACTTTCTCCATCTGTTCAATATGATTTTCTTTTGGCAGCATTCCATGATGGGTTCAGTGAGTAAATAGGAGGCTACTTCCTTTTCCTGTGGCATTGTCCTATGCAGCCTCCAAGGATTAGATGTTCCTGCTTTGTCAGAGCCCCAGGCAAAGGAGTTGTGTCCTTCCGAAGTGCATCTATTTTATGGAATAGTTGTGGAAAAATCTGTAAGAGTGCTTGATTATCTGCTTCTGCTTAAAGAAAGCCCTCCCATTTCAGTGGTGGAAGGTACCAGGGAAGTTCTGATTTTCATTTCCTATTGACCCAGATATGTATAGAAAGGTCAGCGTTAACTGTCAGTTTGGCCTGAGGTTTTGAAGAAAATTACTCACATGTACAAGAAAATATTGCTTGATTAAAGCAGCCTTTTGTGCAGAAAGAGAGAAGGGCAACAGCTGGATGCTCCTGGGAACTCCTACCTGAAATGTGTGGATAGGCTCATGTGGGCAGGTTTAGTTCTTGTATAGTTTCTCTGGAACAGCGTAAACAGAAGGACGAGGAAGTAATTGATGGAACTGATGCTTCAAGTATTGTTAATGGGCTGTTCTTCCTTAAAAATAAATAAAATTTCTCTTTCCTGGGTGTGACAGAAAGGAGCTCTTTTCCAATGACAGGGTTTTCTATGTGCTACAGTATTTAGCATTCAGCTGCTGCCTTTGAGGAAGAGTCTGCCAAATTTTCATACAGCCTTTTGTGTTCTACTCTGTGGGAGATGCATAGCCCTGAGACTGGCCTTCACCCGGCCTTGAAGGAAGAGGCTGACTTCTTTCTTCTAGTCCTCATTTCAGTCAATCCCCAGAGTATGCATGACATATATCAGGCTGCTGTCTGGGACATCTGCTATTGAAACAGTCAAACTATTTTAAAATGTTGAACAGTTTTAATCTCAGCCTCTTCTGCTCTTTAATGTTGAAAACCTTCCCAGGGTACCTTCTGGATCTTCTTGGCAGAAGTTACCACATTGACACTGTAGGGCGTGTGGAAAGGTGCTTGGATTTTTAATTAATTAATTAATTAATTAGTCCATGAGACCTGTGTCTCCAATTTACCATAAGAAAACTGGAAGTAGCACTGTGGCTCAAGGAGTAGGGTGGTATCCTTCAACTGAAGAGCTCAGAGACAACACGAAGCTTCAGAGTTCAAACCCTACATCCGACAAGAAAATAGAGAAAAAAAACCCAAAACCTTAAGCTGCATCTTGATGTTGGTCTGGGAGTTTGGCCTTGTGGTAGAGACCTGGCCTCGCATGCGCAAAGATCAGGGTTGAATTTTGGCTATCACATACATAGAAAAAGCCGAAAGTGGTGCTGTGTCACAAGTGGTAAAGCTCTAGCCTTGAGAAAACCCAAGGACCCTGCTCAGGCCCGGATGTCATGCACCTGGACTGTCAAAAAAAAAGTATATTTCCTTTATTTCTGTATGTCATTGGGCTTGAACTCAGCTTGTGGTCTGTGTGTTCTCCCTGAGCTCTTCAGCACAAACCTACCGCACTTCCCCGAGTGCTGAGCACGTCCCTGAGCTCTTTAGCTGAAGGCTACTTCCCTTCCTTTGAGCCAAGCCCCACTTTCAGTTTTCTAGAGGTTAATTGGTGAAGAGTCTCAGGTCCTTTTGTGCCCTGGCTGGCTTTGAACCTTGATCCTGAGATATCTGCCTCCTGAGTAGCTAGAAGTACAGGTATGAGCCACTCTGCTGAGAACAGCATATGTCCATAATCCTAGTTACTCAGGAGTCTGAGATCTGAGGATTCTGGTTCAATGCTCATCGGGTCATTAAAATCTGGAAGAGTCTTATCTCCAATTAACCTCTAGAACTCAAAAGGTGAAACTGTGGCTCAAGGGGAAGGGCAGAAATCTTGAGCTGAAGAACTCAGGGACAGTGCCCAGGCTTAGAGTTCAAGTTCCACAATCAACAAAAAAGAAAGAAGGAAGAAAGAAAGAAAGAAAGAAAGAAAGAAAGAAAGAAAGAAAGAAAGAAAGAGAAAGAGGTTGTTCTCATTTTCATCCTCTGTACTTCATGGATATTCTACATGGTATTTGTTTTAAAAATTAAATTTTTCCCCTACAGTTACGAGCCTATTTTATTTAGTGCATTTTATGTCAGTTGAAATGGAGTGACTGCCTGAACTTTTGTTCAGAAACTTTTGATGAATTGTAATTTAAGGGGTCAGGAGTGTGACCTAGTGATCTAGTGACAGAATACTTGCCTAGCTTGCATGACCCCTTGGTTCGATTCTTCAGTATTTCATATAGAATAAATGCTGAAAGTGATGCTGTGGTTCAAGTTCTAGAGCCCTAACATTGAAGGAAAATGTGTTCAAGGACAGTTCCCTGGCTCTGAGTTCAAGCTACAGGACTGGAATATATTCATCTTCATATACATATACATATACATATACATATACATATACATATACATATACAAATACATGTGTGTATGTGTGTGTGTGTGTGTGTGTGTGTGTATTAATACAATGCATTGCCATTTTTTGTGTGCTTGTCCTGGTTCTTGAGGTCAAACTGTGGGCACTGACTAGAAGCTTCTTTTGCTCAAATCTAATGTTCTACCTGTTGTATCCCTTAAGCTACATCTTCATTTCCAGCTATTTTTCTTTAGGTTTTTATTTTTATTTTGTTTTATTTTTTCTTGTTGGTTTTTTTTATATCAGAGTCTCCCAGACTTTCTTGCTGTAGCTGACTTCAATCTGCAATCCTCAGATTTTTTTTTGTGCGAGTTCTGTGGTTTGAACTCTGTTTGAGCACTGTCCTGACCCTAAAATCTTAAGCTCAAGGCTACCGCCTTACCCCAGGGCACTGCCCTGAGCTCTTGAATGACAGACTACTGCCTCCCCTTAAGGCAAGCCCCACTTTCCATTTTCCTACAGGTTAATTGGAGATAAGAGTATCAGGTCGTTTTGTGCCCATGCTGGCTTTGAATCTTGATCCACAGATCTCAGCCTCATGAGTAGTTAGGATTACAGATGTGAACCACTATGACAGTTTTATTTTTGTTTCCAGTTGTAGGACTCGATCTCAGGGAATGAGCACTTCCCTTGGGCTTTCCCAAGGCTAGAGTTCTACTTCTTCAGCCATAGCACCACTTTTGGCTTTTTCTAGATATGTGGTACTAGGCAAGTACTTAACACTAGGCCAAAATCCTAGTCTAATCCTCAAATTTTTGAATAGCTAGAAATACTACAGCCATGAGCCTCCAGAGGACAATTACAATGCCCTCTTTTCAATACAAATGGGATTTATATGTATAATATATATATATACAATATATGTTGCATGCATATACATTTATGGATGTGTATATATAAACATATGTGTATACATATGCAATATATTATTGAATACAAATAAAAGAAACCAAAATAGAAAATTTTAGATTTGTGTGTGGGGGGGGTCATGTGGCTTGAACTTGGTCTGGAAGCTGTCCCTGAGCAATTCAGCTCCAGGCTTCAACCATATCTGAAAACCAAGCCCCACTTCCTATTTTCTAGAAGTTAATTGGAGATAAGAGCCTCAGTCCTTTTGGTACCAAGGAATTGAACCCAAGTTGTCATGGATGCTAGGAAAGAACTCTATCACTAGGCCTAACTCCTAGCCTTTACTTTTCTTTCTTTCTTTTTTTAACCATGCTTTATTTTGCATTTTGCTCATTTCCGGGGCCTACCGGCAGCAAATTGGGGTTCCTGAAATAGGGGGCAGGGACTGGAAAAAATAGAAGAGAGACAAACACATGGGGTCCTGGAGGTCTGCAGCCCAGTAAAGACTGCCACCCCGTTTATTCTCAATTCAAGGCTATATCCCTTCTTGAAACCAGGGAACTTCCAGGTGTTACATTCATATGGTAAATCTCAGGTCATTTAAACAGAATAAGGCCAGAAAGCAATAAGGTACAGTTTGATTCCACTCTGGCTCCCAACAACTTATGGGTATGTTGCTTTTTTCATATATTTTTATTGTAATTAATAGAAGAGTTCCATTACATTCCCCAGGTAGAAGTGCATTACTTCAAAAACATTGATACCCTTTCTCATGTCTTGGTCCCCATTTCCCTCCCCCTACCCCTGTTCCTCATCTAGTTTCCCCCTTCCCTGTCCAATTTCAAATAACCAAATAAGCATATATACAATATATCAGATAACAAGATAAAATGCTGTAACAATATGAGATAAACAAGGGGCAGCAAAAGAGATGAGAGATAACATAGTTCATTAACTGGCTTTGCCTTTTCTTTAATAATTTCTTCAGCTTACTACTGTAAAATTTCCTCACAGGGGTTTCATAGAGCATAGCATATCATCTCCATAGGTCTCCAAAAAGAGGGTGGTTTGGGGAAATCCGGGTGAATGTGGGTAGAAGAATGAAGTTTGGGGTAGGTCTATGCTGATGAGAAGCTTGATTGATTGCTTCAAACCAGTCTGTTCAATCTTTTCATTTTATATGGCATATGTTGTTTTGAATTCCTACCTCTTGTCTGATCCTAGAAGATCCTCTCAGTAAATGTAGTCTACATGTCAAGGGTAGCAAAGACTTGTCTTCCCAACCTTATCCATTACACTGTGAAAGAAATGTTTTTGTTTGTTTGTTTGTTTGTTTGTTTGTTTGTTTTTGTCAGTGTGGGGCGTGAATTCTGGGTCAGGGTGCTGTCCCTGAACATTTCAGCTCAACCCTAACACTCTACCACTGGAGTCACAGTGCCACTTTGGTTTTCTGGTGATTAAATGAAGAAGAGTCTCACAGATTTTAGTGCCCAGGCTGGCTTTAAACCTCAATCCTCAAATCTCAGCCTCCTGAGTAGCTAGGACTACAGCGTGAGCCACCACACCAGGCTGGAATAAATCTCTTGCTTCCTTCCCTTTCATCTGAGATCCTATGCTTCTCTCTTAAAGGCTCATTATGATTTTTTTTAACGGTCAGTTGTGAGGCAGGACTCTGGTCCTGCGCTCTGTCCCTGAGCTCTTCTGCTCAAGACTATCACCATATACTTTGAGCCACATTGGCACTTCTGCCTTTCTAATGGTTAAATGGAAATAAGATTGTCTTGGTCTTTAGTGCCCAGGCTGGCTTGAAACATAATGCTCAGATCTTAGCCTCCGGAATAGCTAGTATTATAGGTGTGAGCCATCATGCCCACTTTATTATTGTTTTCTTTTTTTGTGGGTCATGGAGGTTGAAGAAGGCCTGGGAGCTGTCCCGGTGGTCTTCATCTCAAGGCTACTGCCCTACATCTGGACTTGGGAATTGTCCCTGAGCTCTTTACCTCAAGGCTACCACCCTACCCTTGAGCCAATCTCCACTTCCAGTTTTCTAGATTTTATTATGAGATAAGAGTCTCAGATCCTTGTGTGTCATGGCTGGCTTTGAACCTTGTTGCTCAGATTTCAGCCTCCTGAGTAGCTAGAATTACACGGTGAGCCACCATTTCCAGCTTTATTATGATTTTCGATGATTCTTTACACACAACATGATTAGGAAATATTGGGTAAGAAACTTTCATACCTGATATTCAGTCTTTGAGTATTTGGTTTCTCTTTGCCTCTTTTTGTGCACCTGAGCTATTCCACATGAAAATGAAGATCATAGGGCATATTCGAATATATCGACTTGAATTTGACAACAGCTATAAAACAAACTAATAATTTCTTTCCTTAAAAGAAAATTCCTCGCAAGTATCATGTAACCCTTTTATTAATTACAATAAAAATATATATGAGAAAAGGAAAATTCCTCAGTGGCAAGAGAGATCATGCAAAATGTGGGATGCTTTCAAGATTAGCTGTGCAGGGTAATTTTCCTTATTCAAGGTTACATTTTGGATATATATATATATATATATATATATATATATATATATATATTCCTAAGTGTTTTATTGTTTATACTAAAGAGAACTGACTCTCCTTACATTATTTCTAAATTTTAAATTTATCACAAATGTATGTCTTAACCCTAGTCCTGGATTTTTTTCCTGAGCTCATCAATTCTATGCTACCACCGTATCCCTGGAGCCACAACATAACTTCCTATTTTCTAGTGCTTAATTGGAGATAAGAGTCTCTGGATCTTGTGGCCAGGAGTTTGGCCTAGTGGTAGAATGATTACCTAGCATACACAAACACTGGAGTTTGATTCCTTAGGACCACATATACAGAAAAGCCAGAGTGATAGAGCACTAATCTTGAGAAATCTTGGTAAGGCTCAAGTGGTAGAGCACTAATCTTGGGAAAAGTCCAAGAGTAGTGCTCGGTTCTGGAGTGTCTGCAGGCCTGGCAAAAAAAAAAGGATATGGATCTTCATTGCCTGGGCTGGCTTTGAAATGCCATCCTCAGATCTCAGCCTCCTTAGTAGCTAGGATTACATGAATGAGCCACACCCTCACCTCACCCGCACTTTAAGGATCTTTTTGATTTGAAAATTAATATCTGGTATTTTAAGACTCAAAGCAGTGGTTATTGGCTTAGAAAAAAGGCATCCAGTTTGGGGTTTTCTTTGCTTTGGATTCATTTTGGGGACAAGTATTAGAAATTTATATGTGAAGGTCTACTACTTTCAGAAGCTTTGTCTGTCTAAAACCACTTGTGTATTTAGGTATCTAAAGAAAAGAACAGGGAAGACCTAGAAGTCCACATATGGTGGAAGAAAATAAATGAGCTTGCATAAAGACACTTCATCTAAACCTAGTGGGATGGGCATACTGGACCGTCTTCCTACTGTCTCTTTTCCTTGCAAAATGACACTGGCAATCTGATGTGGATGATGGGATTTGTAATTCTAAAAATAGCTCCTTGAGAAACTTTTAAAGAGGGTTCAAAAGGATTTATCTGAGTGATGTAATTTGGTTTCAATATTATTTGGTAATTGATTGTAATTTTTAAAAAGAGGCACTTGCTAAGCCTGGAATTCTTGCTACAGTGTTTGTCTTTTACATTTTTCTTTTCATTAGTGGGTCATGGGATGTGAACTCTCATCAGCCTGGGAGCTGTCCCTGATCTCTAAAACTCCAGGCTATCACCCTTCCCTGGAGCTAAGGCCCACCTCCCGTTTTCTAGAGGTTGATTGGAGATAAGACTCTCTTTTTCTACTGTATTACTCAGATCTAAGCCTCCGGAGTTGCTAGGATTAAGAGTAAGCCACCATGCCTGGCACCAATTATATTTCTAATAAAATAATCCAATATAGAAAACTTCGGATTTTGAGGAGGCATGTTGAGTTACTAATGTGTATAAGGATAGTCCCAATCCTAAATCAGAACATCCAGTTTAACCTGCTTTACCACCTATGGTGCATTTGAAAGCTCAGCCCCACTAAAGCTTGAGGCTGTTTCTAACCAGTCCCAAGGTGGAGAGCAGTCTCTGTGTAGCTATTAAAATGACACCTAACTGTATTTACTGAGTGCAGTTGACTTTAATGCAGTGGGTTTGAATCTCTCCTGAATGGTTTGATTTAACATAATTACCTCACCCTGCAATCATAACATTTATGGGCTCAATCTTTGTGAATATGGCGACTTAGCATTAATTGTGTAGTAATTTATACCTCCCTAAGTAGTATTTTCAGTAATAACTAATTGTAGTGTAGGTGTAATATGTTTTAATTGGTTTTAGTTATTGAATTCTTTTTATACATGCAGTTGTTCTACAAATTCTGTATGTATATTTATATATTTGCATATACATATTTATATATTTATATATACATATTTCTATATGTATATATGTATATATGTAGGCTTTGTCCCTGAGCTCTTCTGCTCGAGGCTACCTCTATACCCCTTGAGCCACAGATCTACTTCTGGTTTTCTGGTGGTCAATTGGAGATCTCATGGACTTAAAAATCTCATGGACTGTTTAATGTCAGGGCTTAATTTGAACTGCAATCCTCAGGTCTCAGGCTCCTCATTAGCCATGATTACAGGGTTAAGCCACTGCACCTGGATTTGTATAATGTTTTGAGTACGAAAATGTGGGGCAAAATCACACAGGTTCTTTCCTGACCATTTCATTTGCCTTCTCTCCCAGCCATGCTTTCAGAATCTTCTGTTCATTGTCAACAGCAGGAAAGAATGGAAAAAGCTCTGGTGTATTGCTTTTTATTTCTCACTTTGTTTCTTACATTGTATTTTATGACTCTAATGATGTCCAAGAATGAAAAACTGAAAAATAGAGTCAGCTTTGGAAACATGGTCATAAGCCAGATAAAGATAGTTTGTGGATTTAGCTGATTATAACATCTTACATTCTGTCCATGTTAGTGCAGATTTGCTTCAGTTTGTTTCTAGTTTTTTTAATGTGAGCAAAAGTAGTCACACCTGTTATGTAATTTAATGACACCTATTTGTTTCCTTCAGTGTTACTTTGATTTGTAGTGAATTTTATCAAAAGTTCCACTATCAAATTATGAGAAATCATATCCTCATGCCTAACATATCTTTTACTGCAGGTACTGAAATAGTGTGGTCAAACACAACTTTAAATATTCTGGAGGAATGAGTTAGCTATTTGTCCTTAAATTATTCTCCATACAGACTTTTTGAAGTGCTTTGTTTACTTGAAAGTTAAATTTACTTGATGGTATAGTTTATGGTGTTTCTAGAAATCCCTACTTTTTTCTTTTTTCTTTTTTTTTTTTTGCGAGTCCTGGGCCTTGAGCTCAGGGCCTGAGCACTGTGCTTGGCCTTTCCCAAGGCTAGAACTCTGCCACTTGTGCCACAGCACCACTTTTGGCTTTTTTCTCTATGAATGTGGTACAAAGGAATTGAATCTGGGTCTTTGTGCATGCTAGGCATGCACTCTACCACTAAGCAAAACTATCAGCCCCAAACTCACTCCTTTTTCTTTCCTATGGTGTCCTCTCAAATTTTTTGACTTATTTTTCTCTTTAGTCTGTTTCCTTTCTCTCCTATGTGTATCTATTTTTCTCTTTCTCTCAATTCCTCTTCCCTCCACATAGGTGTTTTTTCTTTTTATTTTGTAGGTCATGGTTATTGATATCTGGACATGGGCACTGTCCCTAAACTCTTCAGTTCAAGGCTACCACCTTACCACTTTAGCCACAGTCCCACTTTCTGTTTTCTCGGGATTAATTGGGACATGAGTCTCAGGTTTTTTAGTGCCCTGACTGTCTTTGAATTATGATCCTCAGATCTCAGCCTACTGAGTAGCTAGGATTATACTGGTGAGCTACTGAGACTAGCATAAATGAAAATTTTATTTTAAAAATATTTTATGCACATCCCAACTATATTCTATATTCTAACAGGTAGGCAATCTTCACAAAAGTTTGTGTTAGCAGTTCGTTTGCTTCGGAAGGAGTCATCAGGCTACAGATGATCAGCTTTACTCTCTGGAAATTTAGTAACAAAACTGATTAACATAGCATTTTTGTGCTACTTATATTTTTTTAGCATGTTTTGATTTTGGGACCAATGTCAAATCTTACAAGGACCAAATCAATCATTAGCTTCCTTCTTGAGTACTGCTATTCCCTTTAATATTAACCTGGAAACTATGCTTTTCGAAGATCTACGGATGTGGTTTTTATTCCTTGTGATGTTCTGTATGTTTTGATATCTTAATAGGGCACTTTTTCATGGCACCTCTAAATGACTTTTTTCAGTGAGACAGAATATGAAAATGCAGAAATTAGTTTCCTTCATTTTTACCTTGATTTGTAGTGAATTTTATCAAAATGAGTTAAAAGTACTCTTTCAGACACTTACTTATAACTAATGTCGTCATGCCAGATTATTAGCTCCATAGAATTTTATTTTCTCTTTATTGCTAGAGCCATTAATGTGTTTTGATGTATTAGAGAAACTTTGTATTGGTAATTACCTACATAATATAGGGCAAACTATGTATATTTTGAGTTTCCTTTCTCCTACACTATGGCTAACACAGAAAGCTCCAAATAGTTTATGAAAGACAAAAGCATACATGTAGAAAAATGAACTTGCAGAATTGATGTGCTCCTGACTCCAGGTTAATTACTTGATGGAAATGTGCCATTGCATGAGATTGTTTAATTTGGTAATGTGGCTGTGGACTTCAGCTGTGAGGAGTGGCAGGACCTTACCATTGCTCAGAGGACCCTGTATAGAGATGTAATGCTGGAGAACTACAGAAGCCTGCTGTAACTGGGCGAGCAAAAGTCACCTTATCTTGCAAGATTAATGATTCAATTTTAGTGGATATGTGAATTTTTACCACACTTTCAGTGTAATTTAGATGTAATAGCACTGTCCATGGGAAGTATCACTTTTTTCTTTCTTTTAAAATTTTTATTGTTGTTATTGATGGTGGTGGTGGTGATGATCATTGGGATTTGGCACCATCCTTGAGCTATTCAGCTAAAGGCTAGTTCTCTACCACCCTGAGCCACAAGACCAGTTTTAATTTTCTAGTGGTTAATTGGAAATATACAGTCTTATAGAGTTTTCTGCCTGCACTGGGTTGAAACCCCAATCCTCAGATCTCAGTCTACTGAGAAGCTAGGATAACAGATGTGAGCCACCAACACCTACCGGGATGGTTTCTGTTTTTTTTTCTTTGGCAGTCTTGGGGCTTGAACTCAGGGCCTGAATATTGTCCTAGGACTTTTCCTCAAGGCTAGCGCTCTACCTTTTGGGCTACAGCACCATTTCCAACTTTTCTAGGTATGTGGTAACAAAGAATTGAACCTGGGTCTTCATGCATCCTTGGTAAGAACTCTACCACTAGGCTAAACTGCTGGCCCTAGTATCCTTTTCATCTAAGGAAAACTTTGATTAATTATGTAATTCTTGAGGTAATTTTATATTCATTATTTAAGCAGCCAAACTATTAGTTTGACAAAATTTTGAATTATGTTCTCTAATAAGAGATTGTCTTCACACCCAGAGGTGATTACTATATTTGGATATAAAATCTAGAGTAGAATATATATGAATATTGGAAATATGATATAGGAATCACTAGTTGAAGTTTGTATTCATAATCCAAACCTAGCACTGGTGCATTCATTTATGCTTGTAATCCTAAATACTGATGTTGCTGCAATGTGAGGCTTTCAGTTTGAAGGCATCAATGCCAATCAAGAGTCTCATGAGACGCTCTCCTACCCTTCAAGAACTGGAAGTGGAGCTTGGGCTCAAACTGGTAGACGGCTAGCCTGAAGTAAACAGCTGAGTTCCAGCCACACAATGGGAAAAAGAAACCTAAAGCTAGGGAAAAGTCAACCATGGAGCAAGTGTGAAATGGGAAAGAAAATTTAGGTGTAACCTTGTGGACAGGATGTTCAAGACCTTACAACACCATGAGCAATAGTTCTCCACTATTTCTTATCAACAGGGTATTGTTTTCCCAAACCTAAATTGATTGTGAAGCTGGAGCAAGGTGCAGAACCATGGATAGGAAATGTCTCAGAAAAGAAATTTACAGGTGAGTTAACACATTTTGCATAGTGTTTGTGGAGCCACAAACCAGTAGATAAATACATCTGCAGCTGTACTGAGCAATAATGTTTCTGGTTCCCCTGAGGTCTGAGTGTGGCAGGGAATTAGGTGTTTTTTTCTCAACGAATTATGAATCAAGAATTCATATGGAAACATATTGAATTTTGTGTGGCAGTAGAGTTAGAATTAGAAATTCTCTTTCTCTTTGTGGTAATCATTCTGAAGCAAAAAAAATTAGAGACATAGAAAATGAGATTTCATATACTGTATAACTAGAATAGGTATAGTTTATAAAGGAATATGCCAGTGCTGGTGTTCTGTGATAAGGAAAATGGCTTACCAGTGGTGGTCAGAGACTGTGAATCGGGATCAAAGATTTTAGTCTATGGTGGATGATTGAGAGCATCAGCGTAAAGCTGCATGTAGTAGCTCGCACCTGTAGTCCTGTCTACTCAGGAGGCTGAGATCTGTGCATCAGGGTACAAAGCCAGTCTGGGCACAAAAGGATCTGAGACTCTAATGTCCAATTAACCTCTAGAAAATGGGAAGTGGGGCTTGGCTCTAGAGTAGGGCAGGAAGTGGTGCTTGGCTCAAGGGTAGGGCAGTAGCATTGAGTTGAAGAGCTCAGCGACAGCTCGCAGGCTGAGTTCAAGCCCCATGATCCCCCCCCCCAAAAAACAAACAGCTTATGTCCCTATGAAATATCAAAACACTATTTGAAAAACACAAACCCAAGGATAGTATACAGAGATGGTAAATACTCAGCCAATACATCGTTGAGTTATATGAGTAAAGGTTTCTTTCTCATATAAAAATATAGAAAACACAGAAAAACATTATTTTCCATTGTAAAATATCAGTATTGATATGTCATGGAGAAAATATATATATTTCTCATAAGTCAATTATTATTATGATATCTTCAAATACTAACCGTTAGGATGGGAGAAACTGTCTTTACTTTGACCTGCCATGTTGACTCATGCCTATATTCCTAGCTACTCAGGCTGACATCTGAGGATCGTGTTCCAAAGCTAGCCTGGGCACTAAAGACCATGAGACTCTTATCTCTCAATTAACCACTAGAAATGTAGACATGGCAGTGTGGATCCAGTGGTAGCAATGTAGCCTGTAACTGAAAAGCTCAGGGACAGTGCCCAGGCCCAGAATTCAAATCCCACGACTGACCAAACAAAAAGTAGGGAAAGGAAAAAGAAACAAAGAAAATGTATTTACATCAAAATATTTGCATCTTATTTATGTTATTGTCTTTTTCCCACTGTAACATATTAAAGCTGTTTAAGAAATGGAAGACATAATCAAGTCCAGCCAGAAAAATTCAGTTGAATATCTATGTTAAGTAGCAGTATAAGAAAGAGTGAGGTTAGTAAGAACTTATGATTGGATTTCAAAACATAAGGCAGAGCTGATTAGGAAAAGTCAGTGTTCTTTCGGGATGGAGACAGAAGAATTCAGTGAGTGTCAGTACATGCTTTCTTTATAGTGAGCCTGATGACATACATGCTGCAGAGAAACCAGTTGTGTCCGCTGTTGTTGAAGAATCCTTTAGATATTCACAGCATTTTAGTCAAAAATTTGAGAGTCCTAATGAGCTGCAGTATTTTGATTATGGTAAAGAAGGGAAGGTATTAAACTCAGAGAGCATATTTTTAAGCATAATTTGGTTTTTATGGGAGAGTTTGACAATAACAATAACAAGTACAGAGAAGACTGAAAAGTATACTCACTATACCCAAGCAGTAGTTCAGAGAGGGAAAAAAACACCTGAATGTACCCGATGTGGAAAACCAGATACCCAGAAATCAGCTCTTCGAAGCCATTGGAGAATTGCTACAAAAGAGAAGCCATATGAGTGCAACAAATGTGGAAAGTCTTTCACCCAGAGGAGAGGCCTTCATAATCATCAGAGAACACACACAGGAGAGAAACTTTATGGATGCAAAGAATGTGGAAAGTCCTTCAACAGGAAGGAAAACCTTTCTAGACATCAGAGAATATACATAGGAGAGAAATATTATTCATCTAACATGTGTGGAGAGTCTTTCACTTTGAAAGATCACCTAACTACCCATCACAGAATACACACAGGAGAGAAACCTTATACTTGTAACACACATGGAAAGTCTTTCACCCAGAACAAAAAAAACCTTACTACCGGTCACAGAGTACATACAGGGGAGAAACCTTATATATGTACCATGTGTGGAAGGTCTTCCAATGACAAGTCAGGCCTTAGAGTTCATCAGAACAGAGACACAGGAGAGAAACCTTATACATGTACCATGTGTGGAAAGTCTTTCATCCAGAAGAAACACCTTACTAGACATGATAGAGTACACACAGGGGATAAATCTTATACATGTAAGAAGGGTGGAAACTCTTTCACCTGGAAGGAAAGCCTTATGAACCATCACAAAGTACACACAGGGGAGAAACCTTATATATGTAACACGTGTGGAAAGTCTTTCACTTGAAGGAAAGTCTTACTACCCATCACAGAGTACACACAGGGGAGAAACCTTATACTTGTGACATGTGTGGTAAATTTTTCAGTGACAAGTCAAGCTTTATTTTTCATCAGAACAGACACAGAGGAGAGATAGCTTATACATGTAACATGTGTGGGAAGTCTTTCACCATAAAAAAAGAACTTATTGCCATAAGAGAACACACTCAGGATAGAATACTCATGGATGTATTGAATGTGGAAAGTCATTTGCCCGGAAGACAAACATTACTAACCATCAGAGAAAACACATAGGAGAGAAACTATATGAATGTAACAGGTATGGAAAGGATTTCAAAATGAAGTCATACCTCACTTTGCATCAGAGAACACAGTCAGGAGATAAACCTCATGAATGTGAGAGGTGTGGAAAGTCTTATGCCCAAAAGACACAACTTAATGCCCATCATTCTTGTTCTTTGGTGGGTAAATAAAGATAAGAGTCTTAAGAATTTGGAAGCCTAATCCCAAAATGACTTTTAGTTTTTCTTTTGATTGAATTAATCACTGGTGTGTCATTGTTCGTTATTGTTTACTCTTGCCCATTCTGTTTTTTTTGTGAGTTACACTAAAGCACCATTGTTGATATTGTGATGAGCCTGTGTTTTCTCCATGATCTGAAGTTTGAAATAAAGTTCTCAGGAGGATGAATATCTCTCTGCCATGACGACTTTCCCTTTCTCTATCTCTCTGAAAACAGCCGTACCAAATCACAATTAAGACAGGATTTTGTACACCTTAATTCAGGTAGTAATGGAAAAAATGAACTAAAGGAATTTAGAAGACTATTAGATGGAGCCAGTGGTAGTGTTTCACGCCAATATTACTGGCTACTGAGGAGCATGAGATCTGAGAATCAAAGTTCAAAGCCAGTGGAACCAAAGGACCTAAGACTCTAATCTCCAATTAATATGTAGGAAAAAGGATATGGGGCTTGGCTCTAGGGTAGAGCAATAGCCTGTAGGTGAAAAACTCAGGGAAAATGCTCAGTCCCAGGGTAGGGTGGTAGCCTTGAGTTGAAGAGCTAAGGGACAGGGTCAAAGCTAAGTTCAAGTCCTATGATCCACCAAAAAAAGAAGATAGTTATACGGGTAGAGAAATCCAAGGGATGAGAGATACAAAGGTAGGGAGATGCTAGACATTAGGTAAGGTAGAATTCAGGTAAAAAAGTAATCCTCGGTGTGTCCATGGGTGTATCCTTGTATGTTTCTCTCTGGGTCTGTCACCTGAGTGCCTGACTCATCTCGGGTCCTGGTTGCTGTGGCAGTACAAGGCTATGATAGTATGACACAGATTTGTGGCACATGTGGAGGCCTGGCACACATCTCTGGTTGTGGCCTCTTTCTGATGACGAAAACAGCTCAATCCTCCTAAGCTCACTGAAGGCTGGATGCCAGTGAATCATACCCATCACCCTAGATAGCCAGGTGAGCAGAGGACCACCCCTGCCATCCCAGCTCCTCTAGAGGCTTCAGATCTGAGGAGAAAAGTTCAAAGACAACCCAAGATGCTGAAATCTCCAAAATACTGGCAGTGCAGCTAGGGCTACAGTGTTAAAATACTGGCCTTGAGTGATAAAAGCTAAGGCACAGGAATCAGGCACTGAATTCAAGTCCTGGTATTAGCAGAACTAAAAATAATCTATACATTTTGTGGCACCTACATGAAGCATAGAGGTGTGAGACACTGTCAAATGCTCTAAGGAACACTCAACTGGGTGGCTGGTGGCATGCAACTGGAAAACAGGGAGGAGTAGATGGGAGTCTGTATGAGGGATGGAGCCCTGAGTGGAGGTGAGGGGTGAGTCCAAGAAGCGGGGGTGACGGGGGACGTCTAGGAATTGGGGGTGAGGGGTACAGCCAGAAATGGGGTTGAGAGTTGGGCCCATGGATTAAGAATAAGAAGTGGTCCTGGAAAGGGGGGAATGAGGGATGGGGACTGGAAAAGGAAGTGAGGGGTGGGGCTGGAATTGGGGAAGTTGTGGGCAGGTAGTGGAGGAGAGGTATGGAGCTGGAAATGGGAATTAGTGTTGGTGCCGGAAGTGAGGTATAAGAAGTATATCAGGAGTGGTAGTGAAGGGTGGTGCCGTGAGTGGGGATTAGGGGTCCTGGGGGCAGTGAGGGTGCAGAGTGATTCTGGAAGGAAGAGGGATGTGTGTGCAGCTGGAAATGGGGCTTAGGGATGGGGTCGAAAATAGGGTGAGGAGTGGAGGTGGTAGTTGGGACCCGGGGTCGGTGTGGAATTTTCTCATTAACCTGTCTCCATGTCTGATATCTTCACTGGATCCCTTTCTTTGGTTCATGAGGTTCAACAAGTCAGTGCTGCTTTCTTAATCTGAAGCAGGTCAGGTCCATTCTCCCCATTGTGGGAGTCCTGGCTGTGCCCACTGCCTGGATAACCTACTCCTATGTAATTGTATGGATGAAGCCCCTGCTCTCAGATCCAATGTCTCCTTGTCAGGGATATCTCCTCCCTTCACCGCTATAACCTTGTTCTCACCTCATCATCAATCTCATGACACTGATTTCTGGAAAGGATCACTGTGAATTCCAGCTTTCTTCTCCAACATGAAAGCAGCATGGAGGCACCACATCAATTTGTATTCCTCCAATCCCTTCAGAGTTTCTGGTCCTCAGTGCTCAGGATCCTTGTGCTCCAGCTCATGTGATCTTAGCATCTGACCAGGACAGCTCATCAAGCCATGGTCTGCTGGGTGCAGTCATTTCCTCTCATAGTTTGTGCCTCTCTGCGTAGCTGACTCTACCTCAGTGCATGACCAGTGCCTGAAACCTACCTACTGCCAAGGCAAAGATGGATGTAACATCACAGAATTTATGGCCATTGTTTTGTGAAGCAGTGGAAGTTCTCCCATCCCAACCTGAGACACCCAAGACAGGGTTCATCCATGCCAGGTGTACATTCAATTGCTAGCCACCAAACCTTCACTCACTCCCTGATGCATTCAGGCAATAAGACCTACCTTTTATGATCTGTCATGAATCATTGTAGTTAAGTTCCTTCTTTTCCTTCTATGTTGCATAGTTGAATCACTACTACACTGTTGGTGGGAGTGCAAACTCATTCAACCACTATGGAAAGCAGTATAGCAGTTCCTCAAAAGACTAAACATAGAGCTCCCCTATGACCCAGCAATTCCACTACTTGGCATTTACCCAATCATCCAGAAACAAGTTATACTAAATCCACTAGCACAATGATGTTCATTGCAGCACTATTTACCATTACAAAGATATGGAACCAATCCAGGTGCCCCTCATTTGATGAATGGATCAACAAGATGTGGTATTTATACACAATGGAATTCTATGCTGCTGTCAGAAAGAATGACATCACCCCATTTGTAACGAAATGGAAAGACTTAGAAAAAATCATATTAAGTGAAGTAAGCCAGCCTCAAAGGAACATAGGCTTAATGGTTTCCCTCATTTGTCATAATCAGTAGAAACCTTGGGCTCTTCTAGCAGAGATTTATGATAGAACAAAACCCAGATACATAAGCGCATATTGTATGATGCTAAATGAAAGGATTTCCAGGATATCGAAAAAAAGCCATATACTGAGTGATTCTTGTCCTTAATGTACTCTGTTATCTCTCATCTCTTTTGGTGTCCCTTGGTTATCTCATGTTGTTACAGTATTTCACCTTGTTATCTGATATAGTATATATATATATATATATATATATGCTTGATTTATTATTTGAAATTGGATAGGTAAGGGGGAAAACGAACATGTGGGGGGGGGGAATGGGGACCATGACATGAGAAATGGTATCAATGTATGTGAAGTAGTGCATCTTCTATCTGGTGAATATAATGTGAAATTTCTACTAATTACAAAAAATATATGAAAAAATAAAGAAACAAACACAAATATATAAATAATCAGCCAATTACAATGTTACAAAGAGCAGAAATTGGTGGCTCACACCGGTAGATCGAGATACACAAAAGACAGAACTTGAAGATAATTATTCCAAGTCAACTCAGGCAAGAAAGTTCATCAAGAACTTGTGATTTTTTGTGTCGCTCCTAGGTATTGAACTTAGGATGTCAAATAGAAATATTGTTTTAAGGTAGCATATCATTTTAAGGTAGCACTGTGTGTTGGGGGTTAAATGAGTCTTATGGACTCACCTCCCTGGGCTGACTTTGAACCCCAGTCATCAGATTTTAGGCACTGATATTTTGATCTCAGCTTTCATGAAGTTCTTGAACTATGATAAAAACAAAGGAAAACAAAAAGGTCAGAGTTTCAAACCACAATCTTCCCTTTTCAAGCCTTTTCCTTTTTCTTTTCTCTGGGTCCTATGGCTTGATCTCTTTACCTGGTCATTGTTCCTGAGCTCGATCAGCTCAAGGTTACTGTCCTAACTGGGTGTCACAGCCTCACTTCCCATTTTTCTAATAGTTAATTGGATATGAGTCTCTTGTTCTTCACTGCTCTTTAGTGCCCTGGCTAGCTTTGAACCCTATTCCTCAGATATCAGCCTCCTGAGTAGCTAGGATTACAGGCAAGAGGTACCATCCAGCTTCTTTTATTAACCAAAAACACAAACAAACAAACAAAAACAGACAGAAGTGGAGCTGTGGATCAAGTTGTAGTGTTATAAGGTGAAAATGCAGAGAAGCCACATTGTATGGGGTATACTCTTGGAGGCTTTATTAAAAGGCCAGTGACTGTATGATGGGCTCCTATCACAAAGATGAACAGCCAGCAAATACACTTAACAAAGTGAGGAAACAGGTCAGAGAGGAAAGAAAGTAGAAATAAACCAACAAACCAACTCAGCTCCAATGGAGAGCTGAATTGAGACACCAAGCTGCCAGACAAGAGCCAGGACACTGGACAGGGACTCGGTGACTCATGACATGGTGTGATGGCATCTGAGCTTGTTCAGGCCTAAGTAGGCCAGTGAGCAGGGTCACAGGAAAACTTCCAGTCCCAGTCACTGGACTGACAGGTCTAGAAACATTCAGAAAATTGCCCATCCTGTCTTGAGGGATTCACCTATGTGGGGTCTTCACCTTCCCCCACCATGAAGATAAGATGGCAGATGTTTAATAGACACACTTAGGTACCAGAAGAACTTTTCTATCTAGGAAAGATAGACCTCAACTTTCAGTTTGGCTGTAATTGTACATTTGCTTGATTTAAGCACACAAAAAAATGAAAACAAAAACTCATGGACAGTTGCAAGGCCGTGAGCTCAAACCCTAGTTAAAGCACCAAAAATATAAAAAGAGCCAAAGGCAGGTAGGATTCAAGTAATAGAGTCTACTACTTTCAATAAAACAAAACAAAATATAACAAAAAAACACTTAGATAAGTTGCTAGGCACTAAAACCAAGACAGAGATCCTGAACTTAAAAACAGAAAAATAATAAGAAAACATTGAAATTTTTACAAAGGTAAAAAACGAAAGGGCTAATTACATATTTATAAAGCATGTCTCTCACCTGTAATCCCACCTGTTCATGTCACTGAAATGGGATGATTGGGAAGGAAAATCCATGAGACTTATTTTTGTGTGGTAGAGTCTCCTAGCCTTGAATTAAAAACAACAACAGCAAAAACATACTACAGCAATCCAGTTTTGGCTCTAAGAGGACAAGGACAAGGAAAAAGAAGGAAGCAGCAACAGGAGCCATTGCCGCCAAAAATTCATTTATGGTGAAATCTATAAACTGCTAGCTTGAGGAAAAAAATAATCAAGTGAATTAAAAGGAAGTCTAAAGAACAGAACAGCCAAATAGGGCTTATGAAATTATGGCTCATACCTTAATTTATAGCTGCTCAAATTACTGATATTTCAGGATCATGGCTAGGCAGGAAAAGTCCATGATACATTTTAGTATATGCAATTTGTGAGTTTGAACTTGACCTTTGCTAAAGGGCAGAGCTGTACTACTTATTGTTCACAGGAGATGGAAGCCTCATGGACTTTCTGGACTGGGCTGGCTTTGAATCATAATCTCAATTTGTGGCCTTTGCTTTGTACATTTGGTTTCCAATGACATATTTTTTACGCATCATGTAGTTTGAACTTGGCCTGGGCACTGTCCCTGAGTTCTTCAGCTCAAGGCTACTGCCCTACCCTTGTGCCAAGCCCCACTTCCCATTTTATAGAGGTTAATTGGAGATAAAGAGTCTCAGGTCTTTTTCTTCCCAGGCTGGCTTTGAAACTTGTTCCTCAGATCTCAGCCTCCTGAGTAGCTAGGATTACAGGTGTGAGCCCATGTGCCTGGCTTTCTATGAAATTCTTAACTCCTATTAATCAATACCAAAACAATTATTACAGCCAGATGTGACATCAGGGCAGAATGGACCAATCACAGCCAGGCATGGACCCCTTCATTCTTAAACCTCATGGGCTGTTGTTAAGGACTGGGGCGGACTGCTCTGTGCATCCTTATGGCTGCATTTCAGAAACCTCAAGGACAGTGTCCAAGCGCCTCTCTCCTTCTCCAGGGTCATGGGATCCTAAGACCATTTCTGCTCCAGGCCCAAGGACCTCAGCCTTCTTGTGGATGGTCCTGGAACTTGCTCCCACAATCTGTGAAACTGTGGTGGATCACAATGAAGACCTAGGCATCTCCGGGCTGTGGCAAAGAGGTGTCTGCAGTGCATCCAGTTAAAAACAACCAGATTCATCATGTTTAGTGTCATAGTATTTTGGCTACCTTCAATTTTTTTTACCAGTCCTGGGGCTTGGCCTGAGCACTGTCCTTGGGCTTTCTTAAGGCTGGAGCTCTACCACTTGAGCCTCTGCACCACTTCTGGCTTTTTTCTATGTATGTGGTGCTGAGGAATCAAACCCAGGTCTTTGTGCATGCTAGGTAAGCAGTGTCATAGTATTGTATTTGCAAACCAAACTCAAACACTTTGGTCTAAACTTCAGGAAATATTTATTTAAAATTAAGATGCTGAAAGAAAATAAAAGATGAAATCACAAAACCCTGAGAATAAGAGGAAATTCAAACTGGTAGCTGAGGCTTAGGAAGTACAGCTAAGAAAAGTGTGATTGTGGGTGTGACCAATGCCCTCCTGAAAGCCCTTTTTAGTAGACAAAAGTTAAAAACACCTATTAGGCTTGAAGTTTAGAATTTTTGTCTGGCTAAAGATCTCCAAAGGCTTTTTGAACAATATGAAAGCACTGTGGAAGAAAAGCCATTTGCCAGCTGCAGAGGTTGTGTTGAGTTTGAGTTTTGTTCTGCCTGTGTGCTTGTGTGTTATATGCACCAATACAGGGGTTTCAATTGCATGTACAACACCCCTGAAGGCTGACCCCACACCTGCACCCACTTGCTGGCCTCATGCATGCCCCATGCCTGCCTTCCTAGGCAGCCAGACCAGATTCAGCAGGAGAGCCCAGCCTCGGGTCCACATAGCTGAGCAGGCAGATTGGAGAACTTGTGTCATCAAAACAGGGAAGAGAGAGAAGATCATGAAATCAGCCCTAATGGACTCTGTCTCCTCATAGAGATAACCAATAGTGTCATTGTTCCAGAATACTATGTAACAGTTTGACAAAATGAGTGCTGAGGAATGGGTGCTTCTGTGGGTGGGTGGAGGAGAGGGCAGAGGATGAATGGAAATGAGTGGATTGCAGTGAGAAGGTACCAGTTACCACATACACAAGATAATTAGGGACAGGGGGAGATGATGAAGGGATGACACAGGTTAGTATACAGTGCTGACACGAATGGCTCTTCTTCAATGGGAAAACTTTTAAAACACAATCAAAAGATGAAGAAAGCTGAGGGCTGTGGTGGGATGGTGGAGAGATGTGGATCAAGGGGTGCTGCACCCATAAACTGCCTTCCTGGATGGCAGGTCCTCT